>NC_053037.3:258363134-259613134 GCF_002575655.3 Aegilops tauschii subsp. strangulata
CGTTGGTGCTCGCCTACTGGCGCAGCACCGTCCGGCACGGCCTTCTTCAGGAGGCAGCGAGCGCGCTGAGCCGCCTTGGGGTGGAGCTTGGTGACATCGACGCCCGCCTTGAGGCGGGGCACCTAGGCCTGGCGCATGAATGGCGCCAGCTAGGAGTTGCCATCAACTTCGGCCGCCTGCAGCGTGAGCATGCTCGTGCGGAGGCGGAGGGGTCCCTGGTCGCGGTGAGGGAGGCTCGCAACCACGCCCTGAAGGAGGCCCGAGCTGCAGATCATCCGCGCGAGGCAGCTAAGGGGCGCGAGAGGGAGCTCCAAGCTTCGAATGACATCCTTGAGCAACAAGTCCGGGCCGGCCACGAGTGAGGCGAGGCCCCACATGCTCGAGGACACGCTGGCACTAGAGGCGATGGAGCACAGCCTAGAGCGCGAGCGGCTGGCCGAGGACGCCCTCGCCTCCCGGGAGGTGAAGATCCAGGGGAGGTCGATGAGAAGGTGGCGGGGATCTACAGGACCCTCGCCGAGGAATACCGCCAGAAGCTGGTGCTCCAGGAGGCTCGCTTCTACACGCGGCGCGACGAGCTGCAGGGCGAGGCCGACGGTCTCAAGGAGAAGCTAGTTATGGCGGACCAGCGCGAGAAGGCCGCTGGGGAAGCTCGGGCCGCTGCTGAGGTCGAGCTGTCCTTCCTTTACAAGCAGGTAGAAGGGGTTTCCTCCCTCATGGAGAAAGCTTCAAGCAAGGCGAGTCGTGCCTGGGTGCTACAGCGCGAGTACTCCCAGATGTTCCAGGCCCTCCGGCTTCGGGCCAACCAGGCCCTGAGCAGTGTTTGCGAAGAGAACGTCCCCAGCCCGCTCGTTGCCGACGACACTGGTTACCTCAACTTCTTCACCAAGGTCGTGTCATGCCTTGAAGGCGGGGCCGGGAAGGCGCGCCGGCTCGTTGAGGAGAGGAGCCACGACCTACTTGCGCGCGCGTTCTCGCTCGTCTTCAGCCACCTTCTTTGCTCTGATCCTGACTTCGACTTCGAGGCCCCTATAGCCCCCGAACCCGGAGCGATCCAAGGCGCCCTAGCGTGCTGGGTGGAGGATCATGTGGACGACCTAATCGTGGAGCTCTCCCTTGCCGAAGACATGGGCGCACGTGTGGTCGAGGAACACGGGGCTGACGACGAAGACGAAGGCGGTAGCGGCGACGACAGTGCGTCTCACTAGCCTTGTCTTCTCCTGTTTCCCTGTCAAGACTTCGAATGTGACCCCGCGGGGATGCGAAAGTATTTTTGGAAGAACCTTCTTCATGATGTATTAAGTAATATTGCACTCCCTGATGTCGCCTTTCTTTTGCTTTCTGCACGCCTGCGACCCATGAGCAGGGGCGGCCGCTATTGTTATGTCGGGCCGCGGCGCCCGGCTGAGGTCCGGAGGCGGACGCTTGCCGAAAACCTCGGGCCACACATACTCACTGGCTCACTTGAGAGCGCCGCGCGAGGGTCCGGACCCCGAGATCCTAAAGAGGTGTGCGCGTGAGCGAGCCCGCGGGTGCTATGGCCCGGGCCATCAGGGTGTGTTCAGCACCGCTGGGCTGACCCAAGTGTGTGCACCGTGCCCAGCCCCCGCTCGCGGGGCGCGATGGGGGGAGCCACGAGGGCCCGCCATCTTCAAAAGGACGGAAATCAAGAGAGGAAGCAGCGCAAAAAGAAGAAAGAGAGTCCCCCTTTTTTTAGAAAATAAAGACGCAAGAAATTCAAATTGGTTCCAAGAAATAGTAATTTTGGTTACAAGAAAAGGGCGAAGAACAGCCGCGTCCGGCACCTATGCTAGTCTTCTAGTCTTCCCGCCAGCGCGTAGCATGGGGCTTCCACTAGGCGTGGGCATAGTCGATGATTGACCGTGTCGTCCGCCAGCGTGGAGCATGGGGCTTCCACTTGGGCATGGGTGGGAGCCCCCGTGAGGCTCGAGGGCAGCACTCAGGAGACTCCGGGGCGTGTAAACCGCCACTCATTATTACATGAGAGTGTCACGGGCGGAGACTAGAGGGGTGCAAGGCAGATGCCTTCCTCCCTGGCGGGGATCCCCCTGGCCTCCGGGTCGCGCACCGGCGATCTCAATGCACTGGCAGCCCTGGGCGGGGTTGCCGACCCGGCGGGCGCAAGCGGTCGGCGCAATGCACCTTTCTGCCGATCGCTATCTGCCTGACCGGCTCGCGGCGCAGGCTCTTGACTTCTACCGATCCTTTGAATCTCTGGTCCCCGTCGTCGAGTGGTCACGGCACAAGAGATCCCGGTCCCCATGAGGCGCCCTAACCTTGCGGGCCCCTTAGGTCCTTGAGCCCCCCTTGGGACTCTGTCCGCATTCGAGGCGCCGCCATGCGCCCGGCGTGCCTTTCTACGCCTGGTCTCGCCATCGTTTCTTCGGTGTGCTGCGGAAGCGTAGTACACCTGCATCACAAAATTAGCACACAAGTTCTGAAAATGCTTGTTGCGGTGGGGAAGGGCATTTAACGATGCCGTCAAGGCCCTAGCGTGGGCCCGCTTCTGACGTTCGGGGCATCGCTCCTCGGCTTCACAGACGGCCACCCTTGCGGCGGGTCATGATGGCCACGAGGTCGCCTGTCGCGGTGTCTTCCACGGGGGCCATCCATCCTGTCCGAAGCTCGGGGGAGCGCTTCTTGGGTCGAGGGGAGGACCCCGCTGGCCTTCTTTTCGCCATTTGGCCCATCGGGTCCTCCCTGGAGGCGCGAGCAAACGCAACACAGACACGCCCGGGCCCGCGGCGAAGGTCGCGGCACGGGCGGGGGGTACAGGGGCTCAGTACCCCGGCAGGAAACATCAAGTAGCTCAGCGACCCGGTCGAGTAGAACAGTGTGGTCGCCATTGGCGGCGCGGTAGCGCAATAATTCATGTGCTGCAAGGAGCGCAGCCTGCGTGCCTGTTAGCCCCTATGCGGCGCGGAAGGACGACGCCATGGCGATGCTGGCGGAAGGCGCGGCAGCACGCCCATTGCGCCGCGCGCGGGGGGGGGGGGGGGGGGGATGGCGACGAATCCTGCCATTGGCGGTGGCGCGACGAGGAAGCTGGGGTACGGTGGGAGACGCCGCGGCCGTATGGTGCCATCTGACTGGAGCGCGCGACCCACAGCTCGGCATGGGCTCAACGGGCCCTTGTCATGGGTGTGGCAAGGCAAGGATGGAGCGTAGCTGATGAGGGGCAGGGCTTCGACACGCCCCTACCTGGCATGCCAAATGTCGGATTCAGGGCTCCACAGACCCAAGAAAGGTTCGAACTCTGGGGCGTGTGCGAAGATCTCAACCTCTCAAGCTTAGTGCTCGTCACCCAACAGCCTAGCTTAGCCGGATTTGCGTGAATGAGGAAGAAGATGAACACGGCAGTTTACGCAGGTTTGGGCCACCTTGCGGTGTAAAACCCTACTCCTGCTATGTGGTGGATTGGCCTCACGATGGGCTGAGGATGAACTAGTACAACAGATGAACAACCTCGTGAGGGCTGCTCCGGTGAAGGTGGAAAGGGTAGGATTGGATCCGGATCCCTCTCTATGGTGGTGGCTAACCTATATTTATAGTGGCCTCGGTCATCCTCCCTCAAAACTTAGGCGGGAAGGGATCCCACAACGGCCAATTTGAAAGGGGACAAGTAGTACATATAATCCTGACGAAAGGTGGTCTTCGCCTGCAAAGCTTCTAGTTGTGACGCAACGGTGGGCTCGGTGATGACCTCCGCCTTGCCGAGCATGTGGTCTTGGTCTTGTAGCACCGGAATGGAAACATTTGGGTGATTCCTCGGGAACCCATGCCTGTCCTTGCCTCCTTAGCACCAAAGAGGAAACTACGCCCGCTAGCGCCCGTCTGACCTTTGTCGTCATGGCTCACATCATCGTAGCCTCATGAGGCTAGGTACCTGCATAGAAATCTCCGCTCCTCGGGAGACCGCCGGGGGAGGCCGCTCCCTAGGGAGGTCTTGGTGTCGTCCGCCTCATGAGGCTTGGCCCCTCGCGAGGGTCTTATCTTGGCGGTCTTGCAAATGGGTCGCACCAGGCCATCGATGGTGCCATGCTATGGGCCGCACGCAGGCAGGTCTGGGTACCCTCGGTCCCAGAACACTGACAAACGGCGCCCGTGGGCCGTGGTGCCCCTCAGCGCTTCGCTTCCCCAGCGGCCAATGCTGCCACTACCCCGTTGTCCATGAGTTGTAGGACTCGTCGCTGCCACCTTCCGTGCGGCACGATGGCTGCACCGCCACTCCATCGCCCACTCCAGCCATGGTGTTGTCCTCCCATGCTCGCCACGAGCCGGCGAACGCGCAGCCTGCACTGCTCATGGCGCGCGAGCTGCCGTGCTACTGTCCCACCGATGACCGCTATGACGACAGGCTTGGCCGCATCGCCGAGCTCGTCAGCGCCGCTGGCGAAGCCCCGGCACCGTCCCGCTGGCTCCATCCCCCGCCATCCCAGGCGAGCGACGTGGCCCATAGCGCTCCTCCCCCTCCACCTCTGCGTGAATTCGGCCCTAAGCTCGGGTGTGATGTGCAGCCACGCGACCCGCCGCGCGGGCACCACCGGACGATGAGGCGAGCTGCCAGGTGGTGCAGCGGCCCCAAGGTGATGTGCGTGCGCTTCCTGCGCCGTCGCGCCCAGACCGCGTGCCACTAGAGGCGGTGGCGCGTGGGCATCATGACCGAGCTCCACCCATTCGGCCCTCACTTGTGAGTGCGGTGGGCTGCTGCGCCTTCACCCTAGAGTTGCGCCGCGTTGTTTGGCCCAGCAAGTTCAAGCTGGACCTGCCTCCACACTACGATGGCACCCCTGACCCCGCGGAGTTCCTCTAGCTCTACTCGCTGAGCATCGAGGCGGTGAACGGAGACGAGAAGGTCATGGCGAATTGGTTCCCCATGGCCCTCAAGGATGGCATGCGCTCCTGGCTCCTATACCTCCCGGAGGGGTCGATCTCCTCCTGGGATGAGCTTCGCGAGCGTTTCATCGCCAACTTCCAGGGCACCCGCGACTGCGCTCCTGCAGTGGGTGACCTGCGGCGCATGAAGCAGCAGTCGGGCGAGACCTTGCACAAGTACACATAGCGCTTCATGAACGTCCACCTCAAGATCCCGAAGGTGTTGGACGAAGCCATCATCTCAGCATTCACTTATGGCATCCGGGATGTCAAGATGAAAGAAGAGCTAGCCATCCACGAGGACCTATGCTCGGCCCTGGAGATGTTCAACCTGGCGAACACGTGTGCAAGGGCCGAAGAGGGCCGCCTCTCCCTCTTGGAGCTTCCTGAGGCCGACCCTGAACATAAGAAGGCCAAGGCTAAGGAGGCGAATGATACGTCTCCAACGTATCTATAATTTTTTATTGTTCCATGCTATTATATTATCCATCTTGGATGTTTTATATCCATTTATATGCTATTCTATATTATTTTTGGGACTAACCTATTAACCTAGAGCCCAGTGCCAGTTTCTATTTGTTTTCCTTGTTTTTTTGTTTTACAGAAAAGGAATATCAAACAGAGTCCAAATGAGCTGAAAATTTACGATGATTTTTATGGACCAGAAGAAGCCCCTGAAGCACAAGAGTTGGGCCAGCAGAGTCCTGAGTCAACAACAAGGGTGGAGGGCGCGCCCCCCTGCCTTGTCGCTGACTCATGGACCCCCCTGACGTGAAACCGACGCCAAAAATTCCTATAAATCCCGAAACCCCCAGAAAGAAACCTAGATCGGGAGTTCCGCCGCCGCAAGCCTCTGTAGCCACGAAAAACCAATCGGGAGCCTGTTCCAGCCCCCTGCCGGAGGGGAAAACCATCACTGGTTGCCATCTTCATCATCCCGGCGGTCTCCATGACGACGAGGGAGTAGTTCACCCTCGGGGCTGAGGGTATGTACCAGTAGCTATGTGTTTGATCTCTCTCTCGCTCTCGTGTTCTTCAGATGGTATGATCTTGATGTACCGCGAGCTTTGTTATTATAGTTGGATCATATGGTGTTTCTCCCCCTCTACCTTTTTGTGATGAATTGGGTTTTACCTTTGAGATTTCACTATTATCGGATTGAATAATATTATGGATTTGAGAACACTTGATGTATGTATTGCGTGGGATACCCGTGGTGACAATGGGGTATTCTATTGATTCACTTGATATATGTTTTGGCACTCAACTCGCGGGTTCCTGAGGTGACATTGGGGTAATCTATGCATAGGGGTTGATGCACGTTTTTGTCCTTGTTTCTCTGGTAGGAATGTTGGGGCACTCCTTGAGGTTCTTTGTGTTGGATTGAATATTATGAATCTGAAGTTGCTTGATGCATATCGTATAATTGACCCACGGATACTTGTGGTGACATTGGAGTATCTAGGTGACATTAGGGTTGATTGATGTGTGTCATATGGTTTTATTTTACTACGAACTCTCGGGCTGTTTGTGACACTTTTAGGAATAGCCCAATGGATTGATCGGAAAGAATAACTTTGAGGTGGTTTCGTACCCTACAAGCAATTTCATCTTGTGTTCTTCTCAATAGGAACTTTGGGGTGACTTTTGTCGCACGTTAAGGGATTTCCATATGATCTAATTATGTTATCATTGTTGAGAGAACTTGCACTAGTGAAAGTATGAACCCTAGGCCTTGTTTCCAACCATTGCAATACCATTTTTGCTCACTTTTTTCACTAGTTACTTTGCTGTTTATATATTTTCAGATTACAAAAACCTGTATCTACTATTCATATTACACTTGTATCACCATCTCTTCGCCGAACTAGTGCACCTATACAATTTACCATTGTATTGAGTGTGTTGGGAACACAAGAGACTCCTTGTTATTTGGTTGCAGGGTTGTTTGAGAGAGACCATCTTCATCCATGCCTCCCACGGATTGATAAACCTTAGGTCATCCACTTGAGGGAAATTTGCTACTGTCCTACAAAACTCTGCACTTGGAGGCCCAACAATGTCTACCAGGATAAAGTTGCGTAGTAGACATCAAGCTCTTTTCTAGCACCGTTGCCAGGGAGGTTAGTGCTTGAAGGTATATCTTTAGATCTTCCAATTGAATCTTTTAGTTTCTTGTTTTATCACTAGTTTAGTCTATAAAAGAAAACCACAAAAAATGGAATTAAGGTTGCCTCATATGCTTCATCTTTATCGTGTCTTTCTTAAAAATGATGGATCAGGAAATTGTGCCAAAGTGTTAGAAGAAGAATGCATTAAAATGTTTGGCACTAAATCTTTGAATGATTAGCATGATTGTAATGTTATTAGTATGAATTCTTTGAATTTCCATGATGCTAATGATATGCAAAGCCGCTTGGGGATGCTATGTTTGATGAATATGATCTTTTTAGTCCCCCAAGTTTTGATGAGGAAATTTACTACCATGAAGCATGCCTCGTATCTATGATGATTGTATTGATGAAAGTGGGTTTGGAATAGTGTCAACTTTAGGAAGTAGTGATCCCACTATTTTTGATGGTGTTGAATCTTACTGTGATAATTATGAAAGTGGATTTGGAGAGGTCATGACTATATTTAGGGATGAGTCCACTATTTTGCAAGAGGTTCCAATTGATTATGAGAACAAATTTGCTATCTATGATGATTATTGTGATGACATGTATGCTATCAGGAATAATGATAACCATGAAAATTGTCATCATGACTTTAATTTTCAATTGGATTATTCCTCACCTGGTAGTTATTTTGTTGAGTTTGCTCCCACTATTATGAAGGAGAATATATTTGCTTATGTGGAGTGTAGTAAAATTTCTATGCTTGTGGATCATGAAAAGAATGCTTTATGTGATAGTTATATTGTTGAATTCATTCATGATGCTACTTCAAATTATTATGGGGGAGGAATATATGCTTGTAGAAAGTGCAATAATATCAAGTTTCCTCTCTGTGTTGAAAGTTTTGAAGTTTTGCTTGTTTTACCTTCCTATGCTAGTTGATTCTTGTTCCCAGAATTTGTTTGCTCACAAAATCCCTATACATAGGAAGTGGGTTAGACTTAAATGTGTTAGTCATATGCTTCATGATTGTCCCATTATGTTTAATTTCTTATCTTTTATGTGAGAATCATTGACATCATCATGCCTAGCTAAAAAGGCATTAAAGAAAAGCACTTGTTGGGAGACAACCCAACATTTACCCCTACTGTTTTTGTGTGTTCACTTGATTAAGCTACTGTAGTAATCATGTTTTATAGCTTTTGTTCCAATAAAGTGCCAAGTAGAGCCTTTGGGATAGTGTGGATGATAGTTGACTTGATTCTGTGCAAAAAACAGAAACTTTTGCTCTCAGTCCAGAAATTTTTTAAATTCACTGGAATGTGCTTTCGATCTTAATTTTTGACACATTATTGATATACAAATTGTCTACGTTGTGCTAATTTTTCAGAATTTTTGGAGGTACAGAAGTATGGAAAGTTTCCAGATTACTAAAGAGTATTCTGTTTTTGACAGGTTATGTTTTCTATGTGTTGTTTTCTTATTTTGATGAATCTATGAGTAGTATCGGAGGGTATGAACCATGGAGAAGTTGGAATATAGTAGATAAAACACCAATATAAATTTAGAATGAGTTCACAACAGTAGCTAAGTGGTGATTTGCTTTATTATACTAATGGAGCTTACGAGTTTCCTGTTAAGTTTTGTGTTGTGAAGTTTTCAAGTTTTGGGTAAAGATTCGATGGACTACGGAATAAGGAGTGGCAAGAGCCTAAGCTTGGGGATGCCCCGGATGTCATCCCCTCTTTCGTCTTCGTTCATCGGTAAATTTACTTGAGTCTATATTTTTATTCACCACATGATATGAGTTTTGCTTGGAGCGTCATTCTCTTTTATTAGGATTTGCTTGCTTTTATTTAGAGTAATTTTTTGAATCTTCTATTTCAATAAAAAGGTCAAGTATAGCCTTTACCATGCTTATGTTGCAAGTCTATATGTTGCTGTTTGAAAACAGAAAGTTCCCTGTTATATTTTTTATATTGGTGAATAGTTAGAAGATGATAAAATCTTGAAATTTTTACACAATGAGTAACAACAAATTATCTACAGTGTGGTAATTTTTCAGAATTTTTGGAGTTAAATAAGTATGATTCCTCTTGCATTCTTTACAGACTATCCTGTTTGGACAGATTGCTGTTATGATTGCATTGTTTGCATATGTTTGCTTGCTTAATGATTCTATTAGAGGATAGGAGTGTTAAATATGCAAAGGCATCTAGTATGCAATGTAAAATTATAATTTTAGCGATTTTCTACAGTAGAGAATGATAAGGTTTAGCATGGATTTATATTAACTTATCTCACAAGTTCTTGTTGAGTTTGTGTGGATGAAGTTTTTAAGAATTAGGGAAACCGTGATATGAGAGGAATTAAGGAGACACAAAAGCTCAAGCTTGGGGATGCCCAAGGCATCCCTAGTTAATTTCCAAGAAGTCTCAAGCATCTAAGCTTGGGGCATCCCACCTTTCTTCTTCAACAACTATCGGTCAGTTTTGGTTGAGCCTAAGTTTTTGCTTCTTCACATGATATGTGCTATCCTTGCAGTGTCATTTTATTTTGTTTTGCTTGCTGTTTGAATAAAGTACTTAAGATCTGAAATTTTATTTATGAGAAGGAGTCTTCACATAGTTACATAATTACTCAACTACTCATTGTACCTCGCTTATATCTTTTGGAGTAGTTTGTCATTTGCTATAGTGCTTCACTTATATCTTTTTAGAGCACGTCGGTGGTTTTATTTTGAAGAAATTCATGAACTCTCATGCTTCACTTATATTATTTTGAGAGTCTTAAACAACATGGTAATTTGCTTAGGTTATGAATTTAGTCCTATTATGATGGGCATCCAAGAGGGATATAATAAAAACTTTCATATAAAGTGCATTGAATAGTATGGGAAGTTTGATTCCTTATGATTGTTTTGAGATATCAGGATGGTGATATTAGAGTCATGCTAGTGAGTAATTGTGGATTGTAGAAATAACTTCTGTTGAGGTTTGTGATTCCCGTAGCATGCACGTATGGTGAACCGTTATGTAACGAAGTTGGAGCATGGCTTATTTATTGATTGTCTTCCTTATGAGTGGCTGTCGGGGACGAGCGATGGTATTTTCCTACCAATCTATCCCCCTAGGAGCATGCGCGTAGTTCTTTGTTTTGATAGCTAATAGACTTTTGCAATAAGTATGTGAGTTCTTTATGACTAATGTTGAGTCCATGGATTATACGCACTCTCACCCTTCCACCATTTCTAGCCTCTCTAGTACCGCGCAACTTTCGCCGGCACCATACACCCACCATATACCTCCCTCAAAACAGCCACCATACATACCTATTATGGCATTTCCATAGCCATTCCGAGATATATCGCCATGCAACTTTCCACCGTTCCATTTTTTATGACACGCTTCATCATTGTCATATTGCTTTGCATGATCATGTAGTTGACATAGTATTTGTGGCAAAGCCACCATTCATAATTTTCATACATGTCACTCTTGAGTCATTGCACATCCCGGTACGCCGCCGGAGGCATTCATATAGAGTCATGTTTTTTTCGAAGTATCGAGTTGTAATTCTTGAGTTGTAAGTAAATAAAAGTGTAATGATCATCATTATTAGAACATTGTACCATGTGAGGTAATCAAAAAAAGAGAGGCCAAAGAAGCCAATCAAAAAAAGAGAGAAAAGAGAGAAGGGGCAATGTTACTATCCTTTTTCCACACTTGTGCTTCAAAGTGAGCACCATGATCTTCATGATAGAGAGTCTCCTATGTTATCAATTTCATATACTAGTGGGAATTTTTCATTATAGAACTTGGCTTGTATATTCCAATGATGGGCTTCCTCAAATTGCCCTAGTTCTTCGTGAGCAAGCGGGTTGGATGCACACCCACTTAGTTTATTTTTGAGCTTTCATAAACTTATAGCTCTAGTGCATCTGTTGCGTGCACTACAAAAAAAGACACATCCATGACATTTTGGGCCGAACGAATTTTTTTCCTGTCATGCTTATGACACTTCTATGACGATAATGTGACAAAACCCGGTATCATCATAGATGTGGTGGGATCCTACTTCTATGACAAAAAATCATGACAGAAAATGGGCTTTTCGTCCTGGGCGGGCCAGAGACGCAGCTGCATGACATTCTTTTGGGTCGTCCATGACGGAAAAAATTGTGGTAGAAGCGAAGGAGAGGAAATATCGCGGAGTTCTTGGTTACGGTGGGTGGTCGGGGCCGAGCAATGCACTGTGGTTTGCTCGTTTCTCTCATGTACGCGCGCGTGTGCAAGGCGTTGGCTAACTGAACCCAGAGCAATCGCACGTTACTGAACCCAAGCGATCGATCCCTTGGCTATTAATTGAACCCGAGCGATTCACTCGCTGCTGACTGAACCCGAGCAATTCCTTCGCTGCTGCTAACTGAACCCGAGCGAATGATCACTGCTGCTGCTTACTGAAGCCGATCGAGCCCCCTTGCAAGATGTAGCCAGCCAGTGTTGGGTCACCTCTCGATGAACAGTGACTGTTGCTACCGTGCGCGCGGTACGTAGAATGAGTCGAGATGTGGTGAGTTGAGCCGGTTGATTGGCTGTGGATGAATAGTTCCCGGTGGGGGTTGGATGAACAGGACCCCGTGGTAGTAGGCCGTTGCCGCTGGATGAACAGGACCTCGAGGAGGCCGCCGAACCCCAGCCGGTTGGGGGTGGATGAACAGGACCCCGTGAAGGCTCTATGAACAGCGGCCGGTGGAGGCTGGATGAATAGTAGCCGTGGATGAACAGTAGCCCGTGGAGGGTGGAGGAGGTCGACGGTGGATGAAAAGTAGCCCGTGGAGGCTGGAGCGAGGCAGTAGACGGTGGATGAACAGGACCTCGTT
This sequence comes from Aegilops tauschii subsp. strangulata, assembly GCF_002575655.3. Lineage (NCBI taxonomy): Eukaryota > Viridiplantae > Streptophyta > Magnoliopsida > Poales > Poaceae > Aegilops > Aegilops tauschii. The sequence goes on from NC_053037.3 coordinate 258,375,030, forward strand.
TCGACCGTAGGCGCTCCAACACAAGTCTGTTTCCTCCGTTTTGTGGTACGCCACACCCCTCCCGATCAACAGGACCCCATTTCAACCATAGGCACTCAAACACAAGTCTGTTTCCTCTGTTTTGCGGTACGTCAGACCCCTCCCGATGAATAGGATCCCGTTTCGACCATGGCCGGTCGAACAGAAGGCCGTTTCCTCCATTCTGTGGTACGCCAGGCCCCAGTTCAGCTGTTCCGTCCAAGCCGGTTGGCTCCCGTTGAATAAGACGCATTCCGACCCAGTCGGTTGCCTCCCGATGAACAGGACGTTGTTTCTCCATTCCGACCCAGTAGGTTCGCTGCCCGATGAACAGGACACCGTAGCTGTCGTCCGTTGCCTCTCCATGTACACAAGCCCTGGCCATCCGTATATAGCGCGAGTACACGCTCGAGACCCCGCCTGTATGTACGTACGTGGCCGTATTTTTTGCCATGTGGTTGTATGTACGTGTACAAGACATAGATGGGACTGTGTGAACTGCTATGTTGGGTGCTCTACAATGACCCGTGCCGCTACTTACTCGGCCACGGTTCATACTTGTAGAGGGACCGATCGACCAGTATGTACGTACACACTCACGACCAGACAGACAATGCTACGTATGCTTTGACCGGGTGGGTCCCAGCGGTCAGGGAGGATAAGGATGCACTTCCTTGCGCGTGAAGATATAGCTGCTCGGTCCAAGCTGTCAGGGGGAGGAATCGTTTTTGTTTTGCGAGTAATAAGGAGGCACTTCCTTGTGTTTGAAGATGTAGCTGGTGGGTCGAGCTATGAGCCTCACCGCCTAAAGTCCTCTTCCGATGGCTGTCCTTCGTTGACCACGTTGACCACGCCGCACCGAGAGCACCAAGGCGGTGGACGACGGCGAGGCCTAGGAAGGGAACGACGCGGAGCCGGGGAAGACGCGGCAGTGGATGCCCATGCGGAGGGGAGTACGTGGGTTGACTGCTTCGGCAGCGGTGTGAGGCTGCCATCGCTGAAGAATAACATGAGGTGTGGGTGAGTATAGAGGGATGGCATGGCCAGTGGTGGCAGCACAGCCGAACATGGGAGGCAGAACCAGGTGGCACGGCCGGCGCTAGTTTGGGCGGCTGGAGCAAGAAGACCAGAGGTTGAAGAAGCAGGACGGTCGTTGGATGGACATCGTACGGTCACTGCAGCTAGAATCATTTATATTGACTAAGTTGACAAAGCCCTTTGTACGCGTCAACTTAGTAGGCCCACAGGTCAGCCTCCGAAACGGTGCGCCCCAGATGTCAGGGGGAGGAATCGTTTTTTGGGCGGCTGAAGCAAGAATATCCGAGATTGAAGAAGAAGCACGACATCCGTTGGATGTACATCCAACGGCCACTGCTGCTAGAACCGTGTGTTGACTATAAGTTGACAAAGCCTTGCATACGCGTCAACTTAGTTTTTGTTTTTTAGGGGACACGTCAACTTAGTAGGCCCACAAGTGTGTGGCAGAGAACATAAAGCCCATTTGCGATTTGTAAGAATGTACAACCCATTTTTTAATTCTAATGGAATTTACTACAGCCCATTTACAGTTTGTTAAAATTACAACTCATTTTCTAGCTAGGACAATGATTAATAATTTCAACCAACCGCTCAAAACAGAATTCAATAAAATTTCCCACATTTTGATGGGATCCAAAATATTTTTATCCCGAAATTTCTAGTCAGATTAAATATAATTTCAAAATAAATTTGTATTACGTAAAAATTCAACGAAATATGGCGCGCGCAACAAGTAATGAAATTAAAATTTTCAAATTCTAAAAATAGTATTTTTTAAAGTAATTACTTGTTTGGTGCATTTTTGATAGTTATTGCCCAGTTTTTTTAATTACATCCCATTTATTATTTCTTAAAGCCCATTTTCCTGTTAAGCCTAATGCATCCCTCCTAGGAAAGATTTCCAGTCCAGCGGGGCGGAGAATAACAAGTTGACCCAGATATTGTGTACAACTGTCGGCCAAATTGCATTGCTGATGTTCAAAAAAAAGGCATGTGTAGTACAGTACAACCTTACATGGCTACTCAGCCATATAAGCGACGCCGGAAAGGCCCAAACAAGGCTTCTGTACAATTTCTTGAAGTCACTCAGCTCAATTAATAACTTAAGAAAAAAGTTAGAGTACAGTGGAACCTAATTAAAAGCTGTCACGAGCGAAGAAATAATTCAATGGGTCCCACTTGTGCGTGTGTGCGTGCGTGTGTGTGTGTGAGAGAGAGAGACCCATCGGTCGATGCTCGTAAATACATCTTTTAGCCATATGCATTGCTGATGCTCAGTAAAAACTTATATAGTTGACACAATCATATAGAACATCATAGCACACTGAACTTGCAAACAAAAATTTCACGCAGGCGACACAATCAGGGTGGAGGCAGTGGATCTTACGGGTAGGGCTATGTTGAAATCAACGAACTCGTACATAACGGTTCATTGTCTTTATCAATGACGGGGAAATATCTTGAATGCTGTGCAAAGAAAACAGACAGACAACACAATAAGTTCTGCTAGCACATTAAGTTGACGTACAACCCTTTCTAAAAAAAGTTCAGGTACAAAAATAGAACATGTCACAATCAAATGTACTGCCACATCACTGCTTCACACCCATAGCTCGGATTTAACTAGTATCTAACAAGATTCAGTTGTTACCTCAAATTAGAACACATCCAGGCAGCCAGCCCTGCCTCTTCTCCCAAAGAAGCAGTGGCCTCTGCCGCGCGGTGGGGTAGGCCCTATGCCAATCCATCGTTCCGACCAACATGGGGAAAGTCTGACGTTGACTCCTGTAATGGACATCGTCGACGGACCCTGGCACCAGCGGCGGCGGCAGGACTTCGATTGATGGATTGACCACTTCTTCGACATGCATGAACAATCGATACAGGTACATCCCTAACGTGGTCCGCGGCGGCCTTGTTGGCGATGAATACTACAACCCTGGTTCCTGCACCGGTATCTCAACACCAATCACCTTCGGTATGGTGGACGGCTTCTTCATCCATGCCATAACCGTCAAAGCCCAGCTGTCTGGAGGAACAAACATACTTACGAGCTCACCTCCAAGGTCGTTGATAAGCTCATTCATGGAATCTCTGTTCCAAGCACGTCGAGGCATGTCGTGGAAGGTAAGCTTTGTTAAAAACTCAAGCTCAGAGGGCACCAAGCCCCATCCTGGGTGCCACCAATCAAAGCTCACCAGCGCGCCATCGCAGAACAAACGCCGGGAAGATTCGAACACACGACTGCAGTCGAAAGTTGTCCGGAACCTGACGAAGAAATCAGCCGGTGGCGGACAGACTTTGACGAGCAAGTCACTTATTTGGATGTCGTGCGCAATGCCAAGAGCTTTGACAAGGTCGTCCGGCGAGACGGGAGGGCGGTCACCGTTGATGGTTACCATGAGCACTTTGCCGACAAACTGGTCGTCAAGCGCCGCCATGCCACTATTGAGCGACAGCACGCAGCGCCCGAAGGCAGGACGGACCTCAGGATCTCCGGCTCGGAGATCTGTGTTGACCGGCGACATGATAGTGCCCTTGAGTATAGGGAGTACAGGAGGGGGATTTGGGGGAACTGGAGTAGGAATCGATATTCCGGAGGTGGGTTAGGGGCGGGAGATTGGGGATGAAAAGGTAGCATGAATTTCGAACACGCGCCAATATGCTCTCAGTGCGCAAGCGCACGAAAACACCAGTGTCGCCCACATGTCAGCCTAAGAGTCATTATTCTTTCTTTTTGGAGAGCCAGCCTTTTTTTAGGATCTTTTGAGAGCCCGGCATGAGAGTCATAATTGACCTATTTGGCATTGCGTTACTACTCGGCCCATATACAACGACACCTCACTGGCCCAAACAAGTGTACATAAAAAATACACTAAGCTCAAATTATAACTCGAAAAAAGGAGATATACTCTAAACACTAGAGAATGGTGATGCCCTCATTTAGCCCACCAGCAGTTTGAGACAATAAATAGTTCGAAACAACGATATATACAACATTCAAACACTGACTAGTGACTACTGCTGACATAAACAGCAAGACATGATAGTTCATAAGAAATCTTGCTACACCACCAAAACGCACCCATCTGCAGTGCTTAGACTCTCGTGATCGAGACGAGAATGAAATTCTAAATAGAGGCAACTATTACATAGTAAGAGTGATATAGACGAGGATGACCAAATGACAAGGAATATGCATAGCAGAAGAGAGAACTACCCATCCAGAACAAGCAGCAAAGACAACAAGTCATTCGAAGAGGAATGATCCAACACCATCATAATTTGCAGCCCCGCTTCAGCGACCAGTGATCAGGAGACACCAGTACTCCACCCTTTCGACGCAACAACCCAATTACCTATCAACCTGAAGGCTTGAACCACATCACTGCCTGTCGGACTTGGGACATCCAAGGATCAAAGTTAATCCAGATGCCTTTGTCATTCTCACCTTCTTTTGGCTGCAGGCTATATCATTGACAATCAGGGGAGTTTGCTCACGAAGTCCTAGGGCTTGACGTGTAGACACAGTTTTCCATAGCAAACAGAGCCTCTCTGCCATCAAGGTCCTTGCCAATGGTGATCTCCTGGTTAATCGGATAATTGAGTCCGAGAAACAGAGAGTGTGAACCAAGGCTGTTTACCCGCCTCCAACTCAAAAATCCTGAAGGCCCCAACAAGCTGGTATTCTGCTCATAGACGTAACAGCCACTGTTCGCAAACTCACGTATTTCACGGTGCTTGTATACAATGGGGATTTTGCAATATAACTTTTCCGGCTCATGTGTCTGAATGATCATCAGTATTTTGTCGTCTGATCGAGCGAGGAACCAGTTGTGCTTCCTTGTTTTTCGCAAAGGTGGTGTGATTACAAAGGGCAGTAACTGTAGGGACACTGCATCATATCAAAAAGGACATGCATTGTTAATGTAAGATCAGCATTGTTCAGAGTATGAGTAGGATAATGCAAGAAACAGCATTGATATGTCCCTGTTGGAACTGGGAGGAATATACAGGGAAATGTATACTAGGTTCAAAATTATAGAAGTGCCATGCATGGTTATACTCATGTTATCTCACAATCGATTCTTCACAAGAAACTACCATGTCATGCATGTTATGTAATCATGTTCTATCCTCACAAACAAATTCTTCAAGGAAACTAACAGACCATGCATTGTTATATACTCATGTTCTATGGCAAAATTTTGTGAGGATATTATTCTAGCGATTGATTGCTGAAGGGCGAATATAGGTATGTACACATGGTAAGAATTACATGATTTCACTACTTCCAAATATAGAGTTCTCCATATGCACATTCACTTCCCTAATGTATGGTTAGATGAAACCAACAGTGTGATGCATGTTTCTACATCATGAAAATGAGGAACTAACATGGCCATTGATACACACTCATATTTAGTAGTATATATATTACTATAAAATAAGGAGAATATCCATATCTTCCTAACCGTTTGATTATCCAAAGGTACAAATTGACTGTAATGACATGGTCACAATCACATGAATTAACTCATTCCAAATATAGCGGATTTATGGCGTCTCTAATACATTGCCATAGTTCTACTCAAATTCTGCTCAAACAGGGATATGCCAATCATCACAAAAGGTTCAAAGAGTGTCATGGTGTCATCATTAACATCAGACGGAAACAACTTACACGCGCCGTCCCAACAATACGTGGTGCCATCTGCTTTGTCGATTGCGTAGATGATGCCATTGTGTTCAATAGCATCACAGAAGTGTGTATCAGCTTTGATGATCCACTGCGAGGTGAGCTGTCTCCAGCTAAAGAAGGCATCAGCGGAAAGATAGGCGAGTCCGCGGTCGAACAAGGCAATTAGCTTGAAGTCTGCATAATTCACATCTCGTGTGGGCACTTGGCAGATTACAATCTTCTGCAAAACAAGGGGCGTCCGACTGACTTCATAATCTAGATGACTTGGACAACGACGGTAAAACCCTATATAATCCAACGTAGGAAGGATAATCTCATGGGAGTTGTGGAAGTTCATGAGCACCAACTTTTTCCGGTCTTGTCTGATGGCATCCATCAAGTGGGAGCTCATGCCAACCCAGTACATACCTACTAAGAAGTTTCGGGCGATGGTGATTGGATCGAAGTCGATTGAAATGATGTATGGTGACTCACTACATACCTGCAAAGAAGTTTCGGCTAATGGAGGTCAGATTGAATTCGAGGGGCATCATGTATGCCTCTGTATCATGGTGAGCAAATCTCGCAAGACCAGATAGCAGCAAGAAGGGTGTCTTGAAAAGCTTAGGCCTCACTTCGACGATGGCCGTGTGCATGTTCCTCGAGCATGCAGCCAGCCGGAGGGTGCGCAACATATCCATACACGAACAACAAAGGTCGAGGATGTCACTGGGGAGATTGCTCCAATCGCGACTCATATGGATGCTGCGCGGTTCGTGTTCGGCCATGGTGGAGTTTGGAAGGTGGGGTTTTTGGGGTCATGATTTACGAGGGAGAAGGCTCTCGGTGCTGGAGTGGCTAGCGAGGGAATAGTGGTACTAGGGGAGGCGAGCGAGGCGAGGGTACGCGGGGGCACAGTGAGATGATGAAGAGTGACCTCTGTATCTCCGGCGAGACGGAGATGGAGATGGAGTGGTGCTAGGGGAGAGAGAGACGAGGCGAGGCATGCTATACTGCGGCGTTGATAGTGACTGCACAGTGCACAAGGTGAGGCTGACTTTGGTAACCCGAACACACCGCCTGGACTGGTGTCACCTTGGGCGCAGGGTCTTATCACTTCACTGTGAGGACCAGATGAATAATATTTTGACCATCAAGTGTACCACAGTTGTACTACTACTACTAGTAGGAGTAGTAGGAACATGAGTAGTACTCCCGTGCTAGCATGCCTCTGGGTTCACTTCATCCTCCAGGTATCATCCATATAGCAAGCAGAACCAAATTCTCGTGCGTGCAGAAGCGCGAAGAAGGCTTTTTCTTTTTTTGAGGATAACCGCATACTTATTCGTTAACTAGAGAATGTTGTGTCTCCCACACACGCACCAATATCCATCCGGACCAGCTACGACACATTTTTTTATCCATTTGCGTAGGTCCCACCTATCAGGAGGGGTGCAGAAATAAAAAGGAATCATAAAATGTCTCGCCACGGTGATTTGAAAGAGTGACCTCAACTAGCCAGTGGCACATGTAGCGCTAGAAGGATGGGCACGTACACGAACAGGTACCACTCCTCAGTCTACCCGCATAGCCTTTTCATTTAGTCTACCTAGCCGTCTAATCAACTGCCTGCAGGCCACTTCTCCCATTTACTTCTCCATCAGGAACCGATTGTCCTCGGGTTCTTCACCTCTCCTTCATCTTCATTTGCATCCAAACCACACTGCATTCACGTTGTTTTAACCTCTTCACATACTCCTGGAGTAATTCGGAAGCCCCTTTAAATAATCATTTTCTTCAGTTAGACTAGCCATCTAATCCTAATTCTCCAAACAAAAGCCCTCCGGTCCAGCGGTTCCAAATGGCGAAAGAGATCCAGATGCAGGTTTTTAGCGACCAACATGTCCTCGTCAAAGGCTCGTTGAGCATAGTTGCCACCATCACCGACCACCCAAGGGTTGTTCGAAAGTGGATCAACAATGTATCCAACTCCCTCCAAAAGGTGGAGATGAAGGTCATCGGTCTCGACGCAGAGTACACGGAGCGTGCCACTAGGAAGATCCAACGCGCCGCCGTCCTTCAGTTGTGCCTCGAAGATGATGTTTTGATGTACCACATCATACACGCGCCCTCCATACCAGGTGAGCTTCACGATTTCTTGTCTCGGGAGGACATATACTTCTATGGGGCAGCCATCGCAGGGGACAAACAGAAGTTGGAGCCGTACAAACTTGATTTGAAAAGCATCACTGACGTACAAACCAAAATAATAAATCCTGTAGAAGATTGTGATAAACCAACACCATCCCTATTCGACGTAGGAAATTTTGTGCTCGGAACAAATCTTCAGAAGGGTGACGAGACACTGGCATTAAGGTCGTCTTGATGGGAGAATTATCCCTTGACGTACGAGCGGATAAAATATGCTGCCCTCGATGCCCGTGTGAGTTTCGAGATAGCTGCAAGGTCCAGAGAGCTTGTTGCGAAGCCGTCTCCCACAGAAAATGAGAACAAGAAGAAGAAGAAGAAGCTACACCAGTAGCAGGGAATTATGGATGGATGAACTATTTCCTCTCTTGTAAAAGAAGATATTTCCTCTTTGTGTATACTGATATAGATGGACTATTTCGATGGTGTGCATGTCTTTGGAACAAGTAGTAGCATGGGTCCGCTTGACTATAAGGAACTATTTATCCGCCTAGCTTTCTCTACTACTCCTTCCAGTGATCGATATGCAATGCATGTGTCCGTAGACATGACAACTTGTCCATGGAAGTTCAACTACGGAGACCATCACGTTTCATCCACTGCCACTCGCGATTCCCACGACGCCACTCCAACCCATGGCACCACGTCCCCCGACGTGCGCCTCACCCCTCTCGGCCGCACCGCCCCTCTGCCTTTGTGTGCATGACATGTGGGCCACCTGAAATGCGGCGAGCATCAAGTTTCTACCACAGCCACACGCGATTCCCATGATGCCGCTCGAACCCATGACACCACACGTCCCCTGACCTGCGGCTCACCCGTCTCGGCCCCACTGCCCCTCTGCCTTCGGGAGCATTACATGTGGACCAGCCACCTATCGGGTCCACATGTTATTGACTCAACGGCAGGTGTAGTAAGGCGTTGAAGCTTAGTCCCGAGGGCCCCGAAAGGGAAATGTAACTCCTGCGCCAAGCCTTGTGGTGCTACCGCTGCACGAACTTGTGCCAAACTCGAGATTTGTTTCTTACTATACATGCACGCAACGATTTAATGGACATTGTAATCTCAACATGTGATGGGCAGCTCTAAATTTGAATTTGAAACTTATAAAACAATAAAATTCAAAACAAATAAACTAGAAGATAGGGAGTATACCATAGGATGTGTCGCATATGAAACAAGTCCCTGGTTTGTCACCGCGAAGATGCGGTTAGAAAGGAGCACAAAGTCTTCGTACTCGTACGGCAACAAATTAGCCGCTGACAACATGGTCCACCTTTGACCGCCATGTGCAAGGTTCGTGAAAGCAATCGCGATGTTGAACACCGCGATGAGAGTGTAATTTTGGTTGACGGACGACCTTATCGGGGCTTCCATGATTGCTATCTTCTTCAATCTCACTGTGGTTCCATCGTACCAATTCAGGCGGTGGCCCGTTGCATGCTTGATCCCAATGTTTGACAAAGGTTCTATGGGAACGGTGTCACCGTTGTAAATGTTGTGCAAATTGATGTTGGTACCCTCCCGTACATATGCAAGCCAATCTCCACTCGCACCGAGCCTAACCTGTGAAACAGTGGGCAGGGGGAGAATTAGGAAATGGACACGGAAGTAGTCTTTAGAATGCATTTACTACGTGATCAAACTCATCTTACCTGCTCATCAGACAAAATCCGAGTGCCCCTCAACGTCGGCATCTCAAGGGGCGTCAACTTGCAACTACGGCCACGCCGCGCTGGAGAGACCCCCAAGGAAGCATCCTCGTGCGTTGCACATAACATCAAGATGCATTTGTATGAGTAGTTTATCTTGTGACAGAAAAGGATGAACGAGGGAAGGCCTTATTTGCAAATGTGGAGAGGGGTGTAGGTATCTTTTTGCAAAATTGCCATAGTTTTCTTCCTATCCGTCAGATATAAATCGGACGGCCTATATTGCAGGATAGCAGGCACACCATCATCACCAACTCTTTTTTTATAAGAGTAGTAGACTAGCAAGATGGCCGTGCATTGCATGGAACACCAAGATGCATTTGTATGAGTAGTTTATCTTGTGGGAGAAAAGGATGAACGAGGGAAGGCCTTCTCTGCAAATGTCGAGAGGGGTGTGGGTATCTTTTTACAAAATTGCCATAGTTTCCTTCCTATCCGTCAGATATAAATCGAACGGCCTATACTGCAGGATGGCAGGCACACCATCATCAACAACTCTGTTTTTTATAAGAGTAGAGTAGAGATAGAGATAGAGACTACTGCTACCAATGTGGTGGCCCGTGCGTTACGACGGATCCAAAGTAGTAGAATAATACTTGTTCACGGGCTTGAAATATAAACACTCTAGTTTTGATATACATATATCAGTAAAAATAAATCATGCTTCACTCATAATATATTCTTCGGGCTGTTTTGATGAGGTGAGGGACGGGTGTGGCTGGTTTGAAGATAACAGGTTTAAAAAAAATTGGAGCTATTTTTTTACATTTTTTAGCGTGGCATGGCATCCAGTGCACCTAAGCGTCTAGAAAAAAATGAGTTTGGGTCGGTGGCACACCCTGCGGCAAGATGCCCGTGTTGGCTTATTCTATAACTAGCAAGATGTCCGTGCATTGCAGGGAACATCAAGATGCATTTTTTTACAGAACACCTGTTGTGATTGACCCTTGCAGGAGTAATCCCATGTGTAAAAACTAATGATATCTCGAGAATTTTATCGGAAAAAAGGTATCTTTGGAACAAGTTTTCTCTACTAGTGCTCCTTGCAGTGAGTGATATGCAATGCATGTGTCAGCAGACATGACAGCTTGTCCATGGAAGTTGAACCACGACGACCATCACGTTTCTTGTTTCTACCACTGCCACACGCGATTCCCACGACGCCGCCCCAACCCACGGCACGACGTCCCCCGACGTGCACCTCATCCCTCTCAACCCCACCGCTCCCTACCTTTGTGTGCATGACATGCGGGCCAGCTGAACTGCAGCGACCATCAACTTTCTACCACAGCCACACCCGATTGGATGCGGTTTGCCTGCTCTGCTCCTGTGCTCCGATCCGTACTCCCGCACCATTGAATTTTCATCCAGCGGTTGTGACACATTTCATCTCGGGCATCAATCCTAAGCTGGAGTACTTCTGTACTACATGTAGTACCCGCTGATGTCGCCATCTACGCCTCGTAACGCCCCGACGCCTAGCTATGGCACCCTCGCCATAGCCACGCCACCACCGGCCGGTTCATCTCGAACAAGTGACTCGCGAACCATGCCACCACCATGAGAATGACATGTGGGCTAGCCGCATTTAAGGTCCACATGTCATTGACTCATAGGCCGGTGCACTAAGCCACTGAAGCTCGGTCCCGTGGGCCCCGAGAGGGAAATGTAACTCCTGCGGCAGACCTTGTGGTGCTCCCGCAGTACGAGCTCGTGCCAAACCCGGAATTTGTTTCTTACTACTACTAATGTGCCGGCCCGTGCGTTGCAATGGATCCAAAGTATATCTATTTAGTGGAGTGCACTCTAAACACATTGTCTATTTATTTTTCTCTAACCTTTCGTAGCCATGCAACCAAGCCACATAAGCTTCATGGGTGCCCCCCACATCATATTATTCATACTACGTTGACAGAAAAAAAGATAAATCACCCAAAACAAGATCTTCCCATTTTTTGTTCCTACGATGATGTGCTGTGCACGTACCTAGTTGTATAGTGGTAGTACTAGTTGTAGTACAAACTTCGTACTTGTAGGAGTAGTAGTACGGAATGCTCCTACTCTATCAACGAGCCCCATCTGACACCAAATTTCTTGGCTTCCGTGCTACAGCTAGATCTTCCCCTCGTTTCTGTTTTCCAACGCGGCGGGCAGGGTGCGGTTTGCCAATAGCCGGCTTGCTCAACGGCGGTCCCGCATGAAAGTGAAAATGCTAGGCAACACGCCTTCCCTAGCTATGTGGCGTGCCGTATGGGCCGTGGAGTACTCTCGATTCCCGGGCGTGTGGGGGTGCGACGCGAACGCGGCAGGCCTTTTCCTTTTACTGGCAATGTGCCCGTGCGTTGCGACGGATCCAAAGTAGTAGAATAGTAGTACGTGTTCACAAACTTGAAAGAAATCACTCTTGTTTTGATATACATATATACCACTAAAAATATATTACTTTTCACTCAAAATATATTTCTCACGCTGTTTTGATGAGGTGAGGGAGGGATGTGGTTGCTTTCAAGATAATAAGGGGTTTTCTGCAAATTGGAGTAGAGAAGTGGGCTATTGTTGCAAAAATGCCACAACTTACCTCACAGCCGTTAGATGCAGATCTAATGGTCAGAAATGACGGATGGTAGACACACCACCATCACCAACTGAGTCTTTTATAGGAGTAGGAGTAGAGAAACATGTATAAACTGTAATATTTGGTTCTGCTCCTTGGCACGATCGATAGATAGAAATAACGATTGGAAACGCTAGGGCGGGGCTATTTCCGCCAGATAAGCAGGGTACGTAGTAGCTAGGTTGGCGCATCATCGGTTTGGTCACATGCGGTCTAACATGTTCTAGTGTTGTGCGTTGCACGAAGGTCATGGAAAAGGTAAGCACAACTTATAAATTGACGGATGGAGTACTAGTTACAGTGATGCATATAATTAAGCAAAGGGATGGCACCTGTCGGTATTGACTGGAACGAGAATGCAATAGCACAATAAGAATTAAGGCCACGATGATGCGATCGCAGTGGTGGTTATAGGAGGCAACAAGAAAGATGCATCCATCAACGTACGACCTCCTCCTCCTCAACTTAGTGCGCCGGGCCACCGACCGGTGGCTAAGGAGCGGCGGCTTTTGTGGCGAGGTCAAGGTGCTTCTCAGCAAAGGCATCCAAGGCTTCCAGCATGTTGAGGAAGGCCAACGTCATAGCGTCCTCACTGGCCTTGTAAATACCTATGTACATGATTTTCTCATACACGTGGATGTGTAGGTCTATGAATTCTTGCAGGGCGAGGTGCCTCGCAGCGAGCGCGACCTCCAATTGGACATTCTTCGTGGCGTCGGTGGGCAGTCGCAGGGCCACCAGTGCTTTAATAAGGTTCCGACCATGGAGGCCGATTAGGGTGGCATGCAATGAGGAGCCCGGGCGCGCGGGCTGGAGGAGTACGGCGATGTCGTCCACGAGCTTCTTGAGGACGATGAACTTTTTGGTGGTGGCAATGATCATCTGGTCCAACTGAGAGTCGTAGTTGGCATCGACGGCGGCCATCCACCAGCCGGTCACCAACACCGTCTGGAGACGATCCTCGGCGCCATGCCGCAGGCCGGCGTCGTGGACCATCTGGCACAGCCGCTGGCCGCTCGCGAGCATCGCTGCCATGGGTCTGGAGTGAGCACTTTTGCGCTTAGTGTAGGTGCTTAGGCAAATGCTTAGGTGCGTACGATACTACGATGTGGTAGATGCATTGGAATGGAGGGGCGCCTTTATATGAGTGCAAACTGTGTTGCATTCACATCGTGCTGCCTCTTTTCCCGGTCCTCCTCCCATTACTTCCCACATGCATTCACGATGCTAATTGAAGGAGGATGCATCATTGTGAAAGCACAAGTGCTCCCTACGTGATTTTGGTAATTAATGTCAACATATCTCTTGTTGGACTAATATTTTTATCTAGTATATTTCAGATAATTTCAACAGTGAGTGGCATGGACAACAGGACGTGGAACCCCTTCAAGATGCTAAGTACAAAAGGATTGGCTCAAGATCTAAAGCTCAAGACTCTGCATTTTTCATTTTAGTGATCCAAGATCACATTGAGTCCATAGGAAAGCCAGTACTATTAAAAGAGGATGAGGTGTTGCTTAATGGCTTGCTTCCTCTCAAAGTGCTTAGTGATATGCTCCAAAGCCCTCAACCACTTTCTCATATCCACATATGTCCCAAACCAAAAGTCAAACTCGGCCCTACCGATTTGATCTATCTGGCGCCACCGAGTTCACTTGACATAGCCACTGCCAGAAACCCTAATCAATTCGGTCTCACCGAGATGGGCTTGCAAACCCTTTGTTTCCTATTGCACTTATTTTGGTCTCACCGAGATATGCAAACGGTCCCACCGAGTTTGCTTGACAAACTCTCTGGTTAGCTTATTACCAAAATCGGTCCCACCAAGTTTGTGTAATCGGTCAAACCGAGATGAGGTTTTACCCTAACCCTAGCACATCGGTCCCACCGAGTGGATCATATCGGTCCCACCGAAAAGCCTAACGTTCACATTTTGAACTAAATCGGTCTGAGCGAGTTTTCTGATTCGGTCCCACCGAGTTTGGTGAATTGTGTGTAACGGTTAGATTTTGTGTGGAGGCTATATATACCCCTCCACCCACTCTTCATATGTGGAGAGAGCCATCAGAATGTGCCTACACTTCCAGCATACATTTTTTGAGAGAGAACCACCTACTCATGTGTTGGGATCAAGATATTCCATTCCAACCACATAAATCTTGATCTCTAGCCTTTTCCAAGTTGCTTTCCACTCAAATCTTCTTTCCACCAAATCCAAATCCATGAGAGAGAGTTGAGTGTTGGGGAGACTATCATTTGAAGCACAAGAGCAAGGAGTTCATCATCAACACACCATCTATTACCTTTTGGAGTGTGCTGTCTCCTAGATTGGTTAGGTGTCACTTGGGAGTCTCCGTCAAGATTGTGGAGTTGAACCAAGGAGTTTGTACGGGCAAGGAGATCGCCTACTTCGTGAAGATCTACCCTAGTGAGGCAAGTCCTTCATGGGCGATGGTGATGGTGGGATAGACAAGGTTGCTTCTTCGTGGACCCTTCATGGGTGGAGCCCTCCGTGGACTCGCGCAACCGTTACCCTTCGTGGGTTGAAGTCTCCATCAACGTGGATATACAATAGCACCACCTATCGGAACCACGCCAAAAATCTCCATGTCTCCAATTGCGTTTGCACACTCCAATCCCATCCCTTTACATTCTTGCAACTTGCATGCTTTACTTTCCGCTGCTCATATACTCTTGGCATGCTTGCTTGGAATGTGTTGTGAATGTTTAAACTTGTGCTAAAGCTCCACCACAACTTGAAGAAATTAAAAATTGCTACCTTCCTTTGTTGAGGGTCTAATCACCCCCCTCTAGACACCTCTTCTCGATCCTTTCACATTGGCCGTTCAACATTTCAGGAACCGCTACCCTCTCCCTCGTCTGCATTAAAGCCATATCGGGAACTGCGCCGCCCACTGCAAGCCCGGCTGAACACGCCTCCTCACCTCCATCAAACACGTTCGTTAAACCCGCATGCAAACCGACAAACCTACTCTGTCCACACATCCGTTCATGAGCGGGCTGGAATTAAATGCAACGCCGGCCGAGCTCCTCCCGTCCGCCCTCAGTTTAAACAAGGCCAGACGCCGGCCAAGCTCCTACCGTCCGCCCTCTATTTAAACGAGGCAGACAGACAGCGGACAAGAATCGCACCCGTCTGTCGCTCGCCCGCTCCCCCATCTCCTCCTTCACCATTTTCTCCACTATTTCGATGGCTTCCGAGGAGCCGTTCTCCGACATACCACACGGCTGGGTGGCCCGCCGAGCCCTCCGGATATGGGTGAGGCCGCTCAGTGCTTCACAAACCTCGCTTGGCCCGACAGAGCCAGTTGCCGCCCCAAGCCGGCGCATGGTTCAGCAACTCGCAGCTCCAGTTCAGCACGATGAGGAGTGGCGAGTTGCTCCACGCCGCCATGGCGGCGAGCACGCCGGTTCGAGCGTCGTCGCTGCCGCGTCGTACCGCGCCACCAGTATCTGTGGTGGCCATGCCTCCCGTGTCGGTGGGCGTGCCTCCCGTGCCTGCGGGAGCGCCTCCCGTGCCTGTGGCAGCGCCATGCAGGCAAAGACAGAAGTTGGGTGCATGGAGAGCGACGAGTCGGTGGCCAGCTTCTCCGTGTCCGCCGCTATCATTGAGGAGAAGTAGAACATGGGAGGCACCGCCACTTGGGTCCCATGAAGGCCACCGCTGAGGCAACGACTGCGTATTTAGGTGGTTTCTTTGCTGCTTCGTCTCTTCCGAGGACCTTCGTTGACCCCGCAAGTGTCTGCCGGACATGAGGAAGACAAAGGGATCCACGGGCGGCCATTTAGATTAGGTACTCCCTCTCCAGCGGGAAATATTTGTTCTCAGAATGGATAAATTGGATGTATCTATAACTAAAATAAGTCTAGATACATCCATTTCTAGGACAAGTATTTCCGGACGGAGGGAGTATTAATTATACCAAGAGAGCCGGATTTGCACCGCTTAGTTCATGAAAATGTAATGAAATCCATCATGTTTACATGAAGATCTGGCTTTTTATACGAAATCCTTCATGCTTATATGAAATCAGTCCGTGTTTGCATGAATTTCATCTGGTTGTTTAGAGTTGTGAAAATGTATGCCGCTCGCGTTTGATGTCGTCCTCCACAGAAGGAAGCGGGAGGAAATATGCCGGCTGCCGTTGGAGATGCTCTTGTGCTGGAAATAATAGAGTCACATCCAATCCATTGGAGTTAGTTGTGTGTATGATTCTCCCTCTATAAAAAGTTAATTGCATGTACAGTGTACACGTGACTTGCAGGGTGGCTACAGCTTCATACAGAAAGTTAAAAAGAGACAAGTCCATCCTTAATGTTGTATTCTAAGTACTCTGTGGGTTCCACTGTCGGTACAGTAGCGAAAGAAGTATATATTAAGTAATATATAATATAAAAATCTAAAGTTAAAGACAGGATTCGAACTCAGGTCATTACGTTGCGAGCATCCACCACTAACCAGTCCAGCACATTTTCGTTGTGGACCATGCTGGAGATATACCTCCATGTCTACTCTTATACTCCCTCCGTTCCTAAATATTTGTCTTTTTCAGATTTCAAATGGACTACCACATACGGATGTGTATGTAGACATATTTTAGAGTGTAGATTCACTCATTTTGCTCCGTATGTAGTCACTTGTTGAAATCTCTAAAAAGATAAATATTTAGGAACGGAGGGAGTAGAAAGCAGAGTTGGTGATGATGGTGTGCGTGCCATCCTGCAATATAGGCCATCGGATTTATATCTAACGGATAGGAAGGAAACTATGGCAATTTTGCAAAAAGATACCCACACCCTTCTCCACGTTTGCAAATGAGGCCTTCCCTCGTTCATCATTTTCTCTCACAAGATAAACTACTCATACAAATGCATCTTGATGTTCCATGCAATGCATGGGCATCTAGCTAGTTTCTTTTAAAATAGATACTGCGATAATTGGGTTGAAGTGATATGTTTTATGTCTGCCCCGAATGATTTCAGATTCACTAGTAGTAACAAAGAAAAGGTTGCCTTGTTAATTAACAGAAAGCAGGGTGAAAACTATGACATGAGGCCAGTAAAAAAAAGGCACACTGGGTTCAGCGTCAGCGTCACTACTGCGGCGCGAGAAGTCTACATATCGAGGGGGCTACGGAGAGAAAGACGTATCGAGTGTGCCTGAGCGAGGCACAGAGACACAATGTTTGAGAGAGAAACCAATTGACAGATTAAGATCATATCGAGTTGTCACCCTTCTGCTGTCATTGTTGGGGTGGGGGTGGGGAGGGGGAGGGAGAGAAAGACGTATCGGGAGTGTGCGCGGTAGGCACAGAGGCACAACTAGCGAGTGTGTGTGTATGTGTGTGTGTTTGAGAGAGAAGAAGTAGATAAATTACTATCAAGATCGAGGTGCCACCCTACTCCTTCGGTGTCGGGTAGTGTGTGTGTGTGTGTGTGTGTGTGTGTGTGTGTGTGTTTGAGAGAGAAGCCAGTAGATAGATTAGTATCAAGATCGAGGTGTCACCCTACTCCTTCGGTGTCGGGAAGTGTGTGTGTGTGTGGGTGTGGGGGGGGGCAGTGACACTTAGATATCTCTACTCTTATAAAAACAGAGTTGGTGATGATGGTGTGCCTGCCATCCTGCAATATAGGCCGTCCTATTTATATCCGACGGATAGGAAGGAAACTATGGCAATTTTGCAAAAGGATACCCACACCCCTCTCCACATTTGCAAATAAGGCCTTCCCTCGTTCATCCTTCTCTCCCACAAGATAAACTACTCATACAAATGCATCTTGATGTTCCGTGCAACGCATGGGCATCTTGCTAGTAGGGAGAAGGATTTTGTGTGACACGTATCTATCTTAAGGGATAGGTACATAGCATGTGTGCGAGGCATACTTAAAGCATCACGGAGATAAACAAATGGTGTGCATGCAAGTGCTGGAAAAAATGAAGCAATAAACAATGTCTACGCGCACGTGCGTGCATGCGTGCGTGTGTGTGTGTGTGTGAGAGAGAGAGAGAGAGGGAGAGAGAGAGAAATCTCAAAACAAAAGGTGCTCTGCTGGAGTCCCATTGTATGTATTCATATGGTTCCGGAACTCGAGTTAACCTTAGGCATATGTGTGAGATACATAATTATACTTTGAGACATTAGTGGCTGTGGGTGGGCGGAATTAAAGGGGTGGGCGTGTTCGACAGAGTGAGCATGTGTGTTTCTGTGTGAGAGACTTGTATGATGGGGTAGAAAGACGAATTTTAAACTTTACGGAGGGAGAGAAATACACGAAGTGCGCGTGTGTGATTCCGATGCCCACGGGGAAATGAGATATGTATGAGTGTGAGAGAGATTGCACAATTCATTCACGTATCACTATCTAGCGATCGTGGACGTGCATCGCTTGAACATAAATCAATATCTACTTCGTATCATGGCCAAAGGTACAATATCGATTCAACGCTATAAAGATTGGACACTCACATATCACATTTTTTCTTTCTAAATAAACATTTTCAATTGTGCATGCCAAAGTTACAGTGATGTTTCTTCAAACAACCAATGTAGCTATCATGTACATGCACCATTGTTAGTCTTGCATTCAAATTCATTAGTCTTGGATGATTTAAGGTTCTATTATGAAGTAATATATGTAATATTCATATATGAATTCAACGGGTACGTAATTTATGAAATGGAGGCTATGTAATCATATGAGGTAATACTTTTAAGTAGCGGACTACAATATCCATTTCCTTTGTGGGACTACAATATCCATTTCTTTTTGTGCGCCTCTACAATAACACGTCAATGCATTATGTTTAAAGTAAATAACCAATGGCACTAAATTATCTATTTACACAAGAAATACATAGGCTGAGCATTTGATCCCCTGTTTTGTGAACGCGCCTCTACACCCGTACAATTGGCCGCGCCCGTGTGAACGTCCAAGTTATCGGTGCATCATCCCAAGTTATTTTCTTTTTTCTGGGGTGGACTTCACACCAGTTATTAACTGCTGACGCGTACCCCGTGTACATAGTCTCGCATGACCTTCCTGCTAGCATGGTCCAAAATTAGTCGAAACTGGATACGAATGATCCCGCAGACGGCAAAATCTCCCGCCTCCTTCTAAAATTTCCACCACCTAGTCTTTAGCATGCGAAATTCCCCTTTTGTCCTTGGTGCACGGAGAACAATAGTTACAATACCTCCCTCATCTACATAATAGGTCGGGGCTGCTTTGGTAACTTCCGGTTCCTCCCCACCACACGGCACCCCCATATCATCTCCCCCTCCCGCAAAAATGACTAACTCCATAGCACTAGAGCATCTTACATCACGCCGTCCGTACTTCATCGGCCTTTCTACCCCTCCCCTCTCGAAACCCTAGACTGCTCATCCACCGGCGTACCAGAGCCCATTCACTGCCAGCGGCGTCCACCTCACCGGATCTGCTACTGCGGCCGCATCTACCCCCTCCCACCTCCCCTAGAAACAAGTAGACTGCTCATCCACCACTTTACCACAACCCATTCTCTGTCGGCCTTGTCCACGGTGATGATGTGCTTCGCCGGTACTCTCATCAACCGTAGCGCATCTGCAGCGGCTCCTTCATACTCCCCACCAGAGACGCTTCATCCACACCCCCCGGAGCCGCCCCACCGACGCCCCCGTCAACGGCCTCTGATCCTCTACGCCGACACCTTCCTGAACCCTACCGGAGTCGCTTTGCCAACACCACCATCAACCCTACCGGAGTAGCTTCACCTATACCATTCTCAACCCTAGCGGGGCTGCTTTGCCAACTCACAAATCCACGGTCTCAGATCCGCTTCGTCGCACCCTCGTCCAACCTACCAGAGCAGCTTCTGACGACCCGTCCACGGCCGCCGATCCGCATCGTCGACACCATCCTGAACCCAACCACTGGAGCAGCTTCACCGACGCCTTCGTCCACGGCCTCAGATCCGCTTCGCCCACACCGTAGTCACCCTACCGGAGCCGCTCCACAAACACCCTACTCGACGGTTCTAGATCTCCTTACCGGACCCCGACAGCCAGCGCAGCGTCATCACCCTTGATGTTTCTAACCTGATTCCCACCGTCTGGCAAGATGCCAAGCACCCACCACGGCCTAGGTACTTGTCACCTTTAAACCCGTCCAGCATCACTTGCCCGATGTACTTCAAATATACTAATAGGTCACTGTTACATGTTATGCAGTTGGCAAAAACTACAAGGACGATGTTTCTTCTGGATCTAACAGCTTGGCCAACCAAGATCCTGGACGGAGGCATTGCTATGATCTTGTAAATGCGTCTCTCTCTCTCTCTTGTATTGTTGTGTGTCTGCCAGCGTGCTTTGCTAGGATTTTTGACCAGTAATCCCTTTGTGCAGACAATGATTTCTACTACTGGCTACTAAATTAGATATGTAGATATCATACATGATACTACCTTGTACCTCCATTCCTAAATATAAGTCTTTCTAGAGATTCCACTATAGGCTACATACAGAGCAAAATGAGTGAATCTACACTCGAAAACACATCTATATACATTTGTACATGGTCCATATTGGAATCTCTACAAAGACATATATTTAGGAACAGAGGTAGTACATTACACAAAATCGTAGGTGGCATGCAGGAATTCCAGTGCACTACATTAGGCTCCCTTAGAGTGCCTTCTAGTCCAGCACACAGAGTCATGGCTAGTTTATGCTACGCACACAATCGTTAATTGGTGGTTTAAATATGCGCAAGGGATATGCAATGTACTATCATGTAGAGATGTCTGAAATTAGCCGTGTCAACTTGCAGATAGGGTGACACAATGAAAAAGTACAAGATGTATGTGGCAATTTCATGGAACATTGCAAAAAAAGGAGAGGCGGCGGTGAGCCTATACAATGTGCTATGGTAGGTCACTTCTCCATTGCAATTATCGTGACATGTTATTTGTATGTCAATTCTATTGGCCAGGTTTCTTAGGGACAGTTATTACGAGTTATCCTAAGAAAATAGGCACCTGTGAATATAAGCTCCAGGTAATAAGCCAACCAGTTCTTTTCATTGCCTTCCTTTTCAGCTTATCTTTGGTACGATCAGTGAAAAGTCTAGATTGCATTATACTTTGTCATTTTGCTGCCCATATGAAAATTAATTTGACTCGCAAACATTACAAAGATATCATCTACTTGGCACAATCTACTTTGGTCAATGTCTTCCATAGAGATCCCATTACCTAATTTAAACGAAGAATGCATGACCTAAATTTAAATGAAGAACAATTATTTATTGAAACTCGATGGTCCAAGTGGCTGGTTATTATCATATAGCAGCACCACCTGAAAGCATCATATAGCAGCAGCAGTAGCTCATAGCAACTCATCATACAGTAGCAGTAGCAGCAGCAGTGTACCATTAATCATATACCAGCAGTAGCTCATAACAATTCATCATATAGCAGCAGCAGGAGCAGCTTATAGCAACTCATCATATAGCAGCAGCAGCTCATCGCAATTCATCATATAGCAGCAGCAGCTCATAGCAATTCATCATATAGTAGCAGCAGGAGCAGCTCACACCAATGCATCATATAGGAGGAGCAGAAGCAGCTCATAGCAATTCATCGTATAGTGGATCAGAATGAAAATTTGGCAAAAAATCAAAGGAGATCCTCACGTTGGTGGATGAGATCATCCTTCAACAGCACCTCAAGGCCACGGCCTGGGAGGAGGGGAGGGGGAATAAGGTGCCTTCTGCCGCAGTGTGGCATCGGCCGTAGTTGTGTGGCGCCCGTCGGAGTAGTGTGTTGGACGCACCACAGTGGAGCAGCTGCGGGAAACCATCACAATGAGGGGCGGCGCCAGAGGGAGGAGCAGCCAGGGAGATTTGGCCCTACCCACCGGCCATGTAGCCTAGCTGGACAGAGCATCGTCGAGGACCAGTACAGATGGGTCCAGTGGCGACGGCTCGCTGGAGGAACCCTAGCGCTGCAGGCAGGGGATCGAGGTAGACGGAAAGGGGAGAGGAGATGCAAGCGGGCAGGGCAATGAACGCTTGCGTGTTTGTTTTTACTTGAGGGTCAGGTGTGACGCGGGTGTGAGCAGTGGCACTCTGAGTGTAATATAGGCAGACAACAGAGTCATTTCACTATTCCCCTTCCCTTCAATTTTTAGTGAGCTTCTACCCAAAACACCCCCCTCCAAAGCGAAATAAGTTAAGCCCAAGCCCATAACTAAAAAATGACTTCTTTACATCTTTTTTGGCTTATTTTGATAATAAGCTCTGAAAAGGCGGAATAGAACTGGCCCTTAACCTGCAATTCAATTGTGCGTGCAATGATGAATCACTCCTGCCTGCTATAGTGTACATTTAGGCATCATCATACATGGCATAACCTAATACATGTGTATTCCATTCTAGAGTCTGGAATATGCAATGTTTATGTTAGTTCATACGTTGCACATGATGTTTAAATGCACCTTAAATCTGGTCAGTCAAGTGATGGTCTTTAAGCCTCCTTCTTTGCTTCTTTTCTTGATATGTAAGATTTGCTCACACATCTGTTCAATTGCTTGTTTGTATCAGCCAGCCATACTAGGACTGTTTGCTTTGATTACTTGTCATTCTTGACCTAACACTCTAATAGAGCTTGTCAATGATTTAAACACTAAGGGCTGCTGTTGGGGCTTGTCTAACTCATAGGTGACATAAAGGTTTGGCTGTACACTAAAGTAGGCTCTCCAAGAGTACCTGGAGATCCAGTTCGAAGGTATGCCTAGTTTTTACATAGTCCACACATAGTAAATGCTCATTTCATTGAATGCAAGTGCAAGAGATGTGGCATGTTTCATTATGTGGTGTTGTTTTGTTATAATCTCATCCTTTTGTGTTGTTCACAGACTGGAAAGTATGCATATTTATCTTCCAAGGAGACGAGTAACTAGTTTGTGTCACCTTGCAGAGGGGGTGCAATGAAGATAAGATTGAGGATTTGCAAGTACAAGATGTTAGGAAGGAGCCTTGCAAGAGAAGTAGGAGCAGCGCTGAGCATGTTCAACCAGTTAAGGTAAGTCACTGTATCCAACTCAACAGTTCAATTGCTTGTTTGTTTCAGGCATAGTTAATTTGCTCTTTTCAATTGCTATATTTGTCCTGAGTTAATGAGATGCCCAAACAATGATGCCTGACGTTGGCTAGTTGTATAACTATTAGTTGACATAATTAAAGGCCTTACCATTTAATTACTCTGGCGAAGTGCGCCTGAAGCTTTGAAGTCTATAACCAACTATTACTGCATGAGGCTCACAATCTAGTATATACTAGGCTAATGATTGCATAGTTTTGCTTGTTGTAGTAGGTTTGTATGAATCTCTCTGCTGTTCATTATGCTCCCTAAGACTTTAATTGAGGTACAGAATGGCCAACTGCTTGCTTACTTATATGCAACGTGCTGTCTAAATTTGTAACTTGTCTGTGTTTTGGATTCGGCCCCAACATCATGCTCCTCTGGTGAGCTAAGAGAGATTTCTGTATGCGGGCTGCACAGACTACCATTTTTATAATTTTTTAAATATCGCCTGCTTATGCTTCATGACGTGTAACATTGTTGTTAGTCCTATTTTGCCATGTACAAAATAGTCTGTCTTGCTCGCTTCACTGTTGTAACTACATTTTTGCCCTAGTCATGTGTACTTATAGAAACATTTCAGGATGAAGTGACATCAACACAAAGATCTGCAAGCAGTGTGGCATGGCCGTTACCAAATGATTATGGATTGGAATTGGAATGTGCTGATGTTCTCGAGCATCAACTAGAGGTGGCAAGACAACGTGTACATGATTCTCAACGTACAATCAACAAGTTGAGACTGGACTTGCAGGTATTAGATGCAGGAGTCAAAAAATGAAACAAGACACTGAGGTAACCATGAAGGAATTGGAGATTTTGCAGACTGAAATTTGTGCTATCTGAATCCGGCCAATCCTATTTTCTGAAGAGATTATAGTTCAAATGGTAAGTTCTGTTGATGCGTGTCCATGATGTATGAGCTTTATTTGTCTAGTGTATGTAATTTGCTGTTTGTGTACGCTTTATTATCACTGGTGCCAAACTATAATGCCCAGTGGGTATATTCGGCTGTAATTTCTTTATTGTATAGTGTAGGATTATTCTACGTTTCAATGCCTTAGTCTTTTTATTGTATAGTGTATGTTTATTAGAGGTGTTAGTATAGAGTAGGATAATTCTTGAATATGATATATCATTGAAATGGGGGCCAACACGCCCAAACATTTCCTGGACGCCATACAAATGAACAAACATGTGTAGTCAAAGCGGGCCTTAATTGGGCTAGTCAAAATAATATTTAGTGGATCCCAAAATGATGTGCCCACCGTAACAACGGCCCTTAGCAGGCCGTTAACAGGCCAAAACCTCGATAGGGTCGTATAAATGGAAATGGCCCGCGAGCCTCTAGCAGGCCGAAATACATGTCAATTTTGTCTCGGCCCTTTTACTTTACGGGCTAGTAAGAGACCGAAAGTGTTATGGGCCAGAGGAGGCCCAATTTGCAAACTAGGCTTTTAATAGGCCCAAAGTCGCGTTGGGCTGAAATGATGCCCTGCGAAACGTGCGCCCCTAATGGACCCAAAGTCAAAGGCCGAACTGTTGTGCAGGCTGTAACAGGCTGAAAGACAAAATGGGCTATGAGTTGGCCCATTTACCGAATGGGCCGAGGCCCAGCCTAAAGTCACAACGGGCTAGAATTGGCCCAACTGCAGAATGGGCCAGGAAAAGGCCAAAAGATGTTCCGGGATGTTAACGGGCTGGAACAAACGATGGGCTGCTAATAGGCCGAAAGAATGTCGGGCCGTAAATGGGCCCAAAGACGTAGCGGGCGGTTAACGGGCTTAAACTGACGATGGGCTGGAAATTGTCAAATCTAGAATGGGCCTTTGTTGGGGCGATTCTGTGTAACTTGTATGGGTCGTCCATGTAAATGGGCCTGACTCAAGTAGGCCGCTAATGGGCCGGCCCGCTTATTTTGATAGGCTCGGCCTTTTAACCTGAATGGGCCACTGTTGGGCCGAGACACGTGTCGATGTATCATAGGCGCGTTCCGTCCATTCGCTGGATGACAACTGTCCGAACGCCGGGCCAACACGTGGATCTGCCGGCCAATGAGAATTTTACACATGGAAAATCCCCATTGGTCCGCGCTATTAACGGGTTATCGGATCCAAACCGGAACCCGATAGCTTAACGGCGACCCGTTAGGGTGGATGCCACGTGTCGGTTACCCTTGACGAAAGCCCTTCTATGACGCGCGATTTATCGTATGGAAGTGGACACTTATGTGATGATAATTTTTGTAATGTCATGGATCACTTCTATGACAGCACAGGTATGACTATCTTGATTCTATCATAAAATCATCATGGATGTACATGCATGACAGAAAAGGTGACCTACTGTGACAAACACATATCATCACGGAAGTGTTTTTTTGTAGTGATGGCAATCCCTACTTGCTCACATTGGTATCTATTGATGGGCATCTCCATAGCCCCTTGATACGCCTAGTTGATGTGAGACTATCTCCTTCTTTTTGTCTTCTCCACAACCACCATATTTTTTTCCACCTATAGTGATATGTCAATGGCTCACGCTCATGTATTGCGTGAAAGTTGAAAAAGTTTGAGAACATCAAAAGTATGAAACAATTGCTTGGCTTGTCATCGGGGTTGTGCATGATTTGAATATTTTGTGTGATGAAGATGGAGCATAGCCAGACTATTTGATTTTGTAGGGATAGTTTGCTTTGGCCATGTTATTTTGAGAAGACATGATTGCTTTATTAGTATGCTTGAAGTATTATTGTTTTTATATCAATATTAAACTTTTGTTTTGAATCTTATGGATCTGAATATTCTTGCCACAATAGAGAAGATTACATTGATAAATATGTTAGGTAGCATTCCACATCAAAAAATCTGTTTTTATCATTTACCTACTCGAGGACGAGCACGAATTAACCTTGCGGATGCTTGATACGTCTTCAACGTATCTATAATTTTTTATTGTTCCATGCTATTATATTGTCCATCTTGGATGTTTTATACGCATTTATATGCTATTTTATATTATTTTTGGGACTAACCTATTAACCTAAAGCCCAGTGCCAGTTTATGTTTTTTCCTTGTTTTTGAGTTTTATAGAAAAAGGAATATCAAACGGAGTCCAAACGAGCTGAAAATTTACGGTGATTTTTTATCGACCAGAAGAAGCCCTCGAAGCACAAGAGTTGGGCCAGAAGAGTCCCGAGTCAACGACAAGGGTGGAGGGCGTGCCCACCCCCCTAAGGCACGCGCCCTGCCTTGTTGCTGACTCGTTGACCCCCCTGACATGAAACCGATGCCAAAAATTCCTATAAATCCTGAAACCCCCAGAAAGAAACCTAGATCGGGAGTTCCGCCGCCGCAAGCCTCTGTAGCCACGAAAAACCAATCGGGAGCCTGTTCCAGCCCCCTGTCGGAGGGGAAAACCATCACTGGTTGCCATCTTCATCATCCCGGCGGTCTCCATGACGACGAGGGAGTAGTTCACCCTCGGGGCTGAGGGTATGTACCAGTAGCTATGTGTTTGATCTCTCTCTCGCTCTCGTGTTCTTCAGATGGTATGATCTTGATGTACCGCGAGCTTTGTTATTATAGTTGGATCATATGGTGTTTCTCCCCCTCTACCTTTTTGTGATGAATTGAGTTTTACCTTTCAGGTTTCACTATTATCGGATTGAATACTGTTATGGATTTGAGAACACTTTATGTATGTCTTGCGTGAGATACCCGTGGTGACAATGGGGTATTCTATTGATTCACTTGATGTTGTTTGGGCACTCAACTCATGGATTCCTGAGGTGACATTGGGGTAATCTATGCATAGGGGTTGATGCACGTTTTCGTCCTTGTTTCTCCGGTAGGAATCTTGGGGCACTCTTTGAGGTTGTTTGTGTTGGATTGAATATTATGAATCTGAAGTTGTTTGTTGCATATTGTATAACTTACCCACGGACACTTGTGGTGACATTGGAGTATCTAGGTGACATTAGGGTTGATTGATGTGTGTCATATGGTGTCAATATACTACGAACTCCAGGGCTGTTTGTGACACTTATAGGAATAGCCCAATGGATAGATCGGAAAGAATAACTTTGAGGTGCTTTCGTACCCTACAAGCAATTTCATCTTATGTTCTCCATGGTAGGAACTTTGGAGTGACTTTTGTCACACGTTGAGGGATTGCCATATGATCTAATTATGTTATCATTGTTGAGAGAACTTGCACTAGTGAAAGTATGAACCCTAGGCCTTGTTTCCAAGGATTGCAATACAATTTTTGAAATACGGTCGTGGAGGGGGCCACGGCAGAGGCCGCTGGGACAACCACGACCCTCGCCAGGATTGGCACGATCAGCCTGGTGAGGACCGCTAGTGCGGTGAGCATCGCGATGGGCCCTGGCATGACTAGCCTCGTGAGGTCCGTCCTCAGGGCAATGTCAGCCTCTCTGCGGAGCCGCCGCCGCCAAGGAGAAACGACGACAACCGGCAGGATGACAGGGCTGGGGGCTTCCAAGAACCTCGTGCAATCGCCTGCATCCTAGGTGGTGCTCAGGCCCCAGCCTCACATCGCATCTTCAAGCAGTTCTCTCGTGAGGTGAACGCGGCCCTCCCGAGGCTCGAGGCTATGCATCCACTCAAGTGGTCACAGTACTCTATCACCTTTGACTCCAAGGGCCACCTCAAGTGCTCGGCCGCCGGAGGCGCGCTTCCCATGCTCTGCATGCCCACCATGAGCAATGTCCTCGTCACCAAGACCCTCATCGACAGTGGTGCAGGGCTCAATGTTCTCTCTATCGAGATGTTCGAGACGCTCTAGGTGCCTTATGATCAGCTCCTCCCGACCGAGCTTTTCTGAGGGGTGACCGCTGGCTCCACCATCCCCCTGAGGCAAATATGCCTCCCGGTCACCTTTGACAATCGCAACAACTACCACACTGAGCTGATCGACTTCGACGTCGCCCACATAGGTCTCCCATACAATGCCATCCTTGGGTATCCGGCCCTCGCCAAGTTCATGGCGGCAACTCACCACGGCTACAATGGCCTCAAGATGCCAGGGAGCGGCGACATCATCACGGTCGCTTGCAATGAGAAGGATGCGGTGTGCTCCCTCGAGCGCGCCTACCAAGCCACGAGGGCTGACAACCCAGGTGACGAGGGCCCCGTCCTACCTCCTGAGATCACCCCCAAGAAGAAGAAGCGGCTCCTACTCAAGAGTCGTCAGGAGGCTGGGGCGCCTGCCGATGGTGCCTCAGTCCCCACGCCCGCTGTTGGGGTGCCCCTTCCTCCCACATAGGAAGGCGCGCCTGACACGTCCCTCAGGACGGGCTCGGGGGCTTCCATCTGCAGAGCTTCTGGTCTGACCAGTGCGACGAGGTAGGTGCTCGGGTACCACTTGGAGGCGTGCTTTGATGCGCGCCCTTGTGAACAAGGCGCACGGCCCGAGGCGCCAGCTGCGTGAGAGTTCATCACCAAGGCGATCTAGGAGCTTCAGGAAGCAAGGGCCATGCACAGCGAGCATCGCCCCGCACTGCCTCCCAGTGCAGCTGCGGCCCCTGACTTGGGCAACGAGCTGCGCGTCTGCGTCAACATCCCAGGCCTCAACAGGGCCCCTTCGCAGGACCTCTTCTGGCCGTCCCGCGTTGGCCAGAGTGGGGGCTACCCCTGCAACTACGTCCACATGCCGTTTGGCCTACTGGAGGTGGGCGCCTCGTACCAGTGCTTAACACAGCATGCTATGGGGTCTCACAAGGCCAGACGCCAGGTGGTCATGTCGGAGAAGGTTCCAGACCCTCGCGAGCCCGGCGGGCCTCGCGAGCTCCCCAGGCCTCCGGAGCCGCCCAGCTCATGAGGAGCTGCTTGTAACAACCCATATGTAACTTTTCCCAATTTGGCAATATATCCATGTTGATCTCCATCAAATTCCATTTGGGGTTCCATCTTTTGGG
Source organism: Aegilops tauschii subsp. strangulata (assembly GCF_002575655.3). Classification (NCBI taxonomy): domain Eukaryota; kingdom Viridiplantae; phylum Streptophyta; class Magnoliopsida; order Poales; family Poaceae; genus Aegilops; species Aegilops tauschii. The sequence goes on from NC_053037.3 coordinate 258,404,385, forward strand.
CTCATCTTGTTTTGTTATGTTGTTCTATTCATTGCATTGCCATGCTTACCTTGTCATATTTCTTTTTGCCATTTATTGTTGCATCTTGGCCTCATCATAGTGTTGCATTTGTGCTTCTTGTCATGTTGCATTTCATCATGCTCATCATGTGCATTGTGTTATTACATTGTTGTGGTGAAGTGTGCATCACTCCAAGGCCATCTCTCTCTAACCTTGCATCTTTGCCATGCTGTTTTAGTCATGTTCTAGGTGTTTCTAGCAGTAGCTCCGTGTTCATGATTTATAGAGCTTCACCTGTACTTCACTGCCATGTATTTTTTTTTCATGTTTGGGTGCTGTAGCATACTTATACTATGCATCTAAGTTATCATGTTGTTGTTTTCCACATATCGCTTGATTTGCTCGTCATTTGCAAACCGTGCATCCGTTTCCGGTGATCTTCATATCGATTTCAACCGAAATCTTTCAATCTTTCCAGTGACATGCTTGGGTTACCAAGATTCTTCCCATATTATTCATGACTCCACCGTTTTCCCTCTCGTTGTCCGTCCCCTTTGTTCCGATAGATCCGTAACTCCGTGCATATCGTTCTTTTGTGCATCCTCATTAGTCTTTCATATAGAGCATGTTCTGTTCATGAGTGGTTGTTTATTGTATCCTTGTCTTTTCTTTGGGAGGTTCTGAGAGACAAGTTTGAGTACGAGGACCCTATCGAGTACGTTCACGAGGAGCTAGCTTTTGACACCATTGAGAACATTGCAGGCAAGATGATCATTACCCCCGATATCACTTCTATCTTTGCTTGCTAGTTGTTCGTTCTATCGCTATGCCGCACTACCTACCACTTGTTATCAAGCCTCCCATATTTCCATGTCAAGCCTCTAACCCACCTTCCTAGCAAACCGTTGTTTGGCTATGTTACCGCTTTTGCTCAGGCCCTCTTATAGCGTTGCTAGTTGTAGGTGTAGTGCAGGTTGTTCCATGTCGGAACATGGATATGTTGGGATATCACAATATCTCTTATTTAATTAATGCATCTATATACTTGGTAAAGGGTGGAAGGCTTGGCCTTTTTCTCGGTGTTTTGTTCCACTCTTGCCGCCCTAGTTTCCGTCATACCGGTGTTATGTTCCTTGATTTTGCGTCCCTAATACGGTGAGGGTTTATGGGCCCCTCTTGATAGTTCACTTTGAATAAAACTCTTCCAGGAAGGCCCAACATTGCTTTTACCATTTGCCTAATAACAACTAAAACTTGCATAGGGAGTAATTAACCCGACGATACTTAATCAACCCCCGGGCCATTGCTCCTCATGAGTGTTGGTCCAAACAAGAGCAGCTTGCGGCGCCGCCCCTTGGCAACTTGGGATTTTTTTTGTCGCTGTAACCATAGCTCATCCATCGTGTCCTGGGACGAGATACGCGCGGCTACTATCAGGGTGTCGGCACGCCGGGAGGTATTGCTGTACTTGTTTTACCATTTGTCGAAATGTCTTGTGCACTGGGATTCCGAGTCTGATCGGAGGGTCCCGCGATGGAGGATTGTCTCCGTGGATCGTGAGCTTGTCATGGGCTAAGTTGGGACACCCCTGCAGGGTTTAAACATTCGAGAGCCGTGCCCGCGGTTATGTGGCAGCTGGGAATTTGTTAATATCCGGTTGTAGAGAACTTGACACTTTACTTAATTCAAATGTGTCAACCGCGTGTGTAACCATGATGGTCTCTTTTCGACAAGGGTCGGGAAGTGAACACGGTGGAGTTATGTTTGAACGCAAGTAGTTCAGGATCACTTCTTGATCACTTCTAGCTCTGCGTCCGTTGCGTAGTTTCTCATCTTACTCTTGTACTCGTATGTTAGCCACCACATTTGCTTAGTGCTCGCTACAACTCCACCATATAACCACATCTTACCTTTAAGCTTAAATAGTCTTGATATCGCGGGTTTTGAGATTGCTGAGTCCTCGTGGCTCACAGATACTACAAACACAGTTGCAGGTATCGACGAGACAAACATAGGTGATGCCACTAAACTCAAGTGGGAGTTCGATGAAGACCTTGGTCGTTACTACATTTCCATTCCGGACGATCAGTAGTGGTGCCCAGTAGGGTCGATCGGGACTTAGCATGGGTGGTTGTCTTTTATTCGTTTGTCTTCGTCCGTAGACGGACTTTGTGTTCAACTTGGATGATTGTATAACTTGATGATATTGTGTGACATAGTGGCGATTGTAAGCCAAAGCTCGTATTCTATCTATTTAGTACATGAGATGAGCAAAGATTCAACCACTCTTGCGACCATACCAATATGCGCTTATACCCCAAGTCGTGCCTCAACACGTATGGAGTATAGTCGCATATTGGGCATTACAAGTTGGTAATCAGAGCCATCCCGACTTAGGAGCCCCCCTGCTTGATCTAACCGCTTACGTTGTTGAGTCTAGTGAAGAACTATTTTGAGTCTTAGGATTATATATATCGGAGAGTAGGATTCTTTTTACTCCTCAGCCCCCTTCGTCGCTCTGGTGAGGACTCCTGACGTAGATGTTTTGACTTTCCTCTCCTCATTTTCACTAAAAAAATTAGGATCACGCGGGTATCTTGGGATTGTTCCGATATTGTTGTGACAAGAACATTGTTCTTAGTGCCTCCTAACATTTAGGGGTTGTGGCAGTGTCCCGGGGAGTTGAGCTCCAAGGTGTTGTCGTCACAATTTTATCATTGCAGTTCCGGTATACCTGCGCTTGCCGACATCGAAAATCTCTTATATGAAGTTAGTGGTGAGATAACCTCGACGCCACCTAGTACTGGGGAGGGAGTTCGGGAGTATTGCCACAGCTCGTATATCGGATGCTTTTCGAAGGTCGAGGTACACGATTTCTGGAGTTTTCTTGGTTATGTGTTAACGGATGGATACAGTTGGAGCGTAGGGCTTGTTAGTTGTGTGATATATATTGTGCCTCCCTGTATCCCCAACACCAGATTGCATAACAAGAAAATTTCGGGAGTTAATAGGTGGGAATTCAAGTAGCTCTTAGTTATCTTTCCGACAGATATTTGGTATGAGATTGGGGAATCCTTACCATGTATTTGTTCCAGTTGTACCTTGTTGTTTTATTCATCAATCTCTTTTCAAGTGGCTTCTCACTCAAATGGTCGTATCATATTGACTTTGGAATGCATTCGTTCAATCTCCGTTCGGATTCTTATTGTGAAGACTTCTTTGCACATGTCTATCCGCTGATTCAGCTTGCCTATCATTTCTATGGTGGTTCTAACGGATGTCACCTTCTTCTGGATGGCTCCTCCTATGCGTTTGAATCCGCAACGTACCGATGGAGAGCAGTCGAACCCTCCCCCTCCACCACCTCCTCCGCCTCCGGAGGCATGGCAAGCTGTGATGGCGGCCACCAACGCCAATACCCAGATGCTTTTGCAGCTCGTGCAAGAGCGCAACCAAGGCCAAGGCAACCAAGGAAACTAGGGTCAAGGGAAATTCAACAACCAGCCTCAGTTTGCTACACTCAACCAGCTTCTTGCAAATCAGCCAAAGTCTTTCAGCGCTTGTGCTGAGGCCATGGACGCTGATGATTGGCTCATGGACATCAACAAGCATTTTGAATGCAGCAATGTCAGGCGTGAGGACTACGTCAAGTTCGCTTCTTTTCAGCTCAAGGACCAGGCAGCGGATTGGTATCAGCGGTACAAAGATTTTAGAGGGGGTCGAGTGATTACCTGGACTGACTTCTGCCAGGACTTTCGAGCTCATCACATTCCAACAAGTGTTCTCGAGAGCAAGCGTGAGGAATTTCGCAATCTCAAGCAAGGAAGCATGTCTGTGTATCAATACAACATCCAGTTTCAGAAGCTTGCTCGCTTTGCAAGGCAGGACGTTCCTGATGAAAAGAGCATGATCTATCACTTCAGGGGTGGCCTCAGAGAGGACCTGTAGTTAGCTCTCGTTCTTGTTGAGCCTACTCAGTTCGATCAGTTCTACAACATGGCCCTCAAGCAAGAAGCTGCTCTGCTCAAGTGTGAGGCTTCAAAGAAGAGAATTAGGGATGCGGTCCAGTCTTCTTCTTCCTCTCAGGTGGAAGCAAAGCAACAGAAGTTCTGGCTTCCTCCACCTCCTCCATTTCGTCATCCCTACCAGTAGAAGAACTCAGGTGGTCGTGGATCTACCCACCCACCCAACCCAGGCTATCAGAACAAGTCTCAGACTCAGGCTCCGAGGACAGGTGGTCCTCCTCCTCCACCTTTACATCCGCTTTCAGAGGTCACTTGCCACATGTGTGGTTTGAAAGGGAATTACTCAAACAAGTGCACCCAAAAACGCCTTCCGCCTCCTCCTTCGGTCAGGTCAGCAAGCAATGAAGTTGTCAAGCACAATCCCAAGTCCGCAACGGTGAACTTGATGAATTCAGCTCAAACAGAGGATTCTTCAGAAGTGATCATGGGTAATCTCCCAGTTAATGATATTCCTGCAAAAGTTTTATTTGATACTGGTGCATCGCATTGCTTCATTTCAAAACCTTTCCTGTCCAAGCATGATTTGCCCACAGAGGTTTTGCAAGATCCTTTTCGTGTGGTTTCTCCGGGAATGCGCATGAGCTCTCATATTGTAGTTCCCGGCGTGGATATCAAGATGGGAAACTATTCTTTTCTGGCCTCTCCAATTGCTCTCGGTGAGTCCGATATTGATCTCATCCTCGGCATGGATTGGCTTTCTCAGCACAAGGCTTTCCTTGATTGCACTGCCAAGGAGATTAAATTGACTCATCCGTCTGAAGATGTGATTATCTTTGCGGCTTGTGATGACACCATTCGGTTGTTCTCTCTCAATGAGAAAGTCGAGATTGATGCTATTTCCTCAGATTCCAGTTTTTTGTGAGTATCAAGATGTTTTTCCTGAAGAGCTTCCGGGTATGCCTCCTCACTGGCCAGTTGAGTTCGTTATTGACCTTGAGCCCATTACAGAACCCGTTTGCAAGGGCCCATACAAGCTTGGGCCAAAAGAGCTGAAAGCATTGAAGAAACAGCTCGATGAACAAGAACTTCTGGGTCTGATCAGACCAAGCTTATCTCCTTGGGGTTGTGGTGTTCTCTTTGTCCAGAAGAAAGATGGCACGGACCGACTTTGTGTCGTTTACCGCCCATTGAACAAGAAGACAATCATGAATAAATACCCACTTCCCAACATCAACGAGTTATTTGAGTAACTCAAAGGTGGAAAGGTGTTTTCCAAGCTTGACCTCCGTATGGGTTATCACCAGATTTGCATTCGTGAAGAAGATATCCCAAAGACATCATTCAGAACAAGCTTTGGTTCTTATGAATATACTGTCATGTCTTTCGGACTTGCAAATACCCCTCAAACATTCTCTCGCATGATGAACTTCATCTTCAACCCCTACACCAATGAACTCGTCCTGGTGTATCTCGATGATATCCTGGTTTTCTCCAAGAATAGAAAGGATCATGCCAAGCATTTGCGATTGGTGCTCGAAAAGGTCAGAGAGTATCAGTTCTACACAAAGTTCTCCAAGTGTAACAACCAAACCTCGAAGGATTTGAGTCTCTGTGCTTACTGTGCTAGTCCCTGGATCGAACTTAACAACACACACAGTATAGATGAATACCAGAATAGCAAGTGCATCATTTATTACAACGTATGATCCAGAATGTATAAAATAAAACAATCTGCATAGCACATGGCTAGCTTTATTCAATCAAACAATGGAAAGTAGCAGAAAATAACGATGAGTCCCATCATAGCCCACTGGCGATGCTGAGTGTAGACTCGCGACCCTAATAGTACCTTACTCGTCGTCTGAATATCCTGCAACATGAGACTTTGCAGCCGTATAGGTCAATACTTTGAATGTATATGAGAAGTAATATAGCAGACCTACATGTATATGCATAGTATAACAAAAGGAAGGCTTGAGGGTTTATTTTGCAGAAAGCTGATTTTGTTTCCATAACTACCTAATAGTCAAATTTTTATTTAGTTCTTTTATTACTACAATTAAATACACAAGGTTGAATTGGCAGCTCCAATTCCAACCTACCCATTATTATGTTTTCCCATAAATATTATTAAGTGTCACATCTGTCAAGATCATCCAACAACTGTAATGGCATAGTCGCTCAAACTTGTCCATAACCGGGGACACCGCTAATCATGATTAGTTTTAATACTTTGTAGAGTTTTGCACACCTTACCCACTAGAGTCAACCCGAAGATTCAGACGAAGTCTTTCAGAAGTAGTCACCTCCACCCACCGGCAGCTGGTACACCTACTCATATCCACATCTGCTAGCTTACCGGGGCGAGGATCCCACAACCTACTCAACTAAGCCAGAGCCCATTTAGCTAGTGGTTGTGCATGGAAGCCACTAGTCACTAAGTCTGTCTGATCTTTTTGTGCCTGGGCGGCATTCCACTAAGGGTGCACTCTCATGAGCGCATGGCCTTAGAAAAGGTGCAAGACCCCATGATGCCTTCCCTCAACACCAAGCAATACCACTTCCGCCCAGAGGTGAGTTAAATCCTGAGTTACTACTCAATTGTTATATATATATATAATCCTCACATAAGCTCAATGAATACTCGAACCTCCCCCGTCTACAAAGCATAGCAAACTACAACTACCACGTGCAATGACGGGAAGATAGCTCAACAGCATAGCCAAAAATATATAATACTCCTATACATGCATATATTCATATTGTGATATAACTACATGCTTAGAAAACAATAGGTAAAGGATGATCAACATGTAACTTGCCTTGGTTCTGGTTCAGAAAGTCACACTCCTGACAATAGCTCGCGTCGCACTGCGGACAATCTACACGTTTCACGCAATTCAACAAATCAATCACCAGAACACGAATAGAACCAAAACAAAACCAACAGCAACAAAACCATTTTTAAAACTCAACAACACCTAAATTGCACTATGGTCACAATGCAAAAAGAATCACTAAATTTCGTTAAACGGTTGGGAAGTTATGGCCTCCAGAAGATTTGATTCAAATCCGAACGAATTCAAATTTGAAAGGTGCAAACATGTGCAAAGTTGGTACTGTGATAATGTGCTGATTTTTGTGAGATCATAGGAAGAAGAATCGCCTAATTTGGATATATAGAATAGGAGATATAGCAATTTGAAGATTTGAGGAAAATCTAAAAAAGAAAAAAACAGCAACAGAAATCGCCTGGTCCTGTAGCGAACTCCTATGCGCGTCCAGTAGCTAACTACCATGTGGCGCTTGGCGACCGGTCGATGGCTTACCTGTGCGTGTGTGCTCACTAGAACAGAGGAACGGCGGCGGCGGTCTCGGGCGTCGGCGCGGCGGTTCTCCCGCGAGGGCGAAGTGACGGATGGTTGTGGCGTCGAGCGGCGGAGGTAGTGGCGGTGTTCAACAGCGACGGGGCTCCCTCGAGTGGCGGTGGCGAGTTCCTGAACTCCGGCGTGCTCCGACGAAGTCGGGTTCGCTCGGGCAGCTCGCTCCGTTGCGATTCTGGCGACAAAAAAAAATATGTCAGCAAGGTGCGGCATTGAGCGGAGTGTCGAGGGGAGTGAACGGTGTGGCCGGTGGTGTCCTTACGGCGGCGGAAACGACCGGCGAAGACGGCGGCGGCTCGAGTTCCACGGTGAGATGCGTTCCGCCCTAGCTCGCGCGTGCGGCAACGAGAGAGATCGGGGAAGGGGATGCGGGGTTCATCGCGGAGCTGGGCTCGCGTACGGGGTCACAGGCGTGCACAGGGTGGACCTGGCGCACGAGGTCGACTCGGGCTCGGCCGTGGTTGCTCGTGGTGCGGCGCGGTCTCCGGCTCGGGGAAGCAGAGGAACCAAGCGCGTGGGGCCCCCGGGTCTGCAGCAGACTTAGTGGGTCGGGTTACGGCGTGGGTCGGGTGAGGTGTACCGCTTCGGCGGCTGGAGGCGCGAGAGACTGGGCCACGGGCAGTGCGGGGTTAGGTGGGCCGCGGTGCTGGGCCGCGTGGCTGCAGTGCTATGTTTTGTTTTTTAAAGAACTGCTACAACAAAAACAAAACTAAAATAAAAACATACACCAGAATAAAATCTAGGGAAAATGCCTAGACACACAGTAAAATATATACACGTAATATAAACTACAGGAACAACTAGTTCCTACTCTAATGCAATTTTTGAAAATAGGTTTTATGCAATAGGCCACACAAAACAACAACAAAATAGTCAAATAAAATATTTTGGGGAATAAGAAAAATACCAAAACATATCAAATAGCTGGAAATAATATTCTCGATATTATGAACATTTTCAAAACAGGGGAGAAGTCATGTTATCTCCACTCTAATAAATTGCCTTTAGTTGCATAATGAAAAGAATATTGCAGAAGAGCAAATAATGCATGGAAAATATGATATGCATATGAGTGATCTATTAACATCCTAATTTAGGAAAATTGGGATGTTACAAACCTACCCCCCTTAAGATGAATCTCACCCTTGAGATTCGAGCTGGCTAGCAAATAGGTGTGGGTGATCCTGCGTGAGATCTTCCTCTTATTCCCAGTTAGCTTCTTCCTCCGTATGATGACCCCGCTGAACCTTGCATAACCGGATTGTCTTGGTGTGAGTAACTCTCTCTGCTGTCTCCAGAATCTTAACAGGCTTCTCCTCATATGTCAAATCATTCTCCAACTGAATTGCCTCAAGTAGCACTGTGTCCCTCAATGGAACATCCATCATCTCTGCATGGCACTTCTTCAACTGAGATACATGTAACACATTATGAACTCCAGACAAGGCTTCTGGCAACTCCAACTGATAAGCTACCTCTCCTCTACGCTCCAAGATCTTGTAAGGCCCCACAAAATGTGGTGCTAACTTACCCTGCATTCCAAACCTCTTAATTCCACGAAGTGGTGAAACTCTAAGATATGCACGGTCTCCTACCTCATATGTCACCTCCTTACGTTTTGCATCTACATAACTCTTCTGTCTGGACTGTGCTATCTTTAGCCTGTCATGAATCAACTTGACCTTCTCCTCAGCATCTCTGATCAAGTCTGGTCCAAAGAACTGACGCTCTCCATCCTCATCCCACATCAATGGTGTCATGCACTTCCTACCATTCAATACCTCAAACGGTGTCATCTTCAGACTAGACTGATAACTGTTATTATATGAGAACTCTGCATAAGGTAAATTATCATCCCAACTGGACCCGTAGTCCAAAACACATGCTCTCAACATGTCCTCCAAAATCTGATTTACCCTCTCTGTCTGCCCATCTGTCTATGGATGGAAAGCTGTACTGAACTACAGCCTGGTGCCCAGGGATTCATGCAACTGACGCCAAAAATTGGATGTGAACTGAGTACCTCTATCATACACTCCCTTCCTTGGAACTCCATGCAGACAAACAATTTTAGACATATAAATCTTTGCTAGCTGAGCACTTGTATTAGTAGTCTATACCAGGATGAAGTGAGCAACCTTAGTCAAACGATCAACAACTACCCAAATAGAATCATAAGCTGGCCGAGTCCTGGTTATACCTGTAATGAAATCCATACCAATCTCATCCCACTTCCAATCAGGTATAGGCAATGGCTGTAACAAACCTGCTGGTCTCTGATGTTCTGCTTTAACTCTCTGGCACACATCACATGTTGCAATATATCCAGCAATTTCCCTCTTCAGGCCAGGCCACCAAAATCTTTCCCTCAAATACAAATACATCTTAGTATTACCTGGGTGAATTGAATAACGTGAATCATGCGCCTCCTGAAGAATCAACTTCCTGATATCTGCATCTTGAGGTACACAAATACGCTTCTCAAACCATATGGCTCCATGTTCATCCTCATGGAAACCTTGTGCCTTACCTTTAACCATGTTCTCCTTTATCCCAGCAATCTCCTTATCACCCTTTTGAGCTTATCTGATCCTGTCAAGTAAAGTAGGTTTTACCCCAAGTGTTGCCAGATATCCCTTAGGAACCATCTCCAACCTAAGATTCCTGAACTGCTCACATAACTCGGGTGGCATATTATCAACATTAATTGCATTAGCATGGCTCCTACGACTCAACGCATCAGCAACAACATTAGCCTTACCAGCATGATACTGCACATTCAAATCATAATCCTTAATAAGCTCCAACCATCTCCTCTACCTAAGGTTCAAATCCTTCTGAGTGAAAATATACTTCAAGCTCTTATGATGAGTAAATATATCACAATGATTACCAATAAGACATGGCCTCCAAGTTTTCAATGCATGCACAACTGAGGCTAACTCCAAATCATGTGTAGGATAATTATGCTCATGATTCTTAAGCTGACGTGAAGCATATGAAACAACTTTACCTTCCTGCATCAAAACACGTCCAAGTCCTTGACAAGAAGCATCACAATATACCTGGAAGTCCTTATGTATATCTGGCAAAGTTAAGACTGGTGTTCTAACCAAACGATGCTTCAATTCCTGAAAGATGGATTCACATTCATCAGTCCAAACAAACTTCTTCTCTTTCTTCAACAATTCAGTCGTAGGCTTTGCAATCTTGGAAAAGTTCTCAATAAACATCTTGTAATAACCTGCAAGGCCCAAAAAGTTGCGAACCTCCCCAACTGTCGTGGGTGTCTCCCACTCTGTAACTGCAGCAACCTTAGATGGGTCAACTGCAACTCCATTACCTGACACAACATGTCCAAGGAATGCTACCTCATCCAGTCAAAACTCACATTTGTTGAACTTGGCATACAATTGATGTTCCCTCAATTTCTCCAATACCAAACGCAGATGGACCTCATGCTCTTGCTTATTCTTGGAGAACACCAATATACCATCAATGAAAACAACCACAGATTTATCCCAGAACTCCATAAACACCTTGTTCATCATATACATGAAGTATGCAGGAGCATTAGTCAATCCAAACGACATAACAGTATATTCATACAACCCATACCTCATAGTAAAAGCAGTCTTTGGAATATCTTGCTCACGAATCTTTAATTGATGATAACCAGAACGAAGATCAATCTTACAAAACACAGTAGCTCCCTCCAACTGGTCAAATAGATCATTTATCATAGGCAAAGGATACTTATTCTTAATGGTTACCTCATTCAGAGAACGATAATCAACACACATCCTGAGGGTTCCATCCTTCTTCTCTCCAAACAAAACTGGAGCTCCCCAAGGTGATGAACTTGGGCGAATAAATCCTTGTGCCTGCAATTCTCTTATCTGCTTCTTCAATTCCTCCAACTCTTGAGGAGGCATTCTATATGGTCCCTTTGCAATAGGTCCAGTGCCTGGTATTAAATCAATAAGAAACTCAATAGCTCTATCTGGTGGCATACCTGGCAACTCCTCTGGAAACACATCTAGATAATCCCTCACAACTGGCACCTCTTCCAGGCTACCCCCCTTAAGAGAGTTCACCTGTACCTGCTTGTGCTTATACTGACATACATATTTGATCCTCTTCCCTCCTGGTGCACTGAGAGTAATAGATCGACCGGCACAATCAATAAGACCCTCATACTTTATCATCCAGTCCATACCCAAAATAATATCCAGACCTTGTGACTTCAATATAATCATCTGTAGGAAACTCATGCTTCCCAATAGACAAGGTCAACTGATGACAACCAACACCTGCTATCATCTCAGCTCCCGGGGAACTCACTCTAATAGGCATACTAAGGGTTTTGGTTGGCAAGAATATATAGATGAGCTATAGATATAATAGGGCCAAGGCTATGTATATATAAATATATTCTACACATACGCATAATATGATCAAGGCAATAAAACACAACAACGAATAACACCAACAAACAAACAACAAACAATAAACGTTATACTATTATATATATATAGTCGAGTAAATTCGACAAGATATAATTTAAAAACAAACTAGCAATCAAGCAAATAATCTAGTATCTTCATACCACGAAAGTGGGCATAATCAGATACACTAACACGATAATGTTGCAATATAAAACAAGCATGAATGGTGGTCTCAGCACTAGTTCCTACTTATCTGTTCAACATACTTGAGGGGGTTAACTAATAAACAGTAAGAAGTATAACTAGTTGATAAAATAATTTTCACTCCTATGGCTTTTCTAATCCGTTTTCTAGGGTCACGTCCTATAGTGAACACACTGCTCTGATACCATCTGTAATGACCAAACCTCGAAGGATTTGAGTCTCTGTGCTTACCGTGCTAGTCCCTAGATCAAACTTGCTAGCACACACAGTATAGATGAATACTAGAATAGAAAGTGCATCATTTATTACAACGTATGATCCAGAATGTATAAAATAAAACAATCTGCATAGCACATGGCTAGCTTTATTCAATCAAACAGCGGAAAGTAGAAGAAAATAACGATGAGTCCCATCATAGCCCACTGGCGATGCTGAGTGCAGACTCGCGACCCTAACGGTACCTTACTCTTCGTCTGAATATCCTGCAACATGAGACGTTGCAGCCATATAGGTCAATACTTTGAATGTATTGGAAAGTTACATAGGAGCAATAATATAGCAGACCTACATGTATATGCATAGTATAACAAAAGGAAGGCATGAGGGTTTATTTTGCTGAAAGCTGATTTTGTCCTCATAACTACCTAATAGTCAAATTTTTATTTAGTTCATTTATTACTACAATTAAATACACAAGGTTGAATTGGCAGCTCCAATTCCAACCTACCCATTATTAAGTTTTCCCACAAATATTATTAAGTGTCACATCTGTCAAGATCATCCAACAACTGTAATGGCATAGTCGCTCAAACTTGTCCATAACAGGGGACACGGCTAATCATGATTAGTTTTAATACTCTGCAGAGTTTTGCACACCTTACCCACTAGACTCAACCCGAAGATTGAGACGAAGTCTTTCAGAAGTAGTCACCTCCACGCACCTGCAGCCGGTACACCTACTCATATCTACATCTGCTAGCTTACCTGGGCGAGGATCCCACAACCTACTCAACTAAGCCAGAGCCCATTTAGCTAGTGGTTGCGCATGGAAGCTACTAGTCACTAAGTCTGTCTGATCTTTTTGTGCCTGGGCGGCATTCCACTTAGGGTGCACTCTCATGAGCGCATGGCCTTAGAAAAGGTGCAAGACCCCATGATGCCTTCCCTCAACACCAAGCAATACCACTTCCGCCCAGAGGTGAGTTAAATCCTAAGTTACTACTCAATTGTTATATATATATAATCCTCACATAAGCTCAATGAATACTCGAACCACCCCCGTCTACAAAGCATAGCAAACTACAACTACCACGTGCAATGACGGGAAGATAGCTCAACAGCATAGCCAAAAATATATAATACTCCTATACATGCATATATTCATAGTGTGATATAACTACATGCATAGGAAACAATAGGTAAAGGATGATCAACATGTAACTTGCCTTGGTTCTGGTTCACAAAGTCACACTCCTGACAATAGCTCGCGTCGCACTGTGGACAATCTACATGTTTCACGCAATTCAACAAATCAATCACCAGAACACGAATAGAAAAAAACAAAACCAACAGGAATAAAACCATTTTTAAAACTCAACAACAGAATATTAACAGCACCTAAATTGCACTACGGTCACAATGCAAAAAGAATCACTAAATTTCGTTAAACGCTTGGGAAGTTACGGCCTCCGGAAGATTTGATTCAAATCCGAACGAATTCAAATTTGAAAGGTGCAAACATGTGCAAAGTTGGTACTGTGATAATGTGCTAATTTTTGTGAGATCATAGGAAGAAGAATCACCTAATTTGGATATATAGAATAGGAGATATTGCTATTTGAAGATTTGAGGAAAATCTAAAAAAACAAAAACAGCAATAGAAATCGCCTGGTCCTGTAGAGAACTCATGTGCGGGTCCTGTAGCTAACTGCCACGTGGCGCTTGGCGACTGGTCGACGGCTTTGCTGTGCGCGTGTGCTCACCATAACAGAGGAACGACGGCGACGGTCTCGGGTGTCGGCGCGGCGGTTCTCCGGCGAGGGCGAAGTGATGGATGGGTGTGGCGTCGAGCGGCGGAGGTAGTGGCGGTGTTCAATGGAGCCGGGGCTCCCTTGAGTGGCGGTTGCGAGTTCCTGAATCCGGCGTGCTCCAGCGAAGTCGGGTTCGCTCGGGAAGCTCGCTCCACTGCGATTCTGGCGACAAAAAAATATGTCAGCAAGGTGCGGCGTTGAGCAGAGGGTCAAGGGGAGTGAACGGTGTGGCCGGTGGTGTCCTTACGGCGGCGGAAACGGCCGGCGTAGACGGCGGCGGCTCGAGCTCCACAGCGAGATGTGTTCCGCCCTAGCTCGCGCGTGTGGAAACAAGAGAGATCGAGCGAGGGGATGCGGGGTTCATCAATGAGCTGGGCTCGCGTACGGGGTCTCGGGCGTGCACTGGGTGGACCTGGCGCACGAGCTCGACTCGGGCTTGGCCGTAGTTCCTCGTGGTGCGGCGCGGTCTCCGGCTCGGGGAAGCAGAGGAATAGGGCACGTGGGCCCGTGGGTTAGTGGCAGAGGCGGCGGGTCGGGTTACGGCATGGGTCGGGTGCGGTGTACCGCTTTGGCGGCTGGAGGCGCGGGAGACTGGGCGGCGGGCAGTGCGGGGTTAGGTGGGCCGCGGTGCTGGGCCGCGTGGCTGCAGTGCTGTGGCGCTGCGTGCTGTGTTTTGTTTTTAAAGAACTGCTACAACGAAAACAAAACTAAAATAAAAACATACACCGAAATAAAATCTAGGTAAAATACCTAGACATACAGTAAAATATATACACGTAATATAAACTACAGGAACAAGTAGTTCCTACTCTAATGCAATTTTCTAAAATAGGTTTTATGCAATAGGCCACACAAAACAGCAACAAAACAGTCAAATAAAATATTTTGGAGAACAAGAAAAATACCAGAACATATCAGATAACTGGAAATAATATTCTGGACATTATGAACATTTTCAAAACAGGGGAGAAGTCATGTTATCTCCACTCCAATAAATTGCCTTTAGTTGCATAATGAAAAGAATATTGAAGAAGAGCAAATAATGCATGGAAAATATGATATGCATATGAGTGATCTATTAACATCCTAATTTAGGAAAATTGGGATGTTACAAACCTACCCCCCTTAAGATGAATCTCGCCCTCAAGTGGCTAGCAAATAGGTGTGGGTGATCCTGCGTCAGATCTTCCTCTCATTCCGAGTTAGCTTCTTCCTCAGTATGATGATCCCACTGAACCTTGCATAACCTGATTGTCTTAGTGCGAGTAACTCTCTCTGGTGTCTCCAGAATCTTAACAGGCTTCTCCTCATATGTTAAATCACTCTCCAACTGAATTGCCTCAAGTGGCACTGTGTCCCTCAATGGAACATCCATCATCTCTGCATGGCACTTCTTCAACTGAGATACATGTAACACATTATGAACTCCAGACAAGGCTTCTGGCAACTCCAGCTGATAAGCTACCTCTCCTCAACGCTCCAAGATCTTGTAAGGCCCCACAAAACGTGGTGCTAACTTACCCTTGATTCCAAACCTCTTAATTCCACGAAGTCGTGAAACTCTAAGATATGCACGGTCTCCTACCTCATATGTCACCTCCTTACCTTTTGCATCTGCATAATTCTTCTGTCTGGACTGTGATATCTTCAGCCTGTCATGAATCAACTTGACCTTCTCCTCAGCATCTCTGATCAAGTTTGGTCCAAAGAATTGACGCTCTCCAACCTCATCCCACATCAATGGTGTCATGCACTTCCTACCATACAATACCTCAAACGGTACCATCTTCAGACTAGCCTGATAATTGTTATTATATGAGAACTCTGCATAAGGTAAATTATCATCCCAACTGGACCCGTAGTCAAAAACACATGCTCTCAACACATCCTCCAAAATCTGATTTACCCTCTTTGTGTGCCCATCTATGTATGAATGGGAAGTTGTACTGAACTCCAGCCTGGTGCCCAGGGATTCATGCAACTGACGCCAAAATTTGGATGTGAACTGAGTACCTCTATCAGACACTACCTTCCTTGGAACTCCATGCAGACAAACAATTTTAGACATATAAATCTTTGCTAGCTGAGCACTGGTATAAGTAGTCTTTACCGGGATGAAGTGAGCAACCTTTGTCAAACGATCAACAACTACCCAAATAGAATCATAAGCTGACCGAGTCCTGGGTAGACCTGTAATGAAATCCATACCAATCTCATTCCACTTCCAATCAGGTATAGGCAATGGCTGTAACAAACCTGCTGGTCTCTGATGTTCTGCTTTAACTCTCTGGCACACATCACATGTTGCAATATATCCAGCAATTTCCCTCTTCAGGCTAGGCCACCAAAATCTTTCCCTCAAATCCAAATACATTTTAGTATTACCTGGGTGAATAGAATCAGGTGAATCACACGCCTCCTGAAGAATTAACTTCCTGATATCTGCATCTTGAGGTACACAAATACGCTTCTCAAACCATATGGCTCCATGTTCATCCTCATGGAAACCTTCTGCCTTACCATTAACCATGTTCTCCTTTATCCCAACAATCTCCTTATCACCCTTTTAAGCTTCTCTGATCCTGTCAAGTAAAGTAGATTTTACCTCAAGTGTTGCCAAATATCCTTTAGGAACCATCTCCAACCTGAGATTCCCGAATTGCTCACATAACTCGGGTGGCATATTATCAACATTAATTGCATTAGCATGGCTCCTACGACTCAACGCATCAGCAACAACATTAGCCTTTCCAGGATGATACTGCACATTCAAATCATAATCCTTAATAAGCTCCAACCATCTCCTCTGCCTGAGGTTCAAATCCTTCTGAGTGAAAATATACTTCAAGCTCTTATGATCAGTAAATATATCACAATGATTACCAATAAGATATGGCCTCCAAGTTTTCAATGCATGCACAACTGAGGCTAACTCCAAATCATGTGTAGGATAATTATGCTCATGATTCTTAAGCTGACGTGAAGCATTGAAACAACTTTACCTTCCTGCATCAAAACACCTCCAAGTCCTTGACAAGAAGCATCACAATATACCTGGAAGTCCTTATGTATATCTGGCAAAGTTAAGACTGGTGTTGTAACCAAACGTTGCTTCAATTCCTGAAAGATGGCTTCACATTCATCAGTCCAAACAAACTTCTTCTCTTTCTTCAACAATTCAGTTTTAGGCTTTGCAATCTTGGAAAAGTTCTCAATGCGAATCTCCCCAACTGTCGTGGGTGTCTCCCACTCTGTAATTGCAGCAACCTTAGATGGGTCAACTGCAACTCCATTACCTGACACAACATGTCCAAGGAATGCTACCTCATCCAGCCAAAACTCACATTTGCTAAACTTGGCACACAATTCATGTTCCCTCAATTTCTCCAATACCAGACGCAGATGCACCTCATGCTCTTGCTTATTCTTGGAGAACGCCAATATATCATCAATGAAAACAACCACACATTTATCCAAGAACTCCATAAACACCTTGTTCATCATATTCATGAAGTATGCAGGAGCATTAGTCAATCCAAATGACATGACAGTATATTCATACAACCCATACCTCGTAGTAAAAGCAGTCTTTGGAATATCTTGCTCACGAATCTTTAATTGATGATAACCAGAACGAAGATCAATCTTAGAAAACACAGTAGCTCCCTCCAACTGGTCAAATTGATCATTTAGCATAGGCAAAGGATACTTATTCTTAATGGTTACCTCATTCAGAGAACGATAATCAACACACATCATCAAGGTTCCATCCTTCTTCTCTGCAAACAAAACTGGAGCTCCCCAAGGTGATGAACTTGGGCGAATAAATCCTGGTGCCTGCAATTCTCTTATCTCCTTCAATTCTGACAAACTCTTGAGGAGGCATTCTATATGGTCTCCTTGCAATAGGTCCGGTGCTTGGTATTAAATCAATAAGAAACTCAATATCTCTATCTAGTGGCATACCTAGCAACTCCTCTGGAAACACATCTAGATAATCCCTCACAACTGGCACCTCTTCCAGGCTACCCCCCTTAAGAGAGTTCACCTGTACCTGCTTATGCTTATACTTACATACATATTTGATCCTCTTCCCTCCTGGTGCAATGAGAGTAATAGATCGACCGGCACAATCAATAAGACCCTCATACTTTATCATCCAGTCCATACCCAAAATAATATCCAGACCTTGTGACTTCAATATAATCAAATCTGTAGGAAACTCATGCTTCCCAATAGACAAGGTCAACTGATGACAACCGACACCTGCTATCATCTTAGCTCCCGGGGAACTCACTCTAATAGGCATACTAAGGATTTTGGTTGGCAAGAATATATAGATGAGTTATAGATATAATAGGGCCAAGGCTATGTATATATAAATATATTCTACCCATATGCATAATATGATCAAGGCAATAAAACACAACAACGAATAACACCAACAAACACGTTATAATATTATATATATATATAGTCGAATAAATTCGACAAGATATAATTCAACAAACAAACTACCAATCAAGCAAACTATCTAGTATCTTCATACCACGAAAGTGGGCATAATCAGATACACTAACACGATAACGTTGCAATATAAAACAAGCATGAATGGTGGTCTCAGCACTAGTTCCTACTTATCTGTTCAACATACTTGAGGGGGTTGACTAATAAACAGTAAGAAGTATAACTAGTTGATAAAATAATTTTCCCTCCTATGGCTTTTCTAATCCATTTTTTAGGGTCACGTCTTACAGTCAACACACTGCTCTGATACCATCTGTAACGACCAAACCTCGAAGTATTTGAGTCTCTGTGCTTACCGTGCTAGTCCCTGGATCAAACTTGCTAGGACACACAGTATAGATGAATACCAGAATAGCAAGTGCATCATTTATTACAACGTATGATCCAGAATGTATAAAATAAAACAATCTACATAGCACATGGCTAGCTTTATTCAATCAAATAGCGGAAAGTAGCAGAAAATAACGATGAGTCCCATCATAGCCCACTGGCGATGTTGAGTGCAGACTCGCGACCCTAATGGTATCTTACTCTTCGTCTGAATATCCTGCAACATGAGACGTTGCAGCCATACATGTCAATACTTTGAATGTGTTGGCAAGTTACATAGGAGCAATAATATAGCAGACCTACATGTATATGCATAGTATAACAAAAGGAAGCCTTGAAAGTTTATTTTGCAGAAAGCTGATTTTGTCCTCATAACTACCTAATAGTCAAATTTTTATTTAGTTCTTTTATTACGACAATTAAATACACAAGGTTGAATTGGCAGCTCCAATTCCAACCTACCCATTATTAAGTTTTCCCACAAATATTATTAAGTGTCACATCTGTCAAGATCATCCAACAACTATAATGGCATAGTCGCTCAAACTTGTCCATAACCGGGGAGACCGCTAATCATGATTAGCTTTAATACTCTGCAGAGTTTTGCTCTCCTTACCCACTAGACTCAACCCGAAGATTGAGACGAAGCCTTTCAGAAGTAGTCACCTCCACCCACCGGCAGCCGGTACACCTACTCATATCTACATCTGCTAGCTTACTTGGGCGAGGATCCCACAACCAACTTAACTAAGCCAAAGCCCATTTAGCTAGTGGTTGCGCATGGAAGCTACTAGTCACTAAGTCTGTCTGATCTTTTTGAGCCTGGGCGGCATTCCACTTAGGGTGCACTCTCATGAGCGCATGGCCTTAGAAAAGGTGCAAGACCCCATGATGCCTTCCCTCAACACCAAGCAATACCACTTCTGCCCAGAGGTGAGTTAAATCCCGAGTTACTACTCAATTGTTATATATATATAATCCTCACATAAGCTCAATGAATACTCGAACCACCCCCGTCTACAAAGCATAGCAAACTACAACTACCACGTGCAATGACGGGAAGATAGCTCAACAGCATAGCCAAAAATATATAATACTCCAATACATGCATATATTCATAGTGTGATATAACTACATGCATAGGAAACAATAGGTAAAGGATGATCAACATGTAACTTGCCTTGGTTCTGGTTCATAAAGTCACACTCCTGACAATAGCTCGCGTCGTACTCCGGAAAATCTACACGTTTCACACAATTCAACAAATCAATCACCGAAACACGAATAGAACCAAAACAAAACCAACAGCAAGAAAACCATTTTTTAAACTCAACAACAGAATCTTAACAGCACCTAAATTGCTCTACGGTCACAATGCAAAAAGAATCACTAAATTTCGTTAAACGGTTGGGAAGTTACGGCCTCGGAAGATTTGATTAAAATCCGAACGAATGCAAATTTGAAAGGTGCAAACATGTGCAAAGTCGGTACTGTGATAATGTGCTCATTTTTGTGAGATCATAGGAAAAAGAATCACCTAATTTGGATATATAGAATCGGAGATATAGCAATTTGAAGATTTGAGGAAAGTCTAAAAAAACAAAAAAAAATAGAAATCGCCTGGTCCTGTAGAGAACTCTTGTGCGTATCCTGTAGCTAACTGCTGCGTGGCGCTTGGCGACTGGCCGATGGCTTCGTTGTGCGCGTGTGCTCACCATAACAGAGGAATGGCGGTGGTGGTCTCGGGCGGCGGCGCGGCGGTTCTCCGGCGAGAGCGAAGTGACGGATGGGTGTGGCGTCGAGCGGCGGAGGTAGTGGCTGTGTTCAACGGCGACGGGCTCCCTCGAGCGGTGGTGGCAAGTTCCTGAACTCATGCGTGCTCCGGCGAAGTCGGGTTCGCTCGGGTGGCTCGCTCCACTGCGATTCTGGCGACAAAAAAATATGTCAGCAAAGTGCGGCGTTGAGCAGAGGGTCGAGGGGAGTGAACGGTGTGGCCGGTGGTGTCCTTACGGCGGCGGAAACGGCTGGCGAAGATGGCGGCGGCTCGAGCTCCACAGCGAGATGCGTTCCGCCCTATCTCGCGCGTGCGGCAACGAGAGAGATCGGGGAAGGGGATGCGGGGTTCATCGCGGAGCTGGGCTCGCGTACGGGGTCTCGGGCGTGCACGGGGTGGACCTGGCACACGAGCTCGACTCAGGCTCGGCCGTGGTTGCTCGCGGTGCGGCGTGGTCTCCGGCTCGGGGAAGCACAGGAACAGGGCGCGTGGGGCCCGCGGGTCAGCGGAAGAGGCGGTGGGTCGGGTTACGGCATGGGTCGGGTGCGGTGTCCGCTTCGGTGGCTGGAGGCGCGGGATATTGGGTCGCGGGCAGTGCGGGGTTAGGTGGGCCGCGGTGTTGGCTCGCGTGGCTGCAGTGTTGCAGCGCTGCATGCTATCTTTTGTTTTTAAAGAACTGCCACAACAAAAACAAAACTAAAATAAAAACATACACCAGAATAAAATCTAGGGAAAATACCTAGACACACAGTAAAATATATACATGTAATATAAACTACAGGAACAACTAGTTCCTACTCAAATGCAATTTTTGAAAATAGGTTTTATGCAATAGGCCACACAAAACAGCAACAAAACAGTCAAATAAAATATTTTGGAGAATAAGAAAAATACCAGAACATATCAGATAAGTGGAATTAATATTCTGGACATTATGAACATTTTTAAAACAGGGGAGAAGTCATGTCATCTCCACTCCAATAAATTGCCTTTAGTTGCATAATGAAAAGAATATTGCAGAACAACAAATAATGCATGGAAAATATGATATGCATATGAGTGATCTATTAACATCCTAATTTAGGAAAATTGGATGTTACAATGTGAGTTTTGGCTTGATGAAGTTCTTTACCTTGGTCACATCATCTCCGTCAAGGGCATTTCTGTTAATCCAGAGAAGTTTCTGCAATTGTCAACTGGGAGCCTCCTCAGAATGTCAAGCAGCTCCGTAGTTTCATTGGGCTTGCAAGCTATTACCGAAGATTTGTTGAGAACTTCTCAAAGATTGCTAAGCCTCTTTCCAACCTCCTCCAGAAGCATGTCAAGTACTCCTGGACTCCTGAGTGTGACATTGCTTTCAACACTCTAAAAGAGAAACTCGTCACAGCTCCGGTCCTAACTCCTCCTGATGAGTCCAAGCCATACGAAGTTTTCTGTGATGTCTCGTTGCAAGGTCTCAGTGCTGTGTTAATGCAAGAGAAGAAAGTTGTGTCCTATACTTCTCGTCAGTTGAAGCCAAATGAAAGGAACTACCCCACTAACGATCTTGAGTTGGCAGCAGTTGTCCATGCATTAATAACATGGAGACATCTCTTGTTGGGAAGGCAAGTGGACATTTTCACCGATCACAAGAGACTCAAATATATCTTCACTCAACCCAACCTCAACCTCTGGCAAACTCGTTGGGTCTAAATGATCCAAGAGTACAATCCAAGCATTAAGTACACTCCAGGCAAGGCTAATATGATTGTAGATGCGTTGAGCAGAAAGGCATATTGCAACAGCTTAATTCTCAAGCCATCCCAACCTGATCTTTGTGAAGCTTTCCGCAAGCTCAACCTCCAAGTTGTTCCTCAAGGTTTTCTTGCCAACCTTCAAGTCACTCCAACTGTGGAAGACCAAATTCGTGAGGCACAACTCCTTCATACCATGGTGAAGAAGGTGAAACATTGTGTTTACAAGGGCCTTCCCAAATACAGGTGCTATCGCATTGATGACAAGGACACCTTATTCTTCGAGGACCGGATTGTTGTTCCAAAAGGTGATCTCAGGAAGGTCATAATGAACGAAGCGCACAATTATCTTCTTTCCATCCACGCAGGCAGTTCGAAGATGTACCATGAACTCAAGCAGTCATATTGGTGGACTCGTATGAAGCGAGAGATTGCTCAATTCGTGAATGAATGTGATGTCTGTCAAAGGGTGAAAGAAGGACATCAACGACCAGCTGGTCTCCTCCAACCTCTTGCTATTCCGGAATGGAGGTTCGGTCATATCGAAATGGACTTCATCACTGGCCCCAAGTCCAAGCGTGGGAATGATGCTATCTTCGTTGTCATTGACAAGCTTACAAAAGTGGCTCATTTCCTTCTAATCAAAGAATCTATCATGGCAGCTCAGTTGGCAGAGCTATACACATCTAGAATTGTCTCATTGCATGGAATCCCTCAGCTGATCTCTTCAGATCGTGGAAGCATCTTCACTTCCAAGTCCTGGGACTCTTCCCAGAAGTCCATGGGCACCAACATTCCTTTCAGCGTGGCTTTCCATCCTCAAACAAGTGGCCAAGTTGAGGGAGTCAATCAAATCCTTGAAGACATGCTCAGAGCTTGTGTCATCTCTTTCGGTATGAAGTGGGAAGATTGTTGAGCGCTCGGGTCCGTCCCTGCAGTGCTGACAAATCTAAGAGACCGAGCTTTGGCTCACGGGCTGGCCCCGTGCACGTCTTCTCGTAGAACGGTCATGGGCAGATCAGCAAGCATGGACGCCTTTGTTTTTGACGACTAACTAATGTGCAGGAGCCTTCGGTGACAGGACCTCGAGGGGCTCTGCCGACACCTCACCGCCCCAGAAGAACGCATCGTCAAACAGCGCCCCAGCTCATGAAGGGTTAAGTGGAATCACACCATACACCGTGTACCAGTGGGCACAACCCCTCCTAGGCACCCCCTCGGGGCGAGCCACTCCTTTCTCACGCAAATCGCTTGCACGTAAAAAGGGGGGCCTTGAGCATCGCGACTCAGGGGCTCCTACTCGCTCTCGAGCCCTGACCCCCAGGCCTTGACCACGGCATCGCGACCTGGCATACTAGTGGCGGCTGAGACCTACTCGAGGGCCGGGTCCTGAGAATGTAGAGTACCATGATGAGTGGAAGAAGTGGGGTCGGAAACCCCGTGGAGGAGTACCGGGGGAAGGGTGTGACCCAACACCGGTGGCGTTTTTTTTCGAAATATAATGGGCATCAGTCTTCTCACATGCCTCTCGCGGGGTTCGCCTTAATTTATTACAGGACAGGGAGCATGCCCACAATCCAAAGGCCGAGGAAGCTCGCCCTCGCGATGAAGGAACCACCACTGTCCACAAATGCTAAGCTAAGTTATCTCGAACGCATCAGCATGAGCCTTGATTCTGATGCTCTGCTTTCTCGCGACCTCGCTCGGGCAAGGGATTCCCCCTCTTAATCTTTCGGGAGCCGCTTGCACGCCTAAGGGGACCTCCTGAGCATCGCACCTCGGGGGCTCTTACTGAACCTCGGGCCGCTCGCCTCCTAGCCTTGACCACGACATCACGACCTGGCATACCAGCGACGGCCGAAGCTTGCCTGGGGACTGGGTCATGTTGGCGTAGAGCACAAAGCTACCGCGAGAGTGAAAGGGGGCCCGTGCCCAAGCGAGAAACGCAAATATGACATAAGTTCGGAGTGTTAACATTAGGGCGCAAGCGCCACGGTTCTTACACACCCCCGCGGGACCCTTCACGATTTTCATGCAGGGAATAAAACAAAATAAAAGGACTTTCGAGGACCATGACTCAGGAGACGCCACACACGATGTCGTGGCGCATAGTCAGCGCATTTCCCTCCTAGACCTGGGCGCGGCGGCACGGTTGCTCATCGTAGTCGTCGTCGCTCGAGCTTGACCTGGAAGAGGCGCCATTGCTGCTGGAGGTGCGGCGGCCAAGTGCAGGTTCATCGCGGGAGGTCTTGCTGCCGCTATTACCGCCCCTGGGGCAGCACTCTAGGGCTCGTCGTCTTCCCCGAAGACCCTGAAGAAGAGCATCGACGCCCCATCGTACCTAAATGAAGGGCATGCCTCCCAGAGCCGGAAGCGCGGGCAACCGTCCCTCATCCTCGGGTCATAAAGACATCGTCGGACAAGGTGGCCTCAACCTCTGCCTGCGAGGCTTGGCCGCAGCAGCCATCATGTTGTAGCCACAGCTGCACGGGCCCCCATGTCGGCAGCTCCTCAGCCAAGGCACGCGGGAGTCGGATGCAGGTGCGTGGCGGCATCGTCACCCACACCACGAACTTACGGGCTGTGCCGTTGGAACGGGCCCGTGGGTGGAGTGGTTGGACGACCGTCCCCTGCCTTCCTCCATGGCCTCGTCCTCCATAGTGCCCACGGCCACTCCCGTGGGGAGGGCCCTGTGCGCGGACAATCGGGCCAACACGACCCCCCGGTGGTGCAAGCTAACGTCGAGAAGGAGCGGCTGTGGGCGTCGCGATGGCCCAGCGAGGGCGGCCACGGCCCCTCTTCGGCAGGAGCGGCTCCGGCACCTCCTGTGGAGCCTTCCCTTTCTCGGTAGTAGAGAACCTCCTAATCGGTGCCATGGGTGCTGCGGCAAGGATGCGAGATGAGAAGCAAGACTATGAAGATGGGCTAGGGGGCTCCGCCCCCTCGCCCTCTTATAGGCGGAAGAAGGATAACTGGCGCCCCTTCACGTTCTGAGTGATGATGGCCTTGCTGTATGCACCAGGCTGCTGTCAACTCAGAATAGTCACCAAGGCGACGTGGGGAAGCGGAGGCATCCGCGTCCCATCAAGCGCCACGCGTCAGCCTGGCTCGCAGGCGATTGGGGCCTGCGGTGCTTCGCCCTTGCCCCTTGGCTTCGCCTCGAAGCCATCCCGAGCGCGCCTTGGGCCCGGGGGCTACTGTCGACATTCTGGAAACCAAGGTACCCAGACTTACCTGCTTGCGGCCCATGGCATGGTCCCCTCGATGGCCTGGTACGTCCCATCTGCAAGATCGCCAAGACAAGACCCTCATGAGGGCCCTGGCCTTGAGAGACGGACGACACCAAGACCTCCAGAGGGACCGGCCTCCCCATGCGGCCTCCCGAGGAGCTGAGATTTCTATGTAGGTACCCAGCCTCACGAGGCTGCAATGACGTGAGCCACGACGACCATGGTCAGGCGGGTGCCAGCAGGTGGAGAGGAGACAGTTTCCCTTTCGGTGCTAAGGGAGCAAGGATGAGTGCGGGTTCCCGAGGAATCTCCCAAAGGTTTCCATTCTGGTGCTACAAGACCAAGACCATGAGCTCGGCAGGACGGATGTCATCGCCGAGCCCACTGCTGTGTCATGACCAGAACCTTTGCAGGCGAAGACCACCTTTTGTCAGGATTAGATGTACCTCTGAAAGGATCGAGAAGAGGTGTCTAGAGGGGGGTGAATAGACTCTTAGTAAGAAAAGTTGTAGTTTTTAATTTCTTTAAGTTGAAGTGGAGTTTTAGCACAAGTTTAAACATTCACAATACATATCAAGCAAGCATGACAAGAGTATATGAGCAGCGGAAAGTAAATCATGCAAGTTGCAAGAATGTAAAGGGATGGGATTGGAGTGTGCAAACACAATTGGAGACACGGAGATTTTTGGCGTGGTTCCGATAGGTGGTGCTATCGTACATCCACGTTGATGGAGACTTCAACCCATGAAGGGTAACGGTTGCACGAGTCCACGGAGGGCCCCACCCACGAAGGTTCCACGAAGAAGCAACCTTGTCTATCCCACCATGGCCATCGCCCACGAAGGACTTGCCTCACTAGGGTAGATCTTCACGAAGTAGGCGATCTCCTTGCCCGTACAAACTCCTTGGTTCAACTCCACAATCTTGACGGAGGCTCCCAAGTGACACCTAACCAATATAGGAGACACCACTCTCCAAAAGGTAATAGATGGTGTGTTGATGATGAACTCCTTGCTCTTGTGCTTCAAATGATAGTCTCCCCAACACTCAGCTCTCTCTCATAGGATTGGATTTGGTGGAAAGAGGGTTTGAGTGGAAAGCAACTTGGGGAAGGCTAGAGATCAAGATTTATGTGGTTGGAATGGAATATCTTGACCTCAACACAAGTGTAGGTGGTTCTCTCTCAGAAAATGTGTGTTGGAAGTGTAGGCATGTTCTGATGGCTCTCCTCACGAATGAAGAGTGGGTGGAGGGGTACATATAGCCTCCACACAAAATCTAACCGTTACACACAAATCACTAAACTCGGTGGGACCGAATCAGAAAACGCGGTCAGACCGATTTAGTTCAAAATGTGAACGTTAGGATTTTCGGTGGGACCGACATGATCAACTCGGTAGGACCGATTTGCTAGGGTTAGGGTAAAGCCTCATCTCGGTTGGACCGATTACACAAACTCGGTGGGACCGATTTGGGTAATAAGCAAAACAAAGAGTTGGCCAAGAAAACTCGGTGAGACCGATTGCATATTTTGGTGAGACCAAAATTACTGCAATAGGCAACAAAGAGTTGGCAAGCCCATCTCGGTGAGACCGAGATCCCATCGGTGAGACCGAATTGACTAGGGTTTCTGGCAGTGGCTATGTCAAGTGAACTCGGTGGCACCTGATAGGAAATTTCGGTGGGGCCGAGTTTGACTTTTGGTTTGGGACATATGTGGATGTGAGAAAGTCGTTGAGGGCTTTGGAGCATATCACTAAGCACTTTGAGCAAACAAGCCATTAACCAACACCTCATCCCCTTTTAATAGTATTGGCTTTCCTATGGACTCAATGTGATCTTGGATCACTAAAATAGGAAATGTAGAGTCCTGAGCTTTGAGCTTGAGCCAATCTTTTGTCCTTATCATCTTGAAGGCATTCCACATCCTCTAGTCCACGCCATTCCATTGTTGAACTTATCTGAAATATACTAGATGAAAACATTAGTCCAACTAGAGATATGTTGACATTAATTACCAAAATCACCCAGGGAGCACTTGTGCTCTCAATCTCCCCCTTTTTGGTAATTGATGACAACATACATCAAAGCTTTAGATAAAGATATAGAGAATAACCAGTAAAGCTTTGGAAAGACATGTAACATGCATAGGCTCCCCCTATATGTATGCAATCATGCAAATATGGAGTATAGGAGCATGTGAATGCATAGGCATGACAGAGTAAGCAATGTGTTACATGCATCTTGGCTATATGCATCAGACCAAAAGATGCGAATATAGGAAATGTACCTTCAGGCTCATGAGTCCTTCTTGCAAACAGTATGTACATCAGCAAGAAATCCTCATGCACATGACTGTGATGCATATACTTACCTTGTGGTCTTGAGTTGGCTTAGGAAGGAATGAACCTGAGTAAACAAGGTTAGATAACACAGATACATCTACAAGCCAGAGCAAACAAAAGAAACCACAAGAGTACCAAGACTGGGATGACATGTAGAGAGTGAGTACTGAGTACTCTATTGGATGTAGACATGTCCCCAAAAGTAAAAGATATGCAATGAATTGAAAGATTTCCTTCCCTTAGATGTCTTGCTCCCCCTGAATCTTGTATGAGAGATGCTGGGAGAAGATAGGGAACTGAAAAGAAATCATAGCAAAGAAAATTAGCAAACATGAACATGTCTTTCCCCTCTAAAGACATGTGACTTCTCTCCTCTTTGAATACCAAGCATCTGGGGCTTTTGATGTGATTTCTCTCTTCCCCTTTTGAAGAATTAAGCTTTGATGTGATCTCTCTCTCCCCCTTTGACATCAATTTCCAAGAAGGGTTCTTCTGGAGTGTGAGTCAAAATAGGTTTGGTCCTTGAGTCACAGAGCAAAGCAGCATATAGAGTGTGATGCTGGTAGAGGATAAGAATCATCGAGTGGAGCTGGAACAAAAATGCAGGAACAAGTGGCAAATGGTCTTTTCTGCATGGAAATCGGTAACGCCGAGTTATCTACTTCGGTGGCACCGAATTGGTTCGGTTTGACCGAACTTGACAGACCGGTGTGACCGAGTTCAACACAGAGAGAACATTTGTCACCTCAGCTCACTAGGCAAATAAGATCTCACAAAGATTTGCAAGGAATTAACTGAAAGATTTGCAATGAATTGGATGCAAGAAATGTAGAACAAAACAGAGAAAAGAAAATCTAGATGAAGTTTTTTTCTTCTTTTTTTTGAAAAATTTGATAAAGGAAAGGGAATAAATATGCAAAAGACAAATGCAAGAACCCATAGAAACACTAGAGAACTTCATCTAGAATTGGGCGGTGACAAAGTCACCTATGTTAGGGTATATTGACTAAGGAGTCAAGTGAGAACACTTGATCATGTCATACTCATCGTTTAAGCTCAAAATGGGGTTACCATTTTTCATTTAAGCATTTGATGTATTCACATCTTGTTGAGTTGCTTTGACCTATGACTTGAGGTAAAGCTTCTCTAAGATGGAATGACATACCTTGGGTGGTGGTGTTGATCTTAGTCATGTAGTTGAACTTGTGTGGGTTGCTCGAGGTTGATGTAGCTCATCAAGAGTTGGGAGCACCACTTGGAAGTGAGTTCATCTACCTACAATGGTTAGTTTTGCAAGGAAGAGCACTTGTGTATCCAATATGACAATCATGAAATTTGATACTAAAAGAAATTTGATATATAAAATTTGTCAAAGGATATGTTAAAGGGTTCCAAGCTTCCTTGTCTTCAACCACCATTGTGTAGAGACTTGGTGATGTAGAGATTGCTCAAGTTGTGAGTGAGTTGCAATCTCATAGATTTAGATTCATCCAAGTACCTACAAGGGTTAGATAGCATGCAAGGGTGCAAGTATATCCAATACATATGATCATCATCATAAGAGAAGTATCAAGGATTAGTCATAGGCTCATGCCTTGCACGTATCCAAATGGAGTCCCTACTCCAAGTTTGAAGCATCAATGATGTTCAATTCACCTCTCAAACGGCAAAAGACTTTCTCATCGCGGTTTGGTGAATATATCCGCCAATTGCTTATCGGTATGAACATGCTTAAGATCAATGTCCCCTTTAGCAACATGATCTCGAATGAAATGATGACGAACTTCAATATGCTTAGTTCGAGAATGTTGCACGGGATTGTGAGCAATCTTAATAGCACTCTCATTGTCACAAAGAAATGGAACATGTTTCACATTGATCCCATAATGTTTAAGAGTTTGGGTCATCCAAAGTAATTGAGCACAACATGAACCAGCGGGAATGTATTCCGCTTCGGCGGTGGATAAGGATACCGAGTTTTGTTTCTTCGAGGACCAA
The DNA here is from genome assembly GCF_002575655.3 of Aegilops tauschii subsp. strangulata. Lineage (NCBI taxonomy): Eukaryota > Viridiplantae > Streptophyta > Magnoliopsida > Poales > Poaceae > Aegilops > Aegilops tauschii. The sequence goes on from NC_053037.3 coordinate 258,434,352, forward strand.
GTCACAAGAGATCTACCAAGAAATTGATAAGTACCCGAAGTGGACTTTCTATCAACCTTGTCTCCGGCATAGTCCGAGTCGGAATAGCCAACAAGATCAAAAGAGGACCTCTTAGGATACCAAATGCCAAAATTTGGTGTATGTATTAAGTATCTCACTATCCTTTTCACAGCCTTAAGATGACATTCTTTGGGGGCCGCTTGGTATCGTGCACACATGCACACACTTAGCATAATATTGGGATGGGAGGCACATATATATAACAATGCTCCAATCATAGAGCGGTAAACCTTTTGGTCAACCAATTTGCCATCCTTGGTCAAATCAAGATGTCCACTAGTTGGCATGGGAGTTTTCATACCTTTGGTTTCTTGCATGTTGAACTTCTTGAATAAGTCCTTGGTGTACTTCGTTTGAGAAACAAAGGTGCCTTCCTTAGTTTGCTTGATTTGCAACCCAAGAAAGAACTTGAGTTCACTCATCATAGACATCTCAAACTTCTTTGACATTAGCTTTCCAAACTTCTCACTAAAATGAGCGTTAGTCGAACCAAATATGATATCATCCACATAAATTTGGCATACAAATAATTCACCATTAACCCTTTTAGTAAAAAGAGTAGAATCTATCTTTCCAGTCTCAAAGCCTTTCTCAATAAGGAACTTGGTCAAGCATTTATACCACGCTCTAGGAGCTTGTTTAAGACCATAAAGAGCTTTATGAAGTTTGTAAACATGATCGGGTTTCTTAGGATTGACAAAGCCGGGAGGTTGTTTAACATAAACTTCCTCCTCAATTTCACCATTTAGAAAAGCACTTTTAATGTCCATTTGGTATAAAGTGATATCATGGTGATTAGCATAGGCAAGTAAGATGCAGATGGACTCAAGTCTAGCAACGTGGGCATATGTCTCACCGTAGTCCATACCTTCCACTTGAGTGTAGCCTTGGGCGACGAGACGAGCTCTGTTGCGGACGACTTGACCATCTTCGTCTTGCTTGTTGCAAAACACCCATTTGGTACCAATGATGTTGTGGTTGTTGTCGGGCTTCTCGACCAATGTCCACACTTGATTTCTCTCAAAGTTGTGTAGCTCTTCGTGCATGGCATTTATCCAATCCGAATCTTCCAATGCTTCTTCAACCTTCATAGGTTCAATGCTCGAGATGAATGAATAATGTTCACAAAAATTAGCCAAACGAGTTTTAGAGCGAGTGATTCTCCCGGTTTGAATATCATTGAAGATTTGTTCAATGGGATGATCTCTTGAGACTCTTGCTCGAACTCGTGAGAACTTTTGCTTGGGTCGGGGTGGAACATCCTCTTCATCATCTTGTCCTTCTTCTTGGCCTTCTTCATTGTTGACGTTGTCGTTCTCTTGTCGTGGTGGAGAAGGAGGTTGATGAGGTTCATCTTGGTGTACTTCCTCATTTTCTTCATCTTGATGTGTCCCACTTGTGGATGCTTCCATGTCAACTCTTGGTTCACCTTGTCATGAGGTAGAAGCTTCCACTTGGACGGATGAGGTACTCTCCTTCACCTCCGTTGGTCGAATCTTTCCAATAGACAAGTCTTGGATTTCTTCCAAAGGGTCTTTATCTCCTACATCAATTGGAAATTGCTCTACTTATGAGCCGTTAGATTCATCAAACTTCACATCTACCGTCTCTTCAACCTTTCAGGTGAAATTGTTATAGACACGGTAAGTGTGAGAGTTTGAGCCATAACCAAGTAGGAATCCGTTCATGAGATTTAGGAGCAAATTTAGAACGACGATGCTTATCAAGAATGGAACACTTTGAGCCGAATACTCGAAAGTATCCAACTTGGGGTTTGTTACCGGTGAGGAGCTCGTATGTCGTCTTGCCGAGTAGCTTGTGAAGATAAAAGCGATTTGTTGCATGACAAGCTATCTCTACCGCTTCGGCCCAAAATTGTTTCGGAGTCTTGTACTCATCAAGCATCGTTCTTGCCATCTCAATAAGAGTTCGGTTCTTCCTCTCAACAACTCCATTTTGTTGAGGTGTGTACGTAGCCGAGAACTCGTGTGAAATCCCCTCTTCGTCAAGAAAGGTGTCCACATTTGCGTTCTTGAACTCCGTTCCATTGTCGCTGCGAACCTTCTTGATCTTCACTTCAAATTGATTTTGGGCCTTCCTAGCGAAGCTCTTGAAGATCTTTTGGACCTGCGATTTATCATCAAGAAAGAACACCCACGTAAATCTTGAAAAATCATCAACTATGACTAGACCAAATGAGTTACCACCGAGACTCTTGTAAGCATTAGGACCAAAGAGATCCATATGAAGTAGCTCGAGCGGTCTTCTTGTGGTCATAATGTTCTTCACGGGGTGACTTCCTCCAACTTGTTTTCCTGCTTGACACGCACTACAAAGTCTATCCTTGTCAAATATAACATCTTTTACTCCAAGGATATGATCACCTTTAATAAGCTTATCAAGATTTTGCATGCCCACATGGCCTAACCTTCTATGCCACAACCAACCTTTCGAAGATTTAGCAATAAAGCAAGTTCTAGGTTGAGCCTTTTTGGTGAAATCAACAATGTAAAGATCACCTCTATGGATACCGGTAAAGACAATTTTATGATTATCCCTACGAAACACTTGGCAATCTACTTCAGTAAATAGGACATTGAAACCAAAGTCAGCAAGCCTAGATACGGAAAGTAAATTGTAGCCAAGAGATTCAACGAGCATAACATTTTGTATGGAGCTATCTTGTGAGATGGCCACCTTACCCTTTGAGTTATCACCGAAAGTGACATACTTTTGAGGGTCGTCGTTTTCAGCAAGCTCACGGAACATATCTTTGTCTCCGGTCATATGATCAGTACGTCCATTATCAAGGACCCATACCTTTCCTGCAGCCATGTAGCCGCGAAGATTAGCCATAAGACCAAAGTGTCTCATCGCATCATCAAGATCATAGTCACTATCATCATTCTCATCATAGTATCCATGTTCAACATCGTCATGTGATGGATCAATTCCTAGAGAGAGTGATTCATTAGAAGTATGACCGTAACAATGTTCATCTCTATGAATCCTAATGACTTCGGAAATGATATTGCTAATAATTCCAACATCTCCTTTGGCACGCATGAGATCACGAAGCTCTAATAGGCACTCATCAAACTTAGGATCACTAGTACTCATTCTATTCAAGGCAATGGACTTGGAGAATCTCATCTAGATTTTTCAAGGAATAATTTGGGAATCGTTCCTCTAGAAATCTCCATATGGTGTAAGCACAATCTAGAGCAGGTAAGCTAGCAATCAAATTTTTAGGCAATCCTTTTACGATAAGATTGATAGTTCTAAGATTGCGAATCATGTCAAGATCCTCATCGGGTGTGGGATGCAAAGGATCAACAAAGCGAGCACAACGAGTAGTAATGTACTTGGTAAAATGATATTCACTGAAAATCTCAAGCATCTCATTTTTCCACTCATGAAAGTACTCTCCATCAAGTATAGGCACTCTATGTCTAAGACTCCCCAATGTAGACTCATCCATCTTCCTCCAAAGGTGTTTAAACCAATGCAATGGAGACCAATGCTCTGATACCAATCGAAAGGATCGAGAAGAGGTGTCTAGAGGGGGTGAATAGACTCTTAGTAAGAAAAGTTGCAGTTTCTAATTTCTTTAAGTTGAAGTGGAGTTTTAGCACAAGTTTAAACATTCACAATACATATCAAGCAAGCATGACAAGAGTATATGAGCAGCGGAAAGTAAATCATGCAAGTTGCAAGAATGTAAAGGGATTGGATTGGAGTGTGCAAACGCAATTGGAGACACGGAGATTTTTGGCGTGGTTCCGATAGGTGGTGCTGTCGTACATCCACGTTGATGGAGACTTCAACCCACGAAGAGTAACGGTTGCGCGAGTCCACGGAGGGCTCCACCCACGAAGGGTCCACGAAGAAGCAACCTTGTCTATCCCACCATGGCCATCGCCCACGAAGGACTTGCCTCACTAGGGTAGATCTTCACGAAGTAGGCGATCTCCTTGCCCGTACAAACCCCTTGGTTCAACTCCACAATCTTGACGGAGGCTCCCAAGTGACACCTAACCAATCTAGGAGACACCACTCTCCAAAAGGTAATAGATGGTGTGTTGATGATGAACTACTTGCTCTTGTGCTTCAAATGATAGTCTCCCCAACACTCAGCTCTCTCTCATAGGATTGGATTTGGTGGAAAGAGGGTTTGAGTGGAAAGCAACTTGGGGAAGGCTAGAGATCAAGATTTATGTGGTTGGAATGGAATATCTTGACCTCAACACAAGTGTAGGTGGTTCTCTCTCAGAAAATGTGTGTTGGAAGTGTAGGCATGTTCTGATGGCTCTCCTCACGAATGAAGAGTGGGTGGAGGGGTATATATAGCCTCCACACAAAGTCTAACCGTTACACACAAATCACCAAACTCGGTGGGACCGAATCAGAAAACTCGGTCAGACCAATTTAGTTCAAAATGTGAACGTTAGGATTTTTTGTGGGGCCGACATGATCAACTCGGTAGGACCGATGTGCTAGGGTTAGGGTAAAGCCTCATCTCGGTTGGACCGATTACACAAACTCGGTGGGACCGATTTGGGTAATAAGCAAAATAGAGAGTTGGCCAAGAAAACTCGGTGAGACCGATTGCATATTTCGTGAGACCGGAATTACTGCAATAGGGAATAGAGAGTTGGCAAGCCCATCTCGGTGAGACCAAGATCCCATTAGTGAGACCGAATTGACTAGGGTTTCTGGCAGTGGCTATGTCAAGTGAACTCGGTGGCGCCGGATAGGAAATTTCGGTGGGGCCGAGTTTGACTTTTGGTTTGGGATATATGTGGATGTGAGAAAGTGGTTGAGGGCTTTGGAGCATATCACTAAGTACTTTGAGCAAGCAAGCCGTTCAGCAACACCTCATCCCCTTTTAATAGTATTGGCTTTCCTATGGACTCAATGTGATCTTGGATCACTAAAATAGAAAATGTAGAGTCCTGAGCTTTGAGCTTGAGCCAATCCTTTGTCCTTATCATCTTGAAGGGGTTCCACATCCTCTAGTCCATGCCACTCCATTGTTGAACTTATCTGAAATATACTAGATGAAAACATTAGTCCAACTAGAGATATGTTGACATTAATTAACAAAATCACCCAGGGAGCACTTGTGCTTTCAACCTCTTGTCTCGTTTCAAATTGGCTGTTGTGGGATCCCTTCCCGCCCAAGTTTTGGGGAAGAGGACTAGACCACTATAAGTATAGCCTAGTCTCCACCGTAGAGAAGGATCCCGATCCGATCCTTTCCACCCTCACCACCATAGCCCTGCGAGGTTTTTCATCCACTATACTTGTTCATCCTCAGCTCCTCGTGAGGCCAATCCACCCCAAAGCAGGAGTAGGGTTTTACACCGCAAGGTGGCCCGAACCTGGGTAAACTGCCGTGTCCATCTTCTTCCCCGCTCACGCAGATCCGGCAAGGCTAGGCTGGTGATGAGCTTGTGGCTTGAGAGCTTGAGATCTTCGCACATGCCCCGGAGTTCGAACCTTCTTGGGTCTGCAGAGCCTTAAATCTGACAGCTGCCTCGGGTGGCTGGAAAGTGCACACCTAGTTTGAGTCATCCAGGTTGGCCCAGGCTAGTTTTGTTCGTCCCAGCGCATGAGCAAGCAATGTAAAAAAATGAATAAAAAACGTTTCAATTCGGATGGGACAATAACGTAAGTGGAAGGCAGGCCCTATAGCAGGCTCGCAGCCCAAACAAGCGCCTCCCATATCGATCGATAGCAGGAAAAATCTCTAATTCGTTCACTCCAGCCTCAAGTCTGGTTCGCTCCTAACCTAGCCATCATTGGACAGGCCAACATAGCTCTTCCTCGCGCCCTCAATGGACGCCGGTCGCCGGGCTTCAAGCAAATGGAAGGACAAGAAGATGAAGATCCAACCTAGGGTGTAGTCTGCGTGGGAAGTAGCGGCAGCACAGGCATGGCATCGAGCTTGCGCAAATGGACAGTCGCTGCTTGCAAGAGCAGCATGTGCAACGAGCAGGTACATCACATCCCTGATTATATCTAATTCAACCGATCAATTTCCAGCCAATAGTTAAACCTGATGGTGTTGTAAAACTGCTTGTACGTAAGGAATATATAAGAAAATGAAACCAATTTCTGGTTATTTTATAACTCCCCAATCAATACCGAACTGACTGAACCTGATGTGTCTAATCAAGTTTCCGATGCAAACATACAAGTGTGTTGTTATTGAGCCTGAAGTGTCTAATGAACATATTGCTAGTGATGGATTTGATGCAAACATTTTACATGCTCCTGGTGATGAACATATAGTGTCTAATGAGGGATCTAATGCAAGCATTTTGCAAGCTCCCATTGAAGGATTTAGTGTCTAATGATGATCTGCTATGTTGAGAGAGAGATATTTGCAGGAATTGATGACAAGCAAATTATAGTACATTTTCATGGCTTGAGGAAACGTCGAGGCCATCTACCACAACGTCCCCTTATAATGACAACCTAGCATAAATAATTTTCTAATATGTTGTTTCAAACTATTGGCATAGTTGTGCAAGATAGAAATATTGATATGCAGTTTGTGCACTGGTTATAGGTGCAATTAGACTTGGATATTTTCGGCTAGAGAACGAATAATTCAAGCAGGTACGGTCCATGTTAGTAGTCGTTGTCCACCATGTTGTATTTTGTGTTTTTGGTGCTTACATCATCTAGTGGTCTATAATCTAGAACTACTTTGGATCATTAGCTGGTTTTCAAAGTGCATGTAGCTTCACATTTCTCAAGTTATGTTGATTTCCGGAGTGCAAGTGCCTTTATATTTTTTAAGTTAAATTTTCGCCCCCGGTAACTTGAATTCATGGATCCGCCACTTCACACAAATCATACACGCATGCCAGTATGAATTAAATGAAATGTAGGGACTTACGCTAGCTCATTGTACAGGCTCACTGCAGTTCTGCTTGCGGTTGGTATGTTCCATGTACAGGTCAATGTTACCACTTACTTGGATGTGCAGGCCCTCTGCTCCTTGCACCCCCCTCTACATTTTTGGCATGGTGAATGGTTGATCAAATGAGAGGAATCGACCTTGCTGTTGTACCGGAGGAAAAGTACTTACAAAGGTTATACCGGCGTGCAAGATGTGTACCAGATCCTGTAGAGTCATCATGCTTCACTAAAAATGATTTTGCTTGTTTCAGATGATATCTCCAAAAGAAATAAGAGTTAAAGTCGGAGTTTCATAGGCGTGTAAGCTAAGATAGAAGTAAAAGGATATCCAAACTTCGTCAGGATAGTGGACATGGGAGTGATATGTGGCTACCTAGTCAGGTCGGTGTTTGGGCATGCTCGCCTAGAGTGCGGGTCACTTTAGAGTCGTTAAGGGTGATGCGCTGGTGTTGGCTGGCAGCGTACGGATGCAGATCTTGAGCGGAAGCGGAGCGCTACGATGCAGTGGACGAGGCCATTGGTGATGCACCAATGGGCACCAAGGGCCTCAGGGGTGGAGGTGTGATGATGTGTTCGGTGAAGTAACCCCGGTGAGGCGGGAGACGGCGTTGGTGAAGCACACTTGATGCGGTGGAAGTTGGTGTCTGTAAGGCACATCGGCTCCGGCGGCCAACATTTTCGGTGGACCACCCGGTGCGGTGGACAAGGGCGTAGATGAGGTAGCTCCGGTGCGGTGGTGAAGCGCGACCGTCGTCTTCGTCTTCGTCGTCCAGCACAGAGGTGGGGAAAGAGACGAGACGAGGGGCGATTCAAATTTTGCTTCGATTAGCGGCGAATTAGGGATTTGAGCGCTCTGGGCGCGGAAGTGGATGGGTGAGAAAGGAGATTTTGTAGGGATGGCATTGGGTCTGCCAAATATTTGAATCTGAAATGTGGAAGCGCGAACTTTTTTTGTCGTCCTTCTTTTGGGGGGGGGGGGGGCTAGCGTACGTACGACACATGCGACCACCATGACACGACCCTAGTCTGCCTGGTGCGCCTACATTTGAGAATGCAAATGAATCTTCTTTCATTCACAAACGAATCTGTATGTATTACCATGCTCGTGTTTTCCTTGTAAATAATTATTCCTTCGAAACGAGATACTATAAATTAATTAATGAGGAGTTCTTTAAATTAGAGTATGTTTTTCACACAGCGATCTCCAAGTCTAACGTGTATTTGGCATTTCACGGTATCCATGCTACTTTTTTTAATTCAAATTCATATGTATATGATGTACACTATGGTAGTGAGAAAACTTTGGATGGATTCAAGCATATGACCACACACATACAAAATACCAAAACAATTGAGTCAATATCAACTTTTGCAAACCTAGTATGGCATGACTTCCAAATAATTACGAAAGCCATATTCATGGTACTGAATTCAAATCTTACAATGTACATTAAATTGAAATGTCAATATTAAGTCTAGTACTATCTGCATTCAAATGTTGTTTTTAGCCCCCCCCCCCACTCGGCACACACGCTACATACTTCCTGTATCGATCAGTCTTCCTATCTTAACCACCTTACAAAGCTATTGGTTTCCGACACATGCTCATTCTTTAACTCCATGTTTTGATCTCTAACTCTCTAAAATACACAACCCCCTTTTTCCACTCTGTCAACAAATGTATCTCTCTCACACACCCGCCATTGCACTCCATGCTGAGCTCTCTCTCTCCCTCCCGCCCACCCTCTCTCGCTAGATACATGAATTTCCTATCTAGACACCCCTCTCGCGAGTACACATGCACATTGTCTATCTAGGTCACTCTCTCGAGACCATCTCACTCTTTCTTCTGTGCGGCGCCCCACACTCCCTCAATCTCTCTGTCATTATCTAAGTCTCGATTAACCTCGCTTTCTCTCACACACAAATGATGTATCTCCTTGTTCGGGCCTCAATTGACACACTCCATACTCTCTCACGCAGATTGTCTATCTAGGTCAGTCTCTCCAAGCCGTCCCACTCTTTCGACCTCATGGCAGGACACGCTCGCTCAATCTCTCTCTCTCTCTCTTTATATATCTTGATTGACCTCGCTCTTTCTCACACATAAACAATGTATCTCCATATTTGGGCCCAATTCGACATATTCATATTTTATACTCTCTCACACACATTGTCTATCTAGGTCACTCTCTCCAACCCGTCTCACTCTTTCGACCGCATGATGACCCACACTCGCCCAATCTCTCTCTCTCTCCCTCTCTCTCTCTCGCCTCTCTCTCCTTATCTATGTATCGATTGACCTTGCTTCCTCCCACGCACAAACGATATATCCACCTATCTGTGCCTGGATCATCTCTCAAGCTTTCTCTTACAGCTCTCACCCTTCGCAAAAGCTCAGTCGGACAATATCTCTCCACAGCATATATATCTTTTCAACGAATGCTGGGTCACACTCACTTTGTCTCTCTATCTATCTATGTCTTGATTGACATTGCTTTCTCACGCCATCTCTTCCACACACTGAAGCTGCCTTGCCATCCCTTGAAGAGCCGGAACTATTTACATTGCGAGGGGACTCCAACCTTGGATTAATTTTTGAAGGCATTTATTGCGGTGGATTTATATTATATTTTTGTAGCATTCGGCCCACAACTACTCCAAACACCGTTGCAACCCCCGCCCCTCACCCAATTGATTTCCCTCTGGATCAGTCACCGCTCTCTCGCACACCCTTTCTCACCTTCCACGTTGCACCATGGCATTTTTGCAAAAAAAACTCTGGTGTTCTCTTCGATTATTACAAATAAGCTACAAACTACACACCGGGAGTACACCTATAATGGAACAAATTTTGACCTAGAAATTAAAGTGCTACAAACTACACACCGAGGGGCCCAACTGTCATGGACCAAATTTGGACCCATATATAAATTTAAAATGAAAAACGACGACGATCGAACATGCGACCAAGGCCTTCCAGCCGCACATCAACAGACAAGACAGTAGCAACGTTTGTTGTACTCCCCTTCGTTGATATAATTTTTTTATATTACCACAACCTATTTAATGGATAACATGTTTACATATTAATTTTAGTAGATTAGTGGGACCGGCAATCCAAACATTTTTCATGGCAAATTTAGATCACGCGGCGGCGGCGGAAGCGTCTTGCGGCAGGAAGCGACTCCTCCGTCATACTCTATGTGTCGTTGGGCCACTAACCGGCGACAATGGCGGCGTCTTGCGCTGTTGTTAGCATACAACTGGACGTTGGCCCTAGCTTCAAGGAAGTCCAGAATCTTCTGGACCTTGGTCTCTAGGAGCCAGTCAACTGGCGAGAGGCGGCGATTGGCGTGGGTGCAAGAAATCGGTCGATATCAGCGATCCAAGCCGCTGAGGGGGGCACTGGCACCGGCGCGAGGATGGGTGCTGGTATGGTGCGGCGAAGACATTCATGTGCACGGGCACCAGCACGGGTGCGCACGTCAGTGCACCCGCAGGCGGATGCGCTGGCAGGTGCATGGGCGCGTGTAAGTCAGCGGGGACCTTGTGGAACCCCCTCGCTTCAAGATTGGCGACAATGTGCGGCTCCTAGCCCATCAATGCCACGGGGATAGGCGCTGTGTAGTCGGGCGACGGGAGCTAGAACGGGAGCGGGGACAGGCGCGACGTCTTCCCACAAGGCCAGTTCAAGCTCGTCCCAAAGCGCCTTATGTTCTTGTGACTCCGGATGGGTGTCTTCCTCAGGAAACTGGAAGACTAAGGGTAGGGCAGCCCATCATGATGCAACATGGCGTACGATTTGGTCTGGTTGGTTGGAGGTAGATGACATGAGAATCGGAGAGGAAGAGAGAAGACTGTAGCGAGATCGGGGAGTGTGGCAGTGATTTAAACTACAGCACCGGCGCCATTAAAAGTGGGGGAAGTTGGGAGGAAGGTGGGCGATGGGGCCTGGTCAAAGGGCTTGCCTCTCGGTGAGCCTGCACAGCGGCCTGCTCGCACGCCTCCCGGTCAGCCTCCGCAGTGGCCTAGTCGCATGCCTCCCGGTCAGCCGGCGTAACGGTCTGCTTGCACACCTCCCATTGACTCACACGCTTGCTCGGGTGGCACCTGCCGATGAGAAGCCAGACGTGTGGCGACACGTAGGTCTAACGCCCATGGTTCGAATAGTGAAACCATTCGCGTTAACATGACAGGTCTTTGTTCCAAAATACCTTGGCTCTTCATTTGTGCAACTTTTCATAAGCAGCTTGTCTCAAATTGAACAAAAAAATTATGACAACCTATTTGTGCCATATCATGAGACCATGCTCAGTTTCATGACTTCCAGGTGAGTTTTGGATTTTCTGGAATTTAAAATCCAGGATTCAAAACAATATCATTACCTGCGTCATGAAATAAATTTTCAAGCGATACATCTTTATTGTTGTAGATGTTAATATTTCCTAAGAAAGATTTGGTCAAACATTTTGCTTAATAAGACTTCGGATAAGTTATATATGCAGAGTAAAAGTATAATCCTTCCATAACGGTGCATACAGTGATATAGTAACTCTAGTAGGCACGAACAAACGGAGCTCCATTCTGTGCTCATCCAGGTGTAGTACTATTAGTACTAGGCAATGGACTTGACGGGTGACCTTGGGTAGCGACGACCTAGGGAATTGAACCGTGCTTGGCACGGTAGGTAATGTTGCCCAGTTACTAAAGTATCCCTCCATTGTTCATCGGTAGTGATTATGGACCGGGGACATGAGGGGAATTTCCTATTTCTGGAATTTTGGGCGCGGGATATTTCGACTCGAAACGTAGAGGCTCAAGTGGAGGCGTGAAGTTTAATATCGCGGTTCTTTTGGTTGGGGTTGGCTAATGTGCATACCACACATGCCACTAGCAGGACACGAGCCTAGGTCCGGCTGGTACACCGTCGGGTGCAACCATTCGAGAATGCGGAAGGAATCTTTTCTTAAAATTGCCGAATGAATCAATATGATTACAATGCCTGTATTTTCCTTGCAAATAACTGGTCATTCCAAAAGTCATGGTAATTGATTTATGACGAGTTCTTGGATTAGAGTGAGTTTGTGATATAGTCATCTCAAAGTGGATTTCACATTTCATTGTATCCATAGTAAGATTTTCACTTCAAATTCGAATGAAAAGATGAACAGTATGGTGGTGAGAAAACTTTGTATGTATTCAAGCATATGACCACACACACACACACACATGAATACAACAACAATCCAGTAAGTATAGTGCATCTATTTTTCCATACCATGCATGTATGGCACGAATTCAAAAATAAAATGTAAGCCATGCATGGTCCTCGATTCAATATTTTAAATGCACAGTAAACTGAAACATGAATATTAAGTCTAGTACTATGTACATGCAAATGTTGTGTTTAGGTCTCTCCATCGACCCCCCCTCACTACACATACTTCATGTACCGACTGGTCTTCATTTCTTTGTTAATATCGTTATTTCTCTTCACATTCGATCTCCATTTATGTCACACCCGCCCTCACACTCTCAACAAATGTATTTCTCACACACAACCTCGTCGTGCCCTCCATGACAAACCCTCCCTCCTCTCTCAAGACACACACGTTGCCTATGTAAAACACCTTCACCGTGCACGCACACACAAAGTCTATCTAGGCCACTGTCTCGGTAACTATCTCCTTCTAGCCCTCACTGCAGCTTTGCTGCATGATATCTCGGACTATCATCCTTAACATTCGAGTGTATGCTAGGCCACAGTCACTCAATCTCTCCCTCTATAAATGACTCGATTGACCTCGCTTTCTTGCGCCGTCCCCCTCACACATACACGCTCCCACTACAACTCTTGCATAGGTGGAGCTATGGAGATTGTCGGGGGTAACCCCTCGACCTTAGATAAAATTGTGAAACTCTTTTTAGGATTGTTTAGATTATGTTTTTTCAACATTATATTTATCCCCACCCTCCCAAACACCGATGGGTTGTGCACACACCCCCGGAGAATATCATGTGCCCCCACACCTTAGATGTTATATTGTGATACGAGTTCCTTGAAGCTAGTAGATCTGAGATCTAGCGGCTCACAGGATGTCTTAATATTTTTACAAGAAACCTTAATATGTTTGGGAATTGCACACAATTAGTACAAAAACTACTCAGATGCCCTTGGATCCCATATCCAAGTGCCCCGAAGCTCGTATCACCGTAGCATCTAAGATGAGGGAGGACCTCATATTCTCTTCTATGAAAGAATATCACATGCTACCACACCTTATATGCTTTGGTGATACAAGATCCTTGGAGCCGTTGGATTAGAGATCAAACAACTCCTTGGTGGTTCAAATGTTTTTTTGCATAAAATCCCCCAAAGAGTTCGGGAACTGCTCAGAAGCACAAAGACTACTCAGATGCCATTGGATCTGAGATCGAACGACCTCAAAGCTCATATCATCGTAGCATCCAAGCCGCGAGAGCACCTGACGTTTTCTCGCATAGGAGAATTTGAGGTGCTCCCACACCGTAGATTCTATGTTGATACGAGTTCCAGGGAGATCTAACGGCTCGCAGTAGGAGGTTTGAATGTTTTTGCAATATAGGCCTCAAAGAGTTTGGGAATTGCGTAGAAAGTACAAATACTACACACATGGCATTGGATCTCAGATCCAACGACCTAGATGCTCGTATCACCGTAGTGGCTAATTAAGCTGTGGGGAGCACCTAATATGATCTACTGGGAGCCGTTGGATCCAAGATCCAGTGGCTCACATGAGGCCAGAAATATATTTTGCAAAAAAAAACCTTGAAGAGTTTGGAAATTGCGCATAATTACGGAGATTACTCCCAAGCCGTTGGATCTCAGATCCAACAACGTAAAATATTGTATCACCATAGTATCTAAGCTGTGGGGAGCACGTGATATTCTATGACGCTTTCATTTTTGTTCCTAAACTTGCAAAATACATGTAACTGGTGTCGTACCTTGTCTAACCGCGCAAAGTGTTTGTGCAAAAAAAACCCGCCTACACTGAAATATGGGAACAACACACGGGGGTCCTACTTGTCATTGATCAAATTTGGACCTAAAACAAACAAATCTGAAGGACAAGATTCGAACCGGCAACCTAGACTACAAAGCGCATGTCAATAACGCAACGGTTGTTGGCTTTGTCGCATAACTTGATTTTATACAGTATTATATTGTGTAGAGTAGAGGGAGTAGCTCGTCAACACGTCCATTGATACATCTCCAACGTATCTATAGTTTTTTATTGTTCCATGTTGTCATATTATCATTCTTGGATATTTTATATTCATTTTATAGCAACTTTATATCATTTTTTGTGACTAACCTGTTGTGATGCCCCGAGACTGATGATCGAGACACTGGTACATGTCGGTCCTAAACAAACGGTTTTTAACCCCTTTCCGCGACGGCAGTTGGAACCGTCGCCAAGTGAGTGTGGGTGATAGGGGGATCCTTCCCACACGACCCAGAAACCATTGGGGATGCCCTCCTGGTGCACACGCTCGCAAAATGAGGTCGTGTGCGACCAGCGAGCGCTCAAATACGGAAATACGTACAGTAGAGCTAAAAAATACAATTATACATGCAAAATTGTTTCCGGTCGCAAGTACATCCCACACTATCAGTCCCCGCTAAACGTTACGTTTCCATTCACAGGTACATCACACACAATTTTTCCCGTTAAATCATTTGCGTTATTGAATGTATCACACACAGTCCGTAGAAGAAACTGTGCGGCAAAGGCTGTCCATCACACACAACTTTTATGTGGTAAACGTTTGCGCAAGGTGGCCTAACGCAAACAGTTTTCAAGAGAAAGTCGTGTGTGATTGTTCATTGATCCAACACGGTTTATTCTTAGAAACTATGTGCGTTGCCTGAGGTCATCGCCCATGGTATTTTTTCAACAACCGTTTGCAATAGCAAAACCCAATTAGCAGGCTAATTCGCCATTAGCAGGCTAATTGCCCTATTATTAATAATCCATTTATTAATCTAATTGACATTCATATTAAGCACATAATATATTTCATTTCCATATTACGGAAGCAGAATTTCATAATTGAAATACAGTAGAGTACAACATGATATAGCTTCAGCACTCAGCTACCCCATTACACAACTGCACCAGCACCAACTTTCACATGCAACATGTAGAACCTTTCGAAATTAGCATCATAGACGGTGTATAGACAGATGCATCTCATCTGGAAAACTGCTGAAGCGGAAGGCGAATATTGAGCTTTCATTCATGTTGAAGGTCTTTGCAACTTTAGGCCAGTGCCTGTGGATGATTGACCGTCTGTCCTTCGTCCTCGTCAGGAACACTTCAATATTGAACCGTGGGTGTTGTATGAAAACCTTCCTCGCCTCCTAACCATAGAGGTGGGTTGAGAGGTAATCATCAGTGAACTGCTTTAGAAAGGCCTAAAAACAAGGATGTGCATAAATATCATCTCTATATTGGAAATGAGGCAAAGGAATAAAAAAAGGCAAGGTATAATAGTTAGTACCATCTTGTAGTGAACTGATGTCTTCTTCATTGTGCAGACAAAGATCTTGTTGTTTTTTGTCGCTAATTTCTTTATCCTAACAATCTTTCTAAGTTTCTTGATTTGATTGATATTCATGGACAACTCATTTCCCCATATGCAAAAAGGGTCGAACAGTGGGTCAAAACCTCTGACAGCAGGACCTACATGTGCAAGACCAAATTGTTAAAAACCAAAATATTAGAATGGTTCCTGCAATTGCACAATAATGAGCTATTAGAGAATGGACCATGCACGTGCTAACCTCGATTGTAAACCTCAGTGCTTCCCATTGTTTCCCTGCAACACATATAAGGTAGTTAGTCATCAGGTTAAGTAATGGTTCGCATGCTATCAGTAAAATATGTTGATGAAAAATAAGCACATTGCGGATTCATCGGATTAATTCAAGCCACATGGAAAACTCATTTATCCAAACCAAGCATGATTGAGAACTAGGAAATATAGCACTTGTATATGTTCCTCACATGCACAACAATACAAAATTCTCCCCATGACAATTGGACATGGCACTGTAGAATTGAACCAAGCAGTTAGCTAAACACCATAACAAATGAACCAAACATTAACTGAGCACCACATTGCACAATATAACATACTCCTAATAGAAGATCAGACAGTTAACCGAACCAAGCATGCTTAACAACTTGGAAATATAGCAATTCTATTTGTTTCTCATGTATTTAGTACAGCCAAATTCGATTTATTCCTCACATTGTATACAATAACAGAATGCAGCCACAACAATTGAACATCGCATTGCAGAATTGACCCAAGCAGTTAACTAAACACCACAACAAATGAACCAAACGTTAAGTGAGCACCACATTGCACAATATAACATACTTGTAATAGAAGATCAGATAGTTAACCAAACCAAGCATGCTTAACAACTTGGAAATATTGCACCTTGAAGAATTGAACATCACATTTGCAGAATTGAACCAAGCAGTTAATGAACACCACATTGCACGACATATAGAACATATACACTATAGTAGAAGATTGCATGGTAAAACTAGATAGCACAATTCACTAGAATTTGTTAAGGAAAGGCAATAGCTAGCAAACTGAACATGGGTTCTTATAGTGAGCTAATAAGACAAGCTACTCCTCATTGTCGGAGATATTGATGACGATTGGCTCCTTGGACATGGAAGACGGCGAGGCCTCCGCATCGTGGGTGCCCTCGTTGTAGTGGTGAGTTGCCTGAGCCGCTTCGGGCACCAACCTGCTGGCTCTCGAGATGAGGTAAGCACGTGCACGCTGAGAAAACACCTCATAGTCTTCGTCGAAGGCACCGACGGTGGCCTCGAGAAAATGCCACGAACTGTCGTTTAAAGCAGCCAACCGCGTTGCGGCGTCGGTGCACGAGGCGTCAACGGTGGCCTCGACGGCGAGGTGCTCCTCCAAGATCTGGGGGTCGGCACGAATGGCAGCCATCGCGACCTCATCCGCGCGTGCGCTCGCAATTTGCTTCTCCGCTGCCAAATGCTCCTTGAGATCCTGGCTATACTACATGCACCATGGCTTAGGGCGGCGCTTATTTGGTGGAGGGGTCGGTGATTTGGGTGGAAGGTGTCGCACTCGCACCGGTGGTCGAGGCATGTGGGATGTGGAAGGAGGAGGAGGATGGGGGTCGGGTGTGGATTACCTGCCTAGATAGGCGAGGCCGAGTAGCGTGAAGGAGGGTCGCCGGCGAGGAGGCGGTGCTGCAAGCAAGGAGTGAAGGTTTCAACTTGGAAAGGAAGGCGGAAACAGGGGAAATGTGGCTTTTGGTAAGGGGGAGGGGGCAGGGAGGTAGATATTTCCGCGGAAGCCGGAAATTTGGAATCACTTCAGCCAAAAAACTGGGGCGCAAAGTGTCATCAGACACGGTCCCTTATTCAGAACTGTGTACGAGATGTGAACATCACAAACGATTTAGATAGCTTAACCCATGTGTGTTGAGTTTGAACGTCAAAATTTTTGTTCGAATTTCCCTGGTTATAGTGGTCATCCACGTCATTGCATAATTTGGGTACACAAAGGAGACTAACTTCTTAATCGAGCAAGTTCAGCAATTAAACAGAGCTAGCTGACCTAAACATTACTCTAACAAATTGAAGATCGGCGCTCTTAATTAAACAAAACAAAGAGTACTACTACGGCTGGTGCTCGTCGATCTCCGCCGCCGCCTCCATGTCCAGCTCGCGCCCGACGGTCTCCTGGGGAAGGGGCTCCATGGCATCAATTGCACCATACTCGGCAAGCATCTCACCATCCGCGTTCACCATATCTTTGGCATAGGCCACCACGAGCTGGGCGTGGGCGGCCGTGATCTGGGCTCTGGCGGGCTCCGTCTTGGCAAGGTATGCCGAGGAGGAACGGAGGGCTGCTCGAACTCTCTCGGCGATTGCCAGCTCTTCGGTCGTCGGTTGCCGACCGTTGTCGGAGAAGCTTCGTTCGATTTGTGCGGTGACCGCCACGAGCTCGGCGTCGATGGCCTCGACATGGTAGTGGGCCGCCTCCATCAGGGCTAAGGCCGCCGCTGCAGAATGAATAGCTGCTGTGCCGCTCTCGCCAGTGGCTATCCCCGAGGCAGATGCTGCCGCCGCCGCCTGAGAAGCAACAGCGGCCGTTTGGCCTGCCTTGGCCGCACGGACGCAGACTGTGGTCACCCTCGCGAAGCTTGTTAGCACGCGCCTGGCGGTTGCAGCCGCGCTCTCGCCCGAGTGGGCCGCTGAAGTTTCCCTCACGACGTGGGTCCACGTCCCCATCTTTCACCGGCGACGAATGAACAGTGAAATGATATTTGGGGAGTGAGCTAGTGTGCTTGACATGCCGGCTGTGGGCTATAGCCGACACACCTTCTCGAGTAAGCCATAGGCGTACTATACACCGACGGTGCTCCAAGATATTTTGTGCTGCATCTCACACGGTTGGTGATAATAAACTGTGTGCAATCTACTTGATTTGAATTATGTAATGGGGTCATATCTAAAAAGGATGGTGTTTGAATTGTTAGAACTTTTATCTGTAGTGAACATGCAACTATAGGTGTGTCCTCAAAAAATTGGAATTATTCAGGATTCGTTTGGACGTTTTTATACATTAACTAGGTTTTCCAGGCATTTTATGCGCATAATTCTAATTTGAACTACATGCACATGCTCCAGTGCATATAAACTGGTTGAAAAATCAAATATGTGTCCTTCGTTGCATGCTTAGGTCCCATGCAAGAAATGTGAACCCTGCCACCGTCACTTGGCCGCAAACATTGAGATACATGGCTTTTAATTTCTAGTAAATCCAAAACTCGTCTGAAATTCATGAAACCTGGCATGCTATCATGGAGCGGCATCAACATGTAGTGGTAAATTTTTGTCCCATTTGGGCAGGTTTGGGTATAAGCTTCTCACAAACCAGAGCTTCTCACAACAAGCGTGATGGTTTTGGTATGGAACGTGCCACCTTTGGGGACGAAACAATATTGGTTGCCTCTTATTGCTTTCAAAAAAAATTGAGTGTAAACATAGAACAACAGGAATGTTGTGTTCAATTTTGGAATTTTTCAGGGTTCGTTTGGACATTTTTATACATTAACTAGGTTTTCCAGGCATTTTATGCGCATAATTCAAATTTGAACTACATGCACATTCTCGAGTGCATATAAACTAGTTGAAAAAATCAAATATGTGCCCTTGGTTGCATCCTTAGGTCCCATGCAAGAAATGGGAATGAATGTCACACACCCTGCCACCGTCACTCGGCCGCAAACATTGGTATACCTAGTTTTTAAATTCTAGTAAATCCAAAACTCGTCTGAAATTCATGAAACCTGGCATGCTATCATGGAGCGGCGGCAACATGTCGTGGTAAAAAATTTGTCCCATTGGGGGCAGGTTTTGGTATAAGCTTCTCACAAACCAGAGCATCTCACAACAAGCGTGACGGTTTCGGTAGGGAACGTGCCACCTTTGGGGACGAAACGATATCCGTTGCCTCTTATTGCTTTCAAAAAAATTCGAGTGTCAACATAGAACAACAGGAGTATTGTGTTCAATTTTGGAATTTTTTGGGGTTCATTTGGACATTTTTATACATTAACTGGGTTTTCCAGGCATTTTATGCACATAATTCAAATTTGAACTACATGCACATTCTCCAGTGCATATAAACTGGTTGAAAAATCAAATATGTTTCCTTGGTTGCATGCTTAGGTCCCATGCAAGAAATGGGAATGAATTTCAAACACCCTGCCACCGTCACTCGGCCGCAAACATTGAGATACATGGCTTTTAATTTCTAGTAAATCCAAAACTCGTCTGAAATTCATGAAACTTGGCATGCTATCATGGAGCGGCATCAACATGCCATGGTAAAAAATTTGTCCCATTTGGGGCAGGTTTGGGTATAAGCTTCTCACAAACCAGAGCTTCTCACAACAAGCATGATGGTTTCGGTAGGGAACGTCCCACCTTTGGGGACGAAACGATATCCATTGCCTCTTATTGCTTCCAAATTTTTTCTCGTGTCAACATAGAACAACAGGAGTGTTGTGTCAATTTTTGTGATTTTTTGGGGTTCGTTTGGACATTTTTATGCATTAACTGAGTTTTCAATGCTTTTATGTGCATAATTCAAATTTGAACTACATGCACATGCTCCAGTGCATATAAATTGGTTGAAAAATCAAACATGTATCCTTATGTGCATGCTTAGGTCCCATGCAAGAAATGGGAATGAATTTCAAACACCAGGGCACTGTTGATTCCCGGCAAAACATTGAGATGCCTGGTTTTTAAATCTAGTAAATCCAAAACTCGTCCGGTGCGCGGGTTCACTAGGAAGCGTGCGAGATGTTCAATGCAGGATTTGTGCATCTCTTCAACGCAAATGGTTCTGTGAAGCAGTAAAGCGGCAGAAAATAAACCGAAAAATATACGTGCTGCCACACACCCCGTGTGCCGTGCGAGCAGGCGTGAGTTGACGGGGCGCATGCGAGCAGTCCGCCGCGTAGGCATACCGGGAGGCGTGCGTGCAGGTGTGTGTATTGGCGGGGAGGCGTGCCAGTAGCAGTGTGAAATGATGGTAGGAATGGCAGACGTCCGCCGCGCAGGCTCACCGGGAGGCGAGACAACTTTTGACCGCATCCTGCCTCGCTCCCACTGGTCCGTATTAATTGCGTGCCTGAGCCGCCGGCCATAATAGGCGGCTGCATCCCCGGTCCAAAGTGGTCATCGACATCTGGACTCCGGAGTGTATGATGATGCTGCCGAAGCGCACCATCGGAGGGAGTGGCGACGCCGGGGCTAGTGAAGCACCCGCACAACGCGTCAAGCTGGCCACAGAGGTTTCCGTCGCCGCCGACGAGGTCTCGCGGGGGCAGCAGCACGACCTTGAATTCGTCAGTGCCGTCGTGCCCCCTAGACGGGGCCGGAGGTCAATAGCAACTCCGGCAACAGTTGCGACTCCGGCAGAAAACCGGTTAGTCACCTACATATATGTTTGTGCCTTTTTTCTTCCTCATCTTGAGACTTGATTTTGAATGTCCTACATGTTATGCCACTTTTTTCTTTCGGATTGGTATGTACACAGGTGAGGCTCCGACCAGCGCCGCCGCCGGATGTAGATCTTGGACCCGGCTGTGCGGCCAGAAGCACCCCCCCTAGACTTGAGGAACCAGTAGAATCTCCGGCGGACCGCATCAGCGATCTCCCGGATGGAATCCTTAGGGAGATCATCTCCCTTCTCCCCACCAAGGATGGCTGCCGCACACAAGTCCTCGCATCTCGGTGGCGCACTCTGTGGTGCACTGCGCCTCTTAATCTCGACTGTCGTCAGCTATCTGTCGATGATGATTCTGAACTCCCCGGAGCCATCATCTCCTCCCACGGGGGCTCCGTTCAATGCATCTGCATCTGGGCATGCTACCTGCTAGACATACCCTACACAGTGGCTGCCTGGCTGACATCCCGTCAATTCGATAAACTCCAGCAGCTTGAGTTCTACCATTACAGCAATAGGTTACCACCAAGAGCTGCATCTGTGCCCTCACCACCGATGCCCATCTCATGGTTTTGCTCCTCTCTCCACACCGCCACCTTCACCCGGTGCCATCTAGAAGACTATCTGGTACAAATGCTTTGACTGCCAGTGCTGAAAAAACTTGTGCTTGTGTTGGTTGATCTGTCGGTGGCCTCACTTCACATCATCATCCACTCTAGCTGCCCTGCACTACAACATTTGGTGCTTGTTTTTGGAATAGGAATCCATATCCCTTGTCTCAAAATAAAGTCGTCTCACCTTGTAAGCATTGGAATTCATTTTGAAGGACAGGAGCTCATCATCGAAGACGCCCCTTCACTTCAAAGGTTGCTCCTTAATTGTTGGTATAAACCTTCACAAATAACTGTGGTCTTTGCGCCTAAACTGGAGACCTTGGGTGCAATTAGTGATCGGTTTGAATGGTTCGATATGGTGTTTGCCTCCACACCTATTGAGGTACTGTATATTATTCACGTACACTTTTGTAATTTGCATTTTTCATTTGTGCGCATAAGTTAAGTATCATCTTGGAGTACACTTTCAGTACTAATATTATGTTATATGCTCAATGAAGCGCTTGTCCATCCTATCAGTGGTGGGTGGATTCTGTCAAGCCCTTATATATCACTATGTGGTGTTTTGATCTCAACATCATTATTGCCTTCCTGCAATGCTTTCCATGTCTGGAGAATTTGTATATGAAGGTGATGATTTCACGCACATTGAAAGCCCATATATAATGTACTATAATTAATCGTTCAGCTATCACTCTTTCAACATAATCTTTTTAGACATTAAATGTTTTCAATCTTCATCTCTATTTAGGCACTAACACATGGAGAAAAAGGTATAACCAATCAATGGTTCAAGAAGCACCGGGATTTTCTCAGATCTCACGACATTCATTTGAAGACAGTAACACTGGAAGGATATGCATCCCACAATGCAAACACTAGCTTTGTCTTATTCTTCATGTTGAATGTGAGGGCACTCTTGTCCGTGAGGATTAAGTTTTTCAACAAGAAATTTCTTACGGTTGCAGGTGTTGAACAACATAAAAAGAAGTTTCATGTGGACCTAAGGGCTTTTGATCGTGCTCGGCTTCTATTTACAACAGCTTGTCATCATGGACCAATAGAATTTCTCGCCATTGATCTTGATTTTATGGATCAGACCGATCCATTTGATTGTGACTGCCGAAAACTTTGGTTGAGTTAGATGTCATTGTCCTGTTCAATTTGGATTTTGTCTAAACGTGATGAGCAATTAATCCTCGTGCTTTTGTACTGTTTGTTAGCTAGAGTTAGATATTGTTGCCCTTTTCAACTCGGCTTTGACTCATATTTTCTTTCATACTGGGCCAATGGCTTTCCATTTCTTTAATTAAGACATAAATATTATAAGCATTCACAACATAGGCAAAGAACATCACTCTTGCGGGATCCTTGAGATCTTTGTTCATTACAGAACCGCAAGTTTTTAGTGCCCACCAGCACCCACAAACTTATTTTCAGCTTGCACACCAAGGGCTGTAATTTTTAATAAGAAAATCTACATGGTAGTCAAAGATTTGGATTTATCATTTGGGACCCACGAGGAAAAAGCCTATCCCGGGCGGTGCCGACTCAACAGTAAACATTGAGAAACCTGGTTTTAAAATGACTGTAAATCCAAAACTCGCCTCAAAATCATGAAACTTGGCATGGTGTTATGTCAAAGCACCAACATGTTGTGGTAAAAATAGTCCAATTTGGGACAAGTTTTGGTACAATCTTCTTACAAACCGGAGCTTCTCTCAAAAAGGCTCATGGTTCCGAGAGGGACCTTGTCACCTATGTGTGCGAAACGACATACGATGTCTCTTCCCGCCTTGATTTATTTTACAGAGGCAACATGCAACTATATATAGTAGCGTCGTCCTAAAAATATGAAATTAATCACGGTTCGTTTTGCCTTTTTTTACATTATTTGAGTTTCATAGGCATTTTGGAACGTACTTTCGTGTGTGCAAAGGTCATGTGTGTACTAGCCACATATGTAATTCGATGTTCAATCTGTTTATGGAATCAGGTCCTTATACATGTTATTCTTCTATAGACAGAGCAAATCACACGGCTTATTAGCAGCAATCGTCTATGTTATTATTGGTCTTCGCACACATTTCTGATTACAGACCTGTTTGCCGCGTATCACACACATCTTGTTCAGTTGAACCATTTTCATTGTGTTGCCTGATCACACACAATTCATCCTAGTGAACCGTATGCTGTATATCGCATACACCTTCATTTGGCTGCCCATTTCTTTTGTTCCTCATCATCGCAAACAGTTAACTGAACTGAACCGTATGCCCTGCATCGCACACGCAACTAAAATCTGAACCGTGTCCGATACATCCTCCATCGCAAACGTTTTGCAGCTTTTTTGACGGGATTATTGCATCGCACACAGTTTCGTCAAATGGTCTCTGATCGTAGTGTCACGTTAGCAGCATCCTGCAGTAGTGAGATGCATTCCATTTATTTTAGTTGTTGTTGTGTGTTTATTATGTTTGTTGCATTATCAAAATTATTTTGCATATTTCATTCCTATATGTTTATGCCATGACCATGTTGAGTGCCTTGTCATATCTTTGCTTCTTGCACCATGCTCATTCACTTGCTATGCCATGTGTTTGCATTGTGCCTCTTGCCATTATATTGCTTTGTGCCATCCTATGGTGTTGCCAAAATCATCTCATATGCATTGTGGTATTCATCTTGTTGTACTTGCACCATGTTTGTCAATGTTGCTTGCCCCATGCATATGTCCCATGCATCATCACCTCCTTCCTTCTTCTTTCTTTCACTTTTGGCAAGTGACCTTT
The DNA here is from genome assembly GCF_002575655.3 of Aegilops tauschii subsp. strangulata. Classification (NCBI taxonomy): domain Eukaryota; kingdom Viridiplantae; phylum Streptophyta; class Magnoliopsida; order Poales; family Poaceae; genus Aegilops; species Aegilops tauschii. The sequence continues at coordinate 258,458,830 of NC_053037.3, forward strand.
TCCCCTCCTCCATTAGTGTTGATTTATTTCCTGATAATCTTACTCCATGCCTACACTCTTTCTGCCAAATTTCATGCAATTTGGAGTTGTTTTGGTTAGGTTAAAAAATGCCTCAAGTTTGAATTTATTCAAATACTACACAAATCCATGATCTCAGATATATCCTTATCTCATCCTACTTTGTCAAACTCTCTGCTCTTTTTCTTTCATTCCTGCTTGAAGAAATTGAAAAGGGAAAAGAAAAGGCAGCAGCAGCAACCCGTTAGCGCCAGCCGTCCCTTGGGCCTCCTCCCGGCCTTCCTGCAGCCAGCGGCCCAACCAGCCTCCCGCAGCCCACCTGACCGCAGGAGACAGGAGCTTCGTCCTCCTGTACGGCAGGCCATCCAGAGGAGCCACGTCGGCACGCCCGATGATTTGACGGCCGAAGCTCGTCCCTAGACCCTATAAAAGATGTCCCCGGTGCCCTAGGGTCTCCCCTCGACCGATCCCCCTCCTCTTCTTCCCTCGCCGCCGCCAGGTAAGGCTAGCCATGCCACGCCATCACCCTGTCCACAATGCTCCAGCTGAGCAAGAGCTCGAGCTCGGGGTAGCCTCTCCGACCGCGTCCGACCTCTCCTGCCGTCGTGGGAGAGTCCGTCGAGTACTTCGACGTCTCCTACCACGATGCATGCGACGCCACGGCGCCTGGATCTACCTCCCCGTCGTCCTCTTCCTCCGCTGCTTCACGGACAGCATCTTCGCCAAGTCCAGAGCTCGCTCTGGTCGCCTCCGACGCGTATCCGTCAACCTCTCCATGTCTTAGGGTGAGCTGGGTAACACACCTCCCTCTCCCATCCATACCATGGCATGTAGACACCTGTAGGACTCGCCCGATCTGTGTCTGCCGCGCCCGTAGTGCTCCGGCGAAGTCTGAAGATTTATGTCGTGCGTGTACCTGCTGTAGCATGTCCGACCCTCTGCCGCTCGGGATCTCCCCGCTGCGCTTGGCCGCGCGCACACCTGCATCTCTCCCGCTTCTCACCCCTTGCCGCCAAGCCTGCTGGTGCCACCTATATTGCTTTGCCATCGCTCGCCGAGCCGTACCGCACCCGAGTCGAGCATGAGCTCAAGCTCGAGCCGCTGCACATGCGCACCCTGTAGCTACACCGTCACATGTTCCCGCACCCCTGCCAAATTACCACAGCCTCCGCCGTCGCCATTGCTCCTCGCCGGCGTCGTCATTTTCTTCTCTATGCGCGTACAAGAAACTGGCCTCGTCCTTGGGCTAGTTCAAAGGGGCAGGCAGTGCCTGCTTTGCGTCAAGAACGTGAGGCCAGCGCACTGGTCACAGCGCGCGCACCCATTCAGGAGGTTCAGGGTTCGATCCCTCCTGGCTCCTCATCTCTTCTGTTTCATTTTTATTGTTTGCTTAGTTTTGGTCCAGTTTAGGTCGAGCCTTTAGTTCATAATTCAACCAAGCCCCAACTCAGCACGCTCGCTCGCGTGTAGGAGGTCCTGGGTTCGAATCCCAGTGCCTCGTTTCTGTCTTTATCTTACCTCAATGCTTTCACCAGTGCCTATGACAGCAGGGTCCCGCGTGTCATCCTCCGCCCCTCCTTTCCTTTTTTATTTATTTTTTCTGTCATTTTCTATGAAGCATTCCATTTCTGGAAACTGGCCATTTTCCATTTCGGGCTAATCCAATTCTGGTCATTCCATTTATGCACATTGCCATTTCTGTCAGATTCCATTTTAGGCAGGTTTTAACTTAATGCATTCGTGGATATTTTTCTACAGTAACCCATGCATATTATATATGTTTTTGGGGTAGAAAAATCTCACCAATCCATTTGTGGCATCAATTTCATCATTTGAGCAAGTTTATAAACATGTCATATATGCAGCATATGCCTTTTTGTCATTTTCGTGTATTTAATCCCAAACATGCTATAGGGTAGTGCTATACATGAATAGGATCATTTTTATGTCTACTTGTTGCTGGAATTTATTTCATGCCATGAAGTGCACTGTGGTGAGTGCAACAAGCTTGCAAACATGTTATCATAAATATGTTTTTGCCATGCCATGTTTATTTTGCTAAGTCTGAACCTGTCAGCATAACTTGCCATATTGCATTGATGCTATCATCTTATCTATGTGTTTCTGGAACAAGTTCAGTGAGAGAGTTTTGTTAAGTGCATTTAGTACAAGTCTGCCTTGCTCATATTTTCCATGAAAAGTTCCTGTTGCATGTAGTATACTAGCCCTAAACATTGCACCCTGAATCTGTTTTCTGCCACGGTCGGTATCTTCTCCTAGTCTGTTAAACTGTTATCATTTGTCAGTTTGCCATGCTGTTTTGGTGATGATCTAGTGAGTTTTAGAAATAGTTCAATAATCATGTTTTGTAGTGGATGTTATGTACTTCAATACCATGCCATTTGTTTCCATGTTTGAGTGCCTTAGCATATTTAAACTTTGCATCCAAGTTGGCATGTTGCTGTTTTTAACAACTTTGCATTGCATACTGTCTTGTTCGTCATTTGCAAACCGTGCGTCCGTTTCTGGTGACCTTTATATCATTTTAAATCAAAATCTTCCAATCTACCCAGTGGCATGCTTGGTTTGCCAAGAGCTTGCCCATCTCCATTTTGTCACCACCTTTGTCTTTCCCGGCATCCTATTCCTCGTACCGGTAGCCCCTTAGCTCCGTCTGTTGCATTCTTCATATGCATTCATGTTCATCGTGCATGTAGCATGTGTTCTTTTCCATGTCATGTTTATGTGTTGTGTGTTTACCATGTTGTTTGCTTCTTTCCTGTTGTTCTTCCTCTTGATAGTTCCGGTAACGTTGCGATTGTGAGGATTCGTTCGACTACGTGGGTTCGTCTTCTTCATGGACTCGGTCTTCTTCCTAGAGGGATTTCAGGCAAGATGACCTTGACCTTGGATCTCACTAATATCTTTGTTATGCTAGTTGTCTCGACGCTATCGCTATGTCGCGCTACCCACCACTTGTTTATCAAGCCTCCCAAATTGCCATGATAGCCTCTAACCTTTCTCCACCATCCTAGCAAACCGTTATTTGGCTATGTTACCGCTTTGCTCAGCCCCTCTTATAGCGTTGCTAGTTGCAGTTGCAGGTTGTTCCATGTTGGGACATGGATTCATGGATATCATGGGATATCACAATATCTCTTATTTAATTAATGCATCTATATACTTGGTAAAGGGTGGAAGGCTCGGCCTTCCGCCTGGTGTTTTGTTCCACTCTTGGCGCCCTAGTTTCCGTCATATTGGTGTTATGTTCCTTGATTTTGTGCCCCTAACATGGTGAGGGTTTATGGGCCCCTCTTGACAGTTTGCTTTGAATAAAACTCTTCCAGCAAGGCCCAATATTGGTTTTACCATTTGTGTAATAACAACTAAAACTTGCATAGGGACTTGCCGGCCCCCGAGGACCCTTAATCAACCCCCGGGCCAGTACTCCACATGAGTGTTAGTCCACCTACCTAGCAGTCGGCGGTGCCGCCTCGGGGCAACTCGATGGTATTTTGGCTATCGTCCACTTTGCATAAACGGTGTTGTCCTGAGAATGAGATACGCGCGGCTCCTATCGGGGTATCGACGCATCGGGTGGTCTTGCTGGTTTTGTTTTACCATTGTCGAAATGTCTTGTGCACCGGGATTCCGAGTTTGATCGGAGGGTCCCGAGATGGAGGATTGTCTCCGCGGATCGTGAGCTTGTCATGGGCTAAGTTGGGACACCCCTGCAGGGTTTAAAATTTCAAGAGCCATGCCCGCAGTTATGAGGCAGATGGGAGTTTTTAATATCCGGTTGTAGAGAACTTGACACCAGATTCGAATTGAAATACACCAACCGCGTGTGTAACCGTGACTATCTCTTTTCAGGTGCGTTCGAGAAGAGAACACGGTGGGGTTATGTTTGAACGTAAGTAGTTCAGGATCACTTCTTGATCATTACTAGTTTGCGACCTGCGTAGTTTCTCATCTTATTCCTGTAAAGTTAGCCACCATACAATGCTTAGTCGCTTGCTACAACCTCACCACTTATCCATTCCATACCTATTAAGCTTTGCTAGTCTTGATACCCATGGTAATGGGATTGCTGAGTCCTCGTGACTCATAGATTAGTACAACAACAGTTGCAGGTACAGGTAATGCGATGATCATGACGTGAGAGCGATGTTTACTTGTTTTTAGAGTTCTTCTTCTTCTTCGTCGATCTTGGGATAGGTTCCTAGTCAACAGCCTGGGCTAGCAGGGTGGATGTCGTTTGAGTTTCTGTTTGTGTTCATCCGTAGTCGGATGTTGATCTCATGTATTGACGTACCCATGTGGCATTTGTATGCCTTTGTATGTATCCCCAACTATTATGTAATGGTACGATGTAATGATATCCACCTTGCAAAGCGTTTCAATATGCGGCACTATCTTTGGTGGGACCTTCTAGTTCCCCTCGGATAGGATCGCATATTGGGCGTGACACCTATTGACATAGTGCCCAGTGCTAGTTGCTATTGTTTGCTTGTTTTGTACTTTGCAGAATATCCATATCAAACGGAGTCCAAATGGAGCGAATTTTTTTGGAGATTTTTTCTGCCCAGAAGACAACTTGGGAGCCAAGGAAGTGCACGAGAGGAGGCCCATGGGGCCCACCACCCACCTTGGCGCACCAGAGGCCCCTGGAGCCCCCTGATGGGTGGTGGGGCCCATGGAGGTCCTTTCCACCGCCTCTCAGTTCTATAATTCCCAAATATTCTAGAACCCCTAGGGGAGTTGACGGAACACAATTCCAGCTGCCGCAAGTTCCAGAACCATGAGATCCAATCTAGAGGCCAAGAGTCTTGATGACCCACAAGTATAGGGGATCAATCGTAGTCCTTTCGATAAGAAAGAGTGTCGAACCCAATGAGGAGCAGAAGGAAATGATATGTTTTTTCAACAAGGTAGTTTCTGCAAGCACTGAAACAGTCGGTAACAGGTAGTTTGATAGCAGGATAATTTGTAACAAGTAACAATAGTAACAATAAGTGTAGCAGGTAGCCCAATCCTTTTGATACCTAAGGACAGGCCAGTACGGTATCAGATAATAAGCAAAGCGTTCTGGAGGGCACACATGAATTCCATCTAGTCACTTTCATCATGTTTGTTTGATTTGCGTTCGCTACTTTGATAATTTGATATGTGGGTGGACCGGTGCTGATAGAGGCAAAGGTGTCCCGTCTTTCGATGAGATGGTGATTATCGTTCTGGAGGAGTAGACTTTCACGATCCGACTACGAACGTGTGAGGACGTCGTGCCTTAGCAATCGCTAAACCAACTCCGAGAGGTTATTGACCACGCCGGAGGACGATCAACCTGACCACGAGGGCATGTTTCCTGCGAGCAAACAAAGAACAAGCAAGAAACTGAGATTGCAATCTGGATATTGCGAATATAAGAGGAAAGCTTTATTAATGAAGATGGGGTTCTGCGCCTTTGTCTGGTCGTTGAACACAAATGAAGTGCGCAAAATTGCAGCTATGGCGAACTTTTGATCTAAACAAAACCCAAAGTCTAAACGGTGCCCTAAGGGCTGCATATATGGAGGAAGAGGGGGGAATTTCGTGGCCCTTGGGGAAGGGGTCCGAAACCAACCCTATCTCTTGTTTCCCCACACATACGGACTCTAAAAACAGCCTATACTTATGTATTTCGAAATTACATGGGCCTAGTCCAATAATAAGGTGACGCGGCACCTAGCATAGCCTCTGGATGAAATTTATGATGTGGCATCTTGTATATTTCATCCAAGGCTTCATGCACTCATTATGGTGGCTTCGAAGTCCTGAAATCATCACTTGTAACTCCGTTCTTGTTCCCCTTGCGCATGCCATCCTCTCCATGCTTGGTCTTGCCCCAGTGTTCATCCCTCTTATCCATGCCAGACCCTTCATTTGTAAGCAAAACAAATGTATCCAATTTAGGCAGCATCATATTCTCATGAACATTAGAATCATTACCAAGAAACGAAAGTACCTGAAAATTTAATTGGCGTGCGCGAGCTCTAGTAATTGGTCCAGTATATGTAGCAGTAGGGGTTGTGGGTGTAACAATGGTATTGATGTCCTCATCATCCTCCCCTTCTTGAAATGAAGTTGTCCTCGACAGAAGCTCATCTTCCTCACTCGCATAGGGCTTCAAATCTGCAATGTTAAAAGTGGGACTAACCCCAAAATCTGTAGGTAGCTCAAGTTTATATGCATTATCATTTATTTTTTCTAACACCTTAAATGGACCATCAGCACGTGGCATTAGCTTTGATTTGCGCAAATCAGGAAATCTATCCTTACGCAAATGTAACCAAACAAGATCTCCAGGTGCAAAGACAACACGTTTTCTACCCTTATCTCCAGCAAGTTTATATTTAGCATTCATACGCTCAATGTTTTCCTTAGTTAACTCATGCATTTTTAAGATCAATTGAGCACGTTGTTTAGCATCAAAATTAACCTTCTCCGAAGATGGAAGAGTCAACAAATCAATGGGTGCATGAGGTAGGAAACCATACACAATTTCAAAAGGGCAAATCTTAGTAGTAGAATGCAACGAACGATTATAAGAAAATTCAATATGAGGCAAGCATTCTTCCCACATTTTCTTATTATTCTTCAAAACAGCCCTAAGCATAGTAGACAATGTTCTATTGACTACTTCAGTTTGACGATCAGTTTGGGGGTGACAAGTAGTACTAAAAAGCAATTTAGTCCCAAAGTTAGCCCATAAACATCTCCAAAAGTGGCTAAGAAATTTAGTATCACGATCTGAAACAATAGTATTTGGCACACCATGCAACCGAATAATTTCACGAAAGAACAAATCAACAACATTAACAACATCATCGCTTTTATGACATGGTATAAAGTTTGCCATTTTCAAGAATATATCCATGACAACAGATATGCTATCCCTCCCCTTCTTTGTTCGAGGTTAACCTAAAACAAAGTCCATAGATATATCCTCCCAAGGAACACTAGGTACAGGCAAAGGCATATATAAACCATGAGGATTGAGTCGTGACTTAGCTTTTTGACATGTAGTGCAGCGAGCAACAAAATGCTCAACATCCCGTCTCATCTTTGGCCAAAAGAAATGTGTAGCAAGTACGTCCTCCGTCTTCTTCACGCAAAGTGTCCCATTAATCCTCCTCCATGCGCCTCCTTCAACAACAAAAGATGACAGAGCTAGCTGGAATGCATAGCTTGTTAGCACAGAACACAAAGCCATCATTAATAACGAAATTCTTCCATGTTCTTCCTTCTTTACAATTCTGCATTACATCTTTAAAATCAGCATCATGCACATATTGATCTTTGATGGTCTCCAAACCAAATATTTTGAAGTCAAGTTGTGAAAGCATAGTATAGCGACGAGACAATGCATCAGCAATAACATTTTCTTTACCCTTCTTGTGTTTATTGACATAAGGGAAAGTCTCAATGAATTCAACCCATTTAGCATGTCTACGATTCAGTTTCGCTTGACTTTTAATATGTTTCAAAGATTCATGATCGGAATGTATAACAAATTCTTTGGGCCATAAATAATGTTGTCATGTCTCTAAAGTCCGAACAAGTGCATATAATTCTTTATCATAAGTAGAATAATTCAGACTAGGCCCACTCAATTTTTCAGAAAAGTATGCAATAGGTTTGCCATCTTGTAATAACACACCTCCTAATCCAATTCCACTAGCATCACATTCAAGCTCAAAAGTCTTATTAAAATCAGGAAGTTGGAGTAAAGGAGCATGTGTCAACTTATCTTTCAATACCGTGAAGGCTTCTTCCTGTGCGGTACCCCAAACAAAAGGCACATCCTTCTTTGTAAGCTCATTGAGAGGTGCAGCAATGGTGCTAAAATCTCTCACAAAATGCCTATAGAAACCAGCGAGTCCAAGAAAACTCCTCACTTGTGTGACCGTTTTGGGCTGCGGCCAACTCTCAATAGCTTCAATCTTGGCTTTACCAACTTCAATTCCCTGTGGAGTAACAACATAGCCAAGAAAACATACTCGGTCGGTGCAAAAGGTGCACTCCCCTGATGAGGAGACTTTGGCTCTTATTACACGTGAAGAACATGGTGGAGATGAGTCTGAAAATGAGACGCAATACATGGCTCCTGAAGATGCTGACAGGTATGAATGTTTAGTTGCTCAACGTGTTTTGAGTGTGCAAGTCACACAAGCAGAGCAAAATCAGAGGCATAATTTGTTCCATACAAAGGGAGTTGTGAAGGAATGTTCTGTTTGCGTCATCATAGATGGAGGGAGCTGTGACAACTTGGCTAGCATGGAGATGGTGGAGAAGCTATCTCTCACCACAAGACCACATCCACATCCTTACTACATCCAATGGTTCAACAACAGCGGCAAGGTTAAGGTAACACGTACTGTTCGTGTGCATTTTAGTATCTCTACATATGCTGATTATGTTGATTGTGATGTGGTACCCATGCAAGCATGTTCCTTATTACTTGGTAGACCATGGCAATTTGATAAAAATTCTGTACACCATGGTAGAAACAATCAGTATACTCTTGTTCATAAGGATAAAAATATTACTTTGCTTCCTATGACTCCTGATTCCATTTTGAAAGATGACATTAATAGAGCTAATAAAGCAAAACAGGAGAAAAATAATAGTGAAAATAAGATTGTGGCAAAAGAATTTGAGCAACAAATGAAACCTAATAATAAATCATCTAGTGTTGTTTCTGAAATTAAATTGAAAAGTGCATGTTTACTTGCCACAAAATCTGATATTGATGAGCTAGATTTCAGCAAATCTGTTTGCTATGCTTTTGTGTGCAAAGAGGCATTATTTTCATTCGAGGACGTGCCTTCCTCTTTGCCCCCTGCTGTCACTAACATTTTGCAGGAGTTCGCTGACGTCTTCCCACAAGACGTGCCACCAAGATTACCACCTATTCGAGGGATTGAGCATCAAATTGACTTAATTCCCGGTGCATCGCTACCCAACCGTGCACCATACCGTACCAATCCAGAGGAGACGAAGGAGATTATGCGTCAAGTACAGGAGCTGCTCGACAAAGGTTATATACGCGAATCTCTTAGTCCTTGTGCTGTTCCTATTATACTAGTGCCTAAAAAGGATGGTATGTCGCGTATGTGTGTTGATTGTAGAGGCATTAATAATATTACTATTCATTATCGTCATCCTATTCCTACGCTAGATGATATGCTTGATGAATTAAGTGGCTCTACAATATTCTCCAAAGTTGATTTGCGTAGTGGATACCATCAAATTCGTATGAAATTGGGAGATGAATGGAAAACTGCATTTAAAACTAAGTTTGGTTTATATGAGTGGTTAGTCATGCCTTTTGGGTTAACTAATGCACCTAGTACTTTCATGAGACTAATGAACGAAGTTTTACGTGCTTTCATTGGACGATTTGTGGTAGTCTATTTTGATGATATACTGATTTATAGCAAATCTTTGGAAGAACATTTGGAACATTTACGTGCTGTTTTTATTGCTCTATGTGATGCACGTTTGTTTGGTAACCTTGGGAAGTGCACCTTTTGCACCGACCGAGTATCTTTTCTTGGCTATGTTGTTACTTCACAGGGAATTGAAGTTGATACAGCCAAGATTGAAGCTATTGAGAGTTGGCCGCAGCCCAAAACGGTCACACAAGTGCGGAGTTTTCTTGGACTCGCTGGTTTCTATAGGCGTTTTGTGAGAGATTTTAGCACCATTGCTGCACCTCTCAACGAGCTTACAAAGAAGGATGTGCCTTTTGTTTGGGGTACCGTAGAGGAAGAAGCCTTCACGGTATTGAAAGATAAGTTGACACATGCTCCTTTACTCCAACTTCCTAATTTTAATAAGACTTTTGAGCTTGAATGTGATGCTAGTGGAATTGGATTAGGAGGTGTGTTATTACAAGATGGTAAACCTGTTGCATACTTTTCTGAAAAATTGAGTGGGCCTAGTCTGAATTATTCTACTTATGATAAAGAACTATATGCTCTTGTTCGGACTTTAGAAACATGGCAACATTATTTATGGCCCAAAGAATTTTTTATACATTCTGATCATGAATCTTTGAAACATATTAAAAGTCAAGCTAAACTGAATTGTAGACATGTTAAATGGGTTGAATTCATTGAAACTTTCCCTTATGTCATTAAACACAAGAAGGGTAAAGAAAATGTTATTGCTGATGCATTGTCTCGTTGCTATACTATGCTTTCACAACTTGACTTCAAAATATTTGGTTTGGAGACCATCAAAGATCAATATGTGCATGATGCTGATTTTAAAGATGTTTTGCAGAATTGTAAAGAAGGAAGAACCTGGAACAAGTTTGTCGTTAATGATGGATTTGTGTTCCGTGCTAACAAGCTATGCATTCCAGCTAGCTCTCTTCGTCTTTTGTTGTTGCAGGAGGCGCATGGAGGAGGATTAATGGGACACTTTGGCGTGAAGAAGACGGAGGAAGTACTTGCTACACATTTCTTTTGGCCAAAGATGAGACGGGATGTTGAGCGTTTTGTTGCTCACTGCACTACATGTCAAAAAGCTAAGTCACGAATCAATCCTCATGGTTTATATATGCCTTTGCCTGTACCTAGTGTTCCTTGGGAGGATATATCTATGGAGTTTGTTTTAGGTTTACCTCGAACAAAGAAGGGGAGGGATAGCATATTTGTTGTCGTGGATAGATTCTCAAAAATGGCACACTTTATACCATGTCATAAAAGCGATGATGCTGTTAATGTTGCTGATTTGTTCTTCGTGAAATTATTCGTTTGCATGGTGTGCCAAATACTATTGTTTTAGATCGTGATACTAAATTTCTTAGCCACTTTTGGAGATGTTTATGGGCTAAGTTGGGGACTAAACTGCTTTTTAGTACTACTTGTCACCCCCAAACTGATGGACAAACTGAAGTAGTCAATAGAACATTGTCTACTATGCTTAGGGCTGTTTTGAAGAATAATAAGAAAATGTGGGAAGAATGCTTGCCTCATATTGAGTTTGCTTATAATCGTTCATTGCATTCTACTACTAAGATGTGCCCTTTTGAAATTGTGTATGGTTTCCTACCTCGTGCACCTATTGATTTGTTGCCTCTTCCATCTTCGGAGAAGGTTAATTTTGATGCTAAACAACATGCTGAATTGATCTTAAAAATGCATGAGTTAACTAAGGAAAACATTGAGCGTATGAATGCTAAATATAAACTTGCTGGAGATAAGGGTAGAAAACATGTTGTGTTTGCACCTGGAGATCTTGTTTGGTTACATTTGCGTAAGGATAGATTTCCTGATTTGCGCAAATCAAAGCTAATGCCACGTGCTGATGGTCCTTTTAAGGTGTTACAGAAAATAAATGATAATGCATATAAACTTGAGCTGCCTGCAGATTTTGGGGTTAGTCCCACTTTTAACATTGCGGATTTGAAGCCTTATTTGGGTGAGGGAGATGAGCTTCCGTCGAGGACGACTTCATTTCAAGAAGGGGAGGATGATGAGGACATCAATACCATTGTTACACCCACAGCCCCTGCTGCTATACATACTGGACCAATTACTAGAGCTCGCGCACGCAAATTAAAGTACCAGGTACTTTTGTTTCTTGGTAATGATTCTAATGTTCATGAGAATATGATGCTGCCTAAATTGGATACATTTGTTTTGCTTACAAATGAAGGGCCTAGCTTTGAGAAGGATGAACATTGGAGAAAGAACAAGCATGGAGATGATGGCATGCGCATGGGGGACAAGAACGGAGTTACAAGTGATGATTTCATGACGTTGAAGCCACCATAATGCGTGCATGAAGCCTTGGATGAAATATACAAGATGCTACTTCATAACTTTCGTCCAGAGGCTATTCTAGGTGCTGCGTCACCTTATTATTGGGCCAGGCCCATGTAATTTCGAAATACTTGAGTATAGGCTATTTTAGAGTCCGTATGTGTGGGGAAACAAGAGATAGGGTTGGTTTCGGACCCTTCCCCAAGGGCCACGAAATTCCCCCCTCTTCCTCCATATATACAGCCCTTAGGGCGTCGTTTAGACTTTGGGTTTTGTTTAGATTAAAAGTTCGCCATAGCTGCAACTTCGCGTACTTCGTTTGTGTTCAACGACCAGACAAAGGCGTCACAGAACCCCACCTTGATCAATAAAGCTTTCATCTTATATTCGCAATATCCAGATTGCAATCTCAGTTTCTTGCTTGTTCTTCGTTTGCTCGCAGGAAACAGACCCTCATGGTCAGGTTGATCGTGCTCCGGCGTGGTCAATAACCTCTCGGAGTTGGTTTAGCGATTGCTAAGGCACGACGTCCTCGCACGTTCGTAGTCGGATCGTGAAAGTCGACTTCCATCAAAGCGATATCCATCATCTCATCGAAAGACGGGACACCTTTGCCTCTATCACCCTGAGATTTGCATTCTCTCGCATAATGACCTCTTCCCTTACAACGACGACAAATAATATCACTTGTGTGCCCTGTTGATGCCATGGAAGAAGAAGAGCTCTGTGCAGGCCCGACAGGTGTGCTCTTGGAAGATAGTGGTGGCTGTGCCTGCTTTCTTGTATCACGGCTGGAGGTGGCACCTGATGGAGGTGCTAGTGCAGTGGAAGTAGAGAATGCACGTGGTGTCCATGATGAAGGTCGACCTGCAGAAATGTTAGTTCGCGCCAATGCGTGTCGATCCTGCACTTCACGTTCAACTTTACAAGCAAGATGGAATAAACGAGTGATGTTATTATACTCCTTATACTCTAGAATGGTCTGAATCTCTCTATTTAATCCACCCATAAAACGTGCAAGCATAGCTTCATTCTCCTCAACAATACCACATCTAATTATGCCAGTTTGTAATTCCTGAAAATAGTCTTCTAAAGAATTTTTTCCTTGTCGCTGCAATTTTTGAAGTAATTCACGTTGATAATATGGTGGAACCCAACGAGTATGCATAGCAGTTTTCAAAGCAGCCCAAGTAGTTGGAATAGGATGTAATCTACAATGTTCAGACCACCAAACACATGCAAAGCTAGTGAAAGCACAAACAGCAGCTGGAACACGTCTCTCCTCAGGATATTGTAAACATGTAAATCGTTGTTCAGTTTCTAACTCCCAAGTAAGATATATATCAGGAACATATCTACCCTCAAATGGTGGAATATTCAATTTTAGTTTAGGAAGATGTCCATGTACCTCAGGTGGTGGTGTAGCCCTACCGTTGCGATGATATGCATGAGGACGATCTGGTGGTGGTGGTGCTGGTGGTTGCATGTAGTTCTGATTTTAGTCAACCTCATCCTCGTAATGGTCCTCCACCTCTGCAGTAGTAGCGGGAGTTACAGAACATCAATAGCGGCACCAGAAGTTTGACCGGGCTCAGGGGGAACGCGCTGTGCCCTTCCCACTTGATTTGGAAGGTGATGTTGTTTTTGTTGTTGTAGAGGTGCGATAGGTGGAGCGGGCGATGGTTGTGGAAGACGCGCGAGCAATTCATTAAACTTCTTATCGAGCTTTGTTTCGAACGCCTTCTCAATGCCATCTATCTTCTCCATGGCCTCTTCAAATCTGTTTAGCACATCTTCCACCTGTCCACTCATCATTTGCTGAAACTTATCATGTAACTCTTTGTTCGTCATGTTCTCCCAGTCAGTCTCGTCGGCTTGTGATCCTGCCATGGTTAGCAGCAATAGAAACACACAAGAATATGATCCTACAAACTACTAGAAAATGGCGGTGGTGGGGCGTCACAAATCCGTCAAGCAAATCTCAAATTCTTACCAGTTCTTACCCAACAGCAGGTGGTGAACGGCAACCGTTGTAGTCAAAACTCTCAACGCTTGGATAGAGCGATTACCAGGGAGAATCAAACGCACGACGCAGATGTATGTGGAGCTAGGAAGGCTTATAATATGGTAGCAAAAAGGGTCAGCAATAATCAATTCAGAGATGCAAAGTTGAATAAGCGCTCAACGACGGTACTGTGTTGGTCCTAGGCTAGACCGTGCTAGAGACGTGAGACTAGAACACTAACAAAATCACGGCGCTGCACGTAAACAAGGGAAAGCACACTCTGGAAAAAAATCACTCTATTTTTTGCGCTCCTTTTTTTTCGAAAAATCACTATAATGGCGAGTGTCTCAAAACTCTTCCCCGGTCAAAATGACAGGATGGGCACAAAATGTTTTTTTGACTAAATGTTTTTTGGAAATCAGGGGCAGCGATGATGAAAAAGTGCAACAAAAAATCACTATGATGGCACGTGGCTCAAAACGCTCCCTGGGACCTTAAAATAGGATAGGGAAAAAATATTTTTGGTCGCCGAAATTTTGGCCTAAAACTGCCCGGGGGTCTCCAGACTCTTTTTTTTTGAAACCTACTCAGGCAAGGGAACATGAATCAGAAAAATAGATGGATCTCGAAAACAAACCTAATATGAAAGGAACTCGGATTGGTGGTCGATATATAGTGGTAGGATATGGCAGCGGTGGTGGTATATGGCAGCGATGGTGGTAGCGGTGGTGGTATATGGATACGGATCGGTGGTGGTATATGGATATGGATTGGTGGTGGTATATGGATACGGATCGGTGGCGGATAAGTGGTGGTGGTAGATGGCAGGGGCGATGATGATGATGCGGCTGCGGCGTGACAACTTATGACCAGAACTCGAAACTCTAAAAGACTAGACTCTAAGACCAACAACTAGACACGACGATGCAACTGCAAATTCAACAAAGAAAAAACCCTAAAAAGATTATTTAATGCTCATATTGGTCCGGATATGATGAACTAACCCTAAATTTTTTTGGCTTTTTCGTGGGCTGTAGGTATGAAGAACAACTCGATCTAAACTACGAAAAACTGTAAAATCTCACCGAGCAACCTGGAAATCTGATACCACTTGATAGAGGCAAAGGTGTCCCGTCTTTCGATGAGATGGTGATTACCATTTCGGAGGAGTACACTTTCATGATCCGACTACGAACGTGCGAGGACGTCGCACCTTAGCAATCTCTAAACCAACTCCGAGAGGTTATTGACCACGCCGGAGCACGATCAACCTGACCACGAGGGTCCGTTTCCTGCGAGCAAACGAAGAACAAGCAAAAAACTGAGATTGCAATCTGGATATTGCGAATATAAGAGGAAAGCTTTATTAATGAAGGTGGGGTTCTGTGACGCCTTTGTCTGGTCGTTGAACACAAATGAAGTACACGAAGTTGCAGCTATGGTGAACTTTTGATCTAAACAAAACACAAAGTCTAAATAGTGCCCTAAGGGCTGTATATATGGAGGAAGAGGGGAGGATTTCGGGGCCCTTGGGGAAGGGGTCTGAAACCAACCCCATCTCTTGTTTCCCCACACATACGGACTCTAAAAACAGCTATACTTATGTATTTTCAAATTACATGGGCCTGGCCCAATAATAAGGTGACGCGACACCTAGAATAGCCTCTGGACGAAATTTATGATGTGGCATCTTGTATATTTCGTCCAAGGCTTCATGCACTCATTATGGTGGCTTCAAAGTCCTGAAATCATCACTTGTAACTCCATTCTTAGTCCCCTTGCGCATGCCATCCTCTCCATGCTTGGTCTTTCTCCAGTGTTCATCCCTCTTATCCATGCCAGGCCCTTCATTTGTAAGCAAAACAAATGTATCCAATTTAGGCAGCATCATATTTTCATGAACATTAGAATCATTACCAAGAAACAAAAGTACGTGAAAATTTAATTGGCGTGTGCGAGCTCTAGTAATTGGTCCAGTATATGTAGCAGTAGGGGCTGTGGGTGTAACAATGGTATTGATGTCCTCATTAGGTGCTTGGGTGCTGTTCTTACTTGAACAAGCCTCCCACTTATGATTAACCCCTCACAAGCATCCGCAACTATGAGAAAGTATTAAGATAAAATCTAACCATAGCATTAAACATATGGATCCAAATCAGCCCCTTACGAAATAGCGCATAAACTAGGGTTTAAGCATCTGTCACTATAGAAACCCATCATCTAATAACTACTCCACAATGCATTCCCTTAGGCCCAAAGATGGTGAAGTGTCATGTACTTGACGTTCACATAACACCACCAAGGGAATCACAACATACATATCATCAAAATATCAAACGAATATCCAATTCACGTGATTACTTGCAACATGACTTCCCCCTTGGCATACGGGGGGCCCACAAGCCCTGGGGGCGCGCCCTACGGCTTGTGGCCACCACATAGGGATTTTGGCCTCCTCTCCAAGTCTCATGGGTTTCTTCTAGTCCAAGAAAAATCACCGTAAAGTTTTATTCCGTTTGGACTCCGTTTGATATTCTTTTTCTATAAAAGTGAAAAATAAGGAAAGAACATAAACTGGCACTTGGCTCTAGGTTAATAAGTTAGTCCCAAAAATAATATAAAATAGCATATTAATGCATATAAAACATCCAAAACAGATAATATAATAGCATGGAACAACCAAAAATTATAGATACGTTGGAGACGTATCACAGGCGCAGCAGGATTTTTATTTTTTTGACGGGAGCAGGCACGGTAGCAATTAGTCATGATGACTCCGCCTGTAAAACCCACTACTCCATGATGTGAAAAGTCGCCGATTGGGTTTTCTCATGGTGAAAACTAAAATATTCACCCCCGCTCCTCGGCTGGCTCCCTCCGCCTTCCCGTAGATTGCATTGTCTTTCACCGTTTCAGCCGCTTTGATTCCTCTCCCCATTGCTTCTACCTGGTTCCATGGCGGCGCACCAGATCACGGAGTCTGAGGTGAGGCGCCTGATAGAGGAGCTCCAGGGCAAGGATGCGGAGCTCAGGCCGAAGGACGTGGAGCTCCATCAGCTCAAGGAGGAGAGGAGTGCCATTCTCCTCCTTTATGTGCGGGAGTTCATGGAGCTTCAAAACCGGTAGGAGTCCACCACAAAGATGCTTGAGGCATCGGAGGCGATGTTGCAGAAAGTGGGAGATATGATGGGCGGTCAGGCGAGCCGGCTAGAGCGCGAGCGAGCCAATCATGACGTGGTCCAGGATCGCCTCAACCACTTGCTGGACCATGTTACCACACACGTGTTGCGGCTGCGCGATGCCTACTGTCATGCCAGCGCGACCATGCCGGTAGTTGGGCTAAACCCATTCGACCACCTCATCGACTTCAATGAGTTGCGACTTCCTGGCCTGGTCTCATTCTTCACCTATATCTCCGAGGAGCTGAGCCATCTCCGTGCGGTGGGGGCGGAGCTGGACAAGGAGGGGTGGCGGGCGGCCGTCGCCGTTGCTAGGCGAATCCTCTCAGGGCTTCGTCACCAGAATCCATTCGTCCCATTGGATGCAGTCTTTGATGAGCTGGTGCTACAGGCAGTGGCACCCTGCATCACCACCATTGTGCGCCTCGAAAAGCAGGGGGACTTCGGTTGTGTTTAGGCATCCTCTGCATGGGTGTGTCTCGGCACAACATGACCGTTGGATCAAACTCAGACAGTGCAGATATGTCACTATAGCACAAAGCATGCGGGTGTGTTTGGTTGCATTCTCATCTCAACGTAGTTGTTCCCTCTTCGTGCATGCTCATCTCAGCACGCCTCTTCATGCATGCTCCTAGTGTATTTGTGTTAACCTAGTGTGGACTCATGCACCCTTCATGCACTCCTTGAAACACCCAAAAGTGGGTTAAGAAGGGAACTTTTGCTCCCATGCACCCTTCATACACCCTACCTAACACAGATTTGTGCTTCATATTCATGTTCCGTGGAGTATTGTAGCACCGTACTCTCCGTCCACTGTAGACCTAGTTTTATTAACATTGATCTCACCGTTCATTCTCAACCGCACAGTAAAAAAAGGGCATGTTACAGTACTGTTCATAGTTGACATGCGCACAAAATCATTTTTTATCGTCATATCTTACTACACTAGCAACAAGATTATAGTACTGACGTATGAACCACTGCACATGCCTAGTAGTAGGACTACTAGTAGTGTAAGTTCTAGTGGTTGCCGTGTTTCGCACTCCTCCGTCATAAGATTTGAAACGCTTGCTTTAGTCATTTTTTAAGAAACAGTGGACACGCTCTACCGCGCGGATCCTCCTCGGCGGTCATCGGGAACCTTGATACTCACTTTCGCGGACGTGTGGGACAGCCAGCATTGGGGCCCACTTGCCATGCACTAAATTATTTAGTACTAGAGTGCACAACTGCACGGTAGATTACCCCAATCGAAGCGCCGCAGTAATGCCCAATGAGCCATCAAATCACAAAACCTGACCTTTGCAGCAATAAGTTGGACGGACGAATCAACCATCATTTCACTCTTCTCCCTCATCTTCCTCTCTTCAAGAAAACCCCAACGCGCTTCTGCCTTTTTTCTTCTCTCCCAAAGAAGGAAAGGTGAGCGCATCAATGGTGTTGCTTCTGGCCAAGGCCCGATCTTGCAACCCCGCGACCGATCCTAACTCCCTCTCTGTTCTTCTTTTGGGTTTGTGATTATGGTTTCTTTCCTTTTATTTCTATTTGACAGTTTCTTGATGGATCCTGGAGCATCGGCCGAAATGATGTCTATGGCTCTGGCCAAAACCATCAAGGCACAGGGTACGAAGAAGCGCAAGCACCCTGCTGAGACTACCGCAGACATGCTCAAGGCCATCGCCCTGTCCAAGCCCCCCTCTCGGGGATCCGTCGTTAAGCCGGTCCAAGTAATATCTCTTCTTGACGCCCTATTTGGTGATCTTGATCATGTCTTTTCATCTAACTTGCAAAGTGCTTGCTAATATGTGAAGGTTGTGTAATGTACATGCAGTACTAGTAGTACAACTTTCTGGGCGACCTTGCATGCTATTTTTGTGTGCCAAAGGACGGTATAAATGGATCTTTTGACCAAAACATGTGAGAGGTTGACATACATATGATTTTTGCACATAACACTGATTTCTTATAGATTACTTTCAACTACTTTATGAACATCAATGCTAGCTATAGGAAATGCAAGATTTTAGCTCTCATGCCTTGGAAGAGAGTATAGTAGTATTAGTAAGTTGTGTTATGGATATTGCAAGTAATTCCTCTGTTCACAAATATAAGATGTTCTATCTTTTTTGTGTATCTCATGTAGAGATGTTTTAGTGTCTTGGTTCACTCATGTATGTCCATACGTGTAGTCTTATATGGAGTAAAATATCAAAAATCATCTTATATTTCTGAACGGAGGTAGTAATAAAATTTTGGTTTCTGTTTGAATTAGAACCAGGTCAGCCATGGATATGAAGTTCTCAAAGTCATGTCGTGTGAAATGGAAGACCTGAGGATGTGTTCTACTACTAAACTATCCAGCTGCTATGTCCTCGTAGCCACATGTCGTGAACAAGTGTTTTCATGTAGCATTGTTGTGAGGTGTGTTCTCGAGGGTGTACTTCACCACAACAATTTCCTAGTTGTGCCTTAGATTACGAAGGGTGTGGTTCTTTTGAAGCTTCCCAACAAATCTGATGCCGACTGTCTTCATCGTGATGTTTATGAGTGGAAGGACCACTCTGTTAGGTTCTCAAAGCTTGACGAGATGGCGAAGGTGCCGGTAGACATCTCTCACGAAGTCCATGACCTGGTCAGTTATGTGGGGCACATCCCGCAGGTCGGTGGCAAGAAAAAGTTTGCAGAGTTTAATTAGTGCAACTTTGCTTGTTTATAGTAAGTAATATTGTAAAGTACTTGATTTGTGTGTATGAACCCTGTATGGTTTAGTATGGCCAGTTTTGTTGTGTGGTGAGTCCTGAGAACAGTCTATGTTAATGGTTGTCCACTCAATTCAGTCTGTATATTTTGAAGTATCCAGATCATCTTTTTTGTGAGGACGGTTTATCAATAATGGTTACACTCCAATATATTTATGCATTGCAGGGTTTATCACACCCGACAGGATTTCCAGACCCATAGATGTTCGCTCCATACGAGTTGTCACGACCTTTGGACTGCCCTGCTTGTGGGAGTAAGTTGGGGCCCTGCATGCCACCCATAATTGGACGATCAACCTTCAATTTAGAACTTGAACGTAGTGAGATCCTGGTAAGGATTCACTTGTGTCACATCAAGTAAATCTTATTGATTTACTGTCATGTTTTCTTACTTTTGCTACAATTTTACGATGCAGGTTTTGCCATGTCACATTCACTATAGAATGACCCGTTTGGTTTGCTCTATGATGGTTATTTTAGCAGGTTTCACATCTTATGACATGTTAGTAACGAAGGCACTGTCCATCACTTATATTACTAGACACAATTGGATTAGTCTATTATCTGAGTATAATCTGAAGCCCTTTGATCACTGCAGTTTATTTTAATAAACATGCCACAATTAGTCCTTCTCGCATTTAAAAGAAGGAAAGAAAGAGACTGGATCTAGGTCACGGAGCCTAGCGAAGTTAGAAAGCTGAAGTATGAAATCATAGCAGACCAGAGACGATCGTTGCTATCTCGCACATCGGTACCACCTTCAACATCAGATCGAGCACCGGCACCTGCTCCGACAACACTGGCTCTAGAACTGACAACGGCAAAAGCTCCGTCTGATCCACCAGAGGATTGGGCACCGACCGCGTCAGCGGATCAGGCTGATCTACCGGAGGATCGGGAACCGACACGGGAAGCTGCTCTGACACCGGCACCAGCTCCACAAGGAGCACCATCTCGGGCAGCAGCAGTGGCACTACTAATCACACCGCCACGGGCAGCGGCAACAGCTCCGGCACCCGCACCAACACTTGAACTTGCATCTGCTCCGGCCCGTGCAGCGGCAACGGAACCAGCACTTGCATCAGCAACAGACTGGCTACAGTTTGCACTACATCTACCAAAGTCCTTACAAAAACTGACATCTCCACCTTGGTACACATTGGCAGCCCAAGTGCTTTGTTCTCTTTTCTTTCCATGTTATTTCACATGATTCACTATGTTGATCTAACTGTTTGTGTATGTCTTCTTTTTTGCAAACAGAGAATTCCTAGAGCAACGAGGGAGTCGTTCAATAATCCGGGCAACCATGGCCAAGTTTCTCTACCATGCGCAGCCTTGGTGTGAATAAACCTACTCAATATACCGTATGTACAAAGGATGGCCGCATGATGATTGATGCTAATGGATGGTCAAGTTTCAAAACTCTATCAAATCTTGCGGTTGGGGATGATGTCAAAATCGAACTTTCTTGGCAAGGAGAGCTAGTCCTAATCAACTTTGAAATTCTTCAGTAGCAGCACTCAACTGCTGAACTGGTCTATCCTCCAAGAGATTTTTATGTAATAATATGGCATGGTGAAACAAGTGTCCTGTGTGTATAAGTAATACTATAGTATTATTTATCGAGTAGGATATCGTGAAAGAATTGCAACTCTGATTGCTGGTTAGGAACTATCGTTCTATTTCATTCTAATAGCTATCGTGCTTTATTTAATTTTCTACATTCGCCTTGCGACAGCATCTAAAACCAGCACCGTACCGATCGCTTGCAATATTTACCGGATGAAATGCGCTGAGTTATAACACATGGGCCCCCAAACATGCAGGCCCACCGGCCTGTGGCCCAATGTCTAGACCATCAACCTATCTGAGTATTTATTCTCATTTGAACCCCATATTATGTTATATATATTCCCCTTGATTTTTCTTATGTATAAAGTCGTGATATAAAGATTTTTATATTTCTTTACACAAGGGGTATCTTTCTACCGAAAATATATTTATGTGTAACTAGTTACTCCTGCCTTTCTACTTCCTTTCGCTGATATGCGGGGCATCCGGCAATGGGGCCCAAGTGCCATGCACCAAATTAGAGTGCACAACTGCATGGTAGACTCACCCCGGTTGTAGTGCCGCAGTAATGCCGAATGAGACATCAAATCACAAAACCCCCACCTTTCTACCAGTAGCAGTAAGCTGGACGGACGAAGCAACAATATTTCACTAGGCCTGAATCCCCTTCTCCCTCGTCTGCTTGTTCAGAGAAAACCTCCTCTCGTCGATTTCTTAGGGTTTTCTCATGGAGAACCAGGTACGAATTCTTCATCCATCCTCGATAAATCCTAGTCCCTTGGTCGCTGGTAATCCTAGGATGGTAGCCGCTGCCGTTGATGCATTTTTCTTCCTACCGAATCTAGTATGTATCATTTTTAGTGCCCAAACCGCGAGGAACCTACAGGTTTCTGTGCCCTTGGCGAGACGCCACACTTGCTCCTTCTCATGCTAACACAGGATTTTAAAAGGCGCACAGTATGTTACTAGAATACTCTTTTCTATCTAGGAGGGTTGGGGTTTTTGAACATGTTGTCAACTAATTTGGAAATTTGGATTGCTATATTTGTATAAAAGGTACTAGTACCATGGTCAACACTGACGTGAAAGAGGAAATTATTTCTAGATTTGGATAGCGAATAAATTATGTTCCCATATTATTTTTCCAGTAGTGCATCCCTTGCTCTACCAGAACACATGTACTCAAGATGGTCGGCCTTGCCATAACTGAATACACAAG
Organism: Aegilops tauschii subsp. strangulata; assembly: GCF_002575655.3. Classification (NCBI taxonomy): domain Eukaryota; kingdom Viridiplantae; phylum Streptophyta; class Magnoliopsida; order Poales; family Poaceae; genus Aegilops; species Aegilops tauschii. Next base: position 258,481,398 of record NC_053037.3, read on the forward strand.
TTTAATGGTCACACTGAAGACATGCCATGGATATAAGTTCCCACTTGGGTTCATGAACCAAGAAGATCGCTGCTTTTTTATGGCCGAACTTGGATAAACTTTCTCAAGTGTTACGGACTGAAAGTTGGCACATTAATGTTGATGGAAATAGCATAACATGGTCTCATCTTCACTGTGACCTTCCACCCCGACGTTGTTCCAGTAGTTCATCCATGTTAGTTTTGTATCTGGTGCTTGCATCTTGCCTCGGTTACTTCTTAATCCACTTATAGTGTCTAACTAATCACAATTTGACTTTAGAAGTAGCAACAATTTGTGATTCCCTTCTCTCACGAAGATGCTACTTCTAACTAATATTTCCTATAGTTGGTGGCACGTGTAGGTTATTACAAAGTACATGACATTACTCATTTGTTATTTGATAAGAACTCACCTGTTACTGATGGCACTGAAGTTGACTGGGATGGCATCCACTAGTTCCTACACTTTATTCATCATCTTGTGGGGCGTTTCAATGGTGGAAGGCCACATGGGATATGTGTGCCACTGGTGCACACGTTGAACAGGTCCAACTGTGTCAAGATACTTATGGTACCAGTTGTTTTCTGTTATATATGTTGTTCATAAACACTTGCTTATACACAGTTTTACAGTTGTGATCTTCTTGAAACAGAAACTGCCCAGTTTTATTGTTCCTATACAAATGCCTGACCATGGTTGGGTCGGACTTGCGCTTGGTCACAACATGATGTTTATGTTGACCTATTCCTTTCCCTTAGAGGTGAAAAGATACTTATTCATGGGTGGTCTCAAATAATACCCACCTGTCCATCTTGGAGAATAGGACAGAAGGTTATATGTTCATGCTTTTCCATGGCTCTAAAGCGAATATCCAGTTTATTGACCACATTGCGAGATGAAGCCACTTTCAGAAGGTTGTGGATGCACGGGGTAGCGCCCGGGCCTCGTCCTGGGGCTTGATGGCCTCACCCTTTGATAACTATAGGCAAAGTAGCACTATTCGAGGCATGCTTTGTACGGTTGAACCTGTATAAGTACTCATACTGCTTTCAGATATGGTTGTTAAGTGCCCCTGCTGGTTTCAGTTAATGTTGTTAAGTACTCCTGCTACTTGTATAGTCTGTCGTGTTTCTTCAGTCCCGTCTTCCTCGAGCCGCTAAAACCAAACCAGCATCGGCGGGGCCGCCTGCTCCCGCCTCCCACGGCTGGCTGCGCCTCAACGCACGCATCGCCGCCCAACTGTCTCCTAAATCGTTAATGCCAACGTCAGCCCCACCCCACACCCGAACCAGTCAACCCTTGTACTCCCCTTCACCCGCGACTTCACCTCCGCATCTTCCCCGGCTCATGTTTGTTCCCGTCCAAGGCCTCGCCGTCGTCCTCCGTGTGCTTTGGTGCGCTCGCGGCGGCACCGGCCTCTCGCGTTGTCAACATGGTCAACAAATGAGAGGAATCAGGAGAGAACTGTACATGGAGAGGATGACAGTAGGGACCCACCATGTCCATGGCCGTATGCAAGCAAGTTCCTCATTTTTTGTTATATACCCCATTGTCAACGTATAGAAAAAGAAAATGCCCCCTCCTAGTGGTTTGCTGACATCTGGGACCCACGACAATGTTAGTGTATAGTCAATATACAAGAGAACTACACAAGAGCGGCTGACACCTCGGACGTAGCTGCTCGAGCAGTATTTTTTTTGTTATTGTTGAGGCGGAGCAGGGTTTCAACTCGACTGTGGCCCGTCTAGCCCAGGCTTCTATTTTACGTTCACCACATCACCAGCCCAGCTATTTTTTCTTTGTGAAAATGGCTAGCCCAGTTTATTTTTTCTGAAGAATACCTAATCCAGGCATACCCAACCTAGGCCTACTTATTTTCTCCACCCTGCTGGGTTGTAACTATTTCAAGACGGCTGGAAATCTAAAAAGTAATATCAAATGGGCTATAAATATAAAAAAACACATGACAAATTGACAATTACTTTCAAATTTCTGAATTTTTCACATTTCATATTCCAATTTCGTTGGCTTTATCCTAATTTAAATATATCTTGAAAGTACTTTAAATTTGGCTCGAAATTTCGGTATTAAAAATAGATTGGACCCCACCGAAATATGTGAAATTTCGTTTAAATTTTTAGCCCTGGCCCTAGCCAACAAAAAGAAAATGGACTGCAATAAATTACATAAGAAGTTGCAAATGAGCTATAAATTATAAAAAAAAGGAAATGGGCTGACTTGTGGGCCTATTAAGTTGACGTGTATGCAAGATTTTTTTACTTATTAACATCCAACAGTCGTCCTACTTCTTCAACTTCTGATTTTCTTGCTCCAGCCGTCCAAACCACCGTGTGCTCCTTCTTCCTATGGCCAGTTGTGCTGCCGCGCAGGCCTCACCGCCCCCTCCTCCTACCACTGGCCAGGCCATCCCTCTACTCACCCACACCCCCTATTATTCTACGACGACGATAATCTCACAGCGCAGCCGAACCAGTCAACCCTCATACTACCCTTCACGTGCTCCCAAGCTCCACGTCGTTTCTTGTCGTGCGTCATCCACTGCCTAGGTGTTGTCCGTGCGGTGTGGTCAAAGTGGTCAACGAACGACATCCATCGGAAGAGGACTGTACACGGTGAGGGTGACAGCTAGACCCACCAGCTACATCTTCGCACACAAGGAAGTGCCTCCTTATTACGCGCAAAAAAATGAATCCTCCCCCTGACAGCTCGGACCCACAATCTATATCTTTGCATGCAAGAAAATGCCTCCTTATCCTCCCTGACAGCTGGGACCCACCCGGTCAAAGCGTACGTACCGTTGTCATTCTGGTTGCAAACGTGTACGTACATACTGGTCCATCGGTCTTTCTACCACGATGAACCGTGGACTAGTAAGGAGCAGTAGTTGTTCAGGCTATCCCGTCTAAATCATGTACACATACGACAGCCATACTACAAAAACTAGGCCATGTACGTACATACGGGCGTGGTCTCGAACCCGTACAACGATGGCGTCATGTTCAGCAGGCAGCCAACTGATTGGTCGGAATGGAGAAACAGCGTCGTGTTCATCGGGAGGCACTGGGTCGGAATGTGTCCTGTCCAACAGGAGCCAACCATCTTGGACGGAACAGCCAAAATGGGCTCTGGCGTACCACAGTACAGAGGAAACGGCCTTCTGTTCGACCGCCTACAATCGAAATGGGATCCTGTTCATCAAGAAGGGTCTGGCGTACCACAAAACGGAGGAAACAGACTTCTGATCGAGATCCTATGGTTGAAACGGGGTCCTGTTGATCGGGAGGGGTCTGGCATACAACAAAACAAAGGAAACGAACTTCTCTTCGACCTCCTACGGTCGAAACAGGGTCCTGTTCATCGGGAGGGGTGTGGCGTACCGCAAAATGGGACTCCACGGGCTAATGTTCATCCACCGTCGACTTGCTCTAGCCTCCACCTGCTACTTTTCAATCCACCGTCTCCAGCCTCCACCAGCCACTATTCATCCATGGGCTACTATTCATCCAGCCTCCACCGGCTATAGTTCAGCCAGCCTTCACGAGGTCCTTTTCATCCACCCCCAACCGGCTAGGGTGTGTGGCGGCCTCCTCGGGGTCCAGTTTATCCAGGGGCAATCGCGTACTACCACGGGGTCCTGTTCATCCAGCGGCAACGGCCTACAAATGACCGGGGTCCTGTTCATCCAACCCCCACCACGAACTGTTCATCCACAGCCAACCCAACCAGCTTGAGTCACCATGTCTTGACTCGTTCTATGTATCGCGCGCGCGGTAGCAACGACCACTGTTCATCCAGAGGCAACCCAGCCGGCTATCTACGTCTCGCACATGGGGGTTCGATCGGCTTCAGTAAGCAGCAGTGATCGATCGGGTTCAGTTAGCAGCGAAGGAGTTGGTCGGGTTCATTTAGAAGCAAAGGGATCGATTGATCGGCTTCGGTACGTAGCAGCAGGGGATCGCTCTTGTTCAGTAAGTGAACGCCTCTCGCTCGGGTTCAGTTGTAGCGACACTGCTCGCACCATGCGCATGCACGAGATAAACGCGCAAACCACACTGCATTGCTCGGCCCAGACCACCCATCGTAACAGAGAACTCCATGAAAATTTCCTCGCCCTCACTTCTACCACGATTTTTTATGTCATGGATGGCCCAAAGAATGTCATGCAGGTGCGTCCCAGCCCTCCGAGGATGAAAAGCCCATTTTCTTTCATGATTTTTGTCATAGAAGTAGGAGCCCACTACATCTATGATGATACATGTTTTTGTCACACTTATCATCATAGAAGTGTCATAACCATGACAGGAAATTTTTTGTTCGAGCCAAAATGCCACGGATGTGTCTTCTTTTGTAGTGAGGCTCGTGGACTACTATTGAAAATTGAGGCCCAACATGCATTTCGGCCTGCTAAAGGCCCAGGGTATCTACTAGGCCGTAACTGGCCAGCAGAATATTCAACGTGTTAATGTCCCAAAGCTACATGGGCCAACTAAGTGCTGGGTCCACTAAAGGCCCAACTAAACATTGGGCCCAATGAAGGCCCATGTAAATTATGAGCGCACAGTGTTCATGAAGGGCCCAAATGTCCGGTCAGCAAAGGCCCAAGAACGTTGCGGGCCAGCCCAATTATGGCCTGCTGAAATGCATGCCCATTAGAGGCGACTGTTTCGGCTTGGTCGCCTACATCATATTGTCGCCATTTTTTCAAATGACGAATGATGGCATATACGGTAACTAGGAATTAAGAACAAACATACTCTATACAATGAAGAAATCACGGCCTAGTAACTTAGAATAAATACACTATACAATAAAGGATTTATGGTATATTACATCCACGGGGCATCAAAGTTGGCCACCAGTGATCATAAAGTGCAACGAAGAAGCAGATTGAAAAAACTGGGTGCCATTGCAGCGTAACAAAATAATACTGAACCAAGGCCACTTCCAAGACAGTTCAAGAAAGGTTAGCCTTGCGTGGGAGCTGCTACGCAAGGCTGTGAGACCGGCAGCATGTCGGTCATTGCTTATAGTTGTAGCTGTTTAGCAATGAGGTTCTCACTGGAGTTCGTTGCGATCTTCATTAGAGATTGGACTTCAAGTCGAAGTTGCGTTGCAGAATGCCTTTCTGCTTGAAGTTGAGACTGAAGAAGTCAAACTGATTCGGGCAGCGATTTTGTCAGCTTGTGTGACTGTTCGTCTCGAGTAACTTGAACATTGCATCAAGACTTGACTTTGGGGTTGTCTTGCTATATTAAAGATGTTTTGCCTTCTTTACTGCAATATATGTTGGGTTGTCTCCCAGCCTTCAGCAAACTTGTGCATGCGATCAGGCATATCACCCTGAAACAAGCAGAGAGATGACAGGTTTTGCACGTACATAAACAAAGACGGTAACTGTGCTATCATTTCCATCCAATTTCAAATTAGAAAATAAAGAGATAGTGCAAAATGTCAATAGCATAATTTGGCATTGTTCATAATGTGGGGAGCTTCACCACACTACTGGATTACCATATCAACAAAACAAGCATAGATGAAGGGCAAGAGACAATATTGTATCTATTTTGCTTAATGTGCATGGCATGTTGTTCATATCATCAGCCACATCAGTAAGATAAAGCAGGAAATGACAAGGTGCAAATGTGGGCTGCTTCACCACATAGTGGATTATAGATCAACAAAAACAATCATACATGCAGGGCTAAAGAAAATCATTGGATATGTATTGAGTAATGTGCATGGTATGAAATAAGCAATTTGGTTTTACAAGTAAAACTTGGAACTTACAGTTGTTGCGAGCATGCATTTTGATAGAAACAACAAACTAAACAGCAGTTGACGATAGGGAGTATGAGCAAATTAAACAGTAGTTGAGGATAAAGGCTTTAGAAGGACTGACTTACATTAACAGTTAACACCGGCTCTATAATGCCCTTCTCCATGTCAAGGGAAGGATAACTCAAGAATTTCAGCACATAATCTTCTTCATAAGCATTGCCTGTACTATACATTTTGTAGAGAGTAATTATAGATATGACAATAATGGAAGGGATAGAGGATAATGAAGATAAGATGCAGATTGATGCTACATAATGAACTACATATCTCTATAAGTACAAGCGTTACAGGACAAAATGTACTGACTAGAGCAATGGGCTACACTTCTGCACTGGCCTTGTTTGTGTATTCAACTTTATGATAGATCTGATATTTTCTAGTAAATGGTGGGGAGAGAGATAAGATGCGGAGTAATGCTACACAAGAACCAATCCCTCCTTCCCATAATATAAGAGTTTTTTGTACACTGGTGGACTGTACAAAACACTTTTATACTATGGGACAGAGGGAGTAGCTGTTAATGTAAGTACAGTGATAGAAGACATTCGGTCCTTACAAGAGGACTGCAGAGCTAAACCTCTTCAAAAGCATTGGTTTGATTCTAAATTTATGTAAAAGTCGATAGAGATCTTATAATGTCCACCAAATGGAGGATAAGGAGGCTAACATGTGAAGTGATGCTACATAATCAACTAGCTATGAAAGTAAGTATGGTCATACAGGGCAAGGGGTACTCACAAGAGCAACCTAGTGTGCATTATAGTTGTGACATTATGTGGTCCCTTGAGAATGAATATTCTTCTACAAACAATTTTGTACAAGTGAGACAGTAAGGCACATGCAGAAATATAGTTCAAATTGTGATGTGATATCGTAGACAGTACCTTACGTTGTAGACGAGACCAATGTGTAACAAGATTATTCCAGTCACTGTCTACTAAATGTAGCACCGGAGACTTATAGAAATTTTGTTTAGAGGCTTGCCATCTAACTGTGCTTGCCTGAGGTAGGAACGATACTTCATAAATGAGTGCTTGAAAAGAGCAACCAAGCCTTGGTCATCTTGACTATCCAGTTTGGTCCTCGCCTATTTAAAAGAATGTAATCTTGTGTCTTCTGTCAGTAGAAACATATGCACTAATTACCATGAATAACATTAGTACATTACTTAAACGTAAGTTGCGGAGGAAGACTGGAAATTGTTCTTTGTCTGTAGTATAATCATTCCATGAAGGAAAGATGTGCACAAAGTTCCTAACAACAATGTAAGCTTCGTCTTCTAAATTGGGAAGAAGTGGAACAGGGGTCCTATTTGCTTCAATTGGGGCTCTCTCTTATTCGAAAAGGGATTTGGCAACTGGATTTGGTGTACTCTTTGCTGGAATGGGAGTTTTGTGTCATAAAGTTGGTGCTATGTCAACTAACACCATCATATTGTTTGCTGCAGTTGGGGTCTACTGAGTTGGGGCATCAGAGATGGCTAGTGTAGTAGAGCTAGAGTCTGCTAGAGTTGGGGCCGTATTTTGTGGGTCTGGTGTCGTGGGAAACCACGACCACCTATGGGACCAAGAGCATCATTTTGGTTCGGCGGGGGGATTGCACATTGCACAAAGAGCGGAGAAGCGTGGAACGGCAGAGATCACGCGGGCAGTTTTTACCCAGGTTCGGGCCGCCGTGAGGTGTAAACCCTACTCCTGCTTTGGTGGATTGATGGTGGAAAAGATGGTAGTGAGCGCAGCATGTTTTCCAGGCAGTTGCCTCGGGGCGAGAACGGCTACACGCGTATGGGTGTGTGAGGGTCCGAGTCAACCAACCCTTTCTATGGCTGCCTTGGGCCTCCTTTTATAGATAAAGTGGTCACCACAGTGGCAAATCAGTCATTACGCACTGAATAGATAGCAAACAGTGCTATCATACCTAACTCCGTAGGCTGACAGAGCGCATTAAATGTGCCGCTCAACGTCACATCATAGCTTGCCCGGCAGGGCTGTTTTGCCAGCTTCGCGCCTGCTTGCTTGACACGTCTCAGGACGGGTGTCCTTGGAGGTATTTTTTGTAGGAAGTGGCTGCCATGTGGGGAATAGCAGCCACTTAGTCACTTTGGAGCTTGACACCGCACTGATCGACGACGTGCGTTGTAATGAGGTGGTGCGGTGGAGTGGTTTTGCCTCCATAAGCCCCGGCAGGCCTGCCGGAACGACCCGAAGGCTTGCTTCCGGGGGTATCCCTATCCTTGCTAGGCTCGCCTGCCCGGCAAGGGAGGTTTTCCCTTAGCGATATCTTGCTTCTCTGGCTAGTCTTGGTTCTTCGAAGAACTAATCCCTTGTGCTTCAATCTGATCTTGGTGCTATGATCTTGTTTTCGTGCCTGTTGGCTCGCCGTTCGTGCACGAGTCAGGGGAAAACACATACCCCTGTTCATGTTCCCCCTCATAAGCCCCCGGGCCTGAGCCACACGTGTCGCGGGGCACGTTGGGTTAGGCCCCAATCAGTGCACGGGCACATGGCAGGAGAAGGCTACGCGCACGGTGGTTTTTCATGATGACCAGTCAATCCAACGTCCACTTTGCATAATTATCGCGAGGCGTGGGGGCGCGGGGCTGTAGCAGTTAATGTAAAAACGGTAACTTTTCTGAAGAGTCGCGCCCTCTCCCACGCCGTTTCCCTTAAGAGGGGGAAAATGCAGAAAGATACTGCTCATTCATCGTCTGCCTCGCCTCCCCATCATCTTCCTCCGCAAGCCAAGCAACCGCCCGCTCTCTCCGCCCACATTCTCCGCCGAACCCCTTCCGACTCCTTTCCCATTCCCCCATACCTCAGGGGTTATGGGGAAGAAAACTTCTGCCCGGGGGCAGCAGACGACCACGACGAAGGCGGAGGCCGCCGAGGGGAGTAAGAGGGCGACCGAGTTGGATAGGAAGCCGAAAGGAGACGTCATCTTCTCTCCGTCGAATCTCGACGGGGATGTACGGCAGGTGAGGTATGGATACCTATGGGGGAGGGAAGTTCCGAAGGGGCATGGCGCTCCCGATGTTCTGGCGGAGGGGAAAGAGGACGCGCCAGATTCATACAAGTTTTTCTATGCATACTTCATGTATGGTCTCAGCCCACCCTTCTCGAATTTCTTCGAAGCAATAATGGCAATCTATGGATTCCATCTCTTGGATTTTACGCCAAATGCAATGGCATGCATGGCGATTTTTGCCCACCTGTGCAAGAATTTTGTTGTGGTTCCCCCCCAACGTTGATTTGTTTAGGCACTACTTTGTTCCGAGGGTGGAGAACAGGAGCCACCGCTCAGGGAACATAAGCTGGATGCCACGGGTAGTGCCAAGGGAGAAATGGGATTACATCCCTGGCTAACAACGCAACAGGTGGGAGGAGTGGAGGGGAGATTGGTGTTGGATTCATGATAAGAAAGCTCCGGCGTTCTACCAGGCACGAGAGGAGTGTCTTGAGCGCAGAAATGAATGGAGAGCGTTCGGCCTCACCAAGGACAGGCTCCGCCCGACAATCAATAGGATCACCCGTCTGAAAGCTCCGGGCCGACTGTTGAGCATGTGGGGGCCGACTTCCTCCTCCGTCGAATTGCGCCACTGCAGAAGCGGGATAGATTTGCCTCGGAGTATGGAGACTCCGGAGATAGGATGAGACTGCTCCCAGGCCTGGCCAATAACCTGTCGGTATATGGCCCTGCCTGGTTGTGCGATCAGTTGTTCGGCCGCCCTGGGTTGTTCAAGCTGTTGGCGAACATCATCCCAATGAACATCAACTCCGCCAGGGATCAGATTCTGAAGTGGATGCAATGCTCACGGAGTTGCGAGCGACTAGAAATTACCCACGTTCGACGAAGAGTTGGAGTGAGTTTCCACCCTGGTGGAGCGGGCCACCAAAGTGGAGACCAGGGTGTATAAGCGCACCTCCATGGTGGAGGCAGCATATATCAAGAAGCGGCTGGAGGAGGACAGGGCACTAAGGGCCGCGGCGATGGCGAAGGCTGATACGTCTCCGTCGTATCTACTTTTCCAAACACTTTTGCCCTTGTTTTCGACTCTAACTTGCATGATTTGAATGGAACTAACCCGGACTGACGCTGTTTTCAGCAGAATTGCCATGGTGTTATTTATGTGCAGAAACAAAAGTTCTCGGAATGACCTGAAACTCGACGTAGATTATTTTTGGAAATAAGAAAAGATATTGGCGAAAGAATCAAGGCCAGGGGGCCCACACCCTGTCCACGAGGGTGGGGGCGCGCCTGCCCCCCCGGGCGCGCCCCCCCTGCCTCGTGGGCCCCCTGGAGCTCCACCGACCTCAACGCCAACTCCATATATTCGTGTTCGGGGAGAAAAAATCAAAGAGAAAGATTCATCGCGTTTTACGATACAGAGCCGCCGCCAAGCCCTGAAGTCTCTCGGGAGGGCTGATCTGGAGTCCGTTCGGGGCTCCGGAGAGGGGAATCCATCGTCGTCTTCATCATCAACCATCCTCCATCACCAATTTCATGATGCTCACCGCCGTGCGTGAGTAATTCCATTGTAGGCTTGCTGGACGGTGATGGGTTGGATGAGATTTATCATGTAATCGAGTTAGTTTTGTTAGGGTTTGATCCCTAGTATCCACTATGTTCTGAGATTGATGTTGCTATGACTTTGCTATGCTTAATGCTTGTCACTAGGGCCCGAGTGCCATGATTTCAGATCTGAACCTATTATGTTTTCATGAATATATGTGAGTTCTTGATCATATCTTGCAAGTCTATAGTCACCTACTATGTGTTATGATCCGGCAACCCCGAAGTGACAATAATCGGGACCACTCCCGGTGATGACCGTAGTTTGAGGAGTTCATGTATTCACTATGTGTTAATGCTTTGGTCCGGTACTCTATTAAAAAGAGGCCTTAATATCCCTTAGTTTCCGCTAGGACCCCGCTTCCACGGGAGGGTAGGACAAAAGATGTCATGCAAGTTCTTTTCCATAAGCACGTATGACTATATTCGGAATACATGCCTACATTACATTGATGAATTGGAGCTAGTTCTGTGTCACCCTATGTTATGACTGTTACATGATGAATCGCATCCAACATAATTCTCCATCATCGATCCAATGCCTACGAGCTTTTCACATATTGTTCTCCGCTTATTTACTTTTCCGCTGTTACTGTTACAATCACTACAAAACCCAAAAATATTACTTTTGTTACCGTTACCGTTACCGTTACTTCCATATTACTTTGCTACTAAATACTTCGCTGGAGATATTAAGTTATCCAGGTGTGGTTGAATTGACAACTCAACTGCTAATACTTGAGAATATTCTTTGGCTCCCCTTGTGTCGAATCAATAAATTTGGGTTGAATACTCTACCCTCGAAAAGTGTTGCGATCCCCTATACTTGTGGGTTATCAAGACTATTTTCTGGCACCGTTGCCGGGGAGCATAGCTCTATTCTTTGAGTCACTTGGGATTTATATCTGCTAGTCACTATGAGGAACTTGAAAGACGAGAAAACAAAAATCTATCCCTCAACTACGAGGGGAGGTAAGGAACTGGCATCTAGCTCTGCACTTGATTCACCTTCTGTTTTGAGTAAGCTTGCGACACCTAAACCTGCTTCTGCTATTAATTATGATATGTCGCATGTTATTGATGATGCCACTTCTACTATGCATAATACTTATGATGAAACTACTTCTATGCTTGATACCACTGTGCCACTTGGTGAATTTCTTGATGGACAACTTGCTAGGGCTAGAGAGAATGAAATTATTGAAACTGATAATATTGATGAAAGTGATGATGAAGGCTCTCCCAATAAATATGAATTGCCTGTTGTTCCTGAGGGCTATGTTATGGATGAAGAAACTGCTAGAGACTTTCTTGTTTGCAATGATAGAAGTGATCTTAAGAAATTATTTGCTAAGCTTAAACAAAAAACTCTGAATGCTAGAATGAAATATGATCCTGCTTATGCTACTTCACCTATCTTCGTTACTGATAAGGATTATGAATTCTCTGTTGATCCTGATATAATTACTTTGGTTGAATTGGATCCTTTCTATGGCTATGAATCTGAAACTGTTGTGGCACATCTTACTAAATTAAATGATATAGCCACCCTGTTCACTAATGATGAGAGAACCCGCTACTTTTATATCCTTAAAATATTTCCATTCTCATTAAAGGGTGATGCTAAGATATGGTTTAATTCTCTTGATCCTAGTTGTGTGCGTAGTCCCCAGGATATGATTTATTACTTCTCTGCTAAATATTTCCCTACTCATAAGAAACATGCTCCTTTAAGGGAAATATATAATTTTGTGCAACTTGAAGAAGAGAGTCTCCCACAAGCTTGGGGGAGGCTTCTCCAATTACTTAATGCTTTGCCTGAACATCCTCTTAATAAAAATGAAATACTTGATATCTTTTATAATGGACTAACCGATGCTTCCAGAGATTACCTAGATAGTTGTGATGGTTCTGTTTTCAGGGAAAGAACACCGGGTGAAGCTGAGATTCTATTGAATAATATGTTGACCAATGAAAATAATTGGGCACTTCCTGAGCCAACTCCTGAGCCTATTCCTAAAACAACTCCGAAGAAGAGGGTTGTTCTATTTCTCAGTCCTGAAGATATGCAAGAGGCAAAGAAATCTATGAAAGAAAAAGGTATTAAAGCTGAAGATGTTAAGAATTTACCTCCTATTGAAGAAATACATGGTCTTAATTTACCGCCCGTTGAAGAAATGTATGATCTTAATCCATCACCTATTGAAGAAACTCATGGTCTTGATAACCCGACACAGGTAGTAAAGGTAAATTCTCTGTATAGATATGATAAAGCTGAAATCCTTCCTACTAAATTTGCTAGCCAATGTTTGGATGAGTTTGATAACTTTATGGTTAAGCAAGAAGACTTCAATGCTTATTTTGGTAGACAATTGAAACAAAATGCTTATATGATTGAACACTTGGGTGATTATATGTCTAGAGTTAAAGGTGAACTTAAACTCATTAGTAAACATGCTTCTATGGTTACCACTCAAGTAGAACAAGTACTTAAAGCTCAGAATGATTTTCTCAATGAATTAAATAGTAAGAATAATGATTATGATGTTAGAGTGGCTACTAGAACTGGTAAAATGACTCAGGAACCTTTGTATCATGAAGGCCATCCTAAGAGAATTGAGCAAGATTCTTAGAGAAATAATATTGATGCACCTAGTCCTTCTAAAAAGAAGAAAAAGAAAAATGATAGGACTTTGCATGCTTCTAGTGAACCTGTTGTAGACACACCTGAGAATCCCAATAATATTTCTATTTCTGATGCTGAAACACAATCTGGTAATGAACATGAACCTAGTGATAATATTAATGATGATGTTCATGTTGATGCTCAACCTAGCAATGATAATGATGTAGAAATTGAACCTGTTGTTGATCTTGATAACCCACAATCAAAGAATCAACGTTATGATAAGAGAGACTTTGTTGCTAGGAAACACGGTAAAGAAAGAGAACCATGGGTTCAGAAACCCATGCCTTTTCCTCCCAAACCATCCAAGAAAAAGGATGATGAGGATTTTGAGCGCTTTGCTGAAATGATTAGACCTATCTTCTTGCGTATGCGATTAACTGATATGCTAAACAATGAATCATTATGCTAAGTATATGAAAGAAATTGTTACGAATAAAAGAAAGATACCGGAAGTTGAAATTTCCACCATGCTTGCTAATTATACTTTTAAGGGTGGAATACCAAAGAAACTTGGAGATCCAGGAGTACCCACTATACCATGCTCCATTAAAAGAACTTATGTTAGAACTGCTTTATGCGATCTTGGAGCCGGTGTTAGTGTTATGCCTCTCTCTTTACAGCGTAGACTTGATTTGAATAAGTTGACACCTACTGAAATATCCTTGCAAATGGCTGATAAATCAACTGCTATACCTGTCGGTATTTGTGAGGATGTGCCTGTCGTGGTTGCAAACGTTACTATTTTAACGGACTTTGTTATTCTTGATATTCCCGAGGACGATATTATGTCTATTATTCTTGGAAGACCTTTTTTGAATACTGCAGGGGCTGTTATTGATTGCAACAAAGGCAATGCCACTTTTCATGTTAATGGCAATGAGCATACGGTAAACTTTCCGGGGAAACAACCTCAAGTTCATAGTATAAACTCTAATTGGAAAAATTCCATCGATTATTTTTGGAGGTTTTGAATTTCCTCTACCTACTGTCAAAAAGAGATATGATATTCTTATTATTGGGGATGTGCATATCCCCGTTGAGGTAACATAGTGTTATTCGAAATTTCTCCGGTTCCATGTTATTCGGAATGAGTTTGTTAACAAGACTTGATCAACCTTGTTAGTGGATTCCTTTTGATGAGCATGAGATGGATGAAATTAGAAGCACAACCTTCTATACCCTCCTTCTACTTTCTGTTATTTAGTTGAAATAAAGTAAAATTAGTATTTTCTGTCTGTTTTCTCAATTATCCATGCAATATAAAAATACCCCAAAAATAAAAGTTCTCCAAATGCCCCGAAATTGAAATATGATTTTTTTGGAATATTTGAGAATATCTAGCACTGAGAACACATCAGGGGGAGCAAGCACCTGGCCACAAGGGTCCAGGGTGCGCCCACCCCGCTAGGCGTGCCCCCTGCCTCGTGGGCCCACGGTGGCTCCCCTCCACTTATGCCAGCCACCACACACTTCTTCTTCCTCCCAAAAAATCACCATCCAGCTCAAGCACGAGTTCTAGCTCATTTTGCTGCGATTTTCGATCTCCTTGCTCAAAGCACCTCTCACAAAACTGCTTTGGGGGATTGTTCCTTGGTATGTGACTCCTCCATTGGTCCAATTAGTTTTTGTTCTAGTGCTTTATTCATTGCAAATTTGTGCTGCCTAGGTGACCATGTTCTTGAGCTAGCATGTCAAATTTATATGGTTCCAAGTAGTTCTAATGCATGATATAGGCTCTAGGCACTTGTAGGAGTAGTTGCTATCAATTTTGTTCAACTTGGTTCACTTTTATTTGAAGTTACTAAAAATTTCAGAAATTTTCAGAAAGTAATGAAGAGATTTTTGAGGGGCTCATCGAGCCGAAGCTCGAAGGAAAAGCAAAGTGAAGAAGCAGAGAGGCCCAAATATAATCTGCCTCGCACCGCGGAGGTTCGGCCGTGTGAATGGCCTTCCGATGATTTCTTGAGAGTAGCCGGGATTTATGATGATTTTTATGAATTGGCTGAGACTGCAGGCCTCACCGACTACCTCCGCGACCAACGCGAACAGTATCTCTTAATCACCAATACTTTTATGCAAAACTTCTACTATTATCCTAAGGAATCACCTCCTTTAGTAGAGTTTCATTTATATGATGTGGTTAAGAAGATGTCACTATATGAATTTTGCAGGGTTTGCAAAATACCTTTCGAGGGTAGCTTAGAGGAACCACATCGTAAAGATGTGGACGGGTTTATTGATACTATTACTGTAGGGGAAACTAGGAAGGTTTCCGATGCAAGAATCACTAGCATACATTTTCCTGTTTTATGCTACTTTGCAATATTTGCTAGTCGTTGCTTAATTGGTCGCGGAAACTGTGGAACACTTAGTGTTCCTGATATTATTATTTTGTTCCATGGTTTATTCCGTGATGACTCTGTTAGTATGGGCGATATTATTGCCAAACGGTTAAGTCTGAACCGTACAAAGGGCCCCATCTTTGGAGGTGTCTATGCTTCACGCCTTGCTGCATACTATAACATACCTATTAGGCACTATGAAAAAGAAGAAAAATTGCTGCCTACTGTTTATTTAGATTATAAGAGTATGGTAGCGCATGATTTTATTGTTAAGAACAGGGAAAGGGCGCTTAAATACTTGATAAACATCACCCTGAGACTATTACCTTGCCTGCTCCTTCCTTGTTTGATTTATCTGCAGGCCAGTATCTCGTTCCGCTGGCGGCCATTCACGCCTACCGGAACCCTACATCAGCCACAGAGCCAGAGCCGGAAACACAATTTGATCCTCCACGACCGTCTAATTACCAGTGGGATCCGGACATGATTGCCAACCAGTGGCAATCAAAGGCTTCTTCTTCTCAGTACGACCCCAACTACAACTTTGGATATCCGCCAGGCCATCCGTGGCAATAGACCAACTTAGGCCAAAATCCTAAGCTTGGGGGAGTACGTATTTCCCACCGACATTACATTTATGTTCACACACTCATTGCTAGTTGTCGGTGCTCATACTTTTTCACTGTAATATCCATGCTAGCTTATTTTCCTTTTTATGCTTTCTACTTGTGTGTTTAATAAACCTTAAGAAAAACAAAAAAATTAGTATTAGCTTTTAGTTAGTTTACTTTTCTTGCTGTAGTAATAATTAAAAAGAAAACCCAAGAATATTTCCTGTTCTTCTTTTGCTTGTTGGGAGCTTTCCCGTGTAAATAGTTTTATTTTCTTTCTTTTCTTTGGGGGTCGATAGGAGAAGACCTTGATAAAATTGTTGAAGTGGCTCTTATATACATTATTGTTGATTTAACCAAGAGCCCATATTGCCTTGTCTTCTCCTGTTTATTGAATGCTCGCAGATTCCAGCTTAGTCCAATGCACATGCACTATTATTATTATTCACATCGTTCGGTCGTGCAAGTGAAAGGCAATTATGACGATATATGATGGACTGATTGAGATGAAAGAAGCTGGTATGAACTCGACCTCTCTTGTTTTTGTAAATATGATTAGTTCATCGTTCCTGATTCAACCTATTATGAATAAACATGTTTGCAATGACAATTAGAGATTATAGTTGCTCGTGCCATGCTTAATTAGCTATGAGTTATAATGGTTTACCTTGTGTGCCAACATGCTATTAAAATGGTTGTGATGTGGTATAGTAGGGTGGTATCCTCCTTTGAATGATTCGAGTGACTTGACTTGGCACATGTTCACGCATGTAGTTGAAACAAATCAACATAGCCTTCACGATATTTATGTTCATGGTGGATTATATCCTACTCATGCTTGCACTCAATGTTTATTAATTTTAATGCATGTTCATGACTGTTGTCGCTCTCTAGTTAGTCGCTTCCCAGTCTTTTTCTAGCCTTCACTTGTACTAAGCGGGAATACTGCTTGTGCATCCAATCCCTTAAACCCCAAAGTTATGCCATATGAGTCCACTATACCTTCCTATATGCGATATCTACCTACCGTTCCAAGTAAATTTGTATGTGCCAAACTCCAAACCTTCAAATGAAATTCTGTTTTGTATGCTCGAATAGCTCATGTATCAACTAGGGTTGTCCGTATCTTGCATGTTAGGCGGGTTATTCTCAAGAGGAGTGGACTCTGCTCCTCACTCACGAGAAAATGGCTGGTCACCGGGATGCCCAGTCCCATGCTTTATGCAAATCAAATCAAAATAATTGCAAACAAAACTCCCCCCGGGACTGTTGTTAGTTGGAGGCACTCGTTGTTTCGAGCAAGCCATGGATTGATGCTTGTTGGTGGAGGGGTATAAACTTTACCATTCTGTTTGGGAACCGCCTATAATGTGTGTAGCATGGAAGATATCGCCATCTCTTGGTTGTTATGTTGACAATGAAAGTATACCGCTCAAAATATTATTTATCTCTGCATTAAAATCGAGCTCTGGCACCTCTACAAATCCCTGCTTCCCTCTACGAAGGGCCTATCTATTTACTTTCATGTTGAGTCATCACCCTCTTATTAAAAAGCACCAGCTGGAGAGCACTGTTGTCATTTGCATTCATTATTGTTAATTTATATTGTGTATGACTATGACTGGATCTCTTTTACCATGAATTACAATGTCTAGTCAGTCCTTGATCTTTAAAGGTGCTCTGCATTTATGTTTTGCGGTCTCAGAAAGGGCTAGCGAGATACCATCTTGTTATATCATATTATGATTGTTTTGAGAAAGTGTTGTCGTCCAAGATTTATTATTATTGCTCGCTAGTTGATTATCCCATTGATGTGAGTAAACATGAGACCTAAGAGTTATTGTGAATATGGTTAGTTCATAATCTTTGCTGAAAACTTGAATGCTGGCTTTACATATTTACACCAACAAGAGCAAACAGAGTTTGTAAAAGTTTTTCTTTATCACTTCAGTTTATCAATTGAATTGCTTGAGGACAAGCAAAGGTTTAAGCTTGGGGAAGTTGATACGTCTCCGTCGTATCTACTTTTCCAAACACTTTTGCCCTTGTTTTGGAATCTAACTTGCATGATTTGAATGGAACTAACCCGGACTGATGCTATTTTCAGCAGAATTGCCATGGTGTTATTTATGTGCAGAAACAAAAGTTCTCGGAATGACCTGAAACTCCACGGAGATTATTTTTGGAAATAATAAAAAATATTGGCGAAAGAATCAAGGCCAGGGGGCCCACACCCTGTCCACGAGGGTGGGGGCGCGCCCCCAGCCTCGTGGGCCCCCTAGAGCTCCACCGACCTCAACTCCAACTCCATATATTCGTGTTCGGGAAGAAAAAATCAGAGAGAGAGATTCATCGTGTTTTACGATACGGAGCCGCCGCCAAGCCCTAAACTCTCTCGGGAGGGCTGATCTAGAGTCCGTTCGGGGCTCCGGAGAGGGGAATCCGTCGCCGTCGTCATCATCAACCATCCTCCATCACCAGTTTCATGATGCTCACCGCCGTGCGTGAGTAATTCCATTGTATGCTTGCTGGACGGTGATGGGTTGGATGAGATTTATCATGTAATCGAGTTAGTTTTGTTAGGGTTTGATCCCTAGTATCCACTATGTTCTGAGATTGATGTTGCTATGACTTTGCTATGCTTAATGCTTGTCACTAGGGCCCGAGTGCCATGATTTCAGATCTGAACCTATTATGTTTTCATGAATATATGTGAGTTCTTGATCCTATCTTGCAAGTCTATAGTCACCTACTATGTGTTATGATCCGGCAACCCCGAAGTGACAATAATCGGGACCACTCCCGATGATGACCGTAGTTTGAGGAGTTCATGTATTCACTATGTGTTAATCCTTTGGTCCGGTACTCTATTAAAAGGAGGCCTTAATATCCCTTAGTTTCCGCTAGGACCCCGCTGCCACGGGAGGGTAGGACAAAAGATGTCATGCAAGTTCTTTTCCATAAGCACGTATGACTATATTCGGAATACATGCCTACATTACATTGATGAATTGGAGCTAGTTCTGTGTCACCCTATGTTATGATTGTTACATGATGAACCGCATCCGGCATAATTCTCCATCACCGATCCAATGCCTACGAGCTTTTCACATATTGTTCTCCGCTTATTTACTTTTCCGTTGTTACTGTTACAATCACTACAAAACCCAAAAATATTACTTTTGTTACCGTTACCGTTACTTCCATATTACTTTGCTACTAAATACTTTGCTGCAGATATTAAGTTATCCAGGTGTGGTTGAATTGACAACTCAACTGCTAATACTTGAGAATATTCTTTGGCTCCCCTTGTGTCGAATCAATAAATTTGGGTTGAATACTCTACCCTCGAAAACTGTTGCGATCCCCTATACTTGTGGGTTATCAAAGGCCAAGAAATCGGCAACGGGAAAGGGGAAAGCTGAGGAAGGGGACTCATCCCACGGCAAGGGCGAAGCGCAGGACCCGGAAGGGGTTGCCGGGGATGACCCTACCGGGGGTAAGGGTGCCGAGGACGAACCTGCCGCGGATGATCCTTCCAGGATGGAAGCTCTGTACACCGTAGTGACGGAGGCCCAGGACGGAGAGCAGGTCACAGAGGCAGAGGAGCCCATAGAGGACTGGCTTGCAGCAGGCCCTCAGGCTGTCGAGCTGGTCTTGGACCCGCGCCCTCGTAAGTGAGCCGCTAATCGAGGAGTGACAGTCTCCGATCTCGCGCCCGCCGCCAAGAAGGCGAAGGAGGTTGTCTCCAAGAGCAGCGTCCCCCGAAGTCATGCGCCGGCATTCCCCTCGGTTTGCCGGGGCAAAGGTCCCTCCAGTCATGCAGCCAGCGGCCACAAAGGATGACCCCAGCGCCCTATCGAGTTCGAGTTCTTCGCAGAGCTCGTCTTCGTCGGATCATCTCGCGGCCCGGCAAGAGTCGAAGCTACCGGAGAGCTCCGTCCCCCTGCCCCAGAAGAGGAGCAGGGCACCCTCACCGCCCATGGACTTCAAGCTGAATTCCATGCTTATTGACGAGGAGTAAGGGAGATCGTTCCCTCTTTCTCTCCTTTCCTTGCATTATCTTCAGTATGCTTCCCTGTGTCTGTCAACTAATCTTACTTGTTATTGCCATCAGGGTCGAGGAGGAGGAGACGAAGACCCTCGTCCACCAGTCCAGGCGGCTCAGACGCACAAAGCTCCTGACGGTGGTGGAAGGAACGTGCGCAGCAGGGAGTAGCACGGGCGCTCCGGCACCAAGCCTTCAGTCTAGCCCCCAGCCCGAAGGCATAGAGGAGATTCCCCCTGCTGGAAATGATGGCGAAGAGCTCCCCTCAATTAGGGACAAAGAAGGGGAGGGGAACACTCAAGGTGAGTCCTTTCAGGAGGGACCCACCCCGCCCTCCGACAGAAACAATGGATCCCCGCCAAGGGTTCACCCGGAAGAATCCTCCAGAGTGGTGTCGTGGCTCCTGAGGGAGGAGACGGCAATCTTGGCCCAGCAGTTGATGTTGCCGGGGAAGCTGAACTTCCTGTCTTGCAAGCCTCTCCGGGTAACTTTCCTGCTTTTCTTCTTGTGCTTTCTCTTATCTTTTTGCTTCTTATCCCTTACTCTATACCCTCGTCATTGATTGCTTGGATCTGCTCACAGCCCCTTTGAGCGAAGAGCCAGATTTGCTGGAGGAGGTGGCCATCATAGGGAAGGATGCTACTGAAGAGGCCGCCAAATTGCCGCTACGGAGGGACAAGACCATGCTGTTGGGGTGCTCTAGGATTCCCGAGGGAGTCCGAGAAAACCCTGGGCAGTACGTCAGGGACGGGGGCTGTGGTCGAAGATAAGATACCCCTCCAGACCATGGGCCCCCTTCCCTTATTTGGCGCCTCGACGGATGTCCCGCCATCTTCGTCGAGCAACCTGGCATTGGTGCTTGCGCAGCCCGGACTTGGAGCCCCTGGCTCGTCAATGGCGATGTGCACGGAACTCGATGAGGAGCTCCAGCGCATACTGTCATCGGTGTACCAGGGAGTTGAAGAGGTGGATGACTCCGTCGCCGTCGCCATGGACCTGTCCTTCATGGAGTCCGTGGCAGCTGGCCTCAAAGAGATGCATGAGCAGCACAGCCAGAAGTGGCAGGAGCTCAAGGAGCAACGCTAGTCCGCCAACAAGGTGGATCAGAAGCTGAAGGACAAGGGGGTTGAGCTGCGTGACTAATACAGTAAGCAACTCCGGGTCCTCTAGAGGCAACAAGAAGTACTCTCGAGGACAAGAGAGGATGTCATCACTCGAGAGGCGCGCCTGGCGGAGCGCAAAGCACTCCTGGACGCCAGGGAGTAGAGCATTACCCTCCGAGAGCAGAAAATTGAAGCCACTCTCCGCGCCAAGGATGACGACCTGGAGGCCCTTGTCTAGCAGTGCACTAAAGAACTGGAGGACGGGCACAAGGCAGCCCTGGATGCCCTTGCTATTAACTCTGCTGTCCGGCTGAAGAAGCTTGCCGATAAAAAGTTGTCGCCTCTGCCACCAAGGGGGACCTTGACCAGCAAGTGGCCGATCTGACAGAGAAGTTTGCCGCGAGTGCCAAGGAGGTCTCGATTCTCAAGGAGGAGGTGAAGAACGCAGAGTCCCTCCTGAAGGACTCACAATCGCAACTTTCCTCCAAGAGCCAAGGCCTTGAGGCTGCCAACGGCACAATTGAATATCTAAAGGCCAGGATCGGCTTCTTGGAGGGGTCAATGGAATCCGCCGATGCCCGCGAGCAGCATCTGTCGAAGGATCTGGACACCGCAAGGCGCCTCAGGAAGGATGCAGAGGACAAGCTGAAGAACCACTCTGATCAATTTGACCTCTGGATCAAAAGCTTGGTTGACATCGCCGATCGTCCTACTGCTCAGGCTGCGGCAATGGGCATGGAGGGGCTGATCTATTCGGCCAGTAAGCAAGAGGCCCCCAGTGCTAAGCTGGGGATTTTCTTCAATGGGTTGGTTGCCAAGCTGAAGACTCGTGAGGAGGGAAGAGCTGGTCGCTTCGAGACTGAATCCCGAAGGCTTGCCCGCAATTCTCTTCTCATGGTCCTGTGCAATATCGCTTGCCGCCATCCGGACCTCGACCTCGCTCATGGTTTCAGGAAGCCGCCGCGGGGTGTTGATGTTTCTGCTGTCGAGGAGAAGGCCGCCCTTCGCCAACAGGGTTCTCGTCGTACGAGTCTGGCAAGGCCGCCCCTGAATTATTCCTGCCATTGTCTTGTCCTGTAATCAAAACAATGACGCATGTCCTGTGTTTAGACTTTGTACTACTTATGCTTTATGCAGAACTTGGTACCTTTGCTTAATCTGAACTGCGTGTTTATCCCTTTTGAGTGTCATCCATACAGTGCCTGCATGATTAGTCTCTATGCACATTTAGGTTGCCTGCCGGTATCATATTGTCGCGATGGTCGTGAGGGTCTGGCCCTCAACAGTTATCTTGGCATGAATACGTCTCGGTAGGTTTTTCCTCAGTGGTTTCCGACGCAGCCACTCGTTCCATGAGCAGGCTCTGACCAGAATGAGGGTGCAGACAAGAACCCAACAGAGGTACCATCTTGTGGAAGATTTCATCACATGGACACTTCGGTACTCAAGGGATAAACAAACATACAGATTCAAAGAATCCGTAATAACGCAAAGATAGTGTGCTCCCATCTATCCCATTCAGTTGCAGCCGCTCGATGGGCTCGTAAGCTCCGGGAAGGATGGCGTCGAATGCATATTGATTTCTGACCCCCGGCAGGGGTCGGTATGAATCATGTATATCTTGCGGATGGCAAGATGCGATGCCACGCACGGCGAGTTTTTCTCTCTCCTTCCCTTCACTTTTTCTGAACAATCCAACGTCTATCGGCACAAAAGTCACACTGACGCGGATGGCCTTGCCGGAGCGTAATTGCCGGGGCATCGATCAACGGATTCGCACCAGCGATCCACTCAGGATTTCCCTATGCAGGGTAAATAATGAACCGAGTGTCGCGCGGGCTCATCGACGGTGGTGATGCTAAAACCCAAAGCAGCTCGATTGCCACAAAGTTAAGGTGGCAAGGAGAGAAAGAACCCTGCACTTTTGCGCACCGCCTTCTTCCCGCCTGATTCATTTGGGGGGATCTTGTCGCCCATGATTGCTGACTTCCGCCGCTGTCGTGGCCACGATGGAAGGAGGTGGTGAGGTTCGGACAAGGCCGGAGCGGGAGCGGGGCCGCCCTCCCGCTCCGGCTTTGTCCCTCCCCGCCTTTTCTCGAGCGCCATTAAGTAATGACGTTGCTGATGGAGCTAGTGATGATGATGACGCGCTATTTACAGTTTCGGGTTCGCGCAAGTGATCCCCCTACCTGGCGCGCCAAAGATGTCGTGGGAAACCACGGCCACCTATGGGACCAAGAGCCCCTTTCTGGTTCGGCGGGGGGATGGCACGTTGCACAAAGAGCGGAGAAGCGTGGAACAGCATGGCAGAGATCACGCGAGCAGTTTTTACCCAGGTTCGGGCCGCCGTGAGGCGTAAAACCCTACTCCTGCTTTGGTGGATTGATGGTCGAAAAGATGGTGGTGACCGCAGCATGTTTTCCCGGCAGGGTTGCCTCGGGGCGAGAAAGGCTACGCGCGTATGGGTGTGTAAGGGTCCGAATCAATCAACCCTTTCTACGGTTGCTTTGGGCCTCCTTTTATAGATAAAGGGGTCACCAAGGTGGCAAAATCAGTCATTACGCATTAATTAGATAGCAAACAGTGCTATCATACCTAACTCTGCAAGCTGACACAGCACATTAAATGCGCCGCTCAACGTCACATCACAGCTCGCCCAGCAGGCCCTGGCTGGCTGTTTTGCCAGCTTCGCGCCTGCTTGCTTGACACGTCTCAGGATGGGTGTCGCTTGGAGTATTTTCTTTAGGAAGTGGCTGATATGTGGCCAATAGCAGCCACTTAGTCACTTTGGAGCTTGATACCGCACTGATCGACGACGTGCGTCGTGATGAGGTGGTGCGGTGGAGTGGTTTTGCCTCCGTAAGCCCCGGCAGGCCTGCCGGGACGACCCGAAGGCTTGCTTCCGAGGGTATCCCTATCCTTGCCAGGCACGCCTGCCCGACAAGGGAGGTTTTTCCCTTAGCGATATCTTGCTTCTCTGGCTAGTCTTGGTTCTTCAAAAAACTGATCCCTTGTGCTTCAACCTGATCTTGCCGTTGTGATCTTGTTCTCGTGCCTGTTGGCTCTCCGTTCGTGCATGAGTCAGGGGAAAACACATACCCCTTTTCGTGTTCCCCGACATCTAGTGATATTGCCACTACACCTAATGGGCTATTTGATTTATCAGGTGTCACTACCTTTTACAAATACTTTGTTCGTGCTCCTTCGCGATTAGCAATCGCCCTCTTCATTTTGAACGTCTAATACACAAGAGCAACATTTGAATGGATAAATATGGTATGATGAAAGATGGAATATGTACTTAAAATGGATAGGCGGGGCGTATTCAAATAGACGATGTGTAAACTAAGCAAATGGCAGTGCAACAAAGCAAAAGCAATGCAAAGCATCATTTGCAAGATATGTGCAACCAATATAACCTTGCAAAGTTAGAACAAGCACCTTGATGGGTGAATAAGATAGGGCATCCGCCTCTGACTCCTCCACTAGGGAGCTACATTGACTTAGGTCTCCCTCTAGGTCAGAATCATTGTTAGGACCATATTCTAAACACGAATCTATTGGTGGAGAGCGTTTGCATTGCATTGCATCCAGACTTGATCTCAGTCCCTTAATGCCAAGTTTTATAGCCATGGCATTGTTTTGCTTTATTCTTTTCATGCACGCAAGCTCATAATCATTATGATGTTGTTTCAGTATATGAGATTCATGAGAACATAAAAAGTAGTGAGATTATCTATGGAATGCATTTCGGATTCTACTCGAATAGTGTCTCCCTACAAACCCGTGTGTATACAAAGTTCAACCCCCAACCCTGCTGACCAGACCACACACAGAAATACAAACATCTTATGTCTCTATAAGGGGCGGACACACATTTCAAAACTGAAGTAGGAACATTACAATCATATCAAATTCGTAGTTGAACAAGTAAACTAAGGAATTATGAGTGGCATAATGTTTAGCTTCAAGGGTGGAGTTCTGGTAGTGCGACACAAAGTAAGTAGGAAGATTGTATTCCATGTAAAAGATCGTAGTCTATGTAAAAGGTGGATATGACACTTATATTTCTATATAATGCAGTGTTCGTTGCACACACATGATGGAAGAGATCACATAGAGAAATACTATTTACTCATTTCTGCGGTTCCAGTATTTTGAAACAGGGTGGTCCACTCTAAAAGAATATTGACAACAAATATGACAAGGCAAGCATAGAGTTAGTGAATCAATCATTACTTGTGAGCTTACTAGGACAAGTATACATAATTGTAATTGCAGTAAGAGATCGTCCAAAATCTGAATCAAGAAGTTGGTCTAGCACTTATTATTTGCAACTAATAGAAGTGAATAAGTGGATATCATATCGAATCAGTAAGAAAGAAAGACAAGTAAAATTGTGATGACCCACAAGTATAGGGGATCTATCTTAGTCCTTTCGATAAGTAAGAGTGTCGAACCCAACGAGGAGCAGAAGGAAATGACAAGTGGTTTTCAGTAAGGTATTCTCTGCAAGCACTGAAATTATCGGTAACAGATAGTTTTGTGATAAGGTAATTTATAATGGGTAACAAGTAACAAAAGTAAACAAGGTGCAGCAAGGTGGCCCAATCCTTTTTGTAGCAAAGGACAAGCCTGGACAAACTCTTATATAAAGGAAAACGCTCCCGAGGACACATGGGAATTATCGTCAAGCTAGTTTTCATCACGCTCATATGATTCGCGTTCGTTACTTTGATAATTTGATATGTGGGTGGACCAGTGCTTGGGTACTGCCCTTCCTTGGACAAGCATCCCACTTATGATTAACCCCTCTTGCAAGCATCCGCAACTACAAAAGAAGTATTAAGGTAAACCTAACCATAGCATGAAACATATGGTTCCAAATCAGCCCCTTACGAAGCAACGCATAAACTAGGGTTTAAGCTTCTGTCACTCTAGCAACCCATCATCTACTTATTACTTCCCAATGCCTTCCCCTAGGCCCAAACAATGGTGAAGTGTCATGTAGTCGACGTTCACATAACACCACTAGAGGAAAGACAACATACATCTCATGAAAATATCAAACGAATACCAAATTCACATGACTATTTATAGCAAGACTTCTCCCATGTCCTCAGGAACAAAGGTAACTACTCACAAATCATATTCTTGTTCATAATCAGAGGGGTATTAATATGCATAAAGATCTGAACATATGATCTTCCACCAAATAAACCAACTAGCATCAACTACAAGGAGAAATCAACACTACTAGCAACCCACGGGTACCAATCTGAGGTTTTGAGACAAAGATTGGATACAAGAGATGAAGTAGGGTTTGAGATGAGATGGTGTTGGTGAAGATGTTGATGGATATTGACCCCCTCCCAATGAGAGGATCGATGGTGATGATGATGCTGATGATTTCCCCCTCCCGGAGGGATGTTTCCCCGGCAGAACAGCTCCGCCAGAGCCCTAGATTGGTTCCGCCAGGTTCCGCCTCGAGACGGCGGCGCTTCGTCCCGAAATCTTCCTTCTGATTTTTTCTAGGGCAAAAGACTTCATATAGCAAAAGATGGGCACCGGAGGCCTGCCAGGGGGCCCACGAGGCAGGGGGCGCGCCCCCCACCCTCGTGGACAGGGTGTGGCCCCCCTCCGGTGCTTTCTTCGCCCAATATTTTTAATATATTCCAAAACTGACTTCCGTCAAATTTCAGGACTTTAGGAGTTGTGCAGAATAGGTCTCTAATATTTGCTCCTTTTCCAGCCCAGAATTCCAGCTACCGGCATTCTCCCTCTTCGTGTAAACCTTGTAAAATAAGAGAGAATAGGCATAAGTATTGTGGCATAATGTGTAATAACAGCCCATAATGCAATAAATATCGATATAAAACATGATGCAAAATGGACGTATCAAATTGTCAGCAAACCTGGTCGGTAGTAGTAATCTGAGTCAATGTCACTATGACCAACAATCCAACATGACTACTGTGTGTTCCTAGGGTCGGAATTTTGGGACCCTGTGAACTTTACTGGTACTAAAGATTACTGAAATATCTGAACCATTAAGTGTAGGCACGACTAAATTGGGTTGCTGACTGTTGAGAAGGTATCTCAGGATAAATCGGGTTGGCTTAGTGGGTGTTGCATGCCTGAGCCCTGAACGGACTGGGAAAGTAGGCATGGCAGTGCACCCGGGCATCGGTGACGCCGTTGGGTGAGTGGTTCTAGACCTCCTGTTAGTCCGGTGTCTATTCCTAAAGTGATGTCGTCCGGGGATGGCAAGTCGCCGGCGAGGCAAATGGCTGGGGGCGAGTAGAGATTAGAAGCGTAGTAGGCCGACCCAAAATCCCAGGGTGGAGCCCGGCCCATCGTGGCCACCCTGCAGATCCACCCAAGTGGCGTACATGCATTTAGAAACTAAATTAGGAACATTTAGCTGACCAACTAAATGACTCTATTTTTAATAATATCATATTTTTATTTGAACAACTAAGCTTGTTTAGCTTGATGGGAGGAGTATTGCTATTATGACACAAAGCACGTAGGCTGATCGTATAGTGATCATAAAAGGGGGAAACCCTAAGCATCATCAATTAAACCCTATTATGATTGTGCTATGGTAAATTTGAAGCTGCAAACCACAGAAATGCTACTTAGCAACCATTGTTTGCTTTGAACTAAGAACTAAGATTCTAAGAGCTGACAAGAAAGTACAGTAACCAAGGTACGATCTATTTTCTGGCTAACCAAAAAGTTGAGTAGATATGAACTAGTACCACCTCTATTGTGGCGCCGTGTAGGCATTGGGGGTGCGATGGCTATCGGTGGCGTGAAAGCGGATCTTCGGCCGTAGACGGATGCATCGGGGGATAGGTCCCGTTGAGATGGATGAGAAGTTCGTCGGAGCAGCCCCGGCAAGGAGGCTGACGGCGCCGATGAAGCGAGAGGACGCGTTGCAAGGCTCGTAGTCTGTCACCATGGATGAGAAACATCCATCTCTAGTTGTGGATGACGCGGTCTTGGTAGGCGCTCTGGCATGGTGGAGATTTGTAGGATTGAAAGTATGTCTAGAGGGGGTGATTAGACTACTTGACCAATTAAAAATCTAGCCTTTTCCCAATTTTAGTCCTTGGCAGATTTTAGCAACTTATCACAAGTCAAGCAATCAACCTACACATGCAATTCTAAGAGTGTAGCAGCGAAAAGTAAAACAATTGCATATGAAGGTAAAGGCAGGAGATTGAGGGAGCAAACGCAATGTTGACACGGAGATTTTTTATCCGTGGTTCCGATAGGTGGTGGTATCATACATCCACGTTGATGGAGACTTCAACCCACGAAGGGTAATGGTTGCGCGAGTCCACGGAGGGCTCCACCCACGAAGGGTCCATGAAGAAGCAACCTTGTCTATCCCACCATGGCCGTCGCCCACGAAGGACTTGCCTCACTCGGGTAGATCTTCACAAAGTAGGCGATCTCCTTGCCCTTACAAACTCCTTGGTTCAACTCCACAATCTTGACGGAGGCTCCCAAGTGACACCTAGCCAATCTAGGAGACACCACTCTCCAAGAAGTAACAAATGGTGTGTTGATGATGAACTCCTTACTCTTGTGCTTCAAATGATAGTCTCCCCAACACTCAACTCTCTCTCATAGGATTGGATTTGGTGGAAAGATGATTTGAGTGGAAAGCAACATGGAGAAGGCTAGAGATCAAGATTTATCTGGTTGGAATGGAATGTCTTGACCTCAACACAAGTGTAGGTGGTTCTCTCTCAGAAAATGTATGTTGGAAGTGTAGGCATGTTCTGATGGCTCTCTCCACGAATGAAGAGTGGGTGGAGGGGTATATATAGCCTCCACACAAAATCTAACCGTTACACACAATTTACCAAACTCGGTCAGACCGATTTAGTTCATAATGTGACCGTTAGGATTTTCGATGGGACCGACATGTCAACTCGGTGAGACCGATTTCGTTAGGTTTACGGCATAACGTAATCTCGGTGAGACTGATTACACAAACTCGGTGAGACCGATTTTGGTAATAGACAAACAGAGAGTTGGTCAGGCAAACTCGATGGGCCGGTTCGCTCATCTCGGTTAGACCGAAACGTTACGAAAGGGAAAGGAGAGTTTGCATTGCAATCTCGGTGGGACCGATCGCTCATCTCAGTTTGAATGAAACATTATGAAGGGAAACAGAGAGATTACAATCCCATCTCGGTGAGACTGAGATCCCTATCGGTGAGACCGAAAAGACTAGGGTTTCTGGCAGTGGCTATGTCAATTGAACTCGGTGGCGTCGGATAGACAGTTTCGGTGGGGCCGAGTTTGACTTTTGGTTTGGGACATATGTGGATGTGAGAAAGTAGTTGAGGGTTTTTGGAGCATATCAGTAAGCACTTTGAGCAAGAAACTCATTAAGCAACACCTCACCCCCTCTTGATAGTATTGGCTTTTCCTATGGACTCAATGTGATCTTGGATCACTTAAAATGAAAAATGTAGAGTCCTGAGCTTTGAGCTTGAGCCAACCCTTTGTCCTTAGCATTTTGAGGGGTCCACTTTCTAATCCATGCCATGCCAATCATTGAGCTTTCCTGAAATGTTTATCTTGAAATAGCATTAGCTCAATGAGCTATATGTTGTTAGGAATTACCAAAACCACCCAGGGATAGTTGCACTTTCAATCCCCCCCTTTTTGGTAATTGATGACAACATATAGATCAAAGCTTCGTCAAATGATAATAAGATTGGAAAACATCGTCGCTTTGAGAAGTATGTGATAAGCAAGAGCTCCCCATAAATTTGTGCACTGCTTTTGAATGCAAATGCACAATCGATTAGGATCATGGGTTACTCTTCCGTGCCACATACATCTTGGTGGAGCGCTCAAAATGATAGAAGTTCAAAGCATGCACTCATCACCAAGCAAGTGAATGATCATATAAGGATATAAGAGATAATATCATCCAACAAGCATTAAGGGTAGCATATGATCAAACACATGATCAAACAAGTATCTCACAAGCACATAAAGTATCACACACAAGCACACAATAAAAAGTTTCAACCAAAATAGCAAAATAGAAAGAGA
The DNA here is from genome assembly GCF_002575655.3 of Aegilops tauschii subsp. strangulata. Lineage (NCBI taxonomy): Eukaryota > Viridiplantae > Streptophyta > Magnoliopsida > Poales > Poaceae > Aegilops > Aegilops tauschii. The sequence continues at coordinate 258,511,727 of NC_053037.3, forward strand.
GATAAAAAGCAACACTCTCTCTCGAAGCCTATGATCTATACATTTTTCCCCCTTTGGCAACAAGTTACCAAAAAGTTCAAAATGCATAGTGCTAAACGACTCTCAGGCTTGATCTTCAGTAGGTGTAGAGATGACTCCAAGGACGAAAGCTTCTTTTGATGTAGCTGGAGCTGGTGGAGTGGCTGCTAGAGGTGGCGCTGGAGCTGTAGCTGCTGGAGCTAATGTTGTAGCTCGAGTATCTGTGACTGGCACTGCAGCAGATCTCTGTCCCCTGGGCACTCTAGCAAAAGCATCTGTAGTAGACTTGCCCTTCTTCTCCTCTGCTTCCTCCTGTAGCTGCTCAACTGCAGTATGGATCTCAGTTACCTTGACATCCAGATCATAGAATTTCTGCTCAATGATCCTCTCCAAACTCTCCTGGTTTTTAGTCAGGGTGGCCAAGCCCTTCTCAATCCTCAAAGTGGATTGGATCAGATATCCAAGTTGATCTTGTTTGGATTTCAAGAACACTTGAGATGCCTCTTCAACAGTTGGCATCTTGTAGCTTTCTCTGCCCTTGCCTTCTCTCTCTTCTCATGTGCTTGAGCTGATGATGGTTCATTTTCATTCATGACAACAGTGTTGTCTTCAAATTCAGGGTAGATGGGCATGTGCTCCTTATCCAATAGATATTTTCCTGTTCCCATCTTGGAGTTGATGAGCTCCTGAATTTGTGGGCCATACCCACAACTTCTCTTCTGATCAGCTGCTGTCCTTTTGATTGTCTCCACAATCAGACTCATGACTTTGAACTTTTGAGGCACATCAAACAAATGTAGCAAGTTGATAGCATGTCCTCTGATCATCTTGTGATCACCTGACTTGGGTAGCAATGTGTGCCTTAGGATCCAGTTTATAGTAGGCAGACCAAACAACAAAAAGTGGACAGATCCAAACTTATGAGTCTCCAAAGCATCATCTGGGATCTCTTTGTACATTTTGGCCATCGTGTTATGGTCTTTCTTCTTTTCAGCATAAACATCCAAGTCATCCTCACTTTCTTCTGGGGCATTGATCAACTGAGCCCATTCTTTAATAGAAGATTGGTACCTTGTACCTTCAGACATCCAAATGATCTTCCCATCTCGGTAGAAGTGAGCAGTGGAGTAAAACTGCATGATCAGCTCATGATTCCACTTGGTGAGCTTCTGGGCAACAAATGTATCAACTCCACATGCCTTGAAGCTGTCATATACACCTGGATAGTGATCTTCATTCTCCTTGATGTACTCCTAGTCAACCCATCTCATGTCACACACTATGGGCTTCTTGTCAAGCAAAATTGTCTCATAGAAGTCTTGTTGTTCCTTTGTGTGAAACCTATAGTCAACAGCAGTTCTCCTCCTGACAGCATATGGATCAGACTGTCTCCATAATCTCAGTCCTGAATCCTTCCTGGTTTTCATGTTCTCTGCAACAGGATGTGCATCATTGTGGTCAGAGATCTTGGGCTTCAGCTTTCTCAAAACAAAGTGAATCATCTTCTTCTTCTTCAGCAGCTTCAGGCACTGGGGCCTTGTTCTTCTCCTCAGCAGGAATACTGCTGGTGTTCCTCTTGGGTTTAGGCTTCTGATCTGGAGCAGCAGCCTTGGGAGCAGCTTTGGGCTTAGATGGAGCAGCCCCTAATCTGGTTGCATCTCCCATGAGCTTCTGAGCTTTGGGTGCTGGTGCAGCATCCTCTTGTTCTTCCTCTTCTCTTTCAGAGTCTCTCTTCATTGAGGGCTTGCCAAGAACTCTGGCAGTAGTGGTTCTTGCCCTCTTATTCTTCTTACCATCACCTGTTGCTTCACCATCTTCTGATTCAATGGTGAACTTCATAGTTTCACCTGTGGCAACTTTCTTTGGCTTGGAAGCTTCAGCAGTAGAGGCTCTGGCTTTTGACATTGGAACTCTTCTTGCTGGAGCCTTTGTTTTCATTCCAGGCTTTGTTGCAGCAGTAGTGCTATATTCCTTCTTCAGCACCTTCTTTCTTGAAGTGGCCTCATCCTCAACAGCCACATAATCTTCATCTTCAGAATCTGAGGTTTTCTTCTTCCTTGTCCTGGTAGCTGCCTTGGGCAAGTTACTAGGTGTTCTCCTGCTGCCCTCATCATAGCTCCCTGAGGGACTAGTGCCCTCACTCAACTGAACCTGCTCTTCAGACTTGTTCTGACTATCACTTTGATCAGACATCTCTTCAAGCTCACTGACAGCAGACCCTGAGAATAGGTTGTAGATGAGGTAGAGTAGATGAGCATCACAAAGTACAGAGGTTTTGTAAAATAATTGAGTCAAAAAGCTTAGTTCTAGTTCTCTACAGAAGTGATCTCGGAGCTACCGAGCTGACAAACTCGGTGATACCAAAGCAACAATTGGAACCTAAACTAGTGAACTCGGTAGGGCCGAGTCACTTTTTGGTGGCACCGAGATTGCTAGGGTTTCACAGAATCCTGAACTCGGTCACACCGATTTGCACGTTTCGGTCAGACCGAAAAGCGCATGTGCAATGGTCAAGGCCGAATCGGTGAGATCGTTTTCTACAGTTCGGTCGGTCCGAGATGAGTTCTGCGCAGAGCTAACCCTAAAATTTTCGAATCAATCTAGACCTAAGGAAGTTTTTGCTGGATGGATCAATCTCAATCGTGGCAAGAAACATGGCATTGTCCTTGTGCTAGGAATCGGAGTGAAAAATACAGCACAAGGGGTCAAACACTTACCCTAGAGCGGCGAGTGTTTGCTACGGCGGCAACGGCGGAGCAGATTGCCGTTGACGGCGGCGGAGACCAGCGGCGGGAGGTCGCTGGGGGCGAGAGGACGATCCGTAGACCCGAAGAGGCAGAGCAGGTTACGCGCGGGGGAAGGGTTTCGGAATTTTTTTCAAAATTTGACCCGTCAGTATATAACCTGACCCTGTCGGTGTGACCGAGTGGAACAACTCGGTGGCACCGAGATGCAAAACTGCAGGCAGTTACTGCAACTCGGTGTGACCGAAAGGTTCTAATTGGTTGCACCGAGATTGAAAACATAGATCTACTTAGTGATCTCGGTAGGACCTAAAAGGATGAATCGGTCAGACCGAAATGCACAAAGAGGTTTTGGAAGTTTAAGTCTATGAAGAATCGGGGACTCCGAGTGCTCCTCACACAGAGTGGTTCGAATCTGACTTGATCAAACTTTGTGATGTAGATGAATAGAGTTTGAGACGAGAAAAGCATAGATAGCTAGAGGGAGTTCTTAGGCATTCTTGTCCATCCATTTGGCAAAAGAGAAAAAGCCAACAATCAAAGCAACAAATGGATGTCCTTGAATGAGTAAAATATGCATCCAACATGCTCACACAATTAAAATTGCAAATGAAATATGTGACAAAGCATGCACAAACACTCTAGCATCTATCAAGCAATTGGCGATGACTAGGTCATCTATATATGAGTATATTGACTTAGGAGTCAAATGAGAACATTTGATCATAGGTCCTACTCATCGTTTAAGCACAAGTGGGGTTACCACTTTACATAAAGCATTGTTGTGCTCACACCATTAGAGTTGCTTTAGCTCAATTTTAGAGTAAAGCTCCCCCTAGATGTGATATCCCCCCTAAGAGGGATGAACTAACCTTGGGTTTTGTCGATGATGACTTCATGTAGGTGTTGAAGATGTGGATGCTCAAAGTTGATGTAGATCATTCGGAGCAATCCATTGGAATGAGTTGCACTTTCAATACCTACACGGGTTAGTCCCACAAGGAACAAGCAAGGATATCCATAGACATAGAGTGATGTATACACAAGGTGTTGTCCATGAAAGCATTAGGTTACCTTGTCCCTTGTCTTACCAACAAGAGGGTTTGTGACTCCTTGGACTAGTGCAAGATGTGGAAGTTGTTTGCACTTGTCATTGCCAAAATGATAAGAGTGAAGTATGTTGGCGGAGTCACCCTCAAGAACTCTCTAGTTCTTCTTCTTCGGGATCCACACCATCTTGATGGGACTCCTTGGAGTTGTAGTCGTACTTGATGAAGTAGAACTTGATGTAGTTTTGTGAACCCACTTGACTAAGGCCTTAGGTGCTTCTTCAAATGCATCAATTTCCTCTTGAAGCTTGTCCTTGCCTTTTTGCTTGTGGTCTTGTGGCGGAAGATCATCTTGAGCTTGTGTTCCTTTTAAAGAAGTAGGATCATACTTCTCTTGTTAAGGAACAAACTTCGTCTTGGGGTATTGATCTTCTTCCCACTCAACTCCATTGGCATTGAACTTTCGTTCAAAACCAACACCTTGATTCTTCCGGTGTATTCCTTGCTTGCGTGCAATTTCCTCAAATTGCTTACTTCCGGCAAGGCTCTTGTAAACACCTTTCTCTATAATTCCCTTCAATAAGCTATTTTCTTGCTCAAGTGTAACTTGGCTAAGAGAATCATTAGTGGAATCAAGAGAACTACTAGAAGCAACAACATTGGATTTAGCATGATTAATAGCACATTCATCATAGTTTTCATAACTAGAGTTGTCAACAAGTAAATCATCATCTCCTAGCAAATCATCTTCATCACTATTGAAATCAACATACTCGGGGTGTGTTACCTTTGGACCTTTAGCCATGAAGCATCTCCCACTTCCTTCATTTGGTGATTCAAATATGTCGTAGGAGTTGGTTGTCACAAGTGCTAGTCCGGCAACACCTTCATCTTGAGTATATTCGGAGTTGGAGTGATAACTTCTTTCGGAGTGATTGTCGGAGTCAGAGCCGGATACCCATTCACCAACATGAGCTTGATGTCTTCTTTTTGTGTAGCTCCTTGATGACTTGTCCTTCCTTTCCGAATCCTTGCTTCTCCGAGAGGGTCTTCGTTCATAACGATCATCTCTACTCCTTCTTTCTCTTGATGGTGATTCTTCTCTTCTACTCCTTCTTTTGGGAGAATCTTCTCTTCTTTTGTAGGGAGCCGTACACTCATTGGAGTAGTGTCTGGGTCTTCCATAATTGTAGCAATTGCGCTCACGACTAGAAGATCTTTTGTCATTGTAGGACCTTGACTTGGAACTTCTTTCCTTGCTTCTACTTTTGTAGGACTTGTTGAAGTTCTTCACCATTAGGCTCAATTCTTCATTGAAGGTTTGTTTCTCACTTGATTATGTGGGAGCATCACACGAGGCTTTGTAAGCACCACTTGACTTGTTGTGAAGCTCTTCCTTATCCTTGAGTGACATCTCATGAGCAACAATTCTTCCAATGACTTCCATTGGCTTGAGATCTTTGTAACTGGGCATCATTTGGATCAATGTGCACATGGTATCATATTTTCCATCCAAGGCTCTTAGGATCTTCTTCATGATGAATCTCTCGATCATCTCTTCACTTCCTAAGCCGGCAATCTCATTTGTGATGAGAGCAAGTCTAGAGTACATTTCAGCGACGCCTTCACCATCCTTCATTTTGAACTTGTCAAGTTGCCTTTGAAGCACATCCAATTTGGATTCCTTGACGGAGTCGGTACCTTCGTGCATGTCAATCAAAGTATCCCAAATTTCCTTTGCATTCTCAAGACGGCTGATTTTGTTGAATTCTTCGGGGCACAATCCGTTGAAGAGAATATCACAAGCTTGAGCATTGTATTGCAGCATCTTCAACTCCTCCGCAGTAGCGTCAGGGTTTGGTTCTCTCCCATCAAAGAATTCACCTTGAAAGCCAATACACACAATAGCCCAAACGGCCGGGTTATGTCCAAGAATATGCATTTTCATCTTATGCTTCCAACTAGCAAAATTTGTACCATCAAAGTAAGGACCTCTACGGTGGTAATTTCCCTCGCTAGACGCCATACTCTCCTAGATTGTGAAACCAAGGCTATGACCACCAAGAGCTATGGAAATCAAAGGAAATGGAGACCAAATCTCTTATACCACTTGTAGGATCGAAAGTATGTCTAGAGGGGGTGATTAGACTACTTGACCAATTAAAAATCTAGCCTTTTCCCAATTTTAGTCCTTGGCAGATTTTAGCAACTTAGCACAAGTCAAGCAATCAACCTACACATGCAATTCTAAGAGTGTAGCAGCGGAAAGTAAAACAATTGCATATGAAGGTAAAGGCAGGAGATTGAGGGAGCAAACGCAATGTTGACACAGAGATTTTTTATCCGTGGTTCCGATAGGTGGTGCTATCGTACATCCACGTTGATGGAGACTTCAACCCACGAAGGGTAACGGTTGCGCGAGTCCACGGAGGGCTCCACCCACGAAGGGTCCATGAAGAAGCAACCCTGTCTATCCCACCATGGTCGTCGCCTGCGAAGGACTTGCCTCACTCTGGTAGATCTTCACGAAGTAGGCGATCTCCTTGCCCTTACAAACTCCTTGGTTCAACTCCACAATCTTGACGGAGGCTCCCAAGTGACACCTAGCCAATCTAGGAGACACCACTCTCCAAGAAGTAACAAATGGTGTGTTGATGATGAACTCCTTGCTCTTGTGCTTCAAATGATAGTCTCCCCAACACTCAACTCTCTCTCATAGGATTGGATTTGGTGGAAAGATGATTGAGTGGAAAGTAACTTGGGGAAGGCTAGAGATCAAGATTTATGTGGTTGGAATGGAATATCTTGACCTCAACACAAGTGGAGGTGGTTCTCTCTCAGAAAATGTATGTTGGAAGTGTAGGCATGTTCTGATGGCTCTCTCCACGAATGAAGAGTGGGTGGAGGGGTATATATAGCCTCCACACAAAATCAAACCGTTACACACAATTTACCAAACTCGGTGGGACCGCATCGTTAAACTCGGTCAGACCGATTTAGTTCATAATGTGACCGTTAGGATTTTCTGTGGGACCGACATGTCAACTCGATGAGACCGATTTCGTTAGGGTTAGGGCATAACATAATCTCGGTGAGACCGATTACTCAAACTCGGTGAGACCGATTTTGGTAATAGACAAACAGAGAGTTGGTCAGGCAAACTCGGTGGGACCGATTCGCTCATCTCGGTTAGACCGAAACGTTACAAAAGGGAAACAGAGAGTTTGCATTGCAATCTCAGTGGGACCGATCGCTCATCTCAGTTTGACCGAAACGTTATGAAGGGAAACAGAGAGATTACAATCCCATCTCGGTGAGACCGAGATCCCTATCGGTGAGACCGAAAAGACTAGGGTTTCTGGCAGTGGCTATGTCAATTGAACTCGGTGGCGCCGGATAGACAGTTTCGGTGGGGCCGAGTTTGACTTTTGGTTTGGGACATATGTGGATGTGAGAAAGTAGTTGAGGGTTTTTGGAGCATATCACTAAGCAGTTTGAGCAAGAAACTCATTAAGCAACACCTCACCCCCTCTTGATAGTATTGGCTTTTCCTATGGACTCAATGTGATCTTGGATCACTTAAAATGAAAAATGTAGAGTCCTGAGCTTTGAGCTTGAGCCAACCCTTTGTCCTTAGCATTTTGAGGGGTCCACTTTATAATCCATGCCATGCCAATCATTGAGCTTTCCTGAAATGTTTATCTTGAAATAGCATTAGCTCAATGAGCTATATGTTGTTAGGAATTACCAAAACCACCCAGGGATAGTTGCACTTTCAAGAACGGCGGCGATGGATGGGGTGGCGAACGGAGGAGGCTGGTGTGGGGATGGTGTTCTAGCACGGACGATGTATCAATGGGACAATGGAGGGAGAGGTACCGGGAACCATGTCTTTGGGACGCGCTTGTCTAAAATATGGGAAAGTTATGATCTTAGCGTCCGTTTAAAATTTGGATGTCTCGTCGGTTCGGATAGGACGGTAATCTCGCATCTCCCCAATATTTGCCCAGAGCGATTTCGGGCGAGGAGAGGGTGTTTTGGCGCCCATGGTTGGCGCCCACGGTGTATGAACGTGGCTGACAAGTAGGGCGGTTGTGTCAGATATGAGTGAAGTTACAAACCTGCCCCTACTAAAATATTGCCTACATCGATTTCAGCCGAGTCAAGTTTGTTTTGCCGCCCATCGTGTATGAATTGGGAAATGGAGGGAGAGACAGAGGTCTTTTTGGACGAGCTTGAATCAAATGTGTTTTGCCGCCCATGTTTGGTGCCCACCGTGTCTGAATGGGCTCAGAGGCGGTCATGTCACGTCTGATTGAAGTTACTAACCTATCCCTATTGATAGCAGTGGAGATCGGGCCGATGGGTTGTCCGTGTAAGGGGTAGACATTAATTTCCATCTCGCAAACACCGGCTTCGGGGAGCCGACATGGGAGTGGATGTTTTGCCGCTTCTTTCAAATTTTGGGACAATAAGCATTAAGGTTTACCCTGGCAAATAAATTAGAATCCATTTTGTATTCTTATATGAATCTTTATAAATCATTCTATGTTTTTATATATATCTTCAAAAGCACAACAAAGATGTATTCCACTATCATATATGAATATGATTTACAAATGCCGATACTCGAATTCAGAAGGTAGAATCCAGTTTAAGGTGAATTCGAATATTTGAAACCACTTTATGTCCAACTCAAGTGTAACATGTATGACACATGTAGCAAGTACAACATCTTGGCCCTTTCAGATGCGTGCCACTTAAGGACCATCTATACTACTATTATTGTTGAATGCACATTCAGCCCGATTGGCATATTTGTAGGTCTGGCATAGCAGACAAAAAATATCTTTGCCTCAAGAAAAAAATGAAATGTCTCACGGTCTTATCAATTAATGCAGACTCATGCTAAAAAAATACAGACCAAAAACAAAAAAATTACATGATCTCTAAAACAAATGGTTTGATCGATTACATGAACAAACAACACAAAGGTTATTCAATGATGGAAAAAACATTTACCTATGATTTACCAAGTGGGATTTCAATTTCCTTTTTACCTTCAGGACCTTAACAATGCGGTCGGTCTCAACTTGTTTCGTTTTGAAATCCGCCAAATATGTAATGGTTGTCTTGAGTATTGCTTGTGATTGTGTTGTTTGCTTCCTCAACATGTCAACTTCATCTCTAAGTGCGGAAGCAGAATCTCCTTCTACCAATAGCGTAGCCTCTAGAGCATCAGCAGTTGGCAATTCATGATGCACGATTGGGCCGATGCCACTGCTCTGGGATGATACAACGTCCATGGGGACCCCGCTCTTTGATTTTGGGCTAACCTGTTTTGCCATTAAAGTTCTGATTGGATTTAGAAAAGTTAAAGTTAGCAAAACATCAAAACTGGGAGCTAGAATAGCAACCCAGTTAAACAAACAAGGAATTAAAGAGTTTCCATTGGATGCTGAAAAGTAGTTATTAACATCATTGCAACCGGTTGCAGCAGCAAAGCAGTTAAACAAACAAGTTTTGCAAAAGGTACCTCTTGTGGCATTGGAGTTTCTCATGGATACTAAAAAGTTGAGTCGCCAGTAACTTGATTAGAGCAACGGGTTGCAGCAGCAAAGCAGTTAAACAAACAAGTTTTGCAAAAGGCACCTATTGTGGCATTGGAGTTTCTCTTGGATACTAAAAAGTTGAGTAGGCAGTAACTTGACTAGAGCAACAAGTTACAGCAGCAAACCTGTTATACAAATAAAATTTTGAAAATGTACCTGTTGCGCAATTGGACTTCCAATTGGATCCTGAAAAGTTGAAGTTGGTAAGATGATTACAACAACAAGTTACTGCAGCAAACCAGGTAAATAAGGAAGTTTTTGAAAACATACCTGTTGTGCCATCAGAGTTTCAGTTGGATCCTGCAAACTTGAATGTTACCAATCATAAATAAAGTGTTGCAAGAGCCATAAGAAACTAACATTAAACTAGTAAAACTAACCAGTTTTGGCAACGTAATTAATTACCCATGAACTAGTAAAACTAACAAGTTCTTAGCAATGTATTAAAGTAACAAGTCGATACCGTTTACTAGCAACACAGACATCTGTAAATTTCTTTGATGTAAGCAAAATGATTCCGACACATATATATAAGTTAAAAAGATGTTGTCCCTCATATAAAGACATTTGTCTGTCTATGAACATGCAAACATTACTAGTGCTACAAGTCATAGCAGCAAACCATTTAAACAAACAGGGTATCAGAAGGTAAATTACACATGAATTTTGCTGAACCCTAGAAGTGGATATGACTAGCTATCTACGTGCTTAAGTAGCTATTTAAGTTCAGGCAAACAGGTAATTCTATATACAGTAAGTATCAAACACATAGAGAGGCGCAGTCTATAATAGGATTAACAGGCTATGGCATTATGTAACCAGTAGGAAACTAAATTAAGCCAAGCAATGTAATTGAACATTTTTCCAATCAGTGGCTAACTAAAATTCCGAGAAGCAAGTAACATAACTTATGCTAGCCCTTTGTAAAGGCACATTGCAACTTCTTTTTCGCTTACAAGGTTCTACGAAGGAGTCCACGGCATCAATTGCTTGGATACATAGTCCCAGTACTTCTTTCTTCCCACACTGCATTTGTAAGTCGAATGGTTGATCTGATAAGATGGTGCATCCTTAATATGTTATATGAGGACGGGTTGTCAAACTAGTTGTAGCAACACACATCACACTGGCTTTTACTGTATATTTCATGCGATTACATTTGGCATATCAAGATCTAAGCAATCTACAATAGGATGAAAAGACTAGCATCCTTCACATTATTGGCGAACTCAGTTCATAGAAACAAGCAATTCAACCATTCTATGGTAAATCCAAGCGCCACTAGAATATTTTTCACTACCCCAATCATACACGCAAAAAGGGACGGCGCCACTATAGGGGGCTAGGGGCTGGTATGGGCGGCCGCCTCGGGTGGATGGAAAGTGCGCACCTAGTTTGAGTCGTCCAGGTTGGCCCAGGCTAGTTTTGTTCGTCCCAGCGCATGAGCAGACAATGTAAAAACTAAAGAAAAACATTTCAATTTGGATGGGCCAATAACGTAAGTGCAAGGCAGGCCCTATAGCAGGCTCGTGGCCCAAACGAGTGCCTCCCATATCGATCGACGGCAGGAAAAATCCCCAATTCGTTCGCTCCAGCCTCCAGTCTGGTTTGCTCCTAACCTAGCCGTCGCTGGACAGACCGACAAAGCTCTTCCTCGCGCCCTCGATGGACGCCGGTTGCCGAGCTTCAAGCGAATGGAAGGACAAGAAGATGAAGATCCAACCTTTCGGCATTCTGGGAACCAGGGTACCAGACTTGCCTTCCTGTGGCCCATGGCGTGGCTCCATCAACGGCCTGGTACGGCCCATCAGCAAGACCACCAAGACAAGACCCTCGCGAGGGGCCAAGCCTCGCGAGGCGGACGGCGCCAAGACCTCCCGAGGGAGCGGCCTCCCCAGGTGGCCTCTCGAGGAGCGGAGATTTCTATGTAGGTACCTAGCCTCATGAGGCTACCATGACGCAAGCCATGGCGACCACGGCAGGCGGGCGCCAGCGGGCGCAGAGGAGGCAGTTTCCTCTTTGGTGCTAAGGATTCAAGGACAGGCGTGGGTTCCGAGGAATCTGGCAAAGGTTTCCATTCCGGTGCAACGAGATCAAGACCACCAGGACGGCAGGACGGATGTCATTGCCGAGCCCACCGCTGCGTCACGACCAAAAGCTTTGTAGGCGAAGACCACCTTTTGTAAGGATAAGATGTACTACTTGTCCCCTTTCAAATTGGCCACTGCGGGATTCCTTCCAGCCTACGTTTTGGGGGAAGAGGGCCGAGGCCAATAGAAATATAGGTTAGCCACCACCGTAGAAGGGGTCAACTCATTCCCTCACCCATAGACCTCATGAGGCTGTTCATCCCTTGTACTAGTTCATCCTCAGCCCCTTGTGAGGCCAATCCACCACAAAGCAGGAGTAGAGTCTTACACCGCAAGGTGGCCTGAATCTGAGTAAACTGTCGTGTTCATCTTCTTCCTTGTTCACGCAGATCGAACTAGGTCATGGGGCGATAAGCTGGTAGGCTAGATAGGTGAGTCCTTCGCACACGCCCCAGAGTTCGAACCTTCCTTGGGTCTGCGGAGCCCTGAATCCTACACAACCCTAGGTGTAGCCTGCGTGGGAGGCAACGGCGGCAGCACAGGAATGGCGTCGAGCTTGCGCAAACGGACAGTCCCAGCTTGCAAGAGCAGCATGCGCAACGAGCAGGTACATCACATCCCTGATTATATCTAATTCAACTGTTCAATTTCCGGCCAATAGTTAAACCTGATGGTGTTGTAAAATTGCTTGTATGTAGGGAATCTATAAGAAAATGAAACCAATTTCTGGTTATTTTATGACTCCCCCAATCAATACCGAACTGACTGGACCTGATGTGTCTAATCAAGTTTCCGGTGCAAACATACAAGCTCATGTTGTTCATGAGCCTGAAGTGTCTAATGAACAGACTACTAATGACAGATTTGATGCAAACATTTTACATGCTCCTGGTGTTAAACATATAGTGTCTAATGAGGGATCTAATGCAAGCATTTTGCAAGCTCCCATTGAAGGATTTAGTGTCTAATGATGATCTGCTATGTTAAGAGAGAGAGAGAGAGATTTGCAGGAATTGATGACAAGCAAATTATAGTACATTTTCATGGCTTGAGGAAACGTCGAGGCCATCTACCACGATGTCCCCGTATCATGACAACTTAAATAATTTTCTAATCTGTTGTTTCAAACTATTGGCATACTTGTGCAAGATAGATATATTGATATGCAGTTTGTGCACTGGTTATAGGTGCAATTAGAATTTGATATTTTCGGCAAGAGAATGAATAATTCAAGCAGGTACAGTCCATGTTAGTAGTCCATGTCCACCATGTTTTATTTTGTGTTTTTTTATGCTTACATCATCTAGTGGTTTATATTCTGGAACTACTTTGGATCATTAGTTGGTTTTCAAAGTGCATGTAGCTTCACATTTCTCAAGTTATGTTGATTTCCGCAGTGCAAGTGTCTTCGTATTTTTGAAGTTAAATTTTCGCCCGTGGTAACTTGAATTCGTGGATCCGCCACTACACACGAATCATACACGCGGGCCAGTACGAATTAAATGAAATGCAGGGACTTACGCCAGCTTGTTGTATAGGCTCACTGCAGCTCTGCTTGCGCTTGGGATGTTCCATGTAGAGGTCCATGTTACCACTAGCTTGGATGTGCAGGCTTTGTGCTCCTTGCATCCCCCTCTACATTTTTGGCACGACGAATGGTTGTACCAGAGGACAGGTACTTACAAGGTTATACCGGCATGCAGGATGTGTACCAGATCCCGTAACGCCGTCATGCTTCGCTAAAAATGGTTTTGCTTGTTTCAGATGATATCTCCAGATGTAATAAGAGTTAAAGTCGGAGTTGCATAGGCGTGTAAGCTAAGAGAGCAGTAAAAGGATATCCAAACATCGTCGGAATAGTGCACATGGGAGTGATATGTGGATACCTAGTTTGGGTCGGCGTTTGGGCATGCTCGCCTAGAGTGCGGGTCACTTCAAAGCCGTTGAGGGTGATGCGCTGATGTTGGCTGGCCGTGTATGGATGCATATCTTCAGCGGCAGCTGAAAGATCGTGGATGTCGCCTAGAGGGGGTGAATAGGCTCTTTAAAATAATTACGGTTTAGGCTTGAACAAATGCGGAATAAAACTAGCGGTTAATTTCTCAAGCACAAAACCTACAACAACTAGGCTCACCTAAGTTCACCAACAACTTATGCTAAGTAAGATAAACAACTAAGTGATAGCAAGATATCTAACATGAAACACTATGGCTATCACAAAGTAAAGTGCTGTGACGCCCGGGTAATTAGGCTACAGTAATCCCACGTTAATGATGCCACGTCACCACATGTTACTGTTGTTAATCTCGTGTTAGTTCAAAATCGATTCGAAATTCAAACTTAAAATAAAGTCAAACGGTAAAGATTTTCAAGTATTAAAACTAAAATGTAGGGGTGTTGCCAAATAATGCATAGGTAATTATTGTGGAGAAACCACACTTTTATAAAAGTGTTTAAAGGCTCTAAAGTAATTAAAACAGCAGCTATGACAATTAATTAAATGCCTTTTAAAAATAATAATAATGCAAACTATTTTAATTAGGTGTCAAACTTTTTGGGGAGTAGAATAAATTATAACATTAATTTAGGAGTTGTATTTATATTTTATAAAACAGGAATTAAAAGAATAAAATAAAAAATAAAATAAAGAAAAAAAGAAAAGAAACAAACAAAAAAAAGAAAAAGAAAGGAAGAACCCCCCCCCCCCCCGCTGGGCCTCGGCCCAGCTAGCCTTTGGGCCAACCAGGCCGGCCCAGCCTCCCCCTATCACCCCCCTGAGCCACCACCGAAACCCTAGCCACCTACCGCACCACCCACTCGCCCCCCCACTCACCCACGCCGTTTCCCCCCTCCTCTCGATCCCATCTGGATCGGGGAGGGGCTCGACCTCGCCGCGACGACCACGTCGCCCTTCGCCCGAGCCGACCGCGTCGCCCACTACCCCGACGCTGCTGGACCCCGCCGCCCGTCTTCGTCCTCCGCCTCGACCACGCCTCCTCGCCGGACTCCTCCCCTGCGTCGAACCATCCCCGTCGTCCTCCCCACACCCCGCTGCCCAGTCCCCTACGCCCCGCGGTGAGGCTCCGGCCTCCCTCCCTCTCTACCCTTTTTCTTCTTCACCGGCATAGCCCACCGCGCGCCGACCGTGCTCGGCCCCGCACCTCGCCGTGATCGTCCGCGCCCCCGTACGCGCACGCCCTCGCCCGCTCACGGCGCTCCCGCCCCCTGCCTCGAGCACGCCGCCCTGCGCGTCCTGGACGCGCCCGTGCTGTGCTCCCCTCGCCCGCTCCGGTCGCTTCCTCCCGCAGCCCTCAGGCCCACCCGCGCCCGCCGTTCCCCGCGCTGCTCTGTAGCCGCCCACACGCGCCGGGCTGCGCCCAACTCCTGCTGCCCGCGCACGCTTGCCTCCTCGCGCTCACCGCATCCGCTCCCGCCCTCGCGCCTTCACAGCCACCGGTGCCGTGGCGGCGTTCCCCCCGCGCCTACCGCTGCTCCTCGTCGCGGTCCCGCTGCGGTGCTCCGCCCGTGGTTCGCCTGACCCTCCTACGCGCGCGCCCACGCGCTGCCTCGCCGTCGTGCCGCGCTCGTCGCCGGCGCTTCGTCCCTGCTCCCCCCCCCCTCGAGCGGCCTCCCCCGCTTCGACCGGGTCCTGGCACGCGCTGCGCCTGTTCGGGCGGCGCCCGCAACGCCCGAACCCGCTATGGCCCCCCCCTGACCCAATGACATGTGGGGCCTAGCCCCTGGAACGTTTTAATAAAAAAAATGATTTAAAATAAATAAATTAAATTAATAAAAATAAATAATAAAAGATAATTAATTAATTTAATTAACCCTGTTAATATTAACTAATTAAGATTAAGTAACCTAATAACTAATTAACCTAATTAACTACTGTTAATTAACTAACAGCCCATGACAGGTGGGACCCACCTGTCAGGTTGACCAGGTCAACGGTCAATGTTGACTGCTGACGTCAGCATGACATCATGCTGATGTCATAAATCTATTTTCGATTAAATTAAATAATTAATTAAATTCCAGAAATTATTAAAATCTTTAGAAAATCATATCTTTTAATCCGTAACTTGGATTAAATTATTTTCAACATGAAAGTTGCTCAGAACGACGAGACGAATCTGAATACGCAGTCCGTTCGTCCGCCACGCGTCCTAGCATAGTGAACCTGCAACATTTCACCTCCGGTTCATCTGTCCGAAAACGTGAAACACCGGGGATACTTTCCCGGATGTTTCGCCCCTTCACCGGTATCACCTCATACCGCGTTAGAACACGTCTAGCTCTACCTGTTGTCCTGTTATGCACTTGCTTGCTATGTATTTACTGTTTCTCCCCCCTCTTCTCTTCGGGAGACCCCGTGACGATGCTGATGCCCCTGTGGTCGACTACGTCACTGACGACCCCTCCTTCTTGTCTGAGCAACCAGGCAAGCCCCCCCTTGATCACCAGATATCGTCTATTCTTCTCTATACTGCTTGCATTAGAGTAGTGTAGCATGTTACTGCTTTCCGTTAATCCTATCCTGATGCATAGCCTGTCATTGTTGCTACAGTTGTTACCCTTACCTGCTATCCTACTGCTTAGTATAGGATGCTAGTGTTCCATCAGTGGCCCTACACTCTTGTCCGTCTGCCATGCTATACTACTGGACCGTGATCACCTCGGGAGGTGATCACGGGTATATGCTATATACTTTATATACATGACACATGGGGTGACTAAAGTCGGGTCGGCTCGTTGAGTACCCGCAAGTGATTCTGATGAGGGGGGCTGAAAGGACAGGTGGCTCCATCCCGGTAGAGGTGGGCCTGGGTTCCTGACGGCCCCCGACTGTTACTTTATGGCGGAGCGACAGGGCAGGTTGAGACCACCTAGGAGAGAGGTGGGCCTGGCCTGGTCGGCGTTCGCGGATAATTAACACGCTTAACGAGATCTTGGTATTTGATCTGAGTCTGGCCATTTGGTCTATACGCACTAACCAGCTACGCGGGAACAGTTATGGGCACTCGACGTCGTGGTATCAGCCGAAGCTCTTCTTGACGTCAGCAACGGAGCGGCGCGCGCCGGATTGGACTGGAACGCCTGCTAGGCTAGGTCTGCTTCCGGCCGCCCTCGCAACGTGCAGGTGTGCAATGGGCGATGGGCCCAGACCCCTGCGCGCATAGGATTTAGACCGGCGTGCTGACCTCTCTGTTGAGCCTAGGTGGGGCTGCGACGTGTTGATCTTACGAGGCCGGGCATGACCCAGGAAAGTGTGTCCGGCCAAATGGGATCGAGCGTGTTGGGTTATGTGGTGCACCCCTGCAGGGAAGTTTATCTATTCGAATAGCCGTGTCCCTCGGTAAAAGGACGACCCGGAGTTGTACCTTGACCTTATGACAACTAGAACTGGTTACTTAATAAAACACACCCTTCCAAGTGCCAGATACAACCCGGTGATCGCTCTCTAACAGGGCGACGAGGAGGGGATCGCCGGGTAGGATTATGCTATGCGATGCTACTTGGTGAACTTACCATCTACTCTCTTCTACATGCTGCAAGATGGAGGTGGCCAGAAGCGTAGTCTTCGACAGGACTAGCTATCCCCCCCTTATTCTGGCATTCTGCAGTTCAGTCCACTGTTATGCCCCTTTACACATATACCCATGCATATGTAGTGTAGCTCCTTGCTTGCGAGTACTTTGGATTAGTACTCACGGTTGCTTTTCTCCTTCTTTTCCCCTTTCTATACCTGATTGTCGCAACCAGATGCTGGAGTCCAGGAGCTAGAGTCCCGGAGGATGATTCTACGTGGAGTTCGGCTTCGAGGAGTAGTTAGGAGGTCCCAGGCAGGAAGCCTTGCCTTCTCGATCGTTGCTACTTTTGTGCTAGCCTTCTTAAGGCATACTTGTTTAACTTATGTCTGTACTCAGATATTGTTGCTTCCTCTGACTCGTCTATGATCGAGCACTTGTATTCGAGCCCTCGAGGCCCCTGGCTTGTATTATGATGCTTGTATGACTTATTTATGTTTTAGAGTTGTGTTGTGATATCTTCCCGTGAGTCCCTGATCTTGATCGTACACATTTGCGTGCATGATTAGTGTACGGTCAAATCGGGGGCGTCACAAGTTGGTATCAGAGCCAACTGCCTGTAGGAATCCCCCTTTCCAACTCCTTGGCCGAAGTCGAGTCTAGTCATTGGAATTTTTTTTACTAACATGGATGTGTGTCTTACGGGCCCACGTTGCCATTGGGTGGTACTAGGATCTTTTACTCCTCAACCTTTACTCTGGGACTCTGATCTCTCTCCTATTCGGGTTAAATGAATTTTGCTAAATCTAACATTAGGATCTCGTTATCACTTTCACCCGGAGAGCCCCTTATTACTGATGATCGTCTGCTGCACGGGAAGACCCTGAAGATACTCTCCGCTGATAACCCGAGAACTTGTGTTCATCGCTGTTGCAATTCCCTTTCATCGATAAACTCCTATGGATAACCGCGTATACTCGCCATTCATACAATGTTTCCCAGTTGATCTTGTTATTACAAGATACCCCGAAATTATCTCTGTTGTTCCGAGAATCATTGAGCTTACTGCCTTGCTGTTCTTTGTCACCTGAATACCCCTACGAATAATTCTCGCACTTACCGAGTATCCGCCCATCCCCAGTGGATTCAAGTACATCACAAAAGTGTTCAGAATAACATTCGATCTTCCGAAAATCCTCAGGAGCCTATTGCTCTTGAAATTCTTGCTTACTAGCATTATGATTAATCCCATTAGTCTCGAAATCTTATTGGCACCCCTTGTCATTATCTTTTTGAGTCCATTGATTCAATATGTTGCGAATTCTCGCAATCCTCAATCAGATCCTAGAATTCATCCTTCCGGCTCAGACATCATTTTTAACATGAGCTGGATCTCGACCTATCAAATTGCCATCGATTGTACCCCTAAGCCTACTCAACTTATCCATCCTTGATCAGAGCGTTGCTTCTGACCCCCTGATTTGGAATTCATAATTCTTTTGCATTTGAACTTTGAGTTAGTCAGTTGTTTCTATAATCAGATCTCCTTGCATTCTTCTTCCTCTGGTTGAGTACCGATGCTCACATCAGATCCCTTGTGGACCATCGGTTCCTTTGTTGGATTTTATCCGACAGTGTCCTTCCTATTGAATAACCTTGTGAGCCTTTCCATGGGTATATAATGCCTTTGGTAAATTGTATCATCTGTTTTGTGAACCATGCTCTACTTTCGAGCTTGTATTATTTACTCCGAAGTTTGTGGTATATGTTTCCACGATGCCTCGATGGGTTGAACCTACGCCTTCCATAATATGTGTGAACTCGAAAGTTTTCATGAGTCATACTCTTCTGGTATTTTGCCAGATAAAATTTCAACACTACAACTTCTTTGAAAAATGAGAAGTAAATGAAAGGTTATGCGTTGAACAAGTGGGAGTCGACCTTGAACCCTGTGTTCATGCCCATGGACACGATGTAGATCTTATCATTAAAAGCTTCTCTTAAATTAATTATTACCTTGGTATAAGTTCATCTTATATCTGGGATCTGGCCTTTTGCAATCGTGGTTCCGACCATGTTCTCCTTTAAACACCATTTCTCGTGCAAGTTTAAGCACTTGTCTTCTGCAAAGCAATACCCTAGTCCAACCTCTACCTTGATCTGTCGTCGAGTATTACCCCTTGGTATCTCGAGATTATCATGGAACTGCATAACTTCTTATGAGTTCTTCATCAAGTGCTACATTCTCACTGATTCCAATTTTTCACGGGCTTTGAGTTATTAATCACGCAAAGACACCGATAACTGAACCGAGTCCGCACTACGGTTCAACAACTCTTAGTAATCTTCTTTAAGTACGAGTTTGTACCCGATCACCCCATTCCTAGCATGTTTGGCTATATCATTATCTTGATGATTTTAACTGTGCTACCTGGTCCTTATTCCCGGAGCACCACTTTCGACGATGAGCTAAGCTTACGTCGATTTTCCTCGCCATATCGTTTCACCTCGAACAACAAACTTGACCCCGAGTTTGTGTAGTATCTATGGCTCCAATAATCTTTTGTTGCAACAGTCCTTTTGCTTGATGCAGTCACTGATCAATTGCTTCTTCGTGGATCCCCTCGACAACAAAATGTCGTGATCATCATCAACATTTTGACTCCTTCCAGGATATCAATGGAATTCTTGATGATAAGTGCCATCCTCGTTCCTTGGTAATTTGAGTTACCATCGACAACATCCTTACATTCCTTTCATCACAAACTTGATCATGTTATGGAGCTCCTTGCTAACCAGCTTATGTTATGTTCTACCTTGGAGTATTACCATCTTTTATGTCAATGATATTGTGAGAATTTCTCCACCTCTTGAGAATTCTTGATATAGTAATACTTCTCGCCATCTCCATTTGTTTTCTGATCCCCGTGTTGTTTCTAACCGGAAAACCGACAATTGAACTATGATGTGAGACTCCAAAACTTCTAGCAACCCTATTGCTTTGAAGTTAATGGTCGATATTTCATTCTTAGACCATTGGTTATCGAATCACCGTTCTAACATTGATCATTCTACCTAAGCCCATATTTTGGGTGCACCTTTCAACCAATGTTTAATTGAGTATGTTTTCCTCGAGCATACCTCACTATATCATTTGATCTGACAAATGTTATCTCCTTGTTCACATAAGTGTGGAAATCCCTCGTTTTGGAAATCTCGAGGAATTGTCGCTGAGTCCATCAGCCACCCCCTCATCCTCTCCTTGGTTTAATGATGAACTCTTGTTTCGGAACTCGCTTCCATAGTTCAATTCTCGAGAATCTTACAATGTCATCTCAACAATTCATGTTGCACCTTTCTTCTCAGGCATCCTGAGTCTGAGCTATCCTGACACCAATCTGATCTGAATCTTGGTCAGAAATGATGGTTGGGACGTAATTCCAAGAGTTATAACATTGGTCTTTATATAACCCGGTAAGATGATGTCATGCCTAGCACACATGGCCGGATAACCTATTGATATAGTATCCTCCTTACCAAGGTTAGCCATTCTTCCATGAGGAAATTGTAAGACTTACTCCATAAGTTGTTCCTGATGGATCCTTTGTGTATCCATAGCCTGATCTTTACCTAATGACCATGTCAATGCTATCTCGAAGCATGTCTGTGGTACTCCGATCTTCAATAAAAAACATTTGAAGCCCAAAGCTAAATGTTTCCTGCTCAATTATCCAAACACCGTTGTATGGGTAATGTCATGAAATATCTCTCCCCTACCTAAAGAGTTTTCTACATTATATCCTGTCATGAATATCATGCTCAGCTTGTCCTTGGGAAGGATATACCCTTGAAATATGTGTTTAAACACATTTTCCTTTCCATTCTTCTGTTTAATCTGTGTCGGAGTAAATGGCCACAGGTAACCGACTGCCCCTGGTTCTTCTGAAAAAATTATCAGGCCTTCGGGCCTCCAAGCACTCCGAGCATTGGGCCGCCTTCCCTGGCCGGCTACACCTGAAGCCGATTCCCGGAAGGCAACCCAGCCTCACCAACTCCTCCCCAGGACGACTACGGGGTGGCCGACTCCAAGAAGCCGGCCAAGAAGGATGCCAACTCCTAGGAGCCGGCCGAGACCATAACCACCAAAAGCTGTTCCCACATAACGGCGACATGACAGGGTGTGGCCACAGTGCAGCCTACTACCCCCAAAGCCCGAGGCGGGCGTGGCTACAGGAGGCCGTACGGGACGGCCGTCTCCCGTGCGGCTCGGCACTGTAGCCATGCTGGCCTCGACGTCACCCACGACCGACTCCCGTACGGCCCGCGGGCGGCGGGCCCCTTCAGCCAGAGAGAGGCGTGAAGGCGGCCCAGCCTTTCCCAGTCGGCCGAGAGCATAGCCGGCCTCCAGAAGCCGGCTACTCCCTTCCTCGAAGCAGGAGCCCCATTAAGGAGACAAGACGAGGTAAGGCTACAGTGAGAGCCTCCGAGGCGGCCCACTGTAGCCACGCTTACCTCGACAAAGCCCTCGTCATCAGAGGCGCGGCTACAGTAAGCAGCCGCCGACAAGACCCTAGGCGGTGGGGCCGGCCTGTCGACCAAGTAGCCGGCAGCCGGCGGGACCCAGCAACCGGCGGAGAAGCCGGCGAGCGTAGACACTGACGGCTGGGACCAGAGCCCGGCCGGATTACCATTGTACCCCCGGGGGGTAGGCCTATATAAACCCCCCGGAGCACCCATGCAAAGGGTTGGCCTCTGAGCATAGTTTGCTTCGAAGCATAGCACACACACACCCCATAGATAGAGAGAAGCAAGAGCTAGCCTTGTTCTTCTTCTCCCTTGATCTCAACAGCTCTAGGAGTGATTGTAGCTACCTTTCATCGATCTAGTGATCATGCGGAGACCCCGCAGAGCAGGACTAGGGGTGTTATCTCCTCGGAGAGCCCCGAACCTGGGTAAGATCCGCCGGCGTGCATGTCTTCGCCTCATCCCGTTTCCAGGCACCGGCGACGTTTTATTGGCTCCCACAATGATAAGCCATCCCTTGGCATATGTCGCACCAACCACCCGACATTTGGCGCCCATCGTGGGGCCAGGTGCACCGTCGTCCGGAGACCTGTTCTGGACGGGAACCCTCTTCCTCCCCCGCGAGCGCAGCCAGCCTGCTGCGCCCGATGGCGTTTGCCTCGACGCGCTGCAAGGCATCGACGACGCCTGCGCAGCGAGCCGCCTCGCCGATCTGCTCGGCGAGACTCGCATCTCCGACGAGCCTGCGTCCGACGCAGGCACCGACTAACCCGAGAGCCGCCTCGTCAGCCTCCTCAACCAACTTCACGTCTCCAGCGAGCCTGCTGCGGACATGGAGTCGGTCGGCTCCACCGACCTGATGCTCATCGACTCCGACACCGCGTCGCTTGACGCCTACCCCTCCGATGTGGTGGTCTTCGACGACCCCCTCCCTCGAGCTGACAGCGGCAGCAGCGCTGTCACCGAAGTGCTGGTCATCAGCCACGTCTCCAACTCGGGCGAGAATACCCGCGACGCTCAGCAAGCGGCGATGCACGACCTCTCCGTCCCCATCCCGGCCGACGCCAACACCGAGACCCTGGAGGCACGCCGCCTTGCCCTCATCACGGAGGGCCAGAAGATAGCCTCGATGAGACGCCTCACCGAGGCCCACCAGCGCGAAGTCGACCGCGCCGCCTTCGGCACGCCGCCGCCTAGCGGCCCGAGCCGAGCCGGCTTCGTCCAGAAGCGTGGCGCAGCCGTCGCCAGCATGTTGGGCGCAGATCGCCCCGTCTACGCCACCCCGCTC
Organism: Aegilops tauschii subsp. strangulata; assembly: GCF_002575655.3. Classification (NCBI taxonomy): domain Eukaryota; kingdom Viridiplantae; phylum Streptophyta; class Magnoliopsida; order Poales; family Poaceae; genus Aegilops; species Aegilops tauschii. The sequence goes on from NC_053037.3 coordinate 258,534,583, forward strand.
GAGAATCTGCGAGCCGCTCAGGCGGCTGCAGAAGAGCTCAATGGGCTGGGAGCCGATGAGCTCCCCTACATGACGAGACGGATCCAACAGCTGCTTGACGCGGCTGCAGAACGGCACGAAGCCCGCGCCCGTGCTGATAGTCATCCCCCGCGTCGGGAGCACGCCGCGACGTCCCGCTCGCCGACTGCGAGCGGCGCGCGCCAGAAGAAAGACAAGGAGCCGGCTGCCAGCCGCAGCCGGACTCGCATCACCATCGAGCGCGACGCGGATGGCCGCCCTCGAGCTGTGGAGCACCAAGGAAATCTGCCTCCTCCCCCGCCTCGAAGAGAAAGACGCCTCACTCCGCCACCCATCACACATCCGACTCTCGGCGACCGACTCGGCGGTCGAGAAGGAGTCGGCGAGAACGACGCCCGCCACAGGATCGACCGCCTTGCTCGATCCTTGGCGTTAGAAGAAGAAGACGATGTCGGCCCGCCATGCTTTGGCCCCCGCATCCGCGACGAGCCCTTCCCCAAAGGGTTCTCGCTCCCCAGAGACACGCCCAAATACAACGGCTAGGTGAAGCCGGAAGATTGGCTCATCGACTACTCCACGGCCGTCAGCATAGCCAACGGCAATCGGCGCGTCGCCGTGAAGTACGTCCCCCTCATGCTGCAAGGCATGGCGCGCACATGGCTCAACAGCCTCAAGCCCTACAGCATCAACAGTTGGCTGGACTTCACCGAAGTTTTCGTCCGCAACTTCACCAACACCTACAAGCGGCCTCCCAAGCCTCGCCAGCTCTCCCTCTGCGTCCAGGGGCCCAACGAATCGACCCGTGACTACCTCACGCGACGGGCCGAGCTCCGCAACTCCTGCGAGGGAGTGCACGAGGTCCAGGCCATCGAGTACTTCACCGCCGGGTGCCGAGAGGGCACCCTCCTCAAGCACCGACTCCTCTGCGACGAGCCGGCTACCCTCGACGAGTTACTAGTCATCGCCGACAAGTACGCCACAGCCGACTCCTCGATGAAGACCGAGCTCTGAGTGGACGCCTCGGGGAAAGTAATCGCTCCGGCTCCCAAGACGCCGGCTGGCGACCCTAATCGGCGCCCCTACCAAAACGACCACAAGCGCAAGGGCCCATGCCGACTTCCTCCAGTCGGCAGGTGGCCACAGTTGAAGACGAGCAGCCTGAAGAACGGCCCGCTCCCAAGAAGAAGGGTGGAAGGCCGGCTTGGCAGCCGTCCTTCTCCTACGAACAAGCACTCGATGCCCCCTGCAAGTTCCACAGCGGCGCGAAGCCGTCCAACCACACAACTCGGAAATGCCACTGGCTCACCCGCATCACCAAGGGTGAGGGAATGTTGCCGCCTCCGCCTCCCGGCCAGCTGCCTCCAGCCCCCCAGCAGCCGGCGGCTCGGCCGGCAGTCGGCGCCATCCAAGACGAATTCCCCGAAGAACACGCCGCCTACGTCGTCTTCACTAGTCAAGCCGACGACACGCGCAGCCGACGCCGACAGCACCAAGAAGTAAATGCAGTCGCCTCTAGCACCGCCGAGTTCATGCACTGGTCAGAAAAGCCAATCAGCTGGAGCCAGGCCGACCACCCAGAGGTGATGCCTTCGCCCGGCTCCTATGCAATGGTCTTGGACGTCACCCTCGCGACGGAGAGGCGAGCTGCCAGATTTTCCCGCGTCCTGATAGACGGCGGAAGCAGTATCAACATACTGTACCGCGATACCATGGAAAAGCTGAACATCAAAGCGAAGCAGCTCATGCCGAGCCGCACCGTCTTCCATGGTATCGTACCCGGCCTGTCTTGCTCTCCAATCGGCAAGATCAAAATGGATGTTCTCTTCGGAGACAAAGATCATTTTCGCCGGGAAGCAATATGGTTCGAGGTAGTGGATTTGGAGAGCCCCTATCATGCATTGCTTGGCCGACCTGCTTTGGCCAAGTTCATGGCTGTGCCCCACTACGCCTACCTGAAGATGAAGATGCCGAGCTCGAAGGGGATCATCACGGTAGCCGGCAACTACAAGAAGTCCATCGAGTGCGCCATGGCCAGTAGCCGGCTGGCCGAGTCCCTCGTGGTGGCAGAAGAGAAGAAGATGTTGGAACGGGTTGTGGCCATGGCCGGCAAGCAGCCGGCCTTGTCCCCAACCCCAAGGATTGTGATGCGCAGGGCTCCTTCCAGCCTGCAAAAGAGACGAAGAAGATACCTCTGGACCCGGAGCACCCGGAGAGGTTCGCTGTCATTGGGGCGAACTTGGACAGTAAATAGGAAGGCGAGCTCGTCGACTTCCTCCGTGAGAATCGAGACATCTTTGCATGGTCCCCAAAGGACATGCCGGGTGTCCCGAAGGATTTCGCCGAGCACAAGCTACATGTCCGAGATGATGCGAAGCCGGTCAAGCAACCCCTCCGCCGACTGTCAGAAGAGAAGCGAAGAATTGTGGGAGAAGAGATAGCCCGGCTCCTTGCAGCCGGCTTTATCATGGAAGTGTTCTTTCCAGAATGGCTTGCCAACCCAGTTCTGGTTCTGAAGAAGAATAACAAGTGGCGTATGTGTATAGACTACACTAGTCTGAACAAGGCCTGCCTAAAGGATCCGTTTGCCCTGCCACGGATTGACCAAGTGATAGACTCCACAGCCGGATGCGAGCTGTTAAGTTTTTTGGATGCATACTCAGGGTATCATCAGATCAAGTTGGACCCAGCTGACCGCCTGAAGACTGCCTTCATCACACCCTTTGGAGCTTTCTGCTACCTGACAATGACATTCGGCTTGAGAAATGCCAGTGCCACTTTTCAGCGTTGCATGCAGAAATGTCTCTTGAAACAACTCGGCAGAAATGCCCACGTCTACGTAGACGACATTGTGGTGAAGACAGAGAAGCGCGGTACCTTGCTGGAAGACCTGAGAGAAACATTTGCCAACTTGCGCCGATTCCAAATCAAGCTCAACCCCGAGAAGTGCGTGTTCGGAGTGCCAGCCGGCCAGCTGCTAGGCTTCCTGGTCTCCGAACACGGCATTGAGTGCAACCCCGTCAAGATCAAGGCCATCGAGAGGATGGAGATTCCCACCAAGCTGCGAGATGTGCAGAAGTTCACTGGCTGCTTAGCCTCCCTGAATCGTTTTATCAGCCGACTAGGAGAAAAGGCTCTCCCCCTGTACCGACTCATGAAGAAGTCCACTCACTTTGAGTGGAATGATCAAGCCGACCAAGCCTTCCACGAGTTGAAGAAAATGTTGACCACTCCGCCTGTCCTGGCAGCGCCGACTGAGAAGGAGCCCATGCTCCTCTACATCGCCGCAACTAGCCGAGTCGTCAGCACTGTTGTTGTGGTCCAGCGCCCGGAGGAAGGCCGAGCCCAGCTGGTCCAGAGGCCGGTCTACTATCTCAGCGAAGTACTATCCAGCTCAAAGCAAAACTACCCGCACTACCAAAAGATGTGCTATGGGGTGTACTTCACTGCCAAGAAATTGAAGCCCTACTTCCAAGAGCACCCCATCACGGTCGTGTGTACTGCCCCGCTCGCCGAGATCATAGGCAGCCGGGATGCATCCGGCCGGGTGGCCAAATGGGCCATTGCCTTGGCGCCCTACACGATCTTCTATCAACCCCGCACCGCCATCAAGTCACAAGCATTGGCCGACTTCCTCGTCGACTGGGCCGAGACCCAGTACTTACCGCCGGCTCCCGACTCTACCCATTGGCGGATGCACTTTGACGGGTCCAAGATGCGCACCGGCTTGGGAGCCGGCATCGTCCTCACCTCTCCCAAAGGCGACAAGCTCAAGTACACGCTGCAGATCCACTTCGCCGCCTCCAACAACGTCGCCGAGTACGAGGCGCTCGTACACGGGCTCCAACTAGCCAAAGAACTCGGCATACGCCGGATCCTGTGCTACGGCGACTCAGACTTGGTGGTCCAGCAATCATCTGGCGACTGGGACGCCAAGGACGCGAACATGGCGAGCTATCGTTTCCTCGTCCAGCAGATAAGCGGATACTTCGAAGGGTGCGAGTTCCTTCACGTGCCAAGGGCCGACAACGACCAAGCAGATGCCCTAGCACGGATCGGCTCCACCCGACAAGCCATACCGACTGGCGTCTCCCTCCAGCGCCTCCTCAAGCCGTCCATCAAGCCGTCTCCAGAGTCGGATTCCATCTTCGTACCGCCTGCGCCAGAAACAGCCGGATCCGACTGGAGAAATCCCGCAGGCGGCACAGGGACTTCGACGACTGGCCCGAGGACTGCCGTAGTCGCACCCGGCCCGGGGACTTCAGAACCCGGCTCGGGGACTGCAGCAGTCGGCTCGAGGACTGCAACGACACAAGAAGCGGTGGCCGACTCCAATGCAACACCCAACCCACCCACCCGAGTCATGGTGGCCACATTAACAGAAGAAGAAGTCACAGCTCCCTCATGGGCCCAGCCCATCCTCAAGTTCCTAGTCACCAGAGAGCTGCCGGCTGACGAGATCGCAGCAAGACTAGTGCAACGACGAGCCGCAGCATACACAATAATCAACAGAGAGCTTGTGAAGCGCAACGTCACTGGAGTCTTCCAGCGTTGTGTCGAGCCAGAAAAAGGAGTGGCAATCCTCAAAGACATCCACCAAGGCGAATGCGGCCACCACGCAGCCTCAAGATCCCTTGTGGCCAAGGCTTTCCGCCATGGTTTCTTCTGGCCGACTGCCTTGGAGGATGCTAAAGAAATAGTCAAGAGCTGCAGAGGATGTCAAGTTTTTAGTTCCAAGCAACACCTGCCGGCTTCTGCCCTCAAAACCATTCCCCTTACTTGGCCTTTTGCCGTCTGGGGACTGGACATGGTGGGCCCTTTCAAGACAGCCCGCGGTGGCCTGACACATCTATTTGTTGCTGTGGACAAGTTCACAAAGTGGATTGAAGCAAAGCCGATTAAGAAGCTCAATGGGCCGACTGCCGTAACATTCATCACCGACATCACTACTCGGTACGGCGTGCCGCACAGCATCATCACCAACAACGGCACGAACTTCGCCAAAGGAGCACTGGCACGTTTCTGCGCGACGCAGGGCATCCGACTGGACTTAGCGTCCGTTGCCCACCCGCAGTCAAACGGCCAGGTCGAGCGAGCAAATGGACTCATCCTCTCCGGCATCGAGCCCCGACTGGTTGTACCACTGGAGCGATCGGCCGGCTGCTGGCTCGAAGAGCTGCCGGCTGTCCTCTGGAGTCTGCGCACTACACCCAACAAGTCAACCGGCTTTACTCCATTCTTCCTCGTGTACGGTGCCGAGGCTGTCATCCCAACAGACATCGAGTTCGACTCGCCTCGGATCACCATGTACACGGAGGAGGAAGCCAAAGAAGCAAGAGAAGACTGCGTGGACCTACTGGAAGAAGGCCGGCTGTTAGCCCTCAGCCGGTCCGCCATCTACCAGCAAGGGCTGCGCCGCTACTACAACCGCAAGGTCAAGCCAAGATCCTTCCAAGAGGGCGACCTTGTGCTCCAGCTGATCCAGCGAATAGCCGGCCAGCACAAGCTCTCGGCCCCTTGGGAAGGCCCCTTCGTCGTCAGCAACGCACTCGGCAACGACTCCTACTACTTGATCGACGCGCAAAAACCAAGAGCACGCAAGAGAGACGACTCCGGCAAGGAGTCGGAGCGACCATGGAACGCAAACCTCCTAAGACGATTTTACAGCTGAAAAGCAGTATGTATCACGCTCCCCTTTTGTATTAAGTACAAACCAATAGGCCCCCCGAACAGTACTCGGGGATTGCCTTTTATTTATCTATGAATGACGAGTGTCATATCCATGAATGTATTATTACATTTTGAATTTTTGTCCGGCACCGGGTTCGACTAGTCGGCCCGGGGACTGGCCGCCTTGAGCTATATCGAAAGTTTTTCCTAAAGTCAGAAAAGTAGTGTGCCGGCTCCCGAGTCCTCTCTTGTTGAAAGTCGCAGCTCAAAGAACTGACTATCCGACTAGCAAGAGGAAAGACAGAAAGGGCGCCCACACGAAAAACGGCTAAGGAACAACGAACCTATATAGCAAAGAGACGGCCTCCAAACATGCCTGCCGGCTACCAGAGCAGCCGGCTGGCCGGCTTCCTAAAAAACTTAGCTTTAGTCCAGCAGAGCTAAAGTACTTCCCCCTCCCCAATCGGCCAGGCGCTCCCCCGGCTACAGATTGCAGAGCAACTGTTTGACTGGGGAGGCGGCAACCAAGGGAGGGCGGCAAAGGAAAAAGCAGAAGGACAAAAAGCGAAAGTACAAGGAAAGACCAAATGCATAAGTTATATATACATAAAGCCGCCAACAGGCCGGCAACAGACATAAGTTCGAATACACCCAGTGGGTGGAATTGTGCGAATTTAACCAAACATTGTTCCAAAGAGTAACAAGACAGGAAAAGCAAAAGAAGGCAGACTAGGGCGCGACATGGAGGCCAAGCTGGTCGGTGAAGGCAGCCTCGCCGGCTGAAGGAGTGGCCGACTAGCGGGCCCCGGCTTGACCACCACCTGCAGCAGGAGGCGTGGAGGCGCGCGACGTAGTGCTGGAGGCGCGGTCAGACTGAGGCTGGCCGGCTACTCCACCAGCCGGCTCGGCGTCTTCACCCTCCTCCTCCTCCTCTTCGCCCTCGTCGCTGGAGTCGATCTCCTCCACCGAGTCCTCACCGTACACCGGGTCCAGCCCGAACCACTCTTCCGGCTGGGCGACTCCATTGTCGTCCACCTCGGGGGCGAAGACGCTGGTGTCGGTGTAGTCGGCGATCGCCGAAGCCCGCCGAATGATGTCCGGCCGCGCCGGCTCCAGCTCCGTGTCGGCTTGCTGCCACCAGGTAGCCAGCTGGTCCAGGCTCAGGCCGGGATACCAGGCCTTGACGAACTCCAGTGCCCGCCTGGCGCCGGAGCGAGCCGCCGAGGCCTTCCAAGCCTCGAAGCGGCCGACTGCCACCTCCAGCCAGTCGGCGGTCCGACTGGGGGTGCGAGGGACCGCTTGGCCGGGCCAGAGGGTGGCCAAGACCTGCGCTCCGGCACGCTGAAGCCGGCGGAGCAGCCGGTGAGCCGGCTGGATGCGAGCCTGGATCGCCAGGAGCTGTTCCTCCAGCGAGCGGCCGGCGGTTGGCGAGATTTCAAAGCCGGCTTGCCTCCGCGCCTCGCGACGGGCCTCGATGGTCTGGTTGGCGGCAGTCGAATAGCTAGGGAAATACTCTTCGCAAAGAAGAAGAAAGGAAGAGAAGAACACCAAAATCAGAAAGCAAGCCAAAGTGGCAGACGGCAAGAAAGGACGGAGAGGTAGGCGGCTTACCGTCAACCAGATCTTCGATCTGGCCGTAGCCAGAGACCAGAGTTTGCCTGGCCTCAGCCCAGCCAGCCGCCTCCGTCTCGAACTCGGCCTGGAGAGTGGCTTCGCGATCCTGCGCAGCCTTCAGCGCCGCCTTGTGGCCTTCCTCCTGGTCAGCCAGCTTCTTGACCAGGCGATCGCGCTCCTGCACCAAGGCGGCGAGCTCGGCATCCTTGGCACGAAGAGCAGTCTGGGACTCCCCCAGCTGTGCCCTCAGACTGGCGTTGGCCGCTGCAAAGTCGGAAGAAGAAGAAGAACAGTAAGAAATTGTCAAGGAAGATCCGACCCGACTGCTCAGCAGTCGGCCCGAATCTCGGGGACTACACCCAGTGGGTGCGCTGACGCGCCCCCACATGAGATAAAGATCAAGTCACGTACCTCGGCTCTCAGTAAGGTCGGCGGTCTTCTGAGTCAGCTCCCGAGCCTGGGAGTTGAAGGCGGCCGCTCGAAGGTTGTGGTAGTCCTGCGAGATGGACAGAAGACCGAAGTGAGAACAAAAACAGCAAAGACAAAACCTCCAAGAAGTTCCAAGCCGCCTGCTCAGCAGCCGACTCGGAACTCGGGGACTACACCCAGTGGGTGCGCTGACGCGCCCCCACGGAAGAAAATCAAGATCAAGAAGAGAAATCAAAGATCAAGAAAGAAACAAGACGGGAGTACTAACCCGGATGGCCACCCGCGTTGCGAGGAACTCGTCGGTGAACTGCCTCAGCGCCGCGGCTTGGCTTTGGAGCCGGGTCCGGACGTCTTGTGCAGCCACGTTCACTACGGCTGTCCCTCTGCCTGGCGTCCACCCTAAGGTAGCGTTGGCTGCCTCCGCGTCTCGGGCCGACGAGCTGGAGCCCACGGCCGGCTGTGGCTCCGACGCGGCCTTCCCCGCACGCCGGCTCGGCGGCACCCGGACCGCCACCTCAGCCCTCGCGGCCGGCTCGCCCTCCGCCGACTGTGCAGGCGGCGGATCAGGCTGGCCGCCTTGGGTCGCCCCAGTTGGCGGGGTCGGCTCCGGCGCCGTCCCCAATATGATGACGTCGTCGCCGCTTCCCCCCAGCCCTGGCTGGTCGCCGCTGGCTCCCCCTAGCGAGGGTTCCATGCCCCCAGGCGCCATGACGCGCAGCGGGGTGACCATCAAAACCTCCCCCGCTGCCGCCGCGGCCTCAGCCTCTGCCTGGGCCCTGGCTGCGGCCTCGGCGAGTGCCTTCGCCGCCTCCTCCTCCCGTGCCGCCTGGGCGGCGGCCACCTTCCGTGCCTCCGCGTCCCGTGCCTCCTGCTCCTCCCGCGCCTCCCGCGCGTTCCTTTCCGTCGCCTCCTGGAGGTCGGCGCGGGGGTCCACGCGGCGGGTGGTGCTCCCAGAGCCCCTTGGCGACTCGATGACGGAGCCGGCAGCCGCCCGCTCAAGTGACAACGGAGCTCTGATCATTGAAGAAAAATACAAAGGTTTCAAAAACCACCAAAGAAAAGAAAGAAAGAGAGTACACAAAGAAAGATTCGGACTTACGCCGACACGGTCTGCGGTTGCTTCACCACCTTGCGGAAACGAGCCGCCTTCGCGGCCGCCTCCTCCCGCCTGGTGGCTGCCGCCCCGCCTCTGGGTTTCTTCGTTTGGCTGGCAAACAAGCCCTGGGCGGCGCGACGCTTCTGACCTCCACCCCGAGTAGGCTGCGCGGCGGAGGAGCCCGCGCCGCGTCCAGATGCCGGCTGGCGGCGCGGGACGGCTTTGGCTTCATCCTCGTCCGGCCAGTCGTCAAAGGTGGCGGTGAACCCGGAGCCGCCTGTTTCGCCGCCGGCTTGGCCTCCGCCCGGCTCGACGTCGTCGTCCATATGGACCGCCCCCAGGTCGGGGTCGTCCAGGTCATGTTCGGTCCGGTCGGGGACGAAGCGGCGCTCCGTGTCTGACCCGCCGGCCGGCCGAAGCAGAGGGCTCTGTCGAAGAACAAGCCGACTAAGTCAGAGTCGGCCAAGAGATGCTCGGCAACAAGGCTGAGAGAGAGAGAGAGAAAAAGACACAGGGAGAGCATACCGTAGGCGGCGGATTGGCTCGGCTATACGGCTCCTTGCCGAACTGCCACTCTTCGGTGAGTTCGCAGTTCGCAAGGTAGTTCACCATGTAGGCGACCTCATGGCGCGGCATCTCCTTGGTGCACATTCGGCTCGGATCGAGCTGGCCGCTCATCTGACAGATCAAATGAGGCCGGCTCTGGAGCGGAAGGACCCGGCGCGTGACGAACGCGGCCAGAAGGTCGGGCCCCGTCAGGCCCTCCTACTGGACCATCACCCGCAGTCGGGAGGTGGCGGCGTTTCCCGCCTGCGACAGCGTCACAGCCCGAAAGGACCACTGGGGCAGCCTGCCCGCCGGTGGGCCGGCTACGTAAGCCGGCAAGTTGATGTAGTCGCCCCGTGGAGCGATGTTCCGTACGTAGAAGTACGACTTCTGCCACTTCTTCACCGATTGGATCAACGTGATGACGGGGAAGGGGTTGTCGGCAGCCGATCTCCGCGACGCGATGAAGGCGCCAGTATGAGCCGGCACGCCCTTACTGCGCGTGCGCAGCTTCGACTGGAAGAACTCCCCCCAGAGCTCAAGGGTGGGGAGGACGCCGAGATAGCCCTCGCACAGGGTGACGAAGGCGAACAGCAGCACCACCGCGTTGGGGGTAAGATGGTGCGGCTGGAGCTAATAGAATTCGAGCCAGGAGCGGAAGAAGGCGCTCACTGGCAAGCCGAAGCCGCGCAAGAAGTGCGAGCGGAAGACCACCCGCTCGCCCTCCTGCGGCCTCGGCGAGATTTCCTTCTCTGGCGCGAGGCGGACCTCCACTTTGTCCGCGCTGGGCAGCCGCCGCGTGTCGCGGAGGAAGTCGACGTGGTCGTCATGGACGTTGGAGCCGCCCCAATCCCCGCCAAGCCGCTCTACGATGGGAGGCATGGCGAAAGCTAGCACGGCGGCGGAGGAGCGTGCGGTGGAAGAGCGCGGCGGCGAGGCGCTGTCGCAAGAACTGGCAAGAGGAAGAAGACGGTGGAAGTAGGAGGAGCGTGCGAGGGCCTGCCGCCCTCCACCTCCCCCTACTTATAGCCTCACGAGGCCGAAGAGGCCGGACGTGGGGGGGACGTGGGATTAACTACGCCCACTCCCCCCACGTCTCGCGATTATTGCGCATGAATGCGAGCCGAAACTGCCGCACGGAACATGCGGGCGGTTTCGGGATACAAAGGATCCGCGCCTGGGCCGGGGCGCGGACGTGGCGGGCCCCCTACCTGCGGCGACGTCCCGTCATGCGCGTGGGCTGGCAGGCTTTCCGGCCACGTGGTTCGCCGACGGCCCGTGGCCGGCCCGCGGCCCGATGCACGTGCCAGCGGGCTCCCGCCCTCCGACTCCAGAAGATTTCGACTCACGCGGCGCGCCTGACCAAGGCCGGCTCCCAGCTGCCGGCTTGTCACGATAGGAAGCTGATCGAGCTTCTCAACCCCCACTCCGCCTCGAAGCCCAATCAGCTTCGGGGACTACTGTCAGAGTAAATGGCCACGGGTAGCCTAACCGACTGCCCCTGGTTCTTCTGAAAAAATTATCAGGCCTTCGGGCCTCCAAGCACTCCGAGCATTGGGCCGCCTTCCCTGGCCGGCTACCCCTGAAGCCGACTCCCGGAAGGCGACCCAGCCTCACCAACTCCTCCCCAGGACGACTACGGGGTGGCCGACTCCAAGAACCCGGCCAAGAAGGATGCCGGCTCCTAGGAGCCGGCCGAGACCATAACCACCAAAAGCTGTTCCCACATAACGGCGACACGACGGGGTGTGGCCACAGTGCGGCCCACTACCCCCAAAGCCCGAGGCGGGCGTGGCTACAGGAGGCCGTACGGGACGACCGTCTCCCGTGCGGCTCGGCACTGTAGCCATGCTGGCCTTGACGTCACCCACGACCGACTCCCGTACGGCCCGCGGGCGGCGGGCCCCTTCAGCCAGAGAGAGGCGTGAAGGCGGCCCGGCCTTTCCCAGTCGGCCAAGAGCGTAGCCGGCCTCCAGAAGCCGGCTACTCCCTTCCTCGAAGCAGGAGCCCCATTAAGGAGACAAGACGAGGTAAGGCTACAGTGAGAGCCTCCGAGGCGGCCCACTGTAGCCACGCTTACCTCGACAAAGCCCTCGTCATCAGAGGCGCGGCTACAGTAAGCAGCCGCCGACAAGACCCTAGGCGGTGGGGCCGGCCTGTCGACCAAGTAGCCGGCAGCCGGCGGGACCCAGCAACCGGCGGAGAAGCCAGCGAGCGTAGACACTGACGGCTGGGACCAGAGCCCAGCCGGATTACCATTGTACCCCCAGGGAGTAGGCCTATATAAACCCCCCGGAGCACCCATGCAAAGGGTTGGCCTCTGAGCATAGTTTGCTTCGAAGCATAGCACACACACACACCATAGATAGAGAGAAGCAAGAGCTAGCCTTGTTCTTCTTCTCCCTTGATCTCAACAGCTCTAGGAGCGATTGTAGCTACCTTTCATCGATCTAGTGATCATGCGGAGACCCCGCAGAGCAGGACTAGGGGTGTTATCTCCTCGGAGAGCCCCGAACCTGGGTAAGATCCGCCGGCGTGCATGTCTTCGCCTCATCCTGTTTCTAGGCACCGGCGACGTTTTATTGGCTCCCACAATGATAAGCCATCCCTTGGCATATGTCGCACCAACCACCCGACAATCTGATAATCATATTTTCCTTTCCATTGTTTGGTTTAACCTTTCTGGTGATCTATATGATCTAAGCAGTAATATTCTCCTGCTTATGTAAACACCTCGGTGTACAACTCTGTCAGTAAGACCCTGTTACTATTGTTGGTGACATTTCGGTAACCACCGATGGACGAGAACTTTGCCTAATGGTCCGCCTCATTTCAACGAGCAGGGAAATGGTTCTCTTCGTCCCTCGCCCTTGGTACCGACGATGTTGCTGACATATAACTGACAGGCTACCCTCTGACATGCCTTGCTATCATGATCATCCAAGATGTCACCGCCCTTCCTACTTTTAACCCGCATGGTGGGCCCATAACCCACAGTTCCACAGGATCGAAACCTGACTCTCCTGTGCACCCCCTGTTCCCAAATTTATTCATCGCACGTGGCCTCGTATGTAATTCACGGACCACCATCCTACTGATCTATACTGGCATCAGACATAATACTTATTCCGATTGCTTTGAACCCCTTTCACCTTCTGATAGGCATCGAACGCTTGCCTATCGGTTTGAAACTTCTCATGGTACCCTCTTACTTTGCTCTCGACATCTTCTTAGGTTTCAATTCGAGAGATACTTATGCTTCTTCCCCTGGGTTAACCGCTTGATGCTCGATCTTGTTAGAATCCGTCCTTATAGGGTTTTCCCTTCTCACCCTTTCGTAAGTACGGTGAAGATCCTGAAGGAAGGACGACAAACTTCATCATGATGACCTAAAGCAGAGGACTGAAGACATCAATGTAATGGATCGACCTCTTCGAGAAGAGCAACTATGACCGAGAAGAATCGTTAGAATTTCGTAACCAGATCCTTTCCCCCTTATAACCGCTCCTAAATCTCGAGACGAGATTTCTTGTAGTGGAGGAGAATTGTGACGCCCGGGTAATTAGGCTACAGTAATCCCACGTTAATGATGCCACGTCACCACATGTTACTGTTGTTAATCTCGTGTTAGTTCAAAATCGATTCGAAATTCAAACTTAAAATAAAGTCAAACGGTAAAGATTTTCAAGTATTAAAACTAAAATGTAGGGGTGTTGCCAAATAATGCATAGGTAATTATTGTGGAGAAACCACACTTTTATAAAAGTGTTTAAAGGCTCTAAAGTAATTAAAAACAACAGCTATGACAATTAATTAAATGCCTTTTAAAAATAATAATAATGCAAACTATTTTAATTAGGTGTCAAACTTTTGGGGGCAGTAGAATAAATTATAACATTAATTTAGGAGTTGTATTTATATTTTATAAAACAGGAATTAAAAGAATAAAATAAAAAATAAAAAGAAAAGAAAAGAAACAAACAAAAAAAAGAAAAAGAAAGGAAGAACCCCCCCCCTCGCTGGGCCTCGGCCCAGCTAGCCTTTGGGCCAACCAGGCCGGCCCAGCCTCCCCCTATAACCCCCCTGAGCCACCACCGAAACCCTAGCCACCTACCGCACCACCCACTCGCCCCCCCACTCACCCACGCCGTTTCCTCCTCCTCTCGATCCCATCTGGATCGGGGAGGGGCTCGACCTCGCCGCGACGACCACGTTGCCCTTCGCCCGAGCCGACCGCGTCGCCCACTACCCCGACGCTGCTGGACCCCGCCGCCCGTCTTCGTCCTCCGCCTCGACCACGCCTCCTCGCCGGACTCCTCCCCTGCGTCGAACCGTCCCCGTCGTCCTCCCCACGCCCCGCTGCCCAGTCCCCTACGCCCCGCCGTGAGGCTCCGGCCTCCCTCCCTCTCTACCCTTTTTCTTCTTCACCGGCATCGCCCACCGCGCGCCGACCGCGCTCAGCCCCGCACCTCGCCGTGATCGTCCGCGCCCCCATACGCGCACGCCCTCACCCGCTCACGGCGCTCCCGCCCCCTGCCTCGAGCACGCCGCCCTGCGCGTCCTGGAAGCGCCCGTGTTGTGCTCCCCTTGCCCGCTCCGGTCGCTTCCTCCCGCAGCCCTCAGGCCCACCCGCGCCCGCCGTTCCCCGCGCTGCTCTGTAGCCGCCCACACGCGCCGGGCTGCGCCCAACTCCTGCTGCCCGCACACGCTTGCCTCCTCGTGCTCACCGCATCCGCTGCCGCCCTCGCGCCTTCACGGCCACCGGTGCCGTGGCGGCGTTCCCCCCGCGCCTACCGCTGCTCCTCGTCGCGGTCCCGCTGCGGTGCTCCGCCCGTGGTTCGCCTGACCCTCCTACACGCGCGCCCACGCGCTGCCTCGCCGTCGTGCCGCGCTCGTCGCCGGCGCTCCGCCCCTGCTCGCCCCCTCGAGCGGCCTCCCCCGCTCCGACCGGGTCCTGGCACCCGCTGCGCCTGTTCGGGCGGCGCCCGCAACGCCCGAACCCGCTATGGGCCCCCCTGACCCAATGACATGTGGGGCCTAGCCCCTGGAACGTTTTAATAAAAAAATTGATTTAAAAAATTAAATTAAATTAATAAAAATAAATAAATAAATAAATCATAAAAGATAATTAATTAACTTAATTAACCCTGTTAATATTAACTAATTAAGATTAATTAACCTAATAACTAATTAACCTAATTAACTACTGCTAATTAACTAACAGCCCCTGACAGGTGGGACCCACCTGTCAGGTTGACCAGGTCAACGGTCAATGTTGACTGCTGACGTCAGCATGACATCATGCTGATGTCATAAATCTATTTTCGATTAAATTAAATAATTAATTAAATTCTAGAAAGTATTAAAATCTTTAGAAAATCATCTTTTAATCCATAACTCGGATTAAATTATTTTCAACATGAAAGTTGCTCAGAACGATGAGACGAATCCGAATACGCAGTCCGTTCGTCCGCCACGCGGCCCTAGCATAGTGAACTTGCAACATTTCACCTCCGGTTCATCTGTCCGAAAACGTGAAACACCAGGGATACTTTCCCGGATGTTTCGCCCCTTCACCGGTATCACCTCATACCGCGTTAGAACACGTCTAGCTCTGCTTGCTGTCCTGTTATGCACTTGCTTGCTATGTATTTACTGTTTATCCCCCCCTCTTCTCTTCGGCAGACCCCGTGACGATGCTGATGCCCCTGTGGTCGACTACGTCACTGACGACCCCTCCTTCTTGTCTGAGCAACCAGGCAAGCCCCCCCCCTTGATCACCAGATATCGTCTATTCTTCTCTATACTGCTTGCATTAGAGTAGTGTAGCATGTTACTGCTTTCCGTTAATCCTATCCTGATGCATAGCCTCTCATTGTTGCTACAGTTGTTACCCTTACCTGCTATCCTACTGCTTAGTATAGGATGCTAGTGTTCCATCAGTAGCCCTACACTCTTGTCCGTCTACCATGCTATACTACTGGACCGTGATCACTTCGGGAGGTGATCACGGGTATATGCTATATACTTTATATACATGACACATGTGGTGACTAAAGTCGGGTCGGCTCGTTGAGGACCCGCAAGTGATTCTGATGAGGGGGCTGAAAGGACAGGTGGCTCCATCCCGGTAGAGGTGGGCCTGGGTTCCTGACGGCCCCCGACTGTTACTTTATGGCGGAGCGACAGGGCAGGTTGAGACCACCTAGGAGAGAGGTGGGCCTGGCCTGGTCGGCGTTCGCGGATACTTAACACGCTTAACGAGATCTTGGTATTTGATCTGAGTCTGGCCATTTGGTCTATACGCACTAACCAGTTACGCGGGAACAGTTATGGGCACTTGATGTCGTGGTATCAGCCGAAGCTCTCTAACAGGGCGACGAGGAGGGGATCGCCGGGTAGGATTATGCTATGCGATGCTACTTGGTGAACTTACCATCTACTCTCTTCTACATGCTGCAAGATGGAGGTGGCCAGAAGCGTAGTCTTCGACAGGACTAGCTATCCCCCCTTATTCTGGCATTCTGCAGTTCAGTCCACTGTTATGCCCCTTTACACATATACCCATGCATATGTAGTGTAGCTCCTTGCTTGCGAGTACTTTGGATGAGTACTCACGGTTGCTTTTCTCCTTTTCCCCTTTCTATACCTGATTGTCGCAACCATATGCTGGAGTCCAGGAGCTAGAGATCCCGGAGGATGATTCTACGTGGAGTTCGGCTTCGAGGAGTAGTTAGGAGGTCCGAGGCAGGAGGCTTGCCTTTTCAATCATTGCTACTTTTGTGCTAGCCTTCTTAAGGCAGACTTGTTTAACTTATGTCTGTACTCAGATATTGTTGCTTCCGCTGACTCGTCTATGATCGAGCACTTGTATTCGAGCCCTCGAGGCCCCTGGCTTGTATTATGATGCTTGTATGACTTATTTATGTTTTAGAGTTGTGTTGTGATATCTTCCCGTGAGTCCCTGATCTTGATCGTACACATTTGCGTGCATGATTAGTGTACGGTCAAATCGGGGGCGTCACAAGTGCATAACTAAAGGGCTCGGGTAAGAGATAACCGAGGCATGCGGAGACGATGATGTATCCCGAAGTTCACACCCTTGCGGATGCTAATCTCCGTTTGGAGCGGTGTGGAGGCATAATGCTCCCGAAGAAGCCACTAGGGCCCCGTAATCTCCTCACGCCATCGCACAATGCAAGATGCCGTGATTACACTAAGGGACCCTTGAGGGCGGTCACTAAACCTGTACAAATGGCAACCCTTGGGGACGGTCAACGAACCCGTACACTTTGGCAACCCTTGGGGGCGGTCAGCGGTACCTGTCAAATTTCTCAGGGCGATCTCCACAACCTAATTGGAGACCCCAATGCTTGCCCGGAGCTTTGAACCACAATGATTGAGCTCCGAAGCACCACCAACTGTCTAGGACGCCCAAGCACCCAAGAGGAACAAGCTCAAGGGTACCAAGCACCCATGAGTAATAAGCTTCTCAACTTGTAACTTCCACGTATCACCGTGGAGAACTCAAACCTATGCACCAAATGCAATGGCAAGGGCACACGGAGTGCCCAAGTCCCTCACTCTCAAATCCCACCAAAGCAACGAAAGCTATGGAAGAAAAAGAGAGGAAGAACAAGAAGTAGAACACCAAGAACTCCAAGATCTAGATCCAACTGGTTCCCCTAACATAGAGGAGAAAGTGATTGGTGGAAGTGTGGATCTAGATCTCCTCTCTCTTTTCCCCCAAAAACTAGCAAGAATCCATGGAGGGATTGAGAGATAGCAAGCTCGAAGAAGGTCAAAAATGGGGGGCAAATGCGAGCTCAAGAGATAGGGACCATTGGGGAAGAAGGCCCCCTTAAATAGGCCTCCCCAAATCCAATCGTTATGTGCACAGGTCGTGCACAAGCGGTACTACCGCTGCCTAGAGCGGTACTATAGCTTATAAGCGGTACTACCGCTGCCCAGAGCGGTACTACCGAGCGGTACTGCCTCTTATAAGCAGTACTACCAAGCGGTACTGCCTCTTATAAGCGGTACTATCGCTCAAAAAACCGACCTGCGAATGAAACTGCCATAACTTTTGTGTACGAGCTCCGAATTCGACGAAATCAAGTTTGTTGGAAAGCTAAAGACAAGGGCTAACACAATCTTGATAGAGATATCAAGTAATAGCAATTGATAGAATACCCAAAATAAAATGGTGAGAACCCTTTTATCAAACTAGTCAATGTGTACGTGCAATGCACGTTAATTTGGAAGTATATAAAGTGCATGCGGATATTAAGTAGGATATTATTTTATGTTATTATGTGATTAGCACTATTTTGGGCATGAAATTAAATGCACACTAAACGTGTTGAGCGCTCGACATTGAAGCAGTCTAGGTCATTGAATTGACATGATTTAATGGTCGAGATTAATTGGATCTGCCCCTTTGGGTCTTTTTATATTGGTATAGATAAGTCCGGTAAAAACTCCAACACCGAAAATATAGAAGAAGATGCATATGAAATGGGTTTTCGATGAACTAGAGCTTGTCACGAAAAAGATCAAAAGCTCATAAACTCACAAAGTGAAAAGCCAAACAAGAACCAAGAAAGATGATGATGCCAAGAATGCAATGGTTTGAGCTCTCACCGAACGATACGATCAAGCTACTCACTCGAGAGCCCCCCCCCCCTTGATAGTACGGCTATTGATCCTATAATCCGGTCTCCCAAATAACACCATGAGACCGGTAAAATAGAAAACCTATCAAGGACAAACCTTTGCCTTTCACATAGTCCACTTGAGCTAGATGATGACGATCTTGACTCCCTCAAGTTGGACCACCTTTCTTGATTGCATTGGCTCGACGAAGACTAGTAGATTGCTCCCCCATACTCCACTATGGGCGAGCTACTCTTCGGCGCATCTTCACAAGTCCATTGTCACCACAATGGACGACAAGCTTCAAGGTTGATCTCTTCGTGATGCTCCACTTGAACTTGCACACCGCAATCTTGATGACGCTCACCACTTGATGTCATCCTCCATGGGTTGTATGAGATCTTCCTCTTGATGCAAACCCATGGAAACATACCTAACCCCATAGAACTCACACTGTGACGCCCCCGATTCGACCGTACACTAATCATACATGCAAACGTGTACGATCAAGATTAGGGACTCACAGGAAGATATCACAACACAACTCTAGACACAAATTAAAATAATACAAGCTTTATATTACAAGCCAGGGGCCTCGAGGGCTCGAATACAAACTCGATACACAAGAGTCAGTGGAAGCAACAATATCTGAGTAGAGACATAAGTTAAGCAAGTTTTTCCTTAAGAAGGCTACCACAAATATCAACGATCGAAGAGGCAAGGCCTCTTGCCTGGGACCTCCTAACTACTCCTGGTCGTCGGCGGGCTCCACGTAGTAGCATCCGTTGGCGGTGGCATCTGGCTCCAGGGATCCACCATCTGGTTGCAACAATCAGAAAGAAGAAAAAAAGGGGAAAGGGGGAGCAAAGCAATCGTGAGTACTCATCCAAAGTACTCGCAAGCATCAGATCTATACTAAGTATGCATTGTTATCAAATGGAAGGGTTGTGTCTGTGGACTGAACTGCAGAAAGCCAGAAAAGGGGGGGAAGGCCTAGCCTATCGAAGACTAGCATCTTCAAGCAGTTCCACGCATCTTGCAGCATGTAGAAGAGTAAAGAATAGCAGTTTATATTTAACAAACATGTTGTAGCATTAATGCCCAGAGATCCTTCCTCAACTCCCTGCGAGAAAGCAATCCCGGAGCCAACATATCCATCACATATCAAGTATCCATTTCTAGTTGTATAAGATCAGGATACAAGTCTGAATGTCCATTACCGAGGACACGGTATTCGAATATATATCTTCCCTGCAGGGGTGCACCATGTTTTCCAACACGCTCGATCACTCTGGCCGGACACACCTTTCTGGGCTCAATGCCCGGCCTCGGAAGATCAACACGTCGCAACCCTACCTAGGCTCAGCACAGAGGTCCCCGCCAGTCTACATCCTAAGCACTCCGGGGTCTGGGCCCATCGCCCGTTGCACTCCGGGTCGTTGCGAGCAGGGCGGACCAGGCTCCACCACTACATGATGGTGCCGGTGATGGTGCCGGCCCAGTCGTGCCGCAATGCTGAACTGGACGTCTGACAAAGCCTCGGCTGATACTGCGACGTCGAGGCCCATAACTATTCTCGCGTGGTGGTTAGTGCGTAAAGGCCAGAGGCCAATTCAGAACAAATACCCAAACCTGTTAGTCCATTAACAATTAAAAGTAGTGACGGCTGTCGGGACAAGTCCGGAGCTATCACCCCCTCCTGGGTGATACCGCTAAACAGCCAGCCGCCACCGTCACATCGCACGGGTGCTCTCCGGGCCCGCCCGGCTTTCACAACGGCCTCAAGTGAAGTCAAGGTAACTGTGTGCCCAGACATCAAGGGGAAAACCTGAGGAATCACCCCCGGTGGATTCCACTCAATGTAATCATCAAGGTGAACGTAAGAGGGACCACCCTCGAGGTTCACACTTGAGGTGTTGAACGACAGAGCCGTATCAGGAATGGTGAAAGAGGAAATCACCCTCGATGACCACGACCGAATAGCTACACTACGGAATTATCATCAGGAGTGCGTTATGAGGGATCACCCTCGGCACTCGATAGTAGCTCTGCAGAGTCAAGCAACAAAAGGGACGTGATGTGATGTGAGGTGTCGGGCTCTGGTCGTCGATCACGTTGATCGAGTCGTCGATGATGAAGTAGGGGCAACAAGGACAAGGTGGGGTCACTGATGGATCAGTAACCAACCTATACTAAGCAATTTAGGATAAGCAGGTAGGTAACAATAAGCAGGTTACAAAAGCAGGCTATGCATCAGAATAGGAGCAATCAATAACAGTAGCAGAATCTAATGCAAGCATGAGAGAATGGAATGGGCGATATCGGGATGATCAAAGGGGGGGCTTGCCTGGAAGCTCCGCTGAAAGAGAAGAAGGGGTCGTCGTCGATGTAGTCGATCACAGGGGCATCAGCAGCGGTCTCGGGGTCTATCAGAGAGAAGAGGGGGAAGAAACAGTAAATATAATGCAAACAGATGCAACACAGATGCATGACGGCGGTAACACGCAGGGCTAGGGGTGTTCTATCGCGGTGCTACACGATACCGGCGAAGGGGGGGAACATCCGGAAAGTTTTCCCGGAGTTAGGCTTTTTCGGCTAGATGAAACGGAGGGGGAAAGTTGCATGTTCTCAATGCTAGAGATGTGTGGCAGACGAACGGACCGTGTATTCGGGTTCTTCACAAAATTCTGAGCAACTTTCATGTAGAAAACTTTTTCATCCGAGCTACGGTTTAAATTCTATTAATTTTCAAAGTTTTATTAATATTCTGAAATTAATTTTAATACGAAAATAAATGCTAAAATGCTAGGCGCACCCAGCACAGTACACAAGAGTGTACCCAGTGGCTGATAGGTGGGCCAGGGGGACCCAGTTGACCAGTCAACGTTTGACTGGTCAACAAGGGTGGGACCCCCCTGTCATACACACATCTAACTAATTATAGATTAGGTAGTTATTTAGCAGGTTAAGTTAATTAAGCAAACTCTAATTAATTAATTATATTTTTAAATATATTTTTATTTTTTAAGTGGGTGGCTAGGCCACTGTCATTGGCCCACTCGGGTCTAACGGGGTGGGTTTACTGGGCGCGTGGGTGGGAGTGCCCGTGCACCCGCACGGGGGTAACGGAGGGCGCCGGCGGAGGCCGTGGCCTCGGTGAGGCGCTGGCGAGGGTGGCCGCGGCTGCGGGGCGCCGACCAGAGCGGCGAGGGGCCGGCAGGGCGCGACGCGGTGGAGGCCACGCGGGGCGCAGCGGGGCTGGAGGGCTGCGCTGCCGGGCAGAAGCAAAGCGGGGCCGCGGCCGTGCGGTAGTGGGGGCAACGGTGGTGGCGAGCGGGGACGGAGCCCGGGCGCGGCGAGGCGCGAGGTGGCCTTGGCCGGAGCGTGGCACGCGTGCGCGATGAGGGAGGAAAAAGGGGAAGGCAGAGGCCGGGGGCCTCACCGGCGATGGAGGGAAGAGGGGTGGCGTGTCTCGAGGTGGTCCGACGAGGGAGAGGACGAGGCGGACGGCGGCGACGGGGACGAGACAGTCCGGCGACTGCGCGGTCGCGGGCGAGGCGGCGAGGCCCAGAGCGACGGTGTCGAGGTGGCGATGCGCCAGCTCGGGGTCGGGGTCGGGCGGTTACGATGGGTTTCGGGCAGTCCACCCGATCCCGATCCAGTTCGGGAGGGGACGAGAGGAAGGAGCGGATCGTGGGGAATGGGGGAAGTGGGGGGATCTGATGGTTAGCTAGGGTTTCGGGGAGGGATTATACAGGGGGGCGGTGTGGGCCTTGTGGCCTGGGGGTAACTAGGCTAAGGCCCAGGGAGGGGCGGGGGCCTCTCTCCTTTTCTTTAACAAAAACTATTTTGTTTTCCCATGGTCTTTTCTATTTTGCATTTTCTTTTTCCTCCAAAAGACTTTTGTAAAATGTGTAGCTTGTCTCAATAATTATTATGTAATATTTGGCACTGCCTCAAGAAGTTTGAGAAGCAGTTGAAAAGCCTTAGAATTTTTATAACTTTAAAAGTGATTTAAAATATTGTTTTGACCCCTGTTTTATTCATTTAAGGGCATTTAAACAATTTATATAATATGGGTTTCAACATGACAAATATCCAGGGATTATTTACAACACCTTGAACATTTTGTTTTTCATGTTTGAGAAATTTGAATCCTGGACTTAAATTTGAAATTGAATTTGAATCATAATTTGGATCAAGTGAGGATTAGCAACAGTAGGAGTGATGACCTGGCATCATTAGCGGGGGTTTACTGTAGCTTAATTATCCGGGCGTCACACAAACACGTAGACCATGGGTTAGTACGCAAAGCGTAAAGGACAGTGCTTACCATACCATGGGATCACTTGATCCCTCTCGGTACAACTTGTGTGCTTTGTGTGTTGATCCACTTGAGTCACTCTGTGTACTTAGTCTTGATCAACCTTGAATATTTCCAACTCTCTTCATTAGGATGATGTCTTGAAGGTAAACATTAATGTTCACACAATCTTTTTCTTCAAGACATGCTTGCAATAAGCTCAACTCTCACATGACCAATCTTTCGATAATTCCTTGAAAAGAACTTTGGCCATCTCATAAACTCCTTGAAACCAACATGGTCTACAAGAAAAGCCTATGGACAAATCCTTCAAATATAACTCAAGGCAACCATTAGTCCATAGAGATTGTCATCAATTACCAAAACCAAACATGGGGGCACCACATGTTCTTTCAGTCTCCCCCATTTTGGTAATTGATGACAATCACTTTCAAGAGAGTTTATATAAGGAATTCTGCATCGCCATGCAATTCAACAATCAATGATGCATGCGTATGAGATGCAAATGCTTAGGAACAAAACCAAAGCAAGAAGAAATAACTCTATAAATTTCTCCACAAAACTCTCTGTAACTCCCCCCCCCCATTGGCATCGATTGCCAAAATGGGCGAAAAGCTTAGAAGGCCAATGTAAAATGTGTTCCTCCATCAATTGTGTATTTCTCAAGAAGAGTGGAATGCAATACACATATCCAAAGATAAATACTTGGACGAATACAAACTATATTCAGGATGATATGCCACAAAGACATAACAAAGAGAGAAACAAGCAATCGAGCAATCAAAAGATACCAAATGAAACAAGCAAGCAAAAGATACCAATTGAACCAACTAAACCAATGGTCCTACAAGCCATATGAATAAAAAGATATTATGATATGAGCATAGGAGTGTTCTAAGAAAAATAGAGAAGCTCCCCATGATTTGTGCAATATTTTAGTTTTGTATTTGGATACAACGTGCACAAAATAGGTTCATCACTTCCCCAAAATCAATAGAACCTCACAACAAGTGCAAGAGAGCAAAATAGAAAATTTTAGCCTAGCACTTGCAACAAACACATGGTTGAGCAAGGGAGTGTTCTAAAGAAACTAGAGAAGCTCCCCATGATTTGTGCACTACTTAGAATATTTGTATTTGGATACCAAGTGCACAAAATAGGATCATCACTCCCCCAAAATCAATAGAAACTCACAACAAGTGCAAGTGAGCATATAGGAAATTAAGCTTAGCACTTGCAACAAACACATGGTTGAGCAACATGTAAAAGGTGCAACTTAGGAGTAGGCTGAACCAAGCCGATGTGTATGAGTCATGGCAAAGCACTTGAGAACACTAATATGAGGATGAGCATTATGCATCAACATAGTCTTGAATAAATGAGATACAAGGTGCAAGACATGTCCTTCCCACATACATACAACAAAAATGGCAAATAGGTTCACAAGCTTACTAGAATGCAAATGAATAACCAAGGTTGTGACAATCCATGGTGAAGATAGAAAATGATAGATTTGTCAAGAGGAGGGATACCAAAAGACATGGCAAAAACCTCGTCAAGACAAGCATGAGGAAACAATCTTCACCACAAGAGAGTGCATCAAGATGCAACGATATGAGACTCGCACTCAAGAAAAATCCTTTCACAGAACAACCAAAGAAAAGGTGGACATGAAAAATAAGGATATCAACTAGAGATGTAACTTCTGTCAAGTGTATAAGGTCCTAGGTAGATGAATCATGATGATATCAATCCACAAAGAAGGATGTATACACGAAATAGTTACAAAAAGGAAAGAACAAGATATCCACAAGGAAGCCATAAATATACCAATAAGATATTTGCTTGAAAGCATAGCACATGGATAGATATGGTCTTATTGTATATAAATGAATTCCTACCACACATCCATCAAAGATATCACAACTAGCAACATGAGATCATCGTTGAGATGCTTTGAGAAAGGAAACAAGTATCACAAGATGGAATGAATACCATGCCAAGATGCAACCTACACATGGTTGAATGCAAGAAAAGAATGCATGAATAGATACTTGTTACCGAGATAGCATTGGAAGGATGTAGAAGAAACCAATTGAAGTTGGTATATAGAAGTTCATTGAGCATCCTAGCTTGACTCCATTAAGCACATGGTGACACCACCTTCCTTGTGAGTGAGCCGAGCATCCAATGCATCTCCAATTGTTCATAGAACAACAACACAAACAAAATGGTACCCAAACTCATTGGGACCAAAGAGTTAGATAACCTAGGACAAACTCCACATAAATATGTGAAAATAGATATGAAAATGAATTTCATGCACATCTCATCCAATTTGAGACTTGGTGGAGTTTCCCCTATATATTAGGTCAGAGAAAGAGAGCATGCCAAAGAAAATACATGAAGTTAATATGCATGCTCAATACTTTCAAGAACCGATACCAATAGAAAAAGAAATACCAAGTGAAAATAGGAAACCAAATGGAGAGATCATCACATGGAAGATATCAATTAAAAGATAAATCAAGGAAGGAGATATCCATTGATACACGCAAAAAATAAAGTTATCAAACTCCCAAGGGAGAGGATGGTTCCAAACAAACCAAGCCCTCTACAAAGTTTCATGATGGCACAAAGTACCAAAAAGAAACGGTTTGTGTTCCACCAACACACACTTGATAAGGATCACAAGGTGAGTGTTCTAAAAGAGAATAGGATAGCTACCCAAGAGTTGTGCATTATGGAAAATTTGCATTTGAATACAAAATGCACAAGATGGGATCACCACTTTCACTACATCTATAAAACACTAGACAAGATTAAGAAATTAACAAGATCCACAAGTGGTATGGAAGACAAGGAAGTTGACACAATCCTTGGGAAGAGATAAGGCAAATAAAAGCAAAAGCCAATGTAAAGATGATCAACAATTTCTACCACATAAATGATTACCAATTGTCAAGAGACAAGAAGTATTTGGAAATAATTCCCGGTGGTATATTGCAAAGACATCGAACATCATCTTCACACCAAACACAAAAGTAAATTGCAACTTGTAGAGCTAACATGCCACCTAGGAACAAGATAATTTACAATATCAACTCTAGGTGACAATATCTCAAATGTACACATTTTCTAGGCTTGTAATATGCACATAGCACATTACTCCTCCATAATGTGATACCAAAGAAAACTTAACAAGAGGCAATAAGAATCCAACAAGAGATAATTAATGGACTATTTAGAATTTGAATTTCTCATGAGAAGACATACGACATAGAGACTAGATAATCTTGTAATATCAATACTAGGTGGTATTCCTCATGTACACACATTTATAGGATCGTGACGTGCACAAAGCACATCACTCCCCCAAAATGGGATGTTCCATTAATCTCTCACAAGAGCCAACTAAGATACAAACAAGATGCAAAAAGCTCAACACAATACTCCCACGTACATGATGTGCAAACCAACATACATATACTTGATTACTCAAGATAAGCAAATTGGAAGCACAACATATACAAACACATGCAAGGTACACAACCAAAACATGCAAAGGGTCAAGTAACTTTCAATGTAAACAATTTAAGTACAAGTTGCCGCAAGGAGGCACATTGGATATAAGATACCAACTTGATAATTCAAATGACGTGTCTTGAGACAATATGAATAATGAAGATCCCTTAATTATTCATGATGTAGCCAAGTCTCCAATGCCCTCCATCGTCACATATTGATTAAGTTTGAGCTTGTTGGTCCCCAACCAAGTTGGGTCCTAAGAGGTTAGTCACAATAGGCTTGGCTACCCAAATTGTTCTTTTCTTGACACCACTTTGAGTACCAACAAATTTGGCAAACACATTGCCAACCTTATCCTTCCCAAGAGAATATATATCATCAATTAGAATAGGGTTGGATAAGGTACCATTCGTGCATGAAGAAGCGACATGACCTTTCTCATGACATAGGTAGCAACGTCTACTCTTCACTTTCTTCTCACTTGATTTCTCAACTTGAGAAGCATTAGCTTGAGTCTTCTTGGGAAGAGGCCTTTCTTCAACTTGAGGTTGAGCATGAGAATGAACTTGTGGCTGCTTCCCTTGTTGCTTGTCACTAATGTCCTTCTTCTTCAATGGGAAATATCTAACATGATGCCCTTCAATTTTGCACTTGAAGCAAATAATCTTGGCCGAATTCTTGACTTGTTTTTGGCCCTTCTTCTTGTTGATCTTGGACTTCTTATTCTTATTGGAGTCGAATCCAAGTCCACCCTTGTCATTGGGGGATTTTTGCACACTCAATATATTGTTGAGTGTGGACTTCCCTTCATGACACTATTCCAGGTCTTTCTTCAAGGAAGTGACTTGGGCCTTGAGCTCTTTGATTTCCTCTACATGATTAGAATAAATAAAGCAAAATTACTTTTTCTGTTTTTTGAATTATCCGTGCAATAAAAAATGATCAGAAAATAAAAGTTCTCCAAATGCCCTGAAAATTTAGTATGATTTTTTCTAGAATATTTAAGAATTTTTGGCAGTGAAAACACCTCAGGGAGGTGCACCAGTGGGCCACAAGCCCACAGGGCGCGCCCACCCCCTGGGTGCACCTAGAGGGCTTGTGGGTTCCACGTGGGTCCCCCTCACTTATTTTAGCACCCATCCACTTCGTCTTCCTCTAGAAATAATCCCACCATTACTCAAACCCATGTTCTTGCTCATTTTGCTGCCATTTTTTATCTCCTTGCTCGGAACTCCGTCTCCGAAACTATTGCGGGGATTTGTTCATCGGTATGTGACTCCTCCAATGGTAAAATTAGTTTTTGTTCTAGTGCTTTATATATTGCAAAATTTTGCTGCTGTGGTGACCTTATTCTTGAGCTTGCATGGAGTTCTTAGAAATGGAAGACATCTACATCTCTTTAAGGCAATCTGATTACTTGGATGCAATGGATACATGGAGTTACATATGGGGAAATGAATTTTATTCCTCCATTAAAGCATATAATGTTCTGATTGGTCACAAACAAACTCAACCACATTTCACCTAGATTTGGAAAAGCTCTTGTCAACCCAAGCACATAGTATTTTTCCAGATGCTACTACATGATAGAGTAAACACAAGGAACCTTTTAAGAAGGAAAAACATTGAATTGGAAGTTTATAATTGTGCAGTGAGGGATTGCCAGCAAGAAGAAACATTGCATCACCTCTTTTGGGGGTGTCCTTTTGCTATCAGATGTTGGGATTTTATCTGCCCTACCAGAACCCCAAATTTATCTGTATTGGAAGCATATCAAGACCTTAAAGACAAGCTCAACTGCCCTTTTTTCATGGAGATTGTCATATTGGGATCATGGGCCATATGGATATCCAGAAACAACAAAATCTTTCAGAATATCACACCATCATTTCAAGGCTGGAAATTCATATTCACAGAGGAACTCAAACTTCTCAAATACAGGATGAGGAAGAAATACGAAATGCAATTCTCTGCTTGGTTGGAGACCTTGTTGTAATTGTTCTACTAGCTGTTTTTTTCTAGGTTTTTTAGCTCTTTTTAGTAGCTCTTTTTAGCTCTTTTTTAGTTTCTTTTGTTTCTTTCTATTCTTTTTCTTTTGGGCTTATCTCAAGCCTTTCAGACACTCTCTTTGTTTCTGCCTTATTATTATTGGTGCTAGCCCCGTCAGCTAAGAAGACCCAGTCACAGGACGATCGTATCCAGATAAGAAGACAGAAGAATTGAGGAAAAGTTCATGCCACTACCGGAAGAGCCCAGAGAAGGAATTATCCTGAAGATTTGAGAAGACCGACAGTGTCAAGAATAAGGACGGAGTATATGCGTATTGATGGAACCGTAACAATGCTTCTAAGGGTGGTAGCACCCCAGACCCCATGTGACAAGCGATGGATTTTGAGAAGATCCCCGAACCTAACCTATTTCTTTCTAACCTCTCTGAATCTCGAGGACGAGATTCATTTTAAGGGTGGTAGGTTTGTAACATCCCAAAATTCTAAATTTTGGAATGTTATATTAAACAAATAGCTTTGATTGATTGTATGGTTGCTTGTGTGAAATTGAGTGGAATTTGAAACTTTTGAAAGTTAAATGAGAGGGAAAGAAATGACTTTCCCAAACTTTCACCCTTGCTTTCTGATCTCCATGAATTCAAATTCTTTTCAGATACAAAACCCTAGAGAGAAGATGACATGACTTCTTCAGAAAATATTTGAATTTCATTTGGAAATATTTCAAATTCAGAAACTTTAAGCAACTCAATGATTTTCATGAGAGAAGATAAAATGACTTCTTCAAAACATATGAAATATGAGTTGGGAGTTTCAAAGAATCAAATTTAAAGTCCTTTTGGAAATTATTTTTCAATTTGGAGTTATTTGGTTTTTATTCAGATTATTTTTCTCCAAAAATAAAATATATGGAAAATAGGGTAAAATGATTCCCTACAGTAGAAAATTGGAGAAAAATGGTTTTGAAATCATTTTGGTATTTTAAAATACTTTTATCTGATTTTTAAATGAGCCAGTAGCACTGTTTAATTTATTTGAATTTATGTGGATTTTATTTGACGCTACAAAAATGTTCATGTTGTAAAAATCGTTTTTGAAAATTATGATATATAATATTCCTATATAAAATTTTATATTTATTTTCGTTATTCAGTTTTTTCCTTTCATGTTCCTATTAAAAAAACAAACTGCATGGGCGGCCTATAACTATACGTCGCCAACGTGCCCAACATAGTCTGCAGACAGGCCCGTAACTGTTTTTATTTATTTTTCGGTTATGCTTGGAGAAAAAAAATATTTTTAGAAACATTTCTTTTTATTAAAAAAAGAGTCCAAAACAAACTGCAGCGCGCGACCGGCCGGCCGAACACTTTAGCCGTGCGTTTTTCTTTTCGATTTTTTTTACGTCTATGTTTAATCCCACATTGCCTAGCCTTTGACCCCTAAACCTCTTTTCCACCTATAAATATAGACTCATAGAGCCTCCAAAAATCATCCGATTCGGGTTAAATCAATATTTTGATTTGACTAGATTCATTAAAAAATTATTTTTCTCCTCTCCGGCGGGACTTCTGAAAGTTGTCTGCTCTCTCCGAAGTCGTCTTTTCTCTACCTTGTAAAGGTATCTTTCTTCATATTTTTTTATAGTTTCATAGTTTATCATTTCTAGACTAGTACGGTAGAATAAATAGATTATCAATTAGTCTCTGTATTTATACATTAGACCAAGAATTCTTTTAGCCATAGCTATTTTTCTTTCATAAAACAGCTTGGCCCTAATTTTTCAAATAGCCATAACTTTTTACTCGTTCATCTAAATTAGATGAAACTAGCGCCTATAGTTTCATCTTGTTTTCACCTATCCAGTGAACCTGTCACATCAACTTTTTGAAATTTTAAAATTTCGAAAATTTGTTCAGATTCATATTCAAACTTCTTTTGTTCATAACTCGAGTTCTATAACTCCGATTTATTTGATTCTTTTTGCTAATTGAAGCTCTTGACATAAACTTTCTGATAAGGACAAATTCACTTAATTTTGGTACTGTTAGAAATTGTTTTCTGTTGCAAGAGTTAATTATTTGTTTTCAAAGTTTTCCGAGATATTTTCTTCGATTCTTTTGCATGATTGCTTATGTGTGGTTACTATTGCTTGCTTACGATAGATTGAACAGAGTGTGATGAGTAGAACTATCAGGAGTTATGAGTGCGAATCATCTTCATCAACAGTACAAGCCAAGTTCACACTTTTATCATATCCCTTTATTACCCAGTTTTTATGCATTAGTTTCACCCCCTCAAACATTGCATGGTTAGGATTTGATAACATGAGGGTATTGGGAAGTAGTTGATGAGGTAGGAACCTATTGCCTTGCATTCAAACCCAGGTTGTTACTACGTTATGCTTATACAGCTATGCTATGCTTGTAGACGTGGTTTGGTTTTGAGAGAATTCATGAAAGATGTGAGAGTTAATATATTAACTAAGGGAAACTTAAGGTGGCTACTTTAACACACATCTGGGTGGAATGGTTGGGGCACCCTGGAGCACCAGTGGTTTGCCCGGGCACCTGGAGAACCCAGTGCTTGCCCAAGGGAATCCCGGAGTACCCGTGTGATCACCCTATGGAATGCCACTCAGGCTCAAAGGGATCCTAATATTATTCATGCTAGAAACTTCCGTGTGCAGCCACAACCCATTATGGGCTCTGGCATAGTTGAGTATGTTGTGTGACCTCTTTCAGTGGTAGGCTAGCAGATGTAGGGGATGTACGTGGTACTGTCTACCCAGAGTAAAGAGTTAATGCTTCTGAAAGACTATGTCTCGGTCATCCGTTTCTCAAACATCATGTAGTGCGAGAAATCCAACGGAGGAGATCGAGTCTTGTGGGGGAAACTGCGCAAGCGTCTGCAGAGTGTACAAACTAATCATGGTTAGCCGTGTCCTCGGTTATGGACGTCTTGAGTCTCTGGTACTTGGATTATCATGTTGATCTCAACACTTTACTTAATTAATTTGTTTGGGTTAATGATTACTATTTTGGGATTGAGTTGGAGGAACCTTCTCAATATTTCAACCAACTTTGTAGTTAAATAAAATTTATTCCTTTGTTGTAGGGAAAATTTAGCTTTATGCGAAATTAAACTTAGAGCCTCCACCAGCCAAATATGCATGTAGTGATAGTCATTATTCAGCATTGCTCTACAGTGTGAAATTGCCAGTACATTCAATGTACTGACCTATATGGCTGCAACGTCTCATGTTGCAGGATTCTTACGACGAGTAAGTGATACGTTAGGGTTACGATTTCTACACTCAACTTTGCCGTTGGTGTTGATGGGAATCCACAACCTTGTTGTTACTTCCGCTCTTTGGATTGAGGTAATAGTATTTACGTTACTTTATACATGTGATTTACCTCTGTTATAAATCCTCGAGTACTGTGTGTGTTAGCATACCCATCCAGGGATGACACTTAAGCACAGAGACTTCGATCCATTTGGGTCGGGTCGCTACAAGATGGTATCAGAGCACATGTTGACTGTAGGACGTGACCCCTAGAAACTGGCAAGCCCATAGGAAAGATTTTCT
This sequence comes from Aegilops tauschii subsp. strangulata, assembly GCF_002575655.3. Lineage (NCBI taxonomy): Eukaryota > Viridiplantae > Streptophyta > Magnoliopsida > Poales > Poaceae > Aegilops > Aegilops tauschii. The sequence goes on from NC_053037.3 coordinate 258,566,058, forward strand.
CTAAAACTTTATTTTTAAGAAAGATCTTGTACCTCTCTTCTTTTCTGAGCTTTATCAAATATTCCCTTTAGTTAGACTATACCCCCCCTTTTCCCTTTTGACCACACGAAGATTCGACTGAGGAGACCACTCCAAGAAGTACAAGATATCGGATAGCTAAGACCACTTCAGAATGAAGATGATTTTACCGGGCATTATAGTAATGGAAACTACAACGGTTGAAGACTCCGAAGACTAGGAGAATTTGAAGGCTCTGAAGAATTTCCAGATTGGTATGGCCTAGGAAGGCTACCCTTATGGAACTTTTGAGATTATCGAAGCTGTCAATACCTGAGATCAAAGTGTGTCGGCGAAAGACCAGAACATGGAGCGTTTGAACTCAAAGTTTTTGTCAAGAAAACCCTAAGGCGGGAGATATCAACTATGGAATGATAGCTCATGGCAATGATGGGCATAAACATGGCTATCCATGATGTTATCGTCCGCTTATGCTATTGTCACTATGCTGAGTTAAGCATGCATTTCTTCGGAAGGATTGGATGGTAGAAGGCTGATGGAGCACCTATCAGCAAAAGGTGAAGTTTTAACCTTAGCTGGTGTATCACCAGGATCTGGAGTATTACATCAAGAATTTTAAGATGGACCTGCGGGAAGCCGTATTTGACGAGAAAGCATTTCGTTAAGAACTTAGGACCCAGAAGATGAAGTAGCCAAACTGGAGGAACAAAACCTCGAGATACCGGAGATTCGTCAGGAACTGAAGGACAGTAGGACCATGGTTCATGCCAAGTATGTTGAAATCCAAAAGTTTGGAATGCAACTCTTAAAGGACGTCACGAGAGACTTCACGTCAACAGAGATGATCTGGCAAAAGAACTTGAGAAGGACAAGCACGATCGGAAGAAGCCATCGGAGACATGAACAAGACTTGAAGACTTTGGTGGCTTTGAAGATTTATTGACCTTTAGAAGACCAAACCCCTGTTATATACCTACGTTAGATGCGATGATTGTGAGCTGTCATTTGTTTGATGTTTTTCCGACAGCCACAAAATAAAAATCTGTCTTTTCAAAACTATTGTTTGTATTGTGTGTATCCCTCTCTATCTCTCTCATCTCACCCCAAAACCCATGGACCCAATAGAGGATGAATGGAGATGAACTCACATTTCCGAGGCCGATAAGTCAATTGGAGACGGACCGATGGATTCAGAAGATGGAGGATGAGATGAAGAATAAACACTATAGCCGGAAAGGATATGACCCAGCATGCTCTTCAGTGCTTTGAAAGAGGTGCTGCTACTTGGTGGAGGATGTACCAAACCATCAATGGATGGCAAGGAGTAACCACTTGGAAAGAATTTAAGTTGACTCTGCTAAAGTCTCGTCTTGTGTCCCCGAATTTGAAGCCTTATGGAAATGATATGAAGAAACCCTGTGCATGCAAGTTTTGTGGAGAAATAGGACACAACCATAAAGAACACAAGGATGAATGCCCTAATTGTGAAGGAAGTCACCCAACTGAAGAATGCCCCACTAGTCAGATCACTTGTTTCTTGTGTGAAGGGACTACCCACTACCCTGCTCAGTGTCACATTTACCCCATGGTACAAAGAACCATCCAGCAGAAGAAAGAAGAAATGAAAGGAGCCCTCATGGAAATTTTTGAAGAACCGTGATGAAGGAAGATGTCAAGGACACACACAAAGGAAACAGAATTAAACCCTGCACCAAGTCATGTTATTCATTTGGAGAAGAAGGACACATCTCCCAGAATTGTTTGCATGGGGATCTAGTAGCATTCCCGACAGAGAAAGTAGAGTATGACCCACGGGAAATAGAAGCCCTGATTGGCATGGAAAAGTCCAGGAAAAGAAATAGATTGGATCCTAGGAACAACCCAATTTCTACAAAGAAGGACCTGAGTCATATCACATGTTTCAGGTGCAAAGCTTCATGGCACTACTTCAATGATTGCCCAAAAGGGAAGATGAGGACCCAAGGAGGCTATGTAATCATGAGGAAACCTCGAGACTTGTCAGAAGTAATATGTTTCCGTTGTAATGAAGCAGGGCACTTTGGCAGAGATTGTCCCAATGAGGAGACTTGTGCTAAATAGTTGTGTTGAAAAAGAAATATAGTAGTAGTAGTGGGAACAATTCTTTTATATTGAGGTGTTAAGTTGATGCATGTAATGGAAATGCAGGAGATTATAATGATCGGAGAATCAATAAAGTTAGCATCGTTGGTACTGATTTGGATTTTATGAGTAGTTACTCTATGAAGAAATATTTTGACCATTTTCGAGGATATGAGAAATATGGTCTATGGAGGAATTTGTGCGTTTCAAGGGTGGAAGTACCCTGTGAGGACCCTTGACCCCTGGAAAAGATGTTGATATTCCACAAAGTGGACTACGGGCAAAATAAGTACGAGTTTTGTCTCGATATGTGGGATACCCCAAGAATATGAAGGGATGAAGTACTATTGGATATAAAGGAGGTATAATGTTGGTAATATAGAGAAATTGTAACTTCATGATGAGTCTGAGTAATCCCGTCTTAGTTTGGTACCAATAGAAGGAAGAGGGACAGTACAATTGGATGAATTTAAGAATGCTAGGAAGCTGGATGTTGGAATAATGGTCAGTTGCCCCCGATGATGAGTTCAAGGTTTACAAGTGATGAGGTGGGCCCATAACCCACAGGCCCCAGGACCTTCCAAGAAGCAAGCACACTCTTGCTGAAGGAAAAACCCTGGAAGAAGTTACGACTTTATCAACAGACGATCTTATAGGAGTAACGCAAAACCTGAGGGTTGTGAAGGAACGATAGATGTTGTTTGGCTTGCAGAATCAATGGATTTTCTGAACTTAGTTCGTCGACAAGAGAAATTCTGCAATGCTTGTGAGGATGACCGAGTGTTAGAATGTGAGATTCGCTAAACCATATACAAGGTAATGATTTGGGTGCGGGATGGATTGATCACCATACCGACTTACTCTTATTATTCACCTTGCTATATGGGATGGTAAATCTGAGTGTCTTACCCATAGTAGAGCGACGATGATCAAAACCTTGTTTGAACATTAGAATGGTATGACAATTTCCCCTTGTACAAGGTAGCTGTTGCCAATCGTAGGATATACGGTGAGAATGAAGCCCAGACCCATTTCCTGTAGGAGAAACCATAAATTGATGACCACCATCAGATATCGATAGTTGTTTAGTATTGGCGCCACACCCGTCAGCTAAGAAGACCCAGTCACAGGACGACCGTACCTAGATAAGAAGACAGAAGAATTGAGGAAAAGGTTATGCCACTACCGGAAGAGCCCAGAGAAGGAATTATCCTGAAGATCTGAGAAGACCGACACTGTCAAGAATAAGGACGGAGTATATGCGTATTGATGGAACCGTAACAATGCTTCTAAGGGTGGTAGCACCCCAGACCCCGTGTGACGATCGATGGATTTTGAGAAGACCCCCGAACCTAACCTATTTCTTTCTAGCCTCTCCGAACCTCGAGGACGAGATTCATTTTAAGGGTGGTAGGTTTGTAACATCCCAAAATTCTAAATTTTGGAATGTTATATTAAATAAATAGCTTTGATTGATTGTATGATTGCTTGTGTGAAATTGAGTGGAATTTGGAACTTTTGAAAGTTAAATGAGAGGGAATGAAATGACTTTCCCAAACTTTCACCCTTGCTTTCTGATCTCCATGAATTCAAATTCTTTTCAGATACAAAACCCTAGAGAGAAGATGACATGACTTCTTCAGAAAATATTTGAATTTCATTTGGAAATATTTCAAATTCAGAAACTTTAAGCAACTCAATGATTTTCATGAGAGAAGATAAAATGACTTCTTCAAAACATATGAAATATGAGTTGGGAGTTTCAAAGAATCAAATTTAAAGTCCTTTTGGAAATTATTTTTCAATTTGGAGTTATTTGGTTTTTATTCAGATTATTTTTCTCCAAAAATAAACTATATGGAAAATAGGGTAAAATGATTCCCTACAGTAGAAAATTGGAGAAAAATGGTTTTGAAAACATTTTGGTATTTTAAAATATTTTTATCTGATTTTTAAATGAGCCAATAGTACTGTTTGATTTATTTGAATTTATGTGCATCTTATTTGACGCTACAAAAATGTTCATGTTGTAGAAAATCTTTTTCTGAAAATTTTGATATATAATATTCCTATATAAAATTTTATATTTATTTTTGTTATTCAGTTTTTTCCTTTTCTGTTTCTATTTAAAAAAATTGCGTGTGCGGCCTATAACTATCCGTCGCCCGCGTGCGCAACATTGTCAGTAGACAGGCCCGTAACTGTTTTTATTTATTTTTCGGTTATGCTTGGAGAAAAAAATATTTTCAGAAATCTTTCTTTTTATTAAAAAAAAGAGTCCAAAAAAAACTGCAGCGCGCGTCCAGCCGGCCGGACACTTTAGCCGTGCGTTTTATTTTTCGATTTTTTTACGTCTACGTTTAGTCCCACATTGCCTAGCCTTTGACCGCTAAACCTCTTTTCCACCTATAAATATAGACTCATAGAGCCTCCAAAAATCATCCGATTCAGGTTAAATCAATATTTTGGTTTGACTAGATTCATTAAAAAATTATTTTTCTCCTCTCCGGCGGGACTTCTGGAAGTTGTCTCCTCTCTCCGAGGTCGTCTTTTCTCTACCTTATAAAGGTATCTTTCTTCGTATTTTTTATAGTTTCGTAGTTTATCATTTCTAGACTAGTATGGTAGAATAAATAGATTATAAATTAGTCTCTGTATTTATACATTAGACCTAGAAATTTTTTAGCCATAGCTATTTTTCTTTCGTAAAACAGCTTGGCCCTGATTTTTTAAATAGCCATAACTTTTTACTCGTTCATCTAAATTAGATGAAACTAGCGCCTCGTCTTGTTTTCACCTATTTAGTGAATCTGTCACATCAACTTTTTGAAATTTTCAAAATTTCGAAATTTGTTCAGGTTCATATTCAAACTTCTTTTGTTCATAACTCGAGTTCTATAACTCCGATTTAATTGATTCTTTTTGCTAATTGAAGATCTTGACCTAAACTTTCTGATAAGACCAAATTCACTAAATTTTTGTACTGTTATAAATTGTTTTCTGTTGCAAGAGTTAATTGTTGGTTTTCAAAGTTTTCCGAGATATTTTCTTCGATTCTTTTGCATGATTGCTTATGTGTGGTTAATATTGCTTGCTTACGATAGATTGAACAGAGTGTGACGAGTAGAACTATCAGGAGTTATGAGTGCGAATCATCTTCATCAACAGTACAAGCCAAGTTCACACTTTTATCATATCCCTTTATTACCCAGTTTTTATGCATTAGTTTCAACCCCTCAAACATTGCATGGTTAGGATTTGATAACATGTGGGTATTGGGAAGTAGTTGATGAGGTAGGAACCTATTGCCTTGCATTCAAACCCAGGTTGTTACTACGTTATGCTTATACGGCTATGCTATGCTTGTAGACGTGGTTTGGTTTTGAGAGAATTCATGAAAGATGTGAGAGTTAATATATTAACTAAGGGAAACTTAAGGTGGCTACTTTAACACACATCTGGGTGGAATGGTTGGGGCACCCTGGAGCACCAGTGGTTTGCCCGGGCACCTGGAGAACCCAGTGCTTGCCCAAGGGAATCCTGGAGTACCCGTGTGATCACCCTATGGAATGCCACTCAGGCTCAAAGGGATCATAAGATTATTCATGCTAGAAACTTCCGTGTGCAGCCACAAGCCATTATGGGCTCTGGCATAGTAGAGTATGTTGTGTGACCTCTTTCAGTGGTAGGCTAGCAGATGTAGGGGTTGTAGGTGGTACTGTCTATCCAGAGTAAAGAGTTAATGCTTTTGAAAGACTGTGTCTCGGTCATCCGTTTCTCAAACATCATGTAGTGCGAGAAATCCAACGGAGGAGATCGAGTCTTGTGGGGAAAAGTGCGCAAACCTCTGCAGAGTGTACAAACTAATCATGGTTAGCCGTGTCCCCGGTTATGGACGTCTTGAGTCTCTGGTACTTGGATTATCATGTTGATCTCAACACTTTACTGAATTAATATGTTTGGGTTAATGATTACTATTTTGGGATTGAGTTGGAGGAACATTCTCAATATTTCAACCAACTTTGTAGTTAAATAAAATTTATTCCTTTGTTGTAGGAAAAAATTAGCTTTATGCAAAATTAAACTTAGAGCCTCCACCAGCCAAATATGCATGTAGTGATAGTCATTATTCAGCATTGCTCTGCAGTGTGAAATTGCCAGTACATTCAATGTACTGACCTATATGGTTGCAATGTCTCATGTTGCAGGATTCTTACGACGAGTAAGTGATACGTTAGGGTTACGATTTCTACACTCAACTTTGCCGTTGGTGTTGATGGGAATCCACAACCTTGTTGTTACTTCCGCTATTTGGATTGAGGTAATAGTATTTACGTTACTTTATACATGTGATTTACCTCTGTTATAAATCCTCGAGTACTGTGTGTGTCAGCATACCCATCCAGGGACGACACTTAAGCACAGAGACTTCGATCCATTTGGGTCGGGTCGCTACAAGGGGAAACCAGAACCATAACCCGAGCCACTATAGGGAGCATTCACTTTCCTACTATACACTATTTTGCTCTCTTTATAGGTGGGTGCATTAATGGTAAACATAATCATAGCCACCTTTGTGCATCAGATCTTAGTGTCCTCATGTCGATGTACAAAAGTAGGGACCTTTTTGTACCCCTTTACTTGGCGGGGCATAGGAAGAAAAGAACAAGACTACCAGAGCAGCGCCCAAGCCAGGGGCACGAGGAGCAAATGGACAAGATGGGCTTTCCCCGGCAAGTGCCTTGCCGGGGCAACTTGCCCAACACCAGCAAGGCCGCCACCCTTGAGCCTAAGAGTTCCGACAGCATCGACAACATTGGAACCAAGGCTCGGGAGGCGCCTGCATGGTGGCATGCAGATCTTTGTGAAGACCAAAGGCCTGCAAGACTAGATGAGAACCAGAAGACGAAGGCGCCCGGCAAGACCCTTGCCGGGGATGCCCACAAGACCCCGGCAAGACTCTTGCCGGGACCCCGGCAAGACCCTTGCCGGGGACATCTGCAGGCTCACACCTACCAAGGTTTCACTGCCATGTGCCCGTTCCGACGTGGTAGCCAGCCCACCAACTAGGCGAGCACCTGCGTGGCCGCATGTAGCTTCTAGGCCAACTAGCCAAGCACCTGCGTGGTGGCATGCAGATCTTCATGAAGACCCAGCCACTGCACCAGCTCAGCAGCCAACCAGCCAGTGTGGCGCTGCTTTCCTCGTCAGCTTGGATGCGCGTCGGAGCGAGGCGAGGCAGCGACGGACGGGATGAGCTTCTTTGTCGTCCCCGATAAAGCAAGAGGGCACGTCGGCAGCACATTAAATGCGTTTGTCCTACGGTGCCAGGCGATAGACATGTACACTGTACATACTTTCCACCTCCTTAGTGCCACTGTGGCGACCCTTTGACATATAAAAGGAGGCCCGAGGCGTACTGAGGAAGGATTTGGACTTTTTGGACTGGGCATGCACCGCAGCTAGTTCAAGAGCTCAAGAACACCAAATATACACCAAAGCAGGACTAGGGTATTACGCGTCGTTGCGGCCTGAACCTGGATAAAATTCCCCCGCGTTGATCTTCTAAACCCACTCTTTCCACAGCCCCGCGCCCCGCAAACCGTAGTAGGGATTCCCTGTGATCCCATAGGTGTCGTTCCCCGACATCTTTGGCGCACCAGGTAGGGGCGCTAAGCTGTGAAAATCCGGTTTTGGAGTCAACTCATCGATTTCTTCGTCGCGATGGCCCCCAAGAAGAAGGGGATCACAGCGATCAGGTCGTCCAGAGCCGGCCTGTCCACACTAGCGCGGGCGGGCGATGGGGTGGCCACGGATGGTGCCGGAGGCGCGGCCAGCGAGCATCCACGACACTTTGGCAATCGGAGCCAGGTGAGCGGTGTCGTTCGGATCCAAGACGACGAGCCACACGCGCTGGGTCCGGGGGCGGGGCCGTGCTGCCCACGGGCGGCGCGGCAGCCTCCATGACACTCCAGCTGGCGCCCGCACCGCTGCTGATGGTGTCCTGGACTAGGGGGTACTCACCACATCGTCTCCCGACCAGGTGGATCAGGCCGAGGACCCCCATGGCGGTTCACTCATGGGCCACTTCGGGCAGCTCATGTCGCATACAAGGATTATTCCACAAGACTTGGTGATCAAGACAAAGGACTCCACTCCACCAATGTATTCGGCTAGGACTCTTGTAATCCTAGGTCTCTGGTGCATTATATAAGCCAAGGCCAGGCTGGTCGATAGATCATTATGACATTAATCATCATACCCCTAGGGTTTAGACCACAACATATGATCTCGGGGTAGATCAACTCTTGTAATCTCTATATTCATCAAGATCAATCAAGCAGGAAGTTGGGTATTACCTCCATTAAGAGGTCCCGAACCTGGGTAAACATCGTGTCCCCTGTCTCCTGTTACCCATCGATCCATGCTACCTCTTGAGCACTGCGTTGGTTTTCCCTTGAAGAGGAAAGGGTGATGCAGTAAAGTAGCGTAAGTATTTCCCTCAGTTTTTGAGAACCAAGGTATCAATCCAGTAGGAGATCACGCACGAGTCCCTCGCACCTGCCCAAACAAATAAGAACCTGGCAACCAACGCGATAAAGGGGTTGTCAATCCCTCAACGATCACTTATGAAAGTGAGATCTGATAGATATGATAAGATAATATTTTTGATATTTTTATGATAAAGAGAAATAAAGATGCAAAGTAAAATAAAAGGCAAAAGAAATAACTAAGTGTTGGAAGATTAATATGATGGAAAATAGACCTGGGGGCCATAGGTTTCACTAGTGGCTTCTCTCAAGAGCATAAGTGTTACGGTGGGTGAACAAATTACTGTTGAGCAACTGATAGAATTGAGCATGGTTATGAGAATATCTAAGTATAATCATGTATATAGGCATCACGTCCGTGACAAGTAGAACGACTCCTGCCTGCATCTACTACTATTACTCCACACATCGACCGCTATCCAGCATGCATCTAGAGTATTAAATTCATAAGAACAGAGTAACGCTTTAAGCAAGATGACATGATGTAGAGGGATAAACTCATGCAATATGATATAAACCCCATCCTGTTATCCTCGATGGCAACAATACAATACGTGCCTTGCTGCCCCTGCTGTCACTGGGAAAGGACACCGCAAGATTGAACCCAAAGCTAAGCACTTCTCCCATTGCAAGAAAGATCAATCTAGTAGGCCAAACCAAACTGATAATTCGAAGAGACTTGCAAAGATAACCAATCATACACAAATGGATTCAGAGGAGATTCAAATATTGTTCATAGATAAACTTGATAATAAACCCACAATTCATCGGTCTCAATAAACACAACGCAAAAGAAGATTACATCGAATAGATCTCCACGAGAATCGTGGAGAACTTTGTATTGAGATCGAAAGAAAGAGAAGAAGCCATCTAGCTAATAACTATGGACCCGAAGGTCTGAGGTAAACTACTCACACATCATCGGAGAGGTTATGGTGTTGATGTAGAAGCCCTCCGTGATCAATGCCCCCTCCGGCGGAGCGCCAGAAAAGGCCCCAAGATGGGATCTCATGCGTACAGAAGGTTGCGGCGGTGGAATTAGGTTTTTGGCTCCGTATCTGATAGTTTGGGGGTACGTAGGTATATATAGGAGGAAGAAGTACGTCGGTGGAGCAACGTGGGCCCCACGAGGGTGGAGGGCGCGCCCAGGGGGTAGGTGCGCCTACTGCCTCGTGCTGTCCTGGTTGATGTCTTGACGTAGACTCCAAGTCCTGTGGATCACGTTTGTTCCGAAAATCACGTTCCCGAAGGTTTCATTCCGTTTGGACTCCGTTTGATATTCTTTTTCTGCGAAACACTAAAATAGGCAAAAAAACAGCAATTTGGGATGGGCCTCTGGTTAATTGGTTAGTCCCAAAAATAATATAAAAGTGTATAATAAAGCCTATTAACATCCAAAACAGAATATAATATAGCACGGAACAATCAAAAATTATAGATACGTTGGAGACGTATCAAGCATCCCCAAGCTTAATTCCTGCCCGTCCTCGAGTAGGTAAATGATAAAAACAGAATTTTTTATGTGGAATGCTACTTAGCATAATTTTCAATGTAATTCTCTTAATTGTGGTATGAATATTCAGATCCGAAAGATTTAAGACAAAAGTTTAATATTGACATAAAAATAATAAAACTTCAAGCATACTAACTAAGCAATTATGTCTTCTCAAAATAACATGGCCAAACAAAGTTATCCCTACAAAATCATATAGTCTGGCTATGCTCTATCTTCACCACACAAAGTATTTAAATCATGCACAATCCCGATGACAGGCGAAGCAATTGTTTCATACTTTTGGTGTTCTCAAACTTTTTCAATCTTCATGCAATACATGAGCGTGAGCCATGGATATAGCATTATATGTGGAATAGAATGGTGGTTGTGGAGAAGACAAAAAAGGAGAAGATAGTCTCACATTAACTAGGCGTATCAACGGGCTATGGAGATGCCCATTAATAGATATCAATGTGAGTGAGTAGGGATTGCCATGCAACGGATGCACTAGAGCTATAAGTATATGAAAGCTCAACAAAAGAAACTAAGTGGGTGTGCATCCAACTCGCTTGCTCACGAAGACCTAGGGCATTTTGAGGAAGCCCGTCATTGGAATATACAAGCCAAGTTCTATAATGAAAAATTCCCACTAGTATATGAAAGTGATATCATAGGAGACTCTCTATCATTAAGATCATGGTGCTACTTTGAAGCACAAGTGTGGTAAAAGGATAGTAACATTGTCCCTTCTCTCTTTTTCTCTCTTTTTTTATTTGGGCCTTTTCTCTTTTTTTATGGCCTCTTTTTTTCTTTTTCGTCCGGAGTCTCATCCCGACTTGTGGGGGAATCATAGTCTGCATCATCCTTTCCTCACTTGGGACAATTCTCTAAAAATGATGATCATCACACTTTTATTTACTTACAACTGAACAATTACAACTCAATACTTAGAACAAAATATGACTCTATGTGAATGCCTCCGGCGGTGTACCGGGATATGCCATGAATCAAGAGTGACATGTATGAAAGAATTATGAACGGTGGCTTTGCCACAAATACGATGTCAACTTAATGATCATGCGAAGCAATATGACAATGATGGAGCGTGTCATAGTAAACGGAACGGTGGTAAGTTGCATGGCAATATATCTCGGAATGGCTATGGAAATGCCATGATAGGTAGGTATGGTGGCTGTTTTGAGGAAGGTATATGGTGGGTGTATGATACCGGTGAAAAGTGCGCGGTATTAGAGAGGCTAGCAATGGTGGAAGGAAGAGAGTGCGTATAATCCATGGACTCAACATTAGTCATAAAGAACTCATATATTTATTGCAAAAATCTACAAGTTATCAAAGCAAAGTATTACGCGCATGCTCCTAGGGGGATAGATTGGTAGGAAAAGACCATCGCTCGTCCCCGACCGCCACTCGTAAGGAAGACAATCAATAAATAAATCATGCTCCGACTTCATCACATAACGGTTCACCATACGTGCATGCTACGGGAATCACAAACTTTAACACAAGTATTCCTCAAATCCACAACTACTCAACTAGCATGACTCTAATATCACCATCTTTATATCTCAAAACAATTATCGAGCATCAAACTTCTCATAGTATTCAACACACTCATAAGATAATTTTTACTAATCTTGGATGCCTATTACTTTAGGACTAATTTCTCAGTTTAAGCAAATTCCCATGCTGTTTTGTAGGACTCTCAAAATAATATAAGTTAAGCATAAGAGAACAATAGTTTCTATAAAACAAATCCACCACCGTGCTCTAAAAGATATAAGTGAAGCACTAGAGCAAAAACTATATAGCTCAAAAGTGACATGTATGAAAGAATTATGAACGGTGGCTCAACTATAAAACAAATCCACCACCGTGCTCTAAAAGATATAAGTGAAGCACATAGAGTATTCTAATAAATTCCGAATCATGTGTGTCCCTCTCAAAAGGTGTGTACAGCAAGGATGATTGTGGCAAACTAACAAATAAAGACTCAAATAATACAAGACGCTCCAAGCAAAACACATATCATGTGGTGAATAAAAATATAGCTCCAAGTAAAGTTACCGATGGAAGTAGACGAAAGAGGGGATGCCTTCCGGGGCATCCCCAAGCTTTGGCTTTTTGGTGTCCTTAGATTATCTTGGGGTGCCATGGGCATCACCAATCTTAGGCTCTTGCCACTCCTTGTTCCATAATCCATCAAATCTTTTACCCAAAACTTGAAAACTTCACAACACAAAACTTAGCAGAAAATCTCGTGAGCTCCGTTAGCGAAAGAAAACAAAACACCACTTCAAGGTACTGTAATGAACTCATTCTTTATTTATATTGGTGTTAAACCTACTTTATTCCAACTTCTCTATGGTTTATAAACTATTTTATTAGCCATAGAATCATCAAAATAAGCAAACAAACACACGAAAAAACAGAATCTGTCAAAAATAGAACAGTCTGTAGTAATCTGTAACTAACGCAAACTTCTGGAACTCAGAAAAATCTACCAAAATAGGACGATCTAGGAAATTTGTTTATTTATCTGCTGCAATTGGAATCAGTATTTTATCACGTTCTGGTCGTTTTTAACAATTGTTTTCGTGAACAGAAAGTTTCTGGAATTTACAGCAAGATCAAATAACTATCATCCAAGAAGATCCTATAGGTTTAACTTGGCACAAACACTAATTAAAACATAAAAACAAATCTAACCAGAGGCTAGATCAAATATTTATTCCTAAACAGAAGCAAAAAGCAAAAAAATAAAAATAAAATTGGGTTGCCTCCCAACAAGCGCTATCGTTTAACACCCCTAGCTAGGCATAAAAGCAAGGATAGATCTAGGTATTGCCATCTTTGGTAGGCAATCCATAAGTGGCTCTCGTAATAGATTCATAAGGTAATTTTATTTTCTTTCTAGGGAAGTGTTCCATGCCTTTCCTTAACAGAAATTGGAATCTAATATTCCCTTCCTTCATATCAATGATTGCACCAATCGTTCTAAGGAAAGGTCTACCAAGAATAATAGGACATGAAGGATTGCAATCTATATCAAGAACAATAAAATCTACGGGCACATAATTCCTATTTTCAACAATAAGAACATCATTAATTCTTCCCATAGGTTTTTAATAGTGGAATCCGCAATGTGTAAGTTTAAAGAGCAATCATCAAATTCACGGAATCCTAGGAAATCACACAAAGTTTTTGGAATCATGGAAACACTAGCACCCAAATCACACAAAGCATAGCATTCATGATTTTTAATTTTAATTTTAATAGTAGGTTCCCACTCATCATAAAGTTTTCTAGGGATAGAAACTTCCAACTCAAGTTTTTCTTCATAAGATTGCATTAAAGCATCAACGATATGTTTAGTAAAAGCTTTATTTTGGCTATAAGCATGAGGTGAATTTAGCACGGATTGCAACAAGGAAATACAATCTATCAAAGAGCAATTATCACAATTAAATTCCTTGAAATCCAAAATAGTGGGTTCATTGATATCTAAAGTTTTAACTTCTTCAATCTCACTTTTATCAATTTTAGCATCAAGATCTAAAAATTCCGAATTTTTGGAACGCCTTCTAGGTAAAGGTGGATCATATTCAGTCCCATAATTATCAAGATTCATATTGCAAAACAAATATTTAATAGGAGACACATCAATAACTTTTAGATCTTCATCTTTATTTTCATAGAAACTAGAAGAACACGCTTTCACAAAGCAATCTTTCTTAGCACGCATCCTAGCGGTTCTTTCTTTGCACTCATCAATGGAAATTCTAATGGCTTTGAGAGACTCATTGATACCATGCTTAGGTGGAATAGATTAAGTTTCAAAGAATCAACATCAAGAGAAATTCTATCAACGTTCCTAGCCAATTCGTCAACCTTAAGCAATTTTTCTTCAAGCAAAACATTGAAATTCTTTTGTGAATTCATAAACTCCTTAACACTAGTCTCAAATTCAGAGGGCATCTTATTAAAATTTCCATAAGAATTGTTGTAGGAATTACCATAATTAGTAGAGGAATTACTAGGGAACGGCCTAGGATTAAAGTTTCCTCTATACGCGTTGTTACCAAAATTATTCCTACCAACAAAATTCACATCCATAGATTCATTATTATTCTCAATCAAAGTAGACAAAGGCATATCATTAGGATCAGAAGAAACACTTTTAGTAGCAAATAATTTCATAAGTTCATCCATCTTTCCACTCAAAACAATAATTTCTTCTACCGCATGCACTTTTTATTAGTAGATCTTTCGGTGTGCCATTGAGAATAATTAACCATAATATTTTCTAGGAGTTTAGTAGCTTCTCCTAAAGTGATTTCCATAAAAGTGCCTCCCGCGGCCGAGTCTAAAAGATTTCTAGAAGCAAAAATTCAATCCGACATAAAAAATTTGTATAATCATCCAAAGATTCAAACCATGAGTAGGGCAATTATGTATCATTAAATTCATCCTCTCCCAAGCTTGTGCAACATGTTCATGATCAAGTTGCTTAAAATTCATGATATCGTTTCTAAGAGAGATGATTTTAGCGGGAGGAAAAATACTTGGAGATAAAAGCATCTTTGCACTTATTCCATGAATCAATACTATTTTTAGGCAAAGACGAAAACCAAGCTTTAGCACGATCTCTGAGTGAAAAAGGAAATAGCTTCAATTTAACAATATCATTCTCCACATCTTTGTTCTTTTGCATATCACACAAATCAACGAAGCTATTTAGATGGGTAGCGGCATCTTCACTAGGAAGGCCGGCGAATTGATCTTTCATAACAAGATTCAACAAAGCAGCATTAATTTCACAAGATTCAGTATCGGTAAAAGGAGCAATCGGAGTGCTAAGAAAATCATTGTTGTTGGTATTGGTGAAGTCACACAATTTAGTATTATCTTGAGCCATCGTGACAAACAAGCAATCCAACACACGAGCAAACAAGAAGCAAGCGAAAAAGAGGCGAACGGAAAAGAGAGGGCGAATAAAACGGCAAGGGTGAAGTGGAGGAGAGGAAAACGACAGGCAAATGGCAAATAATGTAGTGTGAGGGATAAGAGTTTGTGATGGGTACATGGTATGTCTTGACTTGACTTGACTTGCGTGAATCTCCCCGGCAACGGCGCCAGAAATCCTTCTTGCTACCTCTTGAGCACTGTGTTGGTTTTCCCTTGAAGAGGAAAGGGTGATGCAGTAAAGTAGCGTAAGTATTTCCCTCAGTTTTTGAGAACCAAGGTATCAATCCAGTAGGAGATCACGCACGAGTCCCTCGCACCTACACAAACAAATAAGAACCTCGCAACCAACGCGATAAAGGGGTTGTCAATCCCTCAACGATCACTTACGAAAGTGAGATCTAATAGATATGATAAGATAATATTTTTGGTATTTTTATGATAAAGAGAAATAAAGATGCAAAGTAAAATAAAAGGCAAAGGAAATAACTAAGTGTTGGAAGATTAATATGATGGAAAATAGACCCCAGGGCCATAGGTTTCACTAGTGGCTTCTCTCAAGAGCATAAGTATTACGGTGGGTGAACAAATTACTGTTGAGCAATTGATAGAATTGAGCATAGTTATGAGAATATATAGGTATGATCATGTATATAGGCATCACGTCCGTGACAAGTAGACCGACTCCTGCCTGCATCTACTACTATTACTCCACACATCGACCGCTATCCAGCATGCATCTAGAGTATTAAGTTCATAAGAACAGAGTAACTCTTTAAGCAAGATGACATGATGTAGAGGGATAAACTCATGCAATGTGATATAAACCCAATCTTGTTATCCTCGATGGCAACAATACAATACGTGCCTTGCTGCCCCTGCTGTCACTGGGAAAGGACACCGCAAGATTGAACCCAAAGCTAAGCACTTCTCCCATTGCAAGAAAGATCAATCTAGTAGGCCAAACCAAACTGATAATTCGAAGAGACTTGCAAAGATAACCAATCATACATAAAAGAATTCAGAGGAGATTCAAATATTGTTCATAGATAAACTTGATCATAAATCCACAATTCATCGGTCTCAACAAACACACCGCAAAAGAAGATTACATCGAATAGATCTCCATGAGAATCGTGGAGAACTTTGTATTGAGATCCAAAGAGAGAGAAGAAGCCATCTAGCTAATAACTATGGACCCGAAGGTCTGAGGTAAACTACTCATATATCATCGGAGAGGCTGTGGTGTTGATGTAGAAGCCCTCCGTGATCAATGCCCCCTCCGGCGGAGCGCCGGAAAAGGCCCCCAGATGGAATCTCATGGGTACAGAAGGTTGCGGCGGTGGAATTAGGTTTTTGGCTCCGTACCTGATAGTTTGGGGGTACGTAGGTATATATAGGAGGAAGAAGTACGTCAGTGGAGCAACGTGGGCCCCATGAGGGTGGAGGGTGCTCCCAGGGGCGTAGGCGCGCCCCCTGCCTCGTGCTCTCCTGGTTGATTTCTTGACGTAGACTCCAAGTCCTCTGGATCACGTTTGTTTCGAAAATCACGTTCCCGAAGGTTTCATTCCGTTTGGACTCTGTTTGATATTCTTTTTCTGCGAAACACTGAAATAGGCAAAAAAACAGCAATTTGGGCTGGGCCTTCGATTAATAGGTTAGTCCCAAAAATAATATAAAAGTGTATAATAAAGCCCATTAACATCCAAAACAGAATATAATATAGCATGGAACAATAAAAAATTATAGATACGTTGGAGACGTATCAATCCATGACACACAGCTCGGGACCCCCTACCCGAGATCTGCCGGTTTTGACACCGACAATGGTGCTTTCATTGAGAGTTTCGCTGTGTGGTCCGCAAAAGGATCAATGGCTCACCTGCAGATCAACTGCGACGTCAGCGTCTTTGTCGCCACCTCGACTGGTCACCTTGGCTTGACCAAGGACTGTGCCTTGCCTCCAATCATCATGTTCGGACGAGGGCCTTCACCAACATCAACTCCGATCGCTATCAAGATCATGGAGGAATCATCCATGGAGCTCGGGGGCTGAACGTCAACATTGCCCTCGGGCGACCGTGCCCTTTTTCTGAACAGCAAACTTGTATCTGCTACCACCACCTTCTTGAGCATCGCTTTGACGATTCCTTCAGTGGAATTTTGCGGAATTGAGTCTACAACAACACTGTAAAATTTCTTCGCGTTCCGATGGAGCAATCTCCGCCGGTCTCCGATATACCGGAGCCCCATCGAATCTGGACGGGAATCTGGATGAGTTTGGAGCGTGGTGTCCAGCACCTAGCTCGGGCGTCCTTTGGAAGATCCAACCGTTGATCAGCTACGGAATTCCTATATCTACCACCCCTCAAAATTTCAGGTCGATCCGACCGTCCAAACTCCGGGAACCTTCTGGTTAGTGCATCACTTTTCAGATCTGTTTTCTACGCGAGAACGAATCCGACCCGAGTTCATCTTTTTTATGAACGGGATTTCGGACATCCTTTTTGAAGGAAGTTTTGTATGGGGTATTTTGTTTTGTTCCCAAATGCATCCTACTAATTTTAAAGTCTTTTCCAATATGATCTTCACCATCACGCTGGTGTCAAACCAGTCCGGTAACATTGCTCCGCGGCTGCCGACCTGCGCTAGACACGTCGTCGCTTTGTTGAGCCGAGCTCAACTTCTTCGGATCATCATCTCGACAAGCCGAACAAGAGTTCGGCATCACGAAGGATAAATCATCAGCAACACCGCCCCCCCCCCCACGGATTACACGGAGCGGGCACACCGGCATTGACCACGTCACGAGTTACGACCTGCATCGGCATGGCCGCACTGTTGCTTCTTCAAGCCGATGTCCATCACGCCGACCTACTCTGACTCATCGGCTGACATGGACGCTTCGACACCTCGGCTGGACCAGGGGCTTCGCTATTTCTTCATCAACATGCTCCGGTGACTTCGGCGTCACCGGCCGACCAGCTTCGACACATCGGCTGGCATGGCGATTGGTTTAGACCGGGCCACGCTGTCACCTCGGCGTGCCGACATCGTCATCCCACCTCCGTCGACGCAAATGTGTCATCGCCTTGTCGTGTTGCCCTGTGTTGGCAACCCCGCGCCGTTCTCTTCATCAACCTACTCCGGAGACTTCGGCGTCACCAGCCGACCAGCTTCGTCATGTTAGCTGGACCGGGGGCTTTTCCTCGGCGAGCCAACCTTTGCCAGCATCGCCATTCTGTTGCTTCATCGCCCATCAGGCAATGGGTGTGCGGATCGAGTTACAATTTTGGGAGTAACCTTTCTTCAGATTGCTACAACAGATAAACCAGGTGCTATTAATCCTAGTAATTTTTTCTTGCTTGGGTTTATTTTCCCTGAGGAATTATTACTCTGGTTTGTTCCATCATCTGTACATAGGTCTGTCAAATGATGGCTGCATTAACGATGGTTGCGTGATGGTTCGGTTAGTTTCCTGTCCGCAGTTCGGCGAACGCCGCATCTAGAGTTCGGACCGCCCTGCAAATTCAGGCTTTATCACGCCTTCACCGCGTCACGCCGACACCCTGCATCGACATTGGCTTCGGCACTAGGCCACATCTCTTTAAATAAATTATTTTTGCGTAAAGCAATTATGCAAGGATTTTATATATATTTATATTATTCTTTTTTGGACCGCGCTATTTTATGTGTGTAGGTAATCAACTTCGACTGCGTCATGCGGTCACTTCGGCAAGCCGACATCGTCATCCCAATTGGCATAAATTGGCACACATGATCACCTTGTTGGTCGAATTGCCATACCGACATGTTCAGTTGCCTCGGAGACTTTGGCGTCATCGAGAGGGTTCTACCTCGTTGGGTGTTCGGCGCACGTGCCATATTCCTTTAATTATTCACTTTGCATAAACTATTTATTATGTTACATTTTTTACTTATTATTATTACTATTATCTACGACTTGCACTATTTTCTGTGCATAGGTAAATTATCCGGGTTGGGCAGCGCTGTCACCTCGGCGTACTGACGTACCACGTCACCTCGGCTGACCAGGGGCTTCGTCATCACTTCATTAACCCATGCCAGGAACTTCGGCATCTTACTATCGGCCTGCTGCATCGCCTCGGACGGACTGGGGGTTCCACCTCGCCACAATTGCCATGCTATGTCACCACTTCGGAGTGCCGAGCTCTTCGCTGTGCTACCCCGGGACCGGCTGAGGGGATGGGACCTCATCCTACCGTAAGCTCGAACTGCGTCATCGATGCCGAACACATTAACCAGCTAAGTCGCTTTCATGCTCAAAGTTCTAAATTTTTAATTTGTGTTCGGTTCGACCATGCTCACATACATTGTTTGTTAAAAGAAACTCCCTTTGCCCATGTTAACTGGGGGCTCTTAAAATTTATATGAGCCGTTTTATAGTAAATGTGTTTTGTTCTTGGTCGTTGCAAATTCTTTTTCTATCGCTCCTTTTTTCGACTCGAGTGTATGGTCAATAGCCGGATAGCCTGTCTTATTTCTAAAGCCGCTCGAGTTTAGTTTGCTAAACTGGCCTCGGAGAAGTACTCTGCCTTTGGGATAAGGAGCTTGAAGTCGTAGCTTGACCCGCTTGAAGTCTTGAGATCGGATGTGTCATGTTCAAGCACGACAGAAGCATATTTTTTTTTAAAAGACCAATTTCCGGATTGGCACCAAAATCTCGGTTTAGTCCGGACGTCAAAATTTTACATAAGTTTTTGGCTTTTCGAGCCTATGGCAATGTTAAACTATTGGTGTGTTTCTAGCATAAGGCTCGTAGTGTAACGCCAGACACCTTTAGAGATTCTGCAAAAGCATTCTCGGATATTGCTATATATGCATCGGTTTCGAATTGTGTCTTTGGTCAATTGGTGGGTTGCCCGGCTCCAGTGCTTGCCTCCTACGTTCCGCTTTGTTTGGCTACGTGTGCAAAGGGAGAACCACTGTGA
The DNA here is from genome assembly GCF_002575655.3 of Aegilops tauschii subsp. strangulata. Lineage (NCBI taxonomy): Eukaryota > Viridiplantae > Streptophyta > Magnoliopsida > Poales > Poaceae > Aegilops > Aegilops tauschii. Next base: position 258,586,199 of record NC_053037.3, read on the forward strand.
TTGTGCTTCCAGCTCGCATGGTTAAGCACCTCAGTGGAGAAAGCCGAAAACTGACTGTCACAATAAGCCTAAACTGGTCAGCGATCCGATGACTGTGTTAAATGATGGGTCGTTCATAATATTGGCTGAAGTGTTTACGGCTTGACCTTGGCTGTCGCCGAACACTAACCGGGGGCTCGTAACTAGCCTCCCCAATTTAAAGCTCCTATGACTAAGTGAAAGTTATAAAGCCAACATATCTGATTGCCTCGTTTCCGCTAACACAACCACCTCCGGGCACCGAGACTTCGGTTAAGGGTTGTCTTGTTACTGCGGAAACACCCTGTGTAGTATCTACAAAGGGGTGGAAGCCGGCGATGGGCCACTTTCAGATTATAAACAGTCTCAATGGAGAATTTGTCTTCCATAATTATCGTAATAAAGCCATAAATATGCATCAATTTGACTTAATATTTTGGCCAAGTTGGGTTGCCTGGCTCCTGTGCTTACCCCTATGTTCCCGATTGTTCGCTATGCGGTAAAGGGAGCACCTCTGTGATTGTTACTACCGGGTCATCCAGATTAGTACCTCAGACTGGGTGAAGCCGAAAGCTAGCCATCTTAAAGGATATAATTGGTCGGCAACGATGGAAGTGAAAATTCTGGTTCATCATGGACCACAGAGTTTGGGAACTTTCCCCTAACTAAATCCTCAATTTTTTTCCTCCCACATTGATCGGAGATGAGGTTTCATGATCATGGTCAGCATGAGAACCCAGAGAAAGGAAACGATAGCGGAACTATTTTCTTTGGAAGATGTTTCTTACGTTAAAACGTAATATAACATATATCTCCGTGTACCTTTGTTCATAAAACCGTATGGCCGGATTGCCTTGTTTGTCGTAAATCTTTGCCCTCATAAAGGCTTTATAAAGTGGGACAAACACTCCCTGGCTACTGGCCGAGGAGGTTGAAGCCGATGGTCGGTCAACAAAGTTTTGTACAATGCGGATCCGAGCATTAATGATGTAAAGTACTTGGATACATAGAATCATTACACATAAAAATTGCGAGTAAAATCCATTTACTGCAAACCCATCTTTTAAACCCCTTGGGGCCTACCTTGGCGAGCTCGGATTTTGACCAGCTCTCTAAGCTCCTTTAAGAGATCTTATTCTCTTTTTGAGAAGTTTGTGTTAAACACAACAAATTTTTTCTGTCAAATGGATATCGATCCCTAATTCGGCCACCCGTGCCCACATTAAGGCTTGGGGGCTACTGGGCTTCGCGCTCATTATTTATAAATATTAAAGGGGCACATCGATCCCCTGATCTGGTGTTGCCACCCGACCAGTGGCTCGGGGGCTACTACATGGCCTATTCAATTCAGAGAATTCTAAGTGCTCAGTGTTCGGCATGAACGAACTACGGGCAAGCGTGTCTTCGGACAACAATAAGTACCATCTGGGACTTATCCGGCATCAAGCTAATATATCATGGCGACTTCTCACAACCCTCTCTCAGGGGCCTGTCCGCCGATCATTATTTCTAATATATTACACTGCGTTTCTATTCCTACCTATGCTGCCGAGCTAGGAGTTGATCCTCAGGACGATTTTGCAAATCTACCTGAGTCTCAGGGGCTACTAGGATCAGCAGTTTTATGTTTTCCTTCAGGTGCATCTTGGGTTTTAAACCGACACACACCTTGAGGGCTACTCGATATACATATACTGGCTATATATCTCGGCAGAGAATAAATTGCATCAATCAAAAATATTCACAAAAAAATCAGCCCGCGGTCGGGGTGGTGCACCACCTCGGAAGCAGTCCAGCATAAAGCTCGGGCGCCAGTGGCTGGCTCCATAGAGGGCATTTTCGGCATTAAGCTCGGCTGAATTCGTTCAATCTTTTAAAAGACCGAGCTAGTTTACGGCACCTTGGACGCTGACCATCGTTGGAGCTCGAAAGTGGTCCGGCATAAAGCTCGGATTCGAATGGCTCGTTCCATAGAGAACTTCTCAGCGTTAAACTCGGATAACATCCTTCAAACTTTTTCAAGCCAAGGTGATCTATGACACCTCGGATATAGTCCAGCGTTGGAGCTCGGATACAGTCCGGCGTTGGAGCTCGGATACAGTCCGGCGTTGGTGCTCGGCTGCAAAAGATACCTCGAATGCAGTTCGGCGTTGGGGCTCGGATGCAAGAGGACACCGCTGCATGGGAACAACTTCAAACCCGAGGTGGGCGTAAAAATAACAAGGCATTGATAACGGCCGATAACTTAAAGGGGCTCCTCGGATACCCGACGTGTAAACTCTTCGGATTCACTTCGGCGATCCTCAAGATCGGAGATGAGAAGATTTGTTGAAACAGTTTCCAAGACCGACGACCGAAGATGAAGAACAGCTCGGAAGAATCGAGGAGCGTCCCCAACTTGAAGACCAGTTTAGGGGGCTACTAACAGTGTCCTGGACTAGGGGGTACTCACCAAATCGTCTCCCGACTAGGTGGATCGGGCCGAGGACCCCCATGGCGGTTCACTCATGGGCCACTTCGGGCAGCCCATGCCGCATACAAGGAGTATTCCACAAGACTTGGTGATCAAGAGAAAGGACTCCACTCCACCAACGTATTCGGCAAGGACTCTTGTTATCCTAGGCCTCTGGTGCATTATATAAGCCAAGGCCAGGCTAGTCGATAGATCATTATGACATTAATCATCATACCCCTAGGGTTTAGACCACAACATATGATCTCGGGGTAGATCAACTCTTGTAACCTCTATATTCATCAAGATCAATCAAGCAGGAAGTAGGGTATTACCTCAATTAAGAGGGCCTGAACCTGGGTAAACTTCGTGTCCCCTGTCTCCTGTTACCCATCGGTCCATGACACACAGCTCGGGACCCCCTACCCGAGATCTGCCGGTTCTGACACCGACAGCGGCCTTCCCAAGCCGCGGAGCGATGAGCAACACCGCGACGTCGGTGCCCCGGGCGCCGCCACGGGAAGAGCCCTTTGCGTCACTCTCAGGACGCACCAGGCCAGCGTGCGCACCTGGACGCTGACGGAAGCGGCGCGCGACCGCGAGACCATGATAGGACTCCTTCTAACATGGTTAGAAGTCGGAGCGTGTCACGGTCCACGCAGCTTTCGCCGCCACCCACGCCAGCAGAAGCGTTGGCGCGCGAGCAACTGCTCCTCGACTTCCCTCCCGCTGTGGAGAAGCTCGACGAGTGGAGAGCCACCATCCAGAGCCTCATCAGCTTCGCCAACAAAGATGAACCGCGACTAGCAGGACCCTTGTGCCGGCGTTATTTCAAGCCGGTGCATGCCGGCGGTGGGAGGACCGGGGATGCTGTGACCACGAGGCACTCTCCTTCTCCGCGGCCGCGACAGCAGCCGCTGGCTCGCCGGGTCGACGCCCGCGACAACGTTTCTACAGCGTCGTCCGACCCGCGAGCCCGCTGTGACTACTACCTCTTGAGCACTGTGTTGGTTTTCCCTTGAAGAGGAAAGGGTGATGTAGTAAAGTAGCGTAAGTATTTCCCTCAGTTTTCTAGAACCAAGGTATCAATCCAGTAGGAGATCACGCACGAGTCCCTCACACCTACACAAACAAATAAGGACCTCGCAACCAACGCGATAAAGGGGTTGTCAATCCCTCAACGGTCACTTACGAGAGTGAGATCTGATAGATATGATAAGATAATATTTTTGATATTTTTATGATAAAGAGAAATAAAGATGCAAAGTAAAATAAAAGGCAAAGGAAATAACTAAGTGTTGGAAGATTAATATGATGGAAAATAGACCCGGGGGCCATAGGGTTTCACTAGTGGCTTCTCTCAAGAGCATAAGTATTACGGTGGGTGAACAAATTACTGTGGAGCAATTGATAGAATTGAGCATAGTTATGAGAATATCTAGGTATGATCATGTATATAGGCATCACGTCCGTGACAATTAGACCGACTCCTGCCTGCATCTACTACTATTACTCCACACATCGATCGCTATCCAGCATGCATCTAGAGTATTAAGTTCATAAGAACAGAGTAACGCTTTAAGCAAGATGACATGATGTAGAGGGATAAACTCATGCAATATGATATAGACCCCATCTTCTTATCCTCGATGGCAACAATACAATACGTGCCTTGCTTCCCCTACTGTCACTGGGAAAGGACACCGCAAGATTGAACCCAAAGCTAAGCACTTCTCCCATTGCAAGAAAGATCAATCTAGTAGGCCAAACCAAACTTGTCGTGGAATTGTCACGGCAGATGTCCTTGAGCTAGGACTTAGTCGTGGAGCCATCGCAGCTAGGAAGCTTGAAGGGGTTAATGCGGGACAAGGAACACGAGGGTTTATACTGGTTCGGCCCCTTACGGTGAAGGTGAAAGCTTACGTCCAGTTTGAGGTAGTATTGATTAGGGTTACGATCACCATGGAGCTAAACTGCTATGCCCCGCTTTCGATGAGATTGTTCTCTGCCTTAAACTGCTGCCGGGTCGTCCCTTTATATAGGGAGGCTGACGCCCTGCAGCTCTCAGAGTCCCGGCCGGCTCATAAGAGTGTCCGGCTCGGATTCTCAACTATTCTTGCCTTACACTACAAGTTCTACCATAATAATGATTGTAACTACGGGCTTTAAGCCATATCCGGGTCTTAAGCCCATCTTTGGCCCACCGTCTTTAAGCTTGGCGCCGGGCTTCTGGCAATGACCCTACGAGTAACCCGGCCCATCCTGGCGGGTGACTCTAAGGTCTATATCCTCAACATTAGGCCCCAGATTGATTTGAGCCGGCTCATGTCAATCTTCTATTCCTTCGACAGAAAAACTCCGGCTTACAATTGTGTGAAGGCCATAACCCGGCGTGACGTCATCCTCTGGACTCCGGATAATCCGCTGTGACGCCATCTTCCATTAAGCCCGTTTTTTACTCCGCCAGATCCGCAACGGATCTTTACCTTTACTGTCATCCCGAAAATCGAGGCGTTTCGTGGGGAGATAACCACGCCGTGGTCTCCTTGATTCTCGCGCCCACTTATGAGCTCGCCCTTATAAATAGGCCGGCCCGGCGGGCCTCCAGCCACCTCTCTCTCCTTGTCTTCTTCCTCGCGCCACTGCTCCCCTGCCCGAGCTCTGCTGCTGTCGCCGCCGCGGGTCTCCTCGTCGTCATCAACTCAGGCCGCTGCATCACCTTGATCTGACCAGAGAAACGCGACGACTTCCGCGACTCACCAGCCTCTGTAAGCTTCTTCTGCCCTGCTAGAACAGATCTGCGGTAGGATTCGAGTAGTTCATCCGTGTTCTTCGCCATCGCCCACAAGTTCTTCAGTAGTTCATCACGGGCCTCAGTAGATTTGATTTTTACTGCCTCCTTTTAATCTTAGACTTGTATAGAACCATTGCGGTGACTGTTTAGCACCCATTTTACATGCAAGCAGCTCTCTTTTTACTGCATAAGAACCTTGTTCAAGCCCAAGAACTTCTCCAGCGTCTGTTTCTAGGTCTAGAAACTTTTCTTTTGCCCGACTGTTTTGATCCAGAAATTTTACCGCGATGCGTGAAACCTGTTTTACCACACTTAGTAAAAATTGCAATCATTGAATCTCGGCGGTTTACAGTTCCGGTTCAAAGAAACCACGCGCCGTAGAACCTTCCAGCTTAAAAAAACATGCGCCATAAAATTTCTGGCTTAGCTGTGATAAAGCCTGTAGACAATTAAATTACCCTCAATCCCGCGGCGGCTTAAGTAGCCCGATGCACTTAAATGTATACCATTAGTCCCCTTCATAAGCCGCCACCTTGACTGAACTGTAGATGTCTTCCGGCTCATAATTAACCCGGACATTTTTCCTTGTATCATAGACTGCCGACTTTCACCATGCCTCCCAAAGCCTCCATTACTTGCAACTGGATGAGGTCAAATGTCACCAATGAGACCCTAGCAGAGTTTGTTAAGTCTGGATATCTGCCCAAGAAGGATGTCATGTTCTACCGTGCCCCTGAGCCATCAGAAGAGAGACCACAGCCAAAGGATGGGGAGGTAGTGATTTTTGCGGATCATATGAACCGGGGCTTCGCACCGCCCGGTTCAAAGTTTTTCAGAAACGTTCTGAATTTCTTCGATCTGCGGCCTCAGGACATAGGACCCAACTCAGTGTCCAATATCTGCAACTTCCAAGTGTTCTGCGAGGTTTATCTTGGAGAAGAACCTAGTCTGCTGCTCTTCAGAGAGCTTTTTTACTTGAACCGTCAGAATGAGTGCGCCAATGGGCCAAGTCTAGAGCTAGGCGGCATCTCCATTCAGCGGCGAAGAGACTGTCTTTTCCCTTATGCCGAGCCGCCGAGCCACCCAAAGGACTGGAACATGACTTGGTTCTATTGCTAAGACACGTCACCGGCTGATGAAAGTCCGCTGCCCGGCTTTCGCCCATCGCGTCTGGAGTCAACACACCCACTGTCAGACAAGCTGACTCAAGCGGAGCGCCAACCTATACTCCCCACTATCAACAAGATCAAGGCTCTCCTGGGCAATGGTCTGAATGGAATTGATTTGGTCCGGGTCTGGATCTCCTGGCGGGTGATCCCATTGAGCCGCCGCCCCGGCTTAATGTGCGAGTACACGGGCCGAAAGGACGACCCTCAGAGACACAGCCGCAACGATCTTCCTGAAGACGTTGCAGAGGAGATGACCAAGGCTCTTCTGAACGAGAGCCTGGCAGACTGCGGGAGGACCGGGCTAGCCCCCTTCTGCAAGACCAACCCAGCACCAGCGGTAAGCCGCCAATCTGAAAATCCTATCTTCTTCTGTATATAACTTTCATCTGAATCATTGTGAGACAACCTCATTGTACTTTCTCAGGCTGATGACAAGTTCTGGCGGGTCAAATATGACCACGAAGCGGCCAAGAAGGCTAGAAAGGTGAAGAAAACCGCCAAGAAAGCCGCTCCCCGCAAGAAGGGAAGTAGGCCAACTGCTTCGGAGCTGATACAATTAAGCGACAGCTCCGAGTCAAAGGTAACCCCTGAACCTGTAAGCTCTTGTTATGTTTTATTGTTTATTTCTGTCCGCCTTACCAACACTTGTTCATCAACAGGATGACACCGGAGCCAGTAACCCGGTGGTTGAAGAGGTAATGTCACTTTCCTCCGACTCGGAGCCCTTGCCAAGGCTGAAAGTCCGAAGGGTAACCCGGAAAGTAAGCTTTTCACATCCTTTAGCTTATGAAGATCCTCAATTTATTTTGAAGCGACAGGTTCATGAGAGCCGGCGTCACACCCGGACCAACAAGGACACCGACCTCTCCTCCGGGTTACCTGACGCATCAAGGAAGCGCCGAACTGAGGTTATTTCTCACTTGTACCCTTTTCATCCGTTGGCGGGTGTTATACGTCAGCCACTCAATTCTTCTGACTCAAAGTATCAGGAGACCTCCCCCTCTTCCGGCGACTCTATGCAGTCAAGTCTTCCGGCTTTCAAGACCGTGCCCGGGTAATGATAATCATCTCATGTTGTTCTGATCTTTACTCATACTTTTTGTACTAACCTTTGTCGCCCTTTCAGTGCCCAGGCAAAGCTCACCAAGAGGGCGAAGAAGACCAAGTCGGCCGGAGAGCCGGATTTGCCTGAACCGGAGGTGACGGTCCAAGAACCGCCAGCTGGCTCCGCCCTCGAAGCCACCGTTCCAACCGACAAGGCACCTGTAGAGGCTTCTGCTAACCCGGAGGCCTCCGGCTCAGCTCAGCCAGCAAATGATCCGGACGTGGTAATCACCCGGACGGAATTTGTTGAGCCGGGGAGGCCTACGGCACTGGCCAAGTGCTCTGCCAAGGGGGAACTACTGCAACCCCGCCGGGTCAGTCTGGATCTAACTGACTACGCCAACTTGAGCATCGGAGAGCTCGTCTCCGGCTACGTCAGCCAAGTGCACAAGAGCCGGGACGCAGAGGTTGCCATGGTGAACCAGATCCAGCAAAAATCTGAGGTATCCTTCTGCTGTCTTCTTACTTACTGCATAGTTACCTTTACCATGCTAGCCCCCAAGTCGACGACTTATGATTGAATATGTTGTAGACTTAGGTTCCGGTTTACTCAACTGAACCGGCAAATTGTAGATAGAAACGTTCAATATGCATTAGCCCCCAAGTGCCAAGTGTCTTTGCTTGGAAAGTGCTTGGGACTTCAAATTTATATAGTAACTGTTCATGTCATAACCCGGAAATGTATGCAGGCTGTTGGCAAGAAGCTAGAGGCTGACATGGCGGATCTCAAGAACCGGCTGCAGATGCAAGAGATGGAGACCCGGAAGGCAAATGCCAAGTTTGTGTCTAGCATCGCCGCTCAAGAAAAGCTGAAAACAGAGTTTGACGCTGAGCGGAAGGCGTGGGCCGAAGAGAAGGCCGCATTGGTGACCCGGGCTGAACAGGCGGAGAAGACTCTCTCCGAGAAGACCGCTGAGCTCTCCGGCCTAAAGCGCCAGGTGTCCTAGATGGTGGCCGCCATCTTCGGTAAGTCGCCTCACCGGCTTTCATCAAGTTTAGAATGTCTATATCTCATAATTCATCCCTGTCGGCGGCTTATCTGATTCTGTTAAACAGGTCCCAGAAGTGCCAACCTCAACCAGAGCGTTGTAACCAAGCTGAAGGCCGTGTATACTCTGGTGGAGCAGCTCTACACCGGGTCACAGCGCGCCTTGGCTGTGGTGGCCCTCTCCAACGAGGTGCCGACTCACCTGGCGGAAGTCCTTCGCCGGCTCGCCGTTCTGCCTCAGCGGATCCAAGAGCTGCGACGGGCCTCTGCAAGAGCCGGAGCGATCGCTGCGCTGAGCCGGGCCAAGGCGTTCCTGCCGGAGTTAGACCCGGCGGACATCGCCCTCGGCTACCCAAGTCTGAAGGAAGACGGCACTGCCTTTGATCAGAAGGACTTCGCAGCTTGCGTGAAGGCTGTACGCCCGGTGGCTACTCTTATTGGCAACGATACAGATCTGAACAAGTACCAGCCGGGTTACAATGCGGAGAATCAGAGGATCCCAACCCCTCGCTATGAAGCCCTCAACTTGATCCCGCCGGCTCGTCAGCACACTTTCGCCCCGGAGATTGACCCGGCCGGGTTAATTGACGAGGAAGCCCAATTCGAAGCTCTCAGCGGCATCGACTGGAAGTCATCAACTTTCCAGGTCTTGGGATCAGCCGGAGGAGAAGATAGGAACGAGCCGGAGACTTCAACTCAGCAAGCGGCGTAACTCGGCTGGCGGTTTACCAAACAATGCTTCAACCTTTTGGACTCAACGAGTCTTGTAATAGAGTAGGACCAACACTTTATTTTTGCCGTGTCATCGCGCACGCCTTGAATGCTTGAAGTTTTATCGAAGTTATCTCTTTTATATTTCTCCGGGTCATTCTTTCCCCTTAGTCGCAAATAATTGCCTTTAACTATCCTGCATAAAAAGACGGATCACAAGTCTCCAGGCGGCTTACCACCCTGAGAATCATATGTTTCAGATATATAACCCGGAATATGAATCAAAAAGGATTGGCTCTCAGGTATGTCCTTAATACAGTCGTAATAACACACTTAGCAGCCTGCAAGCATACTTCCGGCTTAGATAACCCGGGTAATAAGGTTGGTACCTTAATTCCGATTTACTTGTCTTAATGACTCCCATTGTGTTCAACTAACACTGTAAACAAAGTTAAGCCGGCAAAGTAAGATCCGGCCGTACACACTTTGAAATAATCAGAAGAAACTTGCTATGAAACAGGAGAACTTTAGGGGCTTCCGGTTCGAATACGACCAGAGACCCGGCCCAAAGGGGTTATGCTAGGATTCGAATACGATCATATAGCCCCCAGTGGGTGTGGCGATGCCAATCAAGAGGGTATTGACATCTATGTTCTCTTTGGTTCGAATACGACCCATGTTTGAACAGGAAGCCCCCAAATGACTTCAAGAATTGTTTAACGACGCTGATTCGAATACGATCCACATCGGTTCTCAAAGGGGTTAAACTAAGATTCAAATATGATCAAAGAAAACTCTCCAATGAGCTCGGCACTTTGCCAATCAAATGGGTATCGACAGCTGTGTTCTCTTTGGTTCGAATACGACCCATGTTTGAACAGGAAGCCCCCAAGTGACTTTATCGCTTACGGCTAGATTCGAATACGATCATAAGCCGGATCCTCCTTCAGGTTATCATGTAATCTGGCAATGAAAACAACACATGCACATTTGGAGGAGAAAAAAGGACAGAGGTCCTGCTTTATTGCTTATCATAATATATACATGGCTTAGAGAAGTATGTACATCACGAGAGCCGGTGGCTCAAGTGTAGTAAGGCCGAAGCTGAGCTATGTTCCACGGCCGTCGGGTCTCTTCCTCCGACTTACGTGAATCTTTGTGCTCCCGAATGTCAATGAGGTAATATGACCCGTTGTGCAAATTCTTGCTGACCACAAAGGGCCCTTCCCAAGGCGGGGATAGCTTGTGTGCATCTGTTTGATCCTGGATGAGCCGGAGCACGAGATCACCTTCCTGGAAGACCCGGGATTTAACCCGGCGCCTATGATAACGGTGCAGGTCTTGTTGGTAAATCGCTGAACGGGCTGCTGCCACATCACGCTGTTCGTCCAACAAGTCAAGAGCGTCCTGGCGTGCCTGTTCATTATCTGTCTCAACATAAGCCACCACTCGAGGTGAGTCATGACGGATGTCACTGGGGAGGACTGCTTCTGCCCCATAAACCATGAAGAAAGGCGTAAAACCTGTAGACCTGTTAGGAGTAGTGTTGATGCTCCACAACACGGAGGGCAACTCCTCCACCCAACAACCCTGCGTCCGTTGCAAAGGGACCAAAAGCCGGGGCTTGATGCCCTTCAGAATCTCCTGATTAGCTCTCTCAGCTTGACCATTGGACTGAGGATGAGCCACTGAGGAAACATCAAGTCGGATATGCTCTCGTTGACAAAACTCCTCCATGGCGCCTTTGGAGAGATTGGTGCCATTGTCAGTTATAATGCTGTGTGGAAAACCAAAGCGAAAGATCACCTTTTTCATAAACTGAACCGCCGTGGCTGCATCACACTTGCTAACTGGCTCCGCTTCAACCCACTTGGTAAACTTGTCAACTGCCACCAAAAGGTGGGTCTTCTTATCCTTGGATCTTTTGAAAGGCCCAACCATATCAAGCCCCCAGACCACAAAGGGCCAAGTAATTGGAATCATCCTCAGCTCTTGAGCCGGTACATGAGCCCGTCGCGAGAACCTTTGGCAACCATCACACTTACTGACCAAGTCCTCTGCATCAGCATGAGCCGTCAACCAATAAAAACCATGACGAAAAGCCTTGGCCACAAGAGACTTTGAGCCGGCGTGATGGCCACAATCCCCTTCATGGATCTCACGCAAGATTTCTTGCCCTTCCTTAGGGGAAACACAACGCTGAAATGCTCCCGTAACACTGCGGTGATGCAACTCGCCATTGATAACAATCATTGACTTTGCCTGCCGGGTTATTTGCCTGGCCAAAGTTTCATCCTCAGGCAACTCGCCCCGGGTCATGTAAGCCAGATAGGGCATTGTCCAGTCTGGTATGATATGGAGAGCCGCCACCAGCCGTGCCTCCGGGTCGGGGACAGCCAAGTTTTCCTCTGTAGGCAACTTAACAGAAGGATTATACAGGACGTCCAGGAAAGTATTAGGCGGCACAGGCTTTCGCTGAGAGCCTAGCCGGCTTAAAGCATCAGCCGCCTCGTTCTTCCTGCGAACGATGTGCTCTACTTGGTAGCCCTGAAAGTGCCCAGCAATGGCGTCAACTTCGCGGCGATAAGCCGCCATGAGAGGGTCCTTAGAGTCCCACTTGCCTGATACTTGTTGAGCCACCAAGTCTGAGTCACCGAAACACCTTACCCGGCTCAAGCTCATCTCCTTAGCCATCCGAAGACCGTGGAGCAAGGCCTCGTACTCAGCCGCATTGTTAGTGCAAGGAAACATCAACTGTAGCACATAATGGAACTTGTCACCTTTAGGGGAAGCCAATACAACTCTAGCCCCCGAGCCCTCCAACTGCCTGGACCCATCGAAGTGAATAGTCCAATACGTGTTATCCGGCTTTTGCTCGGGCACTTGTGATTCTGTCCAATCAGTAATGAAATCCACCAGGGCCTGAGACTTAACAGCAGTGCGTGGCACATATTTGAGACCATGAGGTCCAAGCTCGATAGCCCACTTAGCCACTCTCCTTGTGGCTTCTCTGTTTTGAATGATATCACCAAGAGGGGCAGAACTGACCACGGTTATGGGATGACCCTGGAAATAATGCTTAAGCTTCCGGCTTGCCATGAACACACCATAAACAAGCTTCTGCCAATGTGGATACCGCTGTTTGGACTCGATAAGCACTTCGCTGACATAATAAACTGGCCGCTGAATCGGATGCTCCTTACCCTCTTCCTTGCGTTCCACCACCACAGCCACACTGACGGCTCGTGTGTTCGCCGCCACGTACAGTAATAAGGGCTCCTTATCAACCGGAGCAGCAAGGACTGGGGGCTCTGCCAGCTGCTTCTTCAAATCCTCAAAAGCAGTATTAGCTGCATCATTCCAGACAAAGTTATCAGTTTTCTTCATCAACTGATATAATGGCATGGCCTTCTCACCCAAACGGCTTATAAACCGGCTTAAAGCAGTGATGCGACCCGCCAAGCGCTGAACATCATTTATACACGCCGGCTTAGCTAGGGAGGTGATGGCTTTGATCTTCTCCGGGTTAGCTTCAATGCCTCTGTCAGAAACCAAGAAACCCAAAAGTCTGCCTGCAGGAACACCAAAAACACACTTGGCCGGGTTAAGCATCATCTTGTAGACCCGGAGATTATCAAAGGTTTCTCTCAAATCATCTATCAGGGTTTCCTCCTTTATGGATTTAACCACAATATCGTCCACATAAGCATGAACATTGCGCCCAATCTGTTTATGAAGACAGTTCTGTACGCAATGCTGGTAAGTCGCCTGTGCACACTTGAGTCCAAAGGGCATAGACACATAGCAGAAGGCTCCAAAGGGAGTGATAAACGCCGTCTTCTCCTGGTCCTTAACTGCCATTTTAATCTGATGATATCCGGAATAAGCATCCAAGAAACTTAAGCGCGCACAACCTGCCGTAGCATCAATAATTTGATCAATACGGGGGAGGGCAAAAGGATCAGCCGGACACGCCTTGTTTAAGTCCGTATAATCCACACACATCCGCCAAGTGCCGTTCTTCTTGAGCATGAGCACCGGGTTAGCCAACCACTCTGGGTGAAAAACTTCAACAATAAACCCGGCCGCCAAGAGCCGGGCCACCTCTTCGCCAATGGCTTTCCGCCTCTCTTCATTAAACCGCCGAAGGAACTGCCTGACCGGCTTAAATTTCGGATCAACATTGAGAGTGTGCTCAACGAGTTCTCTAGGTACACCTGGCATGTCAGAAGGTTTCCATGCGAAGATGTCCCTATTCTCACGGATGAACTCGATGAGCGCGCTTTCCTATTTTGGATCCAGATTGGCGCTGATGCTAAACTGCTGAGATGAATCTCCTGGAACGAAATCAACAAGTTTAGTCTCATCAGCCGACTTAAATTTCATTGTCGGCTCATGCTCCGTAGTCGGCTTTTTCAGAGAGGTCATATCAGTTGGGTCGACAACTTCAACTCCTCTGTTGCACAAACAGATTCTGCATAAGCCGCATCGCCTTCCTCACATTCCAAGGCTACCTTCCGACTGCCGTGAACCGTGATGGTCCCATTATGACCCGGCATCTTGAGCTGCAAGTAAACATAACACGGCCGTGCCATGAACTTGGCGTAAGCCGGCCGCCCAAATATAGCATGGTACGGACTTCTTATCTTGACCACCTCAAAGGTCAATTTCTCCACCCTGTAGTTGTTTTCATCTCCGAAGGCCACTTCCAACTCGATCTTGCCGACTGGATAAGCCGACTTACCAGGTACCACACCATGGAAGATAGTGTTTGACTGGCTGAGGTTCTTATCAACCAATCCCATACGGCGAAAAGTCTCATAATAGAGGATGTTGATGCTGCTGCCTCCATCCATGAGCACCTTGGTGAACTTATATCCTCCCACCTGAGGAGCCACCACCAGGGCCAAGTGACCCGGATTATCAACTCGGGGAGGGTGATCCTCCCTACTCCACACTATAGGTTGCTCTGACCACCGCAAGTAGCGTGGAACCGCCGGCTCAACAGCGTTCACAGCCCTCTTATGAAGCTTCTGATCTCGCTTGCACAGGCTGGTGGTAAACACATGATACTGCCCACCGCTAAGCTGCTTTGGATTGGTCTGATAACCTCCCTGCTGCTGTTGATGACCCTGGCCAGATTGCTGATTAAAGCCCCCTTGACCGTTCTGAGGGTTAGAATTTGAGCCGCCGCCCGGGCCATGAAAGCCGCCGGCGCCTGAGCCGCCACCCGGGCCATTGTAACTCTTAAAGGCCTTCATGATTGCACAATCCTTCCATAGATGAGTTGCTGGCTTCTCTCTAGAGCCATGCCTTGGACAAGGCTCATTCAACAGTTGTTCCAGCATCGGGCCTGACCCGCCGCCTCGGGGAGGGGGCCTCCCCTTGCGTCGCTGGTTATTACCTTGTGAGCTGGCGTTGGCTACAAACTCGAGGCTGCCATCGGCCTTGCGCTTGCCTCCGCCTTGGTTCCCCGGGTTATGCTGAGGACCCTTGCCATTGCCATTCTTCTTTCCCTTCCCTGCCCTTTCATCATCTGAAGGGGGATCCTTGGTACCATCGGAATCGGCGTACTTGACAAGAGCCGCCATTAGCGTACCCATATCACTGCAGTCGCGCTTAAGCCGCCCGAGTTTCATCTTCAGGGGCACGAAGCGACAATTCTGTTCCAACATTAAGACTGCAGAGCCGGCATCCATCTTATCTGATGAATGTATGATCTCCTTGACCCGGCGAACCCAGTGAGTCGTGGATTCACCCTCCTGCTGCTTACAGTTAGTCAAATCCACAATTGACATAGACTGCCTACAGGTATCTTTGAAGTTTTGGATGAACCGGGCCTTCAGCTCAGCCCAAGACCCAATGGAATTCGGCGGTAGCCCTTTCAACCAAGTGCGGGCAGTCCCATCTAACATCATGGTGAAGTACTTAGCCATGGCCGCCTCACTGACCTCCAGCAGCTCCATAGCCATCTCGTAACTCTCGATCCAGGCTGCGGGTTGTAAGTCTGCTGTGTAATTAGGCACCTTCCTAGGGCCTTTGAAGTCCTTGGGTAGACGCTCATTGCGGATAGCTGGCACTAAACAAGGGACACCCCCCGTCCTGGTAGGGATACCCACGTCGACTCGTCGGATAAGCCGGGGGGGTCTGGTAAGCCGTCAACTGAGGCACCTGCTCCGCCTCTTGCCGCGCTCTGTCCTGGTCTGCTGCATGAAAGGCTCCGTTATGAACCGGGCCATGGCCGGGGGGCGGGTCATGGCGTCGGACGTTACTTGAGCCGGTCGCTGAGACCATGTGTCTGTTGTAACTCGGGCTCCGGCCTGGCCGAGGGGTCGAGTGGATCCTGTCCCGGCTGTAGGAGTACGCCTCTTGCTGCGCCAATGCTGTCTGAAGGAGTTCCCTGACCCGGCGGGTTTCAATAGCCGTCGGAGAGTCACCGTCGACTGGGAGAGCCGCCAACCGTGCTGCCGCGGCGACCATGTTCTCCAGCGGGTTATTATAATGACCCGGGGGTATTGGCACGTACGGAGGCGGGGCAGGGGGCACCTGGGGAGGCCCCATCACTATTGGCTGAATAGGGGTTCCAGACCCGGGCACTATGACCCCTGGCGGGTTACTAGACCCTGCACCTGGCGTGTTGAAGAGGTTGCGTGGATCGTAAACCGGAGGGAGTCGAGATTGGGTATTTTGATGCCTCCTTCTCATGACCTCATTGGACGCGTTCTGATCCATCGTGAGTCGGAAGGACTGCGCCTGGATCAACTGAGTTTGGGCATCGAGAGCCGCCCTCTCCGCAGCCGTCCTGATCCCTTCCGCTGCCAGATCCTCCTTGGCTTTCACTAGATCCAATTTCAACTGCGCCACCTCCGCATCATGCTGAGCTTGATCTGCCGGGTCAACCGTAGCAGTTAACAGCGCTGTCATCTTGTCCGTAAGATCCATTAGTACCTGAGCCGGAGAAGGCACCGGGTTTCCCGCTCCAGCAGCGGGGTTCTGAACAGGCTGCGCACCGGAAATAAAGACCCCAACCTGACTTGGCGGCTCAAACGGGTCCGGAATACTGTCACCATCGGAACAACCCATGAGCCTGCCATCTTGAAGTTGATACAACGAGTTTGACTCGTCGGTGGACGACTCGCCGTCAGAGCCGGCGGCCGCCTCATCACCAGATCCAGATCGATCAGAGGGCCCTCCATGAATACATCCCACAAAAGCGTGCCTCAGGGCAGGCCGGGCAAGGGCGGGTCGTGCACGCTGAGCCGTCTCGATGAGATCGGCGCAGAGATCCGGCTCAGGGCCCGGCTCACCGATCTTGCCAATGAAAACATGAATTCCGCCGAAGGGGACCCGGTACCCGTACTCAATTGAGCCGGCGTCGGGGCCCCAGTTTGCATCGTCGATGTAGAGCTTGCCACGACGACTCTTGGTCATCCGGCCCACAGCGTATCCCTTGAGCCCTTCGAAGCTGCCCTTCAAGAACTCAAATCCACCGTGCGCTGGCCCCACGGTGGGCGCCAACTGTCGTGGAATTGTCACGGCAGATGTCCTCGAGCTAGGACTTAGTCGTGGAGCCATCGCAGCTAGGAAACTTGAAGGGGTTAATGCGGGACAAGGAACACGAGGGTTTATACTGGTTCGGCCCCTTACGGTGAAGGTGAAAGCTTACGTCCAGTTTGAGGTGGTATTGATTAGGGTTACGATCACCAGGGAGCTAAACTGCTATGCCCGGCTTTCGATGAGATTGTTCTCTGCCTTAAACTGCTGTCGGGTCGTCCCTTTATATAGGGAGGCTGACACCCTGCAGCTCTCAGAGTCCCGGCCGGCTCATAAGAGTGTCCAGCTCGGATTCTCAACTATTCTTGACTTACACTACAAGTTCTACCATAATAATGATTGTAACTACGGGCTTTAAGCCATATCCGGGTCTTAAGCCCATCTTTGGCCCACCGTCTTTAAGCTTGGCGCCGGGCTTCTGGCAATGACCCTACGAGTAACCCGGCCCATCCTGGCGGGTGACTCTAAGGTCTATATCCTCAACAAAACTGATAATTCGAAGAGACTTGCAAAGATAACCAATCATACATAAAATAATTCAGAGAAGATTCAAATATTGTTCATAGATAAACTTGATCATAAACCCACAATTCATCGGTCTCAACAAACACAATGCAAAAGAAGATTACATCGAATAGATCTCCACGAGAATCGTGGAGAACTTTGTATTGAGATCCAAAGAGAGAGAAGAAACCATCTAGCTAATAACTATGGACCCGAAGGTCTGAGGTAAACTACTCACACATCATCGGACAGGCTATGGTGTTGATGTAGAAGCCCTCCGTGATCAATGCCCCCTCCGGCGGAGCGCCGGAAAAGGCCCCAAGATGGGATCTCACGGGTACAAAAGGTTGCGGCGGTGGAATTAGGTTTTTGACTCCGTATCATAATATTGACATAAAATCATAATACGGAGTCAAAAACCTAATTCCACCGCCGCATGGGCCCCACGTAGGTATATATAGGAGGAAGAAGTACGTCGGTGGAGCAACATGGGCCCCACGAGGGTGGAGGGCGTGCCTAGGGGGGTAGGCGCGCCCCCTGCCTCGTGCTCTCCTGGTTGATTTCTTGACGTGGACTCCAAGTCCTCTGGATCACGTTTGTTCCGAAAATCACATTCCCGAAGGTTTCATCCCGTTTGGACTCCGTTTGATATTCTTTTTCTGCGAAACACTAAAATGGGCAAAAAAACAACAATTTGGGCTGGGCCTCCGGTTAATAGGTTAGTCCCAAAAATAATATAAAAGTGTATAATAAAGCCCATTAACATCCAAAACAGAATATAATATAGCATGGAACAATCAAAAATTATAGATACGTTGGAGACGTATCAAGCATCCCCAAGCTTAATTCCTGCTCGTCCTCGAGTAGGTAAATAATAAAAACAGAATTTTTGATGTGGAATGCTACTTAGCATAATTTTAAATATAATTCTCTTAATTGTGGTATGAATATTCAGATCCGAAAGATTCAAGACAAAAGTTTAATATTGACATAAAAATCATAGTACTTCAAGCATACTAACTAAGCAATTATGTCTTCTCAAAATAACATGGCCAAAGAAAGTTATCCCTACAAAATCATATAGTCTGGCTATGCTCTATCTTCACCACACAAAGTATTTAAATCATGCACAACCCCGATGACAAGCCAAGCAATTGTTTCATACTTTTGGTGTTCTCAAACTTTTTCAATCTTCACGCAATACATGAGCGTGAGCCATGGATATAGCACTATATGTGGAATAGAATGGTGGTTGTGGAGAAGACAAAAAAGGAGAAGATAGTCTCACATCAACTAGGTGTATCAACGGGCTATGGAGATGCCCATTAATAGATATCAATGTGAGTGAGTAGGGATTGCCATGCAACGGATGCACTAGAGCTATAAGTATATGAAAGCTCAACAAAATAAACTAAGTGGGTGTGCATCCAGCTCGCTTGCTCACGAAGACCTAGGGCATTTTGAGGAAGCCCATCATTGGAATATACAAGCCAAGTTCTATAATGAAAAATTCCCACTAGTATGAAACTAATATCATAGGAGACTCTCTATCATGAAGATCATGGTGCTACTTTGAAGCACAAGTGTGGTAAAAGGATAGTAACATTGTCCCTTCTCTCTTTTTCTCTCATTTTTTTATTTGGGCCTTTTCTCTTTTTTTATGGCCTATTTTTTCAATTTTTTTATTTTTGTCCGGAGTCTCATCCCGACTTGTGGGGGAATCATAGTCTCCATCATCATTTCCTCACTTGGGACAATGCTCTAAAAATGATGATCATCACACTTTTATTTACTTACAACTCAACAATTACAACTCAATACTTAGAACAAAATATGACTCTATGTGAATGCCTCCGGCGGTGTACCGGGATATGCAATGAATCAAGAGTGACATGTATGAAAGAATTATGAACGGTGGCTTTGCCACAAATACGATGTCAACTTCATGATCATGCGAAGAATTATGACAATGATGGAGCGTGTCATAGTAAACGAAACGGTGGTAAGTTACATGGCAATATATCTCGGAATGGCTATGGAAATGCCATGATAGGTAGGTATGGTGGCTGTTTTGAGGAAGGTATATGGTGGGTGTATGCTACCGGCGAAAAGTGCGCGGTATTACAGAGGCTAGCGATGGTGGAAGGAAGAGAGTGCGTATAATCCATGGACTCAACATTAGTCATAAAGAACTTATATATTTATTGCAAAAATCTACAAGTTATCAAAGCAAAGTATTACGCGCATGCTCCTAGGGGGATAGATTGGTAGGAAAAGACCATCGCTCGTCCCCGACTGCCACTCATAAGGAAAACAATCAATAAATAAATCATGCTCCGACTTCATCACATAACAGTTCACCATACGTGCATGCTACGGGAATCACAAACTTTAACACAAGTATTCCTCAAATCCACAACTACTCAACTAGCATGACTCTAATATCACCATATTTATATCTCAAAATAATTATCAAGCATCAAACTTCTCATAGTATTCAACACACTCATAAGATATTTTTACTTAATCTTGGATGCCTATTACTTTAGGACTAATTTCTCAATTTAAGAAAATTACCATGCTGTTTTGTGGGACTCTCAAAATAATATAAGTGAAGCATGAGAGAGCAATAGTTTCTATAAAACAAATCCACCACCGTGCTCTAAAAGATATAAGTGAAGCACTAGAGCAAAAACTATATAGCTCAAAAGATATAAGTGAAGCACATAGAGTATTCTAATAAATTCTGAATCATACGTGTCTCTATCAAAAGGTGTGTACAGCAAGGATGATTGTGGCAAATTAACAAATACAAGACGCTCCAAGCAAAACACATATCATGTGGTAAATAAAAATATAGCTCCAAGTAAAGTTATCGATGGAAGTAGACGAATGAGGGGATGCCTTCCGGGGAAACCCCAAGCTTTGGCTTTTTTGGTGTCCTTAGATTATCTTGGGGTGCCATGGACATCCCCAATCTTAGGCTCTTGCCACTCCTTGTTCCATAATCCATCAAATCTTTTACCCAAAACTTGAAAACTTCACAACACAAAACTTAGCAGAAAATCTCATGAGCTCCGTTAGCGAAAGAAAACAAAATACCACTTCAAGGTACTGTAATGAACTCATTCTTTATTTATATTGGTGTTAAACCAACTGTATTCCAACTTATATATGGTTTATAAACTATTTTAGTAGCCATAAATTCATCAAAATAAGCAAACAACACACGAAAAACAGAATCTGTCAAAAGCAGAACAGTCTGTGGTAATCTGTAACTACCGCAAACTTCTGGAACTCAAACAAATCTACCAAACTAGGACGACCTAGAAAATTTGTTTATTGATCAGAAGCAATTGGAATCAATATTTTATCACGTTCTGGTGATTTTTAACAATTGTTTTTGTGAACAGAAAGTTTCTGGAATTTTCAGCAATATCAAATAACTATCATCCAAGAAGATCCTATAGGTTTAACTTGGCACAAACACTAATTAACACATAAAAACAAATCTAACCAGAGGCTAGATCAAATATTTATTCCTAAACAGAAGCAAAAAGCAAAAAAACTAAAAATAAAATTGGGTTGCCTCCCAACAAGCGCTATCGTTTAACGCCCCTAGCTAGGCATAAAAGCAAGGATAGATCTAGGTATTGCCATCTTTGGTAGGCAATCCATAAGTGGCTCTCATAATAAATTCATAAGGTAATTTTATTTTCTTTCTAGGGAAGTGTTCCATGCCTTTCCTTAACGGAAATTGGAATCTAATATTGCCTTCCTTCATATCAATGATTGCACCAATCGTTCTAAGGAAAGGTCTACCAAGAATAATAGGACATGAAGGATTGCAATCTATATCAAGAACAATAAAATCTACGGGCACATAATTCCTATTTGCAACAATAAGAACATCATTAATTCTTCCCATAGGTTTTTTAATAGTGGAATCCGCAAGGTGTAAGTTTAAAGAGCAATCATCAAATTCACGGATCCTAGCACATCACACAAAGTTTTGGAATCATGGAAACACTAGCACCCAAATCACACAAAGCATAGCATTCATGATCTTTAATTTTAATTTTAATAGTAGGTTCCCACTCATCATAAAGTTTTCTAGGGATAGAAACTTCCAACTCAAGTTTTTCTTCATAAGATTGCATTAAAGCATCAACGATATGTTTGGTAAAAGCTTTATGTTGACTATAAGCATGAGGAGAATTTAGCACGGACTGCAACAAGGAAATACAATCTATCAAAGAGCAATTATCATAATTCAATTCCTTGAAATCCAAAATAGTGGGTTCATTAATATCTAGAGTTTTGATCTCTTCAATCCCACTTTTACCAATTTTTGCATCAACTAAAAACTCTAAATTTTTGGGACGCCTTCTAGGTAAAGGTGGCTCATATTCAGTCCCATCATTATCAAGATTCATATTGGAAAACAAAGATTTAATAGGGGAGACATCAATAACTTTTAGATCTTCATCTTTGTTTTCATAGAAACTAGAAGAACACGCTTTCACAAAGCAATCTTTCTTAGCACGCATCCTAGAGGTTCTTTCTTTGCACTCATCAATGGAAATTCTGATGGCTTTGAGAGACTCATTGATATCATGCTTAGGTGGAATAGATCTAAGATTCAAAGAATCAACATCAAGAGAAATTCTATCAACGTTCCTAGCCAATTCATCAACCTTAAGCAATTTTTCTTCAAGTAAAGCATTGAAATTCTTTTGCGAATTCATAAATTATTTAACACTAGTCTCAAATTCAGAGGGCATCTTATTAAAATTTCCATAAGAGTTGTTATAGGAATTACCATAATTATTAGAGGAATTACTAGGATACGGCCTAGGATTAAAGTTTCCTCTATACGCGTTGTTACCAAAATTATTCCTCACAACAAAATTCACATCCATAGATTCATTATTATTCTCAATCAAAGTGGACAAAGGCATATCATTAGGATCAGAAGAAACACTCTTAGTAGCAAATAATTTCATAAGTTCATCCATGTTTCCACTCAAAACATTAATTTCTTCTATCGCATGCACTTTTTTATTAGTAGATCTTTTGGTGTGCCATTGAGAATAATTAACCATCATATTATCTAGGAGTTTAGTAGCTTCTCCTAAAGTGATTTCCATAAAAGTGCCTCCCGCGGCCGAATCTAAAAGATTTCTAGAAGCAAAATTCAATCCGGCATAAAAATTTTGTATAATCATCCACAGATTTAAACC
Source organism: Aegilops tauschii subsp. strangulata (assembly GCF_002575655.3). Lineage (NCBI taxonomy): Eukaryota > Viridiplantae > Streptophyta > Magnoliopsida > Poales > Poaceae > Aegilops > Aegilops tauschii. The sequence continues at coordinate 258,608,736 of NC_053037.3, forward strand.
ATGTGTAGGGCAATTACGTATCATTAATTTCATCCTCTCCCAAGCTTGTGCAACATGTTCATGATCAAGTTGCTTAAAATTCATAATATCGTTTCTAAGAGAGATGATTTTAGCGGGAGGAGAATACTTAGAGATAAAAGCATCCTTGCACTTATTCCATGCATCAATACTATTTTTAGGCAAATACGAAACCAAACTTTAGCACGATCTCTAAGCAAAAAAGGAAATAGCTTCAATTTAACAATATCATTGTCCACTTCTTTCTTCTTTTGCATATCACACAAATCAACGAAGCTATTTAGATGGGTAGCGGCATCTTCACTAGGAAGGCCGTCGAATTGATCTTTCATGACAAGATTCAACAAAGCAGCATTAATTTCACAAGATTCAGTATCGGTAAGAGGAGCAATCGGAGTGCTAAGAAAATCATTGTTGTTGGTATTGGTAAAGTCACATAATTTAGTATTATCTTGAGCCATCGTGACAAACAAGCAATCCAACACACGAGCAGACAAGAAGCGAGCGAGAAAGAGGCAAACGGAAGAAGAGAGGCGAATAAAACAGCAAGGGTGAAGTGGGGGAGAGGAAAACGTGAGGCAAATGGCAAATAATGTAATGCGATGGATAAGAGTTTGTGATGGGTACTTGGTATGTCTTGACTTGAGTTGACTTGGCGCGAATCTCCCCTGCAATGGTGCTAGAAATCCTTCTTGCTACCTCTTGAGCATTGCGTTGGTTTTCCCTTGAAGAGGAAAGGGTGATGCAGTAAAGTAGCGTAAGTATTTCCCTCAGTTTTTGAGAACCAAGGTATCAATCCAGTAGGAGATCACGCATGAGTCCCTCGCACCTACACAAACAAATAAGAACCTCGCAACCAACGCGATAAAAGGGGTTGTCAATCCCTCAACGGTCACTTACGAGAGTGAGATCTGATAGATATGATAAGATAATATTTTTGGTATTTTTATGATAAAGAGAAATAAAGATGCAAAGTAAAATAAAAGGCAAAGGAAATAACTAAGTGTTGGAAGATTAATATGACGGAAAATAGACCCGGGGCCATAGGGTTTCACTAGTGGCTTCTCTCAAGAGCATAAGTATTACGGTGGGTGAACAAATTACTGTTGAGCAATTGATAGAATTGAGCATAGTTATGAGAATATCTAGGTATGATCATGTGTATAGGCATCACGTCCGTGACAATTAGACCAACTCCTGCCTGCATCTACTACTATTACTCCACACATCAATCGCTATCCAGCATGCAACTAGAGTATTAAGTTCATAAGAACAGAGTAACGCTTTAAGCAAGATGACATGATGTAGAGGGATAAACTCATGCAATATGATTATAAACCCCTTCTTGTTATCCTCGATGGCAACAATACAATACGTGCCTTGCTGCCCCTGCTGTCACTGGGAAAGGACACAGCAAGATTGAACCCAAAGCTAAGCACTTCTCCCATTGCAAGAAAGATCAATCTAGTAGGCCAAACCAAACTGATAATTCGAAGAGACTTGCAAACATAACCAATCATACATAAAATAATTCAGAGAAGATTCAAATATTGTTCATAGATAAACTTGATCATAAACCCACAACTCATCGGTCTCAACAAACACACCGCAAAAGAAGATTACATCTAATAGATCTCCATGAGAATCATGGAGAACTTTGTATTGAGATCCAAAGAGAGAGAAGAAGCCATCTAGCTAATAACTATGGACCCGAAGGTCTGAGGTAAACTACTCACACATCATCGGAGAGGCTATGGTGTTGATGTAGAAGCCCTCCGTGATCAATGCCCCCTCCGGCGGAGCGCCGGAAAAGGCCCCAAGATGGGATCTCACGGGTACAGAAGGTTGCGGCGGTGGAATTAGGATTTTGGCTCCGTATCTGATAGTTTGGGGGTACGTAGGTATATATAGGAGGAAGAAGTATGTCGGTGGAGCAACGTGGGCCCCACAAGGGTGGAGGGCGCGCCCAGGGGGTAGGTGCGCCCCCTGCCTCGTGCTCTCCTGGTTGATTTCTTGACGTGGACTCCAAGTCCTCTGGATCACGTTTGTTCCGAAAATCACGTTCCTGAAGGTTTCATTCCGTTTGGACTCCGTTTGATATTCTTTTTCTGCGAAACACTGAAATAGGCAAAAAAACAGCAATTTGGGCTGGGCCTCCGGTTAATAGGTTAGTCCCATAAATAATATAAAAGTGTATAATAAAGCCCATTAACATCCAAAACAGAATATAATATAGCATGGAACAATAAAAAATTATAGATACATTGGATACGTATCACGACCAACGCCAAGTCCTTCGGGAGCGAGCTCAGGAAGACGCTCGGACCACCATCGAGCGGCGGCGGGACACGCGCCATCAGTCAGATAGGCGCGCGGGACCCCCTAAGGACCGCCCAGCGCCGGGGGGTGCCGGTGATTTACCTTACAAGGTGGGTTGTCCAGGCTTTACCCGTGAGCTGCGGCAGTTTCAGTGGCCCACCCACCGCACATTCAAGCCTGAGGTCGGAGAAAAATACAACGGCAAGACTCACCCGTCGGAGTTCCTCAGCATCTACACCATCGCGATGCAAGCTGCCGGGGCTCGTGACGATAAGGTGCTTGCCAACTATTTCCCATTGGCACTTAAGCCCAGCGTCATGTCTTGGTTGATGCACCTGCCAGTGGATTCCATCTCTTCTTGGTCGGATCTGTGCCACGAGTTTGTTGGCGCCTTTACCGGAGGCCACCAAGCTCCTGGCCAGGCGAGTGATTTGCATGTCATCCCCCAGAAGGACGGCGAGTCCCTGCGCAAGTATATACAAAGATTCAGCCGTGTGCAGTACAACATCCCAGATGTTCATCCCGCCGTTGTCATCAGTGCTTTCCATCAGAATGTGCGCAACCGCAAGATGCGCGAGGAGCTGGCGATGAACAAGGTTAAGGATGTAGCCGAGTTGTATGTTCTGGCCAATAGGTGCGCTCGGGCTAAAGAAGGAAGCAAGTACCCCGGCGAGGATGCCGGCGCGGAAATCGACTCCACCGACGAAGATACCGTCGCCCCGGCCAAGAAGGGCCGACGCCGCAACAGGAAGCGTAAGGGCAAGACTGTGCTTGCCGTCGAGGGATCCGGCGACCCGGCACCGCCAAGAAGGCCAAGGCTGACGACACCGGCAAGGAAGTCGCTGGGTGTGCCGCCTGCCGGGCCTTGGAGGCTGCCGACAAGCCAGGAGGCTTCGAAAAGCAGTACTGCAAGATCCATCGCACCAAGGGCCATGACCTCCAGAACTGCCGACAGGTTGAGCTGCTTGCGAAAAAGCAAAAAGCTGAATATGAAAGGCAGGACAAGGAGAAGGGCCAGGATGGTGCTGAGGGGTCCGGCAAGAAGCGTGGCGGCCAAGGATGTCGCCGCGGCAAAGATAATCAACAAGAGAGGCCCGCTCAGGGCCGCGACAAGAAGGAGGGAGATGATGATCATGATGAGGACGATGAGTCCGGCGTGCACGAGTTCCAGAAAGCTACGGAGGCCATGTGCGTCGACGGTGGCGCCTCGTTGCATATCTCTCACCGCCGACTGAAGCAGTGGGCGCGTCAGGTCACTGCGGCGGAGCCATCGTTCGATGCCCAGAAGCCACTGAAGTGGTCCAGCACGCCTATCATTTTTGACATCGAGGATCACCCTGATCGCACAACTGCGGTCGGGTGTTTGCCGTTGTTGGTTTCACCAACAATATGCAACCTCAAGGTGACAAAAGTGCTAGTTGACGGTGGGGGCGGTCTGAACTTGATCTCGCCCGCCGTGATCGAGAGGCTGCAAATCCCCGATGGAGATCTCGAGGAGACGGGCACGTTTCAAGGGGTCAACCCGGGGAGGAGCCAGCCGAAAGGTAAAATCACGTTGCCCGTTACATTCGGGGGCGAGCTGAACTATAGGACGGAGAAGATCATTTTTTATGTTGCCATGATCCCCTTGCCCTACAATGGGATCCTTGGCCGCCCAGCGCTGGCCAAGTTCATGGCGGCATCACATTACGCCTATAACACGTTGAAGATGCACGGGCCACTGACCATCATCACCATCCCCTCTGACAAGAAAGATGCGCTCATCTGCGCCGACCAACTCTACGGGGAGCCAGTTATAGCAACTGCCACCAAGGCACTTGCCCCTGCCACTGAAGCCCCGGGAGGGAAGAAGACCGGCAAGACCTCTGCCTCTGCCGGCAAGGCCCCTTCCGGTGAGACCTCTTCCGGTAAGACCTCCTGCACCCACTCCGGCAAGCGCGCCTCTTCGGAGTGCTGCGCTCCCGTCGAGGACGTACCAGAGAGCTCCACCGGCAAGAGCAAGAAATCGAAGGAAGCACCACCAGAGACCAAGAAGGTGCCCGTCAAGGAGGAAGGCACGGGCGGGGCTTTTACTATAAGCTCCACCCTTGACAGCAAATAGGAAAGCGCGCTCGTCGCCTTCCTTCGGGCGAATGTCGACGTATTTGCGTAGCAAGCATACGACATCCTCGGCGTTCCCAGGGAGGTGATTGAGCACCATCTTGCTGTCTGTCCTCATGCGCGGCCCGTCAAGCAGAAGGTCAGGAAGCAAGCCTTGGAGCGACAAGAGTTCATCATCGAAGAAATCAGGAAGTTGGAGGCGGCAGGCTTGGTCAGAGGAGTGCTCCACCCCACATGGTTGGCCAATCCAGTGGTAGTGCGTAAGGCAAATGGAAAGTGGAGGCTGTGTATTGACTACACAGATATCAATAAAGCCTGTCCAAAGGATCCATTCCCTCTGCCAGCATCGACCAAATTGTGGACTCCACTGCCACGTGTGACCTGCTGTCATTCCTCGACGCCTAATCAGGATACCACCAGATCTTCATGATGAAGGAAGACGAAGAAAAGATCGCGTTCATCACCCCATGTGGTGCGTACTGTTTAGTACGAATGCCTTTCGGGTTGAAAAGCGCCGGTTCGACGTTCGCCCGAGTGGTCCAAATTGGTTTTGAGCCCCAGCTGCATAGAAATATGGAAGTCTATATGGATGATACAGTGGTCAAAACCAAGGACAAGGCCACGCTTGTGTGGGATCTGGAAGAAACATTCGCAAACCTGCGCAAGATCAACCTCAAGCTCAACCCAGAGAAGTGTGTGTTCGGTGTCCCATCTGGCAAACTTCTTGGGTTCTTTGTGTCTCAACGCGGAATCGAAGCAAATCCCGACAAGATCAAAGCGATTGAGCAGATTGAGGCGCCAAGGCAGGTCAAAGACGTATGTAGGCTCGTCGGCTGCATTCCTGCTCTAAGTAGGTTCATCTCCAAATCTGTTGAGCGCGCCCTCCCCTTTTGAAAAAGGCGGGTCCAATGAAATGGACTCTGGAGGCAGAGGCAGCGCTGCAAGATTTGAAGAGGTACCTCTCCTCCACACCAATACTAGTCACACCTAAGCCACAGGAGTCATTGCTGCTATATCTAGCGGCGACGAATCAAGTGGTCAGTGATGCTCTAGTAACACAGAGGGAACTTGAGGAAGAAGCAGCAGTAGCAGCGGAGCCGTCGGATGACGGGCCGGAGTCCTCCCCAGCAGGGCCTGACGCCGGCAAGGCGGAACCCCGGCAAGACCCGGTCCCGGCAAGACAGAGTCTACGCAGATGGGCGAAGTGGAACAGAAGAAGAAGGTGGTGCGGGACTCGGTTTATTTTGTCAGTTCCCTCTTGCAGGGGGCTAGGTCAAGATATTCTGGTATGCAGAAGTTACTTTTCGGCCTCCTTATGGCCTCGAGAAAGCTGCATCACTATTTCCAAGCGCACGAGATCACCGTCGTCACCCGCCTCCCTTTGCAACGAATCTTGCACAACCCGGATGCGACTGGGAGGATTGTGGAATGGGCATTGGAACAGTCGAGCTTTGGCCTCAAGTTTGAAAGTACTTAGACAATCAAGAGCCGAGCCTTGGCAGAGTTCATAGCAGAATGGACATCAACGCCCGACGAAGAGATTCAAGAGACCACCCTTCCCGGTAAGGGGACGAGTCGTGATTGGATTATGTACTTTGATGGAGCCTTCTCACTGCAAGGTGCTGGTGCCAGCGTGCTACTCGTCGCACCAACCGAAGAGCGCCTCAAGTACGTAGTCCAGATGCACTTTCCCCAGGAAAAATCAACGAACAACACGGCAGAGTATGAGGGATTGCTTGCCGGTCTCAGGATCACAGCAGACCTCGGGATCAGGAAGCTCATCATCAGAGGTGATTCGCAGCTCGTCGTCAAGCAAGTTAACAAGGATTACCAGAGCCCATTGATGGAGGCCTATGTGGATGAGGTGAGGAAGTTGGAGGAGCGTTTTGACGGTCTACAAGCAGAGCATGTTCCCCGAGCAAAGAACAGCATTGCCGACGACCTGTCAAAGCGCGCTGCCCTGAAGTTGCCTGTGGAATCAGGTACCTTTGTGCTTAAATTAACCCAGCCATCTGTTGAGCCATCAGCAGGACAGAACAAACGAAGGAAGGCATGCCCTGACAAGTACTTTCCGGCTGAGCTCCCAGGAGCCGCCGGCAAGGACGTTGTCGGGTGCCCCAAGCTCGCCGGGGAGCAGCAACCTCCGGCAGGGCCTCAAGCTCTGACTATAGAGGCAGCTGCCCCTGCGGCCATAGATGAGCCTTTAGTCCTAGCCGTCGAGCCCCAGGATCCGGCATGGGCGCAGCGCACCATCCTTTTCCTCCAAACAGGGGAACTCCCTGAGGAACAGGAAGAAGCAGAGAAAGTAGCCCGTCGATCCAGCATGTACCAATTTGTGGATGATGCCCTATACAGAAGGAGACCGAACGGCGTGAAATTGAAGTGCATTCCTCGGGAGGACGGACCGGAGCTATTGGCGGAGATACATGGTGGCATGTGTGGCTCCCACATAGGGTCAAGAGCCCTTGCCGGCGAAGCATTCCGGAAAGGTTTCTTCTGGCCCACCGCTCTCCAGGATGCGACTGCACTAGTAACCAAGTGTGAAGCGTGTTGGTTCCATTCAAAAAGCTTCATCAACCAGCTCAAGCTCTTCAGACAATCCCTCTTTCCTGGCCATTTTCGGTCTGGGGTCTCGACATATTGGGCCCCTTTCCCCGTGCTGTCGGGGGCTTTCAGTACTTGTACGTCGCAATCGACAAGTTCACAAAGTGGCCGGAAGTGGAGCCGGTGAGAAAGATGACAGCACAGTCAGCCGTCAAGTTCTTCAAGGGGCTAGTCTGCCGTTTTGGTGTGCCCAATAGGGTCATCACCGATAACGGCACGCAGTTCACAAGCCGCACCTTCATGCAATACATCCAAGACCTAGGCAACAAGGTTTGTTTTGCTTCTGTTGCTCATCCCAGAAGTAACGTCCAGGCCGAGAGGGCGAATGCAGAGGTGTTGCGAGGCCTCAAGACCAGAACTTTTGATAGGCTACACAAGTGCGGAAGGCACTGGATTGATGAGTTGCCAACAGTTCTTTGGTCAATCAGGACGACACCAAATCGAGCCACTGGCCAGACACCCTTTGCCCTGGTATACGGAGCAGAAGCAGTTCTCCCCACGGAACTCATATACGGGTCACCTCGAGTGCTCGCTTATGATGAGCTTAAGCAAGAGCAGTTGCGCCAAGATGATGCGACGCTCCTTGAGGAAGATCGTCTTCAGGCTGCTGTGCAAGCCGCTCGCTACCAGCAAGCCTTGCGCCGCTACCATAGCCGCAAGGTTCACGCCCAAAGCCTTGAGGAAGGCGACCTTGTTCTTCAGCGAATCCAATCCGCCAATAATTCAAACAAGTTGACGCCGAAGTGAGAAGGCCCTTATCAGGTAATACGGGTCACCAGGCCCGGTGCAGTCCGCCTGGAGACCGAAGATGGCATTCCGATGAGCAATTCCGGGAATATCGAACATCTTCGCAAGTTTTACCCCTAAGGCGCGGTTGCCGGGAGCCCCGGCAACCCCCATTTTGTACTAGCCTTGCCGGCAAGGCATGTAACTCTCTGTATAGAGCTAGGCGCAGACCCTGTGCACAGTCAGGGAAAGAAATCCCTTAGCATGTATAGTTTCCTGTTGATTTCCATGTTTATGTGTATACGTATATGCATTCTTGTCCAGGATATTGTACTACTTTTTGATTCCAACAAGTATTAGTGGACCGCCAAGGTTCCATGCTCTTGCCCTCTCTTCTTTCCAGCCACGGCGAGGACGCGCGATCCCGCCAAGGACCCGGCTCCGGCAAAAAGTTGAGAAGACCGTCCGGCACGATGATCCCCGGCAAACAAACAGATAAAGTTTACCTCTTGCCCATTCGTGTTCGTAACCTATGACTTGTGCATTAGAAAACCTCGCCACTCTTCTTTAAAAACCCGGGTGCTCCCATTCCCGGCCCAACCGCTGCTTCGGTCGGAGTGGTCGTAGTAGCCCTTGCTAAGAGGAGGTGGATGGGGGGCTGGACCCTTTGTCTGTAACCCGGCTGATGTGATTCTCTAGCAGGCGCAGAGGGCACCGGCAGGACAGCTTGCTGGGAGGACTCGTTTATTTACATTAAGGAGGCGTTTTGCCTCTGCACAAACGTACGCGTGCGCGGGTTCCCGGCAAGGCTAGTCTTTTTCATTAACAAGCTGATAGAGGTACGAAGGTTACAAGACACAAGCATGGGCTCAAGAGATTACATCATCTAGAAATTAAAATTTGGCAAGTGCCTACAAGTTAAAAAGAAAGATAAGTGCCTCGTAATCTCCGTTCTTGCCCCTTTCCTCCCAGGTGCGGCAGGTGAAGGCAAAGAGGGGGCGACGGGGAACGCGCCGATGGAGAGCTTGCCGGGACGACCCTCGGCAAGGCGCGTGGCCGAGGGAGGAGGGCGATGCGGTCAGCCGGAGTCGGAATCGACGTCCTCCCGCTTGATACCTTCGTCGTCGCTGTCGCTATCCTCCTCATCACTCTAGCCCGAGGAGGAGGTTTCGTTGTTGGTGGAGCACTCCGCGCAACACCTTAGGCGAGTTCCAAAGTGCCCAAAGACTTTGACGGAGAGCAAGCCGTTCTCCATCAATTTGAAGTGGAGGACAAGCCCCTCCGATAGGCTATGGGCAAGGGCGAAGGTTTTCCACCCACGACAAAGATACATGACATAAGGGGCGGGGAAGTCGACGTCGACCCGCATGCTGCCATTCCCGCAGCCCCTCATATGCAGCCTCAAGGCCTGTGGCGAGTCTAGCTCCATCTCCCAAGCAAACGGGGTGGGGACGCGGAGGTGGGCGCACACTGGCTTGTACAGCCTAATGAAGAACTCGCGGGGCTGGTCTCCGACATGGCCCTCCATTGGGGGAAGAGCCGCTGGCGGAAGCGCGGCCGGTGCGCCGCCCCGTCCTCCTCTCCCTCGAGCGCCACAGCGGTCTCGGCCTCGCCCCCTCCCTCTTCCTCTCGCAGCCGGCTTTGCCACCATGAGCTCCTGAGGAGGGGGGACGCGCTATCGAGCAGAGGCCCTCGTCGCTTCCATTGGAGCGCCGGCGCGCCCTCTCGCCATGGCAAAGGGAAGGAAGGAGTCAGGCTAGAAGGAGATGAATGTTGAAGGATGCCATCCCTCTCCCCTTCTTATAGATGGGCGGGGCCAGGGCTCGGCCTCCCCAACCCAAGGGCAGCCGCCCCACTCGACCAATCTGGCCGCCAGAGGCGCAGGGAATCGGGACCGACCCGCCGCTCCAACCAGCGACGACCCGGCTTCCTGCCTCGGCGTTAAGTCCCGTGCCCTCCGTATCCATCACCTACCCCCCTGGGGCATGAAGGACACGTGGCGGACGGGCCAGAATCAAGAAGACAAGTGGAGCGACCGTTTCCCACCCCGTGATCGTGGGGCGCGGGCGCCTTGAAGGCCACGACCCGAGTCCACTTAGTAAATGAGCCGCGCCCCTGCGGCTTCCTCTTTTTATGGGGAACACGTGAGTCGCGTCTTTACTATCCACCACGACGTGACGCAAGCATGCTGAAACCACTCCACGCACGACCCCCATATCACGCATTCAACGCGGGTCATGGGGAAGTGCAACTGGCGAGTTACCGCAGTTAAAACTCTGCCACGCGCGTCCGTGCACCATTCTGGGCATGGCCCAACAACGCTCTGCGCTTATGTGTGGCCTAGGCCCGGGAGCTCCTGTCGGTGTACAAAAGTAGGGGCCTTTTTGTACCCCTTTACTTGTGCACGGGCAGTTGTAGCCACACATGCGGCCATGCTTGGCGGGGCAGAGGAAGAAAAGAACAAGACTACCAAAGCCGCGCCCAAGCCAGGGGCACGAGGAGCAAAGGGACAAGATGGGCTTTCCCCGACAAGAGCCTTGCCGGGGCGGCCTGCGTAGCCCCGACAAGAGCCTTGCCGAGGCAACTTGCCCAACACCAGCAAGGCTACCACCCTTGAGCCTAAGAGTTCCGACATCATCGACAACATTGGAACCAAGGCTCGGGAGGCGCCTGCGTGGTGGCATGCAGATCTTTGTGCAGACCAAAGGCCTGCAAGACTAGATGAGAACCAGAAGACGAAGGCCCCCTGCCAGACCCTTGTTGGGGACGCCCACAAGACCCCGGCAAGACCCTTGCCGGGTCTTGCCGGGGACATCTGCAGGCCCACACCTACCAAGGTTTCGCTGCCCCGTGCCCGTTCCGACGTGGTGGCCAGCCTGCCAACTAGGCGAGCGCCTGCATGGCAGCATGCAGCTTCTAGGCCAACTATCCAAGCACCTACATGGTGGCATGCAGATCTTCGTGAAGACCCTGCCATCGCACCAGCTCAGCAGCCAGCCAGCCAGCCAGCGTGGCGCTGCTTGCCTCGTCAGCTTGGATGCGCGTCGGAGCGAGGCGAGGCCGCGACGGACGGGACGAGCTTCTTTGCCGTCCCCGATAAAGCAAGAGGGCACGTCGGCAGCGCATTAAATGTGTTTGTCCTACGTGACATGCGATAGACTTGTACACTGTACATACTTTCCACCTCCTGTGTGCCACTGTGGCGACACCTTTGACATATAAAAGGAGGCCCGAGGCGTACTGAGGAAGGATTCGAACTTTTTGGACTGAGCATGCACCGCAGCTAGTTCAAGAGCTCAAGAACACCAAATATACACCAAAGCAGGACTAGGGTATTACGCGTCGTTGTGGCCCGAACCTGGATAAAATTCCCCCCCGTTGATCTTCTAAACCCGGTCTTTCCACAGCCTCGTGCCCCGCCAACCGTAGTAGGGATTCCCTGTGATCCCATAGGTGTCGTTCCCCGACACCTCAAGAGTGCGGTAATGGTTGATAGACGATATAACTTTGGGGCTATTGTTGCAAGGCGGTTACATAATAATGCTAAAGATGGAGATTTCTTTGGTGGGATTTATGCCACCTAGTTAGCTAATTATCTTGGGGTACCCATAAGAGAAAATGGCATTGAGTTACCACCCGCTTACATTGATAATGATGCTATGGTTTGTTACCAGTTTCTTGAGAGGAGCAAACAACCCCTCCTGTACTAATTAATCTTTGACAGGGAGCGCGTCTTTTATGTTATGTTTCCTGCTCCTACGTTCTTTGACTTTCAAGTAAAACGGAGATACTTCATAACTAGAGAGGAGGCAAACGAGTATAAGAGAGAGGGGGAGGCCGCTCGCCTCCACACTGCAGCCCTTCAAACAATAGCGGTCGCAGCTCAGTACAACCCCAACTACGACTTTGGATAATATCCAGGCCAACCGTGGCCCTAAACCAACTTAGGCCAAAAGCCTAAGCTTGGGAGAGTACGTATTTCTCACCGGCATTACATGCATGTTCACACACTCATTTCAGTTGTCGGTATTCATACTTTTCCATTGTATTATCCATGCTAGTTTATTTTTCTTGCTTTCTTCTTGTGTGTTTGAAAAAATTTGAGAAAATCCAAAAAAAGTTAGTTCTTGTTTCTTTTTAGCTTTTCTTTCTAGTTTAATTAGTAGTAGTATTAAAAATAAAACCCAAAAAGATTTCTCGTTCTTCTTTTGCTTGTTGGGAGCTTTCCCGTGTAAATAATTTTTCTCGTTTTCATTTTTGCTTTCCTCAGAAAAACAAAAAAAATTCAAAAAAATATTTCAGTGTGTTCCTTTGAAATTATTTCTCATTTCTTTGGGTCGTAAGGAGAATACCATGATGAAAATGTTGGGTGGTTCTCATATGCATTATTGATGATCTAACAAAGAGCCCATGTTACCTTGTCTTCTCCTTTGAATAAATGTTGCAGATTCTAGCTTAGTCCAATGCACCTGCACTCTTATTATTATCCACACCGTTCGGTCGTGCAAGTTGTCGGGGGTTGGGTGCGACATATGCCAAAGGATGGCTTATCATGGTGGGAGTGAGTAGAACGTCGTCGGTGCATGGAAGCGGGATGAGGCGTAGACACGAACGCCGGCGTACTTTACCCAGGTTCGGGGCTCTCCTAGGAGATAACACCCCTAGTCCTGCTCTGCGGGGTCTCCGCATGATCACTAAGGCACTAGTGAGTACAGTGGTGCTCCTCGAGTTGTATGCTAGTGGTAGGAGAAAGCAGGGCTAGCTCTCCCCTCTCTCTATGTATGAGTCTAATTCTAACAGGTTGGGAACCCTTTGCATGGGTCCCCTGGGGGTTTATATAGGCCTACCCCCCAGGGGTACAATGGTAATCTGGCCGGGTGTAGGACCCGGCTGTCAGCGCCTCTGGCCGCCGGCTTCTCCGCCGGCCGCTGGGGCCCGCCGCCTGGTGGGCCCCACCGACTGGTCTGGTACAGGGCCGACAGGCCGCTCCCGCCGCTCGCGGGTCTTGCCGGCTGCTTGTTACCATAGTCGTAATGCTAATGACGCATACTTGGTCAGGGAAGCGTGGCTACAGTCCCGCCGCCTGGTGGGAGATCACTGTAGCCACACCGTGTCTCATCTGGTTAATGGTGCATGGACCCCGAGGGAGGAGTGGGCCGCCTGCTAGAGGCCGGCCTCCCTCGAGTCTGACTGGTCTGGCTTCCGCCGTCTTCCGGGCTCTCGCTGCTTGGTAGGGCCCGCCGCCTGCAGGCTGTACCGACGGGCCGTCGTGGGAGCAGGGCTCCGCCTGATAGGAGTGACGTCAAGGGTAGGGTGGCAACAGTGTCGCGTCGTGCGGAGATCTCCGCCTGTACGGAGCACTGTGGCCGCGCCTTGCCCTGGATATGGGGGTGATGGGCTACACTATAGCCACATCCTGTCTTGTCTTCTTAATGGGGGCGCAGACTTTGAGGGCGTCGTGGGCCGCCTGCTGGGTGCCGGCCTCTTTGAGGCCGCCTGCTGGTGCTTGGCCGTCTTCTGGCAGCCGGCCGCTTGAGCCAGCCGGCCACCAGAAGGCGGCGCTTCATTCTGGATGCTTGAGGGGCGCAGCCGTCCCGATGCCTTGAAATGCTCGGGGACTCGGGTTAGGCTACCCGTGGCCCATTACTCCGACACAAGTGAAAGGCAATGATGACAATATATGACGAAATGATTGAGATGGAGAAAAGCTAGTACGAACTCGACCTATTTTGTTTTTGTAAATATGATTAGCTTAGCGTTCTTGATTCAGCCCATTATGAATAAAACATGTTTGCAATGACAATTAGAGATTATAGTTACTCATGCCATGCTTAATTAGCTAGGAGTTGATAGTGGTTTACCTTGCGTGCCAACATGCTTCTAAAATGGTTATGATGTAGTATGATAGGATGGTATCCTCCTTTGAATGATTTAAGTGGCTTGACTTGGCACATGTTCACGCATGTAGTTGAATCAAAATCAACATAGCCTCCGTGATACTTATGTTCATGGTGATTTATATCCTACTCATGCTTGCACTCAATGTTGGTTAACCTTAATGCATGTTTATTACCGTTGTCGCTCTCTAGTCACTATTGCAGGATGCTGCTAACGCGACATTACGATCAGAGACCCCTCGACGAAACTTTATGCGATGCAATAATCGCAAATGGTGGTGTAAAAAACCGTCATAAAAGGTGCAAAACGTTTGTGATGACAGATGCATCAAACACGGTTCAGATTTTAGTTGCGTGTGCGATGCAGGGCATGCGGTTCAGTTCAATTAATTGTTTGCAATGAGGAGGAACAAAACAAACGGGCAGCCAGATGAAGGTGTGTGCGATATACAACATACGGTTCACTCGAATGAACTGTTTGCGATTAGGCAACACAAAAGAAACAGTCAGCCAGATCAAGGTGTGTGCGATATACGGCATGCGGTTCACTCGGATGAACTGTTTGCGTTGAGACAAGAGAACGGAAACGGTTTAATATAACAAGATGTGTGTGATACGCGGCAAACAGGTATCTAATCAGAAATGTGTGTGAAGACCGATAATAACACGGACGATTGCTGCTAATAAGACGTGTGTGTTGTGCGATGGGATTGCATACAGAACAACAACATACACACACACACACACACACATAAGGACATGGTTGCATAACCAAATTAAACATCCACTTACATAGGTGGCTACTACACACATGACATTTCCACACACCAAAGTAAACTATATATTACATGCATGATTAACTAGGATAAATGATCATCTGATCATCATCTACTTCTTGTGAGGCTTGCTCTGCTTGTGGCTCGATCCGGCCTCGTCGATTTGGGTAACGAGGCACTTCCTCATGTCAATGATCCTCCTGTGCATATCGTAGCATGTGTACATGCTCTTGGCCACGAACCTGAGGTGAGGTTCATCCAGTTGCTGCATCCAAGCCCCGTGCCAGGATACGGGACGTGTTCTGTTGGCATCCTGCTTCATCTTTTTGTAGTATGGGTCGATGATGGCCGAGGCGAGTTCAACCAGGGAGTCCTTCTTCGTGCTGCCCCAGACCATGTAGTGCTCACGGATTTCGACAAGGTTCTTGTAGGCCAAACCTGTAACCCTGAGCGCTTTAACATCATCGTTGGTTTCCACCATAGCGAACTTGTAGTCGGTGCTGTTGACAAACCTGGCGAAACAGTCAGAAGGCTCTGTGGCCATGTAGTAGTGGTAGATGAGGACATGATGGCGCACGCACAACTGGGCGATGGCAACCTTCTAATCTATGTTGGGACGATCGGCGGTGTATTGGAGGTCGATGCCGACCACCTTGTACTTGTCTCGAGCAAGCAACTGCTCAACGGTGTTGATGTAGTCGTTTACCACGGCCGGGTCGATGGTGTACACCACCGAGAGATCCGTCTCCCCCAGGTGGGTCTTCACTTTATGCTCGCCGAACTCCATTGGAGCGCCGCTAGACATCCCCTCTCTATGTGTCGTCGTGGGTGTGCTTGTTGTGTTGTGGGGAGCGATCGAAAGGCTGAAGAGACTAAGGTTATAATGGCTGCGGGAATTAAAGGGGAAGCCGGGCGTCCTGAATATCGGCACGCCCTGATGGCAGTTCTAATTTGCAGCGCGTAACTCCATCGCGTCACACATAACTGCATTGCGTGGCAACGCGCGCGGCGCAACCGCATGCATATGGGGCCCCTGACGTGATCGTGCGCAGGCCCAACCGCTGGCAGAGCCCGCGCGGAGGGATGCGAGCAGAGCGCTCCGCGGTCGCCTCAATGGCGAGCGACCATATATATGCATATAGCAGTTGAACACGCAAGGAAAAGTTGTCCACAAGCCGAGCGCGCCAACGGACGCGAGCAGAGCACGCCGAGGGATGCGAGCAGAGGACGGCACAGTGATACGTGGCAAATAAGACGAACTGTGCGAGCGATGTCGGAGACATCAAGCACGAATCAGAATAGAGTTGCACGTGCAATACATGGCATACAGTTGATCCATCCGAGCTATTTGTGATGGAATAAGCCGTGTGTGTTGTGGCCAAACGCTTGCTGGTATATAACCTTAAATTTAACCAACAAAATGTTAATGCATGTTACAACAATTATATAACTGGAAACTATGTTCAAATACGAATCCAACGATATAATCTTTGGCGACATGCATTCGCATTTTATTAGTTAAATCCTACTTATAAACCAGGACGGGGTATAGTAGGTAATTAAATCACAAATGTCTTTTTATTAACCGTATGTGTACATGTCTTTTCGTCCTCCTCTCGCACGTCTTGTCACCCCGCTGCCACCGACGGCTTCGAGCGCAACCTTGAGCAGTGCGCGGGGGCGTTCTTTTGGCCAAATGGTGGTGAGCCCGTTCCCGCGCAAGCTTCTCGCCCGACTCGGTGAAAACCCCCAAAATCCAAATGCTTACCAGCCTACTATATAAACCCTCACGGCCGGCGAGTACTGCGTCGCATTTTCCCCTCCCTCCCTGTAGCTTATCTCGTCTGCTTCTCCCACAATTTCCAATGGCACCGGTCCACCGTCGTCGCTCAGCCACTCCGCCATCATCAGAGGATAGCTCCAGCTGGGAGGCTACGCCGCGGCGGCGGCGCGGTCCCCGGCATAGTGTAGTGCGCGTGGTGTCCCTGTTGGGTGTGCGCGGAACACCCACCAAATGCTCCACCGCCGCTGCCCGTCGGCAGCTGTTACCGGCCACCATTGCCGCCACACCACCGTCAAAAGCTAGGGCCATCGCCCGCTTCGCCGTCGCGGCCCGAAGGCGGGAGGTGGCCGTCGTGGCCGCCACCCCACTGCTGGCCACCGTGGCCATCACCCGCTCCGCCACCGCGGCCCAAAGGCGGGAGGTGGTGGTCGTGGCCGTCGGATTTCGGGTTCCGGCAAAACCCTTGAGGTTCGAACACTGGGGTGCACACGAAGATGTCTCCCTCCCCCTAGCTCGCTCTCGCAACGATCGTCAGGCCTAGCGCGTCGAACCCAAAGAGCAAGGAGACACAAGAGTTTATACTGGTTCAGGCCACCGATGTGGTGTAATACCCTACTCCAGTGTGGTGTGTGGTGGATTGCCTCTTGGGCTGAGGATGAACAGTTACAGGGGAAGAACAGCCTCCTGAGGAGAGGTGTTCTTGTGCTTGGTAAACTTGTGTGGTTGAGGATGATCTCAGTGATCCCCCCTCTATGGTGGTGGCTAGCCCTATTTATAGAGGCCCTGGTCCTCTCCCCAAATATTGAGCAGGAAGGGATCCAACAACGGCCAAATTCGAAGGGAGACAACTAGTACAAGTTATCCTGACTAAAGGTGGTCTTCGCCTGCCAAAGGCTCTGGTGGTGATGCCGTCTTGGGCTCCACGGTGACCTCCGTCCCGTCGTCCTGCTGGTCTTGGTCTCGTTGCACTGATATGGAAACCTTTGCCTGATGCCTCGGGACTTCGCCTGCGCTTCCCTCTTTAGCACCAAAGAGGAAACGAGGACACTGCGCATGCTGGCACCCGCCTGGCTTCAGTCGTCATGGCTTGCATCACAGGAACCTCGCGAGGTGTCCCTTGCCTTGATCTCTCTGCCCCTCGCGAGCCAGCCTGGTGAGGTCGCCCCTGAGGAGGTCTTGCGTCGTCCGCCTCGCGAGGCTGGCCCCTCGCAAGGGTCTTGAGCGTTTGCTGGTGAAGATGGGCCATATAGGTCCGCTGGTGGAGCCACGCCGTGGGCCGCAGGCAGGCAAGTCTGGGGACCCTCGTTCCCAGGACACCGACAGTAGCCCCCGGGCCCAAGGCGCACTCGGACTTGGCTTCGAGGCGAAGCCAAAGGGCAAGTGCGGAGCGCCGCGGGCCCCAATAGTCTACGGCCCCGCTTGACGTGTGTCGATTGATTGGACGTGGGCGTCACCGCTTCCCCACGCTGCCTCGGCAACTGCCTGACTTGACGAGTCCTTGCTGCATGCAGAGAAAAATCATTATTACCTGTGATCGTGGGGATCACCGGTTGGTCTTCTCCCACTACAAATGAGGAGGGGGCGGAGCCCCTGTTGCGCATCTCTTCCTGCTCCGCTCGCTTCTTCTCCCTTGCTCCATTGCTAGAAGCAATTCCCATGGCGCCTGCGAAGAGGTTCTCGGTCACGGAGAAGGGGAAGGCCAGCCGGGAGGGGCCCGGTTCGCCGCCGCCCAAGAGGGGGCTCGGCCGCCCACGCAAGCACGCCGTGACCCCTGCCGTGGCCCCTTGCGGCCGTGCGGGCGCCTCTTCCCGTGGTGGGGGTCGCCCAGGTCATGGCAGCCCCGTCGACGAAGTGAGGCACGCCATGGTCGCGCGGCCTCCCCGGCCGCGCTTCCACTCGGCGGAGGTGCTGCCGGAGTTCGTCGTGTGGTCGGAGAACCCGGCCGGCACCTGGCTTCAGCTCCCACGCTCCTTTGCCGGCGAGCTGCTGGCCACAGGTCCATGCGGTCTCTGGCTGCAGGTGGACGGCTGCTGCAACAAGGCTTCATGGGTCGCGGTCGAGGTCTCTATTGCGGGCAACGCAGCCCTGGCCTGCGGCTGGCAGACATTCACCCGCGCACGCGGCCTGGGCCGGCGGTGCACCCTCCACTTCAAGTATGACGGCAACGCAACCCTCTACGTGAGGGTGTTCGGGGAAGATGGTCGCCGCGTCGGGTGCTGCCCTGAGGACAACGATGGTGGTGAGGTGCTCGGCCTTGGCGACGGCCGCGACGAGGGTGAAGGCGGTCTTGTCCTTGGTGTCGGCCATGGCTCATCCAGCTACGGTGACTCTTCTTCCGGCGACAGCTCCAGCAGCGGCAGCTATGACCAGCCGCCGCGTCGCCGCGCCTGCTTCGAGGGTGGCAGCGGGTCGTCTCATCGTCGTGCCCCAGTGAAGCGCGAGGAGGGGTCCGGCTGAGCTCAGGAGAGTGCCATGGGTCCATCCTCGCGAACTGCTGCAGGGGCAGACACCACTTTTGTACCATTCTTCCTTCTCTTCCTGCATTGAGAGAGAGACAAGTATGGGGCCCCGTAGGGGCGTGCACTGGACCTTAATTTCCAAGTTGCTATGCTATGTTTATTGTTCCTGTGTCGTGTTGCAGCATCAATGTTTTATGTAAGCGCGTAGAAATAACTTAGCTCGACGCACTTGAAGCAGTTTCCGCCTCGTGAGGCGCGCGTTTCCCAGTACCTGGCGAGGCCTCCTTGACTTGGGAGGCGTCTGGGAACTGCAAATTTTTTTTAGGAAACTCTTATTCTTTCGAGCCCTGGTCGCGGGCGCAGCCGGCCATGACCCGACGCTTCGTATCGCGGTACCCGAGGGGCACGGATTGAGAGGGGTGCCCCATTTTGCGAGCTCGAGCGAGGGTGGCTCGCGAAGAACAGGAAAAATGCTCACGAGGGCACCTGTCGAGCCCCCTCACGAGGCATGCGAGGGAGAGTACGGGCCAAAACGAAGAACCGAGGGCAGAAAAACGAGGCAAAAGGCGATGGAACCAAGCCGGCAAGGAACATCAGAGAGCAAATTTTCATTAAAGAGGGGCAAGCCAACTGCGGAAAGCAAATGAAAAGCCGTGTCCGGCACCTAGTCTAGTCTTCTTGTCTTCTCACCAGCGCGGAGCTAAGTGCTGCCACTAGGACGTGAGAGGGAGCCCCCGAGGCCTGAGGGCAGCACTCCTGGGACTCCGGGGCGTGTTCAACCCCACTCATTATTACATGAGAGTGTCACGAGCGGAGACCTTCACGGGCACTGGGCCTTGCTTCACAGGCGATGGGCCTTGCTTCATGGGTAGAACTTCCGGAGGTGCTGGATGTTCCAAGCATTCTGGATGGGGATCCCGTCCTGCGTCTCCAGGTGTGCGGTGCCAGGCCTGGAGACGTGGGCGACCCGAAACGGGCCCTCCCACATGGGTGAGAGCTTGTGCAGCCCTTCCCTGGAGAGCACCCACCTCAGGACGAGATCACCCACCTCGAGCGTCCTGGAGCGGACGCTCCGGTTGTGGTACCGCCGCAGCGCCTGCTGGTACCTTGCGGCTCGGAGCGAGGCTTCACAGCGGTGTTCCTCCCCCAGCACGAGGTCCATCCCCCGCATGGCGTCCTGCTGCGTTTCATCAAACGCCAGGACCCGCGTGGAGCGATGCCTGACCTCATGTGGGAGAACCGATTCTGCTCTGTAGACAAGGAAGAACGGGGTCTCGCCTATCGGCTTGGTGGCGGTGGTGCGGATGGACCACGGCACGGAATGGAGCTCGTCGTGCCAGCCCCTGCTGCAGGCCTCGAGCTTCTTCTTGAAGGTCCTGGTCTTGAGGCCCCTCAGGACTTCCGCGTTCGCGCGTTCAGCTTGGCCATTGCTCCTGGGGTGCACCACGGAAGCGTAGCAAATCTACGTTCCAAGGTTAGCACAATACGTTTTGAAGAGGTTGCTAGTGAACTGTGAGCCGTTGTCGGTGATGATGCAGTTAGGGACCACAAAGCGGCTTACGAGGCCCTTGATGAACTTAACTGCTGACCCGGCTGGGATGGTGCGGACGGCTTCCACTTCCGCCCATTTGGTGAATTCGTCGACGGCGACGTAGAGGTAGCGGTAACCTTCAGGCGCTCGAGGGAATGGGCCCAGGATATCCAGCCCCCAGACCGCGAACGACCATGAGAACGGGATAGTCTGGAGGCCCTGAGCTGGCTGGTGGATCTGCTTGGCGTGGAATTAGCAGGCCTCGCAGGATTTCACCAGCTCGACCGCGTCGTTGAGCGTCGTGGGCTAGTAGAACCCGCTGCGGAAAGCCTTGCCGACTAGGGGGCGCGACGACGAGTGGTGCGCGCAGTCTCCGCCGTGTATGTCAGCCAGCAACTCATTCCCCTGTTCCCTGGAGATGCATCGTAGAGAAACATCATTTGGCCGTTTCCTGTATAGCTCACCGTCCTGAATGCAGTACGCCGTAGCCTGCCGAGCCACATGCTCCGCATCCTCTTCCTTCTCCGGCAACGTGCCTTGCGTCAGGTATGCCTTGAACTCCTTGATCCAGCACCCCACCTAAGGCTCGAGCGCTAAGAGCAGGCGCGCTCCCGAGGTCGGGCCGCAGGCGGGGGCTCCCGCGGCTGGTGGCTGGGGGAGTTCCTCCTGAGGAGGCGCCGGTTCCGCAGGCTGAGGTGCTGCCAAAGGCTTGAAGAGTCGCTCCTCGAAGACGCCAGGCTCTTGGGGTAGCCGCTTGGATGCTCTCTTGGCAATGTCGTCGGCCTCCTTGTTGGTGCCGCGAGGCACATGCTATAGTTCCAGGCCTAGGAGTTGCTTCTCCATTTTGCGTACCTCCGCGAGGTATGCCTCCATGTGCTCATCCTTCGGCTTGTACACCTTGTTGGAGAAGTTGACGAGGAGCTGCGAGTCTCCCTTGATGGTGAGGTGTTTCACCCCCAGGGCCACCGCAGCTTTGAGGCCGGCGATGAGGCCATCGTACTCTACGATGTTGTTGGAGACCTTCTCCCCGCTGGAAGCAGAGCTGCACGGCGTAGTAAAGCTTGTCCTGAGTGGACGAGATGAGCACTGCTCCAGTCCCCACGCCCTGGCGTGCGAACGCGCCGTCGAAGTACATGGCCCAGCCATCCGTCGCTTCGCTCCTTGGCGAGAGGGATCGGTTCTCGCCTGCTTTGAGTTCCGGGGTGTCGGTCCACTCTGCCATAAAGTCGGCGAGCGCAGCCCCCTTGATGACCCTGGTCGTGCTGAACTCCAAGTCAAACGCTTGCAGCTCGATGTTCCATTCGGTGACCCTCCCCGCAGCATTGGGGCTCCTGAGCACTCTCTCCAGCGGGTAAGCTGAGACGACCTTGATGGGGTGACCCTGGAAGTAGTGGCGCAGCTTACGCGAGGCCACCAGGAGTGCGAGCAAGAGCTTCTGAGGCATGGGGTATCGTGCTCTCGCATCCCGTAGCACTGTGCTAATGAAGTACACCGGGTGCTCGACGAGGGCGGGGGAGCTGACGGAGTCTTTGGCTTCTGGGGACTAAGGTGTTTCCTGTGGATTTCCGGCTTCGGGGCTTGATGACTTGCCGGGGCAGCCGCTGTCTCAGGAGCATTGCCTCGGTGTTGCGCTGCCTCGTCTGGCTTGGCGGCTCCACTTGGTGGGCCCTTGACCTGGCGCTCCTCTCTGAGGGCCACCAGCGCCGCGCTGCCGGAGTGGGGTGTGGCAGACAGGTAGAGTACCAAGGGCTCGAGAGGACGAGGTGCCACCATCACCGGCGGGCTGGTCAAGTATCTCTTGAGGTCTTGAAATGCTAAGTCAGCCTCGGGGGTCCATTCGAACGAGCCCTTCTTCTTCATCAGCTTGAAGAACGGTAAGGTGCGCTCCCCCAGCTAGGAGATGAAGCGCCCCAGCGAAGTCACACAGCCTGCAAGCTTCTGCATCTCCTTGAGGGTTTGTGGTGGGCTCGTGTCTTCGATTGCTTTGACCTTCTCCGGGTTGGCCTCGATCCCCCTGTGGGACACGAGGAAACCCAGCAACTTGCCGGATGGGACACCAAACACGCACTTCTCCAGGTTGAGCCGCAAGTCCACCTGGCGCGGGCTCGCGAAGGTCTCCTCCAGGTCCTGAGTCAAAGTTCTCGCCTCCCGAGACTTCACCACAATGTCGTCGACGTAGGCCTCAGCGTTTCTCCCGAGCTTCCGTCCCAAGGCGATGTGCATCAGCCGCTGGAAGGTTGCTCCTGCGTTGCATAGTCCAAATGGCATGCAAGTGTAGCAGTATACCCCGCACGGGGTCAAGAAAGCTGTTTTCTCCACATCTTCTACCGCCATCTTGATCTGGTGGTAGCCCGAGAACGCGTACAGGAAACATAGCAGGTCGCACTCAGTGGTGGAGTCGACAATCTGGTCGATGTGCGGTAGCGGGAATCGGTCTTGAGGGCAGGCCTTGTTGAGGTTGGTGAAGTCGACACAAATGCGCTCCTTCCCTCCTTTCTTCGGCACGACGACCGGGTTCGCCAGCCACTCTGGGTACCGGACATCGCGAATGACACCTGCTGCCTCCAGCTTGCGGGTTTCCTGAATGATAAAAGACTGCTTCTCCGCGGACTGTCGCCTTGCCCTCTGCTTCACATGGGCGCACGTTGGGGCATACCTTCAGATGATGCTCAATCACTCCT
This sequence comes from Aegilops tauschii subsp. strangulata, assembly GCF_002575655.3. Classification (NCBI taxonomy): domain Eukaryota; kingdom Viridiplantae; phylum Streptophyta; class Magnoliopsida; order Poales; family Poaceae; genus Aegilops; species Aegilops tauschii. The sequence goes on from NC_053037.3 coordinate 258,631,630, forward strand.
CTCGGGACCCCAACTAGCTGTTAGGGATCGTAGCAGAAATTTAAAATTTTCTACGCATCACCAAGATCAATCTATGGAGTCATCTAGCAACGAGAGAGATGAGTGCATCTACATACCCTTGTAGATCGCGAGCGGAAGCGTTCAAGAGAACGGGGTTGATGGAGTCGTACTCGTCGTGATCCAAATCACTGATGATCCTAGCGCCGAACGGACGGCACCTCCGCGTTCAACACACGTACGGTTGGGAGAGATATCTCCTCCTTCTTGATCCAGCAAGGGGAAAGGAGAGGTTGATGGAGATCCAGCAGCACGACGGCGTGGTGGTGGAAGCAGCGGGGATCTCGGCAGGGCTTCGCCAAGCTCAGCGAGAGGGAGAGGTGTTACGGGGGAAGAGGGAGGCGCCAGGGGCTTAGCTGCGCAGCCCTCCCTCCCCCCTTTATATAGGGGCCCTAGGGGGCGCCGGCCCCTGGAGATCCCATCTCAAGGGGGGGCGGCCAAGGGGGGACTTGCCCCCCAAGTCAGGTGGGGCGCCCCCCACCCCCAGGGTTTCCAACCGTAGGCGCAGGGGAAGGCCCATGGGGGGCGCACCAGCCCACCAAGGGCTGGTTCCCTTCCTACTTCAGCCCATGGGGCCCTCCGGGATAGGTGGCCCCACCCGGTGGACCCCCGGGACCCTTCCGGTGGTCCCGGTACAATACCGGTGACCCCGAAACTTTCCTGGTGGCCGCAACTGGACTTCCTATATACAAATCTTCACCTCCGGACCATTTCGGAACTCCTCGTGATGTCCGGGATCTCATCCGGGACTCCGAACAACTTTCGGGTTACCCCATACTAATATCTCTACAACCCTAGCATTACCGAACCTTAAGTGTGTAGACCCTACGGGTTCGGGAGACACGCAGACATGACCGAGACGACTCTCCGGTCAATAACCAACAACGGGATCTGGATACCCATGTTGGCTCCCACATGCTCCTCGATGATCTCATCGGATGAACCACGATGTCGAGGATTCAAGTAATCCCGTATACAATTCCCTTTGTCAATCGGTACGTTACTTGCCCGAGATTCGATCGTCGGTATCCCAATACCTTGTTCAATCTCGTTACCGACAAGTCACTTTACTCGTACCGTAATGCATGATCCCGTGACCAACCACTTGGTCACATTGAGCTCATTATGATGATGCATTACCGAGTGGGCCCAGAGATATCTCTCCGTCATACGGAGTGACAAATCCCAGTCTCGATCTGTGCCAACCCAACAGACACTTTCGGAGATACCTGTAGTGTACCTTTATGGCCACCCAGTTACGTTGTGATGTTTGGCACACCCAAAGCATTCCTACGGTATCCGGGAGTTGCACGATCTCATGGTCTAAGGAAATGATACTTGACATTAGAAAAGCCTCAGCAAACGAACTACACGATCTAGTGCTATGCTTAGGATTGGGTCTTGTCCATCACATCATTCTCCTAATGATGTGATCCCGTTATCAATGACATCCAATGTCCATGGTCAGGAAATCGTAACCATCTATTGATCAACGAGCTAGTCAACTAGAGGCTCACTAGGGACATGTTATGGTCTATGTGTTCACACATGTATTACAATTTCCGGATAACACAATTATAGCATGAACAATAGACAATTATCATGAACAAGGAAATATAATAATAACCATTTTTATTATTGCCTCTAGGGCATATTTCCAACAGTCTCCCACTTGCACTAGAGTCAATAATCTATTTACATTGTGATGAATCGTACACCCATAGAGTTCTGGTGTTGATCATGTTTTGCCCGTGGAAGAGGTTTAGTCAACGGATCTGCGACATTCAAATCCGTATGTACTTTACAAATATCTATGTCTCCATTTTGAACATTTTCACGAATGGAGTTGAAGCGACGCTTGATGTGCCTGGTCTTCTTGTGAAACCTGGGCTCCTTGGCAAGGGCAATAGCTCTAGTGTTGTCACACAAGAGAGTCATCGGCCCCGATGCATTGGGAATAACTCCTAGGTCGGCAATGAACTCCTTCATCCAGATTGATTCATGTGCTGCCTCCGAGGCTGCCATGTACTCCGCTTCACATGTAGATCCCGCCACGACGCTTTGCTTGCAACTGCACCAGCTGACTGCCCCACCATTCAAAATATACACGTATCCGGTTTGTGACTTAGAGTCATCCAGATCTGTGTCGAAGCTAGCATCGACGTAACCCTTTACGACGAGCTCTTCGTCACCTCCATAAACGAGAAACATATCCTTAGTCCTTTTCAGGTACTTCAGGATGTTCTTGACCGCTGTCCAGTGTTCCATGCCGGGATTACTTTGGTACCTTCCTACCAAACTCACGGCAAGGTTTACATCAGGTCTGGTACACAGCATGGCATACATAATAGACCCTATGGCCGAGGCATAGGGGACGACACTCATCTTTTCTCTATCTTCTGCCGTGGTCGGGCATTGAGCTGTGCTCAATCTCACACCTTGCAATACAGGCAAGAACCCCTTCTTGGACTGATCCATATTGAACTTCTTCAATATCTTGTCAAGGTATGTGCTTTGTGAAAGACCTATGACGCGTCTCGATCTATCTCTATAGATCTTGATGCCTAATATGTAGGCAGCTTCTCCAAGGTCCTTCATTGAAAAACACTTATTCAAGTAGGCCTTTATACTTTCCAAGAATTCTATATCATTTCCCATCAATAGTATGTCATCCACATATAATATGAGAAATGCTACAGAGCTCCCACTCACTTTCTTGTAAACACAGGCTTCTCCATAAGTCTGTGTAAACCCAAACGCTTTGATCATCTCATCAAAGCGAATGTTCCAACTCCGAGATGCCTGCACCAACCCATAGATTGAGCGCTGGATCTTGCATACTTTGTCAGCATTCTTAGGATCGACAAAACCTTCCGGCTACATCATATACAATTCTTCCTTAAGGAAGCCATTAAGGAATGCCGTTTTGACGTCCATTTGCCATATTTCATAATCGTAGAATGCGGCAATTGCTAACATGATTCGGACGGACTTCAGCTTCGCTACGGGTGAGAAGGTCTCATCGTAGTCAACTCCTTGAACTTGTCGATAACCCTTAGCGACAAGTCGAGCTTTATAGATGGTAACATTTCCATCCGCGTCCATCTTCTTCTTAAAGATCCATTTATTTTCTATCGCTCGCCGATCATCGGGCAAGTCTGTCAAAGTCCACACTTTGTTTTCATACATGGATCCTATCTCGGATTGCATGGCTTCAAGCCATTTGTTGGAATCTGGACCCGCCATTGCTTCTTCATAGTTCGAAGGTTCACCGTTGTCCAACTACATGATTTCCAAGACAGGGTTGCCGTACCACTCTGGTGCGGAACGTGTCCTTGTGGACCTACGAAGTTCAGTGGTAACTTGATCATGATCGTCATCATTAACTTCCTCTCTAGTCGGTGCAGGCACCACAGAAACATTTTCTTGTGCTGCGCTACTTTCTGGTTCGAGAGGGGTCATCTCATCAAGTTCCACTTTCCTCCCACTTACTTCTTTTGAGAGAAACTCTTTCTCCAGAAAAGACCCGTTCTTGGCAACGAAGATCTTGCCTTCGGATCTGAGGTAGAAGGTATACCCAATGGTTTCCTTAGGGTATCCTATGAATACGCGTTTTTCCGACTTGGGTTCGAGCTTTTCAGGTTGAAGTTTCTTGACAAAAGCATCGCATCCCCAAACTTTAAGAAACGACAGCTTAGGTTTCTTTCCAAACCATAATTCATACGGTGTCGTCTCAACGGATTTCGACGGAGCCCTATTTAAAGTGAATGCGTCAGTCTCTAAAGCATAACCCCAGAATGATAGCGGTAGATCGGTAAGAGACATCATAGATAGCACCATATCCAATAGAGTGCGATTACGACGTTCGGACACACCATTACGCGGAGGTGTTCCAGGCGGCGTGAGTTGTGAAACAATTCCACATTTCCTTAAGTGTGTGCCAAATTCGTGACTCAAATATTCCCCTCCACGATCTGATCGTAAGAACTTTATTTTCCTGTCACGTTGATTCTCAACCTCACTCTGAAATTCCTTGAACTTTTCAAAGGTCTCAGACTTGTGTTTCATTAAGTAGACATACCCATATCTACTCAAGTCATCAGTGAGGGTGAGAACATAACGATAGCCACCGCGAGCCTCAATGCTCATTGGACCGCACACATCAGTATGTATGATTTCCAATAAGTTGGTTGCTCGCTCCATTGTTCCGGAGAACGGAGTCTTGCTCATTTTGCCCATGAGGCATGGTTCGCACGTGTCAAATGATTCATAATCAAGAGACTCCAAAAGTCCATCTGCATGGAGTTTCTTCATGCGTTTGACACCAATGTGACCAAGGCGGCAGTGCCACAATTATGTGGGACTATCATTATCAACCTTACATTTCTTGGCATTCACACTATGAATATGTGTAATAGCACGTTCAAGATTCATTAAGAATAAACCATTGACCAGCGGGGCATGACCATAAAACATATCTCTCATATAAATAGAACAACCATTATTCTCGGATTTAAATGAGTAGCCATCTCACATTAAACGAGATCCAGATACAATGTTCATGCTCAAAGCTGGCACTAAATAACAATTATGGAGGTTTAAAACTAATCCCGTAGGTAAATGTAGAGGTAGCGTGCCGACGGCGATCACATCCACCTTGGAACCATTCCCGACGCGCATTGTCACCTCGTCCTTCGCCAGTCTCCGCTTATTCCGCAGCTCCTACTTTGAGTTACAAGTATGAGCAACCGCACCGGTATCAAATACCCAAGAGCTACTATGAGCGCTGGTTAGGTACACACCGATAGCATGTACCTTTGGTATTGCCGGCCTTCTTATCCGCTAAGTATTTGGGGCAGTTCCGCTTCCAGTGACCGTTTCCCTTGCAATAAAAGCACTCAGTCTCAGGCTTAGGTCCATTCTTTGTATTCTTCCCGGCAGCTTGCTTACTGGGCGCGGCAACTCCCTTGCTGTCTTTCTTGAAGTTCTTCTTACCCTTGCCTTTCTTGAACTTAGTGGTTTTATTCACCATCAACACTTGATGTTCCTTTTTGATCTCCACCTCCGCTGATTTCAGCATTGAATATACCTCAGGAATGGTCTTTTCCATCCCCTGCATATTGAAGTTCATCACAAAGCTCTTGTAGCTAGGTGGGAGCGACTGAAGGATTCTGTCAACGACCGCGTCATCTGGGAGATTAACTCCCAGCTGAGACAAGCGGTTGTGCAACCCAGACATTTTGAGTATGTGTTCGCTGACGGAACTATTCTCCTCCATCTTACAACTGTAGAACTTGTCGGAGACTTCATATCTCTCGACCCGGGCATGAGCTTGGAAAACCATTTTCAGCTCTTGGAACATCTCATATGCTCCGTGCTGCTCAAAACACTTTTGGAGCCCCGGTTCTAAGCTGTAAAGCATGCCGCACTGAACCAGGGAGTAATCATCACTACGCGACTGCCAGGCATTCAGAACGTCTTGAGTTGCTGGGAAAACAGGTGCATCACCTAGCGGTGCTTCAAGGATATATGCTTTCTTGGCAGCTATGAGGATAATCCTCAGGTTACGGACCCAGTCTGTGTAGTTGCTACCATCGTCTTTCAGCTTGGTTTTCTCTAGGAACGCGTTGAAGTTGAGGGCAACATTAGCGTGGGCCATTTGATCTACAAGACATATTGTAAAGATTTTTAGACTAAGTTCATGATAATAAAGTTCATCTAATCAAATTATTAACGAACTCCCACTCAGACAGACATCCCTCTAGTCATCTAAGTGTTACATGATCCGAGTCAACTAGGCCGTGTCTGATCATCACGTGAGACGGACTAGTCATCATCGGTGAACATCTTCATGTTGATCGTATCTGCTATACGACTCATGTTCTACCTTTTGGTCTCTTGTGTTCCGAGGCCATGTCTGTACATGCTAGGCTCGTCAAGTCAACCTAAGTGTATTGCGTGTGTAAATCTGGCTTACACCCGTTGTATGCGAACGTTAGAACCTATCACACCCGATCATCACGTGGTGCTTCGGAACAACGAACCTTCGCAACGGTGCACAGTTAGGGGGAACACTTTCTTGAAATTTTAGCGAGGGATCATCTTATTTATGCTACCGTCGTTCTAAGCAAATAAGATGTAAAACATGATAAACATCACATGCAATCAAATAGTGACATGATATGGCCAATATCATTTTGCTCCTTTTGATCTCCATCTTCGGGGCGCCATGTTCATCATCATCACCGGCATGACACCATGATCTCCATCATCATGATCTCCATCATCGTGTCTTCATGAAGTTGTCTCGCCAATTATTACTTCTACTACTATGGCTACCGGTTAGCAATAAAGTAAAGTAATTACATGACGTTTCAGTTGACACGCAGGTCATAAATAAATTAAGACAACTCCTAGGCTCCTGCCGGTTGTCATACTCATCGACATGCAAGTCGTGATTCCTATTACAAGAACATGATCAATCTCATACATCACATATATCATTCATCACATCCTTCTGGCCATATCACATCACATGACACTTGCTGCAAAAACAAGTTAGACGTCCTCTAATTGTTGTTGCAAACTTTTACGTGGCTACTATAGGTTTCTAGCAAGAACGATTCTTACCTACGCCAAAACCACAACGTGATATGCCAATTTCTATTTAACCTTCATAAGGACCCTTTTCATCGAATCCGATCCGACTAAAGTGGGAGAGACAGACACCCGCTAGCCACCTTATGCAACTAGTGCATGTCAGTCGGTGGAACCTGTCTCACGTAAGCGTACGTGTAAGGTCGGTCCGGGCCGCTTCATCCCACGATGCCGCCGAATCAAGATAAGACTAGTAACGGCAAGTAAATTGACAAAATCAACGCCCACAACAACTTGTGTTCTACTCGTGCATAGAAACTACGCATAAACCTAGCTCATGATGCCACTGTTGGGGATCGTAGCAGAAATTTAAAATTTTCTATGCATCACCAAGATCAATCTATGGAGTCATCTAGAAACGAGAGAGATGAGTGCATCTACATACCCTTGTAGATCGCGAGCGGAAGCGTTCAAGAGAACGGGGTTGATGGAGTCGTACTCGTCGTGATCCAAATCACCGATGATCCTAGCGCCGAACGGACGGCACCTCCGCGTTCAACACACGTACGATTGGCAGAGACGTCTCCTCCTTCTTGATCCAGCAAGGGGAAAGGAGAGGTTGATGGAGATCCAGCAGCACGACGGCGTGGTGGTGGAAGCAGCGGGGATCTCGGCAGGGCTTCGCCAAGCTCAGCGAGAGGGAGAGGTGTTACGGGGGAAGAGGGAGGCGCCAGGGGCTTAGCTGCGCAGCCCTCCCTCCCCCCTTTATATAGGGGCCCTAGGGGGGCGCCGGCCCCTGGAGATCCCATCTCAAGGGGGGGGGGCGGCCAAGGGGGGACTTGCCCCCCAAGTCAGGTGGGGCGCCCCCCACCCCCAGGGTTTCCAACCCTAGGCGCAGGGGAAGGCCCATGGGGGGCGCACCAGCCCACCAGGGGCTGGTTCCCTTCCCACATCAGCCCATGGGCCCTCCGGGATAGGTGGCCCCACCCGGTGGACCCCCGGGACCCTTCCGGTGGTCCCGGTACAATACTGGTGACCCCGAAACTTTCCCGGTGGCCGAAACTGGACTTCCTATATACAAATCTTCACCTCCGGACCATTCCGGAACTCCTTGTGATGTCCGGGATCTCATCCGGGACTCCGAACAACTTTCCGGTTACCGCATACTAATATCTCTACAACCCTAGCGTTACCGAACCTTAAGTGTGTAGACCCTACGGGTTCGGGAGACACGCAGACATGACCGAGATGACTCTCCGGTCAATAACCAACAGCGGGATCTGAATACCCATGTTGGCTCCCACATGCTCCTCGATGATCTCATCGGATGAACCACGATGTCGAGGATTCAAGTAATCCCGTATACAATTCCCTTTGTCAATCGGTACGTTACTTGCCCGAGATTCGATCGTCGGTATCCCAATACCTTGTTCAATCTCGTTACCGACAAGTCACTTTACTCGTACCGTAATGCATGATCCCGTGACCAACCACTTGGTCACATTGAGCTCATTATGATGATGCATTACCGAGTGGGCCCAGAGATACCTCTCCGTCATACGGAGTGACAAATCCCAGTCTCGATCTGTGCCAACCCAACAGACACTTTCGGAGATACCTGTAGTGTACCTTTATGGCCACCCAGTTACGTTGTGACGTTTGGCACACCCAAAGCATTCCTACGGTATCCGGGAGTTGCACGATCTCATGGTCTAAGGAAATGATACTTGACATTAGAAAAGCCTCAGCAAACGAACTACACGATCTAGTGCTATGCTTAGGATTGGGTCTTGTCCATCACATCATTCTCCTAATGATGTGATCCCGTTATCAATGACATCCAATGTCCATGGTCAGGAAACCGTAACCATCTATTGATCAACGAGCTAGTCAACTAGAGGCTCACTAGGGACATGTTATGGTCTATGTGTTCACACATGTATTACGATTTCCGGATAACACAATTATAGCATGAACAATAGACAATTATCATGAACAAGGAAATATAATAATAACCATTTTTATTATTGCCTCTAGGGCATATTTCCAACACTAGTTGCTTGGGCTCCCAGGCGAACACTTCCTTGTTCGCCCGCAGGAAGTCCACCAACTCCCTTTCTTGATCTGGGGCGAGGTCGGCGCCAATAGTAAAGGTGGCGCCCGAGGCCCCGTCCTCGTCGACCGGTATTTGCTTCGTCTTGGCTTGACCTTGAGTGAATAGCTGCTTCTTCTTGGTCGGCGCAGCCCCCTTGGTCCCGGGTACGGCCTTGTTGGCCGGGCAAGCTGTCGCCGTGGCCTTGAAAGCAAGCCCCCTTGGTCCCGGGTACGGCCTTGTCGGCCGGCCAAGCTGTCGCCGTGGCCCTGAAAGCGAGTTTGAGGGCCGCCAAGGCTTCCTTGGTGTCTCCTGTCACGGTGAGGACGCCCTTGCTCCCCGGCATCTTCATGAGGTTGTAGGCAGGATGAGTAGCTGCCATGAATTGGGCCAGCGCCGGGTACCCGAGGATGGCGTTGTACGGTAGGTCGATGCGGGCGATGTCGAAGTCGATTAGCTCGGTGCGGTAGTTGTCGCGTGTGTCGAAGGTCACGGGGAGGCGGATCTGCCCCAGGGGGTTGGAGGAGCCGCCGCCGACCCCGGAGAAAGGCTTGCTGGGGCGGAGCCGCTCAAGCGGTACGTGAAGGAGGCTAAAAGCCTCCACAGAGAGCATGTTGAGGCCGGCGCCGCTGTCGATGAGGGTCTTGGTGACGGCTACGCTGTAGATGGTGGGCGTGCAAAGCGCTGGGAGCACACCCGAGCTGACGGTGGTGACTGGGTGATCCCCCGAGTCGAAGGTCAGGTCGGCCTTGGGCGCCGCCCAACCCGGGGGAGCCCCCTGCCGCGTGGAGGCTACGCCGATCTGGCGAAAGAACGGCTTGGTGTGACAGTCCGAGGGCGGCGCCTGCGAGCTGCCGAGGAGAGCCGCGATGACGGGGGGTGCTGGTCCACCGAAGCGCGCGATGAAAAGGTCATGCAGCTCCCCCCAGGTGGCCACAGAAGATCCCAACAGGTGGTGGAGCCAAGCACGCGGCACGCCAGCGAGGGCCATGGGGAGCCAGTTGGCCATGACCTTATCGTCGCCCCCAGCCTCCAGAACGGCCTCCTCGCATGCTAGCAGGAAGGCCGCCGGATCCGCCGCACCATCGTAGCGGTGCGGCATCTCCGGCTTGAACTTGTGCGGCCACCGCACCCACCGCAAGGCGAGGGTGAAGGCCCGGAGCCCCGTGGCGCTGCTGATGGCGCCTGTCGATCCTGTCGAAGAAACGGCGCCGTCCATGAGAGCCGCTCGGAGAGGCGAAGCCGTCGGTGGCGGGCGAAGCTTCGGAGCACCCCTACCTAGCGCGCCAAATGTCGGATTTCGGGTTCCGGCAAAAGCCTTGAGGTTTGCACATTGGGGTGCGCACGAAGATCTCTCCCTCCCCTAGCTCACTCTTGCAACGATTGTCAGGCCTAGTGCGTCGAACCCAAAGAGCAAGGAGACACAAGAGTTTATACTGGTTCGGGCCACCGATGTGGTGTAATAACCTACTCCAGTGTGGTGTGTGGTGGATTGCCTCTTGGGCTGAGGATGAACAGTTACAGGGGAAGAACAACCTCCTGAGGAGAGGTGTTCTTGTGCTTGGTAAACTTGTGTGGTTGAGGATGATCTCAGTGATCCCCCCTCTATGCTGGTGGCTAGCCCTATTTATAGAGGCCCTGGTCCTCTCCCCAAATATTGAGCGGGAAGGGATCCAACAACGGCCAAATTCAAAGGGAGATAACTAGTACAAGTTATCCTGACTAAAGGTGGTCTTCGCCTGCCAAAGGCTTTGGTGGTGACGCCGTCTTGGGCTCCACGGTGACCTCCATCCCATCATCCTGCTGGTCTTGGTCTCATTGCACCGATATGGAAACCTTTGCCTGATGCCTCGGGACTCTTCGCCTGCGCTTGCCTCTTTAGCACCAAAGAGGAAACGAGGACACTGCGCACGCTGGCACCCGCCTGGCGCCCGCCTGGCTCCAGTCGTCATGGCTTGCATCACAGGAACCTCGTGAGGTGTCCCTTGCCTTGATCTCTCCGCCCCTCGCGAGCCAGCCTGGTGAGGTCGCCCCTGAGGAGGTCTTGCGTCGTCCGCCTCGCGAGGCTTGGCCCCTCGCGAGGGTCTTGAGCGTTTGCTGGTGAAGATGGGCCGTACAGGGCCGCTGGTGGAGCCACGCCGTGGGCCGTAGGCAGGAAAGTCTGGGGACCCCTGTTCCCAGGACGCCGACAGTGGCCGCCACCCCATCGTCGGCCGCCGTGGCTGCCAGCCCATCGTCGACCGCCAGGATCATCACCCGCTCCGCCACCGCCGCTCGAAGGAGGGAGGCGGACGTGGAGGCCTGCATGTGCGTCAGCGACCTTGCGTGCTACATCGAGTTACTGCGGGAGGAGGAGGAGCACCTCGTCGAGCACACAAAGAGCGTCACCGCAGTCGTGGCCGCAGCACACGCCGACACAGAGGCGAGGAATCAAGAGACCTACGAGCAGTTCGGCCGCTTCAAGAGGGGTTGTTTGGAGCGGCAGAGGGCGTTCGAGGTGAGCGTCGCTGAAGGTGCAGCAGCGGCATGCACCATATTGCAGTTGTCCAGCTCGTCGGTAGGCTCCTCCTCCTCTTCCTCTTACTGAGCGCACTCAGCAGAGGAGAGGCTGCCGGAAGTAGTACAAAGCCCCTCCATAGTAGTAGTATTTAGGGGCTATTTTGTTTAGTTCATCTGACTATAGATGTGGTGGAACTGTACAACGTACTTAAAATTAGCTAGTATATATAGTTGAACTAGCTATTTTAGTACGTGGTTGGCAACAATTGGGGAAAAGTTTGGTCGGTTCAGCTGTCGAATTGAACTGTTTGTATAAATTAAGAACGACTGCTTAATCAATGAATGAAATCTATGCATAATTACTGAATTTAAGTTGCAAAAATTAGATAGTGCTAGTGATTTTTAGGTGCATATTTTGACAAATCGCAGTGCTACAAGGATTGACAAATGGCAATGTTACTAGATCAACAAATGTCAATCTTTCCAGTTTGACAAATGGCAATATACCCAATATAACAGATGCAAATCTTACCAAATTGTTTGTACGTGATTGCACACGGGTCATCCGAAAAAATCATTTGCGTTGAAGGGAGGTACAAATCCTGCTTGCCAAATTTTCTCTTGACTTAGCGCCGAAGTCTCGCTTTGCATACCTTATTCAATTTGAACCGTTTGCGTTGAAGAGATGCACAAATCCTGCACGGCGAATTTTCCCTTGGCTTACTGCGGAAGACCATAGCTCTCACTTTGCATACAAGTGTTCTACCTAAAACGTTTGCGATGAAGAGCTGCACAAATCCTGCTCGGCACATTTTCCCTTGGCTTACTGGGGAAGCTGTCGGTTTACATAGGGGTGTTCTATCTAAAATGTTTGCGATGTTAGAGTGGCAGCTATTTGTTTCAAAATGCCTTTGTTGGCTATTATTCAAGTGCGCCTTCTCTCAAAATGGACATGAAAAATACCACAGCATGGCGGGTGCCATTCCATGATAGCATGCCAAGTTTCATGAATTTCAGACGAGTTTTGGATTTACTAGAATTTAAAAACAAAGTATCTCAACGTTTTGAAGGCATCAACAGTGCCCTCGTGTTTGAAATTCATTCCCATTTCTTGCATGGGACCTAAGCATGTGTCCAAGGACACATATTTGATTTTTCAACCAATTTATATGCACTGGAGCATGTGCATGTAGTTCAAATTTGAACTATGCACATAACATGCCTAGAAAACCCACTTAATGTATAAAAATGTCCAAACGAACCCTGAAAAATTCCAAGATTTAACAAAACACTCCTGTTGTTCTATGTTGACACTAGAAAAATTTTGAAAGCAATAAGAGGCAACTGATATCGTTTCGTCCCCAAAGGTGGCACGTTCCCTACCGAAACCATCAAGCTTGTTGTGAGAAGCTCTGGTTTGTGAGAAGCTTATACCCAAACCTGCCCCAAATGGGACAAAAAAATTATCACGACATGTTGATGCCGCTCCATGATAGCATGGCAAGTTTCATGAATTTCAGACGAGTTTTGGATTTACTAGAATTTAAAAACCAGGTATCTCAATGTTTGCGGCCGAGTGATGGTGGCGGGGTGTTTGACATTCATTCCCATTTCTTGCATGAGACCTAAGCATGCAACCAAGGACACATATTTGAATTTTCAACCAATTTATATGCATTAGAGCATTTTCTTGTAGTTCAAATTTGAATTATGCAAATAAATGCATTGAAAACTAAATTAATGTATAAAATGTCCAAACGAACCCCGAAAAATTCCAAAATTTAACACAACACTCCTATTGTTCTATGTTGACACTAGAGAAAAAATTGAAATCAAGAAGAGGCAATGGATATCGTTTCGTCCAGAAAGGTGAAACGTTCCCTACCGTAACCATGAGGCTTGTTGCGAGAAGCTCTGGTTTGTGAGAAGCTTATACCCCAACCTGCCCCAAATGGGACTATTTTTACCACTGCATGTTGATGTCGTTCCATGATAGAATGTCAAGTTTCATGAATTTCAAACGAGTTTTCAATTTACTATAATTTTAAAACCATGTATGTCAATGTTAGCGGCCGAGCGACGGTGGCAAAGGTGTTTGACATTCATTCCCATTTCTTGCATGGGACCTAAAGTTGGAACCCAAGACACACATTTGATTTTTTTTCAACCCCGTTTATATGCACTAGAGCATGTGCATGTAGTTCAAGTTTGAATTATGCACATGAATGCATAGAAAACTCAGTTTGTATAAAAATGTCCAAGCGAACCCCGAAAAATCCCAAAAATTGCACAACACTCATGTTGTTCTATGTTGACACGAGAAAAAATTTGAAAGTAAGAAGAGGCAACAAATATTGTTTCGTCCCCCAAGGTGGCACGTTCCCTACCAAAACCATCAGGCTTGTTGTGAGAGAAGCTCTTGTTTGCGAGAAGCTTATACCATAACCTGCCCCAAATGGGACAATATTTTTTTACCCTAGCAAGTTGATGTCGTTCCATGATAGCATGCCAAGGTTCATGAATTTCAGACGAGTTTTCTATTTACTAGAATTACAAAAGCAAGCACCTCAACGTTTGCCAGAGAGCCACGGTGTCGTGGTGTTTGAAATTCATCCCCATTTCTTTAATGGGACATAAGCATCAACCCATGGACACATATATCATTTTACAACCCATTTTGGTGCACTGGAGCATGTGCATGTAGTTTAATTTTGAATTGTGCACCTGAAATGCCTAGAAAACCAAGTTAATGTATAAAAATGTCCAAACGAACACTGAATAATTCCAATTTTTTTGACGACACACCTATAGTTGCATGTTCACTGCAGATAAAAGTCCTAGCAATTCAAACACCATCCTTTGCAGCTGTGACCCCATTATGTAATTCAAATCAAGACGAAAAATCAAGTAGATCACACACAGTTTATTATCACCAACCTTGTGAGATGCAGTACAAAATATCCTGGAGCACCGTCGGTGTATAGTACGCATACGGCTTACGCGAGGAGGTGCGTCGGCTATAATCCACAGCTGGCGTGTCAAGCACACTAGCTCGCTCCCCAAATATCATTTCACTGTTCAATCGTCGTCGATGAAACATGGGGACGTGGACCCGCTTCATGAGCGCAACTTCGACGGCCCACTCCGGCGAGAGCGCGGCCGCAATCTGCGACCGGGCGGCCAAGGCAGCCCAAACGGCCGCTGTTGCTTCTCAGGTGGCGGCAACAACATCTGCCTCAGGGATAGCAACTGGTGAGAGCGGCACAGTAGTTGTCCGTTCCACAGCGGCGGCCTTAGCCCTGTTGGAGGCCGCCCACGACCATGTGGCCACCCACGCCCAGCTCATGGCGGTCACCACACAAATTGAACGAAACTTCTCCGACAATGATCGGCAACCCACGGCGGAAGACTTGGCAATCACCGACAGCGTTCGTGCAGTCGTTCGTTCCTGCGCGGCATACCTTGCCACGACGGAGCCCGCCCAAGCCAAGATCTCGGCCGCCCACGCCAAGCTCGTGGCGGCCTATTCCAAAGATATGGCGCATGCGGATGGCGAGATGCTTGCCGAGTATGGTGTGATGGATGCCATGGAGCCCCTTCCCCGGGAGATCGTCGGGCGCGAGCTGGACATGGAGGAGGCGGCGGAGATCGACGAGCACCAGCTGTAATAGTACTCTTTGTTTTGTTTAATTAAGAGCGCCGGTCTTTAAATTGTTAGAGTAATGTTTAGGTCAGCTAGCTCTGTTTAATTGCTGAATTGCTCGATTAAGAAGTGTGGGTGTGTTGTATTCTCCTTTGTATACGCAAATTATGCAATGACGTGGATGACCACTGTAATGAGGGAAATTCGAACCAAAATTTTTGACGTTCAAACTCATCACACACGGATTAAGGTATCTGAATCGTTTGTGATGTTCACATATCGTACACAGTGCTGAATAAGGGGCCGTGTCTGATGACACTTTGCGCGCCAGTTTTTTCGCTGAACCGATTCAAAATTTTCGGCTTCAGCAAAAATATCTACCTCCCGCCTCCTCCCCCTTACCAAAAGCCACATTTCCCCTACTTCTGCCTTCCTTTCCAAGTTGAAACCTTCACTCCTTGCTTGCAGCACCGCCTCCTCGCCGGCGACCCTCCTTCACGCTGCTCGGCATCATCTATCCAGGTAGGTAATCCACACCCGACCCCCATCCTCCTCCTTCCACATCCCACATGGCCCGACCGCCGGCGCGACACCTTCCACCCAAATCACCGACCCCTCCACCAAATAAGCGCCACCCTAAGCCATGGTTCACGCAGTATAGCCAGGAGCTCAAGGAGCATTTGGCAGCGGAGAAGCAAATCGCGGCCGCACGCGCGGATGAGGTCGCGATGGCTACCATTCGTGTCAACTCACAGATCTTGGAGGAGCACCTCGCCATCGAGGCCACCGTCGACGCCTCGCGCGTCGATGCAGCGATGCGGTTGGCTGCTTTAAATGATAGTTCATGGAGTTTTCTCGAGGCCACCCTCGGTGCCTTCGATGAAGACTACGAGGTGTTTTCTCAGCGTGCACGTGCTTACCTCAACTCAAGAGCCAGCAGGTTGGTGCCCGGAGCGGCTCAAGCAACTCACCACTACGACGAGGGAACCCACAATGCAGAGGCCTTGCCCTGTTCCATGTCCAAGGAGCCAATCGTCCTTGATATGTCCGACAATGAGGAGTAGCTTGTCTTATTAGCTCACTATAAGGACCCATGTTCATTTTGCTAGCTACTGCCTTTCCTTGACAAATTCTAGTGAATTGTGATATCTACTTTACCATGCAATATGTTGCTCTAGTGAATATGTTCTATATGTCGTGCAATGTGGTGCTCACTTATTAACTGTTTGGTTAATTAGTTGTTGTGTTCAGTTAACTGTTTGGTTCAATTCTGCAAATGTGATGTTCAATTCTTCAGGTTGCAATATTGTATTGTCTTCCATGTGAGAAATAAATCGAATTTTTCTTTACAAAATACATGATAAACAAATACAATTGCTATATTTCCAAGTTGTCAAGCATGCTTGGTTTGGTTAACTGTCTGATCTTCTAGTATGTTATACATTGTGCAATGTGGTGCTCAGTTAACGTTTGGTTCATTTGTTGTGGTGTTTACTTAAGTGTTTGGTTCAACTCTGCAATGTGATGTTCAATTGTTGTGGGTGCATTCTGTTATTGTATACCATGTGAGAAATAAATCAAATTTGGCTGTACTAAATACATGAGAAACAAATACAATTGCTATATTTCCAAGTTGTTAAGCATGCTTGGTTTGGTTAACTGTCTGATCTTCTATTAGGAGTATGTTGTATTGTGCAATGAGGTGCTCAGTTAATGTTTGGTTCATTTCTTGTGGTGTTTAGTTAACTGCTTGGTTCAATTCTGCAATGCGATGTCCAATTATCGTGGGTAGAATTTTGTATTGTTGTGCATCTGAGGAATAATCGAATTTGGTCGCACTTAATACATGAGAAACATATACAATTGCTATATTTCCTAGTTCTTAATCATGCTTGGTTTGGATAAATGGGTTTTCCATGTGGCTTGAATTAATCTGATCAATCTGCAATGTGCTTATTTTTCATCAACATATTTTACTAATAGCATGCGAACCCTCACTTAACCTGATCACTAACTACCTTATATGTGTTGCAGGGAAACAATGGGAAGCACTGAGGTTTATAATCGAGGTTTCCACATGCATGGTCATTTGTCTAATAGCACATTATTGTGCAATTGCAGGAACCATTCTAATATTTAGGTTTTTAACAATTTGGTCTTGCACATGTAGGTCCTGTTGTCAGAGGTTTTGACCCACTGTTCGACCCTTTTTGCATATGGGGAAATGAGTTGTCCATGAATATCAGTCAAGTCAAGAAACTCAGAAAGATTGTTAGGATAAAGAAATTAGCGACAAAAAACAACAAGATCTTTGTCTGCACAGAAGAAGACATCAGTTCACTACAGGATGGTACTAACTATTATACCTTGCCTTTTTAATTCATTTGCCCTATTTCCAATATAGGGAAGATATTTATGCACATCCTTGTTTTTAGGCCTTTCCAAGGTAGTTCACTGATGATTACCCCTCAAACCACCTATATGGTCAGGAGGTGAGGAAGGTATTCATACAACACCCACGGTTCAATATTGAAGTGCTCCTAAAGAGGATGAAGGATCGATGGTCAATCATCCACAGGCACTGGCCTAAAGTTGCAAAGACCTTCAACATCAATGAAGGCTCAATATTCGCCTTCTGCTTCAGCAGTTTTCCAGATGAGATACATTTGTCTATGTACCGTCTATGATACTAATTTCGAAAGGTTATAGATGTTGCATATGAAACTTGGTGCTGGTGCAGTTGTGTAATGGGGTAGCTGAGTGCTGAAGCTATATGATGTTGTACTCTGATGTATTTCAATTATGAAAATGAAATATATTGTGTGCTTAATATGAAATGTCAATTAGATTAATAAATCGATTATTAATAATAGGATAATTAGCCTGCTAATTAGGTTTTTCTATTGCAAACGGTTATTGAGAAAACACCGTGGGCGATGACCTCAGGCAACGCACACAGTTTCTAGGAATAACCATGTTGGATTAATGAACAATCACACACGACATCCTCTTGAAAACTATTTGTGTTAGGCCACCTGGTGCAAACGTTTACCACATAAAAACTGTGTGTGATGGACAACCTGTCAGGACCATTTTTCGGGATATTAATTTCCCAGAAAATGGCCCTTGTGCTCACCAGCCCCAGGATTACTGTTAGCTGATGAGGCACCAACTTGATACAGAAATTCCAAGCAAAGTACAAAATATGTAGTACAAGACCATTGTGGCCAATGAGTACAACAAATGGTTTCTAGTGGTTGATGGCGGAAGCGGTTTGCAGAACATCAGCGCCCATGGGACTCAATTTCCCACAGGAACAGCTGACCTGGATAACTCCTATCTTCGCGAGGCTGCTATCACCGTTGCTTAGGTTCCGGGGCTGTCATCGCAACGCTCCTCTCCAAGCAAGAAATCTGGCCAAGACAATAGCCAGGGACAAGCCAGTGAGTACTTTTGAATGTACTCACAAACATTATGAACACGGGTATAATACAACGAATGATAATCATGCTCTGAAATATTCTATGATCACAATGTCAGTCACGAAATAAACAAAATCCATGATGCACGCATGCAGGTTGTTCATATAAAACATGCCTATGCAATCAGAGAATAGAAATAGAATGCACCGATCGGGTGTCTGAAGCGACGCCTCGAAAGGATAATAGTATAAAGCATGCCTCAGTCGGGCGTCTGAGCGACACCACATAAAGGGCTTATAGCTAAAATAAGTAACAAACATGCCACAGTCGGGCGTCTGTGCGACACCACATAAAGGGCTTATAAGGTAAACAGATAAATAGCATGCCATAGTCGGGCGTCTGAGCGACACCACATAAAGGGCTTATAAAGTAAACAATCAACAACCATGCCACAGTCGGGCGTCTGAGCGACACCACATAAAGGGCTTATAAAGTAAACAGTCAACAAGCATGCCACAGTCGGGCGTCTGAGCGACACCACATAAAGGGCTTATAAAGTAAACAATCAACAAGCATGCCACAGTCGGGCGTCTGAGCGACACCACATAAAGGGCTTATAAAGAAAGTAACCACCATGAATATCCAGGAGGTAGAACCATCCCAGGGATACTCAATAATTCAAATAATATAAAGAGTTGGTCCATAATAATAATAATCATAATCATCACAAATCACAAGTCATAATCCATGTTCTGGTTTAGCAGTTTCTCCTCCGAAGACCGACACTAAGACTGACACTTGACCCATCCCAGACTGTAGTCCTTAACCATGGACACGGCTATTTGAATAGATATAATCTCTGCAGAGGGTGTACTCTTTACCCACGAATAACGGATTTCTTTAGTATATCAGGACTAATTCCGTCTACGGTCTTTTAATGGAAAACACACCTAACCGCACACACCAGCCTAACTTACCGGTGTCTGGAATCACCCACGACACCCGTTAAGCGAAACTCTAAGTGGGGAGGCTACAACCTCGATTAGCATGGGATCACAAAATTTATACCGCGCGCAAACTAGGGGAGCTACCCCTTTCGGCTCCAACCGAAAACACCCATGCCCCCGAACCAGGTGGCATGCCTACCGGCTGCAGCCGGTATCTTCCACCATGGCCTCTCTATACGGTGTGTGCTAGAAAGGGGTTGACAACTTACTGAACCGTACCCTACATATGGCAGGGACAAGTGGTAGTACGAAACAAGTATGGGGGTTACTGGAACAAGACTCGATTTATGGTCGACTCAGGAGGTTTAAGTATTTCCTGCATGATTAGCATAACAAATATATTTCAACCAACAGACAGAATCACCACTCAGCATACCTCATCATGCCATACCAGACACAACTGTCTCGGCGAGGAACTAGAGACAAGCTCGTGTCTACCCAAGACAGAGGCTTTCCCGGAGTCCTTTTGGTATGCATGAAAGGCATGCGATGGTGATTACTATCACAACGCATCCATTTCCAACAGCAAAGAATCTTCATTATGCACTCATGCGTATGATCATATCATCGCATAAAATAATGAAAACTCCGAGACGAGGGGTGTTGTAAACATATTAAACAACACACAAAAATATTATGCTAGGGTTCAGAATGCTTGCCTTCAAGTTGTGGAGAGCCAGGGTGCATTCCAGAACTTTTGAAAGTTTTCTCCTCTCTCCAAAAATCCTATTTTTGAAAATATTCAAATTAACACATAGTTTCAAAACAGTACAAAAAGTTGTCTGAATTTTTTTCCAAATAAATATGAAAATAAACTAGATGAAATTTGAGAGAGGTAGGAAAAAGAATCAACTCATTTGGAGTTATATTTAAAAAGTTATAGCGAGTCAAAGTTTAGTCAAATTTCTGTTTTTAAAATAAAACAGAAAAAGAAAAACGTTTCGAAATGAGTACACGTCGAAGACGTACTTTGCGTTTACGCCTCCACTTACGCCAGCGTGGACCGGACCGTGGTCACTGACAGTGGGTCCAGGGGGCCCACTGGTCAGGTTTGACCGGTCGCCCGCGCCTCCTTCCTCCTCTGGCCGAACAGAGGCGGGGCTCCGGCGATCGTCGCTGGCGATTGGCGGCTCCTCGCGGGGTTCTGAGGGTGGGGATGGATTCGCTAGTCTAGGGCGGTCCTCCCGGTGGTCGAGGAGGTGGCGGGGATGGAGGGAGTCGCCGGCGGCGAGCTTCGCGGCGGACGGTGGCTTCGGGAGATTTGGGGCTTTGGGCTACGGTGGCTCCCCGTCAAGTTTGAGGTGCTGGGTGGCTCCGCGAGACCAAGGGGAAGAGAATGGGAGCACTGGATGGACGGGAGGGGTTCTGGTTGCGACTGAATGGACCGGAGGGCGGCGGCGGCTGTACTGGCCGGAGATGGGGGAGATGGCCTCCCGCCGTCGATTGCTGGCTATGGGGGCCCTAGGGGGATGGCACGAGGTTGCTTGAGGGTCGACGAGCTCGGGGGGGCCTCCATTTATAGTGTAGCTAGGTCGGTTCCGCGGCCGAGGATAAGAACGCCGGCGAACCGCCGTTCTGTTGCAGCAGGGGGACGTGGCGGCGACGAGCGCTTGCAGACGAGCTTGTGGATGAGTTCGGACTGCTCCAGAGGGCAGCTGGCGCACGCGTGTGGCTCGGGCGGCGCCGTCCATGGTAGGGGCTGCTGTGGCCGGCCGCTAGCGGCCACGGCCGACCTGACGGCGGTGCTGTGGAGCTCCAGGAGCGGCTCTGCGGCAAGGGAGGAGTCGGGGCGTGTCGGCTGCGAGTGGGGAAGGGCCAGAACGAGCGCGGAGGGGCGGCAGTGGGACGCGGCGACTCGTGCGCACGCACGTGCAAAACGCGTGCTCTGGGCACGCCCAGCGCACGCACGCTATGTGCTCGACGCAATGCCAGGGCGTGCTAGAGGATTAGGATGAGGCTGGGGATTAGCAGGCCTGGGTTAGGGTTAGCTACGAGCTTAGTGGACAAGCTTGTTGGGTCAGAAGATCAAGTTTACAATGCAAACAAAAGATCATGCCAAATTTGTGCATGCACTCAAGGTGTTTGACAGAATGCCAGGTGCATCTAGGCAACTCTTGGGGTGGCCAAAAACTCCAGATCATAGTCTGTTTGGATGATAAAGAGGGTGGCAAGGTTAGTTTGTCAAAAACAAAAACTTGTTAGTGCAAGTTTTTGAGAAAACCAAATTTGGACAGAAACTAAAGGCTGTAATTGCATGAACCAAAAATACTCCAATGGGTCCACTCTCCTGGACTTAAGGGTTTTGTAGGGTGGTTTATGAGCAGGAAAAAGAATCATGGGTATTAGGGCAAGTTAAAATATGGTTGTAGTAGAAAACACCTCACTGGACCAGAGAGTAAAAGAGGATGTTTTGCTCAAATTTTTCAAAGAACATCAATGGGTTTTTGCATAAAGTTGAATATTATACTCCTATTAACATCCCCTAATTTTGGTGGAAGTTTTAAAGGAATATTTAAATAGGTTGTAGTGCAAAAGTGCAAACTAGACCAGATTTGAAAACTTGGGGTAGAGCTCAAAATCTCCAAATGACTAAAAGACATTTTTGCACAAAAGTGATGTGGAAACATCACATGACATCCCCAAATTTTGGTGAAAATTTTAAATGCATTTATCAAATGGTTGTAGTGCAAAAGAGGCTCTAAAGCTTATAAAAATCATTTTTAAAAGAATAAAGCTCAAGAAAAACAATTATGCAAATAAATCCACTGATAAAAGAAATGTTTTCTTGAGAGGGTATACAAGTCCAATAATATTTTTGGAAAGTTTTCACTTGGGGTAAAAACTCCACAATTTCAAAGAAAAGAGAGGTTCTGAAATCAAAAAAAATAAATCCAAAAAATAAAAATTTAATTTCCTGGCAAAATTTTAATTGATAAATCATGGTTAAATTTTTGGGATGTTACACAACCTTTGCCACACATACGCATCGTGTGTGATGCATTCAATAACGCAAACGATAAAATTGTCAATATTGTGTGCAATGGAAACACAATCATAAACGATTTAACGGGGAAAATTGTGTGTGATGTACCTGGGAACAGAAACATTTTCCTTGGAGCGACTATGTGGGATGTATATACGAACGGAAACGTTTAGCGGGGACTGACTGCGTGGGATGAACTTACGACCGGAAATGATCTCACCTATATAATTGAAATTTTTTTAGCACTACTGTATGTATAACCGTATTTGATCGCTCGCCGGTCGCACACGACCTCATTTTGCCGAGCGTGTGTGCCAGGAGGGCATATCCCCGACGGTTTTTGGGTCGTGTGGGAAGGACCCCCCTCTCGCAGTCACTCACTAGACGACGGTTCCAAATGCCATCGTGGAAAGGGGTTAAAAACCGTTTGTATAGCACCTCGCTGTACTAGTGAGTTGGTCGCTCCTCAATCTTTTGCTATCCTTCACTTGTACTAAGCGGGAATACTGCTTGTGCATCCACTTCCATAAACCCAAAGTTGTTCCATAAGAGTCCACCATACCTACCTATATGCGGTATTTACTTGCCGTTCCAAAGTAAATTTGCATGTGCCAAACTCTAAATCTTCAAATAATAATTTATTTTGTATGCCCGAATCGCTCATGTAGTGACTGGGGGTTGTCAGTATCTTCCATGCTAGGTGGGTTATTCTCACGATGAGTGTTTATTCACTTGTCATTCAGAAGAAAGTGGCTGGTATTCGGGATGCCCAGTTCCATGATCAAAATCAAATCAAAATATAATCATAAAACAAAACTCCCCCAGGACTATTGTTGGTATGGACGGTACCCGTGGATTCGACTAGCCGTGGAGTGTGATTGTTGGTGGAGGGGGAGTAAAAACTTTACCATTCTGTTTGGGAACCGCCTATAATGTATCTAGCATGGAAAATAGTGAGATCTCTTGGTTGTTATGTTGACAATGAAAGTATACTGCTCAAAATTATATTTATCTCTGTTTTAGAAGCTTGAGCTCTGGCACCTCTGCAAATCCCTGCTTCCCTCTGTGAAGGGCCTATCTATTTACTTTTATTGTTGAGTCATCATCCTCTTATAGAAAGCACCAGTTAGAGAGCACCATTGTCATTTATATGCTTTGTTATTAATTGATGTTGAGTATGAGTGTGACTGGATCTCTTTTGCCATGAATTATAATGTCTAGTCAGTCCTTGATCTTCAGGGGTGCTCTGCATTTTTGTTTTGCGGTCTCAGAAAGGGCTAGCGAGATACCATTTTGTCATGTTATACCATGATTGTTTTGAAAAAGTGTTGTCATCCGAGATTTATTATTAGTGCTCGCTAGTTGATTATGTTATTGATATGAGTAAATGTGAGACCTAAATGTTATTGTGAATATGGTTAGTTCATAATCTTTGCTGAAAACCTGAATATTGGCTAGACATATTTGCAACAACAAGATCAAACAGAGTTTGTAAAAGTTTTTCTTTGTGACTTTCAGCTTGTCAACTGAATTGCTTGAGGACAAGCAATGGGTTAAGGTTGGGGGAGTTGATATGTCTCCATCGTATCTACTTTTCCATACTCGTTTGCCCTTGTTTTGGACTCTAATTTGCATGATTTGAATGGAAATAACCCGGACTGACGCTATTTTTAGCAGAGTTGCTATGGTGTTATTTTTGTGCAGAAATAGAAGTTCTCGGATTGACCTGAAAATTTACGAAGAATACTTTTGGTATATATAAAAAATACCGACTCAAGAATAAACCAGAGGGGGTCCACCCAGAGGTCACAAGCCCCCTGGGGCGCGCCTAGAGGGCTTGTGGGCCCCCTGGGCCTCCTCCGACCTCAACTCCAACTCTATGTAACCCTATTCAGGGAGAAAAAATCAAGGAGAAGGATTCATCACGTTTTACGATATGGAGCCACCGCCGCCTCCTGTTCTTAATCGAGAGGGCTGATCTGGAGTCCGTTCAGGGCTCCGGAGAGGGGGATTCGTCGCCATCGTCGTCACCAACCTTCCTCCATCACCAATTTCATGATGCTCACCACTGTGCGTGAGTAATTCCATCGTAGGCTTGCTGGACAGTGATGGGTTGGATGAGATTTATCATGTAATCGAGTTAGTTTTGTTACGGTTCGATCCCTAGTATCCACTATGTTCTGAGATTTCTGTTGCTATGACTTTGCTATGCATAATGCTTGCCACTAGGGCCCGAGTGCCATGATTTCATATCTGAACCTATTATGTTTTCATGAATATATTTGTGTTCCTGATCCTATCTTGCAAGTTGTAGACACCTATTATGAGTTATGATCCGCATACCCCAAGGTGACCATAATTGGGTCTTTCTGGTGATTACCGTAGTTTGAGGAGTTCATGTGTAACATCCCAAATTTTCAATTTGGAATGTTATACATAGGTCATTCATGCATATCATATTTTATTGCATTTTCGTTTCGCGATCCTCGAAATCCTAAGAAACTGAAGGACCCAGAAAGAGAGTAGGGGATTTCACGTTTTTCATATTTGAATTTTATCAAATATTGAAACAAGGATCATTTTGGTTTTAAATAATTTTTCTCTCCAAAAATATTTCGCATTAAAATATATGAGAGGAGATAATATGACTTCTCCAAAATAAATGAAATATTGGAGGAAAAATATTAAAATCAAATAAATAAATTTTATTTGGATTTTTATTGCAATTTTATTTAAATTAGGAAAAATACGCGTTTTTCAAAATTGCATTAGAGGCCCAAATAAATATTCACTTTGTCCGGCATAGTTTTAGAGGACCGTGAAAATTTATTTCGGGATTTTTGGAGTCCGTTTAGTATTTCTTTTGTTAGTTTTTCTGCGCCAGGACTTATTTAAAAAAAAGTTCGAACCGACTTACCGGGCCGTGTCCGGCTAGGACACTTGGCCCGGGGCTTTATAAGCCGCGCCCCCAGGCCCAAGGCCCAAGTTTCCCCAGCCCCGCCGAAACCTTAGCGCCGCTCGCCGCCGCCAGCGAACGTTCGTTCGTTAGCCTGTTCGTCAGTTTTTCTTTTTCCAGGGTTTTTCCGTGATTGTTTTCGATCGCGATTTCTGCCCTGATCTTCGTTTTAGTTTATCTTTTCGCTCGTTTATCGGAATCAGGCGATTCAAGCGCCTAGATCTTCGTCTCGAAACCCTCTTTCTGTTTAACCAACTTGAACAAGATTTTGGTACTGTAGAATTTGACTTTAGTCCAGATTAGTAATTGGACCTTGTTTCTTTCACAGTTTGAGTTTCGATGCTCCGTTTGATTTGATTCTTTTTGCAAACTGGAGTTCTTCAGTTGTACTTTTTGGTTAGATCTTCTTATTTGAGTTTTACCCATGCATCTTTGCTTGATAGCTTATGTATGCTATTGTTTGTTTGCGATAGAATACCCGGAGTGCGAAGCGTGCTACTACGAGTCACTAGGTTTTGCAGATCGTCAGCAAGGCAAGTAACACATTGATCATACTCTTTTCATACCCAGTTTTTATGCATTAGTATCAATCCTCAAACATTCCATGATTAGGATGTGATTAACTTGTGGGTATTGGGAAGTAGATGATGAGGTAGAACCTATTGCCTTGTATTATCAAACCCTTGGGAGTTACTTCTACGTTATGCTTATATTTCCATGCTATGCTCGTAGACGTGGATTGGGTTTGAGTGGATCCATGACAGATGTGAGATTATTAATTAATGGTTCAATTTAAGGTGGCAACTTTAATACACATCCGGGTGGACTGTTGGTTTTGGGCACCTGGGGTTATACCAGTGTTGTCCTAGGAGATCCCGGGGTTATACCGTGTGTTCATCCTATGGTCTGCCACCCAGGCTCAAATGGATCATAAGATTATTCATGCTAGAAACTTCCGTGTGTAGCCACAAGCCATTATGGGCTGTGGCATAGTTGAGTATGTTGCGTGACCTCTTCCAGTGGTAGGCTAGCTGATGTAGGGGGTGTAGGTTGGTACTGTCTACCCAGGGTTAGAGTTAATGATTCTGAAAGACTGTGTCTCGGTCATCCGTTTCTCAAACACCATGAAGTGCGAGAAATCCAACGGAGGAGATCGAGTCTTGTGGGGAGTCTTGTGGGGAAAAGTGCGCAAACCTCTGCAGAGTGTACAAACTAATCATGGTTAGCCGTGTCCCCGGTTATGGACATCTTGAGTAGCTGGTACTTGAATTATTGGATTGATCTCATCACTCTAAATTAATTTGTTGGGTTGATAACTACTTTCTAATTGGGATTGAGATGCGGGTACCACTCTCAATGTTTCAACCACCATGATAGTTAAATAAAGTATATTCCTTTGTTGTAGGGAAAAATTGGCTTTTCGCAAAAACATATAACCTTAGAGCCTCCACCAGCCATATATGCATGTAGTGATAGCATTTATCTGTTCATTGCACTACTGTGTTATATTGCCAGCATATTCCATGTGCTGACCCGTTTTCGGGCTGCAACGTATCATGTTGCAGACTTTTCAGACGAGGAGTAAGGTGCGATAGGTCGTTTGTCATGCACTCAGCTATGCCGTTGGAGTTGATGGACTCACTTTATCATCCAAGCCTTCCGCTGTTATCGTATTAGATGGCCTTAAGCCATATTTATTGTAATAAGTTCTCTCTTGAGACATTCGATGTAATAAGTGTGTGATTGTGACTCTGTTATAAATCCTTCGAGTACTTTGTGTGTCAGCATTACTGATCCAGGGATGACACTGAACACAGAGATTTGACCGTCTGAGGTCGGATCGCTACAAGATGGTATTAGAGCACACGCTGAATCTAGGACACGACCACTAAGAAAAGCCATAGGTCACTCTTCTCTATCCATTTCTGACTCCTCTCCAATTTCTACTCTTTAGGATGGCGTACTCGAGGAACAAGTTTGCACAACCGGATGAAGACACACCCTTTGGACGACACTTGAAGGAAGTCACTAGGTACCTGAACACCGGAATACCAAGCTTCACCGGGACCTACACCGCCACTCTACCAGAAGAGGAGCGATGGATGATTCGAGTTCAAGTTCCAGGAAGGACATTCACGCCAGTTACAGAGCCCGTAGAGTTTTCCTTTGATGCACCAACCTGGAGTCTAGGAAAGAGCATGGCAGCCCACATTGCTATGGGACATATTGGAGAATCTACAAACATGAGCTGAAGGACACTATCTACCAGATATGTGGACGCTGAGATGAGCAATGGGAGATGATCAGCACCAGGAAGGACAGGTCCATTGCAGCTTTCATCCAGGAACTAAACCAGCACATTCGACGCCAGGAGAACCAGATGTGCTCAAGCATGTTAGATTTGAAGAAGGTGGTGACTAGGATCACCGAGCTAGAAGAGGAACTCAAATCTACACGCGATGGATATGAGGAGGAAATGACGATACTCGTGGAGAAGAATGACGACCTGATAAGAAAGATAGGAGTGTTCTTGGGAGACCCCACGCCAGGAGGAGAAGACGACGAACCCAAGGAAATTCGTTCCGAAGACCACATCATCATCGACGACACCGACTCCGACCCTGATGGTAGTGATGATGGTTATGAAGATGAAGCTGGAGCGGATATCCTGGAGTCTTCCACCGATCAAAATTTCTAGAATGACCACCATATGATTAGTAGTCCTTTCCCATGTATATAGTAGTAGTCCGAGCACTTTTGTAATGTTAGTTCTAGACCGTTTGTATGCCCTTGCTTGATTGATTGAGTGGTATGATTGTGTTTGTCTCATGTGCATATGGGTAGTGCTTTCTCACTAGACCTCATTTCTATTCTAATCTCTCCCCACTAAACCCATCAGATGCCTCCGAGACATGACACCAGATTTGTCTTCCCACCGGAGATCACCCAGTTGATCCTGCAGCAGAATGCCTTGATGCAGATATTAGTCCAGAACCAAGGCAACAACAACAACAACCCACCGCCACCACCTCCAGTTGACAACTTAGCCCGCTTTCTGAGGTTGCAACCACCGGTGTTTTCTAGTAGCACCGAGCCAATAGTTGCGAATGAATGGCTACACAAGATTGGAAGGGAGTTGACCACCGCTAGATGCACAGATGCTGAGAAGGTGCGTTTTGCCGCACACCAATTGGATGGACCAGCAGCATCATGGTGGGAGAATTATACAGCCACTTTTCCTATAGCCAATATCACTTGGGATCAGTTTCAGCAAGCATTTCGCACAGCCCATGTCTCAACTGGAGCTATGAGCATGAAGAAGCGTGAGTTTCGCAACTTGCGCCAAGGAAATCGTACTGTGGCTCAGTACGTAGTTGAGTTTAGTAAGCTATCACGTTATGCCCCTGATGATGTGGCCACAGATGCCGCGAAGCAGGAGAAGTTTATGGAAGGGCTGAATGATGAGATGAGCATGCAGTTGATGGTGGCAACATTTAACAACTACCAGTAGTTGGTAGATAAGGCTCTTATGATGGAAGGGAAGCAGCAGCAGATTGAGAGCCACAAAAGGAAGTATGGACAAGGGAAGTACAATTCAGGAGCTCAGCAGAAGCCTCGTTTCACCCCGAACTCGGGAGGATTGACCCATAACCATGGAGGCCACACTCACAATGGAGGAAGTACGCATAACCACAGTGGCCCCAAGAATGGAAATGGGAATGGAGCAGGCAGCAATTAGAACCGCTCTAACCCAGCCACACCCGCCAAGAAGGATCAAAGTCACATTACCTGTTTCAAGTGCGGGAAGACTGGGCACTACACCAATGACTGTCTAGAATTGAAGAACGAAAATGGCAATGGAAGCGCTCGGAAGAAGCCCAACCCTTTCAACAGGGGACAAGTGAACCACGTGAACATGGAGGAGGTTGAAGAACAGCCTGATGCAGTTATCGGTAAGTTTTTGGTTAAGTTATTTACCGCCCTTGTTTTGTTTGATACTGGTGCATCGCATTCATACATTTCAAGGGGATTTGTGGACAAGTTTAAGTTACCCACCTTAGCCCTTAGGACACCTTTGCTAGTAAGCTCACCTGGTGCAGAGTATATGGCCAGCCAATGGTGTGATCGGTTACCCTTAACCATTGGCAGCCACGTTTTCCCCTCAGACCTAATAATTTTGGAGTCACAAGGATTGGACGTGATACTGGGAATGGATTGGTTATCGAAGTATGGAGGAAACATTGACTGCGCTAGTAGGTCAATTCTACTCACCACCCCAGAGGGAAAAAGGATCAAGTATGTATCTAGGCATGCGCCTAGGAGGACTAAAGTAAATTCTCTCACGAGAGTTGTTCAGGAGGAAGTGCCTGTAGTGAAGGATTACCCAGATGTATTTCCAGAGGAGTTACCAGGCATGCCGCCAGATCGAGACATCGAGTTTTTGATAGAGCTATTGCCAGGCACCTAACCAATATCAAAGAGACCGTACCGGATGCCCACAAATGATCTGGAGGAGATTAAGAAGCAGATTAAAGAGTTGTTGGAGAAAGGTTACATTAGACGAAGTTCATCACCATGGGGAGCCCCAGTCCTTTTGGTTGAGAAGAAGGATGGATCGTTAAGAATGGTTGTTGATTATCGTGCGTTGAATGAAGTGACGATCAAGAACAAGTACCCACTGTCGATGATCAATGATTTGTTCGACCAGCTGCAAGGAGCTAAAGTGTTTTCAAAGATCGATCTGCAATCAGGATATCACCAGCTGAAGATTCAAGAAAAGGATATACCTAAAACAGTTTTCACCACGAGGTATGGGTTATATGAGTATACGGTTACGTCATTTGGACTGACTAATGCCCCTACCTATTTCATGAGTATGATGAACAAGGTGTTCATGGAGTTCTTGGATAAGTTTGTCGTGGTGTTCATTGATGATATCTTGGTATACTCGAAGAATGAAGAGGAACACAAGGAGCATTTGCGTTTAGTTCTCGAGAAGCTCAGGGAACATCAGTTATATGCCAAGTTCAGCAAATGTGAGTTTTGGTTGAAGGAAGTTGGATTTCTTGGACATGTTATATTGGGAGAAGGTATAGCAGTGGATCCCACCAAGGTCCAGTCAGTCACTGAGTAGTTGGCACCCACCTCAGTTGGAGAGATCCGCAGTTTTCTTGGACTCGTGGGATACTACCGGTGATTTATTGAGAATTTCTCCAAGATTGCGAAGCCTATGACGGCATTGTTGAAGAAGGACACCAAGTTCCATTGGACTAGAGAATGTGAAGCAAGTTTCCAGGAGTTGAAGAAACGTTTGACTACAGCTCCAGTGCTGATTCTGTCGGATATACGCAAGGATTTCCAAGTGTATTGTGACGCCTCTCGCTTAGGACTTGGAGGAGTACTTATGCAAGATGGATGAGTTGTTTCATATGCCTCGCGACAGCTTCGACCGCATGAGTTGAATTATGCCACGCATGATTTGGAGTTAGCAGCCGTAGTGCATGCGCTCAAGACCTGGAGACATTTTCTTATTGGAAACCGTTGCAATGTGTACACGGATCACAAGAGTTTGAAGTACATTTTTACCCAGAAGGAGCTGAACCTCAGGCAAAGGAGATGGTTGGAGCTCATAAAGGATTATGATATGAAGTTGCACTATCATCCAGGAAAGGCCAATGTTGTAGAAGACGCTTTGAGCTGGAAGAGTTATGTCAATACCCTCGTAAATGGAGGATTGCCAAAGGAGTTAGCAGAAGATCTCAGGGAGCTACGTTTGGAGATAGTCCCTTGAGGCTTTGTTGCAGCATTGGAGGTTCAGTCAACATTATTGGGAAAGATTCGAGAAGCTCAGAAGGATGACAAAGAAATTGCTGAAATAAAGGAGAAGATGAGTGATGGAAAAGCCAAAGGTTTTCGTGAGGATGAGCACGACACCTTGTGGTTTGAGGACCGTGTTTATGTGCCCAATAATGCAGAGATAAGGAAGTTGATACTCCAGGAAGCTCATGACTCGCCATACTCGATACACCCCGGAAACACCAAGATGTATTTGGATTTGAAGGAGCGTTTCTGGTGGACCGGAATGAAGAAGGATATTGCCAAGTATGTAGCTGTATGTGATGTATGTCAGAGAGTGAAGGCAGAACATCAGAAGTAAGCAAGATTACTGCAGCCTATGCCGATACCCGAATGGAAGTGGGACAAGCTTGGCATGGATTTTATCACTGGATTGCCCAGGACCTGATCGGGATATGATTCTATCTAGGTAGTAGTGGATCTTTTGACCAAAGTAGCCCACTTTATCCCAATGAAAACCACCTATACTAGTGCGAAGTTGGCCAAGATATATATGACCAGGATCGTATGTCTGCACGGAGTTCCGAGGACCATCGTATCAGATAGAGGAACACAGTTTACTTCAAAGTTTTGGCACCAGCCGCACCAAACTTTGGGTACCAGGCTGGAGTTCAGTACAGCTTTTCACCCGCAGACAGATGGACTGACCGAGAGAGTCAATCAGATTCTAGAAGACATGCTGAGAGCTTGTGTGCTGGATTATGGATCTAGTCGGGACGATAATTTGCCCTACGTAGAGTTCTCATACAACAACAGTTACTAGGCCAGTTTGAAGATGGCACCTTTCGAAGCTCTGTATGGAAGAAGATGCCAAACACCGTTGATGTGGGATGAAGTTGGAGACCGTCAGTTGTTTGGACCAGATTTGATTAAGGAATCTCAAGAGAAGGTTAAGCTGATTCGAGATAGACTGAAGGTAGCTCAGTCTAGACAGAAGAGTTATGCAGACTCGAAACGCAAGGAGCTAGCCTATGAAATCGG
Organism: Aegilops tauschii subsp. strangulata; assembly: GCF_002575655.3. Taxonomy (NCBI): domain Eukaryota; kingdom Viridiplantae; phylum Streptophyta; class Magnoliopsida; order Poales; family Poaceae; genus Aegilops; species Aegilops tauschii. Next base: position 258,663,723 of record NC_053037.3, read on the forward strand.
AGATAGAGCATATCTGCGAGTGTCACCCTTGCGAGGAGTTAAACGTTTTGGAGTTAAGGGAAAGTTAGCCCCGAGTTTTGTAGGACCATACCGTGTTTTGAAACGCATGGGAGAGGTTGCCTATAAGTTGGAGTTACCCGAAGGACTGTCAGGAGTTCATGATGTGTTTCACGTTTCCCAGTTGAAGAAGTGCCATGCAGAGATGGCCGATATTCCTTTGGGAGATACAGTGCCCCTGGAAGCAATTCAGTTGGATAGTGATTTGACATATGAGGAGAAACCTGTCAAGATTCTCGAGTTTGCCAGCTGAGTTACTCGCAGCAGGGTTATCAAGTTTCGCAAAGTTCAGTGCAGCCACCATACCGAGGAGGAAGCGACTTGGGAACGAGAGGATGATTTACTCAAAGACCACCCAGTGACGCCCGGGTAGTTAAGCTACAGTAACCCTTTGGTAATGATGCCACGTCACCTCGATTACTGTTGATAATCTCGCGTTAGTTCAAAACCGATTCAAATTCAAATTTGAAATTAAGTCAAACGATAAAAGTTTTCAAACATTAAAACAAAAATGTTCGGAGTGTGCCAAATAATGCCTAGGTATTTAAGGTGAAGATACCACACTTTTACAAATGCATAAATAGTTTAAGTTGAATTAAAACAGAGTAGGAAAATAAATAAAAGAAAAAGAAAAAAACAAGACCAACAAAAAATAAAATAAAAGAGAAAACCCTCTACTGTTGGACTGGGCCGCAAGTGCACAGTGCACGGCCCAACCTAATACCCCATGTTGTCTTCCTCCTCTGTTCACAGAGGGGATGTGGACGTCGTGTGGCCGCTCGTGGCCGCGGATGGGCACGTGCCGGCCATCCGCTGCACCCCCGACGTCCTACAAGACGCCCCTGTCCCCCTCGATGAACCCTAGATCCCCATTCGCCCCTCTCCCTGTCCCCTCTCCTCGATCTGGAAGGACTTGAACCGCCGCCGCCATGGAGCCCCTTGCCCGCGTGGCCACCATCGCCCCCTAGTCGTGAGAGGTCGTCCACGACAAGCGTCGTCGTCTACTACATCATCTACAAGGAGCAGCTCGAGCTCCTCGCCTCTTCATCGAGCTGTTCGCCGTCGTCTTCAACCTCTGGCACCGGAGATCGCTACCACCGCTCTGTGTGCTTTAAGCCTCCCCCGAGCACACTAGGCTGCTCTACGAGTTCTCCGTGAGCCTCTCTTCCTTTCCCCTCCCTCCACGCATTTGATTTTTTGTTCTAGCACCCGAATCAATGGCGACCGAAGCGCACCGCCGCACGATCTCGTCGCCGGTCGTGCTCCGTTGACCAAATGGTCGCGCTAGCCCATCCATTGTCTTCGTAGCCTTGAGCTCACCGCGAGCTTGCGGCCGCCGTTCCTGAGGCCTGCACTCCGCCGCGCCCGGGCCATGCTTTGGAGGCTCCAGCTGCGCTTCCACGTGCGCCCTGCAGCGCCTACCCCGTGCGCGTCCAGCCTAGTCGCCCAACAGGCACTGCCCCCTCGCTCGTCTCCTGCTACTGCTGCACAACGCGCCTGCCTGCTGCCTTCCAGCGCCGCCGCTGCTGGCGCCTCCTGCTGCCGCCGCTGCCGGCAGCTCACCTCCTCGGCCGCGCGTGGTTGCTCCGGCCGCTGCTGGCCCCCCTCCTCGCGTCGCCTTGTTGTCCACCGGCGCTGGCCGCACTCACGGCCATGGCCTCTGCCTCGCGATCCAGCCGACGCATGGCTTAATTATTTAGGGGAGCTAATCCCCATAACCCCCCCCCCTTGACCACCGGCCCCCCACTGCTAATTAATTCTTTAACAAAAAATACAATCAATTTAGTATATAGTCATTGACACACGGTCCCACTCTCTAATAATCCTGATTAGAGTATTTTAAACCCTGTTAAAGTAACATAGTCAATGACAGGTGGACCCAGACAAACTTTGACCAGTCAACCGCTGACTGGGCAGTTGACTAGGTCCATTGTAGTCTATGTGTATACTGTACTGGGTACAATTCTGGGTGCAATTAGCTTTTGACTTTTGAAATTGAATTAGAATTAAATTTTAGATAATGTGATAAACTTAGAAAATTCATAGCAAATAAACCGTAACTTGGATGAAAATAATTTATATATGAAAGTTGCTCAGAACAATGAGACGAATCTGGATACGCAGCCCGTTCATCCGCCACACACCCCTAGCATATCGAACACGCAACTTTCCCCCTCCGGTTCATCTGTCCAAAAACGCGAAACACCGGAAATACTTTCCCGGATGTTTCCCCCCTTCGCCGGTATCACCTCCTGCCGTGTTAGATCACCTCTAGCACCGCGTATTGCCATGTTATGCTTTGTGCTGCTTTGATTGCTCTGTTATTATTGTGTCCCCCTCTGTTACTTCTTTTCGGTAGACCCCGAAACCGTTGCCGGTACCCCTGTGATCGACTACATCAACGACAAACCCTTCTTGCCAGAGCAACCAGGCAAGCCCCCCATTGATCACCAGATATCGCCTATTCCTTCTCTATACTGCTTGCATTAGAGTAGTGTAGCATGTTACTGCTTTCGGTTAATCCTATTCTGCTGCATAGCCTGTCATTGTTGCTATAGTTGTTACCCTTACCTGCAATCCTAAATGCTTAGTATAGGATGCTAGTATTCCATCAGTGGCCCTACACTCTTGTCCGTCTGCTTTGTGCTGCTTTGATTGCTCTGTTATTTATTGTGTCCCCCTCCGTTACTTATTTCCGGTAGACCCCGAGACCGTTGCCGGTACCCCTGCGATCGACTACATCAACGACAAACCCTTCTTGCCAGAGCAACCAGGCAAGCCCCCCCTTGATCCCCAGATATCGCCTATTCCTTCTCTATACTGCTTGCATTAGAGTAGTGTAGCATGTTACTGCTTTCGGTTAATCCTATTCTGCTGCATAGCCTGTCATTGTTGCTATAGTTGTTACCCTTACCTGCAATCCTAAATGCTTAGTATAGGATGCTAGTATTCCATCAGTGGCCCTACACTCTTGTCCGTCTGCCATGCTATACAACTGGGTCGTGATCACTTCGGGGGTGATCACGGGCATATGCTATATACTTTAAACTGTTACAGTACTTATGATACTGTTCGGAGATGGGGGCTGAAGGGGCAGGTGGCTCCATCCCGGTAGAGGTGGGCCTGGGTTCCCGACGGCCCCCGACTATTACTTTGTGGCAGAGCGATAGGGCAGGTTGAGACCACCTAGGAGAGAGGTGGGCCTGGCCCTGGTCGGCGTTCGCGGATACTTAACACGCTTAACGAGATCTTGGTATTTGATCTGAGTCTGGCCACTGGCCTATACGCACTAACCAACTACGCGGGAACAGTTATGGGCACTCGACGTCATGGTATCAGCCGAAGCCTTCTTGATGTCAGCGACTGGGCGGCGCGCGCTGGATTGGACTGGAATGCCTGCTAGGCTAGGTCTGCTTCCGGCCGCCCACGCAACATGCAGGTGTGCAATGGGCGATGGGCCCAGACCCCTGCGCCATAGGATTTAGACCGGCATGCTGACCTCTCTGTTGTGCCTAGGTGGGGCTGTGACGTATTGATCTTCCACGGCCGGGCATGACCTAGAAAAGTGTGTCCGGCCAAATGGGATCGAGCGTGTTGGGTTATGTCGTGCACCCCTGCAGGGAAGTTTATCTATTCGAATAGCCGTGATCTTCGGTAACAGGACGACTTGGAGTTGTACCTTGACCTTATGACAACTAGAATCGGATACTTAATAAAACACACCCTTCCAAGTGCCAGATATAACCCGGTGATCGCTCTCACACAGGGCGACGAGGGGAGGATCGCCGGGTAGGATTATGCTATGCGATGCTACTTGGTGAACTTACCATCTACTCTCTTCTACATGCTGCAAGATGGAGGTGGCCTGAAGCGTAGTCTTCGACAGGACTAGCTATCCCCCTCTTATTCTGGCATTCTGCAGTTTAGTCCACCGATATTGCCCCTTTACACAGATACCCATGCATATGTAGTGTAGATCCTTACTTGCGAGTACTTTGGATGAGTACTCACGGTTGCTTTTCTCCCTCTTTTCCCCCTTTCCATTCTACCTGGTTGTCGCAACCAGATGCTGGAGCCCAGGAGCCAGACGCCACCGTCGACGACGACTCCTACTACACTGGAGGTGCCTACTACTACGTGCAGACCGCTGACGTCGGTTAGGGGTAGTTTAGGAGGATCCCAGGCAGGAGGCCTGCGCCTCTTTCGATTTGTATCCCAGTTTGTGCTAGCCTTCTTAAGGCAAACTTGTTTAACTTATGTCTATACTCAGATATTGTTGTTTCCACTGACTCGTCTATGATCGAGCACTTGTATTCGAGCCCTCGAGGCCCCTGGCTTGTATTATGATGCTTGTATGACTTATTTATGTTTTTAGAGTTGTGTTGTGATATCTTCCCGTGAGTCCCTGATCTTGATCGTACATGTTTGCGTGCATGATTAGTGTACGATTGAATCGGGTGCGTCACAAGTTGGTATCAGAGCCGACTGCCTGTAGGAATCCCCCTTCCACACTCCTTGGCCGAAGTCGAGTCTAGACACTGCAAAACTTTTACTAACATGGCTGTGTGGCTTACGGGCCCACGTCGCCATTGGGTGGTATTAGGATCTTTTATTCCTCGTCTATACTCTGGGATTCTGACCTCTCTTATATTCGGGTTAAATGATTTTCTAAAATCTAACTTTAGGTTCTCGAAAACACTTTCTCCCGGAGAGCCCCTTATTACAGATGATCGTCTGCTGCACCAGAAGAATCCAAAGATACTCTCCGATGTTCTCTCGAGACTTTATGGCGTCGCTTTTGCAATTCCCTACCATCGAAATATCCCTATGGATAAATACATACACCTGTCGTTCTTACTCTTATTCCCAGTTGGACTTGTTATTACAAGATACCCCGAAATTCTCTTTATTGTTCCGAGAATAATTTGTGCCTACTGCCTTGCAGTTCTTTGCCCCATGAATACCCCTACGGATAATTCCTCGCACTTACCGAGTATCCGCTCATCCCCAGTTGTTCAGGTGTTTCACAAAAGTCTTCGAAATACTATTCGATCCTCCGAAAATCCTTAGCAGCTTATTGGTCTACAAATACTTGTCTGCTTATATTATGGATGCTTCCCATATGGCTGGCAATATTCATTAGTCTCCTTTGACACCGTCATTTTGATCCTATTGATTCAATATGTTGCGAATGCTCACATTCCTCAGTCGAATCCTAGAATTCACCCTTCCAGCTCAGATGTCATTTTGAACAGGAGCTGGTTCTCGACTAATCAATTGCTGTCGATTGTATCCCTAAGCCTACTCAACTTATCCATACTTGATCAGAGTGTTTGCTTCTGATCCCTTGATTTGGAACTCATAATTCCTTTGCATTTGAGCTTTGAATTAGTCAGTTGTTTTGATATTCCGATTGCCTTGCTTTCTTTCTTCTTCTGGTTGAGTACCGATGCTCACATCCGATCCCTTGAGGACCACTAGAACCTTTATTGGATTTTATCCGACGACGTCCTTCATATTCAATAACTTTGTGAGTCTTTTCTCGGATACATAATGCCTTTGGTAAATTGTATCCTCTGCTTTGTCAACCATGCTCTGCTATCGAGCTTGTGTTATTTACTCCTGAAGTTTGTGGTATATGTTCCTAAGAGGCCCCGATGGGTTGGACATATGCCTTCTCTAGTCTGTGTGAACCCGGAAACTACTACGGGTCATACTCTACTGTTGTTATGTCAGATAAAATTTCAACACAACTTCGTTGAAGGCAAGAGGTGAATGAAAGGTTATGCATTAGAGAAGTGGGAGTCGACCTTGAAATTTGTGTTCATACCCATGGACACGATGTAGATCCTATCATGGAAGCTTCTCGTAATAATAACTATTTCCTTAATAAGTTTCATCTGGTATCTGTGAATTGATCCTTTGGAACCATGGATCTGACCATGATTGTTCTCCTTTGATTCTATTTCTCGGACAAGTTAAAGTACTTGTCTTCTGCAGATCAGTACGCCTGCCCAACCTCTATTTTGTTCTACCTTCGAGTATTACCCCCTGGTATCTCGAGGATATCAACCCATTGCACTTCATCTTATGAATTTCTGATGAAGCATTACCTTTCCCCATCATAATCACTCCACGGGTTCTGGGTTGTCGTCAATCGAGAACGCCGATTAGTGAATCGAATCCGCACTAAAATTAAGTACCTTCTAGTACTTTGTTGTTGAGGAGTTTACTACTCCATCACGTCATTCCTAGCCTGATCGGCTATATTCATTATTGTGCCAAAATTTTAAACTATGCTACCTGGTCCTTCTTCCCGTAGCACAATTTTGGACGATGAGATAACCTTATGTCGATCTTCCTCGTCGTATCATTTTGCCTTGAACACCAAGCTTGATTTCGAGTTTGTGTCATACCCTTGGTTTCAATAACCTTTCGCCTCATCATTACTTTGACTTGATGTCATCGCCGATCGATTACATCTTCATGAAATCTTGCGACAAATGTGTCGTGAACATCATCAACATTCTGAGCTCTTCCAAGATATCTATTGAATTCTTGATGAGAAATACCACCCTTTGCTCTCGATAATTTGTGTTATCATCGACCACTTTATTGCCTTTCATTTAACACAAACTTGTTCATGCTTTGTGTTATACCTTGAGATCCTTGCTATCCAGCAATTGCTCTTCTTTACCTTGGAGTATTACCATCTTTTATGTCAAGAATGTTGTGAGAATTTCACCACCTCTTATGAATTCTTGGTACAAGTGATACTTCCTGCCATCTCCGTTCATTCCTTGGTCCTCGTGTTGATTCCAACCGGGGTACCAACAAGTGAATGGTGCTGTTTGGATTCTGCCCTTCTAGCAACCCTATTGCTTTGAAGTTAATGGTCGGCTGTTCATTCTTGGACTATTGATTATTGAATCACCATTCTGACATTGTTCATGCAACCCAACCCATATTTCGGGCGCACCTTTCAACCAATGTTTAATTGTGTATGTTTTCCTCGAGCATATTTCATTATATCATTTGATCTGACAAATGTTATCTCCTTATCCACATAATTGTGGAGATCCATTTTTTTTGGATACCTTGTTGAATTATCTCTGAGTCCATCAGCCACCTCCTCATCCTCTCCTTGGCTTAATGATGAACCCTTGTTCGGAACTCACTCTCATAGTTCATTTCCAGAGAATCTTACAACGTCATCTCGTCAAATTGTGTCACGCCTTTTCTTCTCAGGCATCCTGAGTCTGAGATACCCTGACACCAATCAGATCTGAATCTCGGTCAGATATGATGGTTGGAATATATTTCCAAGAGTTATAACAATATTCTTTATGTGACCCGGTAAGGTGATGTCGTGCCTAGCACACCTGGCCGGAGGCCCTATTGTTATAGATTCCTTTTCAGCAAGGTTATCCATTCTTCCATGAGGAAATTGCAAGACTTATTCTATAAGTTGTTTCCGATGGATCCTTTGTATCCAAAGTCTGACCTTTGCTTGAAGACCATGCCAATGCTACCTCGAAGCATGTCTGTGGTACTCTGATTTTCAATAAGAGCATTTGAAGAACAATGCTAAATTTTCTTTGTCCATTATCCAAATACCGTTGTTTGGGTAATGTCATGAAATTTCTCTCCCCTTTCCTAAATGGTTTTCTACGTTATATCCCATCGTGGTTATCATGCTCTGTTTGCCCTTGGGAAGGATATACCCCTGAAAAATGTGTTTAAACACATTTGCCTTTCCATTGTTCTGTTTAATCTGATGATCACCTTTTCCTTTCCATTATTTTGTTTAATCTTTCTTGTGATCTATATGATCTAAGGAGTAATAATTCACTGCTTATGTAAACACCTTGGTGTACTACTCTGTCAATAAGACCCTGTTACTATTGTTGATGACATTCCGGTAGCCACCGATGGACGAGAACCTTGCCTATTGGTCCGCCTCGTTCAACGAGCAGGAAAATGGTACTCTTTGTCCCTTGCCCTTGGTACCAACGTTGTTACCAACATAACTGATAGGCTATTCTCTGACCTATCTTGCTATCATGACCGTGCAAGATGTCAATGCCCTTTCTACTTTTAACCCACATGGTGGGCCCATAACCCACAGTTCCACAGGATCGAAACCCGACTCTCCTGTACCCTCTGTTTCCAAAGTTATTCCTCACGCGCGACTTTGTATGTAATTCACGAGCCACCTTTCAAGAGATCACCAATTCTGATACCCGAAACAATACTTATGCCCATTGCTCTGAACCCCTTTCACACTCTGTTTCAGGCAACAAATAATTGCCTATCCACTTGAAACTTCTTATTGCACCTTCTTACCTTGCTCCTGATATTTTCTTCAGTTTCAATTCGAGAGTTACTTTCGGCCACCTTCCCCGATGTTATCGACCAGATAGTCAACCTTGCAGAGGTCCGTTCTCTCGGAATACCCCCTTTATTATTTCGTAAGTACGGTGGAGTTCCCGAAGAAAGGATGCCGACTTCATCATGATGGCTGGAAGTAGAGTAATGAAGACATCAATGTAATGGGTCGACCTCTTCGAGAAGAGCAGCCAAGACCGACAAGATTCGTTAGAATTTCATAACCAGACCTTTCCCCCTTATCCCACCTCTTAAATCTCGGGATGAGATTTCTTGTAGTGGAGGAGAATTGTGACGCTCGGGTAGTTAAGCTACAGTAACGCTCTGGTAATGATGGCACGTCACCTCGATTACTGTTGATAATCTCGCGTTAGTTCGAAACCGATTCAAATTCAAATTTGAAATTAAGTCAAACGATAAAAGTTTTCAAACATTAAAACAAAAATGTTCGGAGTGTGCCAAATAATGCCTAGATATTTAAGGTGAAGCTACCACACTTTTTCAAATGCATAAATAGTTTAAGTTGAATTAAAACAGAGTAGGAAAATAAATAAAAGAAAAAGAAAAAAACAAGACCAACAAAAAATAAAATAAAAGAGAAAACCCTCTACTGTTGGACTGGGCCGCAAGTGCACAGTGCACGGCCCAACCCAATACCCCATGTTGTCCTCCTCCTCTGTTCACAGAGGGGATGTGGACGCCGTGCGGCCGCTCGTGGCCGCGGATGGCCACGTGCCGGCCATTCGCCGCACCCCCGACGTCCAGACGCCCATGTCCCCCCTCGACGAACCCTAGATCCCCATTCGCCCCTCTCCCTGCCCCCTCTCCTCGATCTGGAAGGACTTGAACCGCCGCCGCCATGGAGCCCCTTGCCCGCGTGGCCACCATCGCCCCCAAGTCGTGAGAGGTCATCCACAACAAGTGTCATCGTCTACTGCATCATCTACAAGGAGCAGCTCGAGCTCCTCGCCTATTCATCGAGCTGTTCGCCGTCGTCTTCAACCTCTGGCACCGGAGATCGCTACCACCGCTCCGTGTGCTTTAAGCCTCCCCCGAGCACACTAGGCTGCTCTACGAGTTCTCCGTGAGCCTCTCTTCCTTTTCCCTCCCTCCACGTGTTTGATTTTTTGTTCTAGCACCCGAATCAATGGCGACCGAAGCGCACCGCCGCACGATCTCGTCGCCAGTCGTGCTCCGTTGACCAAATGGTTGCGCTAGCCCATCCATCGTCTTCGTAGCGTTGCGTAGAGTAGATTGGCCCTGTTAGTTCGCTCCTTTGTGCGCTTCTACTACTAATCTGTGTACGCTCGAGCTCACCGCGAGCTTCCGGCCGCTTTCCTGAGGCCTGCACTCTGCCGCGCCCGGGCCATGCTCTGGAGGCTCCGGTTGCGCTTCCACGTGCGCCCTGCAGCGCCTACCCCGCGCGCGTCCAGCCGCGTCGCCCAACTCGCCACTGCCCCCTCGCTCGTCTCCTGCTACTGCTGCACAACGCGCCTGCCTGCTGCCTTCCAGCACCGCCGCTGCTGGCGCCTCCTGCTGCCGCCGGTGCCGGCAGCTCGCCTCCTCGGCCGCGCGTGGTTGCTCCGGCCGCTGCTGGCCCCCCTCCTCGCGTCGCCTTGTTGTCCGCCGGCGCTGGCCGCACTAACGGCCATGGCCTCTGCCTCGCGATCCAGCCGGCGCGTGGCTTAATTATTTAGGGGAGCTAATCCCCCTAACCCCCCCCCCCTTTGACCACCGCCCCCCCCCCCACTGCTAATTAATTCTTTAACAAAAAAATAAAATCAATTTAGTATATAGTCATTGACACACGGTCCCACTCTCTAATAATCCTGATTAGAGTATTTTAAACCCTGTTAAAATAACATAGTCAATGACAGGTGGACCCAGACAAACTTTGACCTGTCAGCGTTGACCAGTCAACCGATGACTGGGCAGTTGACTGGGTCCATTGTAGTCTATGTGTATACTGTACTGGGTACAGTTCTGGGTGCAATTAGCTTTTGACTTTTGAAATTGAATTAGAATTAAATTTTAGATAATGCGATAAACTTAGAAAATTCATAGAAAATAAACCTTAACTTGGATGAAAATAATTTATATATGAAAGTTGCTCAGAACGACGAGACGAATCTGGATACGCAGCCCGTTTTTCCGCCACACACCCCTAGCATATCGAACACGCAACTTTCCCCCTCCAGTTCATTTGTCCGAAAACGCAAAACACCGGGAATACTTTCCCGGATGTTCCCCCCTTCGCCGGTAGCACCTCCTGCGGCGTTAGATCACCTCTAGCACCGCGTATTGCCATGTTATGCTTTGTGATGCTTTGATTGCTTTGTTATTTATTGTGTCCCCCCTCCGTTACTTCTATCCGGTAGACCCCGAGACCGCTGCCGGTACCGCTGTGATCGACTACATCGACGACGAACCCTTCTTGCCAGAGCAACCAGGCAAGCCCCCCCCCCTTGATCACCAGATATCGCCTATTCCTTCTCTATACTGCTTGCATTAGAGTAGTGTAGCATGTTACTGCTTTCGGTTAATCCTATTCTGCTGCATAGCCTGTCATTGTTGCTATAGTTGTTACCCTTACCTGCAATCCTAAATGCTTAGTATAGGATGCTAGTATTCCATCAATGGCCCTACACTCTTGTCCGTCTGCCATGCTATACAACTGGGCCGTGATCACTTCGGGGGTGATCACGGGCATATGCTATATACTTTAAACTGTTACAGTACTTATGATACTGTTCGGAGATGGGGGCTGAAGGGGCAGGTGGCTCCATCTCGGTAGAGGTGGGCCTGGGTTCCCGACGGCCCCCGACTATTACTTTGTGGCAGAGCGACAGGGCAGGTTGAGACCACCTAGGAGAGAGGTGGGCCTGGCCCTGGTCGGCGTTCGCGGATACTTAACACGCTTAACGAGATCTTGGTATTTGATCTGAGTCTGGCCACTGGCCTATACACACTAACCAACTACGCGGGAACAGTTATGGGCACTCGACGTCGCGGTATCAGCCGAAGCCTTCTTGACGGCAGCGACTGAGCGGCGCGTGCCGGATTGGACTGGAACGCCTGCTAGGCTAGGTCTGCTTCCGGCCGCCCAAGCAACGTGCAGGTGTGCAATGGGCGATGGGCCCAGACCCCTGCGCCATAGGATTTAGACCGGCATGCTGACCTCTCTGTTGTGCCTAGGTGGGGCTGCGACGTGTTGATCTTCCGCGGCCAGGCAGGACCCAGAAAAGTGTGTCCGGCCAAATGGGATCGAGTGTGTTGGGTTATGTGGTGCACCCCTGTAGGGAAGTTTATCTATTCGAATAGCCGTGATCTTTGGTAACAGGACGACTTGGAGTTGTACCTTGACCTTATCACAACTAGAACCGGATACTTAATAAAACACACCCTTCCAAGTGCCACATATAACCTGGTGATCGATCTCACACAGGGCGACGAGGGGAGGATCGCCGGGTAGGATTATGCTATGCGATGCTACTTGGTGAACTTACCATCTACTCTCTTCTACATGCTGCAAGATGGAGGTGGCCTGAAGCGTAGTCTTCGACAGGACTAGCTATCCCCCTCTTATTCTGGCATTCTGCAGTTTAGTCCATCGATATTGCCCCTTTGCACAGATACCCATGCATATGTAGTGTAGATCCTTGCTTGCGAGTACTTTGGATGAGTACTCACGGTTGCTTTTCTCCCTCTTTTCCCTCTTTCCATTCTACCTGGTTGTCGCAACCAGATGCTGGAGCCCAGGAGCCAGACGCCACCATCGATGACGACTCCTACTACACTGGAGGTGCCTACTACTACGTGCAGACCACTGACGTCGGTCAGGAGTAGTTTAGGAGGATCCCAGGCAGGAGGCATGCGCCTCTTTCGATCTGTATCCCAGTTTGTGCTAGCCTTCTTAAGGCAAACTTGCTTAACTTATGTCTGTACTCAGATATTGTTGCTTCCGCTGACTCGTCTATGATCGAGCACTTGTATTCGAGCCCTCGAGGCCCCTGGCTTGTATTATGATGCTTGTATGACTTATTTATGTTTTTAGAGTTGTGTTGTGATATCTTCCCGTGAGTCCCTGATCTTGATCGTACACGTTTGCATGCATGATTAGTGTACGATTGAATCGGGGGCGTCACACACCCACACCTATTTTCTAGCCAACCCAAATCTTGGGGACGAGATTCATCTTAAGGGGGTAGGTTTGTAACATCCCAAATTTTCAATTTAGAATGTTATACATAGGTCATTCATGCATACCATATTTTATTGCATTTTGGTTTCGCGATCCCCAAAATCCTAAGCAACTCAAGGACCCACGGAGAGAGTTGGGGATTTCACGTTTTTCATATTTGAATTTATCAAATATTGAAACAAGGATCATTTTGGTTTTAAATAATTTTTCTCTCCGAAAATATTTCATATTAAAATATATGAGAGGAGATAATATGACTTCTCCAAAATAAATGAAATATTAGAGGAAAATATTAAAATCAAATAAATAAATTTTATTTGGATTTTTATTGCAATTTTATTTGAATTAGTAAAAATACGCGTTTTCCAAAATTGCATTAGAGGCCCAAATAAATGTTCACTTTGTCCGGCATATTTTTAGTGTACCGTGAAAATTTATTTCAGGATTTTTGGAGTCCGTTTAGTATTTCTTTCGATAGTTTTTCTGTGCCAGGACTTATTTAAAAAAAAGTTCGAACCGACTTACTGGGCCGTGTCCAGCTAGGACACTTGGCCCGGGGCTTTATAAGCCGCGCCCCTGAGGCCCGAGGCCCAAGTTGCCCCAGCCCCGCCGAAACCCTAGCGCCGCGCGCCGCCGACCCCGCTCGCCGCCGCCGCCTTGCCGCCCCGCGCCCGACCCGCCGGAGTCGCGCCGCCGTCCCGCCGCCGCCTCGCCGTCCGTCGCCGGAGGTAGCCGCCGCCGGTTTTCGCGAGAAAACCTTTCAGTTTTCTTTCAAAACCCTAGATCTCGTTTTTTTTATTAGATCCGTTTTTCGGTCGGTTTATTTATTTTGCAGACGTTCGTCCGTACGTTTGTTTTAACGAACGCTGTTCACCCGTTAGTCACAGACAGCAAACGTTCGTTCGTTATCCTGTTCGTTAGTTTTTCTTTTTCCAGGGTTTTTCCGTGATTGTTTTCGATCGTGATTTCTGCCCTGATCTTCGTTTTAGTTTATCTTTTCGCTCGTTTATCGGAATCAGGCGATTCAAGCGCCTAGATCTTCGTCTCGAAACCCTCTTTCTATTTAACCAACTTGAACAAGATTTTGGTACTGTAAAATTTGACTTTAGTCCATATTAGTAATCGGACCTTGTTTCTTTCGCAGTTTGAGTTTCGTTGCTCCATTTGATTTGATTCCTTTTGCAAACTGGAGTTCTTGAGTTGAACTTTCTGGTCAGATCTTCTTATTTGAGTTTTACCCGTGCATCTTTGCTTGATAGCTTATGTATGCTATTGTTTGTTTGCGATAGAATACCCGGAGTGTGAAGCGTGCTACTACGAGTCACTAGGTTTTGCAGATCGTCAGCAAGGCAAGTAACACATTGATCATACTCTTTTCATACCCAGTTTTTATGCATTAGTATCAATCCTCAACCATTGCATGATTAGGATGTGATTAACTTGTGGGTATTGGGAAGTAGATGATGAGGTAGAAGCTATTGCCTTGTATTATCAAACCCTTGGGAGTTACTTCTACGTTATGCTTATATTGCCATGCTATGCTCGTAGACGTGGATTGGGTTTGAGTGGATCCATGACAGATGTGAGATTATTAATTAATGGTTCAATTTAAGGTGGCAACTTTAATACACATCTGGGTGGATTGTTGGTTTTGGGCACCTGGGGTTATACCAGTATTGTCCTAGGAGATCCCGGGGTTATACCGTGTGATCATCCTATGGTCCGCCACCCAGGCTCAAAGGGATCATAAGATTATTCATGCTAGAAACTTCCGTGTGCAGCCACAAGCCATTTTGGGCTCTGGCATAGTTGAGTATGTTGCGTGACCTCTTCCAGTGGTAGGCTAGCAGATGTAGGGGATGTAGGTTGGTACTGTCTACCCGGGGTTAGAGTTAATGCTTCTGAAAGACTGTGTCTCGGTCATCCGTTTCTCAAACACCATGAAGTGCGAGAAATCCAACGGAGGAGATCGAGTCTTGTGGGGAAAAGTGCGCAAACCTCTGCAGAGTGTACAAACTAATCATGGTTAGCCGTGTCCCCGGTTATGGACATCCTGAGTAGCATGTACTTGAATTATTGGATTGATCTCATCACTCTAAATTAATTTGTTGGGTTGATAACTACTTTCTAATTGGGATTGAGATGCGGGTACCACTCTCAATGTTTCAACCACAATGATAGTTAAATAAAGTATATTCCTTTGTTGTAGGGAAAAATTGGCTTTTCGCAAAAACATATAACCTTAGAGCCTCCACGAGCCATATATGCATGTAGTGATAGCGTTTATCTGTTCATTGCTCTACTGTGTTATATTGCTAGCATATTCCATGTGCTGACCCGTTTTCGGGCTGCAACGTATCATGTTGTAGACTTTTCAGACGAGGAGTAAGGTGCGATAGGTCGTTTGTCATGCACTCAGCTATGCCGTTGGAGTTGATGGACTCACTTTATCTTCCAAGCCTTTCGCTGTTATCGTATTAGTTGGCCTTAAGCCATATTTATTGTAATAAGTTCTCTCTTGAGACATTCGATGTAATAAGTGTGTGATTGCTACTCTGTTATAAATCCTTCGAGTACTGTGTGTGTCAGCATTACCGATCCAGGGATGACACTGAACACAGAGATTTGACCGTCTGAGGTCGGATCGCTACATCATGTATTCACTAAGTGCTAATGCTTTGGTCCAGTCCTCTATTAAAAGGAGGCCTTAATATCCCTTAGTTTCCATTAGGACCACGCTGCCACAGGAGGGTAGGACAAAAGATGTCATGCAAGTTCTTTTCCATAAGCATGTATGAATATATACGGAAGCGTCACCCTAGGTTATGACTGCAACATGATGAATATCATCCTACACAATTATCATTGCCGATCCAATGCCTACGAGCTTTTCACATATTGATCTTTGCTGAGTTACTTTCGTTGCTACTGCTGTTACAATCACTACAAACTGATACTGTTACTGTTACTTTTGCCACCGTTATCGTTACTTCCATACTACCTTGCTACTAAATACTTTGCTGCAGATATTTAGTCTTTCGGGTGTGGTTGAATTGATAACTCAACTGCTAATACTCGTTGTTGGCATTCTGGGAACGGGGGTACCCAGACTTGCCTGCCTGCGGCCCATGGCGTGGCTCCATCAGCGGCCTGGTACGGCCCATCTTCAGCACCAACGACATAAGACCCTCGCGAGGGACCAAGCCTCGCAAGGCGGACAACACCAAGGCCTCCAGAAGGAGCGGCCTCCTCATGCTAGCTCCTGAGGAGCGGAGATCTCTATGCAAGCCCTCGCCTCATGAGGTTCGAATGACATGAGCCATGACGACCAAGGCCTGGCGGACTCCAGCGGGCGCAATACAGCAATTTCCTCTTTGGTGCTAAAGAGGCAAGCGCAGGTGCACAGTCCCGAGGAATCAGCCAAAGGTTTCCATTTCCATGCAACAAGACCAAGACTGCTAGGACGGCACGACGGAGGTCATCGCCGAGCCCACCACGGCGTCACGACCAGAGGTTTTGCAGGCGTAGACTAACTTTTGTCAGGATAAGATGTACTAGTTGTCTCCCTTCGAATTTGGCCGTTGTGGAATCCCTTCCCGCCTTCATTTTGGGGAGAGGACCAAGGCCACTATAAGTAGAGCAGCTGCAGCACCGTAGAGAGGGATCCGGATTCATTCCATCCACACACACACCAGCTCACTCGAGCACAAGAACACACCTCCTGAGGTTGTTCTCCCACTGTACTAGTTCATCCCCAGCCCACCTGGAGGCCAATCCACCACAAAGCAGGAGTAGGCTTTTACACCGCAAGGTGGCCCAAACCTGAGTAAACTGTTGTATCCCATTTCCTTCCAATTCATCGAGCTAGGCCGTGGGATTGACGAGTTGGCAGACTGGGGAGGTTGAGTTCTTCGCACGCACCCCAGAGTTCAAATCTATCAAGGGTCTGCAGAGCCCGGAATCCAACATTTAGCGCGCCAGGTAGGGCTGCATCGGAGCCTCTCTTCCATCGGTCGATCCGCCCCCGTTTTGCCATCCCCATGGCTAATGCTCGTCGAGTTCGTGCTGAGCGCCAGGCCGCCCTCGCTGCCCGGGTCGCCCAAACGCTTGCGGGCGATGGCGCCCCCCGTCGCTCCGCGTCGCCCGCGGCCAACGCCGCCACCGGCCCCGCGGCCCACGAGCAGCAGGCTTCGTCGATGCAGCCCTCTATGCGGCGTGATGGGCGCACCACCACCCTGTCGCTGATCCAGCGGCCGCTTCGTCTTCTCATGCTCATCGCGGGCCGGCGAATGCTCAGGCTGCGTTGCTCATGGAACGCGAGCTCCTGCGCTATCGCCCGACCAACGACCTCTACGAGGACTGGCTGGACCGCATCGCCAAGCTCGCCAGCGCCGCAGGGAAGGCCCCTGCACCATCTCGCTCGTTGCCACCTCCGCCGCCTCTTGCAGGCGACGTGGCTCACGGTGCGCCTCCTCCACCCCCAGGCAAGACGTCGTCCCCGAGCTAAGGCGCGAGGCTCCACGGCACGACCCGCCATGCAAGGTGCCGTCGCGTGACGAAGAAAGCTGCCAAGTGGTGCGGCGGCCCCAAGGAGAGGCACGTGCACTCCCAGCACCACCACGTCAAGACCGCGTGCTGCCCGAGGTGGTGGTGCACGAGCGCCAGGATCAGGCACCACCTCCACGGCGGGCTCCCGTGACCACGACAGGATGTCGCGCGTTCACCCCAGAGCTATGCCACGTCGTCTGGCCAGGGAAGTTCAAGCCCGACCTGCCTTCGCGCTACGACGGCACCCCGACCCTGCCGAGTTCCTGCAACTTTACGAGCTGAGCATCGAGGCGGCCAACGGTGATGAGAAGGTCATGGCAAACTGGTTTCCCATGGCCCTCAAGGATGGCGCGCGCTCGTTGCTCCTGAACCTCCCTGCGGGATCGATCTCCTCCTGGGATGAGATGCGAGAGCGTTTCGTCACCAACTTCCAGGGAACCCGTGACCGCCCGCCTGCTGCGGGTGACCTGCGGTGCATCAAGCAACAGCCAGGGGAGACCTTGCAAAAATACATCCAGTGCTTCAACAGTGTTTGCCTCAAGATTCCCAAGGTGTCGGACGAGGCCATCATTTCGGCGTTCACTGATGGCGTCTGGGACGTCAAGTTGAAGGAAGAGCTCGCCATACACGAGGACCTGTGCACGGCTCTAGAGATGTTCAACATGGCAACCAAATGTGCGAGAGCTGAGGAAGGTTGCCTCTTCCTCCTGGAGCTTCCGGAGGCGGATCCAGAAGACGAGAAAACCAAGGCCAAGGACGTGAAGCACAAGGGGCCAGCTGTGCTCGCAGCCGAGCCTGAGGTGAAGCGCAGCTACGACCACCCGGAGTCATCCAAGGGCAGCCGCCCGTTCTGCGTCTTCCACAACATGCACAACCACAACACCAATGACTGCCAGGAGCTCAGGGCCATCGGCGATGGGCGTCTTGGTCGTCGCCCTGAGCATAATGATCGAGGCTACGACCATGGAGGAGGCCGAGGTGGAGGACGCTAGAACAACCACAACCCCCGCCAGGACTGGCGCGATCAGTCCCGTGAGGACCGCTGGCAGGGCCAGCCTCGCGAGGGTCCCTGGAGGGATCAGCCTCGTGAGGACCATCCTCAGAGCAACCCTGGCCTTCCTCCACTGCCGCCACCACCAAGAAGGAATGACGACCACCAACAATATGATGGGGCCGGGGGCTTCCAAGAGCCTCGTGCCATCGCTTGCATCCTCGCCAGGTCCCTCGGACCTGGTCTTCGTGCACCCCCCCTGAGCATACGCCACCTCGCCAGGTCCCTCGGACCTGGTCTTCGCGCACCCCCCCCCCCCGAGCGAGAGCCCGGCAATGAAAGGTATGGTGGTTTGTTCGTATGTCAAGGGGGACTCCTGAGCATCGCGGCTCAGGAGCCTAACTGGTCATGTAGCCCCTCACCCCTTGGTCTCGTCCTGGTGATCCGGACGCCCCAACGGCAGCTGAGGTATGCGCAGGGCCGGGCCCTACCGACGCAGAACGCTAAGACCTACTCCCGCATCTCCTTCCCGAGGGTTGTTCGTACGTCAAGGGGGACTCCTGAGCATCGCGACTCAGGAGCCTAAGTGGTCACGTAGCCCCTCACCCCTTGGTCTCGTCCTGGTGATCCGGACAACCCAATGGCAGATGAGGTATGCGCGGGGCCGGGCCCTGCCAACGCAGAACACTAAAGCAAACGGAAAGGAAATCGCAGAACCCTAGCAAATTATTACAAAACATATTGTCTCTTAATTCTCTAAGCATAAAGTTCTTACGCCTCCGCGAGGCACGATAAATATTGCAAGACTAAAACAAGGGGAAGCGCCATCGTCAAGCCTCTTCCTCAGCCTTGGGCACCGCCGTTGCCCGCCTGGGGAGGCCCGCCATCGACAATGTCGCCACCGTCCTTGTCGTCAGCTCTAGAGAGTCAAGACGAAAACGTGTGCCAACCCCTATGCATAGATTCCCAAGGTCAGGGAACCCGCAAGTTGATCACCAAAACATACATCAAGTGGATTAATAGAATACCCCATTGTCACCACGGGTATCCCACGCAAGACATACATCAAGTGTTCTCATATCCTTAAAGACTCAATCCGATAAGATAACTTCAAAGGAAAAAACTCAATCCATTACAAGAGAGTAGAGGGGGAGAAACATCATAAGATCCAACTATAATAGCAAGATACATCAAGATCGTGCCAAATCGAGAACACGAGAGAGAGATCAAACACATAGCTACTGGTACATACCCTCAGCCCCGAGGGTGAACTACTCCCTCCTCATCATGGAGAGTGCCGGGATGATGAAGATGGCCACCAGCGAGGGATTCCCCCTCCGGCAGGGTGCCAGAATAGGGTCCTGATTGGTTTTTGGTGGCTATAGAGGCTTGCGGCGGTGGAACTCCCGATCTAGGTTTATTTCTGGGGGTTTCTATATTTATAAGAATTTTTGGTGTAGGTCTCACGTCAGGGGGTCTCCGAGTCGTCCACGAGATAGGGGGGCGCGCCCACGGGGTGGGCGCGCCCTCCACCCTCGTGGACGGCTCGGGACTCTTCTCGCCCAACTCTTTTACTCCGGGGGCTTCTTTTGGTCCATAAAAAATCATCAAAAATTGGCACGTCAATTGGACTCCGTTTGGTATTCCTTTTCTGTAAAACTCAAAAACAAGGAAAAAACAGAAACTGGCATTGGGCTCTAGGTTAATAGGTTAGTCCCAAAATCATATAAAATAGCATATAAATGCATATAAAACATCTAAGATGGATAATATAATAGCATGAATACTTCATAAATTATAGATACGTTGGAGACGTATCAGCATCCCCAAGCTTAATTCATGCTCGTCCTCGAGTAGGTAAATGATAAAAGAAATAATTTATGAAGTGTGAATGCTATGAGGTGCACAAGTTTAATCAATGATAATTTCAATCACCTTTTCTAGCATCATTATATGTCATAACAGTAGCTCATCTCATAAAACTTTTCATGATCAAGTAACAAGCTATTCACATGTTAAAGCATATACCATAAAGTTTCTTGAAAACTAATAAACTACATACTCAGTCATCAAACAATTGCAATTCATCTTGTTTTCAGGAAGGGTCTATGTCAGAGCTTTGATTTAGCAAATCCCACATACTCAACTATCATATAGTCTTCCATGATTGCTACCACTCAAAGCATATTTTTAGAACAAATAGCATCCATCGAACACAGAGAAAGATAGGGGCTTAATGTTTCACCTCCCAACTTACTTATCATATAGATAATTGTCAACAATAATAATTCATGATAAAATATATTTGAATGGCCATATATGCTTAGATCTTTCCCTATCACATGATGCTTGCCAACTAAAAAGTAGGTTGGAATGAAAAGGATTACTACTGACTCTTGCAGAAAAGTAAAAGATAGGCCCTTCGCAAAGGGAAGCAGGGATTTGCAGAGGTGCCAGAGCTCAAAGCTTTAAAACAGAGATGAAAATAATTTTGAGAGGTATGCTTTCATTGTCAACATAACGACCAAGAATTCCCAATATCTTCCATACTAGATACATTATAGGCGGTTCCCAAACAGAAAGGTAAAGATTTTACCCCCCCCCCCACCAACAATCACACTCCACAGCTTGTCTGAAACAACGGGTGTCGTCCAACTATCAACAATCCTGGGGGAGTTTTGTTTAAATTATTTGCGATTTTGTTTTTGATCTTTTGATTATAGGACTGGGCATCCCAGTTACCAGCCATTTTCTCGTGAATGATGAGCGGAGTCCGCTCATCGTGAGAATAACCCACCTAGCATGGAAGATACTGACAGCCCCTAGTCGCTACATGAGCGATTCGGGCATACAAAGCAGATTGTTATTCGAAGGTTTAGAGTTTGGCACATGCAAATTTACTTGGAACGGCAGGTAAATACCGCATATAGGTAGATATGGTGGACACTCATGGAAGAAACTTGGTTCAAGGAATTTGGATGCACAAGCAGTATTCCCGCTTAGTGCAGATATTTTGGCTAGCAAAGGATTCTAAATAGCAAGCACCACATGTTAGAGGATCCATAACAATATAACTTCTATACAAATATACCCAAGCATAACTCATTATGTTGTCTTCCTTGTCCAGCTTCAACTAATTTGCTCAGGTTTGAAAATAATTAATGGGGCTCACAATCAGAGAAGATGTGCAAGATAGTATATTTATATGTGAAATCTCTCTTCCTTCAATATTCTTTCATGGATTGTTCAAGTGACCAATACAATGTTTGCTAACCTTCAATAAATTTACCACCTCTACTTCTTATATGTGAAGTCATTACTCCCCATGGGATAAGCATATGAAACATATATAATTTCAGATTTATGATATTCAAATCATTCAACCATTTACTCATAGGATATAAGTGAAGCACACGAGTAAATGACAAACTACTCCAAAAAGATATAAGTGAAGATCAATGAGTAGATAAATAATTATGTAGCTATGTGAAGACTCTCTCTCATTTAAGAATTTCAGATCTTGGGATATTATTCAAACAGCAAGCAAAACAAAATAAAATGACATTTCAAGGATAGCACTCATCATGTGAAGAAGCAAAAACTTAGGCTCAACCGATACTAACCGATAATTGTTGAAGAAGAAAGGTGGGATACCTACCGGGGCATCCCCAAGCTTAGATGCTTGAGACTTCTTGAAATATTGTCTTGGGGTGCCTTGGGCATCCCCAAGCTTGAGCTTTTGTGTCTCCTTAATTCCTCTCATATAACGGTTTCCTAAATCTCGAAAGCTTCATCCACACCAAACTCAACAAGAACTCATGAGGTAAGTTAGTATAAACCAATGCAAAAACCTTATCATTTTCTACTGTAACAAATCACTAAAATTATTATTCAACATTGCAATATTTAATACCTCTGCATATTTAATACTCCTATCCTCAAATAGAATGATTAAACAAGCAAACATATGCAAACAATGCAAACATAACAGCAATCTGCCAAAACAGTACAGTCTGTAAAGAATGCAATATTCATCATACTTCCCTAACTCCAAACATTATGAAATTCTACCACACTGTAGAAAATTTATCAGAGCTTATTATGCAAAAAGTTTCAACATTTTATCATATTCTGGCTTTTCTAGGGAATTTTTGCAACAGCGATAAACTTTCTGTTTTGAAACAGCAACATGTATACTTGCAAAATAAGCATGGTAAAGGCAAAACATTAGTCTAAATAACAGAAAGCAAATCCTAGCAAAATAAAATGACGCTCCAAGCAAAACACATATCATGTGGTGAATAAAAATGTAGCTCCGAGTAAATTTACCAATGAACGAAGACGAAAGAGGGGATGCCTTCCAGGGCATCCCCAAGCTTAGGCTCTTGGTTCTCCTTGAATATTAACTTGGGGTGCCTTGGGCATCCCCAAGCTTAGGCTCTTGCTACTCCTTATTCCGTAGTCCATCGAATCTTTACCCAAAACTTGAAAACTTCACAACACAAAACTTAATAGAAAATTCGTAAGCTCCGTTAGTATAAGAAAATAAATCACCACTTAGGTACTGTTGTGAACTCATTCTAAATTCATATTAGTGTAATATATACTGTATTCCAACTTCTCTATGGTTCATACCCTCCGATACTACTCATAGATTCATCAAAATAAGCAAACAACACAATGAAAACAGAATCTGTCAAAAACAGAACAGTCTGTAGTAATCTGACTTAAACAAATACTTCTGGAACTCCAAAAATTCTGAAATAAATTGGTGAACGTGAGGAATTTGTCTATTAATCTTCTGCAAAAAGAATCAACCTAAAAGCACTCTCCAGTAAAAAATGGCAGCTAATCTTGTGAGCGCAAAAGTTTCTGTTTTTTACAACAAGATCACAAAGACTTCACCCAAGTCTTCCCAAAGGTTCTACTTGGCACAAACACTAATTAAAACATAAAACCACATCTAAACAGAGTCTAGATGAATTATTTATTACTAAACAGGATCAAAAAGCAAAGAACAAAAATAAAATTGGGTTGCCTCCCAACAAGCGCTAACGTTTAACGCCCCTAGCTAGGCATGATGATTTCAATGATGCTCACATAAAAGATAAGAATTGAAACATAAAGAGAGCATCATGAAGAATATGACTAGCACATTTAAGTCTAACCCACTTCCTATGCATAGGGATTTTGTGAGCAAGCAACTTATGGGAACAATAATCAACTAGCATGGGAAGGCAAAACAAGCATAACTTTAAAACTTTAAGCACATAGAGAGGAAACTTGATATTATTGCAATTCCTACAAGCATATGTTCCTCCCTCATAATAATTTTCAGTAGCATCATGAATGAATTCAACCATATAACCAACACATAAGGCATTCTTTTCATGATCTACTTGCATAGAAATTTTACTACTCTCCACATAAGCAAATATCTTCTCATGAATAGTAGTGGGAGCAAACTCAACAAAATAACTATCATGTGAGGCATAATCCAATTGAAAATTAAAATCATGATAACAAGTTTCACGGTTATCATTATTCTTAATAGCATACAAGTCATCACAATAATCATCATAGATAGCAACTTTGTTCTCATAATCAATTGGAACCTCTTCCGAAATAGTGGATTCATCACTAAATAAAGTCATGACCTCTCCAAATCCACTTTCATAATTATCACAATAATATTCAACATCCTCCAAAATAGTACTTGAGCACAATTTTCCTTCCCATCATTTTCACAAAGGACATTAAAAAGATGAAGCATATGAGGTAACCTTAATTCCATTTTTTTAGTTTTCTTTTATAGAATAAACTAGTGATAAAACAAGAAACTAAAAGATTCGATTGCAAGATCTAAAGATATACCTTCAAGCACTCACCTCCCCGGCAACGGCGCCAGAAATTAGCTTGATGTCTACTACACAACCTTCTTCTTGTAGACGTTGTTGGGCCTCCAAGTGCAGAGGTTTGTAGGACAGTAGCAAATTTCCCTCAAGTGGATGACCTAAGGTTTATCAATCCGTGGGAGGTGTAGAATGAAGATGGTCTCTCTCAAACAACCCTGCAACCAAATAACAAAGAGTCTCTTGTGTCCCCAACACACCCAATACAATGGTAAATTGTATGGGCGCACTAGTTCGGCGAAGAGATGGTGATACAAGTGCAATATGGATGATAGATATTAGTATTTGTAATTTGAAAATATAAAAACAGCAAGGTCGCAAGCGATAAAAGTGAGCGTAAGCGATATTGCAATGCTAGGAAACAAGGCCTAGGGTTCATACTTTCACTAGTGCAAGTTCTCTCAACAATAATAACATAATTGGATCATATAACTATCCCTCAACATGCAACAAAGAGTCACTCCAAAGTCACTAATAGCAGAGAACAAACGAAGAGATTATTGTAGGGTATGAAACCACCTCAAAGTTATTCTTTCTGATCAATCTATTCAAGAGTCCGTAGTAAAATAACACAAAGCTAATCTTTCTGTTCGATCTATCCTAGAGTTCGTACTAGAATAACACCTTAAAACACAAATCAACCAAAACCTTAATGTCACCTAGATACTCCAATGTCACCTCAAGTATCCGTGGGTATGATTATACGATATGCATCACACAATCTCAGATTCATCTATTCAACCAACACAAAGTACTTCAAAGAGTGCCCCAAAGTTTCTACCGGAGAGTCAAGATGAAAACGTGTGCCAACCCCTATGCATAGATTCCCAAGGTCACGGAACCCGCAAGTTGATCACCAAAACATACATCAAGTGGATCAATATAATATCCCATTGTCACCACGGGTATCCCACGCAAGACATACATCAAGTGTTCTCAAATCCTTAAAGACTCAATCCGATAAGATAACTTCAAAGGGAAAACTCAATCCATTACAAGAGAGTAGAGGAGGAGAAACATCATAAGATCCAACTATAATAGCAAAGCTCGCGATACATCAAGATCGTGCCAAATCGAGAACACGAGAGAGAGAGAGAGAGAGAGATCAAACACATAGCTACTGGTACATACCCTCAGCCCCGAGGGTGAACTACTCCCTCCTCGTCATGGAGAGCGTCGGGATGATGAAGATGGCCACCGGTGAGGGATTCCCCCTCAGGCAGGGTGCCGGAACAGGGTCCCGATTGGTTTTTGGTGGCTACAGAGGCTTGTGGCGGCGGAACTCCCGATCTAGGTTTATTTCTGGGGGTTTCTGTATTTATAGGAATTTTTGGCGTAGGTCTCACGTCAGGGGGGTCTCCGAGTCGTCCACGAGATAGGGGGCGCGCCCAGGGGGGTGGGCGTGCCCTCCACCCTCGTGGATGGCTCGGGACTCTTCTGACCCAACTCTTTTACTCCGGGGGCTTCTTTTGGTCCATAAAAAATCATCAAAAATTGGCACGTCAATTGGACTCTGTTTGGTATTCCTTTTCTGTAAAAGTCAAAAACAAGGAAAAAATAGAAACTGGCACTGGGCTCTAGGTTAATAGGTTAGTCCCAAAAATCATATAAAATAGCATATAAATGCATATAAAACATCTAAGATGGATACTATAATAGCATGAATACTTCATAAATTATAGATACGTTGGAGACGTATCAGTCTCCAGCCGAGCTTCGTCCTCAGAGACGAGCTTGGCATGGGACGCCTAGGCCACCTCCACCTCCTCCTTCAGCTTCCCCAGCAGACCGTGCTCCGTGGCCCGTTCCTGGGTTGCCTGCTCCAGCTCGGCGTCATGGTCGGCGAGCGCAGCCTCCCGGGCTTTCTGCTTCTCCTCCTGCTCCTCGAGCTGGCGGGCGCGGGTGGCTTGCTCATCTCGGAGGGCTTTCAGCTCGGCCTCCACCGCACGGCAGCGCTTCTCGGCGGCCGCTGTGTCGTTTAGCGCCACGTCACAGGCAGCCGCGGCCACGCCAGCCACCCTCATGCCCTCCTCGGCGGCGGCCTCGGCCTGGCCCCAGGCCGCCCTGACAGACGAGTCGGCCTGGAGCCACCCGGAGACTAGCCCCAGATGTCCCGCTGTCATGCGCCGATCGGCGCCCTGAAGGTCAGCCCGGAGCTGGTCCAGCGCCGCGGAGGCATCCTCCAGAGCGCTGGGCAGGGCACAGGAGCCATGGCCCGCCAGCGCGACGGCTTGGGGAGCAGGTGGCACCTACGCCTGGGCCGGCGAAGCTACAGCAGCAAGGGCAGCAGGGGCTCCGGAGCCCACGAATCCTCAGCAGGTGCGCTGAAGACGAGCACCTCCGGAGTCGGCTTGGCCACAGGGGTAGCCTTCTCCTGAGGCTGGACCTCCGAGCCTTTAGGGACCAGCTCCGGACGTGAGTCGTCCTCCTCCTCCCGCACCAGGGTCGCCGTGGCCACGGCAGGCCGCTTGGCCTCGGCGGCCCTAGCCTCGTCCTTCTTCCTCTTCGGCACTGGCTGCAGCCTGGCCACCAGGAGGGGGTGTCGTGAGCACGGCACTAAAGACAAGAAGCATAAACAAGGTAAAAACACTTACTGGTCATAAGTGACGTACGCCCTCCTCTTGGCTAGGAGCGCGGCAGCCCTGAGCTTCGGGGCACAAGCTTCACCATGCTCTCAGGAGCGGACGAGCGCACGACGGTAGTCGGCAATGAGGCAGAGGCTCCGCCCTGAGGAAGCGGCACCGTCCCGCCATTCATCGGGATCCCAGCTTCAGCCTCTTCAGAGGGGTGCCCCTGGACATCGTGGCAAGCCCGGTGGAGCGCGGCAACCCCTCGACCAGGTACTCACTGACGTCATCATCGTCGGAGAGGGCGCGGAGGAGATCGTTCTGCCGCAGGGGAGAGGTTTCCCCACCCCCTCCAAGGTCACCTCCGAGTCCTCCCTCTCCTCCTCTTTGGGGTCATCGCCGGATGACACCGGCACCGGGGAGCCAGGGGGCCGGGAAGGCTTCAGCGGCACGAGCCCCCGCTCGTTGAAGACGGGCATGGCGGCGGCTACCTTCTCCCTGTCGACGCGGCGGTACAGCGAGAGATGGGCTTCCGGGATGACGCCCGGATCCTTCTCAAGCAAGGTGTGCACGGCCTTGCTCAGCTCCTCATCGGATAGGTCATCCGGGCATAGCCGGAGGTCGCCTTCTGTGCCCTTGAAGCTCCACAAAGGGCACGGGTGCGCTTGGAGCGGAGCCAGGCGCTGCGTCAGGAACTCCCTGACGACCATGGCCCCTGTCAGCTTCTCCGCCTTCAGGTCAGCCGTCATCTTCTCCAGCAGCGGCTCCGCCCGAGGGTCGGTGAGCTTCTCGTGAGCCCACCGGTCTAGCTTCGCCCAGAAGGTGGTCAGCAGCTCCAGCCGGGCATGGGAGCGCTTGGCGTCCATGAAGATCCACTTGTGCCGGAAGTCCTCCACCTTCTTCCTGGCCCTCGAGATCGCGTTGCTGCCATGGGACAAGACAAAGCAGACGCACCCGGAGCACTGGGAGCCGCCCATCCGGAGGTCGAAGAAGTGGTGAAAAAGCGCGACAGAGGGCATCACCCCCACAAATGCCTTGCAGTGGAAGGTGAAGATTGACAGGAGGAGGATGGAGTTGGGATGAAGATGAAGGGCATGGATCTGGTAATGGTTGAGGATGGCGAAGAAGAAATTGGAGAAAGGGGGGACGAGCCCCGCGAAGATGCTGTGCAGAAAGAAGGGGTAAAAAGTTTCCCCCAAGGTGTCCGGCTTGGCGGAGGCAGCCCGGAGCACCGTCTCTCCTCCCTCATTGCCGCCGCTCGCTGTTAGCGGGAGCACGGCGACAAGGTGCTTCTCCTCAGCCACGGTGGACGTGCTTAGGGCCGGCTCGAACCAAGAGGCCGAGCGCGCGGCTGGAGCTGATGACTTTGCCTTGTCGGTGGCCATCTGTGGCTAGCTTAGGGAAATGATTTAGCCGATTTGGAAGCGCTCTAAGCAGGGAGAGAAGGGGATCTGGAGCAAGACGAAGGGAAGGCAATGAAGGCTCTGCGGCAGGCGCCAGCCTTTTGTCAGCCCGGGACGATTGCCGAGGCCGCGTGGGGAAGCGGCGATGCCCACATCCCATCAAGTGCCACACGTCGACCGAGGCCACAGGCGGTTGGAGCCCGTGGCGCTTCACCCTTGCCCTTTGGCTTCGCCTCGAAGGCAAGTCTGAGCACGCCTTGGGCCCGGGGGGCTACTATTGGTGTCGGCGTTCTGGGAACAGGGGTACCCAGACTTGCCTACCTGCAGCCCATGGCGTGGCTCCATGGACGGCCCGGTACGGCCCAGCTTCAACATCAACAACTCAAGACCCTCGCGAGGGGCCAAGCTTCATGAGGTGGACGACACCAAGACCTCCACGCGGAGCAGTCTCTCTAGGATAGCTCCCGAGGAGCGGAGATTTCTATGCAAGGCACACCTCATGAGGTCCAGATGACGTGAGCCATGACGACCAGGGCCAGACGAGCGCCAGCGGGTGCAGTGTACCAGTTTCCTCTTTGGTGCTAAGGACGCAAGCGCAGGCGCAGAGTCCCGAGGAATCAGCCAAAGGTTTCCATTCTCGTGCAACAAGATCAAGACCGCCAGGACAGCAGGGCGGAGGTCATCACGGAGCCCACCACGGCGTCACGACGAGAGGCTTTTGTAGGCGAAGAGTACTTTTGTCAGGATAGCATGTACTAGTTGTCTTCCTTTGAATTTGGCCGTTGTGGGATCCCTTCCCACCTTCATTTGGGAAGAGGACCAAGGCCACTATAAATAAGACTTAGCCACCACCATAGAAGGGGACGGATCCATTCCACCCTCAAATCCACCAGCTCACTTGAGCCCAAGAACATCTCTCCTCCTAAGGTTGTTCGCCACTGTACTAGTCCATCCTCAGCCCCTCGAGGCTAATCTACCACAAAGCAGGAGTAGGGTTTTACACCGCAAGGTGGCCCGAACTTGGGTAAATTGTTGTGTCTCTTTTCCATTCAATTCGTCGAGCTAGGCCGTGAGATTAGCGAGTAGGAAGACTGGGGAGGACGAGTTCTTCGCACGCACCCCAGAGTTCGAACCTCTCAAGGTTTGCGGAACCCGAAATCCAACATTTGGTGCGCCAGGTAGGGG
This sequence comes from Aegilops tauschii subsp. strangulata, assembly GCF_002575655.3. Taxonomy (NCBI): domain Eukaryota; kingdom Viridiplantae; phylum Streptophyta; class Magnoliopsida; order Poales; family Poaceae; genus Aegilops; species Aegilops tauschii. The sequence goes on from NC_053037.3 coordinate 258,692,975, forward strand.
TGCGTCGGACCCTCTCTTCCTCCGGTCGCTCCACCGTCACCCTCAAGTGCTCATGGCTGACGCTCTAGAGGCTCACGTTGAGCATTGGGTTGTTCGGCCTGCCCAAGCAGAGCCGTCCGCCCAAGAGGATCTCCACTGCGCTCTCCTCGCGGCCCGCTGTAGGATCGGAAGTTTTTCTAGAGGGGGGGTGATTAGCCTACTTGACCAAATAAAAATCTAGCCTTTTCCCAATTTTAGTTCTTGGCAGATTTTAGCAACTTAGCACAAGTCAAGCAATCAACCTACACATGCAATTCTAAGAGTATAGGAGCGGAATGTAAAACAATTGCATATGAAGCTAAAGGGATGAGTTTGAAGGAGCAAACGCAATGTTGACACGGAGATTTTTTATCCGTGGTTCCGATAGGTGGTGCTATCGTACATCCACGTTGATGGAGACTTCAACCCACGAAGGGTAACGGTTGCGCGAGTCCACGGAGGGCTCCACCCACGAAGGGTCCACGAAGAAGCAACATTTTCTATCCCACCATGGCCGTCGCCCACGAAGGACTTGCCTCACTAGGGTAGATCTTCATGAAGTAGGCAATCTCCTTGCCCTTACAAACTCCTTGGTTCAACTCCACAATCTTGTCGGAGGCTCCCAAGTGACACCTAGCCAATCTAGGAGACAACACTCTCCAAGAAGTAACAAATGGTGTGTTGATGATGAACTCCTTGCTCTTGTGCTTCAAATGATAGTCTCCCCAACACTCAACTCTCTCTCATAGAATTGGATTTGGTAGAAAGAAGATTTGAGTGGAAAGCAACTTGGGGAAGGCTAGAGATCAAGATTTATGTGGTTGGAATGGAATATCTTGACCTCAACACAAGTGTAGGTGGTTCTCTCTCAGAAAATATGTATTGGAAGTGTAGGCATGTTCTGATGGCTCTCTCCACGAATGAAGAGTGGGTGGAGGGGTATATATAGCCTCCACACAAAATCTAACCGTTACACACAAATCACCAAACTCGGTGGGACCGAATCATTAAACTCGGTCGTACCGATTTAGTTCAAAATGTGAACGTTAGGATTCTCGGTGGGACCGACGTGTCAACTCGGTGGGACCGATGTCATTAGGGTTAGGGCATAACGTAATCTCGGTGAGACCGATTACACAAACTCGGTGAGACCGATTTTGGTAATAGCCAAACAGAGAGTTGGTCAGGCAAACTCGGTGGGACCGATTCGCTCATCTCGGTTGGACCGAAACGTTACGAAAAGGAAACAAAGAGTTTGCATTGTAATCTCGGTGGGACCGATCGCTCATCTCGGTTTGACAGAAACGTTATGAAGGGAAGCAGAGAGTTTGCAACCCCATCTCGGTGAGACCGAGATCCCTATCGGTGAGACCGAATTGATTAGGGTTTCTGGCGGTGGCTATGTCAACTGACTCGGTGGCTCCGGATGGAAAGAATCGGTGGGGCCGAGTTGGACTTTTTGGTTTAGGACATATGTGGATATGAGAAAGTAGTGGAGGGTTTTGGAGCATATCACTAAGCATTTTGAGCAAGATCCTCATTAAGCAACACCTCATCCCTTCTTAATAGTATTGGCTTTTCCTATAGACTCAATGTGATCTTGGATCACTAAAATAGAAAATGTAGAGTCTTGTGCTTTGAGCTTGAGCCAATCCTTTGTCCTTAGCATTTTGAAGGGTCCACTTTCTAATCCATGCCATGCCAAACATTGAGCTTTCCTGAAATATTTATCTTGGAATAGCATTAGCTCAATGAGCTAAATGTTGTTTGGAATTACCAAAACCACCAAGGGATAGTTGCACTTTCAATCTCCCCCTTTTTGGTAATTGATGACAACATATATATCAAGCTTCGACAAATGATAAATAAGATTGATAAACATCGTCGCTTTGAGAAGTATGTGATAAGCAAGAGGTCCCCCTAAATTTGTGCATTATTTAAGATTTGCTTTTGATTGCAAATGCACAATCGATTAGGATCATGGGTTACTATTCCATGTCACATACATCTTGGTGGACTGCTCAAAATGATAGAGATTAAAAGCATGCACTCATCACCAAGCAAAGTGAATGATCATAATAGGATATGAAAGATAGCATTATCCAACAAGCATTAAGGGTAGCATATGATCAAACAATTGACCAAATAAGTATCTCACAAGGACACAAAGTAGTATCACACAAGCACACAGTAAAGTTTCAAACCAACCAAAAAGAGTGCAAAGAGAGATAAAAACCAACACTCTCTCTCTCGAAGCCTATGATCTATACATTTTTCTCCCCCTTTGGCAACAAGTTACCAAAAAGTTTGAAAATGCATAATGCTAAATGACTCTCAGGCTTGATCTTCGGGAGGTGGTGTTGAGAGAACGCCAAGGACGAAAGCTTCTGATGAAGTGGCTGGAGCTGGTGGAGTAGCTGCTGGAGTTGGAACTGGAGCTGTAGCTGCTGGTGCTGATGCTGTAGCTCTAGTGTCTGTCACTGGCACTGCAGCGGATCTATATCCTCTGGGCACTCTAGCAAATGCATCTGTGGTAGACTTGCCCTTCTTCTCCTCTGCTTCCTCCTGAAGTTGCTCAACTGCAGTTTGGATCTCTGTGATCTTGACATCAAGGTCACAGAATTTTGTCTCAACAATCCTTTCCAAGCTCTCCTGGTTCTTGGTCAGGGTGGCCAGGCCCTGCTCAATCCTCAGAGTGGATTGGATTAGATATCCAAGCTAGTCTTGCTTGCTCTTCAAGAAGACCTGAGATGCCTCTTCCATAGTTGGCATCTTTGCAGCCTTCTCGGCTTTAGCTTTGGCTTTATTCTCTTGTGCTTGCACAGATGATGGTTCATTCTCAGTCATGACAACTGTGTTGTCCTCAAATTCAGGATAGATGGGTAGATGCTCCTTGTCCAATATGTACTTGCCTTTGCCCATCTTTGAGTTGATAAGCTCCTGGATGTGTGGGGCATATCCACAATTTCTTTTCTGATCAGCTGCAGTCCTCTTGATTGTTTCCACAATCAGGCTCATAACCTTGAACTTTTGTGGGACATCAAATATGTGTAGCAAGTTGATAGCATGTCCTCTGATTATCTTGTGATCACCTGACTTGGGTAGAAGTGTGTGCCTCAGAATCCAATTGATTGTTGGCAGACCAGACAACAAATAGTGTACAGATCCAAACTTATGTGTGTCCAAAGCAGCATCAGGGATCTCTTTGTACATATTGGCCATAGAGTTGTGGTCTTTCTTCTTCTTGGCATAGACATCCAAGTCATCCTCATGTTCCTCAGGAGCATTTATGAGTGTTTCCCATTCTTCAACTGTAGACTGGTACCTAGTACCCTCAGACATCCACACAATCCTTCCATCTGGATAGAAGTGTGCAGTGGAGTAAAATTGCATAATGAGCTCATCATTCCACTTGGTGAACTTCTGAGCCACAAACTAATCAACTCCACATGCCTTGAAGCTGTCATATACACCAGGGAAGTGATCCTCATTCTCCTTGATGAATTCCCAGTCAACCCATCTCATGTCACACACTATGGGCTTCTTGTCAAGTAAAACAGTCTCATAGAAGTCCTGATGTTCCTTAGTGTGGAATCTGTAGTCCACAACAGTCCTTCTCCTGGTGGCATATGGATCAGATCTCTCCATAGCCTCAATCCTGAATCCTTCCTAATTTTCATATTCTCTGCAACTGGGTGTGCATCATTGTGATAAGGGATCTTGGGCTTCAGCTTCCTCAAAATAACAAAATCATCTTCCTCTTCTTCTTCAGCAGCTTGAGGCATTGGGGCCTTGTTCTTCTCCTCAGCAGGGATGTTCCTGGTGCTCCTCTTGGGTTTTGGCTTTGGAGCTGGAGCGGCAGTCTTAGGAGCAGTTTTGGGCTTAGATGGAGCAGCACCTGCCTTAATCGCATCTCCCATAAGCTTTTGAGCTTTGGGTGCTGGTGCTGCATCCTCTTCCTCTTCTTCAGAATATTTCCTCATTGAGAGCTTGCCAAGAACTCTGGCAGTAGTGGTTCTGGCCCTCTTCTTCTTCTTATCTTCTCCAGTTGCCTCTTCTTCAGACTCAATAGTGAACTTCATAGTTTCACCTGTGGCAACTTTTCTTGGCTTTGACATGGGCTGTCTTCTTGCTGGCATCTTAGTTTTCAGACCTGGCTTAGTTGCAGCAGCTGAGCCATACTCTTTCTTCATCACTTTCTTCTTTGAAGTGGCTTCATCTTCAACAGCCACATAGTCTTCATCCTCTGAATCAGAAGTTCTCTTCTTCCTTGTCCTGGTAGCAGCCTTTGGCAAGTTGCTTGGAGTGCTCCTGCTGCCATCATCATAGCTGCTAGAGGGACTAGTGCCCTCACTCAACTGAACCTGTTCCTCTGACTTGTTCTGGTTGTCACTTTGGTCAGACATCTTGTAAGCAAACTGTCAGCAGACCCTGTGAATAGGTTATAGATGAGGTAGAGTAGATGAGCATCACATAGTACAGGAGTTTTTGCAAACAGATGACTTAAAACTTAGTTTTAGTTCTTCATAGAAAGCATTTCGGATCTACCGATTTGTAAACTCGGTGATACTGAAGCAGCTTTTGGAACCTGAACTAGTGAACTCAGTCTGACCGAGTCACAGTTCGGTGGTACCGAGACTGCTAGGGTTTCACAGAGAATCGAGCTCGGTCACACCGATTTGCAATTTTCGATCGGATCGAAAATGTGTGTGCTCTGGCCTAAGCCAAAATCGGTGAGACCAATTTCGACAACTCGGTCGGTCCGAGATGAATTCGGCGGAGACCTAACCCTAAATTTTCAAATCAAAACTAATCTACGGGACCTTTTTGCTGGACAGGATGATTTCAATTATGGCAAGAAACATGGCAAAGCAATGTGCTAAGAATCAGAGTTAAAGATTGGCACAATGATCAAGTCCGTACCCTAGTGCGGTGATGACCTTGCTACGGCGGCAACGGCGGAGAAGATTTCCATTGACGGTGGCGGAGACCAGCGGCGGGAGGTCGCTGGCGACGAGAGGACGATCCAGAGACCAGAGGAGCCAGAGTAGGTTACGTGCGGTCGAAGGGGTTCGAAGAAATTTCCAATTTTTGACCCAGCTGTATATATAACCTTACCCTGTCGGTGTGACCGAGTGGAACGACTCGGTGGCACCGAGATGCAAAACTGCAAGCAGTTACTGCAACTTGGTGTGACCGAAAAGTTCTAATCGGTTGCACCGAGATTGAAAACCCTAGATCAACTTGGTGACTCGGTAGGACCGAAAAGGATGAATTGGTCAGACCGAGATGCACAAAGAGGTTTTGGAGGTTTAAGTCTATGACGAATCGGGATCTCCGAGTGCTCCTCACACAGAGTGGTTCGAATCTGACTTGATCAAACTTTGTGATGTAGCATGAATAGAGTTTGAGACGAGAAAAGCATAGATAGCTAGAGGGTGTTCTTAGGAATTCTTGTCCATCCATTTGGCAAAAGAGAAAGAGCCAAACAACCATAGCAACAAATGGATGTCCTCGAATGAGTAAAATATGCATCCAACATGCTCACACAATTAAAATGGCAAATGAAATATGTGAAAAAGCATGCACAAACATTCTAGCATCTATCAAGCAATTGGCGATGACTAGGTCATCTATATATGAGTATATTGACGTAGGAGTCAAATGAGAACACTTGATCATAGGTCATACTCATCGTTTAAGCACAAGTGGGGTTACCACTTTTACATAAAGCATTGTTGTGTTCACACCATTAGAGTTGCTTTAGCTCATTGATTTGAGTAAAGCTCCCCCTAGATGTGATATTCCCCCTAAAGGGAATGAACTAACCTTGGGTTTTGTCGATGATGACTTCATGTAGGTGTTGAAGATGTAGATGCTCAATGTTGATGTAGATCATTTGGAGCAATCCTTTGGAGTGAGTTGCACTTTCAATACCTACACGGGTTAGTCCCACACGGAACAAACAAGGATATCCATAGACATAGAGTGACGCATACACAAGATGACGTCCATGAAGTCATTAGGTTACCTTGTCCCTTGTCTTACCAACAAGAGGGTTTGTGACTCCTTGAACTAGTGCAAGATATGGAAGTTGTTTGCACTTGTCCTTGCCAAAATGATAGGAGTGAAGTATGTTGGCGGAGTCACCCTCAAGAACTCTCTAGTTCTTCTTCTGGATCCACACCATCTTGATGGGAATCCTTGGAGTTGCAGTTGTACTTGATGAAGTAGAACTTGATGTAGTCTTGGGAACCCACTTGACCAAGGCCTTAGGTGCTTCTTCAAATGCATCAATTTCCTCTTGAAGCTTATCCTTGCCTTTTTGCTTGTGGTCTTGTGGTGGAAGATCATCTTGAGCTTGTGTCCCTTTGAAAGAAGTAGGATCATACTTCTCTTGTTGAGGAACAAACTTCGTCTTGGGGTATTGATCTTCTTCCCACTCAACTCCATTGGCATTGAACTTCCGTTCAAAACCAACACCTTGATTCTTCCGGTGTCTTCCTTGCTTTCGCACAATTTCCTCAAATTGCTTACTTCCGGCAAGACTCTTGTAAACACCTTTCTCTATGATTCCCTTCAATAAGCTATTTTCTTTCTCAAGTGTAACTTGGCTAAGAGAATCATTAGTGGAATCAAGAGAACTGCTAGAAGCATCAACATTGGATTTAGCATGATTGTTGTTACTACTAGATGAAGAATCTTTCTTATTCTTGTTGCTAGATTTAACTTGTGGCATGTAAGTAGACAAGAGTAAACGCTTGGCAATGTAAGAAGAACTTTTCTTGCGAAGATCATCATTGATTGCCTTTAAAAACTCATGCTCTAGCTCAAGGTTGAGCTTTTCAAAGCGTAGCTTATCATGAGTCTTTAAAAGTTCTCGATGATTTTCCAAGGTAGTTTCATGAGCTAACTTAAGAGTGTTTAGTTCTTGAGTTAGACGCTCAATCTCCTTCTTATCATCATCATTCGTTTTATCTTGATTAGCATGATTAATTGACGTTTCATCATAGTTTTCATCACTAGAGTTGTCAACAAGTAAATCATCGTCACCTAGCAAATCATCTTCATCACTATTGAAATCGACATACTCGGGATGTGTTACCTTTGGACCTTTGGCCATGAAGCATCTTCCAATTCCTTCATTTGGTGAGTCAAATATGTCGTAGGAGTTGGTTGACACAAGTGCTAGACCGGCAACACCTTCATCTTGAGTATATTCGGAGTCGGAGTGATAACTTCTTTCGGAGTGATTGTCGGAGTCGGAGCCGGATACCCATTCACCAACATGAGCTTGATGTCTTCTTTTTGTGTAGCTCCTTGATGACTTTTCCTTTCTTTCCGAATCCTTGCTTCTCCGAGAGGGTCTTCGTTCATAACGATCATCTCTACTCTTCCTTTCTCTTGGTGGTGATTCTTCTCTTCTACTTCTTCTTTTGGGAGAATCTTCTCTTCTTTTGTAGGGGGCCGTACACTCATTGCAGTAGTGTCCGCGTCTTCCACAATTGTAGCAATTACGCTCACGACTAGAAGATGTTTTGTCATTGTAGGACCTTGACTTGGAACTTCTTTCTTTGCTTCTACTTTCGTAGAACTTGTTGAAGTTCTTTACCATTAGGCTCAATTCTTCATTGAAGTTTTGTTTCTCACATGAAGATGTGGGAGTATCACATGAGGCTTTGTAAGCACCACTTGACTTGTTGTGAAGCTCTTCCTTATCCTTGAGTGACATCTCATGAGCAACAATTCTTCCAATGACTTCCGTTGGCTTGAGATTTTTGTAATTGGGCATCATTTGGATCAATGTGCACACGGTATCATATTTTCCATCCAAGGCTCTTAGGATCTTCTATCTCTTCACTTCCTAAGCCGGCAATCTCATTTGTGATGAGAGCAAGCCTAGACTACATTTTAGCGACACCTTCACCATCCTTCATTTTGAACTTGTCAAGTTGACTTTGAAGCACATCCAATTTGGATTCCTTGACGGAGTCGGTACCTTCATGCATATCAATCAAAGTATCCCAAATTTCCTTTGCATTCTCAAGACGGCTGATTTTGTTGAATTCTTCAGGGCACAATCCGTTGAAGAGAATATCACAAGCTTGAGCATTGAGCATCTTCAACTCTTCCGCGGTAGCTTCACGGTTCGGTTCTCTCCCATCAAAGAATTCACCTTGCAAGCCAATACACACAATAGCCCAAACAGCGGGGTTATGTCCAAGAATATGCATTTTCATCTTATGCTTCCAACTAGCAAAATTAGTGTCATCAAAGTAAGGACCTCTACGGTGGTAATTTCCCTCACTAGACGCCATACTCTCCTAGGTTGTGAAACCAAGGCTATGACCACCAAAGGCTATGGAAATCAAAGCAAATGGAGATCAAAGCTCTGATACCACTTGTAGGATCTGAAGTATGTCTAGAGGGGGTGATTAGACTACTTGACCAAATAAAAATCTAGCATTTTCCCAATTTTAGTTCTTGGCAGATTTTAGCAACTTAGCACAAGTCAAGCAATCAACCTACACATGCAATTCTAAGAGTATAGGAGCGGAATGTAAAACAATTGCATATGAAGCTAAAGGGATGAGTTTGAAGGAGCAAACGCAATGTTGACACGGAGATTTTTTATCCGTGGTTCCGATAGGTGGTGCTATCGTACATCCACGTTGATGGAGACTTCAACCCACGAAGGGTAACGGTTGCGCGAGTCCACGGAGGGCTCCACCCACGAAGGGTCCACGAAGAAACAACCTTGTCTATCCCACCATGGCCGTCGCCCATGAAGGACTTGCCTCACTAGGGTAGATCTTCATGAAGTAGGCGATCTCCTTGCCCTTACAAACTCCTTGGTTCAACTCCACAATCTTGTCTGAGGCTCCCAAGTGACACCTAGCCAATCTAGGAGACACCACTCTCCAAGAAGTAACAAATGGTGTGTTGATGATGAACTCCTTGCTCTTGTGCTTCAAATGATAGTCTCCCCAACACTCAACTCTCTCTCATAGGATGGGATTTGGTAGAAAGAAGATTTGAGTGGAAAGCAACTTGGGGAAGGCTAGTGATCAAGATTTATGTGGTTGGAATGGAATATCTTGACCTCAACACAAGTGTAGGTGGTTCTCTCTCAGAAAATATGTATTGGAAGTGTAGGCATGTTCTGATGGCTCTCTCCACGAATGAAGAGTGGGTGGAGGGGTATATATAGCCTCCACACAAAATCTAACCGTTACACACAAATCACCAAACTCGGTGGGACCGAATCATTAAACTCGGTCGTACCGATTTAGTTCAAAAAATGTGAACGTTAGGATTCTCGGTGGGACCGACATGTCAACTCGGTGGGACCGATGTCATTAGGGTTAGGGCATAACGTAATCTCGGTGAGACCGATTACACAAACTCGGTGAGACCGATTTTGGTAATAGCCAAACAGAGAGTTGGTCAGGCAAACTCGGTGGGACCGATTCACTCATCTCGGTTGGACCGAAACGTTACGAAAAGGAAACGGAGATTTTGCTTTGCAATCTCGGTGGGAGCGATCGCTCATCTCGGTTTGACCGAAACGTTACGAAGGAAAACAGAGAGTTTGCAACCCCATCTCGGTGACACCGAGATCCCTATCGGTGAGACCGAATTGATTAGGGTTTCTGACAGTGGCTATGTCAACTGAACTCGGTGGCTCCGGATGGAAAGAATCGGTGGGGCCTAGTTGGACTTTTTGGTTTAGGACATATGTGGATATGAGAAAGTAGTGGAGGGTTTTGGAGCATATCACTAAGCATTTTTAGCAAGATCCTCATTAAGCAACACCTCATCCCTTCTTAATAGTATTGGCTTTTCCTATAGACTCAATGTGATCTTGGATCACTAAAATAGAAAATGTAGAGTCTTGTGCTTTGAGCTTGAGCCAATCCTTTGTCCTTAGCATTTTGAAGGGTCCACTTTCTAATCCATGCCATGCCAAACATTGAGCTTTCCTGAAATATTTATCTTGGAATAGCATTAGCTCAGTGAGCTATATGTTGTTAGGAATTACCAAAACCACCCAGGGGTAGTTGCACTTTCAATCTCCCCCTTTTTGGTAATTGATGACAACATATAGATCAAAGCTTCGACAAATGATAAATAAGATTGAAAAACATCGTCGCTTTGAGAAGTATGTGATAAGCAAGAGCTCCCCCTAAATTTGTGCATTATTTAAGATTTGCTTTTGAATGCAAATGCACAATCGATTAGGATCATGGGTTACTATTCATGTCACATACATCTTGGTGGAGCGCTCAAAATGATAGAGATTAAAAGCATGCACTCATCACCAAGCAAAGTGAATGATCATAATAGGATATGAAAGATAGCATTATCCAACAAGCATTAAGGGTAGCATATGATCAAACACTTGACCAAATAAGTATCTCACAAGGACACAAAGTAGTATCACACAAGCACGCAGTAAAGTTTCAAACCAACCAAAAAGAGTGCAAAGAGAGATAAAAACCAACACACACTCTCTCTCGAAGCCTATGATCTATACATTTTTCTCCCCCTTTGGACAAGTTACAAAAAAGTTTGAAAATGCATAGTGCTAAACGACTCTCAGGCTTGATCTTCGGGAGGTGGTGTTGAGAGAACGCCAAGGACGAAAGCTTCTGATGAAGTGGCTGGAGCTGGTGGAGTAGTTGCTGGAGTTGGAACTGGAGCTGTAGCTGCTGGTGCTGATGTTGTAGCTCTAGTGTCTGTCACTGGCACTGCAGCAAATCTCTGTCCTCTGGGCACTCTAGCAAATGCATCTGTGGTAGACTTGCCCTTCTTCTCCTCTGCTTCCTCCTGAAGTTGCTCAACTGCAGTTTGGATCTCTGTGATCTTGACATCAAGGTCATAGAATTTTGTCTCAACAATCCTTTCCAAGCTCTCCTGGTTCTTGGTCAGGGTGGCCAGGCCCTGCTCAATCCTCAGAGTGGATTGGATCAGATATCCAAGCTGGTCTTGCTTGCTCTTCAAGAAGACCTGAGATGCCTCTTCCATAGTTGGCATCTTTGCAGCCTTCTCAGCTTTAGCTTTGCCTTTCTTCTCTTGTGCTTGCACAGATGATGGTTCATTCTCAGTCATGACAACTGTGTTGTCCTCAAATTCAGGATAGATGGGTAGATGCTCCTTGTCCAAGATGTACTTGCCTTTGCCCATCTTTGAGTTGATAAGCTCCTGGATGTGTGGGGCATATCCACAACTTCTCTTCTGATCAGCTGTAGTCCTCTTGATTGTTTCCACAATCAGGCTCATAACCTTGAACTTTTGTGGGACATCAAATATGTGCAGCAAGTTGATAGCATGTCCTCTGATCATCTTGTGATCACCTGACTTGGGTAGAAGTGTGTGCCTCAGAATCCAACTGATTGTTGGCAGACCAGACAACAAATAGTGTACAGATCCAAACTTATGTGTGTCCAAAGCAGCATCAGGGATCTCTTTGTACATATTGGCCATAGAGTTGTGGTCTTTCTTCTTCTTGGCATAGACATCCAAGTCATCCTCATGTTCCTCAGGAGCATTTATGAGTATTGCCCATTCTTCAACTGTACACTGGTACCTAGTACCCTCAGACATCCACACAATCCTTCCATCTGGATAGAAGTGTGGAGTGGAGTAAAATTGCATAATGAGCTCATCATTCCACTTGGTGAACTTCTGAGCCACAAACTCATCAACTCCGCATGCCTTGAAGCTATCATATACACTAGGGAAGTGATCCTCATTCTCCTTGATGAATTCCCAGTAAACCCATCTCATGTCACACACTATGGGCTTCTTGTCAAGTAAAACAGTCTCATAGAAGTCCTGCTGTTCCTTAGTGTGGAATCTGTAGTCCACAGCAGTCCTTCTCCTGGTGGCATATGGATCAGACTCTCTCCATAGCCTCAATCCTGAATCCTTCCTCAGTTTCATATTCTCTGCAACTGGGTGTGCATCATTGTGATAAGGGATCTTGGGCTTTAGCTTACTCAAAATAACAGAATCATCTTCCTCTTCTTCTTCAGCAGCTTGAGGCACTGGGGCCTTGTTCTTCTCCTCAGCAGGGATGTTCCTTGTGCTCCTCTTGGGTTTTGGCTTTGGAGCTGGAGCAGCAGTCTTAGGAGCAGTTTTAGGCTTAGATGGAGCAGCCCTTGCCTTAATTTCATCTCCCATAAGCTTTTGAGCTTTGGGTGCTGGTGTTGCATCCTCTTCCTCTTCCTCTTCTTCAGAATATTTCCTCATTGAGGGCTTGCCAAGAACTCTGGCAGTAGTGGTTCTGGACCTCTTCTTCTTCTTATCTTCTCCAGTTGCCTCTTCTTCAGACTCAATAGTGAACTTCATAGTTTCACCTGTGGCAACTTTTCTTCCCTTTGACATGGGCTGTCTTCTTGCTGGCATCTTAGTTTTCAGACCTGGCTTAGTTGCAGCAGCTGAGCCATACTCTTTCTTCAGCACTTTCTTCTTTAAAGTGGCTTCATCTTCAACAGCCACATAGTCTTCATCCTCTGAATCAGAAGTTCTCTTCTTCCTTGTCCTCGTAGCAGCCTTTGGCAAGTTGCTTGGAGTGCTCCTGCTGCCATCATCATAGCTGCTAGAGGGACTAGTGCCCTCACTCAACTGAACCTGTTCCTCTGACTTGTTCTGGCTGTCACTTTGGTCAGGCATCTTGCAAGCAAACTGTCAGCAGACCCTGTGAATAGATTATAGATGAGGTAGAGTAGATGAGCACCACAAAGTACAAGAGTTTTTGCAAATAGATGACTTAAAAACTTAGTTTTAGTTCTTCATAGAAAGCATTTCGGATCTACCGATTTGTAAACTCGGTGATACCGAAACAGCTTTTGGAACCTGAACTAGTGAACTCCGTCAGACCGAGTCACAGTTCGGTGGTACCGAGACTGCTAGGGTTTCATAGAGAATCGAGCTCGGTCACACCGATTTGCAATTTTCGGTCGGACCAAAAATGTGTGTGCTTTGGCCTAAGCCAAAATCGGTGAGACCGATTTCTACAACTCGGTCGGTCCGAGATGAATTCGGCGGAGACCTAACCCTAAATTTTCAAATTCAAACTAATCTACGGGACGTTTTTGCTAGACAGGATGATTTCAATTATGGCAAGAAACATGGCAAAGCAATGTGCTAAGAATCGGTGTTAAAGATTAGCACAATGATCAAGTCCGTACCCTAGTGCGGTGACGAACTTGCTATGGCGGCAACGGCGGAGAAGATTTCCGTTGACGGCGGTGGAGACCAGCGACGGGAGGTCGCTGGCGACGAGAGGACGATCCGGAGACCAGAGGAGGCAGAGTAGGTTATGCGCGGGCGAAGGGGTTCGGAGAAATTTCCAAATTTTGACCCAGTGGTATATATAACCTGACCCTGTAGGTGTGACTGAGTGGAACGACTCGGTGGCACCGAGATGCAAAACTGCAAGCAGTTACTGCAACTCGGTGTGACCGAAAAGTTCTAATCAGTTGGACCGAGATTGAAAACCCTAGATCAACTTGGTGACTCGGTAGGACCGAAAAGGATGAATCGGTCAGACCGAGATGCACAAAGAGGTTTTGAAGGTTTAAGTCTATGATGAATCGGGATCTCCGAGTGCTCCTCACACAGAGTGGTTCGAATCTGACTTGATCAAACTTTGTGATGTAGCATGAATAGAGTTTGAGACGAGAAAAGCATAGATAGCTAGAGGGTGTTCTTAGGCATTATTGTCCATCCATTTGGCAAAAGAGAAAGAGCCAAACAATCATAGCAACAAATGGATGTCCTCGAATGAGTAAAATATGCATCCAACATGCTCACACAATTAAAATGGCAAATGAAATATGTGACAAAGGATGCACAAACATTCTAGCATCTATCAAGCAATTGGCGATGACTAGGTCATCTATATATGAGTATATTGACGTAGGAGTCAAATGAGAACACTTGATCTTAGGTCATACTCATCGTTTAAGCACAAGTGGGGTTACCACTTTTACATAAAGCATTGTTGTGTTCACACCATTAGAGTTGCTTTAGCTCATTGATTTGAGTAAAGCTCCCCCTAGATGTGATATTCCCCCTAAAGGGAATGAACTAACCTTGGGTTTTGTCGATGATGACTTCATGTAGGTGTTGAAGATGTAGATGCTCAATGTTGATGTAGATCATTTGGAGCAATCCTTTGGAGTGAGTTGCACTTTCAATACCTACACGGGTTAGTCCCACAAGGAACAAACAAGGATATCCATAGACATAGAGTGACGCATACACAAGATGATGTCCATGAAGTCATTAGGTTACCTTGTCCCTTGTCTTACCAACAAGAGGTTTTGTGACTCCTTGAACTAGTGCAAGATATGGAAATTGTTTGCACTTGTCCTTGCCAAAATGATAGGAGTGAAGTATGTTGGCGGAGTCACCCTCAAGAACTCTCTAGTTCTTCTTCTGGATCCACACCATCTTGATGGGAATCCTTGGAGTTGCAGTTGTACTTGATGAAGTAGAACTTGTTGTAGTCTTGGGAACCCACTTGGCCAAGGCCTTAGGTGCTTCTTCAAATGCATCAATTTCCTCTTGAAGCTTATCCTTGCCTTTTTACTTGTGGTCTTGTGGTGGAAGATCATCTTGAGCTTGTGTCCCTTTGAAAGAAGTAGGATCATACTTCTCTTGTTGAGGAACAAACTTCGTCTTGGGGTATTGATCTTCTTCCCACTCAAATCCATTGGCATTGAACTTCCGTTCAAAACCAACACCTTGATTCTTCCGGTGTCTTCCTTGCTTGCGCACAATTTCCTCAAATTGCTTACTTCCGGCAAGACTCTTGTAAACACCTTTCTCTATGATTCCCTTCAATAAGCTATTTTCTTGCTCAAGTGTAACTTGTCTAAGAGAATCATTAGTGGAATCAAGAGAACTACCAGAAGCATCAACATTGGATTTAGCATGATTGTTGTTACTACTAGATGAAGAATCTTTCTTATTCTTGTTGCTAGATTTAACTTGTGGCATGTAAGTAGACAAGAGTAAACGCTTGGCAATGTAAGAAGAACTTTTCTTGCGAAGATCATCATTGGTTGCCTTTAAAAACTCATGCTCTAGCTCAAGGTTGAGCTTTTCAAACCGTAGCTTATCGTGAGTCTTTAAAAGTTCTCAATGATTTTCCAAGGTAGTTTCATGAGCTAACTTAAGAGTGTTTAGTTCTTGAGTTAGACGCTCAATCTCCTTCTTATCATCATCATTCGTTTTATCTTGATTAGCATGATTAATTGATGTTTCATCATAGTTTTCATCACTAGAGTTGTCAACAAGTAAATCATCATCACCTAGCAAATCATCTTCATCACTATTGAAATCAACATACTCGGGATGTGTTACCTTTGGACCTTTGGCCATGAAGCATCTTCCAATTCCTTCATTTGGTGAGTCAAATATGTCGTAGGAGTTGGTTGACACAAGTGCTAGACTGGCAACACCTTCATCTTGAGTATATTCAGAGTCGGAGTGATAACTTCTTTCGGAGTGATTGTCGGAGTCGGAGCCGGATACCCATTCACCAACATGAGCTTGATGTCTTCTTTTTGTGTAGCTCCTTGATGACTTTTCCTTTCTTTCTGAATCCTTGCTTCTCTGAGAGGGTCTTCGTTCATAACGATCATCTCTACTCCTCCTTTCTCTTGGTGGTGATTCTTCTCTTCTACTTCTTCTTTTGGGAGAATCTTCTCTTCTTTTGTAGGGGGCCGTACACTCATTGGAGTAGTGTCCGGGTCTTCCACAATTGTAGCAATTACGCTCACGACTAGAAGATCTTTTGTCATTGTGGGACCTTGACTTGGAACTTCTTTCTTTGCTTCTACTTTTGTAGAACTTGTTGAAGTTCTTTACCATTAGGCTCAATTCTTCATTGAAGTTTTGTTTCTCACATGAAGATGTGGGAGTATCACATGAGGCTTTGTAAGCACCACTTGACTTGTTGTGAAGCTCTTCCTTATCCTTGAGTGACATCTCATGAGCAACAATTCTTCCAATGACTTCCGTTGGCTAGAGATCTTTGTAATTGGGCATCATTTGGATCAATGTGCACACGGTATCATATTTTCCATCCAAGGCTCTTAGGATCTTCTTGATGATGAATTTGTCAGTCATCTCTTCACTTCCTAAGCCGGCAATCTTATTTGTGATGAGAGCAAGCCTAGAGTACATTTCAGCGACACCTTCACCATCCTTCATATTTAACTTGTCAAGTTGACTTTGAAGCACATCCAATTTGGATTCCTTGACGGAGTCGATACCTTCATGCATATCAATCAAAGTATCCCAAATTTCCTTTGCATTCTCAAGACGGCTGATTTTGTTGAATTCTTCGGGGGACAATCCGTTGAAGAGAATATCACAAGCTTGAGCATTGTATTGTAGCATCTTCAACTCTTCTGCGGTAGCTTCACGGTTCGGTTCTCTCCCATCAAATAATTCACCTTGCAAGCCAATACACACAATAGCCCAAACGGCGGGGTTATGTCCAAGAATATGCATTTTCATCTTATGCTTCCAACTAGCAAAATTAGTGCCATCAAAGTAAGGACCTCTATGGTGGTAATTTCCCTCACTAGAAGCCATACTCTCCTAGGTTGTGAAACCAAGGCTATGACCACCAAAGGCTATGGAAATCAAAGCAAATGGAGACCAAAGCTCTGATACCACTTGTAGGATCGGAAGTATGTCTAGAGGGGGGTGATTAGACTACTTGACCAAATAAAAATCTAGCCTTTTCCCAATTTTAGTTCTTGGCAGATTTTAGCAACTTAGCACAAGTCAAGCAATCAACCTACACATGCAATTCTAAGAGTATAGCAGCGGAATGTAAAACAATTGCATATGAAGGTAAAGGGATGAGTGTGAAGGAGCAAACGCAATGTTGACACGGAGATTATTTATCAGTGGTTCCGATAGGTGGTGCTATCGTACATCCACGTTGATGGAGACTTCAACCCACGAAGGGTAACGGTTGCGCGAGTCCAAGGAGGGCTCCACCCACGAAGGGTCCACGAAGAAGCAACCTTGTCTATCCCACCATGGTCGTCGCCCACGAAGGACTTGCCTCACTAGGGTAGATCTTCATGAAGTAGGCGATCTCCTTGCCCTTACAAACTCCTTGGTTCAACTCCACAATCTTGTCGGAGGCTCCCAAGTGACACCTAGCCAATCTAGGAGACGCCACTCTCCAAGAAGTAACAAATGGTGTGTTGATGATGAACTCCTTGCTCTTGTGCTTCAAATGATAGTCCCCCCAACACTCAACTCTCTCTCATAGGATTGGATTTGGTAGAAAGAATATTTGAGTGGAAAGCAACTTGGGGAAGGCTAGAGATCAAGATTTATGTGGTTGGAATGGAATATCTTGACCTCAACACAAGTGTAGGTGGTTCTCTCTCAGAAAATATGTATTGGAAGTGTAGGCATGTTCTGATGGCTCTCTCCACGAATGAAGAGTGGGTGGAGGGGTATATATAGCCTCCACACAAAATCTAACCGTTACACACAAATCACCAAACTCGGTGGGACCGAATCATTAAACTCGGCCGGACCGATTTAGTTCAAAATGTGAACGTTAGGATTCTTGGTGGGACCGACATGTCAACTCGGTGGGACCGGTGTCATTAGTCACCTGCTATGTGTTATGATCCGGCAACCCCGAAGTGACAATAATCGGGACCACTCCCGGTGATGAACATAGTTTGAGGAGTTCATGTATTCACTACGTGCTAATGCTTTGTTCCGGTTCTCTATTAAAAGGAGCCCTTAATATCCCTTAGTTTCCATTAGGACCCCGCTGCCACGGGAGGGTAGGACAAAAGATGTCATGCAAGTTCTTTTCCATAAGCACGTATGACTATATTCGGAATACATGCCTACATTACATTGATGAATTGGAGCTAGTTCTGTGTCACCCTATGTTATGATTGTTACATGATGAACCGCATCTGGCATAATTCTCCATCACCGATCCAATGCCTACGAGCTTTTCACATATTGTTCTTCGCTTATTTACTTTACCGTTGCTACTGTTACAATCACTACAAAACACCAAAAATATTACTTTTGCTACCGTTACTTTTGTTACCGTTACCACTACTATCAAATTACTTTGCTACTAAATACTTTGCTGCAGATACTAAGTTATCCAGGTGTGGTTGAATTGACAACTCAACTGCTAATACTTGAGAATATTCTTTGGCTCCCCTTGTGTCGAATCAATAAATTTGGGTTGAATACTCTACCCTCGAAAACTGTTGCGATGCCCTATACTTGTGGGTTATCACTGGCCTCCTCCAGGGCACGTGCACAAGCCTCGCAAGAAGTCGCAAGGGAAACCGCGGCGCTCGCGCTGGCGCGCTCATGCTGAAGATGCCCGAGGTTGATGGCGACCTTCAATTGTTGCCACTCGTGCGCTGAGGGAGTCCTGGATTAAGGGCTCGGTGGTCGGAATATGTGACATGGGCCGGACTGATGGACCGTGAAGGTACAAGACAGAAGGCCTTCCCTCGTGTCCGGATGGGACTCTCCTTTGCATAGACGGCAAGTTTGGCGATCGAACGTGTAGTTTCCTTTCTCTGTAAACTGACTCTGTCACTGGTGTTGTGGGTGTTCAGATTGTGGAAGGCGCAGAACGGTCGGCTGTTCTTGGATGACTCGGGCTGATCTCTGCCCCGCTTGGTGTCGGGCTCCGCTGCGAGCACTACCACTTCCTTGCGCTTCACGTCCTTGGCCTTGGCTTCATTCTCCTCTGTGCCCGCGACTGGCATCTCGAGGAGGGAGAGGCGCCCCTCCTCAGCTCTTGCGCACTTGGTCGCCAGGTTGAACCGCTCCTGAGATGTGTACAGCTCCTCATGGATAGCAAGCTCTTCCTTCATCTTGACGTCACGGACGCCGTATGAGAACGCGGAGATGATGGCCTCGTCCGTGACCTTGGGGATCTTGAGGCGAGTGTTGTTGAAGCGCTGGATGTACTTCTGGAGGGTCTCCCCTGGCTGTTGCTTGATGCGGCGCAGGTCACCCGCGGCCCGCGGGCGGTCGCGGGTGCCCTGGAAGTTGGCGACGAAGCGGTCGCGCATCTCATCCCAGGAGGAGATCGAGCCGTGCTGCAGGTTCAGGAGCCAGGAGCGGGCACCATCCTTGAGAGCCATAGGGAACCAGTTCGCCATGACTTTCTCGTCGCCGTTGGCTGCTTCAATGCTCAGCTCGTAGAGCTGCAGAAACTCCGCGGGGTCGGAGGTGCCGTCGTAGAGGGGAGGCAGATCCGGCTTGAACTTGCCTGACCAGGCGACGCTACGCAGCTCGGGGGTGAAGGCGCGGCAGCCGGCCGTGGTTGCCGGGGCCCGCCTCAGAGGTGGAGCTTGGTCTTGATGAGGTCCGCGCGGCGCCACCGCAGGCGGCGCGTGGTCTTGACGAGGCGGCGCGGGGAGCGCAGGTGCAGCTTCTCGCGGCAGAGGGATTTCTTGGCAGCTTCTCTCTTCGTGCGCGGGCGCCGGACGTGGCGGATCACGCCGTGGGGCCGCGCGCCTAGGCGCCAGGGCACAGTCTAGGGGCAAAGGTGGTGGAGGCGCGCCATGAGCCATGTCGCCCGTGGCTGACGGAGGGTGAGGGAGAGAGGGACGGCGCCGGGGAGCCCCCTGCGGCGCGGACGAGCTCGGCGACGCGGTCGAGCCACTCCTCGTAGAGGTCGTCGACTGGGCGGTAGCGCAGGAGCTCGTTCGCCGCGAGGAGCGCGGCGTGCATGAGACGAAGAACCGGCTGGAGTCAGCGATGGAGTGGCGGTGCGGCCATCCTGCCGCACCGACGGATGCAGTGAGGACGCCTGTTGCTCGTTCCCCGCCGGGCCGGTGGCAGCGTTGGCGGCGGGAGACGGAGAACGACGAGGTGGCCCGCCGACTGGAGCCGTCTGAGCAACGCGGGTGGTGAGGGCAGCCCGGCGCTCAGCTCGAGCGCGGCGAGCGTCCGCCATGGAGACGACGGAGCGACAGAGCGACGAATCGACGGAACGGAAGCTACGGCGCACCCCTACCTGGCGCACCAAATGTCGGATGTGGGGTTCCGGCAAACCCTTAAGGTTCGAACTCTGGGGGTGCGCGCGAAGCCTTTCCCTCCTACCGATCCACGCCCTAGCTCGCTAGGATCTCGCGGACGAACTCGCCTAACTCGCAACACAGAAAGACACGAGATTTATACTGGTTCGGGCCACCGTTGTGGTGTAATACCCTACTCCAGTGTGGTGGTGGTGGATTGCCTCTTGGGCTGATGATGAACAGTACAAGGGGAAGAACAGCCTCCTGAGGTTGAGGTGTTCTTGTGGCTAGGGTAGGCTCTCGATCACATCAGATCAAGCTGAGATGCCCCTACTGTGGTGGCTAGTTCTACTTATATAGGCCCTGGTCCTCTTCCTAAATATTGAGCGGGAAGGGAGCCAACAACAGCGGGCAAATTTGAAGGGGGATAGCTAGTACAAGCTATCCTGACAAAAGTGGTCTTCGCCTGCGAAAGGCTCTGGTGGTGACGCCGTCTTGGGCTCCATGATGACCTCCGTCCTGCCGTCCGGCTGGTCTTGGTCTTGTTGCACCGATATGGAAACCTTTGCTTGATGCCTCGGTACTCCTCGCCTGCGCTTGCCTCCTTAGCACCAAAGAGGAAACAAGGACGCTGCGCGCGCTGGCGCCCGCCTGGTGCCGATCATCATGGCTCACGTCACGAGAGCCTCGTGAGGTTTGCCCCGCCTTGATATCTCCGCTCCTCGTGAGCCTGCCTGGCTAGGCCACTCCTGAGGAGGTCTTGTGTCGTCCGCCTCGCGAGGGTCTTGGATGCCTTGTTGATGAAGATGGATCGTACGGCCTGCTGACTTAGCCACACCGTGGGCCGCAGGCAGGCAAGTCTGGGGACCCCCGTTCCCAGAACGCCGATAGCATGAGCAACTATAATCTCTAATTGTCATTGCAAACATGTTTCATTCATAATAGGCTGAATCAGGAACGATGAACTAATCATATTTACAAAAACAAGATAGGTCGAGTTCATACCAGCTTCTCTCATCTCAATCAGTCCATCATATATCGTCATTATTGCCTTTCACTTGCACGACCGAATGGTGTGGATAATAATCATAGTGCACATGCATTGGACTAAGCTGGAATCTGCAAGCATTTAATACATCGGAGAAGACAAGGTAATATGGGCACTTTGTTAAATCAACAATAATGCATATAAGGGCCACTCAACATTTTCATCATGGTCTTCTCCTCTCGACCCCCAAAGAAAAGAAATAAAACTATTTACACGGGAAAGATCCCAACAAGCAACAGAAGAGCGAGAAATCTTTTTGGGTTTTCTTTTAATTATTACTACTACAGGCATGGAAAGTAAACTAGCTAAAAACTACAACTAATTTTTTTTGGTTTTTCTTAAGGTTTTTCAAACACACAAGAAGAAGGCTTAACACAGAAAGTAAACTAGCATGGATAGTACAATGAAAAAGTATGAGCACTGACAAATGGCATGGGTGTGTGAACATTAATGTAATGTCGGTGAGAAATACGTACTCCCCCAAGCTTAGGCTTTTGGCCTAAGTTGGTCTATGCCCACGGATGGCCTGGCGGATATCCAAAGTTGTAGCTGGGGTCGTACTGAGATGCAGCGGCTACTGCCTGATGAGCTGCAGCTTGGAGGCGAGCTGCCTCCGTCCTCCTCCCATACTCGTTCGCCTCCTCCCTAGTTATAACATATCTCCTTTTTGCCTGAAAATCGAAGAAAGTAGGGGCAGGGAGAGCAACATGGACAGTGCGACTTCTGTCGAAGATTAGTCGGTACTGGAGGAACTGTTCATTCCTCTCAACAAACTGATGGCGAACCATAGCATTATAATCTAGATAAGCAGGAGGCAATTCCAAATCATTTCTACGTATGGGTATATCAAGATAATTAGCTACATGAGTTGCATAAATTCCACCAAACAAATCTCCACTTGTACCGTTATGATGCAACCTTCGTGCAACAATGGACCCCAAGTTATATTGTTTATCTCCTAATACCGCACTCTTGAGGACACAAAGATCCGGAATGCACATGTGACAAGCCTCATCTTTACCGTTAATGCATCTACCTATAAAGAGAGCAAAATAATGTATGGAAGGAAAATGAATGCTCCCAATGGTAGCTTGTGTGATTTATCTAGATTCCCCCATAGTGATACTAGCAAGAAAGTCTTTATATTCAGAGTTGCGAGGTTCACTAACATTGCCCCACAGTGGGAGTTTACAAGCAATATTAAAATCTTCTAAATCCATGGTATATGTGTTGGGGATCGTATCAGAAATTAAAATTTTCTAAGCATCACCAAGATCAATCTATGGAGTCATCTAGCAACGAGAGAGAGAGGAGTGCATCTACATACCCTTGTAGATCGCGAGCGGAAGCGTTCAAGAGAACGGGGTTGATGGAGTCGTACTCGCCGTGATCCAAATCACTGATGATCCTAGCGCCGAACGGACGGCACCTCCGCGTTCAACACACGTACGGAGCGGAGACGTCTCCTCCCTCTTGATCCAGCAAGGGGGAAGGAGAAGTTGATGGAGATCCAGCAGCACGACGGCGTGGTGGTGGAAGCAGCGGGATTCCAACACGGCTTCTCCAAGCGCTATTGGAGGAGGAAGAGGTGTCACGGGAGGGAGAGGGAGGCGCCAGGGCTTAGGGTGCGGCTGCCCTCCCTCCCCTCCACTACATATAGGGGCTAGGGGGGCTCATTCCCCCCTTGGAGATCCCATCTAGAGGGGGGCGGCGGCCCCTCGGGGGGCAACGGCTCCCTTAGGGTTTAACCAGGGGGGCGCATGCCCCCTCGGGGGGCAACGGTCCCCTAGAGTTTCCAACCCTAGGCGCCTTGGGCCCTTGGGTGGGGCGCACCAGCCCACCAGGGGCTGGTTCCCATGCCACTTCAGCCCATGAGGCCCTCCGGGATAGGTGGCCCCACCCGGTGGACCCCCGGGACCCTTTCGGTGGTCCCGGTACAATACCGGTGATCCCCGAAACTCTCCCGGTGGCCGAAACTGGACTTCCTATGTATAAATATTTACCTCCGGACAATTCCGGAACTCCTCGTGACGTCCGGGATCTCATCCGGGACTCCGAACAACTTTCGGTTAACCGCATACTAATATCTCTACAACTCTAGCATCACCGAACCTTAAGTGTGTAGACCCTACGGGTTCGGGAATCATGCAGACATGACCGAGACTGCTCTCTAGCCAATAACCAACAGCGGGATCTGGATACCCATGTTGGCTCCCACATGTTCCACGATGATCTCATCGGATGAACCACGATGTCGAGGATTCAAGCAATCCCGTATACAATTCCCTTCGTCAATCGGTATGTTACTTGCCCGAGATTCGATCGTCGGTATCCCAATACCTCGTTCAATCTCGTTACCGGCAAGTCACTTTACTCGTTCCGTAATGCATGATCCCGTGACTAACTACTTAGTCACATTGAGCTCATTATGATGATGCATTACCGAGTGGGCCCAGAGATACCTCTCCGTCATACGGAGTGACAAATCCCAGTCTCGATCTGTGCCAACCCAACAGACACTTTCGGAGATACCTGTAGTGCACCTTTATAGCCACCCAGTTACGTTGTGACGTTTGGTACACCCAAAGCATTCCTACAGTATCCGGGAGTTGCACGATCTCATGGTCTAAGGAAATGATACTTGACATTAGAAAAGCTTTAGCAAACGAACTACACGATCTAGTGCTATGCTTAGGATTGGGTCTTCTCCATCACATCATTCTCCTAATGATGTGATCCAATGACATCCAATGTCCATGGTCAGGAAAACATAACCATCTATTGATCAACGAGCTAGTCAACTAGAGGCTCACTAGGGACATGTTATGGTCTATGTGTTCACACATGTATTACGATTTCCGGATAACACAATTATAGCATGAACAATAGACAATTATCATGAACAAGGAAATATAATAATAACCATTTTATTATTGCCTCTAGGGCATATTTCCAACAGTCTCCCACTTGCACTAGAGTCAATAATCTAGTTACATTGTGATGAATCGTACACCCATAGAGTTCTCGTGTTGATCATGTTTCGCCCGTGGAAGAGGTTTAGTCAACAGATCTGCGACATTCAAATCCGTATGCACTTTACAAATATCTATGTCTCCATTTTGAACATTTTCACGAATGGAGTTGAAGCGAAGCTTGATGTGCCTGGTCTTCTTGTGAAACCTGGGCTCCTTGGCAAGGGCAATAGCTCCAGTGTTATCACAAAAGAGAGTCATCGGCCCCGATGCTTTGGGAATAACTCCTAGGTCGGCAATGAACTCCTTCATCCAGATTGCTTCATGTGCTGCCTCCGAGGCCGCCATGTACTCCGCTTCACATGTAGATCCCGCCACGACGCTTTGCTTGCAACTGCACCAACTGACTGCCCCACCATTCAAAATATACACGTATCCGGTTTGTGACTTAGAGTCATCCAGATCTGTGTCGAAGCTAGCATCGACGTAACCCTTTACAACGAGTTCTTCGTCACCTCCATAAACGAGAAACATATCCTTAGTCCTTTTCAGGTACTTCAGGATGTTCTTGACCGCTGTCCAGTGTTCCATGCCGGGATTACTTTGGTACCTTCCTACCAAACTTACAGCAAGGTTTACATCAGGTCTGGTACACAGCATGGCATACATAATAGACCCTATGGCCGAGGCATAGGGGACGACACTCATCTTTTCTCTATCTTCTGTCGTGGTCGGGCATTGAGCCGTGCTCAATTTCACACCTTGCAATATAGGCAAGAACCCCTTCTTGGACTGATCCATATTGAACTTCTTCAATATCTTGTCAAGGTATGTGCTTTGTGAAAAACCTATGAGGTGTCTCGATCTATCTCTATAGATCTTGATGCCTAATATGTAAGCAGCTTCTCCAAGGTCCTTCATTGAAAAACACTTATTCAAGTAGGCCTTTATGCTTTCCAAGAACTCTATATCATTTCCCATCAATAGTATGTCATCCACATATAATATGAGAAATGCTACAGAGCTCCCACTCACTTTCTTGTAAACACAGGCTTCTCCATAAGTCTGTGTAAACCCAAACGCTTTGATCATCTCATCAAAGCGAATGTTCCAACTCCGAGATGCCTGCACCAGCCCATAGATTGAGCGCTGGAGCTTGCATACCTTGTCAGCATTCTTAGGATCGACAAAACCTTCCGGCTGCATCATATACAATTCTTCCTTAAGGAAGCCGTTAAGGAATGCCGTTTTGACGTCCATTTGCCATATTTCATAATCGTAGAATGCGGCAATTGCTAACATGATTCGGACGGACTTCAGCTTCGCTACGGGTGAGAAGGTCTCATCATAGTCAACTCCTTGAACTTGTCGATAACCCTTAGCGACGAGTCGAGCTTTATAGATGGTAACATTTCCATCCGCGTCCGTCTTCTTCTTAAAGATCCATTTATTTTCTATCGCTCGCCGATCATCAGGCAAGTCTGTCAAAGTCTATACTTTGTTTTCATACATGGATCCTATCTTGGATTGCATGGCTTCAAGCCATTTGTTGGAATCTGGGCCCGCCATTGCTTCTTCATAGTTCGAAGGTTCACCGTTGTCCAACAACATGATTTCCAGGATAGGGTTGTCGTACCACTCTGGTGCGGAACGTGTTCTTGTGGACCTACGAAGTTCAGTGGTAACTTGATCATGATCGTCATCATTAACTTCCTCTCTAGTCGGTGCAGGCACCACAGAAACATTTTCTTGTGCCGCGCTACTTTCTGGTTCGAGAGGGGTCATCTCATCAAGTTCCACTTTCCTCCCACTTACTTCTTTCGAGAGAAACTCTTTCTCCAGAAAGGACTCGTTCTTGGCAACAAAGATCTTGCCTTCGGATCTGAGGTAGAAGGTATACCCAATGGTTTCCTTAGGGTATCCTATGAAGACGCATTTTTCCGACTTGGGTTCGAGCTTTTCAGGTTGAAGTTTCTTGACATAAGCATCGCATTCCCAAACTTTAAGAAACGACAGCTTAGGTTTCTTTCCAAACCATAATTCATACGGTGTCGTCTCAACGGATTTCGACGGAGCCCTATTTAAAGTGAATGCGGCAGTCTCTAAAGCATAACCCCAAAATGATAGCGGTAGATCGGTAAGAGACATCATAGATCGCACCATATCCAATAGAGTGCGATTACGACGTTCGGACACACCATTACGCTGAGGTGTTCCAGGCGGCGTGAGTTGTGAAACAATTCCACATTTCCTTAAGTGTGTGCCAAATTCGTGACTCAAATATTCCCCTCCACGATCTGATCGTAAGAACTTTATTTTCCTGTCACGTTGATTTTCAACCTCACTCTGAAATTTCTTGAACTTTTCAAAGGTCTCAGACTTGTGTTTCATTAAGTAGACATACCCATATCTACTCAAGTCATCAGTGAGGGTGAGAACATAACGATAGCCACCGCGAGCCTCAACGCTCATTGGACCGCACACATCAGTATGTATGATTTCCAATAAGTTGGTTGCTCGCTCCATTGTTCCGGAGAACGGAGTCTTGCTCATTTTGCCCATGAGGCATGGTTCGCACGTGTCAAATGATTCATAATCAAGAGACTCCAAAAGTCCATCTGCATGGAGTTTCTTCATGCGTTTGACACCAATGTGACCAAGGCGGCAGTGCCACAAGTATGTGGGACTATCATTATCAACCTTACATTTCTTGGCATTCACACTATGAATATGTGTAACATCACGTTCGAGATTCATTAAGAATAAACCATTGACCAGCGGGGCATGACCATAAAACATATCTCTCATATAAATAGAACAACCATTATTCTCGGATTTAAATGAGTAGCCATCTCGCATCAAACGAGATCCAGATACAATGTTCATGCTCAAAGCTGGCACTAAATAACAATTATTGAGGTTTAAAACTAATCTCGTAGGTAAATGTAGATGTAGCGTGCCGACTGCGATCACATCGACCTTGGAACCATTCCCGTCGCGCATCGTCACCTCGTCCTTCGCCAGTCTCCGCTTATTCCGCAGCTCCTGCTTTGAGTTACAAATATGAGCAACCGCACCGGTATCAAATACCCAGGAGCTACTACGAGCGCTGGTTAGGCACACATCAATAACATGTATATCACATATACCTTTGGTATTGCCGGCCCTCTTATCCGCTAAGTACTTGGGGCAGCTCCGCTTCCAGTGACCGTTTCCCTTGCAATAAAAGCACTCAGTCTTAGGCTTGGGTCCATTCTTTGTCTTCTTCCCGGCAGCTTGCTTACCGGGCGCGGCAACTCCCTTGCCGTCTTTCTTGAAGTTCTTCTTACCCTTGCCTTTCTTGAACTTAGTGGTTTTATTCACCATCAACACTTGATGTTCCTTTTTGATCTCCACCTCCGCTGATTTCAGCATTGAATATACCTCAGGAATGGTCTTTTCCATCCCCTGCATATTGAAGTTCATCACAAAGCTCTTGTAGCTAGGTGGGAGCGACTGAAGGATTCTGTCAACGACCGCGTCATCCGGGAGATTAACTCCCAGCTGAGACAAGCGGTTGTGTAACCCAGACATTTTGAGTATGTGCTCGCTAACAGAACTATTCTCCTCCATCTTACAACTGTAGAACTTGTTGGAGACTTCATATCTCTCGACCCCGGGCATGAGCTTGGAAAACCATTTTCAGCTCTTGGAACATCTCATATGCTCCGTGCTGCTCGAAACGCTTTTGGAGCCCCGGTTCTAAGTTGTAAAGCATGCCGCACTGAACCAGGGAGTAATCATCAACACGTGTTTGCCAAGCGTTCATAACGTCTTGGTTTGCTGGGATGGGTGCTTCACCTAGCGGTGCTTCAAGGACATATGCTTTCTTGGCAGCTATGAGGATGATCCTCAAGTTCCGGACCCAGTCTGTATAGTTGCTACCATCGTCTTTCAGCTTGGTATTCTCTAGGAACGCGTTGAAGTTGAGGTTGACATTAGTGTGGGCCATTTGATCTACAAGACATATTGTAAAGATTTTAGACTAAGTTCATGGTAATTAAGTTCATCTAATCAAATTATTAATGAACTCCCACTCAGACAGACATCCCTCTAGTCATCTAAGTGATACATGATCCGAGTCAACTAGGTCGTGTCTGATAATCACGTGAGACGGACTAGTCATCATCGGTGAACATCTTCATGTTGATCGTATCTTCTATATGACTCATGTTCGACCTTTCGGTCTTCCGTGTTCCGAGGCCATGTCTGTACATGCTAGGCTCGTCAAGTCAACCTAAGTGTATTGCGTGTGTAAATCTGGCTTACACCCGTTGTATGCGAACGTTAGGACCTATCACACCCGATCATCACGTGGTGCTTCGGAACAACGGACTTTAGCAACGGTGCACAGTTAGGGGGAACACAATTCTTGAAATTTTAGCGGGGGATCATCTTATTTACGCTACCGTCGTTCTAAGCAAATAAGATGTAAAACATGATAAACATCACATGCAATCAAATAGTGACATGATATGGCCAATATCATTTTGCTCCTTTTGATCTCCATCTTCGGGGCGCCATGATCATCATCGTCACCGGCATGACACCATGATCTCCATCATCGTGTCTTCATGAAGTTGTCTCGCTAACTATTACTTCTACTACTATAGCTAACGGTTAGCAATAAGGTAAAGTAATTACATGACGTTCCAGTTGACACGCAGGTCATAAATAAATTAAGACAACTCCTATGGCTCCTGCCGGTTGTCATACTCATCGACATGCAAGTCGTGATTCCTATTACAAGAACATGATCAATCTCATACATCACATATATCATTCATCACATCCTTTTTGGCCATATCACATCACACGGCATATGCTGCAAAAACAAGTTAGACATCCTCTAATTGTTGTTGCAAATTTTTACGTGGCTGCTATAGGTTTCTTAGCAAGAACGTTTCTTACCTACGCCAAAACCACAACGTGATATGCCAATTTCTATTTACCCTTCATAAGGACCCTTTTCATCGAATCTGATACGACTAAAGTAGGAGAGACAGACACCCGCTAGCCACCTTATGCAACTAGTGCATGTCAATCGGTGGAACCTGTCTCACGTAAGTGTACGTGTAAGGTCGGTCCGGGCCGCTTCATCCCACGATGCCGCCGGATCAAGATAAGACTAGTAACGGTAAGTAAATTGACAAAATCGACACCCACAACAACTTGTGTTCTACTCGTGCATAGAAACTAAGCATAGACCTAGCTCTGATACCACTGTTGGGGATCGTATCAGAAATTAAAATTTTCTACGCATCACCAAGATCAATCTATGGAGTCATCTAGCAACGAGAGAGACAGGAGTGCATCTACATACCCTTGTAATTGCGAGCGGAAGTGTTCAAGAGAACGGGGTTGATGGAGTCGTACTCGTCGTGATCCAAATCACCGATGATCCTAGCGCCGAACGGACGGCACCTCCGCGTTCAACACACGTATGGAGCGGAGGCGTCTCCTCCTTCTTGATCCAGCAAGGGGGAAGGAGAAGTTGATGGAGATCCAGCAGCACGACGGCGTGGTGGTGGAAGCAGCGGGATTCCAGCAGGGCTTCGCCAAGCGCTACTGGAGGAGGAAGAGGTGTCACGGGAGGGAGAGGGAGGCGCCAGGGCTTAGGGTGCGGCTGCCCTCCCTCCCCTCCACTATATATAGGGGCTAGGGGGGCGCATGCCCCCCTTGGAGATCCCATCTAGAGGGGCGGCGGCGGCCCCTCGGGGGGCAACGGCCCCCTTAGGGTTTCCAACTAGGGGGGCGCATGCCCCCTTGGGGGCAACGGCCCCCTAGGGTTTCCAACCCTAGGCGCCTTGGGCCCTTGGGTGGGGCGCACCAGCCCACCAGGGGCTGGTTCCCATGCCACTTCAGCCCATGGGGCCCTCCGGGATAGGTGGACCCCCGGGACCCTTCCGGTGGTCCCGGTACAATACCGGTGATCCCCGAAACTCTCCCGGTGGCCGAAACTGGACTTCCTATATATAAATCTTTACCTCCGGACCATTCCAGAACTCCTCGTGACGTCCAGGATCTCATCCGGGACTCCAAACAACTTTCGGTTAACCGCATACTAATATCTCTACAACTCTAGCGTCACCGAACCTTAAGTGTGTAGACCCTACGGGTTCGGGAATCATGCAGACATGACCGAGACCGCTCTCTAGCCAATAACAAACAGCGGGATCTGGATACCCATGTTGGCTCCCGCATGTTCCACGATGATCTCATCGGATGAACCATGATGTCGAGGATTCAAGCAATACCGTATACAATTCCCTTCGTCAATCGGTACGTTACTTGCCCTAGATTCGATCGTCGGTATCCCAATACCTCGTTCAATCTCGTTACCGGCAAGTCACTTTACTCGTTCCGTAATGCATGATCCCATGACTAACTACTTAGTCACATTGAGCTCATTATGATGATGCATTACCGAGTGGGCCCAGAGATACCTCTCCGTCATACGTAGTGACAAATCCCAGCCTCGATCTGTGCCAACCCAACAGACACTTTCGGAGATAGCTGTAGCGCACCTTTATAGCCACCCAGTTACGTTGTGACGTTTGGTATACCCAAAGCATGCCTACGGTATCTGGGAGTTGCACGATCTCATGGTCTAAGGAAATGATACTTGACATTAGAAAAGCTTTAGCAAACGAACTACACGATCTAGTGCTATGCTTAGGATTGGGTCTTGTCCATCACATCATTCTCCTAATGATGTGATCCCGTTATCAATGACATCCAATGTCCATGGTCAGGAAAACGTAACCATCTATTGATCAACGAGCTAGTCAACTAGAGGCTCACTAGGGACATGTTATGGTCTATGTGTTCACGCATGTATTACGATTTCCGGGTCACATAATTATAGCATGAACAATAGACAATTATCATGAACAAGGAAATATAATAATAACCATTTTATTATTGCCTCTAGGGCATATTTCCAACAATATGATTTATCATAAAGATCAAATAAAACAGTGTGAGAATTGCGTGAGGATGTAAATTTAAACCTTCTCACAAAGGAATCAGTTAGGTAACTGTATTGCGGGCACTTATCTGACACGAAGCCCTCAAGATCAGCATTACGCACATACGCGTCAAATTCATCCTTGATACCTGCTCCGACCATAAACTCCTCTGAGGGCCATTCACAAGGCCGCACTTGAGCTTCCCTTGGTAGTTCATTGTTCGGCTCACGTATCACGAGCTTTGGGCCTTGCTCCCTTGAGGAACCACCTTGGTACATTTTCCTAAACATATTTCTTCCTCTGATTTTTTTTTGAAATTTTTAGTGACTCAAAAATAAAAGTGAACCAAACTCAACGAGATTGATAGCAACTACTCCCACAAGTGCCTAGAGACTGTATCATGCATTAGAACTACTTGGGACCATATAAATTTGACATGCTAGCTCAAGAACAGGGTCACCTAAGCAGCAAAAATTTGCAATAAACAAAGCACTTGAACAAAAACTTATTGGACCATTGAAGGAGTCACATACCGAAGAACAATCCCCCAAAATAGTTTGTGAATGAAGCTTTGAGCAAGGAGATCGAAAATGGCAGCAAGATGAGTTAGAACATGGGTTTGAGATATGGGAGGATTTTTTCTGGAGGAAGACGAAGTGAGAGGGTGCGGGAATAAGTGGAGGGGGTCCACGAGGGGCCCATGAGGCAGGGGGGCGCGCCCTGGACCCTCGTGGCCAAGTGGTGGCCCCCTCTGGTGTGTTCTCAGTGCCAGATATTCTTAAATATTCTACAAAAATTTATATTTCTTTTTCAGGACATTTGGAGAACTTTTATTTTCGGGGTATTTTTTATTGCAAGGATAATTCAGAAAACAGACAGAAAAATACTATTTTTGCTTTATTTAATCTAAATAACAGAAAGTAAAAGGAGGGTACAGAGAGTTGTGCTTTCTAACTTCATCCATCTCATGCTCATCAAAAGGAATCCACTAGCAAGGTTGATCAACTCCTGTTAACAAACTCTTTCCGAATAACATGAAACCGGAGAATTTTCGAATAACACTAGGTTACCTCAACGCGGATATGCACATCCCCAACAATAAGAATATCATATTTCTTCTTGGCAGTAGGAAGAGGAAATTCAGAGCCTCCAATAGTGATTGTTGAAATTTTTCCAATAGAATTTATACTGTGGACTTGAGGTTGTTTCCTCGGAAAGTGTACCATATGCTTATTACCATTAACATGAAAAGTGACATTGCCTTTGTTGCAATCAAAAACAACCCCTGCAGTATTGAAAAAGGGTCTACCAAGAATGATATACATACTATCAGCCTCGGGAATATCAAGAATAACAAAGTCCGTTAAAATAGTAACGTTTGCAACCACAACAGGCACATCCTCACAAATACCGACAGGTATAGCAGTTGATTTATCGGCCATTTGCAAAGATATTTCAGTAGGTGTCAACTTATTCAAATCAAGTCAGCGATATAAAGAGAGAGGCATAACACTAACACCGGCTCCAAGATCACATAAAGCAGTTTTAACATAGTTTCTTTTAATGGAGCATGGTATAGTTGGTACTCCTGGATCTCCAAGTTTCTTTGGTATTCCACCCTTAAAAGTATAATTAGCAAGCATGGTAGAAATTTCAGCTTCCGGTATCTTTGTTTTATTTGTAACAATATCTTTCATGTACTTAGCATAAGGATTCATTTTAAGCATATCAGTCAAACGCATACGCAAAAAGATAGGTCTAATCATTTCAGAAAAGCGCTCAAAATCCTCATCATCCTTTTTCTTGGATGGTTTAGGAGGAAAAGGCATGGGTTTCTGAACCCATGGTTCTCTTTCTTTACCGTGCTTCCTAGCAACGAAGTCTCTCTTATCATAACGTTCATTCTTTGATTGTGGGTTATCAAGATCAACAGCAGGCTCAATATCTACATCATTGTTATTGCTAGGTTGAGCATCAACATGAACATCATCATTAACATTATCACTAGGTTCATGTTCATTACCACATTCTGTTCAGCATCAGAAATAGAAATATCATTGGATTCTCAGATGTGTCAACAATAGGTTCACTAGAAGCATGCAAAGTCCTATCATTTTTCTTTTTCTTCTTCTTAGAAGAACTAGGTGCATCAACATTAGTTCTCTGAGAATCTTGCTCAACTCTCTTAGGGTGGCCCTCAGGATACAAAGTTTCCTGAGTCATTTTACCCCCTCTAGTCATAACTCTAACAGCATTATCATTTTTCTTATTATTTAATTCATTGAGCAAATCATTTTGAGCTTTAAGCACTTGTTCTACTTGAGTGGTAACCATAGAAGCATGTTTACTAATAAGTTTAAGTTCACCTTTAACTCTGGACATATAATCACTCAAGTGTTCAATCATATAAGCATTAGGTTTCAATTGTCTATAAGCATTGAAGGTTTCTTGTTTAACAATAAAATTATCAAGCTCATCTAAGCATTGGCTAGCAGACTTATAACGAGGAATATCACCTTCATCAAATCTATAGAGAGAATTTACCTTTACTACCTGTGTCGGGTTATCAAGACCATGTATTTCTTCAATAGGTGGTAAATTCTTAACATCTTCAGCTCTAATACCCTTTTCTTTCATAGATTTCTTTGCCTCTTGCATATCTTCAGGACTGACAAATAGAATACCCCTTTTCTTCGGAGTTGGTTTAGGAGTTGGTTCAGGAAGTGTCCAATTATTATCATTACTCAACATATTATTCAATAGCAATTCAGCTTAATCAACAGTTCTTTCCCTGAACACACAACCAGCACAACTATCCAGGTGGTCTCTGGAGCATCGGTTAGTCCATTCTAAAAGATATCAAGTATTTCATTTTTCTTGAGAGGATGATTAGGCAAAGCATTAAGTAATTGGAGAAGCCTCCCCCAAGCTTGTGGGAGACTCTCTTCCTTAATTTGCACAAAATTATATATTTCCCTTAAGGCAGCTTGTTTCTTATGAGTGGGGAAATATTTAGTAGAGAAGTAATAAATCATATCCTGGGGACTACGCACACAACCAGAAGTAAGAGAATTAAACCATATTTTAGCATCACCCTTTAATGAGAACGGAAATAACTTAAGGATATAGTAGTAACGAATTTTTTCCTCATGAGTGAATAGGGTGGCTATATCATTCAATTTAGTAAGATGTGCCACAACAATTTCAGATTCATAGCAATAAAAAGGATCAGATTCAACCAAAGTAATCAACTCAGGATCGACAGAGAAATCATAATCCTTATCAGAAATACAAATAGGTGAAGTAGCAAAAGCAGGGTCATATTTCATTCTAGCATTCAAAGATTTTTCTTTCAGCTTAGCAAATAGTTTCTTAAGATCA
The DNA here is from genome assembly GCF_002575655.3 of Aegilops tauschii subsp. strangulata. Lineage (NCBI taxonomy): Eukaryota > Viridiplantae > Streptophyta > Magnoliopsida > Poales > Poaceae > Aegilops > Aegilops tauschii. Next base: position 258,727,467 of record NC_053037.3, read on the forward strand.
TATCTATCTTTGCAAGCAAAAAAGTCTCTAGCAGTTTCTTCATCCATAACATAACCTCAGGTACATCAGGCAATTCATATCTAGGGGGAGAATCTTCATCATCACTTTCATCAATATTATCAGTTTCAATAATTTCATTCTCTCTAACCCTAGCAAGTTGTTCATCAAGAAATTCACCTAATGGCACAGTATTATAAAGCATAGAAGTAGTTTCATCATAAGTATCATGCAAATCAGAAGTGGCACCATCAATAACATGTGACATATCAGAATCAATAGCAGGAGTAGGTGTCGCAAGTTTACTCATAACAGAAGGTGAATCAAGTGCAGAGCTACATGGAAGATTTTTACCTCCCCTCGTAGTTGAGGGATAAATCTTGGTTTTTATGTCTTTCAAGTTCCTCATAGTGATCAGCAGATATAAATCCCAAGTGACTCAAAGAATAGAGCTATGCTCCCCGGCAACAGCACCAGAAAATAGTCTTGATAACCCACAAGTATAGGGGATCGCAACAGTTTTCGAGGGTAGAGTATTCAACCCAAATTTATTGATTCGACACAAGGGGAGCCAAAGAATATTCTTAAGTATTAGCAGTTGAGTTGTCAATTCAACCACACCAGGAAAACTTAATATCTGCAGCAAAGTGTTTAGTAGCAAAGTAGTATGGAAGTAACGGTAACGGTGGCAAAGGTAACACTAGCAACTTTGTAGTAATTGTAACAATGGCAACGGAAAAGTAACTATGCAAAGATCAATATGCGAAAAGCTCGTAAGCATTGGATCAGTGATGGATAATTATGTCGGATGCAATTCCTCATGCAACAGTTATAACATAGGGTGACACAGAACTAGCTCCAGTTCATCAATGTAATGTAGGCATGTATTCCGAATATAGTCATACGTGCTTATGGAAAAGAACTTGCATGCCATCTTTTGTCCTACCCTCCCGTGGCAGCAGGGTCCTATTGGAAACTAAGGGATATTAAGGCCTCCTTTTAATAGAGTACCGGACCAAAGCATTAACACTTAGTGAATACACGAACTCGTCAAACTATGGTCATCACCGGGAGTGGTCCCGATTATGGTCACTTCGGGGTTGCCAGATCATAACACATAGTAGGTGACTATTGACTTGCAAGATAGGATCAAGAACTCACATATATTCATGAAAACATAATAGGTTCAGATTTGAAATCATGGCACTCGGGCCCTAGTGACAAGCATTAAGCATAGCAAAGTCATAGCAACATCAACCTCAGAACATAATGGATACTAGGGATCAAACCCTAACAAAACTAACTCGATTACATGATAAATCTCATCCAACCTATCACCGTCCAACAAGCCTACGATGGAATTACTCACGCACGGCGGTGAGCATCATGAAATTGGTGATGGAGGAAGGTTTATGATGACGACGACGACGGATTCCCCTCTCCGAAGCCCGAACGGACTCCAGATCAGCCCTCCCGAGAGAGATTAGGGCTTGGCGGCGGCTCCGTATCGTAAAACGCGATGAATCCTTCTCTCTGATTTTTTCTCCTCGAACGTGAATATATAGAGTTGGAGTTGACGTCAGTGGAGCCTCAGGGGGCCCACGAGGCAGGGGGCGCCCCCAGGGGGTGGGCGCGCCCTCCACCCTCGTGGACAGGGTTGGGCCCCCTAGTGTTGATTCTTTCGCCAGTATTTTTTATTAATTCCAAAAATATTCTCCGTGAAGTTTCAGGTCATTCCGAGAACTTTTATTTCTGCACAAAAATAATACCATGGCAATTCTGCTGAAAACAGCGTTAGTCCGGGTTAGTTCCATTCAAATCATGCAAGTTTGAGTCCAAAACAAGGGCAAAAGTGTTTGGAAAAGTAGATACATTGGAGACGTATCACAAACTTAGGATCACATTTCATTCTAATATTCAAAGATTTTTCTTTATACTTGCATAGTAATTTCTCTAGATCATCTCTATCATTGCAAGCAAGAATATCTCTAGTTGTTTCTTCACTCATAACATAACCTTCCGGTACCTTAGGCAATTCATATCTAGGAAGGCTAGTTCTAGCAGGTGTTTCAGGAGTTTCAGTTTCAAGCTCATCATCAGATTCAACAACATCATGTTGTATTACTCTAGCAATTTGGGCATCAAGAAAATCACCAAGTGGCACATCATCATTATCAAGCAAGGTACTAGCATCATCATAAGCATTATCCATAGCAGAAGTAGCATCATCTATAACTTGCGACATATTAGAATTGATAGCATGTGGTAGTGTTGCAAGTTTACTCATAACAGAAGGTGAATATAAAGCAGAACTGGATGGCAGTTCCTTACCTCCCCTCGTCTTTGAGGGAAATATCTTAGTCTTTGGATCCTTCAGATTCTTCATAGTGATAATATGATAATAATCCCAAGTGACTCAACAAATATAGCTATGCTCCCCGGCAACGGCGCCAGAAAAAGGTCTTGATAACCCACAAGTATAGGGGATCGCAACAGTTTTTGAGGGTAGAGTATTCAACCCAAATTTATCGATTCGACACAAGGGGAGCCAAAGAATATTTGAAGGTATTAGCAGTTGAGTTGTCAATTCAATCACACCTGGAGATTAATTATCTGCAGCAAAGTGATCAGTAGCAAAGTAATATGATAGTTTTGATAATAGTGACAGCAGCAACAGTAACAGTAACAGTGATAGCAGTAATTTTGTAGCAAGTGCAACAGTAACAGCAGCAGTAGTAACTTAGCAAGAACAATATAGGGTAAATTTGTAGGCATTGGATCGGTGACTTGTTGGAGGATATTCATCATGTGACAGTTATAACCTAGGGCGATATGGCACTAGCTCCAGTTCATCGATATAATATAGGCATGTATTCCGTAAATACTCATACGTGCTTTATTAAAAGAACTTGCATGACATCTTTTGTCCTACCCTCCCGTGGCAGCGGGGTCCGTATTGGAAACTAAGGGATATTAAGGCCTCCTTTTAATAGAGAACCGGAACAAAGCATTAACACATAGTGAATACATGAACTCCTCAAACTACGGTCATCACCGGAGTGGGCCCGGTTGTTGTCACTCCGGGGTTGCGGGATCATAACACGTAGTAGGTGACTATAACTTGCAAGATCGAATCTAAAACATGGATATAATGATGAATTCATAAACGGTTCAGATCTGAGTTCATGGCACCCGGGCCCAAAGTGACAAGCATTAAGCATAGCAAAGTCATAACAACATCAATCTAGGAACATAGTGGATAGTAGGGATCAAGCCCTAACAAAACTAACTCGATTACATGATGAATCTCATCCAACTCCTCACCGACCAGCGAGCCTACGAAGGAATTACTCACTCCCGGTGGGGAGCATCATGGAATTGGCGATGGAGATGGGTTGGTGATGATGAAGAACGAAGATCCCCCTCTCCGGGGCCCCAAACAGACTCCAGATCTGCCCTCCCGAGGAAGAACAGGGCTTGGCGGCGGTTCCATCTCGTGGAATGCGATAATTCTTTCTCCTTGATTTTTTCTGGAATAATGTGATTTTATAGTATCAGGGGGGTTGTCAACGGGGCCACCAGGTGGGTACAACCCACCTGGGCGCGCCAGGAGAAGGGGGCGCGCCCTGGTGGGTTGTGCCCACCCAGGTGCCCCTCTTCGGCAGGTCTTGGCTCCAGAAATTCTTATTATTGATATAAAAAATCCTTGCAAAGTTTCGTTCCATTCCGAGAACTTTTATTTCTGCACAAAAACAACACCATGGTAGTTCTGCTGAAAACAGCGTCAGTCCAGGGTTAGTTTCATTCAAATCATGCAAATTAGAGTCCAAAACAAGAGGAAAAGCGTGAGAAAAAGTAGATACGTTGGAGACGTATCACTACCCGAGATCATCCGGTTTTGACACCGACATGCGCCAAGCGAAGTTCCTTCGTCTTGAGGCGAGCGTCGACATCAGCAAGTTCTCCTCCAAGTTAGATCAACGCGCCCATCGCCTCACGAAAAAGCTCATGGCGGACAGTGCTGCGCCTGCGCGCAAGCTCCAGCGCGTGGACAAGCCCACCCTCCACGTCGGGGGCTGTCGGAGAGGCGCGGAGTGGCTCGCCTACCTCCGGCGGGGGGCTGGAGGCCGGTGCCTTCCCGACCGCTCTTTGGGCCTCGGCAAAGGTGCTGAGCGACACGGCCTCACTGCTCGGAGATGAAGCCGGCGCTGGGGGTGCCCAGCCACCAATGACAACCATCGAAGGAGCTCTCGGAATGCCTCCTGCGCCCCAGGCCAGGCCATGAAGGAAGGATGTCGGAAGCTCAGGATCACGGCCCCCCAGCAGCGCATCCGTCGCTCGGGCTGGCCCCGTGCCTCACGCGGGAGCCGGGTGCGGGAGGCCGAACCAGGAGAGGCCCAGGGACCTCCTGAGGACGCTTCCCCGGAGGTTTCGCCGCCACAGTCGAAGGGATCCTGAGGAGCCATTGTCAGGGAAGGATGGAACACACAGGAAATCATGAAGATAAGGTACTTACTCGTCTATGGCTATGTATTTCCTCTGCTTCAGCGGCCGGTAGGCATCACCACTGCAGCTCGGAGACCCTTTCCTCTTGCGGAGTGCTTCGAGGTTCAGGCGAAGCTGGCCAAGGTCTGGGGCGTGGTCGTCTGCATCTGGGGCACTCGGCGGGGCTACTAGGGCGGCGACCTTAGGGGCACCAGGCTATATCCACTCACCAGCCGCCACCTCAGGACCGCTCGCCCAAGCTTCGGGAGCTGTCGCCTCAGGAGCGTCGGACTGCGCCAGCTCTCCAGCTGCCTCCTCAGGACTGCTCACCCGAGCTTCGGGGGCTGTTGCCTCAGGAGCGTCGGACTGCGCTAGCCCTCCAGCGGCCACCTCAGGGGTGCCCGCCAGAGCCTCGGGGGCAGCTGCCTCAGGAGCACCTGTTGACGCCAGTTCCCCAGCAGCCGCCCCAGCGGTACCCGGCGGTGTTCGCCCCCCTGCATCCACATCTGGGGCGCGCGTCGCAGGGTCGGCGAGCAAGGGAACCACGAAGACGGGATTCTCGCGAGGCCCTTCAAGGCCCGCCGGGCGCAGCTCCCATTCGTCAAAAAGGGGCATCTGCCTCACGAAATCCTCCTTGTTAGAGCATTTGTACAGGAGGCAGCCCTCCTCCGGAAGTGCGGCTGGCGCCGGGTCGCCCGTCAGAAGCTCGAGCACCGTGTGCAACGTCTTGGAAGGAAGCGCCGACATCTGGAGCCTCATGGGGTCCTTGGTGTCGGTGAAGGCCCACATTGGGCGAGAATGGCGCTGGAGCGGAGCGATGCGCCACCGGATGAACTCCTTCACCACCATCGGCGCCGTCACCCTGACCTTCTTCAACCTGGTCAGCCGAGACTAGACATAGGCGAGCTAATGGCCGACAAGCTTCACGTGCCCCTAGCCGGAGCTGGGTACGGCTGGCACTCGCGGAAGCAGGAGCAAGGAGTTGAGCACGTCGGCGTCCACATATACCCACCGCTTCCGGAACCCCCTCACATCTGGCGAGAGCTCGAAGTCGATGCCTGAGCCAGCTGTCGCCGCTACGGCCTGGAAGGCCATGCACCCTGAGCGCTGGCGGGCATCAACCAGATGAAGCGAGAAGAAATGGCGAAACAGGGCCACGGAAGGGGCGATGCCCACCATAGCCGCACAAAGGAAGGCAAAGACAGCGAGGAGGATGATGGATTGGGGGTCCAGGTCTGGATTTGGTAATGCAAGAGTATAGCATTGAAGAAATCGGAGAAAGGGTGATCAGGCCAGCAAGGAGGGCGTGAAGATGGATGGGGATCTCGGTGGCTTCCATGTCGATCATGGCCCGAGAAGCAGGCCAAGCCGTCGTTGCCTTCCACTCATTGGAATCGGCGGCGAGGGCCAGGCGGACCTTGGGCAACCCCTCTTGATTGACCACCGTCGACCGCTCAAGAGCAGACTCAAAGACCGACTAGGATTCGACCAGAGCGTAGGTTTTCCCCTTCTTCTTCGACCGCAGGGCCATGGCGGCAAGAGAGGGCCGGCACTGGCGGCAAATCTAGGAGAAGATCCGTGTTTCCTCAGGAAGGTGGAGGATCCAAGGGCGAGCACGGCAAGCAATGAAGACGGAGCTGCGATGGCAACGGGCGACCGCCGTGCCTGGTGGATATCAAGGCTGCATGGGGCAGTGGGGGCACCCATGTCCCGTCAAGCGCCACGCGTCAACCGAGGCCGCAGACGATTGGGGCCCGCGGCGCTTCTCACTTGCCCTTTGGCTTCGCCTCGAAGCCAAGTTCGAGCGCGCCTTGGGCCCGGGGGCTACTTTCGGAGTTCTGGGAATGGGGGTAACCAGACTTGCCTGCCCGCGGCCCATGGCGTGGCTCCATCGACGGCCCGGTATGGCCTAGCTTCAACATCAACAACTCAAGACCCTCGCGAGAGGCCAGGCCTCACGAGGCGGATGACACCAAGACCTCCACGAGGAGCAGTCTCTCCAGGCTAGCTCCCGAGGAGCGGATATTTCTATGCAAGCCTCACCTCGTGAGGCCTAGATGACATGAGCCATGACGACCAGGGCCAGGCGGGCGCCAGCGGGCGCAGTGTACCAGTTTCCTCTTTGGTGCTAAGGAGGCAAGCGCAGGCGCGGAGTCCCGGGGAATCAGCCAAAGGTTTCCATTCCCGTGCAACAAGACCAAGACCGCCAGGACGGCAGGACGGAGGTCATCGCCGAGCCCACCCCGATGTCACGACCAGAGGCTTTTGCACGCGAAGACTGCTTTTGTCAGGATAGCGTGTACTATTAGTTGTCTTCCTTTGAATTTGGCCGTTGTGGGATCCCTCCCCGCCTTCATTTAGGAAGAGGACCAAGGCCACTATAAATAGGACTTAGCCACCACCATAGAAGGGGACGGATCCATTCCACCCTCAAATCCACCAGCTCACTAGAGCCCAAGTACACCTCTCCTCCTGAGGTTGTTCACCACTGTACTAGTCCATCCTCAGCCCCTCGAGACTAATCCACCACAAAGCAGGAGTAGGGTTTTACACCGCAAGGTGGCCCAAACCTGGGTAAACTATTGTGTCTCTTTTCCATTCAATTCGTCGAGCTAGGCCGTGAGATTAGCGAGTAGGCAGACTGGGGAGGATGAGTTCTTCGCACGCACCCCAGAGTTTGAACCTATCAAGGGTTTGCGGAACCCGAAATCTGGCAATTGGTGTTCTGTGAACGGGGGTACCCAGACTTGCCTGCCTGCGGCCCGCGGCGTGGCTCCATCAGCAGCCTGGTACGACCCATCTTCAGTACCAACGACACAAGACCCTCGCGAGGGGCCAAGCCTCGCGAGGCGGACGACGCCAAGGCCTCCAGAAGGAGCGGCCTCCTCAGGCTGGCTCCTGAGGAGCGGAGATCTCTATGCAAGCCCTCACCTAGTGAGGTTCAGATGATGTGAGCCATGACGACCGAGGCCAGGCGGGCACCAGTGGGCGCAGTAACAGCAATTTCCTCTTTGGTGCTAAAGAGGCAAGCGCAGGCGCGGAGTCCCGATGAATCAGCCAAAGGTTTCAATTTCCATGCAACAAGACCAAGACCGCCGGGACGGCAGGATGGAGGTCATTGCCGAGCCCACCATGGCATCATGACCAGAGGCTTTGCAGGCGAAGACTACCTTTTGTCAGGATAAGATGTACTAGTTGTCTCCCTTCGAATTTGGCCATTGTGGGATCCCTTCCCTCCTTCATTTTGGGGAGAGGACCAAGGCCACTATAAGTAGAACAGCACCACCACCGTAGAGAGAGATCCAGATCCATTCCATCCACACACCCACCACCGTTAGCCTGTTCATCAGTTTTTCTTTTTCTCGGATTTTTCGCGATTATTTTCGATCGCGATTTCCGATCTGTTCTTCGCTTTAGTATAACTTTTCGCTCGTTTATCGGAATCAGGCGATTCAAGCGCCTAGAGTTTCATCTCGAAACCCTCTTTTCGTTTAATCAACCTAAACAAGTTTTTGCTACTGTAAAATTTGACTTAGGTCCAGATTAGTAAACGGAGATTGTTTCTTTCGCCGTTTGAGTTTCGTTGCTTCGTTCGATTTGATTCTTTTTGCAAACCGGAGTTCTTAAGTTGAACTTTCTGGTTATATCTCTTATTTTGAGTTTTACCCGTGCACGGTTGCTTGATTGCTTATGTATGTATTGTTTGTTTGCGATAGAGTACCCGGAGTGCGAAGCGTGCTACTACGAGTCTCTAGGTTTCACGGATCATCAGCAAGGCAAGTAACACTTTGATCATACCTCTTTACCACCCAGTTTTATTGCATTAGATCAACCCTCAAACTATTGCATGGTTAGGAACTGTTTAATATGTGGGTTTTGGGAAGTAGATGAGGTAGTACCTATTGCCCTGTTTATTATCAAACCGTTGGGAGTTACTTCTACGTTTGCTTATATTGCTATGCTATGCTCGTAGACGTGGATTGGGTTTGAGTGAATTTCCATGACAGGTGTGAGGATGTTAATTAATGGTTCAACTTAAGGTGGTTACTTTAATTCACATCTGGGTCGATTGAGGCACCTGGGGAACCCAGTGTTGCCTATATTTTTGGATATCCCGGAGTACCCGTGAGATTATCCTATGGACCGCCACCCAGGCTCAAAGGGATCATGAGATTATTCATGCTAGAAACTTCCGTGTGCAGCCACAAGCTATTATGGGCTCTAGCATAGTTGAGTATGTTGCATGACCTCTTTCAGTGGTGGGCTAGCAGATGTAGGGGAAAGTAGGTGTAACTGTCCACCCGGAGTAAAGAGTTATTGTTTCTGAAAGACTGTGTCTCGGTCATCCGTTTCTCAAACACCATGTAGTGCGAGAAATCAAACGGAGGAGATCGAGTCTTGTGGGGAAAAGTGTGCAAACCTCTGCAGAGTGTACAAACTAATCATGGTTAGCCGTGTCCCCGGTTATGGACATCTTGAGTATCTAGTTCTTGGATTATCATGTGAATCTCATCATCATGTTACTTAATTTAATTTGATTGGGTTAATCACGTTCTTAATTGGGATTGATTTGGAGGTACCTTCGCAATGTTTAACAACCACCATGATAGTTTAAAAAATTATTTCTTTGCTGTAGGGAAAAATTGGCTTTTCGCAAAACTATAACCATAAAGCTTTCCACCAGCCATATATGCATGTAGAGATAGCATTATTCTGTTCATTACTCTCTATGTGTTACTTTGCCAGCATATTCCATGTGCTAACCTGTTTTCGGGCTGCAGCATTCATGTTGCTGACTTTTCAGACGACGAGTAAGGTGCCATAGGTCGTGGTCTTATACTCAGTGATGCCGTTGGAGTTGATGGACTCACTTTATCTTCCAAGCCTTCCGTTGTTATCGTATTTAGATGGCCTTAAGCCATATTAATTGTAATAAGTTCTCTCTAGAGACTATTCGATGTAATAAGTGTGTGATTGCTACTCTGTTATAAATCCTTCAAGTACTGTGCGTGTCAGCATTACCGATCCAGGGATGACACTGATGCACAGAGACTAGACTGTTTGAGGTCTGGTCGCTACAAGATGGTATCAGAGCACACGCTGACTGTAGGACACGGCCACTAAGCTAAAGCCCTAGATCACTACTCTCTTCTCATTTCTGACTCCTCTCCTTTCTTCCACTCTTTTAGGATGGCGGATGCAAGGAACAAATTCGCGCAACCGGATGAGGATACACCTTTTGGACGACACTTGAAGGAAGTTACTAGGTACCTGAACATCGGAATACCAAGCTTCACCGGGACCTACAACGCCACACTACCAGAAGAGGAGCGCTGGATGATTCAAGTTCAAGTTCCAGGAAGGACGTTCATGCCAGTCACTGAGCCCATAGAGTTTTCCTTTGATGCACCAACCTGGAGTCTAGGAAAGAGCATGGCAGCCCACATCACCATGGGACGCATTGGAGAAGTGTACCACAATGATCTCAAGGATAATATCTATCATATTTGTGGGCGCCGAGATGAGCAATGGGAGATGATCAGCACTAGGAAGGATAGATCTATTGCAGCTTTCATTCAGGAGTTAAACCAGCACATTCGTCGCCAGGAGAACCAGATGTGCGCAGGCATGATAGATCTGAAGAAGGCAAAGACCAGGATCACGGAGCTGGAGGAAGAACTCAAGTCTACACGCGATGGATATGAGGAGGAAATCGCAACATTATTGGAGAAGAATGGCGACCTGACAAAGAAGCTAGGAGTTTTCATGGGAGACCCTGCGCCAGGAGGAGAAGATGACGATTCTACTTGCCCGGGAAACTACATCATCATCGACGACACCGACTCGGACCCCAGTGATGATGATTTGGAGGATGAAGCCGGAGCAGATATCATGGAGTCTTCGACCGATCAAAATTTCTAGTAGACCACCAAATTAGTAGTAGTATTTTCCCCATGTATATAGTATAGTCCAAGCACTTTGTAACGATAGTTAGATCGATTGTATGCCTTGTTTGAATTGATTGGAGTGATATGATTGTGTTTGTCTCATGTGCATATGGGTAGTGTTTTCCCTCTAGATCTCATTCTATCCTATTTTCTCATCTTTTCTAAACCCATTAGATGCCTCCGAGACGCGACACCGGATTTGTTTTCCCACCGGAGGTCACTCGGTTGATTCAGCAGCAGAATGCCCTGATGCAAGTGCTAGTTCAGAACCGAGGCAACAACAACAACAACCCACCACCACCACATGTTGATCACTTAGCCCGTTTCTTGAGCTGAATCCGCCGGTGTTTTCCAGCAGCACCGAGCCGATTGTTGCAGATGATTGGCTCCGCAAGATTGGAAGGGAATTGACCACTGCGGGATGCACAGATGCGGAGAGAGTGCGTTTTGCCGCACATCATCTTGATGGACCTGCAGCATCATGGTGGGAGAATTACACAGCCACTCACCCCATTGACACTGTCACATGGGACTAGTTTCAGCAAGCTTTCCGTACTGCCCATGTTTCAGCAGGAGCTATGGCCATGAAGAAGCGTGAGTTTCGCAACTTACGGCAAGGAGGACGTACCATTGGCCAATACGTGGAGGATTTCAGTAAGTTAGCACGTTATGCCCCAGATGACGTTGCTACGGATGCAGCTAAGCAGGAGAAGTTTCTGGAAGGACTGAATGATGAGCTGAGCATGAAGTTGATGGTGGCAACTTTTAACAACTACCAGGAGTTGGTAGACAGAGCTCTCATGATTGAAGGGAAGCAGCAGCAGATTGAGAGCCATAAGAGGAAGTATGGACAAGGAAAGTACAGTACAGGAGCTCATCAGAAGCCTCGTTTTACCCCGAACTCAGGAGGACACCTTCAGCATAACCACGGAGGTCACAATCACAATGGAGGGAGCTCGCACAATCATAGTGGCCCCAAGAATGGCAATGGGAACGGAGGAAGCAACGGACAGAACCGTACCAACCCATCAACCCCAGCCAAGAGGGATCTGAGCCACATTACTTGTTTCAAGTGCCAGAAGACTGGACATTATGCAACTGAATGTCCGGAAGCTAAGAATGGAAATGGCAATGGAAGCTCGGGGAAGAAGCCGAACCCTTTCAACAGGGGACAGGTGAACCACGTTAACGTGGAGGAGGTTGAAGCACAGCCTGATGCAGTAATAGGTAAGTTTTTGGTTAAGTCATTTACGGCAATCGTTCTTTTTTATACTGGTGCATCACATTCATACATATCAAGGGGATTTGTGGATAAGTATAAGTTACCCACCAAAGTTCTTAGAACACCTATGTTAGTAACCTCGCCAGGAGCAGAGTATATGGCAAGCCAAGGATGTTTTCAGATGCCATTGGCCATAGGTAGGCATGTTTTCCCCTCAGACCTAATAGTTTTGGAGTTGCAAGGTTTGGATGTGATTTTGGGAATGGATTGGCTATCGATGTATGGAGGAAACATCGATTGCGCCAGTAAGACGATCTTGCTTACTACCCCAGAAGGAAGAAGGATTAAGTATGTATCCCGGCATGTGCCGAAGAGGACTCAAGTGAATTCCTTATCAGGAGTTATACAGGAGGAAGTGCCAGTGGTGAAGGATTTCCCTGACGTATTTCCAGAGGAGTTGCCAGGCATGCCACCGGATAGAGACATTGAGTTTTTGATTGAGCTTTTGCCACGCACAGGGCCGATATCTAAGAGACCGTACAGGATGCCCGCTAAGGATTTGGAAGAAATTAAGAAGCAGATTAAGGAGTTACTGGATAAAGGATATATTCGCCCAAGTTCGTCACCTTGGGGATCACCAGTACTTCTAGTGGAGAAGAAAGATGGACCGTTGAGGATGGTTGTTGATTATCGTGGATTGAATGAAGTAACAATCAAGAATAAGTACCCACTGCCGATGATCAATGATCTGTTTGACCGACTACAAGGAGCTAAAGTATTTTCCAAGATTGATTTGCGATCAAGATACCACCAGTTGAAGATTCGAGAGCAGGATATACCCAAGACAGCTTTTACCACAAGGTATGGGCTACATGAGTACACCATTATGTCATTTGGCCTGACTAACGCACCTGCCTATTTCATGAACATGATGAACAAAGTGTTTATGGAGTTTTTGGATAAGTTCGTCGTAGTGTTCATTGATGATATTCTGGTCTATTCGAAGAATGAAGAAGAGCATAAGGAGCATTTGCGTTTGGTACTTGGAAAGCTCAGAGAACATCAGTTATATGCCAAGTTCAGCAAGTTCGAGTTTTGGTTAAAGGAAGTTGGATTCCTTGGACATGTTATATCCGGAGAAGGAATAGCAGTAGATCCCACCAAGGTTAACACTATGACAAATTGGGAATCACCCACGTCAGTTGGAGAGATCCGGAGTTTTCTTGGACTCGCAGGATACTACCGGAGATTCATTGAGAATTTCTCGAAGATTGCAAAACCTATGACCGAGTTGTTGAAGAAGGACACCAACTTCAATTGGACGGAGGAATGTGAGGCTAGTTTCCAGGAGTTGAAGAAACGTTTAGTTACAGCGCCAGTGTTGAATCTGCCAGATCAACGCAAGGATTATGAAGTATATTGTGACGCTTCTCGTCGAGGACTTGGAGCAGTGCTAATGCAGGAGGGAAGAGTTGTTTCGTATGCCTCACGACAACTTAAACCCCATGAGTTGAATTATGCTACACATGATTTGGAGTTAGCAGCCGTAGTGCATGCGTTGAAGACATGGTGGCATTTTCTCATCGGAAACCATTGTGAGGTGTACACGGATCACAAGAGTTTGAAGTACATTTTCACGCAGAAGGAGTTGAATCCCAGGCAAAGGAGATGGTTGGAGCTCATTAAGGATTATGATATGAGATTGCATTATCACCCAGGGAAGGCTAACGTAGTAGCCGATGCGTTGAGCCGCAAGAGCCATGTCAACACACTCATGACTGGAGAGTTACCCAAGGAGTTAGCAGAGGATCTTCGCGAACTATGTTTGGAAATAGTTCCGAGAGGCTATGTAGCAGCATTGGAGATTCAGTCTACTTTGATGGATAAGATCAGAGAAGCTCAGAAGACCGACAAGGAGATTGCTGAGATAAAGGAACGATGAGTAAAGGAAAAGCCAAGGGATTTCGTGAGGATGAGCACGATACCTTATGGTTTGAGGACCGCGTTTATGGGCCCAATGATACAGAGATAAGGAAGTTGATCTTGCAAGAGGCCCATGATTCGTCGTATTCAATTCACCCAGGAAATACTAAGATGTACCTGGATTTAAAGGATAGTTTCTGGTGGACCGGAATGAAGAAGGATATTGCAGAGTATGTAGCAGTTTGTGATGTATGTCAAAGAGTGAAGGCAGAGCATCAGAAGCCAGCAGGATTGCTACAACCATTGCCGATACCCGAATGGAAGTGGGATAAGCTAGGCATGGATTTTATCACGGGATTGCCCAGGACTCGTTCAGGCTATGACTCGATATGGGTTGTAGTCGATCGTTTGACGAAGGTAGCTCATTTCATCCCAGTAAAGACCACTTATACCAGTGCTAAGTTGGCAAAGATATACATGACCAGGATCGTATGTCTGCATGGAGTTCCGAGGACCATTGTATCAGATAGAGGAACCCAGTTTACCTCAAAGTTCTGGCAGCAGTTGCATGAAACTTTGGGTACCAGGCTAGAGTTCAGTACAGCCTTTCATCCATAGACAGATGGATAGACCGAGGGAGTCAATCAGATTTTGGAGGACATGCTGAGAGCTTGTGCGCTAGATTATGGATCCAGTTGGGATGATAATTTACCGTATGCAGAGTTTTCTTACAACAATAGCTACCAATCCAGTTTGAAGGTGGCCCCTTTCGAAGCCTTGTACGGGAGGAGATGCAGGACACCGTTGTTGTGGGACGAAGTTGGAGACCGCCAGTTGTTTGGACCAGATTTGATTAAAGAGTCTGAACAGAAGGTGAAGTTGATTCGCGATAGGCTCAAGGTAGCCCAGTCCAGGCAGAAGAGTTATGCGGATTCTAAACGCAAGGAGACAGTTTACGAAGTCGGAGACAGAGTTTATCTTCGTGTGTCCCCACTTCGAGGAGTTAAGCGTTTTGGAGTTAAGGGAAAGTTAGCGCCACGTTTTGTAGGACCATACAAAGTTTTGGAGCGTATGGGAGAAGTTGCTTACAAGTTGGAATTGCCCGAAGGATTGTCGGGAGTTCACGATGTGTTCCATGTTTCTCAGTTGAAGAAGTGCCACGCAGAGACGGCTGATATTCCTTTGAGAGATACAGTGCCCCTGGAAGCGATTCAGTTGGATAGCGATCTAACCTACGAGGAGAAACCAGTTAAGATTCTTGAGTTTGCCAGCAGGGTCACCCGCAGCAAGGTTATCAAGTTTTCAAAGTTCAGTGGACCCACCATACCGAGGATGAAGCCACCTGGGAGCCAGAGGAAGATCTACAGAAGGACCACCCTCACCTATTTTCTAGCCAACCCGAATCTCGAGGGCGAGATTCATCTTAAGGGGGGTAGGTTTGTAACATCCCAAATTTTCAATTTGGAATGTTATACAATAGATCATCATTGCATATCATATTTTTGTGCATCTTGACTAGATCCTAGAAATTCTACGCAACTCAAGGACCCACGGAGAGAGTTGGGGATTTTGTTATTTTCATATTTGGGTTTTCTCAAATTTTGAAAATAGGATCATTTGATTTTATTTATTTTATCTTCAATTATTTCAATAATAAAAATAAGAGAGAGGGAATAAAATGACTTTCCCAAAATAAAGAAATATTGAGGATTTAATAATAAAATCAAATAAGATTTTATTTCGGATTTTATCGCTATTTTATTTGCCTAGGAAAAATATGCGTTTTTCAAAATTTCATTTTAGGCCCAAATAAATGTTCATCTTGTCCGTCTTGTTTTTAGAGGACGGGGAAAATTTATTTCGGGATTTTTGGTGTCCGTTTA
The DNA here is from genome assembly GCF_002575655.3 of Aegilops tauschii subsp. strangulata. Lineage (NCBI taxonomy): Eukaryota > Viridiplantae > Streptophyta > Magnoliopsida > Poales > Poaceae > Aegilops > Aegilops tauschii. The sequence continues at coordinate 258,742,925 of NC_053037.3, forward strand.
GTATTTATTTTATTTGTTTTTCTGCGCGGAATATTAAAAAAAAAGAGTCCACCGCCTTAGCTGGGCCGTACCCGACCCGGACTCGTCCGGCCGGCCCCTTTAAAAGGCCGCGGCCCGACCCCACCGCCAGCACAAGTCGCTGCCCCCGCAAACCCTAACCCTAACCGTGCCCCGCCGCCGCCGTTGCCGCCGCCCGACGCCGCCGCCCCGTCGTCTCGCCGCCGTCCCGCCAACCACCGCCGGAGCCGCCGCCCGCCGGAGGTAGCCGCCGCCCCGCCCGACCGCCGGTTTTCTTTGAAAACTGATCGGGTTTTTTTCGCGAAACCCTAGATCCGTTTTTTTTTGTTTTTCTCGGTTCGGTTTTTTTAGATTTATTTATTTTGCGGACGTTCGTCCATACGTTCGTTTTAACGAACGGTTTTCGTCGTTTAACCGCAGACAGCGAACGTTCATTCGTTAGCCTGTTCGTCAGTTTTTCTTTTTCTCGGATTTTTCGCGATTATTTTCGATCGCGATTTCCGATCTGTTTTTCGTTTTAGTATAACTTTTCACTCGTTTATCGGAATCAGGCGATTCAAGCGCCTGGAGTTTCATCTCGAAACCCTCTTTTCGTTTAATCAACCTAAACAAGTTTTTGCTACTGTAAAATTTGACTTAGGTCCAGATTAGTAAACGGAGATTGTTTCTTTCGCCGTTTGAGTTTCGTTGCTTCGTTCGATTTGATTCTTTTTGCAAACCGGAGTTCTTAAGTTGAACTTTCTGGTTATATCTCTTATTTTGAGTTTTACCCGTGCACGGTTGCTTGATTGCTTATGTATGTATTGTTTGTTTGCGATAGAGTACCCGGAGTGCGAAGCGTGCTACTACGAGTCTCTAGGTTTCACGGATCATCAGCAAGGCAAGTAACACTTTGATCATACCTCTTTACCACCCAGTTTTATTGCATTAGATCAACCCTCAAACTATTGCATGGTTAGGAACTGTTTAATATGTGGGTTTTGGGAAGTAGATGAGGTAGTACCTATTGCCCTGTTTATTATCAAACCGTTGGGAGTTACTTCTACGTTTGCTTATATTGCTATGCTATGCTCGTAGACGTGGATTGGGTTTGAGTGAATTTCCATGACAGGTGTGAGGATGTTAATTAATGGTTCAACTTAAGGTGGTTACTTTAATTCACATCTGGGTCGATTGAGGCACCTGGGGAACCCAGTGTTGCCTATATTTTTGGATATCCCGGAGTACCCGTGAGATTATCCTATGGACCGCCACCCAGGCTCAAAGGGATCATGAGATTATTCATGCTAGAAACTTCCGTGTGCAGCCACAAGCTATTATGGGCTCTAGCATAGTTGAGTATGTTGCATGACCTCTTTCAGTGGTGGGCTAGCAGATGTAGGGGAAAGTAGGTGTAACTGTCCACCCGGAGTAAAGAGTTATTGTTTCTGAAAGACTGTGTCTCGGTCATCCGTTTCTCAAACACCATGTAGTGCGAGAAATCAAACGGAGGAGATCGAGTCTTGTGGGGAAAAGTGTGCAAACCTCTGCAGAGTGTACAAACTAATCATGGTTAGCCGTGTCCCCGGTTATGGACATCTTGAGTATCTAGTTCTTGGATTATCATGTGAATCTCATCATCATGTTACTTAATTTAATTTGATTGGGTTAATCATGTTCTTAATTGGGATTGATTTGGAGGTACCTTCGCAATGTTTAACAACCACCATGATAGTTTAAAAAAAATATTTCTTTGCTATAGGAAAAATTGGCTTTTCGCAAAACTATAACCATAGAGCTTTCCACCAGCCATATATGCATGTAGAGATAGCATTATTTTGTTCATTACTCTCTATGTGTTACTTTGCCAGCATATTCCATGTGCTGACCCGTTTTCGGGCTGCAACGTTCATGTTGCAGACTTTTCAGACGACGAGTAAGGTGCCATAGGTCGTGGTCTTATACTCAGTGATGCCGTTGGAGTTGATGGACTCACTTTATCTTCCAAGCCTTCCGCTGTTATCGTATTTAGATGGCCTTAAGCCATATTAATTGTAATAAGTTCTCTCTAGAGACTATTCGATGTAATAAGTGTGTGATTGCTACTTTGTTATAAATCCTTCAAGTACTGTGCGTGTCAGCATTACCGATCCAGGGATGACACTGATGCACAGAGACTAGACTGTTTGAGGTCTGGTCGCTACAACTGTTGTGTCCCATTTCCTTCCAGTTCATCGAGCTAGGCCGTGGGGTCGACGAGTTGGCAGACTAGGGAGGTTGAGTTCTTCGCACGCACCCTAGAGTGCGAATCTATCAAGGGTCTGCGGAGCCCGGAATCCGACACTCGTGAATATTCTTTGGCTCCCCTTGTGTCGAATCAATAAATTTGGGTTGAATACTCTACCATCGAAAATTGTTGCGATCCCCTATACTTGTGGGTTATCAGGGGACGCGGAGTCCACCAACAACGGCATGTCGCTGGGACAACTCATCGACGTCTCATCTTACACCGGCGAGGCATAGGGTGGCGCATCGGTGGCTTTGTTAAAATTATGCGTACTTAGCCTTTGTTTATAACCCCGGTCTTTTGTTAGAGCATTGTTTAGGTCAACTGGCTCTATTTAATTACTAAAATTGCTCGATTCAGTAAGAGGGGATTATGTGTTGTAGGCTCTTTTGTGTACCCAAATTAGCAAGCGATGTTAAATTGTGCAATACGTGGATGAGCACAGCACCCAGGGAAATTTCCACCAAAATTTGAATGGTCAAACTCATCGTATGTGCGTAAAGCAAAAGAATCGTTTATGATGCACACATTTGTTCAAAGTGAATGGTGTTCGGCGGCACAACGCGCAAAGTTCCCCTCCACCTTCGAAATATTTGGCCTACCACTGAAATATCTAACTCTTCCCCCTCCCCACCCCCTTTTCTCCCCGACCACAAGTCACATTTCCCCTGTTTCGTCCTTCCTTCCTTCCCAAGCTATAGTCGCTTCCTCGTTATCATCGTCTCGCATCCGACCGCCGCGGTCGCCATGGTCTTCTTGAATGACCTCTCCAGCGGTTACTCCTATGACAATGAATCTTTCACCGGCTGGGTATGCCTCTCTCCTCTTCTTCAATGTCACAGTTTCAATCTAGTATCTAAAAATATTGCCATGTCATCGGCGGTGCCCTGGGAAAATTATTTGGCACCACTCCAGCAGTTTTTGCTGCCAACGTTACTCCACACATCCAAGCAGCCATGTAGTAAAATACTAAAACTTTATGGCATGAAGGAACTGAGCATCAGAGCAACTAGGTGCTCTCGAGTCCGATTCCCTAAATTTTTTCTCTGGCATTGGCTCGGCAGTGCAGGGCACCAGTGCCAAATGTAGCAACAATTGTTTTGACACCAGTTTCGGCATACATAGTGGACGACCTTAGTGTTATTAGTTCTATGTTACTAAATTCATGCATGTACACACATGTTAGTATTGATTTGATGTCATCCAAACACTATCGCTATGCTGTTGCAATTACATTTAGCTTCCTAATAAAATGTTCAATTTGTTATTTATAGACCATGACTAAGAACTTGTAGCGTTGTTGCAATTAATTATACCTTGTGGTGTTTCTGAATTTGGTTGTTGTCTCAGTAGCAATTAATTCGTTTGCACATTGATCTTTTTGAGAAGATATGTCATAATTAACGTGTTTCTTCAGTTTTTCAAAATATGTATGTGGTGATTTTGTATGTTGCTAGAAACCAAATTTCCCTACAATTGTTACTGATTTAGTTTTAAATATTATAGGATGAACGTAAGTATTCTTACCTGGAGTGGGTTGATCAAGAGTGGCCACAGTCTCTAAAGATGTGCCTAGCAAAGCTCTGGAGCATGTATGAGGAAGATAACAAAGATAGGCTTAGAGAAAGTGTTGTCAACGCTAAAGAATATTTCAAGATGCGGGAAAAAAAGAGGAATATGGAGAATGAGCTCAGATTTTTTAAATTAGACTTTGGTAAGATAGTGTTGGCGAAGGAGGAGGCACTTTCCCAGTTGGTCAGTGCAAAACACGTTCTTACTGAACTAAAAGCAGAGGTGGAGAAGACGAACCTGGCTGAACATGCATCAGCCGATTAGGAAAATGAATATATTATTCTAATATTGTGCTTATGAAGGTGAACTAGCTATATGCTATACTGTGTTGTTTTCATGTAGCTATCGTACTGTTATGTTAAAATATATTTATGTGCCTGATATGAAATTGGCAAACAGTTGTTCCATATGAAATGTGAGTTTGTGTAATACTGAAATTATTAATTGTAAACAAATAAACCTGCTAAATGGCTCATGGAACTTTTACAAACGGTTCTATCAGTAAAAATCTGTGTGATGGATAGCCCAACGCCATACAGTTTTCTTCATCAAATCTTGTGTGATATATGTGAATAAAGCAAACAGTTAACGGAGGTAGAGCGTGTGTAATCATTACACCTATCGCACACGAGGCTATACAGAAAACTGTGTGGGATATACATACAAACAGAAATGTTTGCTTTGGATTCACTGTGTGGGATGTGCATACGAATGGAGACATTCTTCTTGGATTTACTGTGTGGGATGTACATACGAACGGAAACATATTCCTTTGATTGACTATGTGGGATGTACATACGAAGGGTAACTTTTCTCTGGGATGTACTTACGAATGGAAACGATTGGGCCTGTATAATTGTATGCGATGCCTATACCGATCGCACACGAGCTTATTTTGCCCAGCATGTGTGACTGGAGGGCCTATCCCCGATGGTTTCTGGATCATGTGGGAAGGAACCCCCTATAACCCACACTAGCAAGGCAACAGTTTAAAATGATGACGTGGAAAGGAGTTAAAAACCGTTTGTATAGCAGCCCGCTGATGGCTCCCAATAATTGTTAGCTTGACATTTGGCATAAGGAATCACAAACGAAGGATCATGCACATATAAATTTTTAATGTTCTCAAAGCCAATAATATTCAATTTAATTTGAGTAACTAACATCCACTTGCGGGAAAGAGCATCCACCACAACATTTTCTTTACCATTAATGTACTTGATCACATAAGGAAAAGACTCAATGAATTCACTCCATTTGGCATGCCTTTTATTCAACTTGGTTTGACCTTTAAAGTATTTAAGTGTATGATGATTGGTATGTATGACAAACTCACGTGGTCGAAGATAATGTTCACACACATGCAAGACTCGAACCAAAGCATACAATTATTTGTCATGTATTGGGTAGTTAAGTTGTGCACCGGAAAGTTTCTCACTAAAATATGCAATGGGTCGTTTTTCTTGCATTAACACGCCACCTATACCATTGCCACTAGCGTCACAATTCACTTGAAAAGTTAGCTTCCTCATGAAATGTTCAATTTGTTATTTATAGTACATGACTAAGAATTTGTAGCGTTGTTGCAATTAATTATAGCTTGTGATGTTTCTGAATTTGGTTGTTGTCTCAGTAGTAATTAATTCATTTGCACATTGATCTTTTTGAGAAGATATGTCATAATTAACGTGTTTCTTCAGTTTTTCAAAATATGTGTGTGTGATTTTCTATGTTGCTAGAAACCCATTTTCCCTATAATTGTTACTGGTTTAGTTTTAAATATAATAGGATGAACGAAAGTGTTCTTACTTGGAGTGGGTTGATCAAGAGTGGCCACAGTCTTTGAAGATGTGCCTAGCAAAGCTCTGGAGCATGTATGAGGAAGAGAACAGAGATAGGCTTAGAGAAAGTGTTGTCAACGCTAAAGAATATTTCAAGATGCGGGAAAAAAAGAGGAATATGGAGAATGAGCTCATATTTTTTAAATTGGACTTTGCTAAGATGGTGCTGGCGAAGGAGAAGGCACTTTCCTAGTTGGTCAGTGCAAAACAGGTTCTTACTAAACTGAAAGCAGAGGCGGAGAAGACGAACATGGCTGATCATGCATCAGTCGATTAGGGAAATGAATATATTATTCTAATATTGCGCTTATGAAGGTTAACTAGCTATATGTTGTACTATGTTGTTTTCATGTAGCTATCGTACTATTACGTTAAAATCTATTTATGTGCCTAATATGAAATTGGCAAACATTTGTTCCATATGAAATGTGAATTTGTGTAATACTGGAATTCTTAATTGTAAACAAATAAACCTGCTAAATGGCTCATGGAACTTTTACAAACGGTTCTATCAGTAAAAGCGTTTGTGATGGATAGCCCAACGTCATACAATTTTCTTCATCGAATCGTGTGTGATATATGTGAATAAAGCAAACAGTTAATAGAGGCAGAGTGTGTGTGATCGTTACACCTATCGCACACGAGGCTATACAGAAAACTGTGTGGGATATACATAAGAACAAAAACGTTTGTGTGGGCTTAACTGTGTGGGATGTGCATACGAATGGAAACGTTCTTCTTGGATTGACTGTGTGGGATGTACATGCGAACGGAAACATATTCCTTGGATTGACTGTGTGGGATGTACATACGAAGGGAAACGTTTCTCTGGGATGTACTTACGAATGGAAACGATTGGGCCTGTATAATTGTATGCGATGCCTAGCCCGATCGCACACGAGCTCATTTTGCCCAGCGTGTGTGCTGGAGGGCCTATCCTCGACGTTTTCTGGATCGTGTGGGAAGGACCCCCCTATCGCCCACACTAGCAAGGCGGCGGTTTAAAATGCCATCGCGGAAAGGGGTTAAAAACCATTTGTATAGCAGCTCGCTATACAAGTGATCGCTCCCAATAATTGTTAGCTTGACATTTGGCATAAGGAATCACAAACGAAGGATCATGCACATATAAATTTTTAATCTTCTCAAAGCCAATAACATTCAATTTAATTTGAGTAACTAACATGCACTTGCGGGAAAGAGCATCCACCACAACATTTTCTTTACCATTAATGTACTTGATCACATAAGGAAAAGACTCAATGAATTCACTCCATTTGGCATGCCTTTTATTCAACTTGGTTTGACCTTTAAAGTATTTAAGTATATGATGATCGGTATGTATGACAAACTCACGTGGTCGAAGATAATGTTCCCACACATGGAAGACTCGAACCAAATCATACAATTCTTTGTCATGTATTGGGAATTTAAATTGTGCACCGGAAAGTTTCTCGCTAAAATATGCAATGGCTCATTTTTCTTGCATTAACACGCCACCTATACCATTGCCACTAGCGTCACAATGCACTTCAAAAGTTTTATCAATTATGCAATGCAAGTATTGGAGTATGTGTAAGCATAGATTTAAGCTCATGAAATGTGGCATCTTGGGAAGGTCCCCAAACAAAAGGCACATTCATCTTACTCAAAGCATGTAATGGTGAAGCAATGATGCTAAAATCCTTCACAAAACGGCGATAAAATCCGGCTAGGCCAAGGAAACTTTGCACTTGAGCTGAATTGTTTGGTCGTGGCCAAGTTTTAATAACGTCGATCTTAGACACATAAACTTCAACACCCTTAGAAGAGACTACCAAGCCCAAGAAAACAAGCTTGTCAACACCAAAAGTGCATTTATCCATGTTAGCATAAAGGCGCTCATTTCTAAGAACTTGCAAGGCATCTCTAAGATGTGTGACATGATCTTCAAGAGATTGACTAAAGACAAGAATATCATCAAAATATACCACAACACAAATGCCAATGTATTTTTGAAGGACATAATGCATGACTCTCATGAAAGTGCTAGGTGATTGAGAAAATCCGCATAACTAACCATTCATATAGAACAAATTTTGTTTTAAAAGCCATTTTTCATTTATCCCCTTCTTGCATGCTAAATTTGATAGTAGCCAGTTTTAAGGTCAATTTTGGAGAAAATGGGGGCACCACTAAGTTCGTCTAGCATGTCATCTAGCATGAAATGGAGTGACGATACCGAACGGTGATAGCATTAATGGGACGACAATCGGAACACATGCGAAAACCACCATCTTTCTTAGGAACAAGTATGACCGGACCGACACATGGACTTAAGCTCTCGCGTACATACTCGTTTTCCATGAGATGTTGTACTTGCCTTTGTATCTCTTTTGTCTCATCGGGGTTGACATGGTATGGTGCCTTGTTTGCTAGAGGTGCACCAGGAATGAGGTCGATGCAGTGCTCGATTCCATGCAATGGAGGTAGTCCCAGAGGTAGCTCATCATGGAACATGTCCTTGAATTCCTGCAAGAGATGAGACAAAACCAAAGGAAGATGTTGTGAAGCATTAGTCCTCATTGCTTCATCTTCGGACACAAGTACAAAGTGAAGAACACTAAGTGGGCTCTCACGCACATCCCTCAAATATCTTTTGGTGGCAAGGAGAACTAAGTTCTTCTCGCTCATCGGGGAGTTGCTCAATCTTAGCTTGTGGCGCTCACTCTCTTTTTGGCGGTTCACTCTCTCACTAGTCTCTCCACGATGTTTTGAAGCTTGCTTGTTGACGATCACTTGATGTAGGATCAAAAGTATGTCTAGAGGGGGGTGATTAGACTACTTGACCAAATAAAAATCTAGCCTTTTCCCAATGTTAAGTCTTGGCAGATTTTAGCAACTTAGCAAGTCAAGCAATCAACCTACACATGCAAGTCTAAGAGTATAGCAGCGGAATGTAAAACATTGCACATGAAGGTAAAGGGAGGAGTTTGGAGGGAGCAAACGCAATGTAGACACGGGGATTTTTAGCGTGGTTCCGATAGGTGGTGCTATCGTACATCCACGTTGATGGAGACTTCAACCCATGAAGGGTAACGGTTGCGTGAGTCCACGAAGGGCTCCACCCACGAAGGGTCCACGAAGAAGCAACCTTGTCTATCCCACCATGGCCATCGCCCACGAAGGACTTGCCTCACTAGGGTAGATCTTCACAAAGTAGGCGATCTCCTTGCCCGTACAAACTCCTTGGTTCAACTCCACAATCTTGATGGAGGCTTCCAAGTGACACCTAACCAATCTAGGAGACACCACTCTCCAAAAGGTAATAGATGGTGTGTTGATGATGAACTCCTTGCTCTTGTGCTTCAAATGATAGTCTCCCCAACACTCAACTCTCTCTCACGGATTTGGATTTGGTGGAAAGATGATTTTAGTGGAAAGCAACTTGGAGAAGGCTAGAGATCAAGATTTGCGTGGTTGGAATGGAATATCTTGACCTCAACACATGAGTAGGTGGTTCTCTCTCAGAAAATGTATGCTGGAAGTGTAGGCATGTTCTGATGGCTCTCCTCACAAATGAAGAGTGGGTGGAGGGATATATATAGCCTCCACACAAAATCTAACCGTTGCACACAATTCACCAAACTCGGTGGGACCGAATCAGAAAACTCGGTCAGACCGATTCAGTTCAAAATGTGAACGTTAGGCTTTTCGGTGGGACCGACATGTCAACTAAGTGGGACCAATTTGATTAGGGTTAGGGCATAACGTAATCTCGGTGAGACCGATTACACAAACTTGGTGGGACCGATTTTGGTAATAAGCTAACCAGAGAGTTGGTCAGGCAAACTCGGTGGGACCGATTCGCTCATCTCGGTAAGACCGAAACGTTACGAAGGGGAAACAGAGAGTTTGTATTGCGAACTCGGTGGGACCGATCGCTCATCTTGGTTGGACCGAAACGTTACGAAGGGAAACAGAGAGTTTCCAATCCCATCTCGGTGAGACCGAGATCCCTATCGGTGAGACCAAAGTTACTAGGGTTTGTGGCAGTGGCTATGTCAAGTGAACTCGGTGGCGCCGAATAGAATGTTTCGGTGGGGCCGAGTTTGACTTTTGGTTTGGGACATGTGTGGATATGAGAAAGTGGTTGAGGGTTTTTGGAGCATATCACTAAGCATTTTGAGCAAGTAAGCCATTAAGCAACACCTCATCCCCTTTTAATAGTATTGGCTTTTCCTATGGACTCAATGTGATCTGGATCACTAAAAGTAAAATGTAGAGTCTTGAGCTTGAGCCAATATGTGTCCTTAGCATTTTGAGGGGTCCACATTCCTAATCCATGCCATGCCAATCATTGGGCTTTCCTGAAATATTTATCTTGAAATAGCATTAGCTCAATGAGCTATATGTTGTTAGGAATTACCAAAACCACCCAGGGATAGTTGCACTTTCAATCTCCCCCTTTTTGGCAATTGATGACAACATATAGATCAAATCTTCGAAAAATGATAATAAGATTGAAATACATCGTTGCTTTGAGAAGTATGTGATAAGCAAGAGCTCCCCCTAAATTTGTGCATTATTTAAAATTTGCTTTTGAATACAAATGCACAATCGATTAGGATCATGGGTTACTCTTCCATGTCACATACATCTTGGTGGAGCACTCAAAATGATGGAAATTAAAAGCATGCACTCATCACCAAGCAAAGTGAATGATCATATATGGGATATAAGAGATAATATCATCCAAGCAAGCATTAAAGTAGCATATGATCAAACACATGATCATACAAGTATCGCACACAAACATAGAGTATCAAACAAGCACACAATAAAGTTCAACCAAATAGCAAGAGAGACAAAGAAGGAAAACACTCTCTCTCGAAGCCTATGATCTATACATTTCTCTCCTTTTGGCAACAAGTTACCAAAAAGTTCGAAAATGCATAGTGCTATGCGTCTCTCAGGCTTGGTCTTCGGGAGGTGGTGTAGAGAGAACTCCAAGGACGAAGGCATCAGTTGATGTAGTTGGAGCTGGTGGAGTGGCTGCTGGAGGTGGCACTGAAGCTGTAGTTGCTGGTGCTGACGATGTAGCTCTAGTATCTGGTACTTGCACTGCAGCAAACCTCTGACCTTTAGGCACTCTGCGAAAAGCATCTGTAGTAGCCTTCCCCTTCTTCTCTTCTGCTTCCTCCTGGAGCTGCTCAACTGCAGTCTGAATCTCAGTGACTTTCAGATCAAGTTCATAAAACTTGGTCGCTATGATCCTCTCCAAGCTCTCCTGATTCTGAGTCAGGGTGGCCAAGCCCTTCTCAATCCTCAATGTAGCTTGAATCAGATAGGCCAGTTGATCTTGTTTGCTCTTCAGGAACACTTCAGATGCCTCCTCAATACTTAGCATCTTTGCAGCTTTCTCTTCCTTTGCCTTTGCTCTCTTTTCTTGTGCTTGCATAGATGAAGGTTCATCCTCATTCATCACAACTGTGTTGTCTTCAAAATCTGGGTGCAAGGGTAAATGCTCTTTGTCCAACAAGTAAGTCCCTGTGCCCATCTTTGAGTTGATGAGCACCTGAATATGTGGAGCATACCCACAAGATCTTTTCTAGTCAGCAGCTGTCCTCTTGATTGTCTCAACAATCAGACTCATGACCTTGAATTTCTGAGGGATATCAAATATTTGCAGCAAGTTGATGGAATGTCCTCTAATCATCTTGTGATCTCCAGATTTGGGTAACAGGGTATGCCTTAAGATGGTGTTGATAGTAGGCAGACCAGACAACAAATAGTGTACAGATCCAAACTTGTGTCTCTCCAAAGCCTTGTCTGGGATCTCCTTGTACATATTTGCCATGGAATTGTGGTCTCTCTTCTTCTTGGCATACACATCCAAATCATCCTCATATTCTTCTAGGGCATTGATCAACTTGGCCCATTCTTCAATAGTTGATTGGTACCTTGTACCTTCAGACATCCATACTATCCTTCCATCAGGATAGAATGAGCAGTGGAGTAGAATTGCATGATTAGCTAATCATTCCATTTAGTGAGCTTCTCTCCAACAAACTTGTCAACTCCACAAGCTTTGAAGCTTTCATGTACACCTGGGAAGTGATCTTCATTCTCATCAATATATTCCCAATCAACCCACTTCATATCACACACAATTGGCTTCTTGTCAAGTAGAATGGTCTCATAGAAATCTTGTTGTTCTTTGGTGTGGAACCTGTAGTCCACAAAAGTTCTCCTCCTCACAGCATATGGATCAGACTGTCTCCAAAGTCTCAATCCTGCATCTTTCCTGATGTGCATGTCCTCAGCCACTGGATGAGTGTCATTGTGGTCTGGAATCTGCTTTGGCTTCAGCTTTCTTAGCACATGGGCTTCATCATCTTCTTCTTCAACCTCAGGCACTGGGCCTTGTTCTTCTCTTCAGCTGGGATGTTTCTGGTGCTTCTCTTGGGTTTAGAAGGCTTCTGAGCTTGAGCTGTTGCTTTGGGAGAAGTTTTGGGCTTTGATGTTGCAACCCCTGACTTGATAGCATCTCCCATAAGCTTCTGAGACTTGGGTGCTGGTGCAGCATCCTCTTCCTCTTCTTCATCAGAATCTCTCACCATGGTTTATTTTCCAAGAACTTTTGCTGTCGTGGTTCTTGCCCTTTTCTTTTTCTTGCCACCAGCCACATCATCATCTGATTGTTCTATTGTGAACTGCATGATTTCTCCTGTTGGAACTTTCCTTGGCGTGGAAGTTTCATGAGTGGAGGATCTGGCTTTTGACATTGGGACTCTCTTTGCAGGTGCTTTCTTGTGCATACCAGGCTTGGTTGCAGCAGCAGTGCCATATTCCTTCTTCAGCACTTGAGGTGGCCTCATCCTTAATAGCCACATAGTCCTCATCCTCAGAGTCTGAGGTTCTCTTCTTCCTTGTTCTAGTGGATGCCTTGGGCAAGTTACTTGGAGTGCTCATGTTGCCTTCATCATAGCTGCTTGAGGGACTAGTGCCCTCACTCATTTGCACTTGCTCTTCAGATTTGTTCTGGCTATCACTCTGGTCAGACATCTTGGCAAAGCAAACTGACAGCATACCTTGTGAATAGATATAGATGAGGTAGAGTAGATGAGCATCACAAAGTGCAGAGTTTTTGCAAAATAGATGAGTCAAAAACTTAGTTTTAGTTCTCCACAGAAAGCATTTCGGAGCTACCGATTTGTTAAACTCGGTGACACCGAAGCAACTTTTGGAACCTAAACTAGTGAACTCGGTCAGACCGAGTCACAGTTCGGTGGCTCCGAGATTGCTAGGGTTTCACAGAGAGTTGAGCTCGGTCACACCGATTTGCAATTTTCGGTCAGACCGGAAAACGCAAGTGCAATGGCCTAAGCCAAATCGGTGAGGCCGATTTCTACAACTTGGTCGGTCCGAGATGAGTTCAGCGGAAACCTAACCCTAAATTTTCGAATCAAACCTAACCTAAAGGATGTTTTCTATGGATAGATTGTTTTCATACGTGGTAAAGATCATGGCAAAGCAATGTGCTATGAATCGGAGTAAGGAAATAGCACAAAGAGTCGAACCCATACTCTAGTTTGGCGGGAGTTCGCTACGGCGACAACGGCGGAGCAGAATTCCGTTGACGGCGACAGAAACCAGCGGCGGGAGGTCGTTGGCGGCGAGGAGATGATCCGGAGACCCGAGGAGGCAGAGCAGGACACGCGCGGCCTGAGGAGTTTGAAGAAATTTCCAAAATCTCACCCGTGGGTTTATATATCCCGACCCTGTCGGTGTGACCGAGTGGAACAACTCGGTGGCACTGAGATGCAGAATCGCAAGCGGTTACTGCAACTCGGTGTGACCGAAAAGTTCAAATCGGTTGCACCGAGATTAAAAACCTAGATCAACTTAGTGAACTCGGTGTGACCGAAGTGGATGACTCAGTCATACGGAAATATACAAAGAGGGTTTGGAAGTTTAAGTCTATTGCGAATCGGGGACTCCGAGTGCTCCGCACACGGAGTGGTTCGAATCTGACTTGATCAAACTTTGTGATGTAGCATGAATAGAGTTTGAGACGAGAAAAGCATAGATAGCTAGAGGGAGTTCTTAGGCATTCTTGTCCATCCATTTGGCAAAAGAGAAAAGGCCAAACAATCAAACCAACAAATGGATGTCCTCGAATGAGTAAAATATGCAATCAACATGCTCACACAATAAAATGGCAAATCAAATATGTGACGAAGCATGCACAAACACTCTAGCATCTATCAAGCAATTGGCGATGACTAGGTCATCTATATATGAGTATATTGACTTAGGAGTCAAATGAGAACATTTGATCATAGGTCATACTCATCGTTTAAGCACAAGTGGGGTTACCACTTTTACATAAAGCATTGTTGTGTTCACACCATTAGAGTTGTTTTAGCTCAATTGATTTGAGTAAAGCTCCCCCTAGATGTGATATCCCCCTAAGAGGGATGAACTAACCTTGGGTTTTGTCGATGATTACTTCATGTAGATGTTGAAGATGTGGACGCTTGATGTTGATGTAGATCATTCGGAGCAATCCATTGGAGTGAGTTGCACTTTCAATAGCTACACGGGTTAATCCCACAAGGAACAAACAAGGATATCCATAGACATAGAGTGATGTACACACAAGATGATGTCCATGAAAACATTGGGTTACCTTGTCCCTTGTCTTACCAACCAGAGGGTTTGTGACTCCTTGAACTAGTGCAAGACGTGGAAGTTGTTTGCACTTATCCTCGCCAAAATGATATGAGAGAAGTATGTTGGCGGAGTCACCCTCAAGAACTCTCTAGTTATTCTTCTTCGGGATACACATCATCTTGATGGGAATCCTTGGAATTGTAGTCGTACTTGATGAAGTAGAACTTGATGTAGTCTTGGGAACCCACTTGACCAAGGCCTTAGGAGCTTCTTCAAATGCATCAATCTCCTCTTGAAGCTTGTCCTTGCCTTTTTGCTTGTGGTCTTGTGGTGGAAGATCATCTTGAGCTTGTGTCCCTTGGAAAGAAGTAGGATCATACTTCTCTTGTTGAGGAACAAACTTCGTCTTGGGGTATTGGTCTTCTTCCCATTCAACTCCATTGGCATTGAACTTTCGTTCAAAACCAACACCTTGATTCTTCCAGTGCCTTCCTTGCTTGCGTACAATTTCCTCAAATTGCTTACTTCCGGCAAGGCTCTTGTAAACACCTTTCTCTATAACTCCCTTCAATAAGCTATTTTCTTACTCAAGTGTAACTTGGCTAAGAGAATCATTAGTGGAATCAAGATAACTACTAGAAGCAACAACATTGGATTTAGCATGATTATTGTTACTACTAGATGAAGAATCTTTCTTACTCTTGTTGCTAGATTATACTTGTGGCATGTAAGTAGACAAGAGTAAACGCTTGGCAATGTAAGAACAACTTTTCTTGCGAAGATCATCATTGATTGCTTTTAAGAACCCATGCTCTTGCTCAAGATTGAGCTTTTCAAAGTGTAGCTTCTCATGAGTCTTTAAAAGTTCTCGATGATCTTCCAAGGTAGTTTCATGAGCTAACTTGAGAGTGTTTAGTTCTTTAGTTAGCCGCTCAATCTCCTTCTTATCATCGTCATTCGTTTTATCTTACTTAGCATGATTAATAGCAAGTTCATCATAGTTTTCATAACTAGAGTTGTCAACAAGTAAATCATCATCTCCTAGCAAATCATCTTCATCACTATTGAAATCAACATACTCGGGGTGTGATACCTTTGGGCCTTTAGCCATGAAGCATCTTCCAATTCCTTCATTTGGTGAGTCAAATATGTCGTAGGAGTTGGTTGACACAAGTGCTAGACCGGCAACACCTTCATCTTGAGTATATTCGGAGTCGGAGTGATAACTTCTTTCGGAGTGATGGTCGGAGTCGGAGCCGGATACCCATTCACCAACCTGAGCTTGATGTCTTTGTTTTGTGTAGCTCTTTGATGATTTGTCCTTCCTTTCCGAATCCTTGCTTCTCTGAGAGGTTCTTCGTTCATAACAATCATCTCTACTCCTTCTTTCTCTTGGTGGTGATTCTTCTCTTCTACTTCTTATTTTGGGAGAATCTTCTCTTCTTTTGTAGGGAGTCGTACACTCATTGGAGTAGTATCCGGGTCTTCCACAATTGTAGCAATTACGCCCACGACTAGAAGATCTTTTGTCATTGTAGGACCTTGACTTGGAACTTCTTTCCTTGCTTCTACTCTCGTAGAACTTGTTGAAATTCTTCACCATTAGGCTCAATTCTTCATTGAAGGTTTGTTTCTCACTTGATGATGTAGGAGCATCACATGAAGCTTTGTAAGCACCACTTGACTTGTTGTGAAGCTCTTCCTTATCCTTGAGTGACATTTCATGAGCAACAATTCTTCCAATGACTTCCGTTGGCTTGAGATCTTTGTAATTGGGCATCATTTGGATCTATGTGCACACGGTATCATATTTTCCATCCAAGGATCTTAGGATCTTCTTGATGATGAATCTATCAGTCATCTCTTCACTTCCTAAGCCGGCAATCTCATTTGTGATGAGAGCGAGCCTAGAGTACATTTCAGCGACACCTTCACCATCCTTCGTTTTGAACTTGTCAAGATGACTTTGGAGCACATCCAATTTGGATTCCTTGACGGAGTCGGTACCCTCGTGCATATCAGTCAAAGTATCCCAAATTTCCATTGCATTCTCAAGACGGCTGATTTTGTTGAATTCTTCGGGGCACAATCTGTTGAAGAGAATATCACAAGCTTGAGCATTGTATTGCAGCATCTTCAACTCTTCCGCGGTAGCTTCACGGTTCGGTTCTCTCCCATCAAAGAATTCACCTTGCAAGCCAATACGCATAATAGCCCAAACGGCGGGGTTATGTCCAAGAATATGCATTTTCATCGTATGCTTCCAACTAGCAAAATTAGTACCATCAAAGTAAGGACCTCTACGGTGGTAATTTCCCTGGCTAGACGCCATACTCTCCTAGGTTGTGAAACCAAGGCTATGATCACCAAAAGTTATGGATCAAGGCAAATGGAGACCAAAGCTCTGATACCACTTGTAGGATCAAAAGTATGTCTAGAGGGGGGGTGATTAGACTACTTGACCAAATAAAAATCTAGCCTTTTCCCAATTTTAAGTCTTGGAAGATTTTAGCAACTTAGCTCAAGTCAAGCAATCAACCTACACATGCAAGTCTAAGAGTATAGCAGCAGAATGTAAAACATTGCACATGAAGGTAAAGGGAGGAGTTTGGAGGGAGCAAACACAATGTAGACACGGAGATTTTTGGCGTGGTTCCAATAGGTGGTGCTATTGTACATCCACGTTGATGGAGACTTCAACCCACGAAGGGTAACGGTTGCGCGAGTCCACGGAGGGCTCCACCCATGAAGGGTCCACGAAGAAGCAACCTTGTCTATCCCACCATGGCCATCGCCAACGAAGGACTTGCCTCACTAGGGTAGATCTTCACAAAGTAGGCGATCTCCTTGCCCATACAAACTCCTTGGTTCAACTCCACAATCTTGACGGAGGCTCCCAAGTGACACCTAACCAATCTAGGAGACACCAGTCTCCAAAAGGTAATAGATGGTGTGTTGACGATGAACTCCTTGCTCTTGTGCTTCAAATGATAGTCTCCCCAACACTCAACTCTCTCTCACAGATTTGGATTTGGTGGAAAGATGATTTGAGTGGAAAGCAACTTGGAGAAGGCTAGAGATCAAGATTTATGTGGTGGAATGGAATATCTTGACCTCAACACATGAGTAGGTGGTTCTCTCTCAGAAAATGTATGATGGAAGTGTAGGCATGTTCCGATGGCTCTCCTCACGAATGAAGAGTGGGTGGAGGGGTATATATAGCCTCCACACAAAATCTAACCGTTACACACAATTCACCAAACTCGGTGGGACCGAATTAGAAAACTCGATCAGACCGATTCAGTTCAAAATGTGAACGTTAGGCTTTTCGGTGGGACCGACATGTCAACTCGGTGGGACCGATTTGATTAGGTTTAGGGCATAATGTAATCTCGGTGAGACTGATTACACAAACTCGGTGGGACCGATTTTGGTAATAAGCTAACCAGAGAGTTGGTCAGGCAAACTCGGTGGGACCGATTCGCTCATCTCGGTAAGACCGAAATGTTACGAAGGGTAAACAGAGAGTTTGCATTGCAAACTCGGTGGGACCGATCGCTCATCTCGGTTGGACCGAAACGTTACGAAGGGAAACAGAGAGTTTGCAATCCCATCTCGGTGAGACCGAGATCCCTATCGGTGAGACCGAAGTGACTAGGGTTTGTGGCAGTGGCTATGTCAAGTGAACTCGGTGGCACCGGAAAGAATGTTTCGGTGGGGCCGAGTTTGACTTTTGGTTTGGGACATATGTGGATATGAGAAAGTGGTTGACGGTTTTTGGAGCATATCACTAAGCATTTTGAGCAAGTAAGCCATTAAGCAACACCTCATCCCCTTTAAATAGTATTGGCTTTTCCTATGGACTCAATGTGATTTTGGATCACTAAAAGTAAAATGTAGAGTCTTGAGCTTGAGCCAATATGTGTCCTTAGCATTTTGAGGGGTCCACATTCCTAATCAATGCCATGCTATCGAGCTTTCCTGAAATATTTATCTTGAAATAGCATTAGCTCAATGAGCTATATGTTGTTAGGAATTACCAAAACCACCCAGGGATAGTTGCACTTTCACTTGACTTGGCGACATTGGTCGTAGAATTTACTCCTTGCCATTCATCTTGAAACTATAGTGATTACTTTGTCCATTGTGGATGATGTCGCACTTGAATTTCCAAGGTCTTGCTAAGAGGAGATGACACACAGACATAGGAACCACATCACACTCTAAGGTGTCTTCATATGCACTGATCTTGAAAACTTGAACGGTGTGCTCCACCTGAATGGTGTCGGAGTCGCTTATCCATTGGACCTTGCACGGGCGAGGGTGCTTCTTCTTGACCAGTTATAGCTTGGAGTATAATTCTCCGCTTGCCAAATTATGGCAACTTTCATCGTCGATGATGACCTTGACGGAACGTCCTTGTATGCCTGCTTTGGTGTGGAAGATGTGGTAACGTTGGTCTTCGTCTTGTTGTCATTGAAGTGTCAAGACCTTGGAGACAACGAGAGTGGGGCTCAGATCATTGTCACAAATACTTGAGTCTTCATTCACTTGGCGGTGCATGGCCACGTGTTCAAGCGCTTCCATTCCTTCTTTGCTCATAGAGTTGTAGGTGTCGTCATCATTGGCAATCATGGTGCGCCTTGTGGGACATTGGTACGTCTTGTGGCCATGTCTTGGCAAGTGAAACATTAAATCGAACTTGTCTTGGCAGTCGCGTCTATTAGAGTAGTTGACGATGAAGTTTTGGACTTGTAGGTGCTTGCCAGAAGACGACTCGAAGATGTCGTGGCTTGCTTGGAACTTGATTTGTCGCTGGTACTTGGTGAAGCTCGAGTCGTGGTAGAAGGTGTCGAAGTTGTGGAAGCTTGATTGTATGAGTCGTAGGTCTTAGAAGAGCACTTGGAGTACTTGAAGTCATCTTGTACTTGTTGCTCCGCCTTGGTTGCTTGGTGCACTAGCTCGAGGAGGTTGGAGTAGGGTTGGCATTGGAAATCCGCAATTTTCTTGATTGGACGATTTAGGCCATTCAAGAAGCGTGCCATAGTTTGCTCGTTATCCTCCTTGACCTTGGCTCGTATCATAGCAATCTCCATCTCTTGGTAATATTCGTTCACCGTCTTCGTGTCTTGCTTGAGAAGTTGCAACTTCTTGAAGAGATCACGACTATAGTGTGTAGGCATGAAGTGAGCTCCCATGGCATCCTTCATTTGTGTCCAAGTAGTGATGGGTGGCTCGCCTTTATCCCTTCGCCGTTCGATCACATGTTCCCACCAAATGAGGAGATAGTCTTGAAACTCGAGGGAGGCCATGGCGATTTTCTTCTCTCTCCATAATTGTGAAGATGGAATATCTTGTCGACCTTCAATGCCCATGAGAGATATTCTTCAGGATTGATGCTGCCGGAGAACTTGGGCATGGTGAACTTGAGATTGCCATAGCATTGTTCTTCATCATAGTGACGATTGTGACATCTCTCTTGTCATGGAGGAGGGTCCTCAATTTATCGCTCCGCTTGATGTGCTTGACGTTGAGGCTGAGGGATTCGTGCCTGGTTCCTCCTTTCATGTTGTTCCTCAAGGTGAGTGGGTTCGTCTTGTTGCTCTTAACGAAGCGCTTCTTCTTGTTCACGCACTCGGCAGTTGCGCTCTTCGACGACACGAGTGGCTTCTCGGAGTGCATGTTGTTCTTCAAGCGCTTGTTCCTCATGGTGTTATTGCTCTTGCCATAGTGTGTCGCCGTCTTGAGTTTCTTGACGTTGTGGTTGTCGAGGTTGCTCTTGGTCCATGGCATCTTGTTCTTGGCGATGATGTCGTTCGTGCTCTCGAAGTCGGTCCTTCAACCCATTGCCATGGAATGGATTGTGATGGTCGTTGCGACAAAGTGAACGAGATCAAGGAAGACTTGCGTCGGAAGAAGAGTTCGAAGAGTGTCGACTTGAGTGGCGCCGTCTTGATGATGAAGTGGACATCGTGCGGTTGAAAATCATGTGACGAAATTCTTCCATTTGAGTGGATAGCTTGGCGTCAAGATAGTCCCGGTTTCTTGCTTCTGATTTATGTAGGTCGGTGGCAAGTTGCTTGATGCGGTCGCCCAAAGCTTCACTTTCTTGATGTAGAGCTCGTTGAGTGCCGAAGATATGAGTTTTGGTGACGTAGTCGTGCGCTTCATCTTGATCCTTGAAGAGTGGGTTTGCCGAAGTGCTTCGCCTATCCATCATAGTCAAGTGGCGATGAGTAGGACAACGAGAGAACAATACCAAAGTTACCTTTTTCGAAGATTGAGGATCACTGCTGCGCGTCGGTCCTAAACAAACGTTTTTTTATCCCTTTCCGCGACAACATTTGGAACCGTCGCCAAGTGAGTGTGGGCGATAGGGGGGTCCTTCCCACACGACCCAGAAACCATTGGAGATATGCCCTCCTGGCACACATGCTCGGCAAAATGAGGTCGTGTGCGACCGGCGAGCACTAAAATACAGAAATACGTACAGTAGTGCTAAAAAATACAATTATATAGGCAAAATCATTTCCGGTCGTAAGTACATCCCACACAGTCAGTCACCACTAAACATTTCCGTTCGTATATAAATCCCACACAGTCACTACAAGGAAAATGTTTGCGCAAGGTGGCGTAACGCAAACAGTTTTGAAGAGAATGTCGTGTGTGATTGTTCATTGATCCAACACGGTTTATTCCTAGAA
Organism: Aegilops tauschii subsp. strangulata; assembly: GCF_002575655.3. NCBI lineage: Eukaryota > Viridiplantae > Streptophyta > Magnoliopsida > Poales > Poaceae > Aegilops > Aegilops tauschii. The sequence continues at coordinate 258,763,984 of NC_053037.3, forward strand.
ACTGTGTGCGTTGCCTTAGGCCATCGCCCACGGTGTTTTCTCATTAACCGTTTTGTAATAAGAAAACCCAATTAGCAAGCTAATTGTCCAATTAGCGGGCTAATTGGCCTATTATTAATAATCCATTTACTAATCTAATTGACATTCATATTAAGCACATAATATATTCCATTTCCATATTAAGGAAGCAGGATTTCATAATTAAAATACATCGGAGTACAACATGATATAGCTTCAGCACTCAGCTACCCCATTACACAACTGCACCAGCAACAAGTTTCACATGCAACATCTAGAACCTTTCGAAATTAGCATCATAGACGGTACATAGAGAGATGCATCTCATCTGGAAAACCGCTGAAGCGGAAGGCGAATATTGAGCCTTCATTCATGTTGAAGGTCGTTGCAACTTTAGGCCAGTGCCTGTGGATGATTGACCGTCCATCCTTTGACCTCTTCAGGAACACTTCAATATTGAACCGTGGGTGTTGTATGAAAACTTTCCTCGCCTCCTGACCACAGAGGTGGTTTGAGAGTACCATCTTGTAAACCTTAGTGCTTCCCATTGTTTCCTTGCAACACATATAAGGTAGTTAGTCATCAGGTTAAGTAAGGGTTCGCATGCTATCAGTAAAATATGTTGATGAAAAATAAGCACATTGCAGATTCATCAGATTAATTCAAGCCACATGGAAAACCCATTTATCCAAACCAAGCATGATTAAGAACTAGGAAATATAGCACTTGTATATGTTTCTCATGTATTAAGTGCAGCCAAATTTGATTTATTCCTCACATAGTATACAATAAGTGAATGCAACCACAAAAATTGAAAATCGCATTGCATAATTGAACCAAGCAGTTAACTAAACACCACAACAAATGAACCAAACGTTAACTGAGCACCACATTGCACAATATAACATACTCCTAATAGAAGATCAGACAGTTAACCAAACCAAGCATGCTTAACAACTTGGAAATATAGCAATTGTATTTGTTTCTCATGTATTTAGTACAGCCAAATTCGATTTATTCCTCACATGGTATACAATAAGAGAATGCAGCCACAGCAATTGAACATCGCATTGCATAATTGAACCAAGCAGTTAACTAAACACCACAACAAGCGAACCAAGCCACAACAAATGAACCAAGCAGTTAACTAAACACTAATTGAACAATATAACACACTCCTAATAGAAGATCAGACAGTTAACCAAACCAAGCATGCTTAACAACTTGAAATATAACAATTGTATTTGTTTCTCATGTATTTAGTACATCCAAATTCGATTTATTCCTCGCATGGTATACAATAACAGAATGCAGCCACAACAATTGAACATCGCATTGCAGAATTGAACCGAGCAGATAACTAAACACCACAACAAGTGAACCAAGCCACAACAAATGAACCAAGCAGTTAAGTAAACACCAATTGAACAATATAACATACTCCTAATAGAAGATCAAACAGTTAACCAAACCAAGCATGCTTAACAACTTGGAAATATTGCACCCCGAAGAATTGAACATCACATTTGCAGAATTGAACCAAGCAGTTAATTGAACACCACATCGCACGACATATAGAACATATACACTAAAGCAGAAGATTGCATGGTAAAAGTAGATAGCACAATTCACTAGAATTTGTTAAGGAAAGGCAGTAGCTAGCAAACTGAACATGGGTCCTTATAGTGAGCTAATAATACAAGCTACTCCTCATTGTCGGAGATATCGATGACGATTGGCTCCTTGGACATGGAAGAGGGCGAGGCCTCCGCATCATGGGTGCCCTCGTTGTAGTGGTGAGTTGCCTGAGCCGCTCCGGGAACCAACCTGCTGGCTCACGAGATGAGGTAAGCACGTGCACGCTGAGAAAACACCTCGTAGTCTTTGTCGAAGGCACCGACGGTGGCCTCGAGAAAACGCCATGAACTGTCGTTTAAAGCAGCCAACCGCGTCGCGACATCGGCGCGTGAGGCGTCAACGGTGGCCTCGATGGCGAGGTGCTCCTCCAAGATCTGGGGGTCGGCACGAATGGCAGCCATCGCGACCTCATCCACGCGTGCGGCCGCGATTTGCTTCTCCGTTGCCAAAAGCTCCTTGAGGTCCTGGCTATACTGCGTGGACCATGGCTTAGGTCGGCGCTTATTTGGTGGAGGGTCGGTGATTTGGGTGGAAGGTGTCGCGCTCGCGCCGGCGGTCGGGGCATGTGGGATGTGGAAGGAGGAGGAGGATGGGGGTCGGGTGTGGATTACCTGCCTAGATAGGCGAGGTCGAGCAGCGTGAAGGAGGGTCGCCGGCGAGGAGGCGGCGGTGCTGCAAGCAAGGAGTGACGGTTTCAACTTGAAAAGGAAGGCGAAAAGGGGGGAAATGTGGCTTTTGGTAAGGGGAGGGGGCGGGGAGGTAGATATTTTTGCGGAAGCTGAAAATTTGGAGTCGCTTCAACCAAAAAACTAGCGCGCAAAGTGTCATCAGACACGGTCCCTTATTCAGACACGGCCCGAAGATATTTTGTGCCGCATCTCACACGGTTGGTTATAATATACTGTGTGGGATCTACTTGATTTTTTGTCTTGATTTGAATTACATAATGGGGTCACAACGGCCATGGACGGTGTTTGAATTGCTAGACCTTTTATCTGCAGTGATCATAAAAGAATTGGAATTATTCAGGGTTCATTTGGACATTTTCATGCATTAAGTGAGTTTTCAATGCATTTATGTGCATAATTCAAATTTGAACTACATGCACATGCTCTAGTGCATATAAATTGGTTGAAAAATCAAATATTTGTCCTTGGGTGCATGCTTAGGTCCCATGCAAGAAATGGGAATGAATGTCAAGCACCCTGCCACCGTCACTCGGCCGCAAACATTGAGATACCTGGTTTTTAAATTCTAGTAAATCCAAAACTCGTCTGAAATTCATGAAACTTGGCATGCTATCATGGAGCGGCATCAACATGGCGTGGTAAAGTTTTTGTCCCATTTGGGGCAGGTTTGGGTATATGCTTCTCACAAACTAGAGCTTCTCACAACAAGCATGATGGTTTCGGTAGGGAACGCCCCAACTTTGGGGACCAAACGATATCCATTGCCTCTAACTGCTTTCAAATTTTTTCTCGTGTCAACATAGAACAACCGGGGTGTTGTGTTATTTTTTGTGATTTTTCTGGGTTCGTTTGACATTTTTACGCATTAAGTGAGTTTTCAATGCATTTATGTGCATAATTCAAATTTGAACTACATGCACATGCTCCCGTGCATATAAATTGGTTGAAAAATCAAATCTTTGTCCTTGGGTGCATGCTTAAGTCCCATGCAAGAAATGGGAATGAATGTCAAACACCCTGCCACCGTCACTCGACCGCAAACATTGAGATACCTGGTTCTTAAATTCTAGTAAATCCAAAACTCGTCTGAAATTCATGAAACTTGGCATGCTATCATGGAGCGGCATCAACATGGCGTGGTAAAGTTTTTGTCCCATTTGGGGCAGGTTTGGGTATATGCTTCTCACAAACCAGAGCTTCTCACAACAAGCATGATGGTTTCGGTAGGGAACGCCCCAACTTTGGGGACGAAATGACATCCATTGCCTCTAATTGCTTTCAAAAAATTTCTCGTGTCAACATAGAACAACAGGAGTGTTGTGTTATTTTTTGTGATTTTTCTGGGTTCGTTTGGACATTTTTATGCATTAAGTGAGTTTTCAATGCATTTATGTGCATAATTCAAATTTGAACTACATGCACATGCTCCCGTGCATATAAATTGGTTGAAAAATCAAATCTTTGTCCTTGGGTGCATGCTTAGGTCCCATGCAAGAAATGGGAATGAATGTCAAGCACCCTGCCACCATCACTCGGCCGCAAACATTGAGATACCTGGTTTTTAAATTCTAGTAAATCCAAAACTCGTCTGAAATTCATGAAACTTGGCATGCTATCATGGAGCGGCATCAACATGGCGTGGTAAAGTTTTTGTCCCATTTGGGGCAGGTTTGGGTATATGCTTCTCACAAACTAGAGCTTCTCACAACAAGCATGATGGTTTCGGTAGGGAACGCCCCAACTTTGGGGACCAAACGATATCCATTGCCTCTAACTGCTTTCAAATTTGTTCTCGTGTCAACATAGAACAACCGGGGTGTTGTGTTATTTTTTGTGATTTTTCTGGGTTCGTTTGACATTTTTACGCATTAAGTGAGTTTTCAATGCATTTATGTGCATAATTCAAATTTGAACTACATGCACATGCTCCCGTGCATATAAATTGGTTGAAAAATCAAATCTTTGTCCTTGGGTGCATGCTTAAGTCCCATGCAAGAAATGGGAATGAATGTCAAACACCCTGCCACCGTCACTCGACCGCAAACATTGAGATACCTGGTTCTTAAATTCTAGTAAATCCAAAACTCGTCTGAAATTCATGAAACTTGGCATGCTATCATGGAGCGGCATCAACATGGCGTGGTAAAGTTTTTGTCCCATTTGGGGCAGGTTTGGGTATATGCTTCTCACAAACCAGAGCTTCTCACAACAAGCATGATGGTTTCGGTAGGGAACGCCCCAACTTTGGGGACGAAATGACATCCATTGCCTCTAATTGCTTTCAAAAAATTTCTCGTGTCAACATAGAACAACAGGAGTGTTGTGTTATTTTTTGTGATTTTTCTGGGTTCGTTTGGACATTTTTATGCATTAAGTGAGTTTTCAATGCATTTATGTGCATAATTCAAATTTGAACTACATGCACATGCTCCCGTGCATATAAATTGGTTGAAAAATCAAATCTTTGTCCTTGGGTGCATGCTTAGGTCCCATGCAAGAAATGGGAATGAATGTCAAGCACCCTGCCACCATCACTCGGCCGCAAACATTGAGATACCTGGTTTTTAAATTCTAGTAAATCCAAAACTCGTCTGAAATTCATGAAACTTGGCATGCTATCATGGAGCGACATCAACATGGCGTGGTAAAGTTTTTGTCCCATTTGGGGCAGGTTTGGGTATATGCTTCTCACAAACTAGAGCTTCTCACAACAAGCATGATGGTTTCGGTAGGGAACGCCCCAACTTTGGGGACCAAACGATATCCATTGCCTCTAACTGCTTTCAAATTTTTTCTCATGTCAACATAGAACAATAGGAGTGTTGTGTTTTTTTGGTGATTTTTCGGGGTTCGTTTGGACATTTTTACGCATTAAGTGAGTTTTCAATGCATTTATGTGCATAATTCAAATTTGAACTACATGCACATGCTCCGGTGCATATAAATTGGTTGAAAAATCAAATCTTTGTCCTTGGGTGCATGCTTAGGTCCCATGCAAGAAATGAGAATGAATGTCAAGCACCCTGCCACCGTCACTCGGCCGCAAACATTGAGATACCTTGTTTTTAAATTCTAGTTAATCCAAAACTCGTCTGAAATTCATGAAACTTGGCATGCTATCATGGAGCGGCATCAACATGGCGTGGTAAAGTTTTTGTCCCATTTGGGGCAGGTTTGGGTATATGCTTCTCACAAACCAGAGCTTCTCACAACAAGCATGATGGTTTCGGTAGGGAACGCCCCAACTTTGGGGACGAAACGATATCCATTGCCTCTAATTGCTTTCAATTTTTTTTTCTCGTGTCAACATAGAACAACAGGAGTGTTGTGTTATTTTTTGTGATTTTTCTGGGTTCGTTTGGACATTTTTTATGCATTAAGTGAGTTTTCAATGCATTTATGTGCATAATTCAAATTTGAACTACATGCACATGCTCCCGTGCATATAAATTGGTTGAAAATCAAATCTTTATCCTTGGGTGCATGCTTAGGTCCCATGCAAGAAATGGGAATGAATGTCAAGCACCCTGCCACCGTCACTCGTCCGCAAACATTGAGATACCTGGTTTTTAAATTCTAGTTAATCCAAAACTCGTCTGAAATTAATGAAACTTGGCATGCTATCATGGAGCGGCATCAACATGGCGTGGTAAAGTTTTTGTTCCATTTGGGGCAGGTTTGGGTATATGCTTCTCACAAACCAGAGCTTCTCACAACAAGCATGATGGTTTCGGTAGGGAACGCCCCAACTTTGGGGACCAAACGATATCCATTGCCTCTAATTGCTTTCTAATTTTTTCTCATGTCAACATAGAACAATAGGAGTGTTGTGTTTTTTTGTGATTTTTCAGGGTTCGTTTGGACATTTGTATGCATTAAGTGAGTTTTCAATGTATTTATGTGCATAATTCAAATTTGAACTACATGCACATGCTCCGGTGCATATAAATTGGTTGAAAAATCAAATCTTTGTCCTTGGGTGCATGCTTAGGTCCCATGCAAGAAATGAGAATGAATGTCAAGCACCCTGCCACCGTCACTCGGCCGCAAACATTGAGATACCTGGTTTTTAAATTCTAGGTAATCCAAAACTCGTCTGAAATTCATGAAACTTGGCATGCTATCATGGAGCGGCATCAACATGGCGTGGTAAAGTTTTTGTCCCATTTGGGGCAGGTTTGGGTATATGCTTCTCATAAACCAGAGCTTCTCACAACAAGCATGATGGTTTCGGTAGGGAACGCCCCAACTTTGGGGACCAAACGATATCCATTGCCTTTAATTGCTTTCAAATTTTTTTCTCGTGTCAACATAGAACAATAGGAGTGTTGTGTTTTTTTTGTGATTTTTCGGGGTTTGTTTGGACATTTTTATGCATTAAGTGAGTTTTCAATGCATTTATGTGCATAATTCAAATTTGAACTACATGCACATGCTCCAGTGCATATAAATTGGTTGAAAAATCAAATCTTTGTCCTTGGGTGCATGCTTAGGTCCCATGCAAGAAATGGGAATGAATGTCAAGCACCCTGTCACCGTCACTCGGCCGCAAACATTGAGATACCTGGTTTTTAAATTCTAGTAAATCCAAAACTCATCTGAAGTTAATGAAACTTGGCATGCTATCATGGAGCGGCATCAACATGGCGTGGTAAAGTTTTTGTCCCATTTGGGGCAGGTTTGGGTATATGCTTCTCATAAACCAGAGCTTCTCACAACAAGCATGATGGTTTCGGTAGGGAACGCCCCAACTTTGGGGACCAAACGATATCCATTGCCTCTAATTGCTTTCAAATTTTTTTCTCGTGTCAACATAGAACAGGAGTGTTGTGTTATTTTTTGTGATTTTTCGGGGTTTGTTTGGACATTTTTATGCATTAAGTGAGTTTTCAATGCATTTATGTGCATAATTCAAATTTGAACTACATGCACATGCTCCGGTGCATATAAATTGGTTGAAAAATCAAATCTCTGGTCCTTGGGTGCATGCTTATGTACCGAAAGTGAGAGCAGGATTTGTGCATCTCTTGAACACAAACGGTTCTTTTGGATGACCCGTGTGAATCACTAGCGGGGCGGTGTAGTGCTATTCAATTTGACAGTGGGCGTCGCAGTTCCCGATACGGCTTTAATGCAGACGAGGGAGAGGGTAGCGGTTCCCGAAATGTTGAATGGGCAATGATGCATCCTCCTTCAATTAGCATCGTGTGAATGCATGAGGGAAGTAATGGGAGGACCGGGAAAAGAGGCAGCACGATGTGAATGCAACGCAGTTTGCACTCATATAAAGGCGCCCCTCTGTTCCAATGCATCTACCACATCGTACGTACCTAAGCATTTGCCTAAGCACCTACACTAATAAGCGCAAAAGTGCCCACTCCAGACCCATGGCGGCGATGCGCGCGAGCAGCCAGCGGCTGTGCCAGATGGTCCACGACGCCGGCCTGCGGCATGGCACCGTGGATCGTCTCCATACACTGTTGGCGACCGACTGGTGGATGACCGCCGTCGACGCCAGCTATGACTCTCAGTTGGACCAGATGATCGTTCGGAGCACCAACAGGTTCACCATCGTCAAGAAGCTCGCGGACGACATCGCCGTACTCCTCCAGCCCGCGCGCCCGGTCTCCTCATTGCCTGCCACCCTAATCAACCTCCATGGTCGGAACCTCTTTGAAGCACTGGTGGCCTTGCGACTGCCCACCGACGCCACGAAGAATGTCCACCTGGAGGTCGCGCTCGCCGCGAGGCACCTCGCCCTGCAAGAAAACGTCGACCTACACATCCATGTGTACGAACGAATCGTGTACATGGGTATCTACAAGGCCAGTGAGGACGCTACGACGTTGGCCTTCTTCAACCGGCTGGAAGCCTTGGATGCCTTAGTTGAGAAGCACCTTGACCTCGCCACACAAGCCGCCGCTCCTTAGCCGCCGGTCGGTGGCCCGGCCGACGCACTGAGTTGAGGAGGAGGAGGTCGTATGTTGATGGATGCATCTTTCTGCTTGCCTCCTGTAACCACCACTGCGATCGCATCATCGTGGCCTTAGTTCTTATTTTGCTATTGCATTCTTGTTCCAGTCAATACAGACATGTGCGACCCTTTGCTCAATACAGACATGTCCGTTCCAGTCTTATTTTGATTGGCTTGAATGAAGGTCTATCCCGCCGTTAGGCGCCGCAGCGCGCTGTGCTCGCCGTTAGGCGCCGCGGCGCGCTCTGCTCGCGTCCGTCAGCGCGCTCGGCTTGTGGACAGCTTTTCCTTGTGTGTTCAACTGCTATATGCATATATATATATGGTTGCTTGCCGTTGAGGCGACCGCGGAGCGCTCTACTCGCGTCCCTCCGCGCACGCTCTGCCAACGGTTGGGCGTGCGCACGATCACGTCGGGGCCCCCGTATGCATGTGGTTGCGCCGCGCGCGTTGCCACGCGATGCAGTTACGTGCGGCACGCTAGAGTTACGCGCTGCAAATTAGAACTGCCATCAGGGCCTGCCGATATTCCTGGCCGTCCGGCTTCCCCTTTAATTCCCGCGGCCATTATAACCTTAGTCTCTTCAACCTTTCGATCGCGCCCCACAACACAACAAGCACACCCACGACGACACATAGAGAGGGGATGTTCGGTGGCGCTCCAATGGAGTTCGGCGAGCATAGAGTGGAGACCCATGCGAGGGAGACGGATCTCTCGGTAGTGTACACCATCGACCCGGCCGTGGTGGACGACTACATCAATAACGTTGAGCAGTTGCTTGCTGGGGACAAGTACAAGGTGGTCGGCATCGACCTCCAGTACAGCGCCGGTCGTCCCGACATAGATCAGAAGGTTGCCGTCGCCCAGTTGTGCGTGCGCCATCATGTCCTCATCTACCACTACTGCATGGCCACAGAGCCTTGCGACCGTTTCAACAGGTTTGTCAACAGCACCGACTACAAGTTCGCCACGATGGATACCAAAGACGATGTAAAAGCGCTCAGTGTTACGGGCTTGGCTTGCAAGAACCTTGTCGAAGTCCGTGACCACTACAGGGTCTGGGACAGCACGAAGCAAGACTCCCTGGTCGAACTCGCCTCGGCCATCATCGACCCCTACTACAAAAAGATGAAGTAGGATGCCCAGAGAACAAGTCCCATATCCTGGCACGGGGCCTGGATGCGACAATTGGATGAACCTCACCTCAGGTTTGCGGCCAAGAGCGTGTACACATGCTACGAGATGCACATGCGGATCGTTGACATGAGGAAGTGCCTCGTTACCCAAATCGACGAGCCCGGATCGAGCCACAAGCAGAGCAAGTGTCACAAGAAGTAGATGATGATCAGATGATCGTTTGTGCTAGTTAATCATGCATGTAATATATAATTTACTTTATTGGTGTGTGTGGAAATGTCATGTGTGTAGTAGCCACCTATGTAATTATGCATGTAATAGTTTACTTTGGTGTGCAAATGCCATGGTTGTAGTAGCCACCTATGTAAGTGGATGTTTAATTTGGTTATGCAAGCATGTCCTTATAAGTGTGTGTGTGTGTGTGTGTGTGTGTATGTTGTTGTTCTGTATGCAATCCCATCGCACAACACACACGTCTTGTTAAGTTGAACCGTTTCTGTTCTCTTGTGTCAATGCAAACAGTTCGCCCGAGTGAACCGCATGCCGTATATCGCACACACCTTCATCTGGCTGACCGTTTCTTTTGTATTCCCTAATCACAAACAGTTCATCCGAGTGAACCGTATGCTGTACATCGCACACACCTTCATCTGGCTGCCCGTTTCTTTTGTTCCTCCTCATCGAAAACGGTTAATTTAACTGAACCGTATGCCCTGAATCACACACGCAACTAAAATCTGAACCATGTTTGATGCGTCCTCCATCGCAAACGTTTTGCACCTTTTTTGACGGTTTTTTACACCACCGTTTGCGATTATGGCATCGCACACAGTTTCGTCGAAGGGTCTCTAATCGTAGTGTCGCGTTAGCAGCATCCTGCAGTAGTGGATGTATCAAGTATCACTCAATGCAATGCTACGATAGTAGAAGTGGTAACGGGTTTGTTTCCCACACCTACAAAAGTAAAGGCTTATCGAGGAGCTCGGTTAAGATGAGTGCACAAAATTCAAGCAAGTGTTAGGCAAGATATTGATAATGTTGAAGAGATTCACAAATGCAAGTAAGACAAATAGATCAAAACCCTAGGATATCACTTGGAAACACACACACGAAAGATAAAATGGGATCCTCACAACCAAGGAATGAGCTCAAAGTGCAACCACGGAAAATGCTCTTGTTGCATGGATACTAGAAAGACAATAGCTCGATTGCTCAAATGTGCTAGATATGCTTGTGCACCAACCTATGAGAGTAATGTGTCGTCTTCCATCCCAAATGATGAACTATGCAAAATGGCTCAATGCTATTGCTTACAAGCTCTGTGTTTCTCTTCTTTTGCTTAAAAGCCTTTTCTTCCTCTTTTTTTGACTATGCCAAAATGCTTGATGCGTGAGCCAATATGTGAGACAAGTATATAAGATATGCACAGGAGAGACTTATGGCATAATGGTGATAACAATATGATTGCACGCTAAACATAACTATGCGGAGTAATCGTATCACTAAGGTGCACAAAGAGCGTGGCCCGACAATTCTCAACTCGCTAGTCTCGATAGGTAATTGACGCAAAATGGCTCGAGGCTATCAATGCAATGGCAAGGGATATATACAAGTTGTCGTCGAGGTTACCGTCCTTGCTCACGATTGGTATGAAGGTGAGGTGGTCGTTGTCGATGTCGAGTCCGTGGCGATGATGAATAGCGGTGATGTTGACGTCAAACCGTCCCTAATTAGCTGAAACACCTTAGGAAACGGAAACCGCAACTCAAAATCTCAAACCAAATGTGTGGTGGCAGAAGTGTATGTATGTGGGCAAAGTGTGGTAATGCGGAAGACAAATGGGGGTGCAAGTAGTGGAAAACTGGACCAAATGGGCGAGGAAAACCTCTCCAGTGAGGTCGTGCACATGGGGTAAGTGATGCTCGTGTGCACGGAGTATCGGGGTCCCGTGGGCACGGGGTATCGGGGTCCCGTGCGCATGGGGTGTTCTGCCTACACAAGAACACACCCAAATCCCTGGCTAAAACAAAGATTTCGGGAAAATTCATCAGTGGGGAAGGTTGGGGATAGTGGGGAGGGGTAGATCCATTTGTCAAATAAGAAATTCATGGATCAAATCAATAAAATCTCACAAGAACCAGCAATCTGAAAAAAAATGGGACGACTATTTTTGCGGGGATATTCGAATTGGGACAAAAAGCAACAAAATTAGGCTAGAATATGGGGGGTATAGGGACTCTAAGATGTGAATCAACCTTGCTCATGAATAATCTTTTCACACTTGGAGGGGGAAAAGGGAACAACAACAAGAGAATTCACTCAAACAAAAACCCAATTGCACATCCACTAGAATAACATAGTCGAGATCGACAAGCATACAAGATCAATCAAAGGAAAACAAGCACTAAGGTAGTTCTTACGAAATCCAAGAGGAGATGAGGTCTTGATGATCTAGAAAGATCCTTCCCTAGAAGGGGTCTTGATATCCACTAGGGATCTTCTCCTAGGAGTTCTTGATCTCCTATAGGAGTGGTAGATGAGCAAAGCTCCCTCTAGATAGTCTCATATACTTTGCTAGCCTAACAAATGTCCTAGACACAGAATATATAGATAGCTTGGGGCGAGGGACGAGTTGGATGGCAAAACAGGAAACTCCATGGCCGAATCCTGAGAGGGTCGTTCGCACGGGCTAAGTTGGCCCCGTGAGCACGGGGGTCCCGTGGGCACGTTACACGCCCGTGCGCAAGGGGTAGCTACATCGGCGAAGCCCATGGACATGGGGTCTGAAGGCCCTTGCACACAGGGTGTGCATCTTCACTTCTAGTAGCTCTCTGGGTATCCCATGGACACGGGGTCTAGGAGGCCCATGCGCACGGGGGCACCTAGGAGGTGTTGCCTTCTTCTTGATGGGCCCTCCTTCTTTCCTGTGGCCTTGGCGTCCTTCTCCTAGGCTTTGGGGATGTTCCTTAGCTACTTGATGGGTGTCATCCTCGTACCGAATGACACATAGCATTCTTTAGTGAGGTAGCATCCAAGTTTCATCCATATCCATATCAATCTCATAAAGGAGTGAGTTCACCTCGTTTCCGATGGCATGTGTGCGACCTCTTGTCATATGTTCTCGTGGTGCTTGATAGTCGGTGTAGTGTCCATGGGGATGATCGAAGGATGCTCCGCATCAGGTTACACATAGGTCGGTTACATCTAATGGTAAACATGTTGAGGATTGCCTCTAAGTCTTGGAGTATGCACCAAGTCTTCGGAAAATTCCATTTTGATTCTCCTAGGAGGCCGACGAATGTGGCCACTGACTAATTATTTGGTGGTCCTTGACTCGACCCATGTGCCCGGGATCCGACGTGGCTACCACTCCCTTATCCAGAACACCATCACGAGGTGGTCGACATCGTCGTCAAAAAGCATCTCCTCTATGTTAGAATCATCCGACTCTAACAATGACGAAGAACTCGATCATCCATCTAAAAAATTAATCAGTGATTTAATATAACATATCTCTCGTCACCTAAAACTAAAATGAGAGAAACCTCTAGAAAGATTACCTTTGGCAGGTAGCAAATCCGCGCAGCCGAGATCTCTTTCGCACCGTCGACCGGAAGCAAATTCGCCGTCCCTACTTCCCCACAGCCCCAAACCTACGGCAGGTGCGAAGACAATTCCGTGGCTCAGTCACTGCCGGAGCAGCCGGATCTGCCCACAACGAGGCCCCACGTAAAGCTCTGGGACATATCCATGGCGGCGGCCACGCTCCTGCGGTAAAGATCGGCAACCCCCAAGCTCCAAAATTGGTGGAGAAGATGCGGCGGAGGGCGGTGGAACTATTCGACGGTGTGGTGTGGCCCGGGGCAGCAAGAATCCGCGACAAGATGCGGTGGCTGTGAAATGCTGGGCGCGAGCTAGAACGTCCGTAAGATAGAGAAAACGGTAAAATGAAGAGAGAAAATGGACATATGCGGTGGGAGGGCCGAAATATACAGCTTCCCTCCTTTTCTTTCTCAGAACATGCCGTTTTACGGAATCAAGACGATTTTTCTCTGAAAAAAGATGCTGAATGACCCTCCGAATGAAGAGCAATTTGAGAGAATGCCACACCTTTTCTGGGACTTTGCTCCTATAACACATCTTTCCTTTTATTTGAGTAAATAGCACATCTTTGTTTGATAATTGGACAAAATACCACATAATGATTTTTTCCCTTCTTTTCCACGTCCAGACCCACAACACATTTTTGCTAGGATGGATTTACCCTCCGGTCGTTTCCATGATCAACACATGACAAATATAACAAACAAAAGCAAGAAACGATCAACGCAACACACCAGAACGAAGCACCGCGCCGTAGCCTCGCCGTGCTTCCTCCTGGCGCCGCCACCTCGCCGTGCCTCCTTCCCATACCATCACATCGTCGTTCCTTCCTTCCCGGCAGGCCGCCGCCTTGCTGTGATTCATCCCGCCGCCGCCTTGTCCTGTTTATTCTGCTCCTGTGACGCTCCGTACGTACGTTCTGTCACCGCACTCCTCTCTCTGATTTTGATTATATCCATATCAACTAAACTTTATACATCAAAACATGTTACATCCATTCAATCTGAAGTTTGATTTACATCCTCTTGTAACAGTTCCTACATCTAAACAATCAAACACGTGGCAAAATTGTTAGTCTGGAGTTGAGCCATATGCTATGCCAACATGTACATCGACGAACAGTCAGCCGGTACAGCGACTAACAGTCAGCATGTACAGCAACCAACAGCCAGCGAGCTTGTACAACTACACTTGGACAGGGGACGCGCTGCAGGGGTACTTCAAGAGCCGGCGCCTCTCTTCTCTGGCAAGACGGAGGGACTGGAGCGCGGCGGATGGCGCCGCTCCCAGAACGGCCGGCTCGCCGGCGAGGAGGCACGACGAGGCAGCGGTTCACCGAGAAGTCATGACGAGGCGCACTGCTTTGTCTATCTATCTCATGTGGACTCATCGTTTCATAATACCAGAAAAGGTTGGATCGAATAGAAAATGATTAACGACCGCAGGGCAAATCCGTCCTAAAAAAATGAAGTGTGAGTCTGGACGTGGAAAGGAAGGAGAAAACACAAATTGTGGTGTTTTATCAGTTATCAATGAAAAATGCGGTATTTAATCCAATAAAACAAAAGGTGTGCTATAGGAGCAAAGTGCCATGAAAAGTGTGGCATTTCCTCAAATTGCCCCCGAATGAAAATCCGGGACACACAGGCAACGAATTTGTCCGCTTGCGAACCAACCTGTGGTTGGATGGTTAGAAAGAGTGTGGTATCCTTAGCCCACGAGGGTTCAAATCCTGATGCTCGCATTTATTTCTGGATTTATTTTAGGATTTCCGGCGATGCGCATTCAGTGGGAGGAGACGTTCCCGTCGACGACGAGGTGCCTACGGTGACTTCGTAAATTTCAAAATGATATGCCGGCCCAGTCTTTCGGAGGTGCTCATAGGGGTATGGTGTGCGTGTGTGCGTTCATAGGGGTGAGTGTATGCGCGTCATATGAGCGCTTGTGTATGTTAAAAAAAAACGAGTTTGTCCGCTCAACGACCCGCCCAGAAGCTCAAAGGGGACCGACTGACCGAGAAGGTAGAGTAAAAAAGAAGCCCTAGCTCCGACGCCGGCGAGAGGATGAGGTCCGGAGGCGTCGCCGAGGTGATAGATCTCTCCAGCGACGACGACGAGGAGTCCCTCCCCTTTCCCAGCACCAGCTCCGTCACCGTCGCTCCCTCCTCCGCCCGCGATGTCAAGCCGTACGAGCTCGCCGATGTGAAGCCCCTGCTTTACCCGATCCAGCCCCCAGGCTGCTATGCGCTCGTGCCCGTCAAGGACGAGGACCCCGTGCCCTTGCCACTCGCCGCCGAAGCCCCCAGGGTCCTCCCCCCGCCGCGCCTCTGCCGCCAATTCTGGAAGTCCGGCGAGTATGTTGTAGCCCGCCGCAACCCTGACGCCGATGCCCCTGGTATGCTGACTGCAGAAATCTCGGCGACACGTCCCTTGTTTCTACTTTTTTTTTTACTATGACCCATTTCCTTTTGATTTCGGTGTTTGTGATTTGGTGGTGTGCAGGTGGGCGGAATCGGCTGAGGATCAATCCAAAGTTCCTGCACTCAAATGCTACTTCTCACAAGTGGGCATTTGGCGGTATGAGAATTAACTAATCTTAGAAAATAACTCCATCTTGAGAAATTGACTCATTTGGTTCACAAATTCTTTCATACACTTAATGGCCTCCCAGTCTTTGTTAAATGCAGTTTTTTTAGTAAGATAAGAGTTCATTCGCATAATGGCGTCCCAGTTTCTGTTGAATGCAGTTTTGTAGTAACAACTTGTCTTGTCAGTTGTCAGCTTATCATTTATGTATTTAACTATCATGGGTTAATTCTCTTCCTCACTGCCACTTTATTTCTGGTTGTAAACATGTAATGGGAAGTTTAAAAAATTGCATATTAGCAGTAAATATAGTAAAACAGTGGCTTCTAAATGGCTTACTCACTTAATTAAAACAAAAAGGACCTGAGACGTGTATTGAGAATTGTCATCTGAATTTTTGTCTGCCGCATACAAGGTGGCCTAGCCCATTTGTCCTTACAATCTGGGCATAAGTGTTCCTCTCGATCTCAGAATCTTGTATTATAACAATTGATCCACTGTTACATAACTTTTGTAAGTACAGGCTTGAATCATTGTGTAAATACTAGCACTTCGAAAACCAATCTAGGACATTATTGCGGTTTCTACTGTTTTTGGGGTTAAATTCAAGCATATCTAACCTGATCCTAACCCACTTTCTTGTGTGTATAATGGACACACTTTGCTTTGCATCATATGGTACTTTCTCTTCATTATTTGTATCCAGTGTTGACTTCGTTAATTTTTGCAGCCATTGCTGAGCTTCTTGATAACGCTATTGATGAGGTATTTTCCGTATTTGACGATGCTCAATTAAATCCATCCTAAAAGGAAAAATAGATCAACATGAATGCTATGTATGATTTATTTGGTTGCGTATTTTCTGTCAGGTGAATAATGGGGCAACATTTGTTCGTGTTAATAAATTCACAAACCCACGGGATGGTAGTCCCTCATTGTTGGTTCAAGGTTTGCAGCTTCAATATGACAAATAAATGTGTAACTATTCAGTTGGTAGAAACATTCAATAATGACCTTGGGGTGTTCTGTATGGCCAAGATGATGGAGGGGGGATGGATCCAGATGCACTGCGATGTTGCATGAGCTTTGGATTTTCAGATAAGCAGTCTGATGCTTTCATCGGGCAATGTATGTTCTTTGTGCCTTTTTTCCTATTTCCATGCGAGATCATCAATATCTTAAAGTCTTGCTATTGGATTCATTGTTGCCTGTTTGTCAGATGGCAATGGTTTCAAAACAAGCACAATGAGGCTTGGAGCGGATGTGATTGTTTTTACTCAGAACCAAAAAAACTGGTATTTCTCCTTTGCACTCATTTAATCTAGGAGTCCAGTTCTTCACAATTACACCCTCTGTTCATAAATATAAGACGTTTTGGCAGTTCATTTTAAACTGCCAAAGCGTCTTACATTTAGAAACAGAGGTGGTATATCAGAACAAACATTTTGTGGTGTCACTTGCCACCTTGGTCGTTGGTTTCAAAAGTAACTCTTAGGGAAAGTACACTAAAATTTTCAAGAGTATTGTGCAGGAATGGATCTGAAAAATGGTGAAATATTTATTGAAAGTATTTCTAAGTGTTAATACGGCCTTTTGCAATGCTTTTGAATAAAATGTCCGTATGGGGGTAATGTTCACCTTTTGTGTTACATGGAAACAATCAAACATGTATCACTCTAATGTCTAATCTAATCTCATATGGCGACTGTTCATTTGTTATATTATTTGTTGCATGTTCCTTGTCAGACACACACTCATGCTTCACTGTGACGCTGCCACCACATGAGTTATCATTCGGTTATGTTGCTTAAAATATAATCATACCTGTCAATTCCTCTGTTGCCTCAGTAAAATGTCTGGCCACCCAGTTCATGTATCAATTCAAGCAATTTGTTGCTTTTTTTTAAGGACACCGACAAGAAGTATTGGTCTTCTTTCTTACACATTTCTGATGGAAACAGGCTGCGATGATGTATTGGTGCCAACAGTAAGTTTGATGCTTTCTTTGTAAGCTGATGTCAAGTTCTGGAAATTTTAGCTAGCTGGGCTCTGAGCTATGTTGTAGTTTTACTTGTTCCCTTGCCCCATTGTCTCTTGCAGGTAGACTACCAATACGATCTTACAACTGCTTCATATACTCAGCTGTTACGTCATAATCAGAAACTCTTCTCTTCTAATTTGGCGATCCTTTCGAAATGGTCCCCTTTTGCTAGTGAAGCTGAGTTGCTTAAACAAGTATGTAAACTAGCATTTTATTGTTTTGGCATATTTCTGGCAACCTGTTGAATGGTGCTAACAATCATATAAAGATGAGTATACTATGTAAAGAAAGAGTTCACAGATGCTTTTGGAAATTAAGAGGTTTGACAGATTAACCAATAGCCTGTATAGATGAAATGGTTTAGAAAGATGGTCCGTCTTCTTTTGTAGGAAAGAGACCTGAATGTGAAGGTGCCTATGGAACTGTTGAACAGTCTTGCCCCCCCATAATAGACTTGCATAGTGATTTTCTAATTCCTAAAAATCAATTATATGTTCTCTAGCATGCTATGTAATATTATATGTGTATTATATTCTTTATTTATCGCAAAAGATTAATTGATGCATGTATAGTTTATCTGTAAATTAAGCCAAATGGTTTTCCTAGTTCCCATCAATTCTATATGTGACAGTTCCCTTGTAGAAAAAGTCTCAGTTATCATAGATCTCTGTTAGTTAGGGCGAGCTGCCCAGCTTATCATTCTGGCTGATCTTTTCTCTGGTTTATCTCAATACTTTCTTACTTACGATACAGTTTGATGATATCGGAGAGCATGGGACGAAGATAATTGTATTCAACCTCTGGTTCAATGATGATGGGGACATGGAGCTTGATTTCAACTCCGATAAGAAGGTTTGTAATGTTGGCCTCCTGGAGCTATATTTGTTGCTGGCAGATGATTTTGATGTCCCAAAACTTGATGTGTTATTGCATGAATTAACTTAGCTCGTTTATATTGGGACGTTGATGTCCCAATCCAGTTTGACTTAATTGTTTAGGATTAGCTTGAGGATTTCAGTAAACATGGTTTGACAGACACGGACTTGCCAGTATGCCACATTCCCTGCCCTGTTAGCACATCATTTTCTAAAATAACTAGTTGGGGCCCACATGTTATTTTGTTGTACTATAGAAACCAGTTTCAACGATAGAAGATTTGATGATAAGATGAATTTTTAGCTTGATCAGTAATTTGCTTGGCAAGCTCTAATTCTCCCTGCTTTTCTTGTTAGTTCTGTAGGAGGTGGAAAGAGCGAGATATGTAATTAATGACAGCAAGCTCTTCAACAGGGCCTCCCCCTAGTTTTCTTTCTTAGTAGTTCTTCAATTGGGCTTTTCCCCTCTAAAATGCTTTTGAAATGGTAGACAACTAGCCAAACCTACATGATCGTGGACCACACATATACTCCCTCCGTTTTTATTTACTCTGCATATTAGAGTTGACTGAAGTCAAATTTCATAAAGTTTGACCAAGTTTATAAAAAATAATATAAACATTTATCATAACAAATCTATATGATGTGAAAGTACATTCAATAATTGTTGAATCGGGAGATGGGTACCTTCAGACAGCGCCTCCCTTCCTGTCTTGTTGCCTGCGTGTGTGTGTCTCAGATCTTGCGGCACTCTCGGGACAGGGCTCCTCTTCTAGGTCAGCACCTCTCATGGGCTTGGGCCCAAGAGACAGATCTTGATGGGCTAGGGCCCATACCGGTTCAACACTCCCCCTCAAGATGGGTGGTAGATATCTATCATCCCCATCTTGTCACACGCCAAGTTACAGTCCTTTGTTCCCAGTCCTTTTGTCAAGCAATCTGCAAACTGCTGCCCAGAGCTGACATGAGTAAGGCTGATGATCCCAGCATCAAGTTTCTCTTTAATGAAGAAGCGATCAATTTCCACATGCTTCGTCCTATCATGTTGAACTGGGTTATTAGCAATGGCTATAGCTGACTGATTGTCACACCACACCCTTAAGGGTCCCTTCCTCAAAAGTTTCAACTCGCATAGTAGGTGCTTCACCCAGAGCATATCACACAACCCTTGAGATAATGCTCTATATTCAGCTTCTGCTGTTGATCTAGACACAACAGTCTGTTTCTTGCTTCTCCATGACACCAAATTTCCTCCCACAAACACACAGTAGCCTGAAGTTGATCGTCTATCATCTTGACAGCTAGCCCAATCAGAGTCACTATAGCCATCCACCTCAAGATGTCCACTCTTCGCAAACCACAACCCTTTACCCGGAGTCCCCTTCAAGTATCTCAGGATTCTGTGAACAATATCAAGATGTCCACTCCTTGGTTCATGCATGTATCTGCTCACCACCCCCACGGCATACGTAATGTCAGGCCTGGTATGACATAAGTACAATAACCTCCCAACCAGCTTCTGATAATCTTCCTTATTCACTAGCTCACCTGATTGTGCTGTTACTTGATGATTTTGTTCAATCGGAGTAGGGGCTGCACGACATCCCATCATGCCCATGTCACTCAAAAGATCCAAGGTGTATTTTCGTTGGCACAAAGATATTCCCTTCTCTGTCCGACCCGCTTCTATGCCAAGGAAGTACTTTAGATTTCCCAAGTCTTTTACCTCAAACTCCTTGCTCAGACACCCCTCCACTCTCTTTATTTCCTCCTCCTCATCTCCGGTGATGATGATATCATCAACATACACTGCAACAATGGTGATCTTCTTATCAGTGTGTCTATAGAACACCGTGTGATCACCATTACATTGGCCATACCCCATATTCCAAACAGCTCGTCTGAACCTATCAAACCATGCCCTCGGCGATTGCTTCAGACCATACAAGGATTTCTTCAGCCTGCATACCTTCCCCGTAGTCTGTTATGTGCCAAAACCTGGCGGTATCTCCATGTATACCTCTTCTTTCAAGTCACCATGTAAGAAGGCATTCTTGACATCTAACTGGTGCAATTTCCACCCAAAGTTTGCAGCACACGAGACCAATACCCGTACCGTGTTCATCTTTGCAACTGGAGCAAATGTCTCATCATAGTCAATTCCATAAGTTTGACTATATCCTCTGGCGACCAATCTAGCCTTATACGTTCCACCTTGCCCTCAGGATTCTGCTTCACAGTAAAAATCCACTTACAACTCACTGCTTTCTTTCCTGCCGGCAATGTGGTTAGCACCCATGTCTTGTTTTTTTTCAATGCTTCTAGCTCATCTATCATCGATTCACGCCACTTCGGATCTTGCTTTGCAGCCTTCCAATCCTTAGGGATAGACACAGTTTGCAGAGAGGCAACAAACGCCTTATATGAAGGTGACAAAGCCTTGTAAGACACAAAATTGCCAATATCAAGGTCATCACAAGCATCATCCTTTGGCAGAGCCTTCCTTGCTACCTCACCCTTCCTTGTCGCTTCACGTGTCGGTTTTCGCAACGCAATGGGCAGCTCCACTGTGTTAGATGAGCTTGCCTCACTGCCTTGCTGCCCCCCCTGCACTCTTGCCTCCCTGCCTTGCTGCTCCCCCTGCACTTGTGGTTGCCGTCGAGAGTACACCAGGGTATTCGTCTGCCATCGATCCCGAACAGGAACCTGGAGAGCACCAATCTTAAGTGTATCGACAGTTGGCTCAACATGAGCCTGCACATCATCATCAGTGATGGTACTAACCGGAATTGTACCCACTATTGGTTGAACCTGAGCCTGCACATCATTATCGGTGTTAATGTCCACAGAATCACCGTGAGTATGAGACACATCCTTCTCCCCCTCTTGACCATCATGCACATGGTGTAGGTGGTCAAGCTCTGCAAACAGCAGACTGAGATCAGTCGGCTCACCATAGAATGGCTCAGACTCCCTGAACGTAACGTCCATACTTACAAACCTGCGTTTTTCAGAGGGACACCAACATTTATACCCCTGCTGACTAGACGAGTATCCCAGAAAGACACACTTCACTGCCTGAGGATCAAGCTTGCCAAACAAAGCAGGTACTGCCAAACAACTTTGGGGGAACAACAAACTTATTATCTCCAACGAGCAACTCAGACGGAGATTTCATGCCAAGTATCCTGGAAGGTGTCCGGTTGATCAAGTATGTGGCTGTCATAACTGCATCATCCCACAAGAACTTAGGCACATTCATGGTAAACATCAACGACCGAGCAACCTCAAGAACATGACGATTCTTCTGTTCGGCCACTCCATTCTGAGGGGGGGTGTCCGGACATGAAGTTTGATGAAGAATCCCATGGTCAGCCATGAAAGCCCCAAAAATGCTGTTCACATACTCCGTTCCATTGTCCGTCCTGAGCACCTTGACCTGTACCTGAAACTGGTTCTTTACAAGAGCATGGAAGTTCTGAAAACAGCTAAACACCTCATCCTTGTGACGCATCAAGTAAATCCAAGTCATGCGAGAATAGCAGTCAATAAAGGTAGCAAAATACTTATTCCCATTCATTCACACCACTGGGCTAGTCCATACATCCGAATGAATAAGCATAAAAGGAGATATGCTCCTGAGCCCCTTACTCACATATGAGGCCCGTGTGTGTTTTGCATATTCACAAGCATCACATGTCAGCTTGCCTTTGCCTATTCCACACATAACATCCGGAAATATTCTACTCATCTTATCAAAAGATACATGCCCCATCCTACAGTGATGGATCATCGCCTGCTTCTCCTTATCCTCCATGGTCGCAGCACACACCAAGTCCGGCTGCACCTCCTGGTCCATCTACCAGAGCCCCCTACGCCTGGTGCCAGTCCCAACCGTCTGGCTCGTCTGTCGCACCTGAATCAAGCAACCGAACTTGTCAAGGATCACACGACAGTCCATTTGATCAATGAGTGCACTGAAAGAGACCAAATTGACAGGAAAGGCTGGCACATGTAAAACAGACGATAGGGAAATGGTCGGAGTACACTTTACTGTACCAACCCCTATGACTGGTTGTTTTGTGCCATCAGCCGTTTGTATAGTGCCCGTGTGAGAGGGAGGATGCTTAGTGTAAGATTCGAACACACAGGAGTTACTAGCAACATGCTTAGATGCTCCAAAGTCAAGAACCCACTCTGGAGCACTCTCATTAGTAGCAAGAGATGCTCTTTCCGGATTACCTTCATCAGTGGAGGCCCAGTGAGCAAAGTCTCCATAGACAACATCATCTACATCTTTGCCTTTGGACGTCCCAGTGTCTCCTGCAACGGCCATGTGAGCCCTCTGACCCCCTGAGTGTCCTGAGTAGCCACCTCTACCTCTAGAAGCCTGGCCCCATGAGGTCTCTGAGTATCCACCTCTGCCTCTAGCACTTCTACCTCTGCCTGTTCCCCCTCTGTTATATCCCATGCCTCTGCCACGAGTTGGGCATTCTCTCTTCCAGTGACCTACCTCCCCACAGATATGACATTTGGTGGGATCTCCCCACTCCATGCGCTCAGTGACTGCAAATGTCGAAGCTGGCACAACCTTCATGTCTGCATGCTCAAGGGATAGGCGCACCTCCTCTTGAGTCATCGCTGCAATAGCCTCGGGAATGGTAGGCAGACTAGGTTGGTGCAACAGGGAAGCCTTCCTGCCATCAAAGCAACCTTTGAGGCCAGCCAAAAATTTCAGTACACGCCTGTGTGCCATCCACTTATGCCCTGACTCGATTGAAGCCGCGTCATAGAGTTCCAGGGGATCACAGTTATCCTGGTCAAGCCCACAGAGCCTGCAGTTCTGCCACGTATGTCATCACTGACATGCCATCATCTTGGCGCAGCAACCTAATCTTGTCCTCAATCTGAGCAATGAGCATGACATTGCCCTTGCCAGAGTATTGAGTGGACAGAATCTTCCATATCTCAGCAGGTGAGGATAGCCCCTCCACAGAGCGTCCAGTGGAGGGTACTACGGAGTTCAACAACCACACCATAAGTACAGAGTGGATGACCTTCCACCTCTTGTCCTCTGCACTACTCTTGTCCCCTGGTTCTACAACGGTGCCCAACAAATATCCATCAAGCTCCTTCTGCTCCACAGCCCACAAAGCCCTCCTGGACCAGCTCAAATAATTTGTTGCCCCCTCTAGCTTCATGTCCAGGGGCGACATTTCAAGCTTTTGAGCCACTTCCTGTCGAGGAACGATGGCCCCAGAGTTGGACTCAGCGAGGATCTTAGTGAGCTTCTCCAAAGCCTCGGCAAGACCAGTTGGTTCAGCCATCGTCTGGCGGGATAAGCAGCAACAACAAAACTCAGCCTCAGAGAGTCTTCTTTCCCAAGCACCACCACCACCACCACCACAACACCAAGCTCACAACAGCAAGTCCACAGAGAAAAAAAAAATCTCTGTAAAGCACACAAGCGGTCCAGCCCAGGCTCTTCCTGTTCCAGAACGAGCAGTCCAGCAGGCAACCCCTCTTTCTTCCTCTGCCGCAGCACCAAGAAGCAGCCGCACAAGCACCAGCAGCTCAGCAAGCTTCCAGGAACAGCACAAGGCAGCAGCAGCAGCTGCAGTTCCTCCTATGTTCAGCAGCACCAACAGCAGCAGCTCCCCGCCGCAGCCTGACTCGCACGCAGCCCAAATCCGCCGCCGCCTTCTTCCTCCTCCTCTTCTTCCCGCCGCAGCCGCCTGCACAGCCCGCAGCAGCCCTCCTCGGCCGCCCCCTTCGCAGCTAGCCACCCCAGGGACGCGAAGCAGGGCAAGAGGAAGCAGCTCCCTCCCGGCCGCGTCGCAGCTCCTCGAGCCCAGCCGCGCCGCCACCGCACGCATCACAGCAGACCCGCCGCCTCGCGCACGCACGCAGCCTCCTTTCTCGCCTGACCCCGCTCGGCCCCACCGCCGCCTCTCCGGCGAGGGACTACACCGCCACCGTCGTCGCCTGGCTCGATACCATGTTGAATCGGGAGATGGGTACCTTCAGACAGCGCCTCCCTTCCTGTCTTGTTGCCTGCGTGAGTGTGTGTCTCAGATCTTGCGGCACTCTCGGGACAGGGCTCCTCTTCTAGGTCAGCACCTCTCATGGGCTTGGGCCCAAGAGACAGATCTTGATGGGCTAGGGCCCATACCGGTTCAACAATAATAAATCTAATTTTATTGATTTGTTATTGCTTATGTTAATATTTTTTTTTATAAACTTGGTCAAAGTTTATAAAGCTTGACTTTTACCGAAGCTAATACGCGGACTAAATAAAAACGGAGGGAGTATAAAATAAGTAGAACAGAGATAAGTTTTTTATTTGCTTCGTTTTACAAGTAAGCCAGTTCTTGTGTAACACAATAGGAATAAAATCAAAGTTCCCAATCCAGTATTTGGAAGCATAACATTACAATCATGACATGACAACTCTATAGAACTGACACGGAATTGATTTGAGATTTGATACATGCTGAATAAGTATTGTAGGAGTTTCTAGTTTTGATGAAGTGATATGTTTCAATACATATGCCATGCTATATAGTAGAAGTGTTTATTTATCTTACAAGCTACATGTTCTATCTGTGCATCTCCTTTGGGGTTATTATTTGAACAGTTCTACCATTGGCTAAACAGTTCGATATACAATAATTTAGGATATCCTCATTACTGGGGCACAGAAGAAGGTCAAAACCAACAAACATGAGAAGCTTGTGACTCAGGACTACATTGCAAATCGACTTCGTTATTCACTTAGAGTTAAGTACTGATCCCCATTATCTGATTTATTAAACTTGTTTTGTTTATTTTGCTAGACAAACATGTCTCATTTGCATTTCTGCCTGAATTCAAGCAGGCATACGCCTCCATCTTGTATCTTCGTGTACCTGATAGTTTCAGGATAATCCTGCGTGGAAAGGATGTGGAACCACATAATGTAGTTAATGATTTGTTGTATCGTGAATGCGTGTTGTATAAACCACAAATTGCTGGACTTCCAGAGGTATGTGTAACTTAGAATTTCTGAAGCATATTTTCCATTTCACCAATTTGGTCGATGTGAAAACCATATTGAAGCTTCTTGTAAGATAGTTAGAATGATTGTATATGTTCACTTGTATGGTTGTATCCTGGATGTCTCTATTCTAATGGTTGGTTGGTCTGTTTTGTGAGAAACCTATCTTATAGCCATCTGCTAACTGCTTTCGCCTATGGATTTCTCATGATAAATTCCCCATACTGAATCTTACTCATAGAAGTGTTTTACTTCCATGGATAATCTGTTCTGTTTTTTGAGAAAAAATCAAGGTTAAATTGTACATTGCTTATCTAGTTATTTTCTGTTAGTCATATCCATGTTGTACAAAGTAAATCATTTTAGTTAAGTATGGATGACGAGGAGGTCCAGAATAGGTTTGCCCTTTGTGTTGTTGTACCATCCTTGTTAGAAATGTCTACATTTGCTATGTTATGCAACTTTTTCCAGAACCACTAGTTGCTAGGTAAAACAAGATCTTACTATATTAATAATACTTGAAACACTCCTTTGTAAGTCTTTTTAGCCTGGAAATGAATGTCCTACTGGATGGATCATCTAGTCCCTTGGTAGTGGGTTTTACTCCATGAAATGGTTACCCCCTCACCTCCACTAAAGTCTGCTTAGATTTTGCAAAATGTTCTGTATTTGTAGTATAGTAGGCAAAACTTGTTTATATAAAGCATGCCTTCTCAGTGTACCTCCATGTTGTTTTTATTTAGCTATCTATAGTCACAACCATCGGATTTGTCAAAGGTGCCCCAGACACTGATGTACAAGGATTCAACGTTTATCACAAGAATCGTTTAATAACGGTGAGAGCTTTCTTCTTTTCCACGACACTTGACAACGTAGAATATTGTGCTTCTCAAGAAATAGTTTATTCATAGTCTTTATCTTCTGCGAAGGGGAGCCTTGGCTCAGCGGTAAAGCTGTTGCCTTGTGACCATGAGGTCACGGATTTGAGTCCTGGAAACAGCCTCTTGTAGAAATGCAGGGAAAGGCTGAGTACTATAGACCCAAAGTGGTCGGACCCTTCCCCGGACCCTGCGCAAGTGGGAGCTACGTGCACCGGGCTGCCTTTTTTTTAGTCTTTATCTTCTGTCAGCAATAAGTTGCTTTTGACGTACTTTTATCATCTGAAAGCTCTTCCTTCAAGCAATGTCTTTATCTAACAAATGAATGACTGACTCTAGACTATGGGAATGTAGTTCTAGTGAAATGCATTGGTAATTTATTTGAGTTATGGACAAGTCCATATCCTGTTGATGGGGATATGCTGTTCAGACTAGGGACTCCTTGGCAAATTGTGCATAAGACCTCCACTATAATCTGGTATATATCAACAATCTAAAATAGTTGGGTGAGAATATGCTGTTGGGACTAGGGAGTCTTTAGTATTTTATGCACAACACACCCAATTTAATCCAGTATGGATTAATTAACATTCTAAATAGTTGCCCATGACTAGGTGCTTAGCGAGCCTTTTTTTTGCGTGTCATGCTTAGCGAGCATTCACCCAAGCTTGTAGTGCCATTGTGCTATGTAGTCTTCCAAGTAGCTAAATATTTTAAAAAACGTAAATATCATCCCTGCAACTTGAATAATAAAGAAATTGAGTTCACTATGTAGCACAATTGAGAAAATATGTGATGTATGATATTTACTAGATATGTTTCTTCAACCCTGTTGTTTGCTTGGCAAGTCACACTTCCAAATTTTTTGCAGCCTTTTTGGAAAGTTGCCAGCAACTCATATGGCAAAGGGCGGGGAGTTGTGGGTAAGAGATGTTTTACTTAGTATAAAATAGATTTCCTTCGCCCACTTGTATAAGCTCCTTATATTCTCTCTCTTTTCCCACTATATAGAAGTTACGAAAATATTTGAGACTTTTTAATGATTTTTTAAAACGGATTTCATGGATGTTTACAATGCTATAAGATGTACGCGTACAAATTGTGGTGCTAAAATATGACCACATGTGCCTACACAAAACAATCAAATTGGTACAGCTAAGATGTACACGTTCAAATTGTGGTGCTAAAATATGACCACATGTGCCTACACAAAACAATCAAATTGGTACAGCCTAAACAGTGAATTGTATGCCATTCAAACATGTACAGTTTGTTCTTTTTGTGTGGGACACATACGCTCCTGATTTTCTAGGCGTATATCAAGTTGGCACATATGCATGTAAACCCATGCATTCTTGTAATAACTTTTTGTAGTGGTAAAAGAGTAGAGATAATATAGGGAGCAGATCTAAGTGGGTGGAGATGATGAGCATTTGCCTTTTACGTAGTGTCCTATGCAAAATATAGAAGAAACATTATGCGTATGTTTTATTCTGTTGGTATTTTCAGGTATTCTTGATGCGAGTTTCATCAAACCTACCCACGACAAGCAGGACTTTGAGAAGTCAGTCCTTCATCAAAGGCTCGAGAATCGTTTGAAAGAAATGACTTATGAATACTGGTAAAGCTTTTTCTTTCAGAAAAATTCTAAAGATTTGCAACAGTAATGAACAAACGATAACTTGGTCACGTTTCTAATCTACAATAGACCCACACAAATATTATCTCATCGCGCTAGCAGGTGTGCCCTGTTGTGGATCATTTTGCCAAATCATTTAATCAAAAAATTTGTCACTCGTTAGTCAGCACATGCTGTCTGGATTAAGAACCATAAGGCTGACCATATTGTGGGACCTTTGTGTAGTTCTGATAGTCCTTTTTTTCTGGCATTTACTGGATAGTTCATACCTTTTTTCTTTGATGTCGCCTGCTGGCAGCATACTTGCGGGGGGTGTTTGGTTAGCTGCGTTGCATGTGGCTCACATCCACCATGCAAATTTTGGTTGTTTGGTACCCTGTATGGCTCTTCAGCCTGGCCCGATGGATGCAAAAAGGGGCCTCTCAGCCAGGCTGAGGGAAACGCAGGGATCGAGCGTAGCTCGTGTACAGGCTCGTTCCTTTGGTTTTCTTCTCCCCCCTTCGGTCTCTTCGGACCAAGCACCGCCGTGCCCTTGTCAACGCCGCCGCCGCCGTGCCCTCGTCAAGCTCCGCCGCCCTCCTTCGCCCACGTCCAAGCGTCGCTGCCGGCCTCGTCAAGCGCTGCCACCGGTCTCGTTCGCCCTCGTCCAAGCGCTGCACGCCGGATCCTGCCGCCTCGTACCGTCACAAGCGAGGATCCACCGTCAGGCCATCTGGAGTCATCGAGCCCCAGATCCCGTCGCCATGATCCACGTTCCTTCCTGATTTCAGCTACATTCTGAAAAACCTGCATGTACAGCCAGCCATATCATACAAATTTCACCAAACACTCATCTTGGCTCAGCGTTGCATCGGCTGAACCAGGCCGCACTCACCCAGCATCCCCCATGCCATGCAGCCTAAAGCTACCCGGGGAACCAAACATGTCCTGTGATGTTAATTTAGGTGCGCTCCCTAGGTCCTGAGTTTGCCATTCAAAATGTTAAAAAAAACATCCGATATAATTTGAGAATGCTTACACGACATGCATATAAGACTTCAATTTTGATCCAGTTTTTTGAGCAAAAAACTTGCGTTTTATTGCAGTATGAAATCGGAACTGTACTCCTGTTACAATTGCAGAAGTATGTCTTGAAAAGAGCCATCACATGCATTGCAAAATAGTGAAGATTGGATTGTCAAGTCCAGTCATGACTGTGTTGTACTTATGAGTAGCCTTTTCCTCACGAAATTCCTCTCTTTAATCTGTGGCCTACTACTCTGCATTCTAGTACTTTAACCCTGAATCGTGCATCTATTGACTCCCTCCTTGTTTTATCTAAGATCTGAGTTTACTTGACATATGAAATATTTGCGATGCTGTACCTACTGTGAATGTGTGCTGGGCATGAGAACCCTGTGAACCACTGTAGTGCATGAACTGTAGCATTGCTGCACTGGCAACAGCAAGAGGTTTAGTTTGTTGATCACTGTAGGAAGTTGCTGATTTTGAGTTAATTGGATGGCCTGAGATCATGACTTGTAAAAGCTGAATATTATCTCATTTGAGATATATTAACTAGTTAACTGCTAGTTGTTAACCTCACCTTAAACTTTTACGCGTTTGTTGTGATAAATGGCTATGATTGATGTGTGGGTGTTTGTTGTGTCCTTGTCACGCTTTTTTGGGTGACTTAATGTCATCAGAATTTCATGCTTGACCTAATCATTTTTTTAGGGGCCTGCATTGCCATCGCCTTGGTTATGATAACAAGTCATTACCTAAAGCATCCCGTGCACTTTATCGTGCTAAGCAGACGGGCGCTGGTAGTTCGCCAGCAAGTGTTCCGCATCAGTTACTGACTGCTGATGTTCCAACAAGCAGCTGTGTACAGAGTAGTGAGTAATCCATCTTTCTAGGGTCACCTGTCAAATTTCACTATTTGGTTAATGTTTTTCTGTTTTTTAACAGGCATGAGACAGAAGAGAAATTTCGATGCCCTCGGAGTCATCAGCGACATAAATAATCACCAGACGAAGGCAAGGGAGACTAGTAGCATGGGCATCTATCTTTTCTGTCTGGTTACCCCCACCCACACACTGCGCGCACGCACACGCTATACACCGCAAAACTAATTCTTTTGGTCCTCTTAGAAGCGCATATTGGTATGGAACATCTTCAAAATACCATGAGTGTCCTTACATGGCTGATTTGTTGTTGGTTTTCTTTGACAGCATCGGGATGTTATTCAACGAAAACGATTTCATGAATACAAGACCTTGACACTTGAAAATGACAAATTGCGTGATGAGTAAGTACAATACATAGTTTGATAAGGAACATCTACAGAGTTTGACACGTCAATATATGCACTTTGTACATCTTTTTGTTTTAGCCATTGTAGTTTCTTTGTTTGTTAAGGAGCATCTACAGAGTTCAAAGCAGTTTAGGAAAGCATTTTCCCACATGCAATTTATCTGTTACTGCTGATGTAGTTAACACAGAATATGAATAGTATATGTTGATAAAGAGGATTATCAGTTGCTCGTATGTCTGGGTACCATGTTTCCATTAGCAATATCAGGGTAGTATGAAAACAAATATACATTTAACATTAGAACCAAGAGGTTACAGCTTCTTCAAAGTAAATATGCCATGCGTGCTTCGACAATTTTAGTGTTAACGCCTATCTTTTTTGAATTACCAGATGCTTACAATACGAGGAATCAGAGAAGCAACTTGTCGAAAAGGTATTATTATCTTCTGTGCAAGTAAAGTAGTACCTCTTACTGTTGTTTCATGAGTGCAAATGATGAGGTACTGTCTCTAATGTCTGTGAATGCTTGGTTTTCAATGGAACCAAACTTCCCGCAATATGTACTTTGTCCAAACTTAAAGAAGTCAACCATTCTTGTAAAGTTCAGCCACATCATTTTTAATCTATTAATTTAAATCATGGTTTACTTCACCATCGTTAAGGTACAGCCTACATAGTATGAAGGCCCTCCTTGTATTGAAAATGAATTCATTTAGTGGCCTAGTGCCATTGCCGTCATAATTTGGTAATCATGAGTTACATTTAATCTTTGGTTGGTGCCCTTGTACATTCCTTTGTGTTATCTTCAGAGCTTGACACTTTAGAGAAATTTGGCAATCTTGAGTTACATTTTACTCTTTGGTTGGTGCCCTTGTACATTCCTATGTGTTATCTTTAGAGCTGAACATTTTAGAGAACTGATTGATATAACAAAAGAATATTGTGATCATGCTTTTAGGAACAAAAGCTCCGGTATCAAATTGCTAAGGAAACAAAGAAGTATGAGGAATTATTAGAAGAGCTCAAATTATTAGATGTGAAGTTAGAGACATAGTGAACAGTTTTTCTTTGCACTTCTCCACCATGATAACTCAGCTTGGTTCTTGGCTGACTGTATTTGAAGGATACACATGCTGATTGTCGTGCTATGTACTAGCTATGATTATGGGAAGAAATGGTCTCATTGACCAGCAATATCTTCTGGCTACCCTTCACTGGGTAGAGATGTACAATTTTGACACAGTAATCTTTGTAGGGAACCTTGTGTTGAAATACATGCATGTATATATGTTGTAGAAGTATGCCTACCATGTAATTTGATTGTCTAATAGAGGTTACACGAAAAATTGCTTCTATTTGTCATGATTCTGAAGTCTCTGAATATTACTGAAGAATGTATGGTTCGTTTATGAAGACCAGGCTCTAGTTCAATGACATCAACAAACAACTCTTTCAGCAGTTCTTTTGCTTTATCAGCTCTACCTCATTTTCATTTACTTTTTGTGTTGCTATACTTGTGATATAAAGCCAACTGGGTGTAATAGAGTTCCATTCACCATTTTTAATCTAATAGTCGACGTCGGTGCAAAGGGTTCTTTGTTTTCTACCTGCTTCTCTACTTGCTCACCAATTGCTATGCTTTAACCTGGATTCCGAAATTAGCCGTATATTGTTAGTGCATCTCCAATGATTATCTGTTCGTGGGCGTGGATACAGGAGCTGGCCATCCAAGAAACAAAAGTTTTCCCTACGTCTGGAGCAGTCAAAATAATATAGCAATAGCACAATTCGTTCTAACTAACATGCAAATATCCTAATATAACAATAGTTAAAATATAATAACATTACATCCGAAATATAATCAGATGTTCAGTAAGTTTCTGAAATTCGTCAATACAAATTCAATGTTACTTGAGTAACAATGCACCAGTATCTGCAAAAGTTGGTCATCCAGATGTTGCCTTCTGAGCTTCATCCAACAATGTATGAACATGAATGACATGCCCTTTGTTGTTTGCCACAGCAAGGGAGCGTGTGGTGGCTATACAGCATGATGATTATCAAGTTGCAACATTGAGTGAATGGAAAAATTGATCAATATGTAGAGTAACAAGAAGCAAAATCATAAGCAAAATCTTATGATCTCTGCTTTTGACACACCCAGTGGCAACATTCTCTTCACTTGTGCAATCGCACTGCAATACTCCATGACAGAGTTTGAGATGGCGTAACCATCGATGGGCTAGCGACTTCACATAGCAATCATGGATCACCTGCAAGTTGAAGGCGCGAAGTGCTTTTGCTCATGAAACCAAGAGTGCACATTTAGCCAAAACACCCTACCACCTTGCTTCATGCCTAGAAAGTCCTCACTTATGGAGAATCACGCATCACACAACAACTCATTCTCCTCAACGAGTACCCTGAAATCGTGCTTGCTCCAAAGAAACAATGAAAACATCAAAAAAGGCTCTATGGCTTTTGGCCAAACACTTGTCGGGCGTTGTCGTGGAATTGTTACGGCAGATGTCCTTGAGCTAGGACTTAGTCGTGGAGCCATCACAACTAGGAAGCTTGAAGGGGTTATGCGGGACAAGGAACACGAGGGTTTATACTGGTTCGGCCCCTTACGGTGAAGGTAAAAGCCTACGTCCAGTTCGTGGTGTTATTGATTAGGGTTACGATCGCCAGGGAGCTAAATAGCTATGCCCGGTTCTCGATGAGGTTGTTCTCGTCCTTCAACCGTTGACGGGTCCTCCCTTTATATAGGGAGGCTGACGCCCAGCAGCCCTTAGAGTCCTGGCCGGCTCATAACAGTCTCCGGCTCGGACTCTGAACAAGACTTGCCTTATACTACAAGTCTACTATAACAATGATTGTAACTACGGGCTTTAAGCCATATCCGGGTCTCGGCCCATCTCTGGCCCAATATCTTGACACTTAGCTCCGGGCTTCTGGCAATGACCCTTAGAATAACCCGGCCCTCCTTGCGGGTGACTCCAAGGTCTATATCCTCAACATTAGGCCCCAGATTGACTTGAGTCGGCTCGTGTCAATCTTCAACTCTGCAGCCAGAAAAAATCTCCGGCTTACCATTCATGTGAAGGCCATAACCCGGAGTGACGTCATCCTCTGGACTCCGGATAATCCACCGTGACGTCATCCTCCATTAAGTCCGTTTTTTACTCCGCCAGATCCGCAACGGATCTCTGCCTTTACTGTCATTCCGAAAATCGAGGCGCCGTGAGGGGGAGATAACCACGCCGTGGCCTTCTTGAATCTCGCGCCCACTTATGACCCTGCCTTATAAATAGGCCGGCCCAACGCTCTCTTCTCACACTCTCCTTCTTCCTCCTCGCGCTGTCGCTTCTCTGCCCGAGCTCCGCCACTGCCGCCGCCGTCGCGCCCCTGATCTTCATCAACCCGGCCGCTGCATCACCCTGACTGGGACCAGATAACGGCGGCGACCTCCGCTCTTCCTCAACTCCGGTGAGTCTTCTCTGCTTTGCTAGAACAGATCTGTGGTAGGGTTCCTTCCGTTCTTCGTGTTCATCACCATTGCCCGCAAACTTGGCAGTCCTTGTCACCACTGTAGTTGGTTGATCTTTAACCTTGCGTAGAACCACTGCGGTAGATGTTTGAAACCCATTTCATCTGCAAGAAATCCCCTTTTTACTGCATAAGAACTGTGTTCAACCTCAAGAACTTCTCCTGCCTCTGTTTTTTAGGTCTAGAAAATTTTCTCTGCTCCGACCATTTTGATCCAAAAAAGTTACGGTAGTATGTGAAACCTGTTTTACCACACTTAGTAAAAATTGCAACCATTGAATCTCGGCGGCTTACATGTCCGGCTCTAAGAAAACACGCGCCGTAGAACCCTCCGGTTTAAGGAGAACCATGCTCTGTAGATTCTTCCGGCTTAACCGTAGTAATCCGTAGATGACCAACTTATTCTGAACGCTCCTACGGTTTAGACAACCCACCATATCTGAATACATATCATTAGTCCCCTTCATAAGCCGTCACCTTAGTTTGAACAATAGATCCCCGGCTTATAATTGACCCGGAAACTTTTCTCTTTATTATAGACCATCAACCTTCACCATGCCTCCCAAGGCTCCTATCACTTGCAACTGGATGAGATCCAACGTCACTGACGAAACCTTGGCCAACTTCGTTAAGTCCGGATATCTGCCCAAGAAGGAAGTGATGTCCTACCGTGCCCCTAACCCGTCAGAAGAAAGACCACAGCCGAGGGACGGGGAGGTAGTGATCTTTGCGGACCATATGAGCCGGGGTTTCGCACCGCCCGGCTCAAAATTCTTCCGGGATGTGCTCAACTTCTTTGACCTTCGACCTCAGGATATAGGACCCAATTCCATATCCAACATCTGCAACTTCCAAGTCTTTTGTGAAGTATATCTTGGAGAAGAGCCGAGTCTGCTACTCTTCAGAGAGCTGTTTTATTTGAACCGCCAAAATGAGTGCGCAAATGGTCCAAGTATGGAATTAGGCGGCATCTCCATCCAACGGCGCAGGGACTGTCTGTTCCCTTACGCAGAGCCACCGAGCCACCCTAAGGACTGGAACATGACTTGGTTCTACTGCCAAGATACATCCCCGGCTAGCGAGAATCCACTGCCCGGCTTTCGCCCAACGCGCCTGGAGCCGACTCATCCATTATCCGACAAACTGACTGCCGCGGAACGCCAGCCCCTGCTTCCAACGATCAACAAGATCAAGGCCCTGCTAGGCAACGGTCTGAACGGAATTGATCTAGTCCGGGTCTGGATCTCATGGCGGGTGATCCCATTGAGCCGCCGCCCCGGCTTAATGTGTGAGTACACCGGGCGAAAGGATGACCCGCAGAGGCACAGTCGCAATGATCTTCCAGAAGACGTTGCGGAAGAAGAGACCAAGGCTCTGTTAAACGAGAGCCTGGCCGACTGTGGAAGAACCGGGCTGGCCCCGTTCTGCAAGACCAATCCAGCCCCATCGGTAAGCCGCGGACTTTAACCTTTCCACTTCCTTTACATGTCACCTTGCTCTGAACCATTTTAAGAGTTCATTACTGTATTTATCAGGCTGATGATAAATTCTGGCGGGTCAAGTATGACCATGAGGCGGCCAAGAAGGCGAGGAAAGCGAAGAAAGCCACCAAGAAAGCCG
The DNA here is from genome assembly GCF_002575655.3 of Aegilops tauschii subsp. strangulata. NCBI lineage: Eukaryota > Viridiplantae > Streptophyta > Magnoliopsida > Poales > Poaceae > Aegilops > Aegilops tauschii. Next base: position 258,799,563 of record NC_053037.3, read on the forward strand.
CCCCTCGCAAAAAGGGAAGCAGACCCACTGCTTCGGAGCTGCTGCAATTAAGCGACAGCTCCGAGTCAGAGGTAACCCTTAAACCTTTAAACTCTTACCATATTTATCGTTTTGCTGCTGTCCGCCTTATCAACATCTTGCTTATTGACAGGATGACACCGGCGCCAGTAACCCGGTGATTGAAGAGGTAACATCACTTTCCTCCGACTCGGAGCCTTTGCCACAGCTGAAAGTCCGAAGAGTAACCCGGAAAGTAAGCTTTTCTCATCCATTAGCTCATCAAGACCCTCAATTTCTTTTGAAGCAGCAGGTTCACGAAAGCCGACGTCACACCCGGGCCCGCAAGGATGCCGACCTCTCCGCCGGGTTACCCGACGCAACAAGGAAGCGTCGGACTGAGGTTTTTTCTCACCTATACCCTTTCCATCTGTTGGCGGGTGTCATCCGTCAGCCACTCAACTCTTCTGACTCCAATTACCAGGAGACCTCCCCCTCTTCGGGTGACTCCATGCAGTCAAGTCTACCGGCCTTCAAAACTGCACCCGGGTAATAATAATCTCCTTACATTATCTGTCTGTACTTACTCTTTGTATACCTAACACCTCTGTCTTTTCAGTGCCCAGGCAAAGCTCACCAAAAGAGCAAAGAAGACCAGATCAGCCGGAGTGCCAGACTTGCCTGAGCCGGAGACGACAGCTCAAGAGCCGCCAGCCGCCTCCGCTGTCGAAGCCACCATTCCCATGGACACGGCGCCTGAAGCCCCTGCTCCGACCACCAAGACAACGACCGAAGCATCAGCTAACCCGGAGGCCTCCGGCTCAGCCCCACCAGCTAACGACCCGGACGTGGTAATTACCCGGATGGAGTATGTTGAGCCGGGGAGGCCGACCGTGCTGGCCAAATGCTCCGCCAAGGGGGAGTTGCTGCAACCTCACCGGGTGAATCTGGATCTCTCCAGCTACACCGACTTAAGCATTGGAGAGCTCGTCTCAGGCTACATCAGCCAAGTTCACAAGAGCCGGGACGCCGAGATCGCCATGGTCAACCAGATCCAACAAAAATCTGAGGTAACCTTCTGCTGTCTTCTTACTTTCTGCATAATGATCCTTGTCATTCTAGCCCCCAAGTCTATGACTTATACTTGAATATGTCGTAGACTTAGGTTCCGGTTTACTTAACTGAACCGGCAGTACGTAGATAGATACGTTCAATATGCATTAGCCCCCAAGTGCCAAGTGTCTTTGCTTGGAAAGCGCTTGGGACTTATAGAATGACTGTTAATGACCCGGAAACATATGCAGGCTGTTGGCAAGAAATTTGAGTCGGACCTTGCGGATCTCAAGAGCCGGCTAAAGACACAAGAGATGGAGACCCGGAAGGCAAACGCCAAGTTTGTCTCCAGCATCACCGCTCAAGAGAAGCTGAAGACCGAATTCGATGCTGAGCGGAAGGCCTGGGCTAAGGAGAGAGCTGCCCTGGTGACCCGGGCCGAACAGGCGGAGAAGGCCCTCACTGAGAAAACCGCTGAGCTCTCCGGCCTAAAGCGCCAGGTTTCCCAAATGGTGGCTGCTATCTTCGGTAAGTCGCCTCGCCGGCTTTCGTCAAATCTGTATATGTTATGACTCATCCTTGTCACCGGCTTGTCTGACCTTTATTAAACAGGTCCCAGGAGTGCCAACCTCAACCAGAGCGTGGTCACCAAGTTAAAGGCCGTGTACACCCTGGTGGAACAACTCTACACCGGGTCACAGCGCGCCTTAGCTGTGGTGGCCCTATCCAATGAGGTGCCAACCCATCTGGCTGAAGTCCTGCGCCGGCTCGCTGTTCTGCCACAGCGGATCCAGGAGCTACGCCGAGCCTCCGCGAGATCCGGAGCAATTGCCGCGCTGAGCCGGGCCAAAGCATTCCTGCCGGAGCTAGACCCGGCAGACATCGCCCTGGGTTACCCAAGCCTGAAGGAAGACGGCTCCGCCTTCGACCAGAAGGACTTCGCGGCATGTGTGAAAGCTGTACGCCCGGTGGCCACCATCATTGGGAACGACACCGACTTATCCAAGTATCAGCCGGGGTACAACGCGGAGAATCAGAGGATTCCAACCCCTCGCTATGAAGCTCTCAGTCTGATTCCTCCGGCTCGCCAGCACACCTTCGCCCCCGAGATTGACCCGGCCGGGTTAATTGACGAAGAGGCCCAGTTCGAAGCTCTCAGCGGCATCGACTGGAAGTCGTCAACCTTCGAGGTCTTGGGATCAGCCGGAGCAGAAGACGAGCCGGGGACTTCAACTCAGCAGGCGTCATAAAGCGGCTGGCGGTTCACCGAACAACGCTCCACCCTTGAGTCTTTGAAGGATTTTTGTAATAGAATAAGTGCAACAATCTATCTCTGCCGTGCCATCGTGCACGTAATGAATGCTGAAACTCCTTAAAGTTATTCTTTTGGTGCTCCTCCGGGTCATAATTACGCCTTTGTCCTTCTTAACCTTAAAAAATACCTTCAAGTGTCTGCACAGAAAAGCAAATCACAAGTCTCAAGGCGGCTTACCGCCCTGAAATTCAGGTGTTTGAAATGGATAACCCGGAATACGAACCAAAAAAGACTGGTCGTTAACTATACCCTGAACATAGCCGTGATAACGCACTTAACGGCCTGTAAACATACTTCCGGTTGAAATAACCTGGGTAGCTTGGTTGATACCTGAACTCGAATTTACCTGTCTTGATGACATCCATGATGTTCAACTAACAAGATAAACCAAAATTAAGCCGGCAAGTGAGACCCGGCAGTACACACTTTGACATGAGCAGAGTAGACTTGTGATAAAATATAAAAACTTGGGGCTTCCGATTCGAATACGACCAGAAACCCGGTCCAAAGGGGTTAAGCTAAGATTCGGATGCGATCATATAGCCCCCAGTGGGTGCGGCGATGCCAATCAAAAGGGTATCGATAGCTATGTTCTCTTTGGTTCGAATGCGACCCATGTTTGAACAGGAAGCCCCCAAGTGACTTTGAAAATTGTTTAACGACGCTGATTCGAATACGATCCGCGTCGGTTCTCAGAGGGGTTACACGATGATTCAAATATGACCAAAGGCAACCTCCCAATGAGCTCGGCACTTTGCCAATCAAATGAGTATCGACAGCTATGTTCTCTTTGGTTCGAATACGACCCATGTTTGAACAGGAAGCCCCCAAGTGACTTTGAAAATTGTTTAACGACGCTGATTCGAATACGATCCGCGTCGGTTCTCAGAGGGGTTACACGATGATTCAAATATGACCAAAGGCAACCTCCCAATGAGCTCGGCACTTTTCCAATCAAATGAGTATCGACAGCTATGTTCTCTTTGGTTCGAATACGACCCATGTTTGAACAGGAAGCCCCCAAGTGACCTTACTGCTTACGGCTAAAATCGAATACGGTCATAAGCCGGATCCTCCTTTCAAATTAGAATGTAACAAATGACACACACATAATTGGAGGAGAAAAAAGGACAGAGGTCCTGCTTTATTGCTTATCATAGTATATACATGTCTGAGATAAATATGTACACCACGAGAGCCGGCAGCTCAAGTGTAGTAAGGCCGAAGCTGAGCTATATTCCATGGCCGACGGGTCTCCTCCTCAGATTTACGCGAATCCTTATGTTCCCGAATATCAATGAGATAATATGACCCGTTGTGCAAGTTCTTACTGACCACAAAGGGCCCTTCCCAAGGTGGGGATAACTTGTGTGCATTAGTCTGATCCTGGATGAGCCGGAGCACAAGGTCGCCTTCCTGGAAGACCCGAGATTTGACCCGGCGGCTATGATAACGGCGCAGGTCTTGTTGGTAAATCGCTGAACGGGCTGCCGCCACATCACGTTGTTCGTCCAACAAGTCCAGAGCGTCTTGGCGCGCCTGTTCATTATCCGTCTCAACATAAGCCGCCACACGAGGCGAATCGTGACGGATGTCGCTGGGGAGGACTGCTTCTGCTCCATAAACCATGAAGAAAGGCGTGAAGCCAGTAGACCTGTTAGGAGTAGTGTTGATGCTCCATAAGACGGAGGGCAGCTCCTCCACCCAACAACTCGGCGTCCGTTGCAAAGGGACCAAAAGCCGGGGTTTGATGCCCTTCAGAATCTCCTGGTTAGCTCTCTCAGCTTGACCATTGGATTGGGGGTGAGCCACTGAGGAAACATCAAGTCGGATATGCTCCCGTTGACAAAATTCTTCCATAGCGCCCTTGGATAAATTGGTGCCATTGTCAGTTATGATGCTGTGCGGAAAGCCGAAGCGGAAAATCACCCTTTTCATAAATTGAACCGCCGTGGCTGCATCGCACTTGCTAACTGGCTCAGCCTCCACCCACTTCGTGAATTTGTCCACGGCCACCAAGAGGTGGGTCTTCTTATCCTTGGATCGTTTAAAAGGCCCAACCATATCAAGCCCCCAGACCGCAAAGGGCCAAGTGATTGGGATCATCCTCAATTCCTGAGCCGGAGAAGGCACCGGGTTTCCTGCTCCCGCAGCAGGGTTCTGAACAGGCTGCGCACCAGTCATAAAAACTCCAACCTGACTTGGCGGCTCGAAAGGGTCCAGAATACTGTCACCGTCGGAACAACCTATGAGCCTGCCATCTTGAAGTTGGTACAATGAATTTGACTCATCAGTGGCCGACTCGCCGTCAGAGCCCGCGGCCGCCTCATCACCGGACCCGGATGGATCAGAGGGCCCTTCATGGATGCATCCCACAAAGGCACGCCTTAAGGCAGGCCGGGCCCGGGCGGGTCGTGCGCGCTGAGCCGTTTCGATGAGATCGGCGCAGAGATCCGGCTCCGGGCCCGGCTCACCGATCTTGCCAATGAAGACATGAATTCTGCCAAAGGGGACCCGGTACCCGTACTCAATTGAGCTGGCATCGGGGCCCCAGTCCTCGTCGTCGATGTAGAGCTTGCCGCGACGACTCTTGGTCATCCGGCCTACGGCGTATCCCTTGAGCCCTTCGAAGCTGCCCTTCAAGAACTCAAATCCACCGTGCGCCGGCCCCACGGTGGGCGCCAACTGTCGTGGAATTGTTACGGCAGATGTCCTTGAGCTAGGACTTAGTCGTGGAGCCATCGCAACTAGGAAGCTTGAAGGGGTTATGCGGGACAAGGAACACGAGGGTTTATACTGGTTCGGCCCCTTACGGTGAAGGTAAAAGCCTACGTCCAGTTCGTGGTGTTATTGATTAGGGTTACGATCGCCAGGGAGCTAAATAGCTATGCCCGGTTCTCGATGAGGTTGTTCTCGTCCTTCAACCGCTGCCGGGTCCTCCCTTTATATAGGGAGGCTGACGCCCAGCAGCCCTTAGAGTCCCGGCCGGCTCATAACAGCCTCCGGCTCGGACTCTGAACAAGACTTGCCTTATACTACAAGTCTACTATAACAATGATTGTAACTACGGGCTTTAAGCCATATCCGGGTCTCGGCCCATCTCTGGCCCAATATCTTGACACTTAGCTCCGGGCTTCTGGCAATGACCCTTAGAATAACCCGGCCCTCCTGGCGGGTGACTCCAAGGTCTATATCCTCAACAGGCGTGGTGTACGACATGAATGGTGCTGGAAGGGGCAAAGGATATCTGGATGCAGATGGATCCAAGGTGGACGACGGTGTAGTCGAAGGCGGGCGGGCAGGCGAGCGCGTGGGGCCGGGGGGTGGGGGTGCGGATATAGAGCAAGGAGGAAGGGATGGAGTGGGAGAAAAGTAGTTCGGGATAGGGGATTTGAGTGGGCCGGGATTGTCGGAGTCCTATGTGAGGTTCGGACTCCCACAAACCTCCCACCCCCAGTTTGTGGGAATTCAGATGCACGGACCGTCCGCGGACGTTTGTGGCACCATGTTGGATTGCAAAAAGCACTCGGACGCGTCTGTCCAGATGTTTATGGGTGTTTTGAGGGACAGTGTTGGAAATGCCCTTATAGGTTTGGTTGGTGTGATAAATTGGTATCAGAGAAGTGATCTTGGACTCGATTTTGTAGTTCTTGCCAGATTAATGAGATTTTTAGGGTTCTCCCCTTTGCAAAATTCCGGGATCATCTATTTACATATGAATATTCAGGGTACCATGGGAGGTGCTGGGGGTCTCAAAGTTGAAGCCTTGGTTGGGGGGGGGCATCTTACCTCTCGTAAAATCCCAAAGTTATAGCTTGAACCATGGAGCATAGGTGTTTTAGGGCGTAGTGGGTGTCGTACTCAGTTTTCATGTGCTCTTTTTCTGTAGCATAGCGGCGCGTTCTTGAGTGATTCGGGTGTTGTATGAGAGTTACACCATCACCTTCTATCGTTCAGCTGTGTACTTTGTTCTGTGGTTGCTTTATATATAAAGCGGGGTGAAAGCATGGTTTCTGATAAGAACAAGTCGTTGGAATTAAAGGAGAGGGAGAGGGTGACCCTGAGTACCAGGGATGAGCTCAAACAACTTAATGTTGGTATTTTGAAGATGTACGATTTTACAGGGGTAGATGGAGCTGTCCATGTAGCAGAGTGAGGCCATAGAGGAGTTTAAGAAGGGCATCGACTAGATCACTAAACTTCTCACTACCACACTACAATTTGATTGCCAAATAAGTGTTCAAGGACAAGTAATTGCCTCACCACCAATGAGTGCTATCACCACTCCTGTCACTCAAGTTAGACAACAAGTTATTCATAGCCCCTTCACCACTAGGAATGGACTCGGGCGAAAACCATGGGAATATGCCTCAAGGAGGTGATTTTGCACATGCATACACTGGTCTAATAGAGTTATCTTAGTTAGGTTGGAAAATGACAAGCCACCAGTATTACCAATGCTCCTATACAACAAATCAGAGATGACAAAGAGAACTGGGGAGACCTAGGAAGGAACCACAGAGGGGGTGCGAATGGTCCAGGATAGAAAGGAAGGGGGAATGAATTACAAGAGCAGTTTAATGACCACCCAGACAATATCATATAGGGCCTAAGTATGAGGTCCCTGTGTATGATGGGACTCACCTCAGTGGTTGGATTAAGAATGCAGAGAAATATTTCAAGCTGATACGTGCAAGATGATCAAAAGGTGGAGATAACTACTTTGCATATTACATAAAGGGCTGGCACCTGGCTTGACAATATTGATGTGGATAGATGGCATTCTTGAACTGCTTTTTTTAATAGAAAATAGAAGAAAAGGTTTGTTGAATAGTTCACCAATGATGTGATCAAGGGTTTTCATGCTTTAAAGCAAAAAAGGTCAATGGATGACTACATTAAAAAATTTGAAGAGGTAGTGGGACCGGTGAGAAGGTTAAGTTGATACTCATGTTGATGAAAGTGTTGAAGTTGATTTGTAAGTAGACTAGTGACTTCGGTTTAGGCCGGGACGCGCAACGAGTTTACCCGCCAAACTACACAGTCAGGTACTTGATTACATGGCTCTATCACTAGTGCATGTGAATGCTATACAAACAGTTTTTACCCCCTTTCTGTGACAAAGTTTTAAACTGTCGCCTTGCATGTGTGTGCGATAGGGGGGGGGTTCATTCCAGATGACCCAGAAACCATCGGTGATAGGTCCTCCAGTCACACACACGGGAAAAAAGAGCTCGTGTGCGATCGGGCGGGCCATCGTAGACAATTATATAGGCCCAATCATTTTCGTTCATATGTACACACAGTTAATTCTAGACAAACATTTCCATTTGCATGTACATTACACACAATTTTCCGCATCACACTGTCTGTGATAGCGTTGCCATTGCAGACGATATTTATAATTTTATCGTTTATGTTATTGAATGCATCACGCACAGTGCCTAGAAGAAATTGTGTGGCATAGGCTGTCCATCACCCACTTTTTATGTGGAAAATGTTTGTGTAAGGTGGCCTACCGCAAATAGTTCTCCGGAGGAAGTCGTGTGTTATTGTTCATTGATCCAACATGTTTACTTCCTAGAAATTGTGTGGGTTGTGTGAGGTCATCGCCCACGGTGTTGTCTCAATAACCGTCTGCAATGGAAAAACCCAATAAGCAGGCTAATTGGCCTATTATTTTTAATCCATTTAGTAATCAAATTGACACTTCATATTAAACACACAATATATTTCATTTTCCTATTACGACAACCAGGATTTCATAATTGAAATACATCAAAGTACAACATCATATAGCTTCAGCACTTAGTTATAGCTAGCTACCCCATTACACAACAGCACCAAGTTTCACATGCGAGATCTAAAACATTTGGAAAATTAGCATCATAGAAGGTAGATAGATAGATGAATCTCATCTGGAAAACTGCTGAAGCAAAAGACGGACATTGAGCCTTCAATGATGTTGAAGGTCCTTGCAACTTTAGGCCAGTGCCTGTGGATGTTGACCGCCTGACGGTGTCCTGGACTAGGGGGTACCAATCTAGTTGGCCCACAGTCCATGGGCCGAGGTTATGGCCCACCGATCTCTTAAGGAAGGACTCCGGAAGCTTCCAACTCCGGCGTGATCAAGGTGGAATCTGCAGAAGACTTGGCGTGTACTTCAAGGACTGCTCCGGCTGTTGGCGTGTGTACCCCTGATTGGCAACCGACCATGTGTAACCCTAGGTACACCTGGCATCTTAAGCTGTGGGGTTTAGCCCATAGGGGGAGGTTCATAACCACAATCACCTACCTTAGGGTTTAGAACATACGATATAGAGGTAGATCAGGCTTGTACTGGATACATCATCATCAATACAATCAAAGCAGGACGTAGGCTTTTACCTCTTTGAGAGGGCCCAAACCTGGGTAAAGACTTCCTCCGTCGTCCCCTGTTACCAATTGATTCGAGATCCACAGCTCGGGACCCCCTACCCGAGATCTGCCGGTTTTAGTACCGACATTGGTGCTTTCATTGAGAGTTCCGCTGTGTGGTAAAAAAGGATCAATGGCTCATCTGCAGATCAATGGTGACACCGGCTGCGGTGACATGTTCATTCCCGACCAGCTTTTCGTGTTCGCCTGTATTGTTCTGCATGCCAACTCAAGCAGTCATCTTGACCGGATCGAGAACTTCTCCCCGAACCAGGTCATCACGTCCGGAAGCTTAGAATACACCGCTGACTCACACGGTGATCTTGCCCTCTCTGGTTGGAACTAGATCGACTCAAGAACACTTTGGCACTGCGGCCTTGATCCAGGAAGCCACCCCTGATTCGAGCCTCGGATCGGACCTTGCATCAGAACCAACCTCAAACTTGGACCTGATCATCATGGCATCGGATCCAACTCTAAACATGGATCCAATCATTGTCTCGTCAAACATCGAGCTCGGGCCAGGTTCAAGCTCGAAGCCAACGTCAAGCTCGGATCTGATCTCTTTCTTCATTGAGCCAAGGGTCAACCCTGGCCGGCCCAAACTACGAAGTTGCGTCAAGCAACCCGCAGAGCAGGCTTCAAATCAACCCGGCTTACAGTCGGGGCATGGACACCGAGGATCTTTCACACCTAAATGAGATGCTGGATCTTGTTCAAAAACTCTCAATCTCGGATGATCAAATCTTGGTTTATGACAAGATCGGATGTAGAGCTGGTGATAGGGAAATTTACATCCCACCCACCACCCACCTAGTCACTACAGTCGATGATTTAGCTGACGTATTGGACTATGCTCTGAAGACACTACTGACATGTATAAATATGCCAGCGGCACACTCGGAGCGGCCTTGCGTGCAACTTTATCTCACACCGTAATACGAGCAAGTGGGTGCTACGTCCATCTACGACGTCTATATGGTTGACACACCCAAGGACCCCCAGACGTCGGCGTCCTCGTAGATGGCCGAAAGGAACTGACGAGGGCCCAAGTGGAACAAACAACACGGGTGTCACTGATAACGGTGCCACTCCTGACAATGCTGGTGACCAGAGAGAGGACATTCAAGCCTCCCCAAGATAGCTGAAAGGCCCTGCAAGGACACCCGAGGCCGAAGACCCCCACGACCTCGAAGACAAGGAGGACAGTAACTACCTCCCCGAATCCGAGAAGGACGTAAGTCTCAGACTTCATCGTCCCCGAGGACCCCTATGATATACCTGGCCATCTGTCAGGCTGGGCTGGGCTTCGGGCCGGGCCTACCAAAGCCCGATGCAAAAACCCAGGCCCAAGCCCAGCCCGGTTGTCGGGCCTACAAATCGGGCTCGAGCCCGGCCCATCATGCTAAAAGGCCGCCAGGCCTCGGGTCACGGGCCGGGCCTCTTCCTTAAATGGAAAATACGGCGGGCCGGGCCGGGCCCGACCCGGCCATCGGGCTCAAAATCTAGGCCCAGGCCCGGCCCGTGGGCAAGGTCGGGTCGGGCTTTTTTCGGGCCGGGTCGGGTCGGGCCGTCCGGGCCGGGCCGTCCGGGCCGGGCTGCCCATGGCCAGGACTACCTACAAACAAGAAAGTGATATGTCCATTTTGCATCATGTTTTCTTACTGATATTTATGATGTTTTTATCCATAATAATGCCTTTTGGAGTAATTCTAATGCTTTTTGAAAGTGCAAGTGGCACTTATACTATATTTTGGTGTGATGACAATGTGGTTAGTTGAACTAATATCGATTACTAAAGTTTATCTCAGGATATTGGTTCCAAGTGCTCCGTGATAGAGATGTGCAACCCCCCAATTCAAAAAGGTCAAAGGCGTGGTCTTCCAGAACTTCGAAGGTTTAGTTTTTGGTTTGCTTCGAGTCGTAGGAAAGACCGCACTATTAAGAGGGGTTTGTGTGGATGAAAGTTGTGTGGGAATGCCATTGTCGAACCATATACACTTAGCCTACCCACTCCTACCACCTAAAATCCTAGTGTGTGTGCTTGTGGTACTCAGAAAGTTTGTGACAAAAAGTTACTGGGTACCCCGTGCGCACGGGGTGGTGTGAAACTCTCTGAGTACCCCGTGCGCACGGGGCTGACTTAGCCCGTGCGCACGGGGTCCAACGGGCAGATTCCCCACCCGGCCAAGAACACTATATAAAGCCCCTTCTTCCACCTCCAACCCTTAACACTAATGTCTTGTTGAGCTCCACCATTGCTACACCTCATTTTGCTCAATACTCTCAATCCCTCCACCCAAACTTGTTGAAACTTTGGGGATTGGGAGAGCAAGACCCGATCTACATCTTGACCAAACCAAATCGCGTTCCCCGCAACATTTCTTCCCCATTGACTTGTTAATCTTGGAGCTTGGGCTCCTAGGCGGTTAGAGGTTCCTCCGGAAGCTTCCTTGCTTGTGGTGTGCTCCGGAGAAGTTTGTAAAGGTGTGGTGGTCGCCTTCAAGACCAACCCCGAGTGATTCGAGGCTCATCCGTTGGGGGTGACTCGAAGGAGATTATGGTGAGCCTTCGGTGGCGTTCCGCAAGCTTTGGCTCCGGCACCGCTCCAAACGGAGAGTAGGTCTTCCCCAAGGAAGAGTGAACTTCGGGATAAAATCCGCGTCCTCGTCTCACTTGTGGTTAATCCTTTCCCGCACCTTACCTTGTTTTGTATGCTTGTTGGCTTGCTACTTAGTTTGTTGCCTAGCATATTTATCTTGGAGCTTTCTTGTCATATAGGTTGCATTCACCTAGTTGCATATCTAGTGAACCCTATTTATCCGCTAAGCCTTAAAATTGACAAGAAAGATTAAAATTTATAGTCTCCTATTCACCCCCCTCTAGTCGACCGCATCGATCCTTTCAATTGGTATCAGAGCCTCGTGCTCTAATATAAGGTTTTACAACCTTAGAGGATATGTTTGATCTAGGGAATGAGGGAGGTGGCGCACCCATTCCGGGGGATGGTCAAAACCTACCCCCTGCCGCGCCCGAGGCACTTGGTGCCCCGGTCGTTGCTCCACTGTTCCTACTAACCCGGGTGCCCCCTTGACCGCGGCCGATATTCTTTCAATGTTTGTGTACCTCAAAGCCTCTATGTTGAAAGAAGTTCGGTCCTAGGTCAAGGAGGAAATGGATGCTCGCTTGAAACCATCAACATCCGCATCAAACTCATTTGACCCAAATGCCGTTCATGATGCGGATGACTCGAGAGAACCTCTTGCATCTCCGGCTCGTACTTCAGTTCCCAAGTACAATGCCGTGGAACCCTTTTACTCACCTCAACCTTTGCAGCATCCTCACATTAATCCTGTGGGGCCTCCGCCCCCCTTTGAAAGCTAATGCGTTTGCTAAGTGGAAGCTAGATATGGAGTCTTACATGCGCAGTGCTTCAACTCAACTGTGGTGGATTGTGGTCAATGGATTCAACCCCAAGGACCCAATGAATTTCACTCCAAGGGAATCCGTTGATGACCAACTCAATGCAACCGCACACAACATGTTGTGCACCGCTGTGACCGAAGACTATAGTGACCCATTGCTCTTCTTAAAACCGCAAAGGAAATTTGGGATTGTCTTGAGGAGGCTCTCGAAGGAGATGAAGCAATTCAAAGATCTCGATTGGCTTTGCTCAAGCAAGAAGTCAATCTCTTTGTGAGGAATGAGGGTGAGTCCGCGGAAGAGGTTTACCGAAGGTTGAAGCCCTTGTGCTCAACTTGAGAACCTTTGGGTGCACTTGGGCAAATGATGACTTCATCAAGGACAAGTTCATAGATGCTATGGTTCTCACGAAACATACCATGGTCATGATGATACATCAACATCCGGATTATCACAAGTTAACCGCGGCTCAAGTTGTTTCCACGTTCTCAACTCATGTTCTTTTGGAAACCAAGTCCAAGAAGACCTTTGCAATAGCTCAAGCAACCAAGGACTCCAACCTTGCTTTGAAGGCCAAGAAAGTGATAAGCCAACCCTCAAGGGATGAAGGAGTGAGCGAAGAGATGGGTGAGGAGGATATTGATACCTCGTGACCGGCAAATGATTTTGCGGAAGACTTGGCCCTCTTAGTTAAGAAGTACTCTGGGACCATGGCAAACAAAGGGAAGAATCTTCAAGGAAGATCTTTTGGACGAAGGAAATGCTACAATTGTGATAGCCCAAGACACTTTGTACATGATTGTCCGTATGAGAGACGTGAAGACAAGTCCGAGAAGCTTGTGCTCAAGAAGAAGAAGTTCACCAAGTTTGCAAAGGGGAATGATGACAAGGCTCTTGTTCATGAAGAATACATGTCCGGAGATGAAGATGACGGTGATGATGATCAAGTGGGCACGACCACCATTGCCATGCATGCCACTACCTTCTCCTCCACCATAGGCCTCTTCCATTCTCCAAATGAGGACAAGCCTTTCACTCATAGGTGCCTCATGGCCAAAGAGGTAAAAACAAAGTCCAAATCTAAGAAACCCGGCATCTACACTCCCAATGTCTCATGTGAGATAGTGGAGGATGAGTGTGATGAGGGTGTGGATAATGATGAGGAATCCTTAATGGCTTTCATGAAAACTCTTCATGGTGAAGCTCGTGCTCGTTTTGGCGATCTCCTTAAGTCACTTGCTGAATGCGATGACTTTATTGAGAACGTTGAAAACCTCCTTATAGAGGAAAAAGAGAGACTTGATCTCCTCGAGCACGAACTTAATGAAGAGAGTGTCATGAGAGCATCACTTGAGGAAGCCTTGTTGACTCATCAAATTGACTTTCTTAAAACCAATGATGCTTTGCAACTTGCTCTTGAGAACAAAGATGCTCTTAACGTTAGAGTTGAAAAGCTTCTAGTTGATCACACGAGACTTGTTGAGGAACATGAGTTCCTTGTGACTAGTTCCAAGGTCGTCAAAGGTGACCTCATTGCCCTCACCGAGTCTTATGCTCAACTAAAAGCTACAACCATTAAGGCTCTCACTTCCGTACCTCATATAGATTTAAATGATGATGCTTGTACGGCTAAAATTTGTTCATGATTGCATCTCCCTGCAAGAGGAGAATAAGAAGTTGAAGGCCCAAATTAAGAAAGGGCTTGTATCATGCATCCAAGGGGAGAAAAACCTAAACGACCTCTTGAGCAACCAAAATGAGTGTGTTGCCAAGGAGGGAGTTGGGTCTGATCCCGCATCTAAGAATGGTAAGAAAAAGAAGAAGAACAACAACAAGAAGATCGGTCCGACTCCTTCCCCTCCCCAAAAGGTAGTGTTTGTGCAAGAAGGGCACAAGGAGAAGGAGAAGGAAAAGGAGGGTGTTGGGAGTGGCAAGGTCGTTAGGGACAAGTCCATTCCCAAGAATTTTGCCGGCAAGAACAATCCATCTTATGTCCTCATGAGAGGAGGTGATGGCTATACCTTTGCAAAATTTGTTGGCACTAACTATGATGATTATGCTTGGATTATTTGGATCCCCAAGACCCTTTTTGCTAACTCTCCAGGACCCATTGCAAAATGGGTACCTATAACCAAAGCTTGATTCTTGTAGGACTATGTCTCCGGTGGAAAACAATGGGTGATCGATAGTGGATGCACCAATCATATGACCGGAGAAAGGGAGATGCTGGTGGAGTTTGTTGATTCACTCAAGGCCTCTTCGAACATCTCTTTTGGTGACAATAGCAAGGGCAAGGTATTAGGTTTGGGCAAGGTGGTAATCTCTAATGATCATCACTTTCAAATTTCATGCTTGTCCAACCCCTTCACTACAATTTACTTTCAACTATTCAATTGCTCGTGCTGGTTATGATTCAAATTTTGGTGAATTCCATGTGACCGTCTTTAAGAGAAGCAATCTCAAAGTGGTCTTTGTTGGGCATGTTGAAGACAACCTTTATGTGGTTGATTTCTCAAAAGAGAAAACTCATCTTGCAACATGCCTAATGGCCAAGGCCGACATGGGGTGGCTATGGCACCGTAGGCTAGCCCATGTGGGTATGATAAATTTACAAGCTCTCTTAAAGGGGGAGCACATCCTTGGACTAACAAATGTGTCTTTTGCCAAAGATCGTCATTGTAGTGCTTGCATTGCCGGAAAACTTCATGAAAAAGCTCATAAAGTGAAGACTATCATCACCACCTTGAGGCCCCTTGAGCTTATCCATTTGGATCTTTTTGGGCCTCCAACATATGATAGTTTGGGAGGGAGGAGGTATTGCCTTGTCATTGTTGATGACTTCACAAGATATACTTGAGTGTTCTTTCTCAAGACCAAAGGTGAAACTCAAGAAACCTTCATCAACTTTGCCAAAGAAGCTCAACGTCAACATAATTGTGAGACCAAGGCAATTCGAAGTGACAATGGCACCGAGTTCAAGAACTATACAATGGATGAATTCTTGAGTGAAGAGGGGATAAAGCACCAATATGCCGCACCATATACTCCCAACAAAATGGTGTTGCAGAGAGGAAGAATCAGACTCTTATTGAGATGGCTAGGACCATGCTTGATGAGTACAAGTCTCCATACAAGCATTGGGCCGAAGCCATCAACACCGCATGCCATGCTTCAAACCAGCTTTATCTTCGCAAGCTCAAGAACAAGACCCCTTATGAGCTCCTAATCGGGAGAAAGCCTAACGTCAAATACTTTCGGGTATTTGGTTGTAAGTGTTCCATTTTAAACAAGAAATCCCGGTTAGCTAAATTTGAGTCTATAAATTATGAGGGCATATTTGTTGGATATTCATCAAACTCTCATGCTTACCGAGTTCTCAATAAATCCACCGGGTGCATTGAGGAAACGGTAAATGTGGAGTTTGATGAAGATAACGACTCCCGTGTGGAGCAAATTGTTCCTAGTGTTGTAGGTGATGAAGCTCCTTCACAAGCTATAAGGATAATGGGGATAGGCCACATTCTTCCACAAGAAACACCCCAAGTCCAAGTAGAAGAATAAGGAGTAAGAGCCCCTCTTGTGGAGTCTCCACAAGGGAAGTCATCACCGACACCGCTTGTACAAGATGTCGCGAGAGATCATGAACCTATCCAAGAACAAGATCAAGTCCCTCATATTCCCGAGCAAGATCAATAGCAAGCTCTTTTAAATGACGAAGAACCAATTATTGAGGCTCCAGATCAAGCTCAAGTTCGTGATCAAGATCAAGATCAACCCCAACCACAAGTGTCTTCATCTTCGTCACTTCCAAATGAGCAAGAACATGTGGTTGCGAAGAGAAGGGTGTCTCCAAGGCTAAAACAATCTCAAGGGCAAGCTTCTTCATCAAGTCCAAAGCCAAGTGAAGAAGAGCTTGACATCAAAGAGAAAAAAGTGACCGCCAAGCTAAAGCATCTTCAACATCTCACCGAGAACATCTATGGAAGCATAAAAAAGGGGGTAACTACTCGTAGACGTTTGGCAAACTTTTGTGAGCATCACTCATTTGTCTCTTGTGTTGGGCCCCTTAAGGTGGAAGATGCACTTGACGATCCGGATTGGATAGATGCCATGCATGAAGAACTCAACAACTTCACCCGCAACAAAGTGTGGACCCTTGTGGAAAGACCCAAGGAATATCATAATGTCATTGCAACAAAGTGGATTTTCAAGAAAAAACAAGATGAACATGGACAAGTAATAAGGAACAAGGCAAGGTTAGTGGCACAAGGTTTCACCCAAGTTGAAGGTTTGGACTTTGGTGAAACTTTTTCCCCCATTGCCTGTCTCGAGTCCATACGCATCTTGCTTGCTTATGCCTCTCATCATGATTTCAAATTAAATCAAATGGATGTGAAGAGTGCATTTCTTAATGGTCCTCTTAAGGAGTTGGTGTATGTCAAGCAACCTCCCGGTTTCAAAGAACCCGATCACCCCTCTCACGTTTATGAACTCCATAAGGCACTCCATGTGACGCCCCGAGACCGACGCTCCAGAAGCCTTCCATATTTTCGAGATCATCGTGTGTTTATTTTGTGCTTGCTCTTTTATTTTTCATTGCATCATGTCATCATGCCATCATGTCATTTAATTTTTAAAAACTCAACTAAATAAATTGCATAGATTTTGATCTATTTAAATCGAGGGAATTCACATGGTGATTTCTCTTTATAACATATCCTCCCAATACTTAGGGAGCTATACTAAACCATTCCATTGGCGTGGAATCATCCATAACACATTTGCTCTGTTCTTCAAATTTCCTTTTATCCAACTCAACTTCAATTCTTCCTTTGGGGCCTTTAAGTAAAATTGAGTTGCAATTTGACTTTATCCAGAAATGTTCCAAATCTGCCCATAAATCACATCTGGTGTGTAGGGTCACCTTCTATAGTTTTCAACCCGTTTGGAGTTCATTTGAATGGGTTTCGAAATTCAAACCTGCCAAGTTAAATCCAACGCGTGTGGATTTTATTCCTCTAAAAATCCTCAAGACATTTTGTCAAGTTCCTCGTATTTTTGTGAGTCCGGGAAAATAATCCCCATGCCCAAATTCTTTGCCACTCATTTCTTTTCTCTCCTCTTCTTTCTTTGCTTTTCTATTTTTGGAAGAGATTTAAAGGAGGGAGAAAGAGGGAGAGAAGCCCAGCCAAGAACTCAAGCCGGCCCATTTGCTCCTGGAGGCCCAGCCGCAGCCCCTATCTAACCCTAGCCCGACCCCCTGCTCGATCCCCCACTCTCCCTCGTCTCCTCCCTCACGCCGTCACCACGCATAGGAGAGGGATCCCGATCCCCATGGCCACGCATGCCACGCGCAGCAGTGCTGCTTCCCTCGAGGCCGCGCCTCAGCGAGCTTTGTCGCCGCCGGCAAGTCCTCTGCGACCTCCTTGGGCCCCTTCGTCGGCTCTCCTCCCGGACTCCTCTTCCTCCGCGCCATCTTCGTCGTGCGCCAGGAGCGCGACCTCCAGTCCTCTCACCTCGCGCCGACGAGCACAACGCCCCTCCGCGTGACCCCCTTCCTCTGCTCCTCCTCCCCACCCGCCACCTCGCCAACCCGCGCCGCTCCAAGGCCGGCCTCCTACAGCTCGTTGTTGCCGGAGCACCCCACCACCACCACCACCATGCGCCCCACGCCCTACCTTCCATGGCGCCCGAAGCCATGCCCCATTGCCCCTCCGGCCGGCGAGTTCAGGCCCGTGCTCGACCCCAGCCTCCTCTGCTTCGCCTTCTCGCCGGAGATCGCGTCCCTACCATCTTCTTCACCTCCTGCCCGAGACCCACGTTCGGCCTCGCCATGGTTCGCCTGCACCATCTCCGTCCGACAAGGACGTCGCCCCGCTGCCTTCTCTTGTCGCGACCAGGATCCCCCTCCTCGCGCCTCTGGTCACCTCGCCACCCCTTCACCCGTCTTGTGCCCACGTCCGCGCAACACCATCTCTGCCGCCTCTACGCACCTCCGGTGACCTCCCGAGGCAGGGCCTTGACAAGTCCCTCGATGCCCCTCCAGATGTGTCAATGCCTTTGTTTGACCCATGTACAACTACACGGTGATGCGCCAAGTACCCCCTCGGATCGTCAAGTTCGACTACACGGAACCGCCAAGTACCACTACGATTGTCGTGTACATCTACGGACGCCAAGACCGGAACAACAAGTACCCCGACAACGTGTGTAACTCTATCGTCGACCCCGTGGACGTCAAGTTCCTCGCCGTGACCCCGATCCTCTACGGAGTGTGTACGACTACGAAACGTGAACCACTACTTCAACTACCGTTGCTGTGTGCCACTACTTCCACGACGACCATCCCGAGAACGTCTACTTCCTCTACATCGCACCGACTCGACGACGCTTCCACGACGACCATCCCGAGAAGGTATAATCCCGAGGCGACGCTCGTGAACGAATGCATGTGTGTTGTATGAAATGCTTGTGTTTGCACCGTGTCCCAGTTGTCGCTTGCGCATTCCTTGTTTCCATGCCACCGACATGTGGGACACCCGGTAGTCGGGATCACCCCACCATCTTTTGCATGTTTCGCACATCCGCACACTTGCTCTTTTGCACCGGTATCTCAATGAGTTATCGGATCATCGGAATGTTGTCTTGGCACCATTTTCGTTGTCGTTGCCGTGGCACCCCTTTCGTTCCGCCATGGTGACCAAATGCTTCATAACATGCTCATGTTAACATTTTCATAAAATTGCTTAAAACTTGCATATGTCATCCACATCATGATAACAACATTTAAAATGTTTATATTTGTTGTTTCCATTAAATTGCTAAATTTGCATATGGGGATTTTCCGGAATTGTTGTTTCATGTTTCCGGCCTCACTTAAACTTGCCTATATAGTTAGTTCAATTATGTTTCACCTCTTGCCATGTTTAATAACATTTAATATTGTTGGGTACATAAACGAGAGAGAACTAAATAATTGATGTGGTGTTTCTTCAATATGCAACTTGTTGCATATTGAGCTTCACTTAATTTGTAGTATTGTTTGTGCACTTTGCCATGCCATGCCTCATTAAATCGGACATGCATCATACTTGATTGTGCATCATGTCATGTTTATGTGATGGTTGTTTACTATGTTGTTTGTTTCTTTCCGGGTTGCTTCTCTCGTTAGCTTCGGTTTCGTTCCGGAGTTGTGAGGATTCGTTCGACTCCGTCCGTTTGTCTTCTTCATGGATTCGATCTTCTTCCTAGCGGGATCTCAGGCAAGATGACCATACCCTCGAAATCACTTCTATTTTTGCTTGCTAGTTGTTCGCTCTATTGCTATGCTGCGCTACCTACCACTTGCTATATCATGCCTCCCAAATTGCCATGAAACCACCTCTAACCTTTGTCACCCTTCCTAGCAAACCATTGTTTGGCTATGTTACCGCTTTTGCTCAGCCCCTCTTATAGCGTTGCTAGTTGCAGGTGAAGATGAAGATTGCTCCATGTTGGATTATGTTTATGTTGGGATATCACAATATCTCTTATTTAATTAATGCATCTATATACTTGGTAAAGGGTGGAAGGCTCGGCCTTATGCCTGGTGTTTTGTTCCACTCTTGCCGCCCTAGTTTCCGTCATACCGGTGTTATGTTCCTTGATTTTGCGTTCCTTACGCGGTTGGGTGATTTATGGGACCCCCTTGACAGTTCGCTTTGAATAAAACTCCTCCAGCAAGGCACAACCTTGGTTTTAACATTTGCCACCTAAGCCTTTTTTCCCTTGGGTTCTGCAGACTCAAGGGTCATCTTTATTTTAGACCCCCCGGGCCAGTGCTCCTTCGAGTGTTGGTCCGAACCGAGCTGCCTGCGGGGCCACCTTGGGGAAACTTAAGGGATGGTTTTACTCGTAGCTAGACTCACCCGGTGTTGCCCTGAGAACGAGATATGTGCAGCTCCTATCGGGATTTGTCGGCACATCGGGCGGCTTTGCTGGTCTTGTTTTACCATTGTCGAAATGTCTTGTAAACCGGGATTCCGAGACTGATCGCGTCTTCCCGGGAGAAGGTTTATCCTTCGTTGACCATGAGAGCTTATAATGGGCTAAGTTGGGACACCCCTGCAGGGTATAAACTTTCGAGAGCCGTGCCCGCGGTTATGAGGCAGATGGGAATTTGTTAATATCCGGTTGTAGAGAACTTGACACTTGACTTAATTAAAATACATCAACCGCGTGTGTAGCCATGATGGTCTCTTCTCGGCGGAGTCCGGGAAGTGAACACGGCTTTTGGGTTATGCTTGACGTAAGTAGGAGTTCAGGATCACTTCTTGATCATTACTAGTTGACGATCGTTCCGTTGATCCTCTTCTCGCTCTTATTCGCGTATGTTAGCCACCATATATGCTTAGTGCTTACTGCAGCTCCACCTCACTACCTTCTCCTACCCATAAGCTTAAATAGTCTTGATCTCGCGGGTGTGAGATTGCTGAGTCCTCGTGACTCACAGATTCTACCAAAACAGTTGCAGGTGCCGATGATGCCAGTGCAGGTGATGCTACCGAGCTCAAGTGGGAGTTCGGCGAGGACCTTGGTCGTTACTATGTTTCGTTTCCTGTTGATCAGTAGTGGAGCCCAGTTGGGACGATCGGGGATCTAGCATTTGGGGTTGTCTTCTTTTATTTTGGTTCCGTAGTCGGACCTATGTGTGTACTCTGATTGATGTATGATTTATTTATGTATTGTGTGAAGTGGCGATTGTAAGCCAACTCTTTATCCCATTCTTGTTCATTACATGGGATTGTGTGAAGATGACCCTTCTTGCGACAAAACCACAATGCGTTTATGCCTCTAAGTCGTGCCTCGACACGTGGGAGATATAGCCGCATCGTGGGTGTTACAAGTTGGTAATCGGAGCCATCCCCGACTTAGGAGCCCCTGCTTGATCGAATCGCTGGCGTTGTTGAGTCTAGAAAAAACTGTTTTGAGTCTTAGGATTATATATATCGGAGAGTAGGATTCTTTTTACTCCTCAGTCCCTTCGTCGCTCTGGTGAGGCCTCCTGACGTAGAAGTTTTGACTCTCCTTTCCTCGAATTTCACTAATTTTTTTAGGATCACGCGGGTATCTTGGAATCATTCCGATGGTTTTGTGACGAGAACATTGTTCTTGGTGCCTCCTGACATTTAGGGGTTGTGGCAGTGTCCCGGGGAGTTGAGCTCCGAGGTGTTGTCGTCACAATTTTATCGTTGCAGTTCTGGAATACCTGAGTTTCGCCGACATCGAAAATCTCTTTTATGCAGTTGTTGGTGAGATCACCTCGACGCCACCCAGTATTGGGGCGGGAGTTCGGGAGTATTGCCATAACTTGTATAACGGATGCTTTTCGAAGGTTGAGGTACACGATTTCCGAAGGTCTCTTGGTTATGTGTTGAAGGATGGATACAGCTGGATCTAGGGATTGTTAGTTTGGGTGATATATTTTGTGTCCCCTGTATCCCCAACACCAAATTGCATAACCAGAAAGTTTCGGGAGTTTATAAGTGGGAATTCAAGTAGCTCCTAGGATATCTTTCCGACAGATGCATGATATGATATTGGGGTTCGACGTCTAGTGGTCCGCCTTTCCACGGTTGGTTTTACAGTGGTCTCGTAGTGTCTTAAAGAGTCCTTGGCTATGCCGACTCGGGGACGCTTCGTATGTCATGTGCACTGCCTTGTACATGATGGTGCTGTACGATCGAGCCCGTGTGGGCCCCACCACGAAAACTTCAGACGAAATCTCTATCATATGTTTGTTCCGGCTTACTCTGCGAGCCAATCCTTTGTTTTGTTTTATTTGTGGTATTCGAGTTGCTTCGAAGTCAAATGTTGATTCCATACTTTTTCTAAGTGGTGTTCTCATATTCCAATGTGGATACTAATCCTTCTTGATCATCGAGATTGCCATCTTAATTCTATTTCCAACCGGTGCGTTTCTCTTCGAGATGATCCCATCATTCTCCCCATCCGCAAGATCAATTATAAGTTTTCTCAACGGTGTTTATTCCATCTGCCCCAAGTTGTCTTTGTTTTTCCCGCCCTCCCACCCTTTTTCTCCAAGGACTCAGATTTCTTAATCAAGTATCCTTTTTGTTGATGCGAAGTCTCTTTGCTCTTTTCAATCAATGTTCTTATCCGGTGATTTCCCATGAAGATACTAACGAAGCTTCAAGTTTATTATTCTTCGTTCTTTTTCTTCTCCGGTGGACTCAAGTCAAGCTTTCAGTGTTGATCGTATTCTTTTCCTCGTTTCAAATGCTTTCTCATGTCGGTGCATCTCCTAATCATCCACCTCTTGCTATTCATGTTATCTGGAGTGCTGAAGATATCTCAGAAGATTCGCATTTCCATTCCCAATCCGTTCAAGCTATCTCGAGGTTGTTATCTCTTTTGAGCCATTTAATTCAACCGGCGCAATCTTTCTTTTAATCATTCAACGGTGTATCTTTTGA
The DNA here is from genome assembly GCF_002575655.3 of Aegilops tauschii subsp. strangulata. Taxonomy (NCBI): domain Eukaryota; kingdom Viridiplantae; phylum Streptophyta; class Magnoliopsida; order Poales; family Poaceae; genus Aegilops; species Aegilops tauschii. Next base: position 258,822,243 of record NC_053037.3, read on the forward strand.
GTGGGCCCTAACCCACAGATCTTTTCCTAGGATCTTACCTGACTCTTCTAATTTTCCCGGAGCTTCTAAAATTCTTTTCAAAGTTTGACGTAAGAATGAATTTTCATCAGTCATATGTCTTTCTCCAAGATCTTTCAAATTCTTTCATCGTTGGTTCATCATTTCTATTATCCATTGTTCTGGAGTGTCTCAATAATTTATGGTGGTGTTTCTTGTCTTCATTCTCAACATTTGAAGACCGAAGAAGAGTTTCCCTTAAATCTGGTCCATTCTCTTAAGGATTCATGGTTCTAGCTTGATGCCATCCTCTCATAATTGTTTTCGATTGCGAGAATTCTTTTCACCCATCCGAAGCAATTCATGAGTCTTTTCAGTTTGATTCTCCGAAGGCCATCATTTCAGAAGATTTATTCGTTCTCAACATTTAGCTCTTGTTCTCCAAATCTTATCGGTGCATCATTCAAGTATTCTCTAATCAATTCATGATCTCTTCGTTTCACTTGTATCTAAATTCTGTCTAGTATCTTTATTCGTTTTCTAATTCTTCTCGGTGAATTGTGCCTTTGCTACTTTCATTTTCAATTCTTACGGTGGTTCGTTCAAGAGTTCTCTTTCTTGGTTATTATTTTAATTCATTCGTTGTTTCCAAATCCCACCGGTGGTTCCATCAATACCTTCTGAAGTTTGCGCTATATCTCTCTTAATCCTTTCTACGGGAATAAGTAGTATGCCAAATCCGTTGCTTGTCATCAATTTATATTGGTGAAGGATACGCATAACATAATTCTTGTTCTTGTTTCATCCAAGTGTTTAATTCTTTCAACCGGAGTTTGTTCGTGATATCAATATCTCAGTTATATGTTGTCCATCTTTTCTTTCCGGAGTTCCAAGTTTTCCGCATTATCTCGTCGCGAAGCTCCATCTAAATCATCGCAAGGCTTCACCTTGTGTTCTCAACTTCTCTTTCGTTTTATCATCCTTTTTACTGGAGTTCTTCATGGAGGCTGTACATGATGGTTCATCAAGGATGCCTTTCATTCTCGAATTGTTCTTCAAGATTTTTCTCGAAGTTAAGATCCGCCAAGCTATACTCAAAGATAAACATGGTGCTCAACACATGTTTTGTCTTGAGGAGTTCCAGCATTCTTCATCTTGCATTCCAAAGTGCAATTCTCTCTATCTTATCTTTTGAGATGGTGTTATATCATTCTTGACAATTCCCCTTCATGGTTCATGATTCACAAGTTGTCCGGAATGACATATTTTAAAACCATCATTTTCAATTCGTTCACGAGATCTTTTCAACCCATCAATCTTTTCATTGAAGTTATCTTGGGTTATTTTTCACCTAAAGCTTTCCCTAAGGATTGTTGCTATTAATGGTGCTTATAAATGACCCATGTTCTTCATTTATCCTCCCGGTGAAATAAGTTTCTTGTCTCCTTGTTCATACCAATCCAATCTAGTGTTTCCATTAGTGGCAGAATTTGACCTCATAATTTTGACAAGTTTTCCATAAGCCCACTACAAGCTTATTCTTTTCGTTGTTGGTTTTCCAACAACTCCATTCAATCCTACTTCGTAAGGATGCTCTTTAAAATTCATTTATGGTAGGAGATGTTGGTTTCATTCTTCGTTCTATTCACTCCAACTATCTAACTATCATGCATTGTTTTCGGAGGCTTTGTGATGTTGTTCTGTTCGACCAATCATCTTGTGTTGTCAAGATCATGTAATTTTTCCTTTCTTATCCGTTTAGCCGGAGTGTCGTGTTTTCATTCGAGTTCTCTCATCTTATCAAGTTTTGTCTCCTTCCTCAACCGGAGTGCTGTCTGAAATCTTTCTTACCCCTTGTGCCATTCTTACATTAGTTCCGGAGGCAATGTGTTGTTAATTTCATCGAGTATCCTCTCATCTTGTCAAGATCATGTTCAATTCCTTCCATTTACAGTCGGAGTGCTGTCCAAATTATATCACTCTTATCCCTTCTCTATCTTGTTTTAACCGGAGTGTTGTCGTAATTGATCTTTATCGTTCCTTATACATCTCGTTTCAACCGGAGTGCTTGCATGTACTTCTTGTCCATCGTAACCATTTTTGTTTGTCTTTCAACCTACAAGGTTCTTGTAATGTTCCTTGTTCCTCTTGCTGAACGGAGTGTTTTAAATTTTGTTCACCTCCGTCGTGTCATTTCTTCAAGCTTTGCGAGCTCTCAAGGTTCAATGGTTTCACTCGTTTGTCAAGAAGCAACTTTGTTTTACCTCTTCCTCTTCCGCTTTTCTCCGGTGCCATCCTAGATCTCGGGACGAGATCCTCTTGTAGTGGTGGAGTGTTGTGACGCCCCGAGACCGACGCTCCAGAAGCCTTCCATATTTTCGTGATCACCGTGTGTTTCTTTTGTGCTTGCTCTTTTATTTTTCATTGCATCATGTCATCATGCCATCATGTCATTTAATTTTTAAAAACTCAACTAAATAAATTGCATAGATTTTGATCTATTTAAATCGAGGGAATTCACATGGTGATTTCTCTTTATAACATATCCTCCCAATACTTAGGGAGCTATACTAAACCATTCCATTGGCGTGGAATCATCCATAACACATTTGCTCTGTTCTTCAAATTTCCTTTTATCCAACTCAACTTCAATTCTTCCTTTGGGGCCTTTTAGTAAAATTGAGTTGCAATTTTACTTTATCCAGAAATGTTCCAAATCTGCCCATAAATCACATTTGGTGTGTAGGGTCACCTTCTATAGTTTTCAACCCGTTTGGAGTTCATTTGAATGGGTTTCGAAATTCAAACCTGCCGAGTTAAATCCAACGCGTGTGGATTTTACTTCCTCTAAAAATCCTCAAGCCATTTTGTCAAGTTCCTCGTATTTTTGTGAGTCCGGGAAAATAATCCCCATGCCCAAATTCTTTGCCACTCATTTCTTTTCTCTCCTCTTCTTTCTTTGCTTTTCTGTTTTTGGAAGAGATTTAAAGGAGGGAGAAAGAGGGAGAGAAGCCCAGCCAAGAACTGAGGCCGGCCCATTTGCTCCTGGAGGCCCAGCCGCAGCCCCTATATAACCCTAGCCCGATCCCCTGCTCGATCCCCCACTCTCCCTCGTCTCCTCCCTCACGCTGTCACCATGCACAGGAGAGGGATCCCGATCCCCATGGCCACGCATGCCACGCGCAGCAGTGCTGCTTCCCTCGAGTCCGCGCCTCAGCGACCTTGGTCGCCGCCGGCAAGCCCTCTGCGACCTCCTTGGGCCCCTTCGTCGGCTCTCCTCCCGGACTCCTCTTCCTCCGCGCCATCTTCGTCGTGCGCCAGGAGCGCGACCTCCAGACCTCTCACCTCGCGCCGGCGAGCACAACGCCCCTCCGCGTGACCCCTTCCTCTGCTCCTCCTCCCCACCCGCCACCTCGCCAACCCGCGCCGCTCCAAGGCCGGCCTCGTACAGCTCGTTGTTGCCGGAGCACCCCACCACCACCACCACCATGCGCCCCACGCCCTGCCTTCCATGGCGCCCGAAGCCATGCCCCGTTGCCCCTCCGGCCGGCGAGTCCAGGCCCGTGCTCGACCCCAGCCTCCTCTGCTTCGCCTTCTCGCCGGAGATCGCGTCCCTGCCATCTTCTTCACCTCCTGCCCGAGACCCACGTTCGGCCTCGCCATGGTTCGCGTGCACCATCTCCTTCCGACAAGGATGTCGCCCCGCTGCCTTCTCTTGTCGCGACCAGGATCCCCCTCCTCGCGCCTCTGGTCACCTCGCCACCCCTTCACCCGTCTTGTGCCCGCGTCCGCGCAACACCATCTCTGCCGCCTCTACGCACCTCCGGTGACCTCCCGACGCAGGGCCTTGACAAGTCCCTCGATGCCCCTCCAGATGTGTCAATGCCTTTGTTTGACCCATGTACAACTACACGGTGATGCGCCAAGTACCCCCTCTGATCGTCAAGTTCGACTACACGGAACCGCGAAGTACCACGACGATTGCCGTGTACATCTACGGACGCCAAGACCGGAACAACAAGTACCCCGACAACGTGTGTAACTCTATCGTCGACCCTGTGGACGTCAAGTTCCTCGCCGTGACCCCGATCCTCTACGAAGTGTGTACGACTACGAAACGTGAACCACTACTTCCACTACCGTCGCCGTGTGCCACTACTTCCACGGCGACCATCCCGAGAACGTCTACTTCCTCTACATCGCACCGACTCGATCCGCCCCGAAAACGCACGCTTCGAAGGTATAACCCTGAGGCGACGCTCGTGAACGAATGCATGTGTGTTGTATGAAATGCTTGTGTTTGCACCGTGTCCCAGTTGTCGCTTGCGCGTTCCTTGTTTCCATGCCACCGACATGTGGGACACCCGGTAGTCGGGATCACCCCACCATCTTTTGCATGTTTCGCACATCCGGACACTTGCTCTTTTGCACCGATATCTCAATGAGTTATCGGATCATCGGAATGTTGTCGTGGCACCATTTTCGTCGTTGTTGCCGTGGCACCCCTTTCGTTCCGCCATGGTGACCAAATGCTTCATAACATGCTAATGTCCACATTTTCATAAAATTGCTTAAAACTTGCATATGTCATCCGCATCATGATAACAACATTTAAAATGTTTATATTTGTTGTTTCCATTAAATTGCTAAATTTGCATATGGGGATTTTCCGGAATTGTTGTTTCTTGTTTCCGGCCTCACTTAAACTTGCCTATATAGTTAGTTCAATTATGTTTCACCTCTTGCCATGTTTAATAACATTTAATATTGTTGGGTACATAAACGAGAGAGAACTAAATAATTGATGTGGTGTTTCTTCAATATGCAACTTGTTGCATATTGAGCTTCACTTAATTTGTAGTATTGTTTGTGCACTTTGCCATGCCATGCCTCATTAAATCGGACATGCATCATACTTGATTGTGCATCATGTCATGTTTATGTGATGGTTGTTTACTATGTTGTTTGTTTCTTTCCGGGTTGCTTCTCTCGTTAGCTTCGGTTTCGTTCCGGAGTTGTGAGGATTCGTTCGACTCCGTCCGTTTGTCTTCTTCATGGATTCGATCTTCTTCCTAGCGGGATCTCAGGCAAGATGACCATACCCTCGAAATCACTTCTATTTTTGCTTGCTAGTTGTTCGCTCTATTGCTATGCTGCGCTACCTACCACTTGCTATATCATGCCTCCCAAATTGCCATGAAACCACCTCTAACCTTTGTCACCCTTCCTAGCAAACCATTGTTTGGCTATGTTACCGCTTTTGCTCAGCCCCTCTTATAGCGTTGCTAGTTGCAGGTGAAGATGAAGATTGCTCCATGTTGGATTATGTTTATGTTGGGATATCACAATATCTCTTATTTAATTAATGCATCTATATACTTGGTAAAGGGTGGAAGGCTCGGCCTTATGCCTGGTGTTTTGTTCCACTCTTGCCGCCCTAGTTTCCGTCATACCGGTGTTATGTTCCTTGATTTTGCGTTCCTTACGCGGTTGGGTGATTTATGGGACCCCCTTGACAGTTCGCTTTGAATAAAACTCCTCCAGCAAGGCACAACCTTGGTTTTAACATTTGCCACCTAAGCCTTTTTTCCCTTGGGTTCTGCAGACTCAAGGGTCATCTTTATTTTAGACCCCCCGGGCCAGTGCTCCTTCGAGTGTTGGTCCGAACCGAGCTGCCTGCGGGGCCACCTTGGGGAAACTTAAGGGCTGGTTTTACTCGTAGCTAGACTCACCCGATGTTGCCCTGAGAACGAGATATGTGCAGCTCCTATCGGGATTTGTCGGCACATCGGGCGGCTTTGCTGGTCTTGTTTTACCATTGTCGAAATGTCTTGTAAACCGGGATTCCGAGACTGATCGCGTCTTCCCGGGAGAAGGTTTATCCTTCGTTGACCGTGAGAGCTTATAATGGGCTAAGTTGGGACACCCCTGCAGGGTATAAACTTTCGAGAGCCGTGCCCGCGGTTATGAGGCAGATGGGAATTTGTTAATATCCGGTTGTAGAGAACTTGACACTTGACTTAATTAAAATACATCAACCGCGTGTGTAGCCATGATGGTCTCTTCTCGGCGGAGTCCGGGAAGTGAACACGGCTTTTGGGTTATGCTTGACGTAAGTAGGAGTTCAGGATCACTTCTTGATCATTACTAGTTGACGATCGTTCCGTTGCTCCTCTTCTCGCTCTTATTCGCGTATGTTAGCCACCATATATGCTTAGTGCTTACTGCAGCTCCACCTCACTACCTTCTCCTACCCATAAGCTTAAATAGTCTTGATCTCGCGGGTGTGAGATTGCTGAGTCCTCGTGACTCACAGATTCTACCAAAACAGTTGCAGGTGCCGATGATGCCAGTGCAGGTGATGCTACCGAGCTCAAGTGGGAGTTCGGCGAGGACCTTGGTCGTTACTATGTTTCGTTTCCTGTTGATCAGTAGTGGAGCCCAGTTGGGACGATCGGGGATCTAGCATTTGGGGTTGTCTTCTTTTATTTTGGTTCCGTAGTCGGACCTATGTGTGTACTCTGATTGATGTATGATTTATTTATGTATTGTGTGAAGTGGCGATTGTAAGCCAACTCTTTATCCCATTCTTGTTCATTACATGGGATTGTGTGAAGATGACCCTTCTTGCGACAAAACCACAATGCGTTTATGCCTCTAAGTCGTGCCTCGACACGTGGGAGATATAGCCGCATCGTGGGTGTTACACTCTATGGACTCAAACAAGCACCTCGTGCTTGGTATGATCACCTTACAGCGTTCCTAAGCGAGAATGGGTTCCAGATTGGGGTAATAGATTCCACTCTCTTCACGAAGAGGGTAAAAGGGGAGTTGTTTGTCTGCCAAATATATGTTGATTATATTATCTTTAGGTCCACTAACCATGCTATTAATGTTGAGTTTGAGAATCTTATGACTAAGGAATTTTCTATGAGCATGATGGAAGAGTTGAAGTTCTTCCTCGATTTTCAAGTGAAGCAATTGAGAGGAGGAACATTCATCAATCAATCTCGTTATATTCAAGTGTAGGATCAAAAGTATGTCTAGAGGGGAGGGGGGTGATTAGACTACTTGACCAAATAAAAATCTAGCCTTTTCCCAATTTTAAGTCTTGGCAGATTTTAGCAACTTAGCACAAGTCAAGTAAACAACCTACACATGCAAGTCTAAGAGTATAGCAGCGGAATGTAAACATTGCACATGAAGGTAAAGGGAGGAGTTTGGAGGGAGCAAACACAATGTAGACACTGAGATTTTTGGTGTGGTTCTGATAGGTGGTGCTATCGTACATCCACGTTGATGGAGACTTCAACCCACGAAGGGTAACGGTTGCGCGAGTCCACGGAGGGCTCCACCCACGAAGGGTCCACGAATAAGCAACCTTGTCTATCCCACCATGGCCATCGCTCACGAAGGACTTGCCTCACTAGGGTAGATCTTCACGAAGTAGGCGATCTCCTTGCCCGTACAAACTCCTTGGTTCAACTCCACAATCTTGACGGAGGCTCCCAAGTGACACCTAACCAATCTAGGAGACACCACTCTCCAAAAGGTAATAGATGGTGTGTTGATCATGAACTCCTTGCTCTTGTGCTTCAAATGATAGTCTCCCCAACACTCAGCTCTCTCACACAGATTTGGATTTGGTGGAAAGATGGTTTGAGTGGAAAGCAACTTGGAGAAGGCTAGAGATCAAGATTCATATGGTTGGAATGGAATATCTTGATCTCAACACATGAGTAGGTGGTTCTCTCTCAGAAAATGTATGATGGAAGTGTAGGCATGTTCTGATGGCTCTCCTCACGAATGAAGAGTGGGTGGAGGGGTATATATAGCCTCCACACAAAATCTAACCGTTACACACAATTCACCAAACTCGGTGGGACCGAATAATGAAACTCGGTCAGACCGATTTAGTTCAAAATGTGAATGTTAGGCTTTTCGGTGGGACCGACATGTCAACTCGGTGAGACCAATTTCATTAGGGTTAGGACATAACGTAATCTCGGTGAGACCGATTACACAAACTCGGTGGGACCGATTTTGGTAATAAGCTAACCAGAGAGTTGGTCAGGCAAACTCGGTGGGACCGATTCGCTCATCTCGGTGAGACTGAAACGTTATGAAAGGAAAACACAGAGTTTGCATTGCGAACTCGGTGGGACCGATCGCTCATCTCGGTTGGACCGAAATGTTACGAAGGGAAACAGAGAGTTTGCAATCCCATCTCAGTGAGATCGAGATCCCTATCGGTAAGACCGAAGTGACTAGGGTTTCATGGTAGTGGCTATGTCAACTGAACTCGGTGGCGCCGGATAGAAAGTTTCGGTGGGGCCGAGTTTGACTTTTGGTTTGGGACATATGTGGATCTGAGAAAGTGGTTGAGGGTTTTGGAGCATATCACTAAGCATTTTGAGCAAGCAAGCCATTAAGCAACACCTCATCCCCTTTTAATAGTATTGGCTTTTCCTATGGACTCAATGTGATCTTGGATCACTAAAAGTAAAATGTAGAGTCTTGAGCTTTAGAGCTTGAGCCAATCTTTTGTCCTTAGCATTTTGAGGGGTCCACATTCCTAATCCATGCCATGCCAATCATTGAGCTTTCCTGAAATATTTATCTTGAAGTAGCATTAGCTCAATGAGCTATATGTTGTTAATAATCACCAAAACACCCAGGGATAGTTGCACTTTCAATCTTTCCCTTTTTGTTAATTGATGAGAACATATAGATCAAAGCTTCGACAAATGAGGATAAAATTGAAATACATCGTCGCTTTGAGAAGTATGTGATAAGCAAGAGCTCCCCCTAAATTTGTGCACTATTTAAGATTTGCTTTTGAATGCAAATGCATAATCGATTAGGATCATGGGTCACTCTTCCATGTCACATACATCTTGGTGGAGCGCTCAAAATGATAGAAAATTAAAAGCATGCACTCATCACCAAGCAAAGTGAATGATCATATAAGGGATATAAGAGATAATTTCATCCAAGCAAGCATTAAAGTAGCATATGATCAAACACATGATCAAATAAGTATCTCACGCAAATATAGAGTGTCAACCAAGCACACAAAAAGTTCAACCAAAAGCAAGAGAGATAAAAGGCAAAACACACACTCTCTCTCGAAGCCTATGATCTATACCTATTTCTCCCCTTTTGGCAACAAGTTACCAAAAAGTTCGAAAATGCATAGTGCTATGCGTCTCTCAGGCTTGGTCTTCGGGAGGTGGTGTAGAGAGAACTCCGAGAACGAAGGCATCTGTTGATGTAGTTGGAGCTGGTGGAGTGGCTGCTGGAGGTGGCACTGAAGCTGTAGCTGCTGGTGTTGACGCTGTAGCTCTAGAGTCAGGTATAGGCACTGCAGCAGACCTCTGTCCTCTAGGCACTTGCTGAAAAGCATCAGTAGTTTCCTTCCCTCTCCTCTCTTCTGCTTCCTCCTGGAGCTGCTCGACTGCTGTTTGGATCTCAGTTACCTTTAGATCAAGATCATAAAATTTTGTCTCTATGATCCTCTCCAGACTCTCCTGGTTTTGAGTCAGGGTGGCCAAGCCCTTCTCAATCCTCAGTGTAGATTGGATCAGATATGCAAGCTGATCTTGCTTGCTCTTCAGGAAAACTTGAGATGCTTCCTCAACACTTGGCATCTTGGCAGCTTTCTCAGCCTTAGCTTTGGCTCTCTTCTCTTGTGCTTGAGCTGATGAAGGTTCATCCTCATTCATCACAACTTTGTTGTCTTCAAATTCAGGATAGAGAGGTAGATGCTCCTTGTCCAACAAGTATGTTCCTGTGCCCATCTTAGCATTGATGAGCTCCTGAATATGTGGAGCATACCCACAGCTTCTCTTTTGGTCAGCAGCTGTCCTCGTGATTGTCTCTACAATCAGACTCATGACCTTGAACTTCTGAGGGACATCAAAAAGCTGTAGCAGGTTGATAGAATGTCCTCTGATCATCTTGTGATCTCCTGACTTGGGTAGCAAAGTGTGCCTGAGGATTGTGTTGATGGTAGGCAGACCAGACAACAAGTAATGTACTGATCCAAGCTTGTGAGTCTCCAAAGCTTTATCTGGGATCTCTTTGTACATGTTTGCCATGGAGTTGTGGTCTTTCTTCTTCTTTGCATACACATCCAAGTCATCTTCATGTTCCTCTGGGGCATTGATCAATTTAGCCCATTCTTCAACAGTGGATTGGTACCTAGTACCTTCAGACATCCATATGATCTTCCCATCTGGGTAAAAGTGAGCAGTGGAGTAAAACTGCATGATTAGCTCATCATTCCACTTTGTGAGCTTCTGCCCAACAAACTTATCTACTCCACAAGCTTTGAAGCTGTCATAAACTCCTGGGAAGTGGTCTTATTTCTCCTTGATGTACTCCCAGTCAACCCATCTCATGTCACATACAATTGGCTTCTTGTCAAGCAAAATTGTTTCATAGAAGTCTTGCTGTTCTTTTGTATGAAACCTGCAGTCAATTGCAGTCCTCCTCCTCACAGCATAGGGATCGGACTGTCTCCACAATCCCAGTCCAGCATCCTTTCTGATGTGCATGTCCTCAGCCACTGGATGAGCATCATTGTGGTCTGGAATCTTGGGTTTCAGCTTTCTCAAAACAAGAGACTCATCATCCTCTTCTTCAGCTTGAGGCATTGGGGCCTTGTTCTTCTCTTCTGCAGGAATGCTCCTAGTGTTCCTCTTGGGCTTTGGGGGCTTCTGAGCTTGAGCTTTGGGAGTAGTCTTGGGCTTTGATGGAGCAGCCCCTGACTTGATAGCATCTCCCATAAGCTTCTGAGCTTTGGGTGCTGGTGCAGCATCCTCTTCCTCTTCCTCTTATGAATCTCTTACCATAGTTGATTTTCCAAGAACTTTTGCAGTTGTGGTTCTTGCCCTCTTCTTTTTCTTGTCATCTCCTACTGCTTCACCATCATTAGATTCTATGGTGAATTTCATTGTCTCTCCTGTTGCAACCTTCCTTGGCTTTGACATTGGGATTCTTCTGGCAGGTGCCTTCTTGTTCAACCCTGGCTTTGTTGCAGCAGCTGTGCCATATTCCTTCTTCAAGACTTTCTTCTTTGAGGTAGCTTCATCCTCAACAGCCACATAGTCCTCATCCTCAAAGTCTGAGGTTCTCTTCTTCCTTGCTCTAGTGGCTGCCTTGGGCAAGTTACTAGGTGTGCTCCTGCTCCCCTCATCATAGCTACTTGAGGGATCTGAACCCTCACTCAATTGCACTTGTTCCTCAGATTTGTTCTGACTGTCACTCTGGTCAGACATCTTGGCAATCTCACTAACAGCAGACCCTGTGAATAGATGTAGATGAGGTAGAGTGGATGAGCATCACAAAGTGCAGAGTTTTTGCAAAACAGATGACTTAAAAACTTAGTTTTAATTCTCCACAGAAAGCATTTTAGAGCTACCGATTTGATAAACTCGGTGATACCGAAGCAATTTTTGGAGCCTAAACTAGTGAACTCGTTCAGACCGAGTCATAGTTTGGTGGCACCGAGACTACTAGGGTTTCACAGAGAATCGAACTCGGTCACACCGATGTGCTGTTTCCGGTCAGACCGAAAATGCATGTGCTATGGCCTAAGCCAAATCGGTGAGACCGATTTCTCCAACTCGGTCGGTCCGAGATGAGTTCGGCGGAGACCTAACCCTAAATTTTCAAATCAAATCTAACCTAAAGGATGTTTTCTGTGGATAGAACGTTTGCATACATGGTAAAGATCATGGCAAGGCAATGTGCTATGAATCGGAGTTAAGGAATTAGCACATAGAGTCGAACCCATACCCTAATTCGGCGGAGGTTCGCTACGGCGGCAACGGCGGAGCAGATTTCCGTTGACGGTGATGGAAACCAGCGGCGGGAGGTCGTTGGCAGCGAGGAGACGATCCGGAGACCTAAGGAGGCAGAGCAGTACGCACGCGCGGGCTGAGGAGTTTGAAGAAATTTCCAAAATCTCACCCGTGGGTTTATATATCCCGACCCTGTCGGTGTGACCGAGTGGAACAACTCGGTGGCACCGAGATGCAGAATCGCAAGCGGTTACTGCAACTCGGTGTGACCGAAAAGTTCAAATCGGTTGCACCGAGATTGAAAACCTAGATCAACTTAGTGAACTCGGTGTGACCGAAGTGGATAACCCGGTCATACCGAAATGCACAAAGAGGTTTTGGAAGTTTAAGTCTCTGACGAATCGGGGACTCCGAGTGCTCCTCACACAGAGTGGTTCGAATCTGACTTGATCAAACTTTGTGATGTAGTATGAACAGAGTTTGAGACGAGAAGAGCATAGATAGCTAGAGGGAGTTCTTAGGCATTCTTGTCCATCCATTTGGCAAAAGAGAAAAAGCCAAACATTCAAAACAACAAATGGATGTCCTTGAATGAGTAAAATATGCAACCAACATGCTCACACAATAAAATGGCAAATGAAATATGTGACAAAGCATGCACAATCACTCTAGCATCTATCAAGCAATTTGGCGATGACTAGGTCATCTATATATGAGTATATTGACCTAGGAGTCAAATGAGAACATTTGATCATAGGTCATACTCATCGTTTAAGCACAAGTGGGGTTACCACTTTTACATAAAGCATTGTTGTGTTCACATCATTAGAGTTGCTTTAGCTCAATTGATTGGAGTAAAGCTCCCCCTAGATGTGATATCCCCCCTAAGAGGGATGAACTAACCTTGGGTTTTGTCGATGATGACTTCATGTAGGTGTTGAAGATGTAGATGCTCAATGTTGATGTAGATCATTTGGAGCAATCCATTGGAGTGAGTTGCACTTTCAATACCTACATGGGTTAATCCCACAAGGAACAAACAAGGATATCCATAGACATGGAGTGATGTACACATAGATGATGTCCATGGAAGCATTAGGTTACCTTGTCCCTTGTCTTACCAACAAGAGGGTTTGTGACTCCTTGAACTTGTGCAAGATATGGAAGTTGTTTGCACACGTCCTTGCCAAAATATATGAGTGATGTATGTTGGCGGAGTCACCCTCAAGAACTCTCTAGTTCTTCTTCTTCGGGATCCACACCATCTTGATGGGAATCCTTGGAGTTGTAGTCGTACTTGATGAAGTAGAACTTGATGTAGTCTTGGGAACCCACTTGACCAAGGCCTTAGGAGCTTCTTCAAATGCATCAATCTCCTCTTGAAGCTTGTCCTTGCCTTTTTGCTTGTGGTCTTGTGGTGGAAGATCATCTTGAGCTTGTGTCCCTTGGAAAGAAGTAGGATCATACTTCTCTTGTTGAGGAACAAACTTCGTCTTAGGGTATTGATCTTCTTCCCACTCAACTCCATTGGCATTGAACTTTCATTCAAAACCAATACCTTGATTCTTCTGGTGTCTTCCTTGCTTGCGTACAATTTCCTCAAATTGCTTACTTTCGGCAAGACTCTTGTAGACACCCTTCTCTATAATTCCCTTCAATAAGCTATTTTCTTGCTCAAGTGTGACTTGGCTAACAGAATCATTAGTGGAATCAAGAGAACTACTAGAAGCAACAACATTGGATTTAGCATGATTATTGTTACTACTAGATGAAGAATCTTTCTTACTCTTGTTGCTAGATTTTACTTGTGGCATGTAATTAGACAAGAGTAAACGCTTGGCAATGTAAGAATAACTTTTCTTGCGAAGATCATCATTGATTGCTTTTAAGAACTCATGCTCTTGCTCAAGGTTGAGCTTTTCAAATCGTAGCTTCTCATGAGTCTTTAAAAGTTCTCGATGATCTTCCAAGGTAGTTTCATGAGCTAACTTAAGAGTGTTTAGTTCTTTAGTTAGACGCTCAATCTCCTTCTTATCATCGTCATTCGTTTTATCTTGATTAGCATGATTAATAGCAAGTTCATCATAGTTTTCATAACTAGAGTTGTCAACAAGTAAATCATCATCTCCTAGCAAATCATTTTCATCACTATTGAAATCAACATACTCGGGGTGTGATACCTTTGGGCCTTTAGCCATGAAGCATCTTCCAATTCCTTCATTTTGTGAGTCAAATATGTCATAGGAGTTGGTTAACACAAGTGCTAGACCGACAACACCTTCATCTTGAGTATATTCGGAGTCGGAGTGATAACTTCTTTTGGAGTGATGGTCGGAGTCGGAGCCAGATACCCATTCACCAACATGAGCTTGATGTCTTCGCTTTGTGTAGCTCCTTGATGATTTGTCCTTCCTTTCCGAATCCTTGCTTCTCCGAGAGGTTCTACGTTCGTAACGATCATCTCTACTCCTTCTCTCTCTTGGTGGTGATTCTTCTTTTCTACTTCTTCTTTTAGGAGAATCTTCTCTTCTTTTGTAGGGAGCCGTACACTCATTGGAGTAGTGTCCGGGTCTTCCACAATTGTAGCAATTTCGTTCACGACTTGAAGATATTTTGTCATTGTAGGACCTTGACTTGGAACTTCTCTCCTTGCTTCTACTCTTGTAGAACTTGTTGAAGTTCTTCACCATTAGGCTCAATTCTTCATTGAAGGTTTTTTTCTCACTTGATGATGTGGGAGCATCACATGAGGCTTTGTAAGAACCACTTGACTTGTTGTGAAGCTCTTCCTTATCCTTAAGTGACATCTCATGAGAAACAATTCTTCCAATGACTTCCGTTGGCTTGAGATCTTTGTAATTGGGCATCATTTGGATCAATGTACACACGGGTATCATATTTTCCATCCAAGGCTCTTAGGATCTTCTTGATGATGAATCTATCGGTCATCTCTTCACTTCCTAACCCGGTAATCTCATTTGTGACGAGAGCAAGCCTAGAGTACATTTCAACGACACCTTTACCATCCTTCATTTTGAACTTGTCAAGTTGACTTGGAAGCACATCCAATTTCGCTTGAGCATTGTATTGCAGCATCTTCAACTCTTCCGCGGTAGCTTCACGATTCGGTTCTCTCCCATCAAAGAATTCACCTTGCAAGCCAATACACACAATAGCCCAAACGGCGGGGTTATGTCCAAGAATATGCATTTTCATCTTATGCTTCCAACTAGCAAAATTAGTACCATCAAAGTAAGGACCTCTACGGTGGTAATTTCCCTCGCTAGACGCCATACTCTCCTAGGTTGTGAAACCAAGGCTATGATCACCAAAAGCTATGGAAATCAAGGCAAATGGAGACCAAAGCTCTGATACCACTTGTAGGATCGAAAGTATGTCTAGGAGGGGGGGGGTGATTAGACTACTTGACCAAATAAAAATCTAGCCTTTTCCCAATTTTAAGTCTTGGCAGATTTTAGCAACTTAGCACAAGTCAAGTAAACAACCTACACATGCAAGTCTAAGAGTATAGCAGCGGAATGTAAACATTGCACATGAAGGTAAAGGGAGGAGTTTGGAGGGAGCAAACACAATGTAGACACGGAGATTTTTGGTGTGGTTCTGATAGGTGGTGCTATCGTACATCCACGTTGATGGAGACTTCAACCCACGAAGGGTAACGGTTGCGCGAGTCCACGGAGGGCTCCACCCACGAAGGGTCCACGAATAAGCAACCTTGTCTATCCCACCATGGCCATCGCTCACGAAGGACTTGCCTCACTAGGGTAGATCTTCACGAAGTAGGCGATCTCCTTGCCCGTACAAACTCCTTGGCTCAACTCCACAATCTTGACGGAGGCTCCCAAGTGACACCTAACCAATCTAGGAGACACCACTCTCCAAAAGGTAATAGATGGTGTGTTGATCATGAACTCCTTGCTCTTGTGCTTCAAATGATAGTCTCCCCAACACTCAGCTCTCTCGCACAGATTTGGATTTGGTGGAAAGATGGTTTGAGTGGAAAGCAACTTGGAGAAGGCTAGAGATCAAGATTCATATGGTTGGAATGGAATATCTTGATCTCAACACATGAGTAGGTGGTTCTCTCTCAGAAAATGTATGATGGAAGTGTAGGCATGTTCTGATGGCTCTCCTCATGAATGAAGAGTGGGTGGAGGGGTATATATAGCCTCCACACAAAATCTAACCGTTAAACACAATTCACCAAACTCGATGGGACCGAATAATGAAACTCGGTTAGACCGATTTAGTTCAAAATGTGAATGTTAGGCTTTTCGGTGGGACCGACATGTCAACTTGGTGAGACCGATTTCATTAGGGTTAGGACATAACGTAATCTCGGTGAGACCGATTACACAGACTCGGTGGGACCGATTTTGGTAATAAGCTAACCAGAGAGTTGGTCAGGCAAACTCGGTGGGACCGATTCGCTCATCTCGGTGAGACCGAAACGTTACGAAAGGGAAACAGAGAATTTGCATTGCGAACTCGGTGGGACCGATCGCTCATCTCGGTTGGACCGAAATGTTACGAAGGGAAACAGAGAGTTTGCAATCCCATCTCGGTGAGACCGAGATCCCTATCGGTAAGACCGAAGTGACTAGGGTTTCGTGGCAGTGGCTATGTCAACTGAACTCGGTGGCGCCGGATAGAAAGTTTCGGTGGGGCCGAGTTTGACTTTTGGTTTGGGACATATGTGGATATGCGAAAGTGGTTGAGGGTTTTGGAGCATATCACTAAGCATTTTGAGCAAGCAAGCCATTAAGCAACACCTCATCCCCTTTTAATAGTATTGGCTTTTCCTATGGACTCAATGTGATCTTGGATCACTAAAAGTAAAATGTAGAGTCTTGAGCTTTAGAGCTTGAGCCAATCTTTGTCCTTAGCATTTTGAGGGGTCCACATTCCTAATCCATGCCATGCCAATCATTGAGCTTTCCTGAAATATTTATCTTGACGTAGCATTAGTTCAATTTGCTATATGTTGTTAATAATTACCAAAACCACCCAGGGATAGTTGCACTTTCATCAAGACATGCTCAAGAGGTTCAAAATGTAAGATGTCAAGCCAATGAAGACACCCATGCCCACAAATGGCCAACTTCATGTTGATCCCAATGGTAAAGAAGTGAATCGGAAGGTATATCGCTCTATGATCGATTCCTTGCTTTACCTTTGCGCATCTAGGCCAGATATTATATTGAGTGCGTGTATGTGTGTAAGATTTCAATCCGCTCCTAAGGAGAGCCACTATTCGGCAGTGAAAAGGATCCTTCGATATTTGGTTCATACCCCAAACTTGGGCCTTTGGTATCCCAAAGGATCATCATTTGAGTTAATGGGATACTCGGATTCGGATTGGGCCGGAGACAAGGTTGACCGCAAGTCCACTTCTGGTCCATGTCAATTCCTAGGGAGATCATTGGTAAGTTGGTCTTCAAAGAAGCAAAATTGTATATCTCTCTCAACGGCCGAAGCCGAGTACATTGCCGCCGGAAGTTGTTGTGCTCAATTATTATGGATGAGGAAAACTTTGATGGATTATGGTGTCAAATGTGACAAAGTGCCTCTCTGGTGTGACAATGAAAGTGCAATCAAGATCGCCGAGAATCCGGTTCAACATAGCAAGACCAAGCATATTGAGATTCGCCATCATTTCATTAGAGATCATGTGGCCAAGGGAAACATTGAGTTACTCCATGTCAACACCGAGAATCAACTAGTCGACATCTTCACCAAGCCACTTGAAGAAGCAAGATTCCGTGAGTTAAGGCATGAGCTAAATATCGTGGATATAAGTAACTTGGGATGAAATCCTTGCTCATACACACATACTCTTGTATTATCTTGCTTAGATGTAGGCACATGTCTAGGGGGAGCTATCTAAACTCATGAGCTATCTTATCCTAGAAGTGCATAAATCAAACAAAATCTTTCACATTAGCCACTTTAAGTGGTACTTGTGCTTCAAAGATGAGTATTGGTCTTGGGCCCAAGCAGTTAACTAAACACCACAACAAATGAACCAAACGTTAACTGAGCACCACATTGCACAATATAACATACTCGTAATAGAAGATCAGACAGTTAACCAAACCAAGCATGCTTAACAACTTGGAAATATTGCACCCTGAAGAATTGAACATCACATTTGCAAAATTGAACCAAGCAGTTAACTGAACACCACATTGCACGACATATAGAACATATACACTATAGTAGAAAATTGCATGGTAAAAGTAGATAGCACAATTCACTAGAATTTGTTAAGGAAAGGCAGTAGCTAGCAAACTGAACATGGGTCCTTATAGTGAGCTAATAAGACAAACTACTCCTCATTGTCGGAGATATCGATGATGATTGGTTCCTTGGACATGGAAGAGGGCGAGGCCTCCGCATCGTGGGTGCCCTCATTGTAGTGGTGAGTTGCCTGAGCCGCTCCGGGCACCAACCTGCTGGCTCTCGAGATGAGGTAAGCACGTGCGCGCTGAGAAAACACCTCGTAGTCTTTGTCGAAGGCACCGACGGTGGCCTCGAGAAAATGCTACGAACTATCATTTAGAGCAGTCAACCGCGTCGCGGCGTCGGCGCGCGAGGCGTCAACGGTGGCCTCGACAGCGAGGTGCTCCTCCAAGATCTAGGGGTCGGCACGAATGGCAGCCATCGCGACCTCATCCGCGCGTGCGGTCGCGATTTGCTTCTCCGCTGCCAAATGCTCCTTGAGATCCTGGCTATACTGCGTGCACCATGGCTTAGGGCGGTGCTTATTTGGTGGAGGGGTCAGTGATTTGGGTGGAAGGTGTCGCGCTCTCGCCGGCGGTCGGGGCATGTGGGATGTGGAAGGAGGAGGAGGATGGGGGTCGAGCGTGGATTACCTGCCTGGATAGGCGAGGCCGAGCAGCGTGAAGGAGGGTCGCCGACGAGGAGGCGGCGCTGCAAGCAAGGAGTGAAGGTTTCAACTTGGAAAGGAAGGCAAAAACAGGGGAAATGTGGCTTTTGGTAAGGGGGAGGGGGCGGGGAGGTAAATATTTCCGCGGAAGCCGAAAATTTGGAATCGCTTCAGCCAAAAAACTGGCGCGCAAAGTGTCATCAGACACGATCCCTTATTCAGAATTGTGTACGATATGTGACCATCACAAACGATTCAGATAGCTTAACCCGTGTGTGTTGAGTTTGAACGTCAAAAATTTTGGTTCGAATTTCCCTGGTTACAGTGGTCATCCACGTCATTGCATAATTTGGGTACACAAAGGAGACTAACTTCTTAATCGAGCAAGTTCAGCAATTAAACAGAGCTAGCTGACCTAAACATTACTCTAACAAATTAAAGACCGGGACTCTTAATTAAACAAAACAATGAGTACTACTACGGCTGGTGCCCGTCGATCTCCGCCGCAGCCTCCATGTCCATCTAGCGCCCGACGGTCTCCTAGGGAAGGGGCTCCATGGCATCAATTGCGCCATACTCGGCAAGCATCTCGCCATCCGCGTCCACCATATCTTTGGCATAGGCCGCCACGAGAAGGGCGTGGGCGGCCGCGATCTGGGCTCTGGCGGGCTCCGCCGTGGCAAGGTATGCCGCACAGGAACGTATGGCTGCTCGAACTCTCTCGGTGATTGCCAGCTCTTTGGCCGTGGGTTGCCGACCATTGTCAGAGAAGCTTCTTTCGATTTGTGCGGTGACCGCCATGAGCTGGGCGTCGACGACCTCAACATGGTAGTGGGCGGCCTCCATCAGGGCTAAGGCCGCCACTGCGGAATGGACAGCTGTTGTGCCGCTCTTGCCAGTGGCTATCCCCGAGGCAGATGCTGCTGCCGCCGCCTGAGAAGCAACAACGGCCATTTGGGCTGCCTTGGCCGCCCGGACGCAGACTGCGGTCGCCCTCACGAAGCTTGTTAGCACGCGCCTGGCGGCTGCGGCCACGCTCTCGCCGGAGTGGGCCGTCGAAGTTGCCCTCACGATGTGGGTTCACGTCCCCATCTTTCAATGATGACGAATGGACAGTGAAATGATATTTGGGGAGTGAGCTAGTGTGCTTGACACGCCGGCTGTGGACTGTAGCCGATGCACCTTCTCGCGTAAGCCATAGGCATACTATACACCGACGGTGCTCGAAGATATTTTGTGCTGCATCTCACACGGTTGGTGATAATAAACTGTGTGCGATCTACTTGATTTATTGTCTTGATTTGAATTACGTAATGGGGTCACAACTACAAAGGATGGTGTTTGAATTGTTAGAACTTTTATCTGAAGTGAACATGCAACTATAGGTGTGTCGTCAAAAAAATTGGAATTATTCAGGGTTCATTTGGACGTTTTTATACACTAACTTGGTTTTCCAGGCATTTTATGCGCATAATTCTAATTTGAACTACATGCACATGCTCCAGTGCATATAAACTGGTTGAAAAAACAAATATGTGTCCTTGGTTGCATTCTTAGGTTCCATGCAAGAAATGGGAATGAATGTCACACACCCTGCCACCATCACTAGGCCGCAAACATTGAGATACATGGCTTTTAATTTCTAGTAAATCCAAAACTTGTCTGAAATTCATGAAACCTGGCATGCAATCATGGAGCGGCATCAACATGCCATGGTAAAATTTTTGTCCCATTTGGGGCAGGTTTGGGTATAAGCTTCTCACAAACCAGAGCTTCTCACAACAAGCGTGATGGTTTTGGTAGGGAACGTGCCACCTTTGGGGACGAAACGATATCCGTTGCCTCTTATTGCTTTCAAAATTTTCTGAGTGTCAACATAGAACAACAGGAGTGTTGTGTTTAATTTTGGATTTTTTCGGGGTTCGTTTGGACATTTTTATACATTAACTTAGTTTTCCAGGCATTTTATGCGCATAATTCAAATTTGAACTGCATGCACATTCTCCAGTGCATATAAACTGGTTGAAAAATCAAATATGTGTCCTTGGTTGCATGCTTAGGTCCCATGCAAGAAATGGGAATGAATGTCACACACCCTGCCACATCACTCGGCCGCAAACATTGAGATACCTAGTTTTTAAATTCCAGTAAATCCAAAACTTGTCTGAAATTCATGGAACCTGGCATGCTATAATGGAGCGGCATCAACATGCCGTGGTAAATTTTTTGTCCCATTTGGGGCAAGTTTGGGTATTAGCTTCTCACAAACCAGAGCTTCTCACAAAAAGCGTGATGGTTTCGGTAGGGAACGTACCACCTTTGGGAACGAAACGATATCCGTTGCCTCTTATTGCTTTCAAGAATTTTCGAGTGTCAACATAGAACAACAGGAGTGTTGTGTTCAATTTTGGAATTTTTCGGGGTTCGTTTGGGCATTTTTATACATTAACTGGGTTTTCCAGGCATTTTATGTGCATAATTCAAATTTGAACTACATGCACATTCTCGAGTGCATATAAACTGGTTGAAAAATCAAATATGTGTCCTTGGTTGCATGCTTAGGTCCCATGCAAGAAATGGGAATGAATTTCAAACACCCTGCCACCGTCACCCGGCCGCAAACATTGAGACACATGGCTTTTAATTTCTAGTAAATCCAAAACTCGTCTGAAATTCATGAAACTTGGCATGCTATCATGGAGCGGCATCAACATGGCGTGGTAAAACATTTGTCCCATTTGGGGCAGGTTTGGGTATAAGCTTCTCACAAACCAGAGCTTCTCACAACAAGCATTATGGTTTTGGTAGGGAACGTCCCAACTTTGGAGACGAAGCGATATCCATTGCCTCTTATTGCTTCCAAAATTTTTCTCGTGTCAACATAGAACAACAAGAGTGTTGTGTCAATTTTTGTGATTTTTCGGGGTTCATTTGGACATTTTTATGCATTAACTGAGTTTTCAATGCATTTATGTGCATAATTCAAATTTGAACTACATGCACATGCTCCAGTGCATATAAATTGGGTGAAAAAAAATTAAATATGTGTCCTTGGGTGCATGCTTAGGTTCCATGCAGGAAATTGGAATGAATTTCAAACACCGGGGCACCGTTGATTGCCGGCAAAACATTGAGATGCCTGGTTTTTAAATTCTAGTAAATCCAAAACTCGTCTGAAATTCATGAAACTTGGCATGCTATCATGGAGCGGCATCAACATGCCGTGGTAAATTTTTTGTCCCATTTGGGGCAGATTTGGGTATATGCTTCTCACAAACCAGAGCTTCTCAGAACAAGCATGATGGTTTCGGTAGGGAACGTCCCACCTTTGGGGACGAAATGATATCAATTGCCTCTTATTGCTTTCAAATTTTTTCTCGTGTCAACATAGAACAACAGGAGTGTTGTGTAAATTTTTGTGATTTTTTGGGGTTAATTTGGACATTTTTATGCATTAACTGAGTTTTCAATGCATTTATGTGCATAATTCAAATTTGAACTGCATGCACATGCTCTAGTGCATATAAATTGGTTGAAAAATCAAATATGTGTCCTTGTGTGCATGCTTAGGTCCCATGCAAGAAATGGGAATGAATTTCAAATACCAGGGCACTGTTGGTTGCCGGCAAAACATTGAGATGCCTGGTTTTTAAATTCTAGTAAATCCAAAACTCGTCTGGTGCGCAGGTTCATCGGGAAGCGTGCGAGATGTTCAACATAGGATTTGTGCATCTCTTCAACGCAAACGGTTCAGTGAAGCAGTAAAGCGGTAGAAAATAAACCAAGAAATATACGTGCTGCCACACGCCCTGTGTGCCGTGCGAGTAGGCGTGAGTTGACGGGACGCATGCGAGTAGTCCATCGCGCAGGCATGCGTGCAGGTGTGTGTATTGACGGGGAGGCGTGCGAGTAGCTGTGTGAAATGATGGTAGGAATGGTAGACGTCCGCCGCGCAGGCTCACCGGGAGGCGAGACAAATTTTGACCGTAGCCTGCCTTGCTCCCACTAGTCCGTATTAATTGCGCACGCGAGCCGCCGGCCATAATTGGCGGCCGCACCCTCGGTCCGCAGTGGTCACCGACGTCTGGACTCCGGAGTGTATGACGATGCCGCCGAAGTGCACCATCGGAGGGAGTGGCGACGCCAGGGCTGGTGAAGCACCCGCACAACGCGTCAAGCTAGCCACAGAGGTTTCCGTCGCCACCGACGAGGTCTCGCGCGGGCAGCAGCACGACCTTGAATTCGTCGGCACCGTAGTGTCCCCCCAGTCGGAGCCGGAGGTCAACAGCAACTCCGGCAACAACTGCGACTCCCACAGAAAACCGGTTAGTCACCTACATATATGTTTGTGCCTTTTTTCTTCCTGATCTTGAGAATTGATTTCGAATGTCCTACATGTTATGCCATTTTTTCTTTCAGATTGGTATGTACACAGATGAGGCTCCGACCAGCGCCGCCGTCGGATGTAGATCTTGGACCCGGCTATGCGGCCAAAAGCGCCCCCTAGACCCGAGGAACCAGTAGAATCTCTGGCGGACCGCATCAGCGATCTCCCGGATGGAATCCTTGGGGAGATTATCTCCCTTCTTCCCACCAAGGATGGCTGCCGCACACAAGTCCTCGCATCTCGATGGCGCACTCTGTGGTGCACCGCGCCTCTTAATCTCGACTGTCGTCAGCTATCTGTCGATGATGATTCTGAACTCCCTGGAGCCATCATCTCCTCCCACGGGGGCTCCGTTCAACGCATCTGCATCCCGGCATGCTACCTGCTGGACATACACTGCACGGTGGCCGCCTGGCTGACATCCCGTCAATTCGATAAACTCCAGCAGCTTGAGTTCTACCATTACAGCGATAGGTTACCACCAAGAGCTGCATCTGTGCCCTCACCACTGATGCCCATCTCATGGTTTTCCTCCTCTCTCCACACCGCCACCTTGACTCGGTACCATCTAGCAGACTATCTGGTACAAATGCTTCGACTGCCAGTGCTGAAAAAACTTGCGCTTGTGTTGGTTGATCTGTCGGTGGCCTCACTTCACAGCATCATCCACTCTAGCTGCCCTGCATTGCAGCATTTGGTGCTTGTTTTTGGAATAGGAATCCATATCCGTTGTCTCAAAATAAAGCCGTCTCACCTTGTAAGCATTGGAATTCATTTTGAAGGACAGGAGCTCATCATCGAAGACGCCCCTTCACTTCAAAGGTTGCTCCTTAATTGTTGTTATAAACCTTCACAAATAACTGTGGTCTTTGCGCCTAAACTGGAGATCTTGGGTGCAATTAGTGAACGGTTTGAATGGTTCGAGATGGTATTTGCCTCCACACCTATTGAGGTACTGTATATTATTCACGTACACTTTTGTAATTTGCATTTTTCATTTGTGCGCATAAGTTAAGTATCATCTTGGAGTACACTTTCAGTGCTAATATTATGTTCTATGCTCAATGAAGCACTTGTCCATCCTATCAGTGGTGGTGGATTCTGTCAAGACCTTATATATCACTATGCGGTGTTTTTATCTCAACATCATTATTGCCTTGCTGCAATGCTTTCCATGTCTGGAGATTTGTATATGAAGGTGATGATTTCACGCACATTGAAAGCCCATATATAATGTACTATAATTAATCATTCAGCTATCACTCTTTCAACACAATCTTTTTTAGACATTAACTGTTTTCAATCTTCATCTCTATTTAGGCACTAACACATGCAGAAAAAGGTTTAACCAATCTATGGTTCAAGAAGCACCGGGATTTTCTTAGATCTCACGACATTCGTTTGAAGACAGTAACACTGGAAGGATATGCATCCAACAATGCAAACACTAGCTTTGTCACATTCTTCATGTTGAATGCGAGGGCACTATTGTCCGTGAGGATTAAGTTTTTCAACAAGAAATTTCTTACGACTGCAGGTGTTGAACAACATAAAAAGAAGTTTCATGTGGACCTAAGGGCTTCTGATCGTGCTCGGCTTCTATTTACAACAGCTTGTCATCATGGACCAGTAGAATTTCTGGCCGTTGATCTTGATTTTATGGATCAGACCGATCCATTTGATTGTGACTGCCGAAAACTTTGGTTGAGTTAGATGTCATTGTCCTGTTCAATCTGGATTTTGTCTAAACCTGATGAGCAATTAATCCTCGTGCTTTTGTACTGTTTGTTAGCTGGAGTTAGATATTGTTGCCCTTTTCAACTCGGCTTTGACCCATATTTTCTTTCATACTGGGCCAATGGCTTGCCATTTCTTTAATTAAGACATAAATATTATAAGCATTCACAACATAGGCAAAGAACATCACTCTCGCGGGATCCTTGAGATCTTTGTTCATTACAGAACCGCAAGTTTTTAGTGCCCACCAGCACCCACAAACTTATTTTCAGCTTGCACACCAAGGGCTGTAATTCTTAATAAGAAAAGCTGCATGGCAGTCACAGATTTGGATTTATCATTTGGGACCCACGAGGAAAAAGCCTATCCAGGGCGGTGCCGACTCGACAGTAAACATTGAGAAACCTGGTTTTAAAATGACTGTAAATCCAAAACTCGCCTCAAAATCATGAAACTTGGCATGGTGTTATGTCATAGCACCAACATGTTGTGGTAAAAAATAGTCCAATTTGGGACAAGTTTTGGTACAATGTTCTTACAAACCGGAGCTTCTCTCAAAAAGGCTCATGGTTCTGAGAGGGACCTTGTCACCTATGTGTGCGAAACGACATATGATGTTTCTTCCCGCCTTGATTTATTTTACAGAGGAAATATGCAACCATACATAGTAGCGTCGTCCTAAAATATGAAATTAATCACGGTTCGTTTTGCCTTTTTATACATTATTTGAGTTTCATAGGCATTTTGGAACGTACTTTCGTGTGTGCAAAGGTCATGTGTGTACTAGCCACATATGTAATTCGATGTTCAATCTGTTTATGGAATCAAGTCCTTATACATGTTATTCTTCTGTACACAGAGCAAATCACACGGCTTATTAGCAGCAATCGTCTATGTTATTATTGGTCTTCGCACACATTTCTGATTACGGACCTGATTGCCGCGTATCACACACATCTTGTTCAGTTGAACCGTTTCCATTGTGTTGCCTGATCACACACAATTCATCCTAGTGAACCGTATGCTGTATATCGCACACACCTTCATCTGGCTGCCCGTTTCTTTTGTTCCTCATCATCGCAAATAGTTAATTGAACTGAACTGTATGACCTGCATCGCACACGCAACTAAAATCTGAACCGTGTTTGATACATCCTCCATCGCAAACGTTTTGCACCTTTTTTGACGGTTTTTTACACCACCGCTTGCGATTGTTGCATCGCACACAGTTTCGTCGAAGGGTCTCTAATTGTAGTGTCGCGTTAGCAGCATCCTGCAGTAGTGACATGTGGACATATTTTTTGATTTCGTCTTTCGCTTGAGGACATGTGAGGTCTAAGCTTGGGGGAGTTGATACGTCCATTTCACGTCATGATTTTATATTGATATTTATTGCATCATGGGCTGTTATTACATGTTATGGCACAATACTTATGCCTTTTCTCTTTTATTTCACAAGGTTTACACAAAGAGGGAGAATGCCGGCAGCTTGAATTCTGGACCGGAAAGGAGCAAACTTGAGAGACCTATTCTGCACAACTCCAAAAGTCCTGAAACTTCACGGAGAATTATTTTGGAATATATAAAAAATACCGGGCGAAGAAAGTTCCAGAGGGGACCCACCAGGCATCCACAAGGGTGGAGGGCGCGCCCTACCCCCTGGGCACTCCCCCTACCTTGTGGGCCACCTGGCAGGCCCCCGATGCCCATCTTCTGCTATATGGTGTGTTTTGACCTGGGAAAAATCAAGAGGAAGCTTACAGGATGAAGCACCGCCGTCTCGAGGCGTAACCTGGGTAGAACCAATCTAGGGCTCCGGCGGAGCTGTTTTGCCGGAGAAACTTCCCTCCCGGAGGGGGAAACATCGTCCTCGTCATCACCAACGATCCTCTCATCGAGAGGGGGTCAATCTCCATCAACATCTTCACTGACACCATCTCCTCTCATACCCTAGTTTATCTCTTGTATCCCATCTTTGTCTCAAAACCTCAGATTGGTACCTGTGGGTTGCTAGTAGTGTTGATTACTCCTTGTAGTTGATGCTAGTTGGTTTATTCGATGAAAGATCATATGTTCAGATCCTTAACGATAATTAATACTCCTCTGATTATGAACATGATAATGCTTTGTGAGTAGTTACGTTTGTTCCCGAGGACATGGGAGAAGTCTTGTTATAAGTAATCATGCAAATTTTGTATTTGTTCGATATTTTGATGAGATGTATGTTGTGTTTCCTCTAGTGGTGTTATGTGAACGTCGACTACATGACACTTCACCATGATTTGGGCCTAGGGGAAGGCATTGGGAAGTAATAAGTAGATGATGGGTTGCTAGAGTGATAGAAGCTTAAACCCTAGTTTATGCGTTGCTTCATAAGGGGCTGATTTGGATCCATATGTTTCATGCTATGGTTAGATTATCTTAATTCTTCTTTCGTAGTTGCGGATGCTTGCGAGAGGGGTTAATCATAAGTGGGAGGCTTGTCCAAGGAAGGGCAGCACCCAAGCACCGGTCCACCCACATATCAAATTATCAAAGTAACGATTGTGAATCATATGAGCATGATGAAAACTAACTTGACAACAATACCCATGTGTCCTCGGGAGCGCTTTTCTTTATATAAGAGTTCGTCCAGGCTTGTTCTTTGCTACAAAAATGATTGGGCCACCTTGCTGCACCTTAGTTACTTTTGTTACTTGTTACCCGTTACGAATTATCTTATCATACAACTTTCTGTTACCGATAATTTCCGTGCTTGCAGAGAATACCTTGCTAAAAAGCGCTTGTCATTTCCTTCTACTCCTCGTTGGGTTTGACACTCTTACTTATTGAAAGGACTACGATAGATCCCCTATACTTGTGGGCCATCAACCGGATACGTGGTGCAGCGCACCTTTGTAGGAATAGTCAGCTCGCGTGGTAATGTGATCCGTAGGAGTTGATGGTCGGGACCACAGGTGAACGACCTAGAGGCGGTGGTTCGCTAGTCGCCACTGATCGAGTAGCCTCATTTAAAATATCATTTTTTAGCGGGGTAAGAGTTCCGATTTTTAGTGGCGCGTTATACTAGTTTTTAGAATGATTGGTATGGAGCGAAAATGGAACTCATAACTACTACCTCCGTCCTGGTTTACTAGTCCCCATCGTATTTTGGGTCAAAGTTTGTCCATGAATTTTACTTGTAAAATGTTAATGGAAAATGAGATTTTGTTATACCCAAACAAAAAGGACCAGAGGGAGTGATTGCTCTGACACGAATGCGACCTCTCCTTGCGCAGGCATTGAAATAGCGCACCGGCCAAGAGGGCCCCACTCGCTGCAGGCCAGGCTGAACAAGCCTCCTCGCCGCATGCAACCGGCTTCAGACTGCCCCGCATGCCTCCCATTAATCCATGCGTGTGCTGGCAACACGTCCTTCCACAAGCCGACCGACATTTTAGAACACAACGTCGATTGGCTCCCTCTGTCCGCCCGCTATTTAAACGAGGCCAGACGCCTGGCAAGAACTGCACCACACCGCCGCTCCCCATATCCTCCTTGCACCATTTTCTCCACACTCTCCATAGCATCTGGTAAGCAGGAAGACGATTTCTACGGCATAAAAGCCGGCTGGGTGCCCCGACGAGCCAGGCAACTCGCCGCCCCACCTCCCTCCCCGCCCCAGGTTGTTAGTACCATGGGAGGGCTGTAGGCAGGCAAGCGGAGGAGCAAGCCGCCGTTCCAAGCTGGCCCCTCGTGCATCAACTCGACGCTCCAAGCCTGCTCCCAGAGGAGGTCCAGTTGCTGCACGCCGGCATACGAGGGACCACGTCGTCCAGTGCATCGTGGTTGGCCGTGCCATCCGACGCAAACGTTGGCGGAACCGCGGCATGGTGGGGGAGGTGGCCAACACGTCTGCAGCCACCGCCGACACCGAGGAATAGTAGACCACGGGAGCTGCCGACGCTCCGAACCGATGAATGCTACGACCACCACGTCGCCGGCATAGACACCCGGTGTGTTTCCTGGTTTGGCTCAAAACATCGTGGACCCCAGTCACGGCCAGCATTAGAAATTATACCTGCTTCCAGAAGTTATTCGCGTTTAGTCAAAAAATGTCCAAAATATAATTAATTATGTATGGTCTTGACTTGTTGTGCTCGCACTGGTAGTAGGAACTAGAGATTTTTCTTTATTTATAACTCTCCTCACATTTTTTTGGCTTTGAAGTGAATCATGGTTGTGGACATTATCTATGAATGTGCAGATATCTGTGAGCATGAGTTTCATGTGGAAGTTGAACTTGGAATGTTGAGCTTGCGTATGAACTATACCATGTCCAATGGTTCGTCTGTTATTGTTTGGAAACTAATTGCTGTTATTACATGACCTGAATTTTCTTTATTTTGTGCCACATCAGTAGATGGACGGACATCACAACAGGCATGCTAACTGGATAAACATTTGAACCTAGCTATTATGAAGGAAAATTTGTATTGACAACAATTTTAGATAGCAGGAGACGCCTAGCCTGCTCTACCTCTGCTAGCTTCTTTCTGGTTTCTTCCATCTCTTCTTTGGCTTGGGTGAAGAGAGCATCTGATTGCTCTTTTCGCTTCTTCAGGAACTCAGCTACATTCTCAAGGGTTGCTGCACGCTTTTTTTCAGCCTTTAGTAGAGCCACAAGGACATGAACAGTCGACGACTCCACCTGGCTTGTGTGTAATCCAGCATCATCTGGGAATTTGCACCTTGTGTCTAGTCCAACATCATTAGGGAACGGGCACCTTTTGTGTAATCCAGCCTCATTTTGGAAACATGATCTCGAGGTTGACCATACTTCCCTCCTCACAAGAACTGCATCCTGACATAAAGTTACTTCTTTTTTAGATCAATAGTCAGAGCCACTCAGATCCATTAAGTAGAAGCCAGATAAACATGACTCGGAGATGTGAATTCAAAAGGAGAAATATAAAACCAGACTCCAAGGTGAGAACACACACTTCCTACATCAAGCTAAAAACAAAAGCATTAGGACGATTAAGACTCTTCTTATTACACATCAAAGAACACGAGGCTAAGAGAAATAGAAACTACAACATATACACATCGAAGAACACGAGGCTAAACGAAAGTAATTGAAAGGGCGTTACTTGCCAAAGCTTGTTTTATAGGTTCAGTGCAACTCCTCTTTAACTTGCCACGTTCCTTGAAGATGTCCCCAATATCCCGTGTTTGGTCTTCATTGTTCCTCTGCATATTCGCACTCGTAGTTTTAAAATCTCAACATGGCAAGAAAATATAGTAATACTCATGCATCTTGTGGGCAACATTAAAGCACTCATCTGCCATGTTAGAGCATCTTGTGGGCAACATTGAAAAAGCGTTTACAGCACCGGAATAGCCAGTTTTTGTGGTACGCGGAGTGCTGGCTCCAGTGGCCGCTGCAAAAAATTGCGCGCACGTGCCGCTCCAGCAGACACGCTATATATTTTTCTCCTTTCTACTCTGACTCGATACACATTCGACTCCGAGTCGATACTGGCATAGATAGATACATAGATAGTTCTCAGCATAGATATAACATAGATAGATAAAAAAATAGATTGCTCAACTACTCCTTGTCGTCCGACTCCGCCTTGGTGATGTCCTCCTCCGATGTCTCAATGTAGGCGTCAAGATACCGATCGTCGTCGGAGTCCCAGGGCAACGCTACTCCTAGCTTGATGTTGAATTGAGCAACCACCTTCCGCGTATGCTTGCCCTTCTCTTCTCCCTCTCCGCCGTCCTTTGCGCGTAGAACTCGCGCTCGTTGATGATGTCCTGCGGGAAGCATTGGCGCCACAGCGCCATGGCTTCCTCGTCCATCTCGGCGATGCCGAGACGGTGCTCCCGCCTCCTGTTGTCTCGACGATCCTCGTCGGTGATCAGCCGTAGGGGAGGCGTGAGCTCCTGCGCCCGCTCCCGTGTCGGCACATTGGGGAAGTTCATGTCCCTACGAGGCCGCCGGAGGCGCCACGCCACCACGTCATACATGCAGGCGGCCTCGTGGGCGGTGTCGAAAGTGCCGAGGCCGAGGCGCATCTCACAGAACTAGATCTCGGCGGAGAAGCCGCCGAAGGGGCGTGCGCGGACGCCGCGGTAGCTCCAAGTTTCCCGACGGCATGGCGGCATGGTGGTGCGGCAGCGGCGAGGCGAGAAAGAGCAGGGAGAGAGCGGTGGCGAGGCACAGAGCGATGGGAGAGCATTGTATTTTATAAAGCGCGCCAGACGCCGCGTGCCAAAACTAGCGCACGCCCGTCCGCTTTTTCCCGTGTGCGCGCGATCCTTTCCCGACGTCCCTGCTATCTCTACTCTGTTCTCTACTCTTATATATATTATATTTATATTTATGTCTACTCTTATAAAAACAAAGTTGGTGATGATGGTGTGCCTGCCATCCTGCAATATAGGCCGTCCGATTTATATCTGACGGATAGGAAGGAAACTATGGCAATTTTGCAAAAAGATACCCACACCCCTCTCCACAATTGCAAATAAGGCCTTCCCTCGTTCATCCTTTTCTCCCACAAGATAAACTACCCATACAAATGACATGATCAATTATAAAGCAATATTTTGAATACATCCCAATGTGTGAATGAAACATGTAGAGAGAGCTTGCGAAGATGGAGCAAATAGGGCGGGAAACATTGTATGTATGTGGGCGAGAGAGTAGGAGAAAAACCTCATGAGAGAGAGAGAGGAAGAAGTTATGTCTGTGAGAAAGATGGAGACATGTAATATACGTGAGATGCATGTGCATCCGGATTTTGTACATGTGGAAGGAGAAGAGACAACGGGTTTGATGAGAGAGCTGGAAAAAAGTGGACGAGAGGGAAAGGATCTCGTGGGTTGAGGGATTGATAATTTTGTGCGGGAGAGAGAGGGGGGAGGAGTCAGTCAGCCGTCGTCACATCATCCTGCTTCCAAATGGCCACGCATTCTCTAGTGCAGTGTGGTCACCGTCTTCGATATCCTCGATGCCCTCTTTGAAGATTGAGGTGGTGTGCATGCTGGGTTGCAGAGAAGCACAAGCGAGAGTGGTCGCCATATAACCGTGGATGGGGATGAATTGTGTGCTCGGGGGAGGGGGAGTGTGTGGTAGTATAAGCGCTGTCTCAATCTAATGTTTACGTGTACTAGTATGGTGTTCCTTTAAGTTTGACCAACCCTATATAAAACTAAACTAAGCTCCCATACGCGCACTCATCAATATGCCGCCGCCGTTGCGCATGCCGGCACCCGCCTGCTTTGGTCGAACATTTCTTGCCCATCACCGCCGTGTCCTCGCCATCCCTGTGCCATGAAGCCGAAGGCTCGCCTGCTCACATCGTCTGCAGTCCCTCCTCGCGATGCCGCCGTGCTGCCAAGCATGCAAGCAGGTGGAGTCGCGTCTATGGCCGCAACGTATGAAGAGGAGGACGAGCGCGTGCTCCAGCACGACGAGGAGGAGGAGCTAGAGTGTAATTGTCGTCTCCGCCCGCGCGGAGGTGGAGCGCATGGTGGCTGTCGCGGCAGAAGCCGGTCGCGTCCGCGCCGAGCCCGCAAGCCGGGTGCGGACGTGGAATCTACCTTCGAGACCTTGAATGCCACGTGGATCCTGCAATCTGAAGTAACAATTTGGGTTAGTCGACTCTTGTGAGCCATTGGATGCAACATGGACGGCCAGTAGGGCTTCTTCAACCTCCGAACTGCATTCCACACCCAACACTCATAAGATAGATCATTGGCACCCTGCCACCCTAATATAGATACTGGGGTAGCTTATTTGCCGTCTTCTTCCTTCGCTCCGTCGAACTGCTTTCACAAATCGTCTGACCCAAATTATACTACTAGTATGGATTAAGTACAGTAGGAACGCGAAGATACGAGTAGTAGTACCAACTACAAGAAGAACAGTAGTAAGACATACTAGTACTACTGTATGTACTAAAAAGTTCAAATAATGAGAAAGAACATAGTAACATAGTTCTGCTGGGGGCTCAACACAACACACCCCTGAAATAAAACTAAGCAAATAGTCCGCTTGACACTGCAGTCGAACCAACATGAGCAACAACACTACCACCTTACTCGGAGTCCGAGTCCACGTCCTCAACTTTGTCCTCGTGCCTCTTCCTCTTCCTCTTCGCCGACACTTCTTTGCTTGAACCGGACACTGGGCTCTGCTTCTTCATCCAACCCTTGTAGATATTTAAACAAAGGTAGGCATCCGTTGCTGCGTACACGACGTGATCTTCATCTATTGTCTTCGACTCCCATGCATGATGAAACTCCGGGTGAGGTTTCTTTAGTTGAGCATACGGAAGATCAATCATGGCTGCTGCCAGGGTCAGCATTGAAGGCTGAGAGGAGGACACCAGGCTTTCCTTCTAGAGATCGCAGCGCTGGCCTACAACGAGGCCTATCCGACCCAGGACTCTCCTGTCGTTCGTAAAGTCTACAGTAACGAATTTCACTCTTTTGTCCTTGAGGAAGAACTCAAAATCCTGGCACCTAACATCGGCATGGCATATGTGGTAGACCAAGCACACGTTATGTACACAAACCTGGATCACGGCGGACTTCTTCATCTCTGCCACCTTTAGAAGCTTCTCCCTTTCCATGACTGTGGTGTACTCAACATCTAGCCTAGCGACCCACTCATCCTTTGAACTTTTGAACATGTGTAGGAAGCGACCAAGGCATGCTTCCACCGTTGCGGATCTACGGGTGTAGATGACGATGAACTCATCACCGGTGATGGTTCTAACCTTGTACTCAACACCAATCATGGAGATTTGGGAGGACATGGATTTTGGAGGCGGGTTAGGAGAAGTGGAACTGGTGTAATGTGAAAGGACGGGACAACTAGGAGCGAACTATTGTAAGGTAGAAGACGGGGACGAGTAGGGCGAGCGAACACCGTGGGGTGGTGGCTTGCCCGGTGGATAAATGACTGCATGCCCTCAAAGAGTTCTTGAGTACTATGCGGGACCCACTAGATGTCATGTCTACTAGACCCACATCGTAGGCCTGATGGTATAGCTTCTGCGTGTTCACACGCCATACCGGCACATGCATGTAACTTCACTTAATTCCGTCAACCGTCGTGCCTCCCACGACCTTCGCCTCCCTCGCGCGGTGACGCCCTTTGAGACTTCGGACGGCTATAAATGAGCAATTTTTTTGCCTACTCCGCATGCATGATACTCCCTGTGGTCCTTTTTACTCCGGGTAAGATTTGTGTCAAGTCAAAGTTTGCAAAGTTTGACCAAATTTATACTAAAAATATCAATATCTACAATGCCAAATATATATTTTATGAAACTACATTTCATAATGAGTATAAAAATATTGATTTGACATTGTCAATGTTGATACATTTTTCTATAAGTTTGGTCAACGTAGAGGTACACTCACTTCAGACAAAACTTATATGCACAATGCAGACTAGTTCCTCTATCCAGGTGTGTGCCATGTCCTATCTAGTCATCACAATAAGGTTAGCTATTAGAGTACTACTACCTCCCTTCTAGTTTAAAGGGCTCGATTCAAATATTTCACCTACTCTTACCAAGATAGAGGCGGTGGAATAGTTTTTGTAGTCTACAAAAGTACTCAATTAATGCTCTCGTTCTTCACAAAAAAAGTGTTTACCAATGCATTATCGCATTGCATGCATGCATGAACACTAGTAAATGACAAAGATTTTTACATGCATTAGTCAATATTCTCTTTAGGCTACTCATAGTGGAAAGTATCATATACTATTATCATGTGCATGATACTAGTGTATGATACGGGACTACCTTTATAGTGCCGTGCATGCACTACTACAGGATGCTGCTAATGTGACACTACGATCAGAGACCCTTTGACGAAACTGTGTGCGATGCATTAATCGCAAACGGGGATGTAAAAAACCCATCAAAAAAGATGCAAAACGTTTGCGATGGCGGAGACATCAAACACAGTTCAGATTTTAGTTACGTGTGCGATGCTGGGCATACGGTTGATCCAACAGAACTATTTGCGATGAGGCAGAACAACAGAAATGGGCAGCCACATCAATGTGTGTGCGATATACAACATACAGTTCTCTTCGATGAGCTATGTGCTATTAGGGAATGCAACAGAAATGGTCAGCCAGATCAAGGTGTGTGTGACATACGGCATACGATTCACTCAGACAAACTGTTTTCGATTAGGGAAGAGAACATAAATGGTTCAACTTAACAAGATGTGTGTGATATGCGGCATCCGCGTTGAGCCAAAAGAACACAAAGGATTCATGTAAACCAGATGTGTGTGATACACAGCAAACAACTCACTCGGATGAACTGTTTGCGATGAGAAATTATAGCACAGATGGTTACTATAGTAAGTTCGTGTGAGATTCTGTTTGTACAATTTTTTTTCAAAAATGCAAACTAGTTGCTTGCGGTGGCTAGGAGTATCGCACATGATGCGTCTGCGAGTACTCGTGTGCTATGATTAGTAACTTACACATAATGAATGGACGCAAGGGTGATATGCTAATCATGGAGCCCGAGAAGACCATCGTCGGAAGGCCGCCGGCTCAGCCTTTTAGCCTATATTTTATTATAATTGTATGCATAAGTAGGTCGTGAGTGTTTTGTGCCTTGCCGCATGTGGCATTTTAAGTTATCCTGAATATGTAAGACAATTATTAACCGTTGCCATTGTAAATTTGCCTCAAGGGCGAGCAGAGCGCGCACAGGGACGCCAGAGGGAGCGCGCCGCAGCCGCCTCAATGGCGAGCAAAACGCGGGGATGGAGGCGAGCAGAGCGTGCCGCGGCCGCCTCAACGGCGAGCAACCACGTGGTCAACCTTCTGGCACCCCATGGGAGACGCGACGACGCATCCATAGGACACGATGGTGATATCATGACCGTGTGTGATAGTGGGCAGACACGTACACGTACATCCGAGAATAAGGGCCCACGTTTCGGGCTTCCGATGCGTGGCATACGGTTGATCCAAAAGAACTGTTTGCGATGAGACAGAACAACAGAAACGGGGCTTTGTAGGCCCAGAACCATCAATAAATTTTGACTTTGTTTCTCGTCACATTGCAGATTACAACGCAATAAGTAATTGCAAATCTGTTCACATAGATCAAACTAATATGTGTTCACACAGATCAAACTAATATGTGTTCACACTTAGCACCGGGCTATAAAAACAACCCACTCGAAAATTACTTCACAGTTCCTCTCCTCATCACCCACAAACTGGTCTTTCCTGTCAAGTCGTTCCGCCATGACCGGTAGGAGGAGTTTAGGGTGGAAATATAGCCAGGCAGCAAAGACCAAGGCTGCGAAAGCACTAGAGAGGTCCCGCCACGAAGCGGCAACCGCAGCAAAGATGTCCCCGCGCACCGCGGAGCCCTCGAACGAGCTCTCACGGGCACGCGAGGGCTCTCACAAGCGCACTCGCCACATCGGCGATCGCGACGAGCTGGCGTTCCTAAAGTCCTTGGCTGGAGATGACGACATTCTCGCTGGCCTCATTAAGCAGCAGGAGATGGTCGACGGCTTGATGAAGCTGCTCGAGATCAGCGATGCTTCGGTTGACAAGGCGACCGGCCTCGTCGAGCAACTCATGGGTGACAATGCGAAGCTTCTCAAGGCGCTCACCGAGAAGGAGGAGGAGGCCGCCAGCTGGAAGGTGCTACATGAGTAGAGCAGTGCCTCGGGGATGACGCTGACAACGGTTGTTGAGGAACTGATGGGTGACTTGAGGAGCTCCGGATCAAGCGCGAGCAGGAGGTGGAGGAATCTGTGGCTGCTTTCAAGCAAAGTCGTGAGGAATTGAAGAAGGAGCTGGAGGATGTTGTCGCCCGGCGATCCATCGACGAGTAGAGACAGTAGCGACCCTGATCGTTGTCTGCGATTTCTTTCTTCTCTTGCCCCCGTGAATTCCGGGCTTTGCCGCATGTGGCATTTTAAGTTATCCAGAATATGTAAGACAATTATTATCTGCGCCATTGTAAATTTGTCATCGTATTATCCATTGCCATTTTATTTTTCATCGTATTATCCGTTGCCCTATGTGGCAATTTAAATTAGGCCGGAATACGAGTTGAAAACACGAACAAAGCAAATGCTGCCATGGGATCACAAGCAAACACCCTCCGTCCAGGTGCTTTAATTAACCCATTAATGGAGAAGTTACGAGCGAGGCGGGCGGCGGCTGGTGCATGGAGGTCAAAGAGCTTGCTTCCCGGTGAGCATGGTCAGCCTTGTTGCTCGCACGTGTCCCGTCCAGCCTGCGAGGTGGAAAGGATGCACGCGTCCTGTCGAGCCTGCGCGGCGGATTGCTCGCACGCGTCCCGTCGAGCCTGCGCGGCGGATTGCTCGCACGCGTCCCGTCGAGCCTGCACAACGGACTTCTCGTGCTCATCCCGTCTAATCAAACAGGTGCACGCATGCCACCGAGTATGGTTAAATTTTGACACAGTTCATATAATACAACCGTTTGCGATATTAACATGTCAACTATTTGTTTCAAAAAGGACTTCGTCGTCTATTAATGTGTGCTCCTTGTCTCAAACTGGACGATTTTTTACCACGGCATATATGTGCCATGTCATGAAACCATGCCAAGTTTCATGTTTTTTGGGTGAGTTTTTTATTTACTAGGATTTAAAAACCGAGATTCTCAATGTTTCAGGATGACGAGAAGTTTGTAATTCATTCCCATTCCTTAAATCAGACCTAAACATGCACCCAATGACACATGTACGATTTCCCACCCATTTTGCTTCATTGGAGCATGTGCTTGTAGTTCATATTTGAATTATGGACTACATTGAATGCCTAGAAAACTTAATTAATATATACAATGGCCAAACGAACCCTGAACAGTTTCAAATTTCAGCACGACACTCCTGTTATTCTATGTTGCATGTAGAAAACAAAGTTCAAGGCGAGAAGAGGCAGCAATTATCGTTTCGCCCACAAGAGGGGCATGTTTCCCTACCGGAACCACGAGGGTTACGAGAAGCTTCGGTTTGTAAGAGGCTTGTAATATAGCTTCGCCCAAATTGGACAATTATATGTACCATGTACTGACACCATGCCAAGTTTCATGATTTCCTGGTGAGTTTTGGATTTACAGGGATTTAAAAACTAAGATTTGCAATGTTTGTGGCCAAGCCAGGACCGCGAGACGGTTGAATTCATTCCCATTCATTCCATGGGACCTAAACATGCACCCCAAGGACACATGTACGTTTTTTCTAGCCATTTAGGTGCACTGGAGCATGTATTTGTAGTTCGGATTTGAATTATTGACATTCAATGCCTAGAAAACTCAATTAATGAATAAAAAAGGTCAAATGAACCTTGAATAATTTCAAAGTTCAGCGCAAATCTCCCATTGTTCCGTGTTGCGTGTAGAAGAAAATATGAGGCTAGAAGAGGGAGGGATTATCGTTTGGCCCACAAGGGGACACGTTTCCCTATCGAAACCACGAGGGTTCTTGCGACAGGCTTCGGTTTGTAAGAGGTTTGTAATAAAGCTTGGCCCAAATTGGCAATGTTTTTACCACGACATATATGTGCCATGACATGACACCATGCCACCTTTGATGACTTTCTGGTGAGTTTTGGATTTATGGAGATTTAAAAACCGAGATTCCAAATGTTTGAGGACAAGCCAGGATGCCGGTACGGTTGTAATTCATTCCCATTCCTGGCATGGGACCTAAACATGCACCCAAGGACACATGTATAATTTTTCTAGCCATTTTGCTGAACTGGAGCATGTATTAGTAGTTCAGATTTGAATTATGGACATTAAATGCCTATGAAACTCAATTAGTGTATAAAAAGGCCAAACGAACCCTGAATAAGTTTAAATTTCAGCATGGATATCCTGTCGTTCCATGTTGCCCGTAGAAGAAAATACAAGGCAAAAAGAGGCAGTGATTACGTTTCGCCACAAGGGGAACACGTTTCCCTATCGGAACCACGAGGCTTCTTTGTGAGAAGCTCCGGTTTGTAAGAGGTTTTTAATAAAGCTTGGCCCAAATTGGACAATGTTTTTACCACGACATATATGTGCCATGATGTCACACCATGCCAACTTTCATGACTTGCTGGTGAGTTTAGGATTTACGGGGATTTAAAAACCGAGATTCCAAATGTTTGAGGACGAGCCAGGACACCGATACGGTTGTAATTCGTTCCCATTGCTGGCATGGGACCTAAACATGCACCCAAGGACACATGTATAATTGTTCTAGTCATTTTGGTGAACTAGAGCATGCATTTGAAGTTCAGACTTGAATTAAGGACATTAAATGCCTAGGAAACTCAATTAGTGTATAAAAAGGCCAAATGAACCCTCAATAAGTTTAAATTTCAGCACAGATATCCTATCGTTCCATGTTGCCCGTAGAAGAAAATACAAGGCGAGAAGAGGCAGTGATTACGTTTCGCCCACAAGGGGAACACGTTTCCCTATCGGAACCACGAGGCTTCTTTGAGAGAAGCTCCGGTTTGTAAGAGGTTTGTAATAAAGCTTGGCCCAAATTGGACAATGTTTTTACCACGACATATATGTGCCATAACGTGACACCATGCCAACTTTCATGACTTTCTGGTGAGTTTAGGATTTACGGGGATTTAAAAACCGAGATTCCAAATGTTTGAGGATGAGCCAGGATGCCGGTATGATTGTAATTCGTTCCCATTTATAATTTTTCTAGCCATTTTGGTAAACTGGGGCATGTATTTGAAGTTCAGATTTGAATTATGGAAATTAAATGCTTAGGAAACTCAATTAGTGTACAAAAAGGCCAAACAAACCCTGAATAAGTTTAAATTTTAGCACGGTATCCTGTCATTCCATGTTGCCCATAGAAGAAAATACAAGGTGAAAAGAGGTAGTGATTATCGTTTCGCCCACAAGGGGGACACGTTTCCCTCTCGGAACCACGAGGCTTCTTTGAGAGAAGCTCCGGTTGTAAGAGGCTTGTAATAAAACTTGCACCAAAATGGGCGAAAAAAATTCCTCGACATATATGTGCCATGTCGTGACACCATGCCAAGTTTCATGATTTTCGGGTGAGTTTTGGATTTACGGGGATTTAAAAACCAAGATTCTTCTCACGAAATGTTTTTAAATAGCACACGTTTCACTCACGAAAGCTGTGTGCCTACCAAACCGTGGCCGATGCCCCCTTCCCCCCGCTACGCGCGCGATCTGAGTCGTGCGTTCTGATTGGCCAGAACCCAAACCCCACGGATCATGTGTCTACACCATTGGATGCTCCCAGATTATTGGCAACCCTCAGCCCTTTCGACAGCACATGCAGTACATGGGTAAGCACTGTGCGCATGCGTCGTGCTAGCTCACGCTTCCATCTCTACCACGTTTTCTAAAGAGGCTACCGTTTCCCGCCACTCCTCTCATCGGTTTCCCGCCTCTTCTCCCATCGTTTTCCCGCTACCGGTGTTCGTGCTCATTGAAGGCTAGGCGGTGACACACCGGCCATGTAAATATTGCACACAGTTTCTAAAAGCACAAATGTGAGTGATAGGAGGGAGTAGGTCCCGTAGGGTGACCAGCGTGAAACGTCTTAAAGGCAAGGAGGCAATTCCTATCAGCAAGAGGCTGCTTCCCATCCGCTAGCCTAGTCGAATAGAACGCATAAGTTAAGCATGCTCAGGCTGGAGTAGTCGAAGGATGGGTGACCCAGTGGGAAGTTGCATATATCAAGCTTCATTTATCTCTATAATGATTGTGTCATGGCGATTATATAAACCTTGGGATCCTTGTTTTGCTAATTTGTAGACTATGTTTTTATTGATTATTTTTTGCTCTAAAATAATTAAAGAATGATTGACTCTATAGTGACCTGTCATGGCGATTATATAAACCTTTTTCAGGTCGCATGCAGGGTATAGGGGGCAAGGTGTTCTGATCGAGCATGTCTCCCTTGTGCAGTTTATAGACGCCGCACATATCTGTGGGCTCCCCGAGGTATATATATTATCCTTTACCAACAATGAGGAGGGCCCATGCAATCTATCCCTTTGACCCAACAAGGAGAAGGGTTTGACCATGATGGTTTCCTATTGATACTAGTAAGGTACACATGCATTGCACGCATGAGATTTGGTAACCAAATTATGAATAAATACCACACTACAACATGTAAGCTTTGAGTCATATATGCATGATGTAGATGTTCGTTTAATTCTTATAGTTAATCTCATTCAAAATCAATTAGTTTTATAAAAAAAACTATTTTAAGATTCATGGAGTTGTGCATTGTAAAGCATGAAGTAAAAACAAATAGTGACAACTCATTTAGAAAAAAAGTTTGGGCAATTAAGATATGGAAGATTCTAGAACAAAGGAGAAGTGCTTGTGTTTTGAGGTTTGTGCATTATGCTTAAGTTCAACCATGGAGTCTTCTAGATTGTACATGTGTCAGAATCTGGTGGAATGTAGATGATATCCAACGGCCAGTAGTGCTCGGATTTGCCATCTCTATACCGTCAGATTGGCTAGATCCAACGACCAACTTTCAAAGTTATTTGCACACTATATAGGGGTATAGATGTGTGCCATGCTAGACCAAATAAAGTTTGAGCGCATGCGTGGGACGACCCCCTCCCCCCCACCGCCTCAAAGTTGGGAAACCGACATCGTACGTATTGAACCAGGCTTGGAGTCATGGTTGTGTCATGGTTGTGTCATGGCGATTATATAAACCTTGGGATCCTTGTTTTGCTAATTTGTAGACTATGTTTTTATTGATTATTTTTTGCTCTAAAATAATTAAAGAATGATTGACTCTATAGTGACCTATCATGGCGAT
The DNA here is from genome assembly GCF_002575655.3 of Aegilops tauschii subsp. strangulata. Lineage (NCBI taxonomy): Eukaryota > Viridiplantae > Streptophyta > Magnoliopsida > Poales > Poaceae > Aegilops > Aegilops tauschii. The sequence continues at coordinate 258,863,943 of NC_053037.3, forward strand.
TATATAAACCTTTTTCAGGTCGCATGCAGGGTATAGGGGGCAAGGTGTTATGATCGAGCATGTCTCCCTTGTGCAGTTTATAGACGCCGCACATATCTGTGGGCTCCCCGAGGTATATATATTATCCTTTACCAACAATGAGGAGGGCCCATGCAATCTATCCCTTTGACCCAACAAGGAGAAGGGTTTGACCATGATGGTTTCCTATTGATACTAGTAAGGCACACATGCATTGCACGCATGAGATTTGGTAACCAAATTATGAATAAATACCACACTACAGCATGTAAGCTTTGAGTCATATATGCATGATGTCGATGTTCGTTTAATTCTTATAGTTAATCTCATTCAAAATCAATTAGTTTTATAAAAAAACTATTTTAAGATTCATGGAGTTGTGCATTGTAAAGCATGAAGTAAAAACAAATAGTGACAACTCATTTAGAAAAAAAAGTTTGGGCAATTAAGATATGGAAGATTCTAGAACAAAGGAGAAGTGCTTGTGTTTTGAGGTTTGTGCATTATGCTTAAGTTCAACCATGGAGTCTTCTAGATTGTACATGTGGCAGAATCTGGTGGAATGTAGATGATATCCAACGGCCAGTAGTGCTCGGATTTGCCATCTCTGTACCGTCAGATTGGCTAGATCCAACGACCAACTTTCAAAGTTATTTGCACACTATATAGGGTTATAAATGTGTGCCATGCTAGACCAAATAAAGTTTGAGCGCATGCGTGGGACGACCCCCTCCCCCCACCGCCTCGAAGTTGGGAAACCGACATCGTACGTATTGAACCAGGCTTGGAGTCGGGTACAGTGTTCGTTTTGTAATGTGGTTGGTGGCCCATCGAAGTTGTGCAGTTGGGATTTAAACACATCACACACCACCGTACCCATACATATTTTCGGGCCTCATGCAGTGTATACGGGGTCTTCTAATCGACCACGTCTCCCTTGTGCGGTTTTTTTGTGACGACACACATATTGGCTCCCCGAGTGTATATATATATATCATCCCTTTGACCGATAACGAGGGCTATGTGCTGGCCGTGAATGGATTCCTCCTAGTTCATGTTAGGGCCGGTCACCATCACATGTTGCTCAACCAAAGCTCGAGCTCATGCATTGTCAGGATTCCCTCCCACATGCTTGGATTCATGGTTGTTGTCTGTATCGAGAGGTAAGAACCACATCTAAATTGTATATTATTCTATCTTGAAAACACACATCACCCCTTCCCAATGTACATCATTTTGGGCCGCATGCAAGAGGTGCTGGTTTTGTGGTCCCTCTCGTGCGATTTGTATGATAGTTCAATCTATTGGCCCAAGCGGTTTATCGATAACAACAGTTGTCGTTTGACCAAACGATAGATTCATTGGTCCGTCTTATGGTAGGTCATGGCAACATGCATGTATGACCAAAGTATCATTACGTGCATCCGCCCTGCTTACACGAAGTGGGAGGTGGTGGGCCAAGCATCCTAGCTAGCTACGACATTATGTCATTATAGATATATCCAAGGGTGTTTTCGGTTTTGCGAGGCAGGTGCCACCAAAGTTGTGCATTGTGTATTTAAAGTTTTAAACATCACACCCAATATTCCTACATATATTTGGCCACTTCCACGTGGTTTTTGACTTCTGGCCCCTCTCATCAATCTTCGACGACGCGCCCAACCATGGGCGGTCAAAGTTGTGCGTTGGAATTTTGAACATCACAGACCACCCTTTTCACTCATATATATTTGGGCCACATGCTGGTGTGGCTGTCTTTTGACCCTCTCTAACATTTTTTTGCTTCAAAGACTCGGATGACGCTCAATGGACACGGGTATAATGTCTTAACCGTGTGCGATGCAAGCGCGCTGTGAATCACGGCGACTGTGGAAGCACGAGCAAAGGTGGAGGTACTGGATCAACCATGTGCGATGCAAGTGGGCTATAAAATCACCACTACTGCGCAACCGCGAGCAAAGGGTGGAGGTATTGGCTTAACCGTGTGCGATGCAAGTGTGCTGTAAAATCAGCACCTGCGCAAGCTAAAGGTGGGTAAGTTTATTTAGAAATTAGGACGAACCATGTGCGATAGACCAGCTAGCTAGAAATATAAAAACAAACTACCCGCCTTGAGCGTTGCAAAAATCGGCGGTTCCGCCACTTTTCCTTATTATCATACACGCATATTCTTATTGGACTGTGCACGATCTTGGGCACTCCCGCCCCACATCAATTCCTTTACCCAAATTTCAGTAGCCGCCGTACTTTAACCATCGCCCACACTCCTCCAGCACCAACCTTATAGTAAAATTACAGTAGCCGAGGCATTTGAACCGTCGCCCTCCCTCGTCCACCACCATCTCCACCCACCATTACTAAAAAATTTAGTAGCCGTGGTGTATCCTCAAACACCCTCCCCCTCCACAGTCCCCCACCCCGCCCCTCCCCCCCTCGAACGAAGCTCGCGGCCAGCGCCGACGCCACCGCCAACCCCTGCCGGTCTGCCCATTCTCCTAGCTTAGATAATAAAGTTCAGGTTACGCAGCGATTCCCATACCGTCGCCCCACTCCCTTGAGTTTTTAGATGAGGCCTGCGGTGTCCCTCCCTGCCAGATCCCCTGCTCCAGAATGTTGCAGCCTAAGCTCGACCACGTATCCCGGGGAGCCCGACGAGCGTTCGACCAAGAAGAGGTTTATCATGGCCTCTCCGGCAGACGTTGGCGAGGTGACCGCCGTTCGCCCCGACCTGTCGATCCCGGAGCAACACGTCGCCGCGGAAGCCGGCGAAGACATTGACTACGTTGCCATGCCGAAGGCTTCATGTCAGTGGTCAAGCATATTACTGTATCTCGGGAAAGCTGGCTACGACATGAAGCTCATCGACAGTGACGGCTTCACGCGTGCCATGTCACAGGTTAAGTGGTCCATCCCCAACCCCTCTGGTTCAACCACTGTCGATCTCTTCGACGGCCCTGCCGCTGATCTCCTCCACCAAGCGGTCAAGGATTTGCGATCCTTATATGCCATCGATCCCATTTTGTCATTTCTGAAGGACACATTCTACGGCGGCGGCTTGGGATCCTCAATTGCCAAGTCAGATCTCATCGACCACGACCACGACCACGAGGAGGGCACCCACAAAGGTTCTTCCAAGGTGAAACAACCCATCTGTGACATTAGAGAGCGCATCATGGGTCTGTGCTCTTCCATGAAATGTGAAGCAACATCATATTAGCAAATCTTACATTTTCTAGCTTGCTAATCCGTACCCTTTGTTGTAGTAGCATTTGCCGTGCGGTGCTTTAACTGGGCCGTGTTTAATTATTTTAGTGATGCAAAAATGTATTGTTCAATAGGGCTATGTGATGTTTAAGTATGAATTGTCCACTTCAGTTTCACGAATGGCTATATGTGGTTGTTTATAGTGAGTAGATGCCTTGTTTATCTGTATTTGGTTGTTATGTTGGTTGCAGTGAGCATTTTTCTAGTTATCGAGCAGATGCCTTGTTTATATGTATTTGGTTCTTAGTTTGGTTGTAGTGAGCATTTGTCCAGTTATCAAGCAGATGCCTTGTTTATCTGTATATGGTTGTTAGGTTGCTTTTTTAGCATTTGTCCAGTTTTCAAGCAGATGCCTTGTTTATTTGTATTTGCTTGTTAGGTTGGTTGAAGTGAGCATTTGTCCAGTTTTCAAGCATATGCCCTGTTTATCTGTATTTGCTTGTTAGGTTGGTTGAAGTGAGACTCTGTCCAGTTTTCAATGGCTATATTTGGTTGTTATACTGATCATTTATTGTGGCACCCCGGCTCAGAGCAACCGGTTTACCTTACATTGCCAGCCCAGAGATCAAGTCTTCTGGCAACACACAACAACTTGGTACAGAAAACAACCGCTTTATTGATGCTAGCGGAAACATAGTTCGATATTACATCAAGTAGCGAGGCCAAGCGGCACACACGGTGCGGCTGAACAATATGTACATTATTTAATGAACATGAAGGGGCCTTGATTTCGACAACTACGCAGCAGCAGAATGCCGACGAAGCAGAACTCCATAGCACAGGGGCACCGATGTGAACACGATCTAGACACGGGCAGCACTTCGATCCAGTAACTTTCCTGAAATCTGGCATGACACGCCAGGTTAGTACATTGAATGTACTTGCAAGCCCACAACAAGCATAAACATAATGGCAAACAATATCATGATATTTAATCAAGTTAAAAGCAATGCAATGACACACTACTGATGTAGTGAAACAAACTTGTGCGCCGAGTCCCGCGGACTCTCTTACCAAACGGGTTACCTCGTAACCAAACGGTGATCATACCCGGATCACAAACGAAACCAACACTTTGGTCCCACAACAATCATCTTCATGCTCTCACAAACATCATCACTTAACCAGTGCCAAGTCTATGAATTTAGTGTGCAAGATTACTTATTAATGTTGATCCATGGTGTGACTTGCTCATGAGTTATTTCTGTAACCGAGGATGCGGCTATCGATATATTTAAATAACACTCCGCAGAGGTTAGCACACTGTACCCACATCACGGAACCCATGGCCTCGTCTTCCCATTCAGCTGGACCAACGGCGTTCCGACAGAATCCTCCCATTGCCATGACAGTCTCCCGGCTACCGCGACTAACTCCCCACTGGGCTAAGTATGGGTGGCCCCATGCCTACCAAAGGCATCAACGGCCACCATCGTGGCAAAACATAAACGGTCCCAAACGGGGACAAGGTACCATAACAAAAAATGGGCACACAAAGTTATGTCTGCTTACCAGGCCAGGGTACCGCACGCCCATAACCTTCCCTCGTTGGAGCTACCGACCAGAGGCATGACAACGGACCGAATAAAGGCCTTCCCATAAAGGCAAATGTGGTTGCACTGGGAAAAACTCGATTCAATGGTACCATGACTCGATCAACGTTATGTTCAAGTTGAATTAACATCAGTTTTAACTTGAAATAACTTGAGTCACAATACGCCATGAACATGCAACCATCCGACATGCATCACATAACACTTAGAGTAAACGGATCAACATCATCAAGTTTTCTACTTGCACTAGTCATCACCAAACTTTACTGATTCTACTTCACTGGTTTTTCACACTCATCATTTTTAGTTATGACACTAACTTATTAAAATCAATTCCTCGCATAAGAAAATAATACCGATGCTAGTCATATCATAACCATATCATAATTACACAATCAAAACTACTTCTACTACCTCATACTAGTCTAGATATTCAAACACTACTATAAACTAAACATTTCAACCATAACAAAGCAACTAGCATAAGCAATATTCATTTAAATAATTAAATGCAAGAAATAACTCATATTCAAGTTGGAAAATCATAAATATTGAAATGACACCATGCAAATGTTGGTGTGGCTTGCCTTAGTGCAGAGGAGGTTCACACTCCTCCTGGTTATATTCAAGACAAGCTTCTCCCTCTAAAAATATTTAAAAACAGAAAAAGAAAATATCAAGAATCATTCTAAAATTCACCAGAAATTCTAGACAGCAGAGAAAAATCTCGATTTTGGTGTGCTGCTATAACTTTTCAAAACAAACACAATACAAAAAGAATCAATTCACTTGGACTTATGGTTTAAAAGTTATGGCTGGTCAAAGTTTATGGTCAAGATTTGAATTAAATTCAAATAAAAAGAAAATCAAGGTGGGGGTGACGTCAAAGGCGTATTTCAGCGGGGCGCCACCACATAAACCGCTCCGGGCGCGGCTGTGAGGCTGACAGTGGGCCCCCACTGTCAGGTTTAGAGAGAGGGAGAGAGAAACAGAGGGGAGGCGGTGATGCGCCGGTGTTTCTCCGGCGAGGAGAGGTCGGCCGCCACCGTGGATGGAGGGGATGGATGTGCAATACCTCAAGGAGTCTGTATGTACCCGAAACGTGGCTAGGGATGGACGGAAGGGCTCGGAATCTTCTTCTCCAGCGGCGGCCGCGGTCGGGGTTCGCTGGAGAGGAAGAAGACGTCGCGATGCGGTGACTCCAGGGGCTCCAACTGCACCAGCGCACACCAGAGGATCACCAGGGATACGCCGGAGAAGCTGGTTGAGCTCGAGAGGCTCAGGAGAGACGGGGAGCAGCAGAGGGGATCGCCAGCGAACTCCGGTCGAGAATGGCGGCCATAGGCCTGCCAGGCCGGGCTGCGGCTATCTACGAGGTCGTGGCAAGTGTGGGAGTGAGAGGCGATGCTCGGAGAGGTTGGGGAGGGGTCCTATTTATAGGCGAGGGAGGAGCGGGCTCGGGGCTCCGCCGGAGTTCTCTGGAGACGGCGCCCGGTGACGAACGACGTCAGTGAGAGGGGGAGAAGCATCCATGGCTCATGCGGCCACTGTGGGTGAGCGAGGACGAGCACAGGAGGCAGGTGGCGATGAGAGAAGGGACACGGCGCACTGTACACTTGACCGCGTCATGCCCGTGCTCGCTGCGGTGAGCTCCGGCGTCGGCAAGCGCTAGGGTGGAGTTAAGTGCATCAAGACGATGATTGTGGCGAGGTTTGGCAAGGCACGACGAGCTGGGAAGCGAGCACGCGCGAAACAGGAGCGTCGGCGGCGTCCAGAGCGTGTCGACATGCAGGTTGGCACAGTGCACACGCATGGTCACCGCGTGAACTCTGGCATAGAGCCACGCCGTGCATTGAATTAATGTCTGGCGTGTAGTCCTTGATGGTTTGGGTTGCTCCAATGCTCTGAGTTGATCACAAGTGAGCTGTGCGAGTGGGTTTCTTCCTGGCAAGTTTCTGGAAAGAAACTTGTGAGGTTAACTGAGAGAGATCTAGAAGGATTTTAGGGCTGATCTTTGGTGGTTAGTAGTTTCTTAGGAGGGTAATGAAGCCCTAAAAATTTCAGCTCCATTGGATCAAGGAAAAATGCACTTCCTGTAGAAACTGCATTTTCTGACCAAAACAGAAATGATTTTCTTTAGCAAAAATATTCCAAAACCTATGCAATATTTTTGCTCAGGAGTGTTCCAAAGTTCAAAGAATATTTGGGAATTTTCTCAGATTTTGTGGGCAAGAAAAATGAGGGTTGCTTTGGAGCATATGTGCTGAAGTGAGGTTTTGAAGGAAAAATGAATATTTTTCAAGGCCATTTTGGGATATTTCAGAGAGGGAATGATGATTTTGAGAGATAGGTGGGCCACTTGGGTGAAAATCAAGTTCATTCCCAAGTGTTTAAGTCCAAGTGAGTTGATTCAAAAACTCAAATCCGTATCAAATGGCAAGAAAATCCAAAAAATGAAAGAGGGCAAAAATCAAGCTGTCACAAACCTCCCCCACTTAGGATGAATCTCGTCCTCGACATTCGGTTGCTCAAGAAAACATTTCTGGATAGGCTGTCCTTAAAAAGTCCTCTCTTTCCCAAGTTGCTTCTTCCTCGGTGTGATGCTCCCACCGAACCTTATAAAACTTTATCACTTTACTGCGAGTGACTCTTTATGTTTCATCCAAGATTCTGAACGGTTTCTCCTCATAGGTTAAATCCTTAGCAAGCTCTATCTCTGCCATATCATTCCTTTTCTCCGGTGGCGAGATACACCTTCTTAGCTGTGAGACATGGAACAAATTGTGCACTTCTGACAATTTCGGTGGCAATTCCAATTGATAAGCAACAGTACCAACTCTGGACATAACTGGGAACAGACCAATATATCTAGGTGCCAATTTTCCTCGGGTCTGAAATCTCTCGACTCCTTTCATGGGTGTGACTCGGAGGTACACATGCTCTCCGGGTTGAAAACTGATATGACGGTGCTTTGCATCATAATAACTCTTCTGCCGGGACTTAGCCAATTGCAGTCTTTCTCGGATCTCCTTGACTTGCTTTTCAGCCTCCATCATTAAATCGATTCCGAAAATGCGGCTATCTCCAGTTTGAGACTAGCTTAGCGGAGTGCGGCACTTATGACCATACAGAGCTTCATAAGGTGACATCTTCAGGCTGGTTTAGAAGCTGTTGTTGTAAGAGAACTCAGCATGCGGCAGACAATCTTCCCACTTGGGTCCTTGGGCCAAAGCACATGCTCGGAGCATATCCTCAAGTATTTGATTTACTCGCTCAGTCTGCCCGTCTATTTGAGGATGATAGGTTGTGCTGTATTTTAGCACGGTCCCCAAAGCTTGATGGAGACGTGACCAGAAAGCGGAGGTAAAGAGTGAACCTCTGTCAGAAGTGATAGTTCTTGGCACTCCATGCAAACTGACTATTCTGGACACATATAATTGTGCGAGTAGATCGGCTCGGTAGGTGGTTCGGATGGGACTGAAGTGAGCTACCTTAGTCAGCATGTCCACCACGACCCATACTGCATCATTGCCTCGGTGAGTCCTTGGTAGGCCTGTGATGAAATCCATGCAGACATCATCCCATTTCCATTGCGGAATAGGTAGAGGTTGGAGAAGTCCGGCGGGTTTCTGGTGTTCCGCCTTCACTTTGTTGCATACTTCGCAGCAAGCGACAAATTATGCGATGCCTTCTTCATTCCATCCCACCAATATATCTACCGAAGGTCTTTGTACATTTTGGTACCTCCTGGGTGAATTGAATATGAAGATACATGCGCTTCTGCCAAGTTTTTCTTTCTCAGGTCTGCTTGCTTAGGTACGCAAATCCGTCCTCGAAACCTTACCGTACTTTGCTGATCCTTAGAGAAATCCTGGGTCTTGCCTTCTTGCATAGGCTTGACATGGTGTTGTAGAGCTGAGTCATTTGTCTGGGCCATGCAGATCTCATCCTCGAGGGTAGGAGTTATTTCCAATATATTTGCAAGGCCGGCATTAACATAACCAAGTTAAGCTAAGCAATCTCTTTTTGGAGTTCGGGAGGCAAGGACTCCATCATGGCATTCAGACTGGCAGGAACCGAGCCATCTTTGTTGTCGAAGGTTCATAATCCTTGACCAACCGAGCCATCTTCGTTGTCGAAGGTTTAAGTCTGGTTGTGTGAATATATACTTGAGACTCTTGTGGTCGGTAAATATCTAGCACCTTTTTCCAATGAGGTAGTGTCTCCAAATTTTTAGAGTGTGCACAACTGCGGCCAACTCCAAATCATGTGTATGATAGTTCCTTTCGTGGGGTCATAGCTGGCGGGATGCTTATGCTACAACCTTGCCATCTTGCATGAGTACACACCCAATACCTTTCCTAGATGCGTCACAATATACATCAAAGCTGCGGTAGATGTCTGGAAGGGTCAACACCGGTGCTGTCGTTAATCTGCTCTTCAACTCATTGAAACCTTTCTCGCAGTCCTCAGTGCATTCAAATTTCTTATCTTTCTTGAGTAGTTCCGTCATTGGCTCGGCAATCTTAGAGAAACCTTCAATAAATCAGCGGTAGTATCCGGCTAATCCAAGAAAACTCCAGATTTCCGATACTGTCATGGGTGCTGTCCAATCTAGCACGTCCTTTACTTTGCTTGGGTCCACAACTATGCCTTTTGCTGAAAGAACATGCCCCAAAAATCCGACTTGTTTGAGCCAAAATTCGCACTTGCTGAATTTTGCGTATAGCTAATGGTCACGGTGTCTTTGCAAGACTGCTCTGAGGTGTCCCTTGTGCTCTTCTTCTCCTTTTGAGTATATGAGGATGTCATCGATGAAGACCACCACAAACTTATCCAAGAAATCCATGAATACTTTATTCATCATATGCATGAAGAAAGCATGGGCATTGGTGAGGCCGAATGACATGACGGTGTATTCATAAAGACCGTATCGAGTAGTGAACGCAGTCTTAGGAATATCTTCCTTCTTGATTTTTAGCTGGTGATATCCGGTCCTCAAATCAATCGGAGAATACTTTTGCCCCGCTGAGTTGATCAAACAAATCATCAATCCTTGGTAGTGGATATTTGTTCTTGATAGTGACATCATTCAGCTGACGGTAATCCATACACATCCGAAGACTGCCATCTTTCTTGTCCACGAATATTGCGGGTGATCCCCATGGTGAAGAGCTCGGACGAATATATCCTTTCTAAAGCATCTCATCAAGCTGTTTCTTTAATTCCACTAATTCTGATGAATGCATCTGATAATACTTCTTGTATAACGGTGCGGTCCCGCGCACAAGATCAATTGCATACTCAAGCTCCCGGTCTGGCGGCATTCCTAGTAATTCCTCAGGGAATAAATCTAGAAACTCAATGACCATAGGAATCAATTCCAATTCTTGAGCTACAGCGGTGAAGACCATTCCTTTCTTGGGTATGCTTCTACGGGCATAGAATTTTGTGGTTTGACCTTCCTAACTTGTCAAGGTGACTTCTCTGGTCGCACAGTTGATGTATACTTGATATTGGGTCAACCAGTTCATCCCCAAAATAATATCCAACTTGGCAGACTCGATGACTATCAAGGAAGTTGGGAAGCGGACTCCCTTGATATCAATTTCCAAATTATGGCAGACCAGATTGCTTCTAAGCACGGATCCCGGGGATTGTACCATCATACTTTTTCCCAAAATCAAGCAAGGAAACTTGTTTTGGGCAACAAAACTCTGCGAAATAAAAGAGTGGGAAGCCCAAGAGTCAAATAAAATTATTGCAGGTATGCTATTAATAGGAAACATACCAATGACGACTTCCGGGTCCTCTTGGGCTTCGTCTGCGGAGAGGTGGTGAACTTGCCCTTAGATGGTCCTCTGGATAGGGTATGGCCCCATGTTGTTGACTTGCGGCCTGAATGGGGCATTTGGCTTGGCGTTCTTGCGGCACTGCCTGGCATAATGTCCAGTTTGTCCACAATTGAAGCACGAATTGTTGCGCTGACACTCTTCACACACCGGGCTGGTTACGACATTCTTGACTTGAGTAGTGGTCTTGTTAACATTCTGCTGCCAATTGGGTTTGTACTCAACCTGAGTCTGCTGCCAAGTACGAGCCTTCTGCAATGGCTGTCCATCCTTTTTAGGCTCAAACTTACGCTTATAATCATTATTAGCAGGCTTATTGTCGTGCATGAGCTTGTGTTCCCTTTGTGCAATGAGGGCCTTGTTTACTAGAGTTTGGAAATTCGGGAAATCAAACATACTGAGAGTGCATCTGAGGAACTGATTCAGTCCTCCAAGAAATCTGTCAATCTTTCTTTCTTCTGTGGCCACATCATAGAGAGAATAACGGGCCAAATGGTTGAACTTATGCAGATACTCACTTACTGACAGGCTTCCATGGGTGAGCGCGAGGAATTCACGCTGCTTGACCTTCATAATACTAGTGGGAATATGATATTTGCGAAAATGGTCCTTGAATTTAGCCCAAGTGATTTTTTTCGTCCGCAGGCCACATGGCTTTAGCATTATCCCACCATATAGTGGCAGCTCCTTCAAGATAGTGTGTAGCAAACGGAACCTTGTCAGCCTCTTCAGTGCTAGCAATCTCAAGCTTCTTCTCAATAGTCCTTAACCAATCATCGGCTTCCAAAGGATCGATAGCTTGAGTGAAACTAGGAGGCTTGCTCCTCTGGAAATCTGACAGCTTGGAGTGATGACTGAGGGAGTCCTTGATTAGGGGGTCCTCGGGTGTTCGGGCTGTGTGATATGGGCCGGACTGATGGGCCGTGAAGATACAAGGTAGAAGGCCATCCCCCGTGTCCGGATAGGACTCTCCTATGCATGGACGGCAAGATTGGTGTCTGGATATGTAATTTCCTTCTTCTGCACGCTGACTCTGTACAACCCTAGGCCCCTCCGGTGTCTATATAAACCGAAGGGTTTAGTCCGTAGAGATCATCAGAATTCACATAGGCTAGACATCTAGGGTTTAGCCAATACGATCTCGAGGTAGATCAACTCTTGTAACCCATATACTCATCAAAGTCAATCAAGCAGGAAGTAGGCACTACAGAAAAAAGACACATCCGTGACATTTGGGCCAAACGAATTTTTTCCTGTCATGCTTATGACACTTCTATGACGATAAATGTGACAAAACCCGGTGTCATCATAGATGTGGTGGGCTCCTACTTCTATGACAAAAAATCATGACAGAAAATGGGTTTTTCGTCCTGGGAGGGCCGAAGACGCAGCTGCATGACATTCTTTGGGCCGTCCATGACGGAAAAAAACGTGGTAGAAGCGAGGGCGAGAAAATATCGGGGAGTTCCCGGTTACGGTGGGTGGTCGGGGGCGGAGCGATGCGCGTTTCTCTTGTACACGTACACGCGCGTGGGTGTGAGGCGTTGGGCTCTAACTGAACCCGAGCGAGGCGTTCGCCTACTGAACCCGAGTGATTGCACTACATGCTACGCGTTACTGAACTTGAGCGATTGATCGATGGTTGTTAACTGAACCCGATCGAGCAATTCCTTCGGTACTGCTGCTAACTGAAGCCGATCGAAGCTGCTGCCTCTTGATGAACAGTGAGCGTTGTTGGGGAGGTTGGATGAACAGTTCCCGGTGGGGGGTGGGGTGGATGAACAGGACCCCGTGGTAGTAGAGGCCGTCGCCGCTGGATGAACAGGACCCCGATCAAGCCGGTTGGGGGTGGATGAACAGGACCCAGTGGAGGGCTGGTTGAACAGTAGCCGGTGGAGGAGCGGTGGAGGCTGGATGAACAGGAGCCCGTGGATGAACAGTCGCAGGTGGAGGCTGGAGGAGGTCGATGGTGGATGAACAGTAGCCCGTGGAGGCTGGAGGAGGTCGATGGTGGAGATGAACAATATCCCATGGAGTCCTATTTTGCGGTATGCCACACCCCTCCCGATGAACAGGACCCCGTTTCGACCGTAGCGCACCAACACAAGTCCACTTCCTCCGTTTTGCGGTATGCCACACCCCTCCTGATCAACAGGACCCCGTTTCGACCATAGGAGGTCCAAGAGAAGTCAGTTTCCTCCGTTTTGCGGTACGCCAGACCCCTCCTGATGAACAGGATCCTATTTCGACCGTGGCCGGTCGAACACAAGGTCGTTTCGTCCGTTCTGCGGTACGCCATGCCTCATTTCGACCGGCTATTCCGTCCAAGCCGGTTGACTCCCGATGAGCACGACATATTCCGTTTCCTCCTGATGAACACGACGCATTTCATTGCCTCCCCATGAACACGACGACGGCGTAGTTTCTCCGTTCCGACCCAGCCATGTACACGAGCCCTGGCCATACGTATGCGTGAGTAGGCGTTCGAGACCCCGCCCATATGTACGTACATGGCCGTATTTACTTTCTTGCACCCTGGCCGCTGTACGTATGTGTACACGATATTAACGGGACTGCGTGACATGCTACATGCGCGCCTCTACTATGACACGTGCCCTTCCTTACATGGCCACGGTTCATCGCTGCAGTCTGCAGACAGACCGATCGACCAGTATGTACGTACACGTTCGCGACCAGAATGACAACACTACGTACGCTTCGACCAGGTGGGTCCCGACTGTCAGGCACTTCCTTGCGTGCGAAGATGTAGCTGGTGGGTCCTCGCAGTCAGGGGGAAACATTTTTTTCATGAAATACGGTGGCCCATCCGGTGGGTCCCTGCTGTCAGGTGGAGGAATCATTATTTTCCGTGTAATAAGGATGCACTTCCTTGCTACGGCCGTGGACCCAGCTGTCAGCCTCTCCACGTACATTACTCTTCCGATGGAAGTCGTTCCTTGACCACGTTTACCACGCCGTGCCGAGAGCACCAGGGCGGTGGACGACGGTGAGGCCTAGGAAGGGGACGACACGGAGCCGGGGAAGACGCGACAGTGGATGCCCACGCGGAGAGGAGTAGGAGGGTTCACTGGTTCGGCTACGGTGTGAGGCTGCCGTCGCCGTAGGGCCTGGCCAGCGGTGGGAATAGTAGGGGGCGGTGAGGCCTCCGCGGCAGCACAGCCGGCCACGGGAGGCAGGAGCACACGGCACGACCGGCGCTGCTTTGGGCGGCTGGAGCAAGAAGACCAGAGGTTGAAGAAGCACTATGGCTGTTGGATGGACATCGTATGGTCACTGGAGCTAGAATCGTTCATATTGACTATGTTGACAAAGCCCTCCATCCCCGTCAACTTAGTAGGCCCACAAGTCATCCTCCCACTATGGTGGGTCCCAGCTAGCAAGGGGAGTATTCATTTTTTTGTGCGTAATAAGGAGGCACTTCCTTGCGTGCGAATATATAGCTGGTGGGTCCGACCTGTCAGCGGGGGGAACGTTTTTTTCTCGAAATACAGAGGCCCTTCCGGTGGGTCCCAGCCGTCAGGTCGATGAATCATTATTTTGCACGTAATAAGGAGGCATTTCCTTGCGTGCGGCCGTGGACCCAGCTGTCAGCCTCTCCACGTACAATCCACTTCCGATGGATGTCGTTCATTGACCACATTGACCACTCCGCGCCGAGCACATCCAAGGTGGTGAACGACGGCGAGGCCCCGGACAGCAATGAGACGGAGATGGGAAGACGCGGGAGTGGAGTCGCAGACGGAGAGGTGTATGAGGGTTAACTGGTTCTGGTGCGGTGTGGTTCGACAGTTGGTGGAGAAGAACAGGAGGTGTGGAGGGGTGGAGGTATGGCCTGGCCGGCGGTGGGGTAGCGCTTCACAGGGAAGTGTGCTAAGCAGAGCTCCTAGCAGCAGGAGGCAGGAGCAGGTGGTACCGGCGGCGCTGGAGGAAGAAGACGAGAGATTGAAGATGGATGCAATCCAACGGCTAACGATGTCAGAATCATTTGTTGAATAAGTTGACAACGACTTGCGTTGGCTTCGACCTATTGGCCCACATTTCAGCCTCCAAAAATGTGGCACGTATTCAACCCATTTTTTCAGAATTGACAGTCAATTTGATCTCCTTTTTTATAGAATCACAGTCCATTTGCTGGGCTGGGAGAACAAATAATGTAGCGTCCATGCAGCCCATTTATTTTTTCCTAAAAAATTACATGCCATTTGCTTTCTCGAAATACACGATTTTGTTCGGCAGATTCTAATTATAATGTTGGGTTGGGCGCAACAATGTTATCAAAAAATAAACAGGGGCTGAGCATTTTACTATAAATATATTTAAATAATAAGTGATATATTATTACATTGGTCCTTAAATCTTACCAAGCTTTTTACACAATCACCAGGATTTTTGTTGCCAAAAAAATCCAGGATTTTATTGTTAAGAAATTATTTTATTAAGTTAATAAGATGTGGGATATTGTTTTCTTACATATGTAAGTATCTGTTAAATATATGATGACAATAACAATAATATATAATAACATATAAAATAATTTAAGTATATATAATATAGTTAGAAGGGAAACATAAGTTGGACCAGGCGTTCCTATTCTTATATAGAAAAATAGAACAGACCTCTGCGTTTTCTTTAAAAAAACATAAGTTGGGCTGCCGATGTTTCAGGAAAAATAAAACCTCGGATGGGAGGTCCATAGGCCGGTCGATACAAGACGACCCTCAAGAAAATACAAACCGGCATGTCATGGGATGCGCATGTTAATAAAGAAAGCCTAGACGGGGCAGTCCACAACCCAGCTGATACTTGCTGGCCCAGTGATAATAAATGATATCTGCCAGCTCCCCGGCTTCGTTGTAAATTTATCTCCTTTAGTAACTACGTTGAAGCACCTAAAAAATGTAACTATGTTGACAAACCCGTGGGCCCCAACGTCAGTATAGCGTTAGGAGGAAGTATTTTTTCAATGAGGCACTTGCTTGCGAACGGCCATAGACCTGGTGGGTCCCGACTGTCTGCCTCTCCACGTACAGTCATCTCCAGATTCCTCTCGTTTGTTCAGCATGTTCACAACTACAGATAGCGGCGCCGCGGCAAGCGCACAAAGGCGCAGGAGGAGATCGGACCACCTGAGGCAGTGCCTTATTTGTAACGAAAGTACTGAACTAGCCCAGTGGCCAAGTGACACTACCCGATAGCTGTTCCGCCCGGTTTCGATTCCACCTGATGCAGGGAAAATATCTCCAAAGTTTTCACCTCTGCCATTATTGACATTTGGGTCCCCATTGTCATCTAAGCACACCACGTCCAACACTTGCCAAAATTTTGTCCCTAGTTTTCTCTGTTTTTCGCACACTCGACATTGTGTGGGCATTTTGAAAATAGCATATCTTTTTGACTGTGCATCATATGAAGATGTGCTATGCATGAATGTTGATCAGCATGATGTTAACTAGCTGGTATTTCCATTTTCGACCATGAATAAAACTTCCAACATGATGTTATCCCTGTTTGAAAAGGTCGTTTTAATATAAATGCTCTGCCTCTGAAAGTTGCAGTTTCTTATCTGAAACTGAACTTGCAGTTTCTTATCTGAAACTGAAACTTGCAGTTTCTTCTCTAAGAATCACATTGTCTGCACTTTTATCCTCCTATGAAACTACATTTTTTAAAGTGCTAAAAATAGATCTCTAGAATTCATAAAATACTTCATATGCTCAATACTGCAAATCTGAAATTCAAAGGACATTCATATCTGAAAGTATTCTCAAAATACACAACACAAAACACAATTCACAACCTGCAAATACTGACAACCCTAAGCTCCTCCTGACAATTCACAACCTGCCCGACTATTGGGCTGGGGGGGCAGTCCCCTCGTATTCCTCAACGGCAGACAGCCGCCCCATGAGACGATGTGAACGGCGAGGGAGAGGATGGCGGGGAAGCGTCGTTGGGCCAACTGCCTTTCTCCTCTTGCAGTTGGGTTCGGTCGACGAAGACTCCACCGGCTTGCTCTGGCACAACACCCTCACAAACGGCACCCTGTAGATGCTCGATCCTTCAATCTCTGGTGGATGCTCCATCTGGGATCGATACTCCCACCACCGCTCCCTCACGATCGGATTCGGTGAATCTGTTTGCTCCATGTCCCAGAGGAGTAGCTCTATGTACTCCCGCTTGACTCCCTTCGGGAGTATCGCCGGCTTTTTGCTCTGTTGCAGATATTTGGCCGTGGATGTCGCCGTCGCCGCTAGTTGGTCCTTGTTGTCAAACCAAGATTGTATCTCCAACATCCTAGCTAGCTTCGTAGGGTCACCGTCTGCGATCCTCACGTATCGGTTGTACTCCTCCATCGATCTACTTCTCCACATCACCTTCACTCGCCGGCGGTGGTTTTTGAATGGAAGCGGAGAGGAGCAGCGCTGGTTTTGGATTAGAACGGGAGAGGAGCGACGCTGGTTTTGGATAAGAATAGGAGAGGAGGGGTGGTGGTTTTGAAATGGAAGCAGAGAGGAGTAGCGCTGGATTTAGATTGGAACAGGAGAGGAGCGGCGGTGGTTTAAGAGAGGAGCGGCGCTGGTCTTGCAAGTATATTTTTGTTTTGCGTATTTTGGGTCAAAGTTTGACCACGTACTGTATTTGACAAGCAAAATGTGAATGCATGTCACCAAAAATTGTATCGTTTGGTTCATATCTGAATGTACTTTCAAATTATATTATTTTTGCAACGTATAACATATATTTTATTTGTGAAAATCATGGTCAATTATGACCCAGAATAAAAGGGAGACTAGTTAATGTGGGGTCGCTTTCTTAATTGAAGGGTAAATTGATTTTGATTTGATCCAGTCACAGCGTGCCGGCCCTCTCGTCCAATCCTAAATCGCTGCCACACACTCCTCTCCCTCTTCTCCATTGCAAAACCACCACCTCTCCTCTCCATCATCTCCATTCCAAAGCCACCATCTCGCCTCTCCCTCTTCTCCATTGCAAAACCACCTCCTCTCCTCTCCATCATCTCCATTCAAAAACCACCGTCTCGCCTCTCCCTCTTCTCTATTGCAAAACCACCCCCTCTCCTCTCCATCATCTCCATTCAAAAACCACCGTCTCGCCTCTCCCTCTTCTCTATTGCAAGACCATCGTCTCTCCTCCCATCTTCCAAAGCTAGCACCGGACCACTCAGAAGGACATCTATGGAGAGGATGCAGCAGCGAATCAGGCAGATCGCCGGCGGTGACAGGCAAAGTTAGCCAGGTTGAAGGAGATCCTTACTTAGTTTGACAATGAGTGGGAGATTTCAAGGACGGTGAGGGCCATGTTGCAATGTATGCGAAAGAGCGAGACGGCGGCGATGAGGGCGGCGATGTACACCTCGGCGGCAGTCACGCTGCAGTCCTTCGAGTTCATCGAGTATCTCCTCTAGGCGATGAAGCAGACAGATTCGCCCGAGGCGAGAGTCAGGCGGAGGTGGTGGGCGTGCAGGTCGAAGATCGAGCACCCAGAGGATAAGAAATCGATCGAGTACGGTGTGCCATTCGTGAGGGTGCAGAGCCAGCCGGAGCCACAGGAGTATTCGTTCTCCCACCACAAGAGGAGGCCGGATGGCACGACGTCGCTTCCCCGCCGTTCTCCATGGTTCCCTCGATGCTCGCGTCGTTTCAACGGCAGTGGTAGGGTTTAAGGTAAGCTTCGCAGTAATCTAATCTTCCATCTGCTCATGCTTACAATCAGTGTGACAACTAATGAAAATCATGCTTACAATCAGTCTCCGAGTACTACGCCAATCACCCTAAAATAGCTCTGGACCTTTGGGTCAAAGTTGTGACACTGTGTACAAATAAAGAAAAATAGGTTGGTGCTTCTTTCAAAAAAGAGTACTCCCTAGAAAACTGCCAATATAAGCTACTAGTATTTGGTTAGAGGATTTGCTGCCGAGAAAGATCTGTCCACAGAGAGCTGCTACCTCTTGAGCGTGCGTTGGTTTTCCCTTGAAGACGAAAGGGTGATGCAACAAAGTAGCGTAAGTATTTCCCTCAGTTTTTGAGAACCAAGGTATCAATCCAGTAGGAGACAACGCACAAGTCACCTAGTACCTGCACAAACAATCAAGAACCTTGCAACCAACACAATAAAGGGGTTGTCAATCCCTTCACGGTCACTCGCAAAAGTGAGATCTAATAAAGATAGTAAAGTAAATATTTTTGGTATTTTTGTTGTATAGATTGGAAAGTAAAGATTGCAAAATAGTAAACGAGATGCGATGTAAATAAAAGAGATGCAATATAATAAGAAAGAGACCCGGGGGCCATAGGTTTCACTAGTGGTTTCTCTCAAGATAGCATTTATTACGGTGGGTGAACAAATTACCGCCGAGCAATTGATAGAAAATCGCATAATTGTGAGAATATCTAAGGCAATGATCATGAATACAGGCATCACATCCTGTCAAGTAGACCAAAATGATTCTGCATCTACTACTATTACTCCACACATCGACTGCTATCCAGCATGCATCTAGAGTATTAAGTTCATAAGAGCAGAGTAACGCATTAAGCAAGATGACATGATGTAGAGGGATAAACTCAAGCAATATGATATAAAACTCATCTTTTTATCCTCGATGGAAACAATACAATATGTGCCTTGCTGCCCCTACTGTCACTAGGAAAGGACACCACAAGATTGAACCCAAAGCTAAGCACTTCTCCCATTGCAAGAAAGATCAATCTAGTAGGCCAAACTAAACCGATAATTCGAAGAGACTTGCAAAGATATCAAATCATGCATATAAGAATTCAGAGAAGAACCAAATAATATTCATAGATAATCTTGTTCATAAATCCACAATTCATCGGATCTCGGCAAACACACCACAAAAGAGTATTACATCAAATAGATCTCTAAGAACATCGAGGAGAACTTTGTATTGAGAATCAAAGAGAGAGAAGAAGCCATCTAGCTAATAACTATGGACCCGAGGGGCCCACGAGGGTGGGGGCGCGCCCTCCTGCCCCGTGGCCGCCTCGCGGAGTTTCGGACTTCCACTCCAAGTTTTCTAGATTGCTTTCGTTCCAAGAAAGATCATCACGAATGTTTCATTCCGTTTGGATTCTGTTTGGCATTCCATTTTTGCAAAACACTAAAATAGGCAAAAAAACAGAAACTGGCACTGGGCCTTCGGTTAATAGGTTAGTCCCAAAAATAATATAAAAGAGTATATTAAAGCCCATTAAACATCCAAAGCAGATAATATAATAGCATGGAACAATAAAAAATTATAGATACGTTGGAGACGTATCAAGCATCCCCAAGCTTAATTCCTGCTCGTCCTCGAGTAGGTAAATGATAAAAACAGAATTTTTGATGTGGAATGCTACCTAACATAATTATCAATGCAATTTTATTTATTGTGGCATGAATGTTCAGATCCGAAAGATTCAAGACAAAAGTTTAATATTGACATAAAAATAATAATACTTGAAGCATACTAACAAAGTAATCATGTCTTCTCAAAATAACATGGCCAAAGAAAGTTCATCCCTACAAAATCATATAGTTTGGCTATGCTCCATCTTCGTCCCACAAAAATGTTCAAATCATGCACAACCCTGATGACAAGCCAAGCAATTGTTTCATACTTTAGTATTCTCAAACTTTTTCAACTTTCACGCAATACATGAGCGTGAGCCATGGACATAGCACTATAGGTGGAATAGAGTGGTGGTTGTGGAGAAGACAAAAAAGAGGAAGATGGTCTCACATCAACTAGGCGTATTAATGGGCTATGGAGATGCCCATCAATAGATATCAATGTGAGTGAGTAGGGATTGCCATGCAACGGATGCACTAGAGCTATAAATGTATGGAAGCTCAACAAAAGAAACAAAGTGGGTGTGCATCCAACTTTCTTGCTCATGAAGACCTAGGGCATTTGAGGAAGCCCATTGTTGGAATATACAAGCCAAGTTTTATAATGAAAACTCCCACTAGTATATGAAAGTGACAAAATAAGAGACTCTCTATCATGAAGATCATGGTGCTACTTTGAAGCACAAGTGTGGAAAAAAGATAGTAGCATTGTCCCTTCTCTCTTTTTCTCTCATTTTTGTTTGGCTTCGTTGGCCTCTTTTTTTTATTGGCTTCTTTGGCCTCCCCTTTTTTTCCTCACACGGGACAATGCTCTAATAATGATGATCATCACACTTCTATTTATTTACAACTCAAGGATTACAACTTGATACTTAGAACAAAATATGACTCTATATGAGTGCCTCCGGCGGTGTATCGGGATGTGCAATGAATCAAGAGTGACATGTATGAAAAATTATGAATGGTGGCTTTGCCACAAATACGATGTCAACTACATGATCATGCAAGGCAATATGACAATGATGAAGCGCGTCATAATAAACGAAACGGTGGAAAGTTGCATGGCAATGTATCTCGGAATGGCTATGGAAATGCCATAATAGGTAGGTATGGTGGCTGTTTTGAGGAAGGTAAATGGTGGGTTTATGGTACCGGCGAAAGTTGCGCGGTACTAGAGAGGCTAGCAATGGTGGAAGGGTGAGAGTGCGTATAATCCATGGACTCAACATTAGTCATAAAGAACTCACATTCTTATTGCAAAAATCTACAAGTCATCAAAACCAAGCACTACGCGCATGCTCCTAGGGGTATAGATTGGTAGGAAAAGACCATCGCTCGTCCCCGACCGCCACTCATAAGGAAGATAACCAAAGAAACACCTCATGCTTCAAATTTGTTACACAACGGTTACCATATGTGCATGCTACGGGACTTGCAAACCTCAACACAAGTATTTCTCAAATTGACAATTACTCAACTAGCATGACTCTAATATCACCATCTTCATATCTCAAAACAATCATCAAGCATCAAACTTCTCATAGTATTCAATGCACTTATATGAAAGTTTTTATTATACCCATCTTGGATGCCTATCATATTAGGACTAATTTTATAGCCAAAGCAAATTACCATGCTGTTCTAAAAGACTCTCAAAATAATATAAGTCATGAGAGATCAATAATTTATATAAAATAAAACCACCACCGTGCTCTAAAAAGATATAAGTGAAGCACTAGAGAAAAATTATCTAGCTCAAAAGATATAAGTGAAGCACATAGAGTATTCTAATAAATTCCGATTCATGCGTGTCTCTCCCAAAAGGTGTGTACATCAAGGATGATTGTGGTAAAATAAAAAGCAAAGACTCAAGTCATACAAGACGCTCCAAGCAAAACACATATCATGTGGTGAATAAAAATATAGCCTCAAGTAAAGTTACCGATAGACGAAGACGAAAGAGGGGATGCCTTCCGGGGCATCCCCAAGCTTAGGCTTTTGATTGTCCTTGATTTTACCTTGGGGTTCCTTGGGCATCCCCAAGCTTAGGCTCTTGCAACTCCTTATTCCAAAATCCATCAAATCTTTACCCCAAAACTTGAAAACTTCACAACACAAAACTTCAACAGAAAATCTCATGAGCTCCGTTAGTATAAGAAAATAAACCACCACTTTAAGGTAATTTAATGAACTCATTATTTATTTATATTGGTGTTAAACCTACTGTATTCCAACTTCTCTATGGTTCATACCCCCCGATACTACTCATAGATTCATTAAAATAAGCAAACAACACACGAAAAATAGAATCTGTCAAAAACAGAACAGTCTGTAGCAATCTGATTTGTTCGAATACTTATGTAACTACAAAAATTCTGAAATAAATTGGTGGACGTGAGGAATTTTCCTATTAATCATCTGCAAAAAGAATCAACCTAAAATCACTCTCCAGTAAAAACTGGCATCTAATCTCGTGAGCGCAAAAGTCTCTGTTTTTTACAGCAAGATCGCAAAGACTTCACCCATGTCTTCCCAAAGGTTCTACTTGGCAAAAACACTAATTAAAACATAAAACCACATCTAAATAGAGGCTAGATGATTTATTTATTAGCAAACAGGAACAAAAAGCAAAGAACAAAAATAAAATTGGGTTGCCTCCCAACAAGCGCTATCGTTTAACGCCCCTAGCTAGGCATTGATAATTTTAATGATGCTCACATGAAAGACAAGAATTAAAGCACAAAGAGAGCGTCATAGAACACGTGATAAACACATCTAAGTCTAAAATACTTCCTATGCATAGGTATTTTATAATCAAACAAATTATCATAGCAAGCAAAATTTAGCATATGCAAGGAAGAAGAAAGAGACGATAGCAATCTCAACATGACGAGAGGTAATTTAGTAGGATAAAAATTTCTACAACCATATTTTCCTCTCTCATAATAATTACATGTAGAATCATAGGCAAATTCAACAAAATAGCTATCACATAACATATTCTCAACACGATCCACATGCATGCGAAGTTGACACTCTTCCAAAATAGTGGGATTAACATTAACTAAAGTCATGACCTCTCCAAACCCACTTTTATCATAAGATTGAATATTATCCAAATATGTGGGATCTAAAGTTGAAACTCTTCCAAACCCACTTTCAATAATATTGCAAACATTATTATCAATCTCATATTCATCATGGGGCTTAAATAAATTTTCAAGATTATAAGAAGAATCACCCCAATCATGATCATTGCAACAAGTAGTAGACATAGCAAAACTAGCATCTCCAAGCTTAGGGTTTTGCATATTATTAGCACAATTGACATCAAGAGAATTTATAGTAAAATCATTGCAATCATGCTTTTAATTCAAGGAGCTATCGTGAATCTCTTCATAAATTTCTTCATCACAATTTTCAGATTCACGAATTTGAAGCAAAACCTCATAAAGATAATCTAGTGCACTCAAGTCACTAGAAATTGGTTCATCATAATTGGATCTCTTAAAAAGATTAGCAAGGGGATGAGGATCCATAAACTTTTAGCAAGCGAAGATGCAAGCAAAAAGAAGGCACATGGTAACACAAGATCCAACGGGAGGAGGGCAAAGAAAAGGCAAAAGTTTTAGAAAATCATTTTAGAAGTGGGGGAGAGGAAAACGAGAGGCGAATGGCAAATAATGTAATGCGAGGGAGAAGAGTTTATGATGGGTACTTGGTATGTCCTGACTTGGCGTAGATCTCCCTGGCAATGACGCCAGAAATGGCTAGTTGACGGGAGATCAAATCTTGACTTGACTTGGCGCAAATCACCCCAGCAACGTCACCAAAAATCCTTCTTGCTACCTCTTGAGCATGCGTTGGTTTTCCCTTGAAGAGGAAAGGGTGATGCAGCAAAGTAGCGTAAGTATTTCCCTCAGTTTTTGAGAACCAAGGTATCAATCCAGTAGGAGACAACGCACAAGTCACCTAGTACCTGCACAAACAATCAAGAACCTTGCAACCAACGTGATAAAGGGGTTGTCAATCCCTTCGCGGTCACTCGCAAAAGTGAGATCTAATAAAGATAGTAAAATAAATATTTTTGGTATTTTTGTTGTATAGATTGAAAAGTAAAGATTGCAAAATAGTAAACGAGATGCGATGTAAATAAAAGAGATGCAATATAATAAGAAAGAGACCCGGGGGCCATAGGTTTCACTAGTGGCTTCTCTCAAGATAGCATTTATTACGGTGGGTGAACAAATTACTGCCGAGCAATTGATAGAAAAGTGCATAATTATGAGAATATCTAAGGCAATGATCATGAATATAGGCATCACGTCCGTGTCAAGTAGACCGAAACGATTTTGCATCTACTACTATTACTCCACACATCGACCGCTATCCGGCATGCATCTAGAGTATTAAGTCGCATTAAGCAAGATGACATGATGTAGAGGGATAAACTCAAGCAATATGATATAAACCCCATCTTTTTATCCTCCATGGCAACAATACAATACGTGGCTTGCTGCCCCTACTGTCACTGGGAAAGGACACCGCAAGATTGAACCCAAAGCTAAGCACTTCTCCCATTGCAAGAAAGATCAATCTAGTAGGCCAAACTAAACCGATAATTCGAAGAGACTTGCAAAGATATCAAATCATGCATATAAGAATTCAGAGAAGAACCAAATAATATTCATAGATAATCTTGTTCATAAATCCACAATTCATCGGATCTCGGCAAACACACCGCAAAATAGTATTACATCAAATAGATCTCCCAGAACATCAAGGAGAACTATGTATTGAGAATCAAAGAGAGAGAAGAAGCCATCTAGCTAATAACTATGGACCCGAAGGTCTGTGGTAAACTACTCATGCATCATCGGAGAGGCTATGGTGTTGATGTAGAAGCCCTCCGTGATCGATTCCCCCTCCGGCAGATCGCCGGAAAAGGCCCCAAGATGGGATCTCACGGGTACAGAAGGTTGCGGCGGTGGAAAAGTGGTTTCGTGGCTCCCCCTGATGTTTTTAGGGTATAAGAGTATATATAGGCGAAAGAAGTACGTCGATGGAGCTCCGAGGGGCCCACAAGGGTGGGGGGCGTGCCTACACCCCTGGGCGCGCCCTCCTGCCTCGTGGCCGCCTCACGGAGTTCCAGACTTCCACTCCAAGTTTTCTGGATTGCTTTCGTTCCAAGAAAGATCACCGCAAAGGTTTCATTCCGATTGGATTCCGTTTGGTTTATGCAAAACACTAAAATAGGCAAAAAAACAGAAACTGGCACTAGGCCTTCGGTTAATAGGTTAGTCCCAAAAATAATATAAAAGAGTATATTAAAGCCCATTAAACATCCAAAACAGATAATATAATAGCATGGAACAATAAGAAATTATAGATACGTTGGAGACGTATCAAGAGCGCCACACATCCCACTAGTGGTGGTGGATGCCAATGCGTGCATGGAGCATGGTTGGTGTCGGTAATTTTTACTTGGCACACCTCGCACTCTGCATATATGCCGGTTCCATCCGTACATTTGTGCAGTTCCACCAAAATGCAGCTGAATAACCCTATTTGCACAAATAATGAAAAAGCGTGATTACATTATAGTGGCACTAGTTGATGAAACATACACTAATAAATAGAAGAAAATATTGCGATAGTATCGTAGTATGCCATGCTGCGAGGGCGAGATGGGCCTTGTGACGCCTCATACGGTACGCCTCATACTGGAAATCGACCCAAGTCTCCCCGATACACCTTCTGCCACTGATGAACATTAGTGTAAAATCGACCCAAGTCTCCCCGATACACCTTCTGCCACTGATGAACATCAGTGTACAGTGGTAGTACAAGGAGGGGCCTTGAGACATTCCAATCTCTATTTTTGTGCAGATCAACTAAAATTAAGCACCCTAGTTTGCAGAAACGCTTAAGCATTAACAATGGGACTAGTTGATGAAACATATACTAACAAAGAGAAGCACTTTCTTTATCTACATTAGAAATGAAATGATAGAGAGGACACTCGCTCTATTTTAACTGTACTATTACTTCATTTTATTAGTGGCACTAGGGTCGAGCAGGTGGCATACGAGGTGTACCGTGTGTCGCAAGGATGGAGGCCGGGGGTGCTTAGACTGGGATGCTAAAGCTGGCTCTTTCAGTCCCTATCTTCGCCCCTGATGTTTATGTGGTAGCATTTGGGTTGTAATTCAAACTTGGTCGAGCTGGTGCTGCGTCCCCCTACCTGCCTAGCTTATGTGGTGAACTTGTCTCCTGCTAGTACTCAGTCCGTTCTAGTAGCAGTTGCATAACTGCCCGTTTACACTGAGATGTTGTCGGATAATGGTTCTCTATGGTTGGGTTTCTTTAATGAAATCGGAGGAAACCCCCTCTTTTGATATATAAAAAAAATCAGTGGCACGGTGCCAAAACATTGCCTCAAATTAATAGTGCCACTAGATTAAGGTGCAAAATAATAACATTACTGCTTTATCATGGCAGTGCCAAAACAGTAGCACAAGAGCAGACTCAACATGCAGGATCTTTGGCAAACGGTCAGACCAAAAAGGAACATACCTCGTGATGGGAACCATATCTGTAGTCAACGCCATCGTAGAAGGGATGACACCAGTCACCAACATGGATGATTCAATTCATGGGACCTTTTGGTGCAGTTCACCTAAAATGAAGCAATGTCCCATGAGCTAGCAGCTTCTTCTTCATTTTTTTTAAGAAAAGGGCTCCAGCCCCGATTCCATTTCCATCAAAAAACAAAACCCACAGAGCTTCTTCTTCATTAGTTGCAATAAAATTGAGCAACATCAAGGTTGGTTGTGAAGCTCCTGGAATTTTCAACTATAATTTGGATATAATTTGTGCAGTTCGACTAAGATCAAGCGTGAAATGTATATCTCTGTTTGCACAAAAAAGGTGGAAAGGAGGGTGACTAACAAGTGATGAAACATACATCAAATGAAAATAAGCATGTTCCTTATCTGAATGGCAATCCTACAAGGACAGTAGCAATTTCTAAAGTAGCAGCATTGCTAGATATTAGTGTGGGCATTAGGATTAACTATGACAACCGTTAAATACGACATTACTTTAATGGTGCCATTGCTTCATTTTACCAGCAATATTACATTAACAGCTGCTACAGAGTTGGTATTTGGGCACCGGAGAGTAGGCGGACCAGGACAGTTGCATTTCTAACGAAAAGAAGCAACTTATCTTAATGGGAAATTTAGTAGGACATGAAAAAAGTGCCATTGATTCATATTACTGGAGGCATTACATTGAAAACACCATTGGTTTAACGTGTCCTTACTTTTAACAGTGTGACTGCTACATTTTACCAGTGGCATTACATAAGAGGGGCTCGGGGCAACAAACATCAGAACAGGATATCTGAGTTGGTCCCATTTTTGTTCGGTATAGCCACCTTATACTGTGTGAGGCTAGCAAATCTAGTGCTGGACTTACTCTGTTGACTTGTCCCCCAGTCCCCACTTTCTTTCCTTTTTCAACCAATAGATCGGGTTTATATTGAGTTTGTATCGCGTTTCCCTTTATTTCCCTATTAGGCCAAGAGACCAGTTGGATAGCCAGTCTCTGCTACTTTTCGCCCCATTATTTCCTCTTTCGACCAAGTCCTAGATTCAGGTAACAAATCTTCCCCCACCCCACCCCCTTTCTTACTTGTTTGAACCAAGTAGTACTAGATTCGAGTGCGTGAACTAATTTTACCTCTTAATAGTAAAAATTTAGGTGGCTTTCGAACAGCCGATCGATCCTATCTACGAGGGGGCTGAGAAATAGTAAAAGATACAAATGTAGTGACGCCAGGAGCTTGGGAAGTAGAGCAAGGCCGGTTTCGAAGGAAGTTATACTTGAGGGTCACCGGGATGTCGCTAGGTGGGCGGCGGGAGGCCGGATCTGCCCACACTACGACAACGAGGAAGAAGGGGTCGGAGGCCCTCCCTAGCCAGCGGTGCTTGGGAGAGAACGACAAGGTACACTGATCAGGACGCGCTGGCAGTGGGTAAGAGCCGTCTCCGAGGACGACTGCGTGAACGTTGCACCTTCTCACCTTCCCCGACGGAGAGGATCCGACAGGATCTGTGACCAGCGGTGAGCAGAGAGAGAGAGAGTGTGGCCACCGCTGTCGTGTTTAGATCTGGAGAGGACGAGACAGTGTGAAGAGAGCAACACTAGCAAGCAAGCGCGGAGGCTCCTGCCTATATAGTGGAGTACTAGTTTTCTTTTGTCTACTGGAGCCGGCTTGACCTCGTCAATGATTGTCGAGAAGTCTTTATGCACGTGCCCCAGAGGCGCAGTTGTCGTCATTTTGATCTGAAGCACCGGATTATAACATATAACACGAAAAATGCCACATGATAAGAAACCATAACCTCACTGCCCAAAGGAGACAACATGAATCCCAACGGACAAACTAGACGAGGATCAAAGCTCAAATTAAAGATAAACTCGTAGAAAAGGGGT
Organism: Aegilops tauschii subsp. strangulata; assembly: GCF_002575655.3. Taxonomy (NCBI): domain Eukaryota; kingdom Viridiplantae; phylum Streptophyta; class Magnoliopsida; order Poales; family Poaceae; genus Aegilops; species Aegilops tauschii. Next base: position 258,892,525 of record NC_053037.3, read on the forward strand.
CCATCGATAGATGTCCTAATTAACATAGCCGGCTTGACCTAGATGGCAGCCGAGTAGTCTTCTGTTCTATTTGGTTCATGACTCACTTTGCCACAACTAACCTTAGGCAAAGTGTGGCTGCCACAAAAAGTGTGGCTAACAAAATGGCCACCACAAAGCGTGGCAAGTTTTGGCAAAAAATTAAGGGGCCGTTTGGTTTTAGGCCTAGCAATGCCACACTTTGCCATACAATGTTGCCAAACTTGCCTAAGGTTAGTTCTTTAAAATGAGAGCCACAAGTTGGCAAGCCTAAGGGAATCTTGCCACACTTTTTGTGTGTATGTCATGTGGGGCCCTAGTGTGGCTTGCCTAAGGTGTGGCTTGAACCAAACACTCACCTAAGTTGGTCAAACTTGCCTAACCTTAGGTGTGGCAATCTTTGGCAATGTTAGTCGCAAACCAAACAACCTCTGAGCCTATGACATGTGGGCCATATAACTAGAAAAATGTGGCAATGAACCAAACACATGCCTAAGATGCTGTGGCATGACTAAAGTTAGGCGTGGCAAACTTAGGCTCGAAACCAAACAAGCCCTTCGTGCATGTGCCTCCAATGACCAGCGCCTTGGAGGAACCCAGTTGTCGCTGTTTAACCCTCGCAGTGATCCGAAGCACATGACACCTAATATTGCGAGATGACAAGAAACCTTTTTTTAGATTTCTCATCAGAACTACAGCCCTGTACAACACAGCCTGCATGATATTTAGACGATAGCCAATCCAGGCAAGTCTGCTGGAGTCTGGTCACATGCATGGACGGACTGATCTTCCGTGTCATGCAGGGATCGTCCAAGCACCAACGTCTATACAACACTTCTCTAGTACTATCGCTCGTCTCTCTCTTCTATTAACTCACCGACTTGCGGGGCCGGGGAGTGTGCCTATGGTCGGTTCTGAATTGTGGTCCCACATGTGTGTGCAAACGCAATATGACGCGCGTTGCATTCGAAGAGCGGCGTGCCAGACCGACCGACCGTGTGGGGTGCGACGCAAACGCGACGGGCGTCCTGTATACTCCGTACATGTGTACTGCCGTTTTCTTGAGGCTTTGCTCCATGGCGCAATCCATGGAGTACTATTTAAAATTCGAGGGCGGGGCTTTTCCCGCGCGGTAGGTGGGGCAGTTCCGCCTAGTCGGTTCGACAGAGACGCGAGAAGATGAGGGAGTAGGCTGCTGCAAATGTAGGGCTGTGTGATTTGATAGCGAGTTACTGCTGGACATGTGGGGCCCCGTAATTTGACTTGCCATTATCATTTTAACTGCGGCGCTACGACCGGCGTGAGTCTCCCGATTCCTGACCACCTCCATGGTATACAGGTGCCTCTCCGAATGCTCCAGCATGTAGAGGCTGCCTCTTGCATGAGAGCCCACTCCTCCACTTTTTCCTTGCCTCTTTCCTCCACATATGCAAAAATGCCATGTAAGCAGGCTTATAGCCCACTATTGTACTTTCTCGTATAGGTGCTAAGCCTGCCACATAGGCATAAAGTCTAATGTGGCAAGTTAATTAAGAAGAGCGAGACTAGTTTGGTGACCTCAGGAAGAAACGGTGCTAAGAATGTGTACCTAGGTGAAAAGACAATTTTGAGTCTATAGCTAATTAAATGAAGCAAACTTAGCAACAAAAAACTAAGCACCTATGCATTGGGGACTTGAGTTGCTAAGCCATTTAATGCCCTTAGCACCTCATCTAAGCACCATTTCATTGGAAGAGGTCACTCCTTGGCAAATGAAATAAATACTACGAAGAAAGAGATAGAGAGAAGTAAAAAAAACTCTTATAGCCAACCTTATAGCTAACCTTGTTGTATGAGTGACTAAGTGATGACTATGTATGACATGCCAACATCAAATAGCCTAACGCATCGTGTTAAATCTCCAAGGGCGTGACCGCGCGAGCGAGGCGACGGTTGTGGTAGACGCGACCATGATATGGGCTGCTGGCAGCCCTTGGATCTGAGATCGAACGGTCGCATGCTAATTTGCTGAAAATTTGTAGAATAACCCTCCAGGATAGGATATTCACCCATAGGTCTAGAATCACGCCATGCAACCGTTCAATCTCAGATCCAAGGGCTCTCGGAAGCCCGTATCATGCAGTGCTATGTCATTTGCTTAGTTTAGACATGCTTTGTGTGAATGCCACCCGTTTAGTGTCTAATTACCATATATGTGAATTATGCAATGCCATCTTGTTGCAAGACATTATATATGTGAATTATGCAATGCTATCTTGTTGCAAGGCATTATATATGTGAATTATGCAATGCCATGCTGTTTAGCCAAGCGTCATATATGTGAATTATATCATGCCGTCCTTTTTTTGTATTTCTCGTTGCATTTGTCGACAATGTTTGTATATTCAACTGCTCTTCCTGTGCATCAGCCATTTGAATTGGTGATGGAGAAATCTGGAGTGAAAACAAGGTCTTCAGAGCAGACAATGCTACCTACTGAAGCAGATATCTTGCTGGTTACAGATAGCTCTTCAGAGGAGGATTCAGAGGCAGATGACCAGTCCTATTATCCCCCCTGAGGTGTATGCTCAAACTTGGCAGGGTTATATTACTCATATCATGCATATGTTGTATTGCAATGCTTATTTTTTACATTATATACACAATATTGAATGCCATCTCCTTAGTTGACACATCATATATGCGATTGCCCTCTGCTCACTTGCTTAGTATAAAAATCATATATTTGAATTATATCATGCCATGATGTTTACATAGACAGCATGTATCTGAATTATGGCATGCCAACCCATTTTCTAAAGACATAATATAGTTATATCATCTCATCCTTTTTACATAGTCATCATATTTTGAATTATGTCATTCTATCCGTGAATTATATCATGCCATCATGTTTCCATCGACGGCATGTTTGTGATTTATGGCATGCCAACCACTTTAATAGACACATCGTATAGTTATATCATGTCATCCTGTTTACATAGTCATCATATTTTGAAGTATGTGATTCTATCCTGTTTAGTTAGCCATCATACATGTGAAATTGTGTCATGCTATCCTGTTTAATTAGCCATCATATATGTGAAATTATGTCCCGCTATTCTGTTTGGTTAGACAACATAAGTGTGAATTATTTCATGACCTATTTTCTTCCCTACTATCCATTGCACATGTCTATCTTACAATGTCTATACATTCAATTACTTTTCTTGTTTATCAGCCATTTCAATTGGAGGGGGTGATGGCAGTATCTGTGGGAGTAAAAACACGTTCTTCAGAAAAGATCGTGCTACCTGTCAATGCAGATAGAACCACAGTTGTACTTGCCCAAGAACCAGCCCCACCACACATAACCCAGACTCACGCAGATTGTACCCCTACCCAGTTGGACAGAGAACCATCTACACTCCTTCTAACCCCAACCCTAGCAGATAGTAACCCAGTTCCAGTTGACACAACACCGTCTCCACCACAGAGCACCCAAACACGAGCAGTTAGTAAGGCAACTGCAGTGCCCAAAGCATGAGGACCACCACTCCGAACCCCGAGTCAATGCTTAAAGCAGAAGAAGAATTGTTCTCAGGTCAGGTTCTGTAGCTATGGTTCACTTTGCTCTTGCATCACTGTATTTACTCATGCCAACTAATTTCAAATTTGAAGGATGCAATTGAAACTCCAATGGCGCAATAGGTATGTTTTAAACTGTATCTTTCATGTGCTTGCTATTGTAACTTGCTCTATGTTGATTTTAGTTTCAATTGAATAAATAGTTATGTTCTCATGCCATGCACATTACAAGTGTTGTTATTGCTGTGTAGTTTCCCACACTTATATTCTGTCTATGCTGCTTTGTCTTAAATAGATATGATTCAAACTGTCTGTATCTTGATTTGGCAACATAAACTAGAATGATATAGACCATACAGTGAACATACTACATAGATATATGTTTGTTTCATGCTGTTATCTTGTCCACCTTACTACTGAACTGGTTTACCAGAATGAGTTTCGTATACAACATGGTAAACATGTGGTGTTTGTTTGTTTCTCTTTTAGAACGCGGATAAAATATTGGAGAAGAGTACCCCGTTATGAAATGGTAAAGGAAGTAATGCAGATAAGGTTCAAGATAGTGAGACATCCTTGTTGGTCTCCAAGAAAGCTGATAAAAACTATATTGAAGACACTGAGACAACCCCAAAGTCCTGTCTTGATGTAGTGTTCGAGTTACTGGCTACTACTGCTGGCACCAGCTCTTCGAACTCGCTGCCTGAATCAGTTCGGCTTCTAGAGTCTCAACTTCAAGTTGAAAGACATCGATCAGATGTTATGCGACAGGAAGCCGAAGGACTAAGGGAGTCCCTGCAGAATTCAGATGCATACTTTCTGGTGCAACAAGTGCTGGAGGATTTAAGCGCTAAACAAGAGAAAGTTAATAAGCTTGATAAGCATCTTGCCAGCATTATGGGTGCCCAGGATATTGTTTCTTGTGCTCTTCTGAAGTGGTTTTAGTTCTGGACTTGTTTTGATGCGGCGTTTATTGCACTGGTTGCCAACTTTGACAACCAGTGTATATGATATGCTGCTTTGTTCCCTATATTTGCACTGGTGGCGAACTTTGATGCCCAGTGGATGAAATATGTGTAATAGCCGTGATAGCCTAGCGTAAGTTGCTTGCTTATTTATTTCCCTATTGTCTTGTTTATTTTTTTGCTTGTTGTTTGTGCAGTTCTTTTTTCGCGGTTTGCTAGTGGCCGCAATAACCTATTTTTAAAACTAGGCCACAATAACCATGGGCTACATATTTACTGTAGTTACCATGGGCCTCCTACGGGCCGTAGAAACAATGGGCCTTCTAAGGGCCGTAGAAACAATGGGCCTTCTATGGGCCGTAGCATCAATGGGCCTTCTACAGGTCGTATGATCGATCGGCCAAACATGGGCCAATAACAGACCGCATTATGGGCCGTAAACGGGCTAGATTTGGAATCGTCCGTTCATGGGCCGACAATAATGGGCTGTCATTAATTGGCCGTATTTGATGATGCTATGAAAACGGCCCAACGGATTAACGGGTCGCAAACGGGCCGACTGTAACCACTGGCTGAATTTGGCCCACAAGCACAAAACGCCAGTAACGGGCCATAAGTTACCGAATGCTGGAAATAAGCCCAAGAATAAATGGGCCCTGAGAAGGCCGAAAGATAACACGGGTTGGAAACGGCCCAATGGAATAATGGGCCGTTAATGGGTATAAAGCTGTACACTGTTCATGTGGGCCAGATTCACCAGGGGCCGTTAATGGGCCAAGAGTTACAAATGGCCTTGTATGGGCCGAAAGACATCATGGGCCATACATGGGCTGGAAGTTACAACGGGCTGGAATCATATTGGACAGCCCAGATGAAGCTACTTGGCTTAATTATGATAGAGCGTAACGGGCCGTGAGTTAGCGGGCCGTAAATGGGCTATATACGAACAGGCCGTTAACAGGCTTTCCGTGGGCCGGCCCGTTATGTTTTGACCAAGTCAAACGGGCCGGCCTTTTCACCGGAATGGGCCTCTGTTGGGCCGTGCCACATGTCGACGTATCATAGGCATCTCCTGTCCAATGAATGGATGACATCTGTCCCAACAGTGAGCAAACACGTGTTTCCTCCGGCCAATGAGAATTCTACATGTGGAAAATCCTCATTGGTCCGGGCTGTTAGCGGGTTATCAGATCCAAAACCGGACCCGATAGCTTAACGGCGACCAGTTACGGTGGATGCCACATGTCGGTCACCCTTGACGAAAGCACTTCCATGACGCGACATTTATCATCATGGAAGTGGACACTTCCATGATGATAATTTTGGTAATGTCATGGAACACTTCTACGACAGCACAAGTATGACTATCTTGATTCTGTCATAAAATCGTCATGGATGTACATGCATGACAGAAAACGTGACCTACTGTGACAAACACGTATCATCACGAAAGTGTTTTTTTGTAGTGAGGGTTTAACCTCCATTAAGAGGGCCCAAACCTGGGTAAACATCATGTCCCCTTTGTCTCCTGTTACCTTCGATCCTCAGACGCACAGTTCGGGACCCCCTACCCGAGATCGGCTAGTTTTGACGCCGACATTGGTGCTTTCATTGAGAGTTCCACTGTGTCGTCGGCAGAAGGTTCGATGGCTCGTTCGATCATCAACAACAATGTTGTTTCCGGGGAAACTTTCCTCCTCGGTCAACTTTTTGTGTTTGGCGGCTTTGCCCTACGTGCCAATTCAATTGGTCACCTTGAACAGATGGATAGCTACGCCCCTGGTCATCAGATCAGATTCGCGAGCCTGAATTACGTCGCTGATATCCGAGGAGACTTGATCTTCGAAGGGTTCATGACCTCGGATCCATTGCCAGGCACCGCTCAAAAACCAACTGTCCTCCCTGCCCTGGCCGTAGATCCAGGGCAGACCACTCCATCCGAAGATGGGAGTTTGAAACCCACCGGACTCTCTCCTAGTACGGAGACCCAGAGGCAACTATGTCTTCGGCAAGCCTGGAATCAAGCAGGACTCTCCCCATCATCGGAGAGCCGAACTCACCTCTGGATGCTAACTCCGAACTCTCAAGGTCCGCGTCTAGTGAGCACAGCCTGGTAGAATCTACCATGCCCAGCCCCGCAGGTCCCTAGTTCCTCATCCGTCCGTCGCTCCTAAACGAGGCCCTAGACTTAATGCGATCTCTCGCCATTACGGAAGTGTCACATCCGAACCACGCCCAGCCCGGATTAGGGGTTGAGAGCGGGGAATTTTACGTCCCACCCACCACCCACTTAATAGCCACTGTCGAGGACTTGACTAACATCCTAGATTACGCCTCCGAAGACATCGACGGTATGGATGATGATGCCGGAGACGAGCCAGGGCGGAATCCGCCCATCACCGGGCGTTGGACGGCCACCTCCACATACGATGTGTATATGGTGGATACACCTAAAAAGGACGACGAGGACGGTAGCAAGGATCCGATTGAGGATAAGCCCGTCGAGGCACCACCAAAACATCGACGTTAGCAGTGCCGCTCAAGATCGCATCGCGAAAAGGAAAGCAATACCAGCACCAGAGACAACAACCTCGCCGAGCCTGCATACGAGCAGGATGAATGGGAGGAGGGACAAGTTAACCCCGACGAGCCGGTCGGGAATGAGGATTTAGAGGATAGTAACAATCTACCGATCTCCGAGGAGGATGTCAGCCTCGGCAGAGAAGACTTCATCATGCCAGAGGAACCCCTCGAGCAAGAGAGCTTTAAGTGACAGCTCATCGCAACTGCGAGGAGCCTAAAAAAGAAATAGCAACAGCTTCAGGCTGAACAGGATACGCTCAACAACAGATGGACCCAGGTCCTAGCTTCCGAAGAATATGGCCTCGAGTGCCCAACAAAGATGTCACATCCCTAGCTTCTAACATTGCACTAGGCTAACTTCATGTGTGCATCATGTTTAAACTTTGAAAGAAACTTGAAATGGGGATTGCCTAAACCCTAGCATTAAAGGAATTCACTAGGTTCAACCAAAATATTTCCAGTAAATCCAAATTGCGTTCAAAAATGTTCATCATTCTTGGAAAATGCTGGAAACAGTAACCAGAGGTGATGCACATCTTTCCATGACATATTTGGGCTCTGGATTAAATCATACTCTATTTGCATTTGGGCATTTAAATGCTATTAAATATTTCAAATGTCCAAATAATCATAAACTTAAATGTTTACTGTTGGATATATTCCAAACAGTGGGCTTGAGAAAGTTTCATGATTTTGAGTGTGCCTAAGTATTTTTAATAAAGCCCTAAAACTACAGAAGAAATAGAAAAACAGAAAGGAATTAGAAAAGGAGAGAGAGAGAGAGAGAGAGAGAGAGAGAGAGAGAGAGAGAGAGAGAAAACCCACCTGGGCTTACCTCCTGCAGCCCACCTGGCGACCCAACTGTGCAGCCCAGCCCACCACCGCAGCTCCTGTCGTCTTCCTCCTCAGGCCAGTAGGCAGGGCGTGTGCCCGACGCGCGCGCGCACGCGTCGAGCCACCTCCTGCTTCCCCGGGGCGCCTTGAGCCTTCCGTAGCGCCACGCCACCCCCCAGAACCATTCGGATCGATCTCTCCCTCCCTCGCTCTCCCCCTCGCCCGTTCCCCGCCATGGTCGAAGCCTCCATGGACGCGCCGCCGTAACCCCGCGCCCACAGCCACTGCCTCACCTCCCTGACGCATCCCAGAGCTCTGCCTCGACCTACTCCTCCTCCTCACTGCGCCAAGTGTGCCGGGAAGCTCCGTTTCATCTTCACCGTCGTTGTCTTCAACCTGCGGCTGCCGAGATCGCCTCCACCGCCCCGTTTGCTCCGGTCATCCCCGAGCTCGCCGTCCACCCCACGACGATCACCGTGAGCTTCTGCCCATCCTCCCCCTCTCCGTCCGCTCTACCGCGCACCGTAGCGACCACACCGCGCTCACCCGCACGCGCCACCGCCTGCTCTCGTCGCCGACGTGCTCCCGGCCAACTAATGGACCGGCCGTCGTGCCCAACCTGCTCGCCGTGCTGCGCAGAGCCCGTAGGTGCTACGCTCGCGCCGCCACGGCCACCACAACCGCATCGCCGCGCACACCCGAACGCCGACCGCCACCTCAAGCTCGTTTCCGGCGAGCTCCGGCCGCCCCAGCTGCTGCTGCTAGCTGCAACGGGCGCAGGTGAGCCCCAACTCCCCGTAGCCGCTCTCCGCCGTCCAAACGTTCGTCGGAACAGCGAGCCCGAGCCCTCCGCCGCGTCTGCTGCCGGCGGCGGCTTAACGCCGGCATGTTAGGCCTGTTGACCAGGGGTTTGACCTTCCCTGGGTCATTGACATGTGGGGCCAGCCCCTGCTAATTTCCTAATTTAGGTTTAACTAAAATAGGATTAGCCCCTGTGACACTGACACGCGGGCCCCACCGTCCGGGTTTGACCTGGACCGCCCAGTTGACTTGCTGACGTCACTGTGACGTAATGCTGACGCTATAAATCATTTTCTGGATTTATTCTTATTCAGGAAATTCCAAAAAGTCCTATAAACTTCTAAAAATCATAGAAAATAATCTATAGCTTAGAATGAAAAGATTTATATATGAAAAATGATCAGAAAAATCCAATCTATCCATCTGCACTGGTTTCATGCATGTTAGAGAAACTTAACCTTGCTGTTTAGGTCAAACATGTTAATGCACATATATGAACCCATAACTTGAGTTTGTATTTGAATCTTTGGTTCAAATAAGCTCAGACCCATCTGGTTGTAGTTGCATTAGCCCAACACACTCATATTTCCATGTCATGATCATGCATCATATTGTGCATTGCATTGATTGTGTTTCCTCTCTGTTGCCGGTATTTGTTCCCCCTCAGTAGACGTTGATCCGGCGATGAGATCGATGACACTGATGAAGAGCTATACTATCTTCAGAAGTGCCAGGCAAGCAAACCCCCTTGTTCATTCCGATACAATCCCACTCTCTCGCTCCTGCTCTCTTTTACTGCATTAGGACAACAATGATTCATCTGTTACATGCTGCGGTAGTTGAACCCCTTTCCTCTGCATGACCTGTCATTGCCACAGTAAATAGATGAAACCCACTAGCATGAGTAGGAGTTGTTTGAGCCCTGATGTGCCTACTCATTCATGCTTGTTGTCATGCCTGCTACTGCTTAGAGTTGAGTCAGGTCTGATTCATCGGGGATGAGTTGGAATGGTGATGAACATGTCCTACTGTGTGTGAGCTAAGTGTGTGAACACGAATTGGTAAAGGTAGCGGTGAGAGGCCATGTAGGATTACATGGTGGGTTGTCTCATTGCAGCCGTCCTCAGGAACTGAGTTCTGTGTTTGTGATCCATGAAACAGCTACTACCACGCATTGGAATGCTTAAGTGCCCCTCTCGACTTATTAATCAACCTGATCTCTGTCCAGGAGTTGCAACTAGTTTCTGGTGTTTGTAGGTAGTGTTAGTAGTCTACCAAGTGGTACCCGGTACAGGTGGGCTTGGGACAGACTAGGCACCGTGGCACGGTGTACCAAGCGTAGACCCATCCGTCGAGGTGGGCTTGGGAACCCTGCACACATCGTTTGGGGCCGTGAGCGACACCCCGGCCGGATCTCCTTGCGGATGGAACCCGAATAGGCGATAAACCTGGACGAGAGACTTGTGTGGTTAGTCAGGTCGTGGCCGACTCCCTCGCCAGGCTTCCGCTTGAAGGTTGCCGAGGTACACGACGTGTACATGGTGGTAAGTGGCGAGAGCGTGTGTGAAGAAGTACACCCCTGCAGGGTTAACATCATCTATTCGAATAGCCGTGTCCGCGGAAAAGGACTTCTGGGTTGCCTGTACAGTTCATAGACAAGTGAAAGTGGATACTCTAAAACTCGCAAGATAAGCGTGAGTACTATGGATGGCCTTCTCGTAGGGAGACGAGAGCGGATCCATAGTGGTGTATTGATATGGTGAATATGTGGACTCGTGTGCGCCACCTCAAAAGAGTTGCTTGCAGTCGTAGTTAGGATAGCCACCGAGTCAAAGCTGGCTTGCTGCAGTTAAACTCCACCACCCCCTTTGTTGATACCGATGCATACGTAGATAGTTCTGATGTAAGTCTTGCTGGGTACATTTGTACTCACGTTTGCTTATTTTATGTTTTGCAGAGAGACGTCAGTCTCGCTAGTAGTTCCGTGTGGACTTCGACGTTTAGCTTGATACCTCAGCTACGATCTTGTGCCCTCGGCGGGGTCTTGTAGATAGTCAGGCTTCTCAGCCTTTTTCATTTGTAGATGTCTGTACTTAGACATTTAAGCTTCCGCATGTGTTTGACTTGTATGCTCTGAATGTTGGGTCATAAGACCCATGTTTGTAATATCTCGCTCCTCGGAGCCTAATGAATAAATACTCTGAGTCATAGAGTCTTGTTGTGATGCCATGTTGTATTTGCACATATCGAGCATATTGTGTGTATGATTGAAATGCTTGGTATGTGTGGGATTCGACAACCTAGTTGTTTATCCTTGGTATCCTCTCTTATGGGGAAATGTAGTCTTGTGCTTCCATGAGCCATAGTAGTCCGCTACAGCCCGGTTCACCGGAGTCCTGCTAGCCCAGCACTACTGCTCCGGAACACTTGACTGGCCGGCATGTGATTCACTTCGTTCCTGTGTCTGTCCCTTCGGGGAAATGTCACGCGGTGACATCCGGAGTCCTGCCTAGCCTGCTACAGCCCGGTTCACCGGAGTCCTGTTAGCCCAGTGCTACAGCCCGGATTCGCACGCTGCTGACCGACATGCTCGATGTTGATTCATGTATGCCTGTCCCCGTAAGTTAGTGCCACTTTGGGTTCACGACTAGTCATGTCGGCCCGGGTTCTCTGTCATATGGATGCTAGCGACACTATCATATACGTGAGCCAAAAGACGCAAACGGTCCCGGGCCATGGTAAGGCGACACCCGTGGGAATACCGTGCGTGAGGCCACAAAGTGATATGAGGTGTTACCGGCTAGATCGATGTGACTTGGAATCGGGGTCCTGACAGCTTTGGTATCAGAGCCTGACTGCCTGTAGGATTACCAAGCCAAACTGGTCGAAGTTGAGTCTAGAAATGCTTTAGTTATATAAGGGAATTGATTGTGGAAGGGAACGTAAGGCTCTTTTTACTCCTTTACCTTATAGCCTTCTGATCTGAGTCATCCTCTTCTCTTCTATGGGGATTAAGAACTAGGCTTCTCATCTTTCTATCAGGATCACGTGTTTCTAATCCGTAGACTCGTAGGATTGTTGGTCTGAAGCCTCAGTTCAGTTTCTACTACTTCCATGTGTTGACAGTTGATCTCGGAACCTTGATATTGTGATTCTGAATGGTTATGCCACCATTTTTGCAGGATGTCTCCAATCCTTTGAGTATTTACAACCATTATGCTGTCCGAGTCATCCCAGGCTTCTAAATAATCTGATGCATTTGCAAATCCCTTCTTTCCATTCTCGATGTTCGTTTGGGCCAGATTAACCACACTAATCGTTGAGTTGAGGTACTCTGTTGCCTTGACATATATGTTGGAGCTATTATTATGACCCTAGGTGTCATAGAGGACCACTCAGTAGTCTAGCAATGCTTTGTATCCCCAGTGTGATGATTCTGGCCATTATTCTCGAAAGCATCCCGTGATGCCATTTAGTTAGTAGGTATTCTATTCCTGGGTTTGAACCCGAGATTCACTCCACTCACCTCCTGTTGATAGTATTTGCTAGCTCCCTTAAGATATTAGTAACCTTTGCGATAGTCCTCGAGGTCCGTGGTATCTCCTTCTTCCAAATACCATGAACTGCTTATGGCAGAAGTTCTCTTGAACCAAAAGATCACAACCAGAGTGCTCTTGACGAGTTCTCCATTTAAATTGTGAATCTGCCAGTCCTTACTCCTCTGCATGGGTTATCCGGAAGAAATATGTTGAATTTGTTCGACATACTAATTCATGCATCCACAACTCAGAAAAACATATGTTCCTTTGGGTTGTCCCTCTTTAGTTATTTTCTGGCCCTTGTCTATCAATTGATAGTCAGGAGTAATTGTGCATTTGTGTTATCGATGCCTATTATTCTTGTGGTCTGTCAAGCCATTCTAATCCGGAATGACTAGGAGAAACAAACTCCAGTACCCCGTCCATCTTTGGGATTGGGTCAAAGTAGTTGTATTCCGTAGATCAAATGCCTAACTAGCTTTTGTTCTGTTCTACCCTCGAGTATTACCCCCTTTATGTCGAGAATATCATAGGAATTGCACCACCTTTTGTGAATTCTTGACGCAGTGATACTCCTCGCCATCATCATTCATTTCTCGGTCCGGTGTTATTGTAACCGGAACACCGACAAGTGAATCGTGACGTGTGAAATCAATACTCCTAGCAACTCCGTTGCTTGGTAGTTGAAGGACAATAATTTCATCCTTAGCGTGTTGGTTACTGAATCACATCCTAAGGTTGATCGTGCTACCTAGTCCATTTTTCCTGGTGGACCCTTTGATCAGGAGTTAGGATTGTATCAATCCCTTTCTTGTTTGGTCACATCGTTTTGCCCTGAAAAGCAAGATTGTTCTTGAGCTTAGTAACATATCGGTGGTTCGTGATTTTCCGAATATCCTCTCGGAAGTTTTACCAGGTTGTCACCTGACCGCTATGTTGAGCTCACGATCAAGTTGGTTTTCCAATAAACCACTCTTTCTCCAAGGATCTGTGTTGGATACCCCTGAGCTAGTTGGTTAAGCCAAACAACAACTTGGAGAGTTGGAAGATAAAAGCTTGCCTGGCTTAGTTCATCTTAAGGGATACCTTGTATGTGTGTTGAAGAAAGATGTTATATTCATTGATTGATCCTCGTGATCAATTGTTGGATCTACTGTCTTGTCCAAACTTTGATTTGAGTATGGGCTATCATCAAATCAAATCAGAACCAGTGATGTTCGTAATGTTGTCTTACTCGTGGTTAATCCTTTGAGCATACACCATTACATCCTTTGGTCTGATCAATGCTATCACCGTGTTCACATGTTGGTGGAAGTCCAGTGATATGGAAATTCCGATGAGTTGCTGTTGAGCCCATCAGCAGCATTTTGTCTCCCCCATGATTCATGTTGAATATCAACCTAGTGTTGAAAACTTTGTAACCATTGCCTTCATGTTGCATTCATGAGGTATATGTTTGGTGCAAGAAGTGGCTTTCTCCAAGTTCACGTGCATTAGGTGCCAGTTGCCGTCGTGAATTCGAGAAAGTTAGTTTTGTTTCCTCTGGAATCATCCCAAGTCAGTCATGCACGAGCGAAGTATACCATGGCTTGAGAGATTAGCTACCTCCATCCCATCGGTATTTCCTAGCACACCAAGCCACTGATTGATTTGTTCAAAGAAAAGAAGTTCATGCGCTACTCCTGAAGGGCCCGGATGGACATGCACAAGACTTCGTTATTTCAATGATGGTTCCCAACCAGAGCTCGGTAGTGTTCTGTTGTAAGACTACCATGTGGTCATGCTTGTCTGGGACAGAGTGTTCACAGGTTGTAGCAGAACCAGCTCATGTTCTGGAGTTTGCTATCGTAGCTCATCTCCCGAGAATCTCGCAACATCATCTCGTCGGGTTGTGTTGCAAAATTTCTTTCCAGACACGTTGTCTGAAATATCCTGTTACCAACCAGATCTGAATCTCAGGCAGATATGATGGTTGGAACATACTCCAAGAACTATAATGTTGGTCTCTTTGTAACCGGTAAAGTGGATGTCGTGGCCGACACACCTAGCCGGAAGATCTATCATTGTAGTATCTTGGTTGAGCTATTTAACCATCTTCTCCATGAGGATTTAGTGCAACTTATTCTAGAAGTTGATCCTCAGGGGTCCTTGTGCTCTCGGTTTCCTTGATTATGCTAGAACCATTCAACGGTGGAATCACTCTCGTTGAGTTATCCCCAGTTACCAGAATCATACCCAGCATTTGCATTTTGTTCCCAGCTTGCACCTCAGTAATTACTATTTAGGATCATCTTCAAAAGTGGTCCTACTATGGGTCCCATCCATCCCCGATGATAAGCAAAATCATCCATGGTGTTGTCTTCAACAAGGTAGTCCACATCATTCCTTCTGGTATGAGTATGCCATTCTTTCGAATTCATTCACACGATCGTTTGTGATTGCCTTAGGCTGGTTTAAAGAGTTTCAACGATCTTTGTATCGAAAGTAATTCTTTTTGCCACTTAAGGGAATAATTCTACGAGTCACCTTTCCTAAGGTGCCCCGTTATGGAGTCATGGCAATTAACTCCTCGCTGCTTTGGAACCCATGCACCATATCATCTAAGCGTGGGATTGTTGCCCGCCAAATCAAACCTCATTGTTTGTTCTTCCATCCCTCTCGATGTGTTTTGTGTCTCAACTCGAGATGTTCCAACATCTCATTCTGCGAGTTGATCTTGTATAGCTCGATCTTCGCAAAGATCAATCCTGTAGAGTTCCCTCTCTTCCGTCATCATAGTTGGATGAAGCTCTCGAAAGAAAAGATGTCAAGATCAAAATGATGCAATGAATCAATATCTTCGAGAAGAACAATTGGATCGTGAAGATTATGTTAGTTCGCGTTCCCCTTTCATCTTACCCTACGCTTGAATCTCGGGACGAGATTCTTGTTTAGTGGGGGTGAGTTGTCACATCCCTAGCTTCTGACATTGCACTAGGCTAACTTCATGTGTGCATCATGTTTAAACTTTGAAAGAAACTTGAAATGGGGATTGCCTAAACCCTAGCATTAAAGGAATTCACTAGGTTCAACCAAAATATTTCCAGTAAATCCAAATGGCGTTCAAAAATGTTCATCATTCTTGGAAAATGCTGGAAACAGTAACCAGAAGTGATGCACATCTTTCCATGACATATTTGGGCTCTGGATTAAATCATACTCTATTTGCATTTGGGCATTTAAATGCTATTAAATATTTCAAATGTCCAAATAATCATAAACTTAAATGTTTACTGTTGGATATATTCCAAACAGTGGGCTTGAGAAAGTTTCATGATTTTGAGTGTGCCTAAGTATTTTTAATAAAGCCCTAAAACTACAGAAGAAATAGAAAAACAGAAAGGAATTGGAAAAGGAGAGAGAGAGAGAGAGAAAACCCACCTGGGCTTACCTCCTGCAGCCCACCTGGCGGCCCAACTGTGCAGCCCAGCCCACCACCGCAGCTCCTGTCGTCTTCCTCCTCAGGCCAGTAGGCAGGGCGTGTGCCCGACGCGCGCGCGCACGCGTCGAGCCACCTCCTGCTTCCCCGGGGCGCCTTGAGCCTTCCGTAGCGCCACGCCACCCCCCAGAACCGTTCGGATCGATCTCTCCCTCCCTCGCTCTCCCCCTCGCCCGTTCCCCGCCATGGTCGAAGCCTCCATGGACGCGCCGCCGTACCCCGCGCCCACAACCACTGCCTCACCTCCCTGACGCATCCCAGAGCTCTGCCTCGACCTACTCCTCCTCCTCACTGCGCCAAGTGTGCCGGGAAGCTCCGTTTCGTCTTCACCGTCGTTGTCTTCAACCTGCGGCTGCCGAGATCGCCTCTGCCGCCCCGTTTGCTCCGGTCATCCCCCGAGCTCGCCGTCCACCCCACGACGATCACCGTGAGCTTCTGCCCATCCTCCCCCTCTCCGTCCGCTCTACCGCGCACCGTAGCGACCACACCGCGCTCACCCGCACGCGCCACCGCCTGCTCTCGTCGCCGACGTGCTCCCGGCCAACTAATGGACCGGCCGTCGTGCCCAACCTGCTCGCCGTGTTGCGCAGAGCCCGTAGGTGCTACGCTCGCGCCGCCACGGCCACCACAACCGCATCACCGCGCACACCCGAACACCGACCGCCACCTCAAGCTCGTTTCCGGCGAGCTCCGGCCGCCCCAGCTGCTGCTGCTAGCTGCAACGGGCGCAGGTGAGCCCCAACTCCCCGTAGCCGCTCTCCGCCGTCCAAACGTTCGTCGGAACAGCGAGCCTGAGCCCTCCGCCGCGTCTGCTGCCGGCGGCGGCTTAACGCCGGCATGTTAGGCCTGTTGACCAGGGGTTTGACCTTCCCTGGGTCATTGACATGGGGGCCAGCCCCTGCTAATTTCCTAATTTAGGTTTAACTAAAATAGGATTAGCCCCTGTGACACTGACACGCGGGCCCCACCATCTGGGTTTGACCTGGACCGCCCAGTTGACTTGCTGACGTCACTGTGACGTAATGCTGACGCTATAAATCATTTTCTGGATTTATTCTTATTCAGGAAATTCCAAAAAATCCTATAAACTTCTAAAAATCATAGAAAATAATCTATAGCTTAGAATGAAAAGATTTATATATGAAAAATGATCAGAAAAATCCAATCTATCCATCTGCACTGGTTTCATGCATGTTAGAGAAACTTAACCTTGCTGTTTAGGTCAAACATGTTAATGCACATATATGAACCCATAACTTGAGTTTGTATTTGAATCTTTGGTTCAAATAAGCTCAGACCCATCTGGTTGTAGTTGCATTAGCCCAACACACTCATATTTCCATGTCATGATCATGCATCATATTGTGCATTGCATTGATTGTGTTTCCTCTCTGTTGCCGGTATTTGTTCCCCCTCAGTAGACGTTGATCCGGCGATGAGATCGATGACACTGATGAAGAGCTATACTATCTTCAGAAGTGCCAGGCAAGCAAACCCCCTTGTTCATTCCGATACAATCCCACTCTCTCGCTCCTGCTCTCTTTTACTGCATTAGGACAACAACGATTCATCTGTTACATGCTGCGGTAGTTGAACCCCTTTCCTCTGCATGACCTGTCATTGCCACAGTAAATAGATGAAACCCACTAGCATGAGTAGGAGTTGTTTGAGCCCTGATGTGCCTACTCATTCATGCTTGTTGTCATGCCTGCTACTGCTTAGAGTTGAGTCAGGTCTGATTCATCGGGGATGAGTTGGAATGGTGATGAACATGTCCTACTGTGTGTGAGCTAAGTGTGTGAACACGAATTGGTAAAGGTAGCGGTGATAGGCCATGTAGGAGTACATGGTGGGTTGTCTCATTGCAGCCGTCCTCAGGAACTGAGTTCTGTGTTTGTGATCCATGAAACAGCTACTACCACGCATTGGAATGCTTAAGTGCCCCTCTCGACTTATTAATCAACCTGATCTCTGTCCAGGAGTTGCAACTAGTTTCTGGTGTTTGTAGGTAGTGTTAGTAGTCTACCAAGTGGTACCCGGTACAGGTGGGCTTGGGACAGACTAGGCACCGTGGCACGGTGTACCAAGCGTAGACCCATCCATCGAGGTGGGCTTGGGAACCCTGCACACATCGTTTGGGGCCGTGAGCGACACCCCGACCGGATCTCCTTGCGGATGGAACCCGAATAGGCGATAAACCTGGACGAGAGACTTGTGTGGTTAGTCAGGTCGTGGCCGACTCCCTCGCCAGGCTTCCGCTTGAAGGTTGCCGAGGTACACGACGTGTACATGGTGGTAAGTGGCGAGAGCGTGTGTGAAGAAGTACACCCCTGCAGGGTTAACATCATCTATTCGAATAGCCGTGTCCGCGGAAAAGGACTTCTGGGTTGCCTGTACAGTTCATAGACAAGTGAAAGTGGATACTCTAAAACTCGCAAGATAAGCGTGAGTAGTATGGATGGCCTTCTCGTAGGGAGACGAGAGCGGATCCATAGTGGTGTATTGATATGGTGAATATGTGGACTCGTGTGCGCCACCTCAAAAGAGTTGCTTGCAGTCGTAGTTAGGATAGGCACCGAGTCAAAGCTGGCTTGCTGCAGTTAAACTCCACCACCCCCTTTGTTGATACCGATGCATATGTAGATAGTTCTGATGTAAGTCTTGCTGGGTACATTTGTACTCATGTTTGCTTATTTTATGTTTTGCAGAGAGACGTCAGTCTCGCTAGTAGTTCCGTGTGGACTTCGACGTTTAGCTTGATACCTCAGCTACGATCTTGTGCCCTCGGCGGGGTCTTGTAGATAGTCAGGCTTCTCAGCCTTTTTCATTTGTAGATGTCTGTACTCAGACATGTTAAGCTTCCACATGTGTTTGACTTGTATGCTCTGAATGTTGGGTCATAAGACCCATGTTTGTAATATCTCGCTCCTCGGAGCCTAATGAATAAATACTCTGAGTCGTAGAGTCTTGTTGTGATGCCATGTTGTATTTGCACATATCGAGCATATTGTGTGTATGATTGAAATGCTTGGTATGTGTGGGATCCGACAACCTAGTTGTTTATCCTTGGTGGCCTCTCTTATGGGGAAATGTAGTCTTGTGCTTCCATGAGCCATAGTAGTCCGCTACAGCCCGGTTCACCGGAGTCCTGCTAGCCCAGCACTACTGCTCCGGAACACTTGACTGGCCGGCATGTGATTCACTTCGTTCCTGTGTCTGTCCCTTCGGGGAAATGTCACGCGGTGACATCCGGAGTCCTGCCTAGCCTGCTACAGCCCGGTTCACCGGAGTCCTGTTAGCCCAGTGCTACAGCCCGGATTCGCACGCTGCTGACCGACATGCTCGATGTTGATTCATGTATGCCTGTCCCCGTAAGTTAGTGCCACTTTGGGTTCACGACTAGTCATGTCGGCCCGGGTTCTCTGTCATATGGATGCTAGCGACACTATCATATACGTGAGCCAAAAGACGCAAACGGTCCCGGGCCATGGTAAGGCGACACCCGTGGGAATACCGTGCGTGAGGCCGCAAAGTGATATGAGGTGTTACTGGCTAGATCGATGTGACTTGGAATCGGGGTCCTGACAAAAGAGTTATCCGAAGCGTCGACTACTCCCACAATTCGATGACGAGGCCCTTGAGCCAATACCGTCAAGATATAATCGTACTAATGAACCAGACCGACCACCACATGGGCGGGACAAAGCGGCTGCTTACGCCGAACACCAGCCCGCACCACCTCACCGTCGAGGCAAAGAGGTAGCGGCTCCGGGCTACACCTACGACTTATGCCAGGACCTGGACAATAGAGCCGGTCAGGCTAAATCAATCCATGGATCAAGGGGGCGTGCCCCAACGCGAGATGACGGTCATCAAGCTTGGCGCGATAAGCATAACCTCACCCGGGCTAAAAATCGAACACAGATGTAATCCGAACTCCGTCGTGACATTGCCCGATACAGAGGCGCCGCACACCCCTTATGCTTTATCGATGAGGTAATGCAGCACCAGTTTCCAGAAGGTTTCAAACGCGTTAACATTGAATCATTCAATGGAACGACAGATCCTGCGGTATGGATTGAGGATTTTCTTCTCTATATTCACATGGCTCACGACGATCTCCACGCCATCAAATACCTCCCCCTAAAGCTAAAGGGACCAGCACGGCACTGGTTAAACAGCCTCCCAGAGAACTCCATTGGTAGCTGGGAAGATTTGCAGGATGCCTTTTGAGACAACTTCCAAGGTAGCTATGTCCAGCCTCCGGATGCCGATGACCTTCATCATATAGTCCAGCAACCCGGAGAGTCAGCCCGCAAACTCTGGACTAGGTTCTTAATTAAAAATAACCAAATCATCGACTGTCTGGACGCTGAAGCCCTCGCGGCCTTTAAACATAGCGTACGCGATGAATGGCTCGCCCGACACCTCGGTCAGGAAAAGCCAAAGTCCATGGCAGCTCTTACTGCACTCATGACCAGCTTCTGTGCGGGAGAAGACATCTGGTTGGCTCGTAGAAGCAACAGTACCAGCGACCTTGGCACCTCCGGAGCTAGAGATGGCAATGGCAGGCCACGACGCAACAAACATAAGCGTCGAAACAACAACGACTGAAGACACAGCGGTTAACGCCGGATTCAGTGGCTCTAAATCCGATCTGGGGAAGAAGCCATTCGAAGGAAATAAAGATGGTCCTTCTAACTTGGAAAAAATACTCGATCAACCTTGCCAGATTCATGGCACCCCTGACAAGTCTGCCAATCATTCCAACAGAAACTGTTGGGTCTTCAAACAGGCCGGTAAGTTAAATACCGAACACAAGGGGAAAGGGCCGCCAAGCGAGGACGATGATGAGCCCCGCCCAACTAACACATGGGGACAGAAGAAATTTCCTCCTGAGGTGAAAATAGTGAATATGATATATGTCACGCATATCCCCAAGAGGGAGCGCAAGCGCGCACTAAGGGACGTCTACGCCATAGAGCCTGTTGCCCCTAAATTCAACCCGTGGTCGGCTTGTCCAATCACCTTCGATCATAGGGACCACCCGACCAGTATCCGTCATGGAGGTTCGGTAGCCCTGGTCCTCGATCCAATTATCGACGGATATCATCTCACTCGAGTCCTTATGGACGGCGACACCAGCCTTAACCTGATCTATCAAGACACTGTCCGTAAAATGGGTATTGATCCGTCAAGAATCAAGCCTAGTAACACCACCTTTAAAGGAGTGATACCCGGTGTAGAAGCCGACTGCATGGGTTCATTAACATTGGAACTAGTCTTCGGTTCACCGGACAACTTCCAAAGTGAAGACTTGATCTTCGACATCATCCCCTTCCGCAGTAGTTATCACACACTGCTCGGACGTACCGCCTTCGCCCGCTTCAATGCAGTCCCGCATTATGCTTACTTAAAGCTCAAAATGCCTGGACCCCGCGGCGTTATCACAGTCAATGGAAACTTGGAGTGCTCCCTCCGTACTGAGGAGCACACCATGGCCCTTGCAGCCGAGGTACAGAGCGGCCTCATCAAGCCAAATAAATTATCGGCCATGAAGGACCTGGACACCATTAAGCGAGTCCGACCAACTCTGCAGAATGACAGCTGCGTCAATCTAGAGCTAGACTAGCAGTTTTGCCTCCATCGATTGCCCCACACAACTGCGGCATATGTATCGCACGTGCATAGTTACACACTCAAAATAGCCTGGGCAACGACGGAGGCACACTGCGGACAAGGTCTATAGTGCGGCTCGACCCTATTTGACCTTAACCTTTCTTCTTCGATCTTTTTTTCCATACCACAGGTGCATTAAAACCTGGCTATTCTATGGTCGTGCAAGGCCTCTTTACGGGCCCCTTTCGTATAAACGACCGTGGACTGCTCGTCTCAAAGGATTTTTCTACTAAGGCGACAGCGGCGCAGACGTGCGGCAGGGCGTCAATGGAATCTTCAAGAATACCTTTTTTTCGGCCCTGTATACAGCTTCTCCTTGTGTACAAAACCTCTGCATGTAAAATAGCCTTGATCTTTATGGCAGTATCTGTAATAGCACATTTTAAAGTATCAATCAGATTACAATGGAAAAAGTTCTTCACCAACACCTATTCGGTATTGGTTTCTTTCATAAATCTGTATTCCTTCTTTGCGTCGGATTGCCATATATACTTTGGTACGGCTTAAATGCCAGGGGCTCTATTTGGCCACACATATTTTCAAAAAAAGAAAAGTCCGAACACTTTTAGAGTATACTTCGGCGTCCCGAATATTGCATTATATGCATCAGCTCTGAATCATGTCTTTGGTCAATAGTTGGGTTGCCCGGCTCCTGTGGTTACTACCTTACGTTCCGCTTGTTCGGCTATGGTAGTAAAGGGAGAACTACTGCGATTGTGTTTCTGGTTCGTCCGGTCCAACACCGCAGTAGAGAAAGCCAAAAACTGACTGTCATGATACGGCGCGAGCTGGTCGGCGATTCGGTGACTTGCTATAAATCTCTTGCGATTTCTTCCGTATTATACGAAGGACTGGCCTTCGTCCAGTCACGCGTCTAAGGCATCCCAGTTCGGATAGCCGCATACGCACTAGGGGCTAGTACTAGTCCCACCGTCAAACTCCTATGGCTAAGTGAAAGTGATAAAGCCGCATAGTCTGATTGTCTGGTTCGCTGCGCAGACACCTCCTTCACGGACCAAGATGTTGGGTCAAGTGTGATCGTGCGCTATTCCGAACACCCCCGTAGCATCTACGTGGGGGCTGAAGCCGATGACTAGCAAACTCTCAAGATTAAAAAACAGCCGGACAGGAGGAAATTAATTTCAGATAAATGCATACATAAATTACAGGCCTTGGTTCATAACACAAAGTCTTGATAAATATATTACATTCACTCAAACATGATATCCTTTGAGCATTGATCCTCTACTATTCAGGCACCCACCAAGACGTCGTCGAAATACCGCTCCAGCTTGCGGTGGTCCTTGCCTTCGGGTGGGCCCTCGGTCGCCACGACGGTGGCCTTCATCTTCGCCCACTGCATCTTCACACGGGCAAAGGCCATCCGCACACCCTCTATGCACGCCGAGCGCTTTACAGCTTCAACTCGGGGCAGTGCGTCGGCGAGCCGCTTCACCAGGCCGAAGTAGTAGCTAGGAATGGGTTCAGCTGGCCAAAGCCGTACTATGACATCCTTCATGGCCAAGCCGGACATCCTATGCAGCTCCGCCAGTTGCATCATCTGGTTGTTCAATAGCGCCGGACGCTCCGGCGCCAGGAACTATGACCAGAAGAGCTTCTCCATCGTGTTCCCCTCTTGGGCCCGGAAGAACTGCGCGGCATCGGCAACACTCCTCGGAAGATCCACAAAGGTGTCTAGAGAACTCCATAGTCGAGTGAGCAAGGCATATCTTTGACCGCCAAATATTGTCTGCAAAAGAAAGGGCTTACCAGCCGCTATCTGTTCGGCCTGCCGGATCTCCTCCCGAGCCACCCGGGACTCATTCCGCGCCTCTTTGACCTCTTGGAGGGCCTTGGAGAGATCGGTTTCTTGGGCCGTATTCTTCTCCTCCAGGGTCTCGCACTTGCCGGCGGTGTCCTTCAGCTCTAGCTCCACCTCGGCCACCCTCTCCTCGTACTGGCGGCGGGTGACCTGTTCGGTCTTTAAATCCGTAGCCGCTTTATTAGTGGCCGCTTTGCTCACCTTCGCCTGCTCCTTGGCTTGGGCAAGGGTGCTCTTGAGGGTCTCTACCTCGGCCACGCTACCTGCAATCATAATCATAGCAGTGCATGAGCTTCAACTCTGAATACTACTTCAGGCATATAAGAGCTCTTTTAAACATACCTTGCGCCTCATCGAACCATTTGTTAATGCGGTCGATATCATCATCAGCCAGCTTCAGCTTCTGCTTGAGTTCAGAAACTTCAGCGGCCTAGGCGGTTGTCGCCAATAAGGAAGCCTATCAGAAAATAGAAATGTACGTCACCTTTTCCGAATGCTATGTGATCCTCTGTTCGGCTTTTTCCAAAATCGAACACAGTCTCACGGGCTACTATCTATATACAAGCATATTTCCTTCATATGAAAAATGTCTAAGAGTATTACGTCGCATACCTCGAAGCCTGTTAGCAGGCTGGTGAAGGCTTCGTTCAGCCCGCTCTTGGCGGACTGAACCTTCTCAACCACCACACCCATCAGGGTGCGGTGCTCCTCCATGACGGAAGCACGTCGTAGTGCCTCCACCAGAGCGTTCGGCGCCTCCGGATTAGTGGAGGTCGCCGCCGGAGTTGGTGCTCCCCCCTCCTTTGAAGGGGGTTGCTCGCTCGATTCTGGAGCCATATGGGTCTCCAGAATAGTGTTCGGCTGGGGGCCGGACTGGTCAGGGCCCCCACCGTCGGTCTCCATGGGGGTTGCACCCCCCATGTTCTCGGCAGCCGAGGCCTCACCCCCAGGCGCCGTGTTGGCAGCCTCCCTCACCTCTCCGTGGCTTGGAGAGGCCCTTCGAGACAACACCTCGGTGTCATCCGTGAGGGTTGGCGGAGAGGCTTGCGGAGGCGTCTTGCTCTCCACCATCTCTGGTGCCAGAGAGTTCCCCTCAGATAGCGATGGTTGGGGGAGGTCGCGGGCAGGACTGAAATACACACAACACAATATGTTATATTAAAACAATAAAAGACCGGATATCAGTAAAGTATCATTTGATACTTATGATGTGGCCAGGGGCTTTGCCCTGGGCGCCTCTTGGGGGTGTGTTCGGCATCCATATCCGAACCATTTGAGAGGGTTATCCTCTCCCTCTTGGACGCCCCCTCCTTCGGGTGTGTGGAGGCTGCCCTTTTCTTTTTCCTCCCCTTGAGGGGAGAGTCACTTTCCGCCTCCTCCTCCTCTTCATCTTCATCTCCCTCGTGGGAGGAGGGGACATCGGTCTCTCTGGACACTGTGTCCGAAGTACCTTTAAAGCGGAGGCCACCCTTAGCCTCCTTGCTCTTCTTCTTGGCCTTCTTCTCCGGCGCCTAATAGGGCACCGGAACCAACATCTTCATGCGCTGGGGTGTGGCCGGATCTTCAGGTAGCGGTACCGGACAGTTGATCCGCTCCTCCTTCACTGTCCAGCCCTGTGAGAGGGATAGAAAACTCATTATGCCTAAGAATTTATGGACCAAGGTGTATGTTCGAATAAAACACTTACCGGAGTGGCCGGATTAGCACTGTAGAGGCCGATGTCTTCGGTCTTCTTTGGCCACGTCTTCTGGGCCTTGAAGAGCAGCTTCCAGATCTCTTCATGTGTTGTGCCGAAGAAGCGCTGCAGGGTCCGGGGACCTTCTAGATTGAACTCCCGCATATGGAGAGGCCGGAGTTGGCAGGGGAGGATCCGGCGGAAGAGCATCACCTGAATCACGTCAGTGAGACTGGTGTTCTTGCTTATCATGTTTTTGATACGCTTCTGCAGTGTCATCACTTCCGCGGTCGACCCCCAGTCCAGACCCTTGTTGGTCCATGACGCGAGCTGCATAGGGGGTCTGGATCTAACCTCAGGAGTGGCCGCCCATCTGGTGCCGCGAGGTTCGGTGATCTAGAACCACCCCTGCTGCCACACCATGAAGGTCTCCACAAAGGCCCATTTAGGCCAAGTGGTGTTGGGGAGCTTGCTCACCATGGCGCCGCCGCAGTCCGCATGCTGCCCGTCGACTACCTTCGGCTTCACATTGAAGACTTTTAGCCATAGGCCGAAGTGTGGGGGGATGCAGAGTAGCGCCTCGCACACGATGATAAACGCTGAGATGTGGAGGAAAGAATTTGGGGCTAGATCATGGAAATCTAGCCCGTAGTAGAACATGAGGCCGCAGACAAAGGGGTAGAGGGGAAACCTTAGTCCGCGGAGAAAGTGAGGGATGAATACAACCCTTTCGCCGGCCTCTAGGGTGGGGATAACTTGCTCCATGGTAGGGAGCCTGTGTGCGATCTCCGCAGACAGGTACCCCGCCTCCCGGAGCTCCTTGACATCCTTCTCTGTGACGGAGGAGGCCTCCCACTTGCTTTTCGAGCCCGATCCGGACATGGCTGGAGAGGTTGGTGGCGGTGGGAAAGATTGAAACTTGGACGCCGGTGCTTGAGGATGGGAGAGCGGGAGAAGGAAGAAGGCGTGGGGATGAAAAAAGGGATCTTTATGCACTTATATAGGCAGTGAATATCAAGCCCCCCCTCAAGCCTTAAAACTCGCCTGTTCCCAAGGAGTCATCTGAACGGCACGGTTGGATTACCCAAACCCGTATTGATGACGATCCCGCGATAAGCGGACACAATCTTTGTTTTGACAGGACGTGACAATAGAGGCCGCGCCTCGAAACACGAAGCAGAGGCAGAAAACCATTCAAAATGTTAAAGGAGCCAGACGTGGCATTTCACTGAAAAAGTTGTCAGTTAACATACATTATTTTGATTAAATATTTCGCTTTCGTGGTTGAGGGTTGTGACTGTAATGCAGAGCCGGATACAGTTCTATTATTCAGAAGATTGCTTTGAAGTATCCGGGAGGAGGAACCCGCCTTGCAATGCTGAAGACAATCCGCGTGCCGAACATATCGTCATTGAAGACTGGTTCAGGGGTACTGTGGGAGTCCTAGATTAGGGGTCCTCCGATGTCTGGGCTATGTGATATGGGCCGGACTGATGAGCCGTGAAGATACAAGGTAGAAGGCCTTCCCCCGTGTCCGGATAGGACTCTCCTATGCGTGGATGGCAAGATTGGTGTCCAGATATGTAATTTCCTTCTTCTGCACGCCGACTCTGTACAACCGTAGTCTCCTCTGGTGTCTACATAAACCGGAGGGTTTAGTACGTAGAGATCATCAGAATTCACATAGGCTAGACATCCAGGGTTTAGCCATTACGATCTCGAGGTAGATCAACTCTTGTAACCCGTATACTCATCAAAGTCAATCAAGCAGGAAGTAGGGTTTTACCTCCATTAAGAGGGCCCGAACCTGGGTAAACATCGTGTCCCCTTTGTCTCCTGTTACCTTCGATCCTCAGATGCACAGTTCGGGGCCCCCAACCCGAGATCGGCCGGTTTTGACACCGACAATGACCATTCTGATTTCCATTCTACCAACCATAGCTTGCACACTTTTCAACAGCTCAATTAGATTGTTGTTCCTTCTTTCTTCAAACATGCGCATAATTTGTTCAGTGGAGGGCGGATGTGGTGGTGGAGGCGGCGGTGGAGAATACGGCTCGGTGGAATGCCCTGCCTGTCTTGCTGAGCGACGAACAGGGAGATCCTCACAAGCATGACTGCTATTGCCTCCCCGTGTCATCATATTGTTAATTTTTCCCAATATAAAGCAACCGCGATGAGCAACATCCAATAATGGGAAGAAAAGCAAGCGACAAACCTGAAAGGAAAACAGCGAGAAACAAAGCGAATAATTAAAAGTTCCAACATAATTATACATAGACTCATACATGAAAGATAAACATCAGGACGGGTTCGACTAGTCTCATACATAAAATGAAACTTCATGACTCGTACGACTACATCCGTACATCAACATGACAACTGCGGATACTGAGACGCTCTAGTGCTCTGCCGGTCCTGCTGGGTCCTCTCCTGAACCAGACTCCGATCCCAAACTGACGATGTTAACCGAGACCTCCGGGTTAAAAGTAACACGATGGTGCTGCCTCGAGGGCTCTCCCTCAGGGGCAGGTGTGGGATGATGCTGGAGCATAGGGGCTGCGGGGGTAGCAAGAAGGGAAGCCCATCCAGACACGGAAGAAAGCCTTCTATCTTGTATCTTAGCGGCCCATTAGTCTGGCCCATGTCACATAGCTCGACCATCCGAGGACCCCTTAATCTAGGACTCCCTCAGTAGCCCCCGTACTTGCCTTCAATGACGACGTAGTATCCGGCTTTATGTCTTCGGCTTTGCAAGGCAGGTTCTCCGTTGTACTTTGGATTGACGATAGTTCGGCTACACATTAAATACCATTTCTTTACTGCCGTCGCCTCGGCTTCCACGTGTCAAACGGATGTGAACAGTCTAGGTGTTTTTACAAATAACCCCTCGACCAGGCGGGAAAGGCGCCTATTTAAAGAGATTAGATCTCAGAGACCATTCCACACCACGCGGAAATCCTTAGAACTCGCCATAGGAAATCACCCAAACATGGCCAGCTCTCCTAGCTCTTCCTCGCACCCCAATGACCCTCAAAAAGGTGACTGGAAAGTTGTTCGGTATCCCACGCCCATCTGAGCAAACTTCAGACGCAGGGGTACCTTCCTCCCGCGGATCTAATCTCCGTTCGGGCTGGATTAACTTCCATCGACGGCGAAGCCCTGGCGGAGAATTTCCCCAATCCT
The DNA here is from genome assembly GCF_002575655.3 of Aegilops tauschii subsp. strangulata. Taxonomy (NCBI): domain Eukaryota; kingdom Viridiplantae; phylum Streptophyta; class Magnoliopsida; order Poales; family Poaceae; genus Aegilops; species Aegilops tauschii. Next base: position 258,920,672 of record NC_053037.3, read on the forward strand.
TCTAAAGAGGAGCGGGTGTGCTTCGTTTCCTTCCTCTTGAGAGGCATAGGATTTCCTATTACGGCCTTCAACTGCACAATCTGACGCCGGGCTCCATCCTGCATACCGCGGGCTTCGTTGCTCTTTGCGAGCTGTTCCTGGGCTGCGAGGCTCATTTCGAGCTATGACGGAAAGTTTTCTGCCTCGTCCCCCGCTCCCAAAAGGGATCTATATTCGAGGTGAGCGGCGCTGAAGTATGGCGCATAGCCGGGACTGGATACCCGTCCGGCACTCCGAAGAAGGCATCCGAAGAGTGGCCCTCGGAGTGGTTTTATATTGAAGACGTCATTCTTCCGGACCCAATCCGGCGTGGTCTTCCCGAATTCTCCAGTGCTCGTTTAAAGAAGCGCACCAGCTGGCGTCCCCGAAGCCTCGAAGAAGAAGATAGTGTGGGGGTTTCGAGACTAGCAAGCAAGATCAGAGTACTCGCCAACTCCGGGCTGTCTATAATTGAGGTAATGGAAATTTCCATAACCCGATGTGTTCAGCCGCTCCAATCTAGAGGTCTTCCCATGTGGAATTATAATGGGGATGACGATGCGTCCCATTGTCTGCGCAAAGGTCCAGACAATTTTGCCGCCCTGGCGACCATCTTAGCTGACCTGTACAAAGGGGAGAAGGAAGACTTCGCTGATTTGACATGTCGGGAAGGCTTTTCCATGTGCAACCCCATCCCCTGGGTGAGTTTTTCGATTATTGGCCTTACTCAACCTTTTTCCAGAGTTTATGCTAATCTTCAGCCAGCTACTTTTAATAGGAATGGAGAAAGGTTGTCGAGGGGATCTACAGCCCCGCTCTGCAGCCAGAGGACCATGTTCGAGACCTGGATCCCGGATATGAAGAAGGTCCAGATATATTTATAGAACTCAAGGAGGGAGTCTTTTATCAGAAAAGCTACGATGGCACGGAAGTGGCGATTATAGCCGACTAGCCCGGCCTTCTCCCCTCCTCTCATGTAAGTACCCAGGAGATGTCTCCTCCAAAAGAGTTTTCCCATTGCGCCTCACCCACCGCACTGTCTCATGCTCCGAAGGAGCGGCGCTCGTCTCGCCGAGCTGTATCAAAGGTGTCTTCTAAGAAGGCGACACCTGCGCAGGGCGAGTCGTTGAAAAGAAAGGCCAACGGTGATACTACCGAGCCTCCGCTTTCACGAAAGAGGTATAGTTTTTAACACGCACCCGGTGGACAGACCGAATTGTGACGTTTTTCGTTGGGCCATTTTGTAGGAAGAGCATACGCCGGACTATATCCGGGGACCTCACCGGTCGTGCATCGACCAATCCGGCCCTGGACCCTGCCATAAGGACTAGGGTTGATACGGGTAAATGTCAGATTGTCATCTCCAAGAGGACTCGGAGAATGTATCCGTCACCAATTCCGAAGTGGAGAGCGCGATGAATCATCGGCAGTGGAAAGAGGCCATGCGTGACCCAAGTTTCACCGAAGAGGCATTCAATGCCCTCAGCTCAGCGGATGCATATATCCGAGCTACTCGGGATGGACTTGCCAGAGCCACTCACCAACTTTCAAAAGATATGCGGGTAAGAACTTAGTGTGGATTCAATAATCATATGCCAGTAGCCCCCGAGACTTGAAGCAGTTGACCCAACTGATTTAAGGGTCGTTTAATGTTATCAGGTACTCACGGCAAAAAATAACACGCTGTCTCAGGAGCTTGAAGAATGTCGGACCAAGCTAACTGTTTCCACTACCGAACTGGAAAAATTTGAAGAAATCCAAGAAGGCTCCGGATGGTAAGCACAACAATGTCCGGAAAATACGATTCTGCACCGACAATGATTTTTGAATATTCATTGTTTTGTTTACGGCAGCAGGATCGACAGATCAGTTGGAGGAGAGGCTAAAGGCCGCTCAGGCGGACAAGCAACATGCCGAAGGGCAAGAAGCTGCTGGTCAACGTGTATTAATATGGAACATTAATGAGAAGAACAAACTGTTGGGGATCGTAGCAGAATTTTAAAATTTCCTACGCATCACCAAGATCCATCGATGGAGTATACTAGCAACGAGGGGAAAGGAGTGCATCTACATACCCTTGTAGATCGCGAGCGGAAGCGTTCCAATGAACGAGGTTGTCGGAGTCGTACTCGCCGTGATCCAAATCACCGATGACCGAGTGCCGAACGGACGGCACCTCCGCGTTCAACACACGTACGGAGCAGCGACGTCACCTCCTTCTTGATCCAGCAAGGGGGAAGGAGAGGTTGATGGAGATCCAGCAGCACGACGGCGTGGTGGTGGATGTAGCGGGATCTCGGCAGGGCTTCGCCGAGCTTCTGCGAGAGGGAGAGGTGTTGCAGGGGAGGAGGGAGGCGCCAAAGGCTGTAGTATTGCTGCCCTCCCTCCCCCCTTTATATAGGCCCCCTGGGAGGGGGGGGGCGCCGGCCAAGACCCATCTGCATGGGGGGCGGCGGCCAGGGGGGAGACTTGCCACCCAAGGCAAGTGGGGCGCCCCCCCACCCTAGGGTTTCCAACCCTAGGCGCAGGGGGAGGCCCATGGGGGGTGCCCCAGCCCACTAAGGGCTGGTTCCCTTCCCACTTCAGCCCATGGGGCCCTCCGGGATAGGTGGCCCCACCCGGTGGACCCCCGGGACCCTTCCGGTGCTCCCGGTACAATACCGGTGATCCCCGAAACTTTCCCGGTGGCCGAAACTTGACTTCCTATATATAATTCTTCACCTCTGGACCATTCCGGAACTCCTCGTGACGTCCGGGATCTCATCCGGGACTCCGAACAACTTTTGGGTTTCCGCATACTCATATCTCTACAACCCTAGCGTCACCGAACCTTAAGTGTGTAGACCCTACGGGTTCGGGAGACATGCAGACATGACCGAGACGCCTCTCCGGTCAATAACCAACAGCGGGATCTGGATACCCATGTTGGCTCCCACATGTTCCACGATGATCTCATCAGATGAACCACGATGTCGAGGATTCAATCAATCCCGTATTCAATTCCCTTTGTCAATCGGTATGTTACTTGCCCGAGATTCGATCGTCGGTATCCCAATACCTTGTTCAATCTCGTTACCGGCAAGTCTCTTTACTCGTACCACAATGCATGATCCCGTGACTAACTCCTTAGTCACATTGAGCTCATTATGATGATGCATTGCCGAGTGGGCCCAGAGATACCTCTCCGTCATACGGAGTGACAAATCCCAGTCTCGATCCGTGCCAACCCAACAGACACTTTCGGAGATACCCGTAGTGTACCTTTATAGTCACCCAGTTACGTTGTGACGTTTGGCACACCCAAAGTACTCCTATGGTATCCGGGAGTTGCACGATCTCATGGTCTAAGGAGAAGATACTTGACATTGGAAAACTCTAGCAAACGAACTACACGATCTTTGGGCTATGCTTAGGATTGGGTCTTGTCCATCACATCATTCTCCTAATGATGTGATCCCGTTATCAATGACATCCAATGTCCATAGTCAGGACTATCTGTTGATCAACGAGCTAGTCAACTAGAGGCTTACTAGGGACACGTTGTGGTCTATGTATTCACACATGCATTACGATTTCCGGATAACACAATTATAGCATGAACAATAGACAATTACCATGAACAAAGAAATATAATAATAACCATTTATTATTGCCTCTAGGGCATAATTCCAACAGTCTCCCACTTGCACTAGAGTCAATAATCTAGTTACATTGTGATGAATCGGACACCCATTGCGTCCTGGTGTTGATCATGTTTTGCTCTAGGGAGAGGTTTAGTCAACGGATCTGCTACATTCAGGTCCGTATGTACTTTACAAATATCTATGTCTACATTTTGAACACTTTCACGAATGGAGTTGAAGCGACGCTTGATATGCCTGGTCTTCCTGTGAAACCTGGGCTCCTTCGCAAGGGCAATAGCTCCAGTGTTGTCACAGAAGAGAGTCATCGGGCCCGACACATTGGGAATCACCCCTAGGTCGGTAATGAACTCCTTCATCCAGACTGCTTCCTGTGCTGCCTCCGAGGCTGCCATGTACTCCGCTTCACATGTAGATCCCGCCACGACGCTTTGCTTGCAACTGCACCAGCTTACTGCTCCTCCATTCAAAATATACACGTATCCGGTTTGTGACTTCGAGTCATCCAGATCTGTGTCGAAGCTAGCGTCGACGTAACCCTTTACGACGAGCTCTTCGTCACCTCCATAAACGAGAAACATATCCTTAGTCCTCTTCAGGTACTTTAGGATATTCTTGACCGCTGTCCAGTGTTCCATGCCGGGATTACTTTGGTACCTTCCTACCAACTTACGGCAAGGTTTACATCAGGTCTGGTACACAGCATGGCATACATAATAGACCCTATTGCCGAGGCATAGGGGATGGCACTCATCTTTTCTCTATCTTCTGCCGTGGTCGGGCATTGAGCCGTGCTCAATTGCACACCTTGCAATACAGGCAAGAACCCCTTCTTGGACTGATCCATATTGAACTTCTTCAATATCTTGTCAAGGTACGTACTCTGTGAAAGACCAATGAGGCGTCTTGATCTATCTCTATAGATCTTGATGCCTAATATATAAGCAGCTTCTCCAAGGTCCTTCATTGAAAAACACTTATTCAAATAGGCCTTTATACTTTCCAAGAATTCTATATCATTTCCCATCAATAGTATGTCATCCACATATAATAAGAGAAATGCTATAGAGCTCCCACTCACTTTCTTGTAAACACAAGCTTCTCCATAAGTCTGTGTAAACCCAAACGCTTTGATCATCTCATCAAAGCGAATGTTCCAACTCCGAGATGCTTGCACCAGCCCATAGATTGAGCGCTGGAGCTTGCATACTTTGTTAGCATTCTTAGGATCGACAAAACCTTCCGGCTGCATCATATACAATTCTTCCTTAAGGAAGCCGTTAAGGAATGCCGTTTTGACGTCCATCTGCCATATCTCATAATCATAGTATGCAGCAATTGCTAACATGATTCGGACGGACTTCAGCTTCGCTACGGGTGAGAAAGTCTCATCGTAGTCAACCCCTTGAACTTGTCGATAACCCTTAGTGACAAGTCGAGCCTTATAGATGGTCACATTACCATCCGCGTCTGTCTTCTTCTTAAAGATCCATTTATTTTCTATGGCTCGCCGATCATCGGGCAAGTCAGTCAAAGTCCATACTTCGTTTTCATACATGGATCCTATCTCGGATTTCATGGCTTCTAGCCATTTGTTGGAATCCGGGCCCGCCATCGCTTCTTCATAGTTCGAAGGTTCACCGTTGTCTAACAACATGATTTCCAGGACAGGGTTGTCGTACCACTCTGGTGCGGAACGTGTCCTTGTGGACCTACGAAGTTCAGCAGTAACTTGATCCGAAGCTTCATGATCATCATCATTAACTTTCTCCCCAGTCGGTGTAGGCACCACAGGAACATCTTCCCGCGCTGTGCTACTTTCCGGTACGGAAGGGGTGACTATCACCTCATCAAGTTCCACTTTCCTCCCACTTACTTCCTTCGAGAGGAACTCTTTCTCCAGAAAGGACCCATTCTTGGCAACGAAGATCTTGCCTTCGGATCTGAGGTAGAAGGTATACCCAATAGTTTCCTTAGGGTATCCTATGAAGACGCATTTCTCCGACTTGGGTTCGAGCTTTTCAGGTTGAAGTTTCTTGACATAAGCATTGCATCCCCAAACTTTTAGAAATGATAGCTTAGGTTTCTTCCCAAACCATAATAAATACAGTGTCGTCTCAACGGATTTCGACGGAGCCCTATTTAAAGTGAATGCGGCAGTCTCTAAAGCATAGCCCCAAAATGAGAGCGGCAAATCGGTAAGAGACATCATAGATCGCACCATATCCAATAGAGTGCGATTACGACGTTCGGACACACCGTTTCGCTGAGGTGTTCCAGGCGGCGTGAGTTGTGAAACGATTCCACATTTCCTTAAGTGCGCACCAAACTCGTGACTTAAATATTCTCCACCATGATCTGATCGTAAGAATTTTATTTTCCTGTCACGTTGATTCTCAACCTCACTCTGAAATTCCTTGAACTTTTCAAAGGTTTCAGACTTGTGTTTCATTAGGTAGACATACCCATATCTACTTATGTCATCAGTGAGAGTGAGAACATAACGATATCCTCCGCGAGCCTCAACACTCATTGGACCGCACACATCGGTATGTATGATTTCCAATAAGTTGGTTGCTCGCTCCATTGTTCCGGAGAACGGTGTCTTGGTCATCTTACCCATGAGGCATGGTTCGCACGTGTCAAATGATTCGTAATCAAGAGACTCCAAAAGTCCATCTGCATGGAGCTTCTTCATGCGCTTGACACCAATGTGACCAAGGCGGCAGTGCCACAAGTATGTGGGACTATCGTTATCAACTTTACATCTTTTGGTATTCACACTATGAATATGTGTAACATCACGTTCGAGATTCATCAAGAATAAACCATTGACCAGCGGGCATGACCATAAAACATATCTCTCATATAAATAGAACAACCATTATTCTCGGATTTAAATGAGTAGCCATCTTGAATTAAACGAGATCCAGATACAATGTTCATGCTCAAAGCTGGCACTAAATAACAATTATTGAGGTTTAAAACTAATCCCGTAGGTAGATGCAGAGGTAGCGTGCCGACGGCGATCACATCGACCTTGGAACCATTCCCGACGCGCATCGTCACCTCGTCCTTTGCCAGTCTCCGTTTATTCCGCAGTTCCTGTTTTGAGTTACAAATATGAGCAACCGTACCGGTATCAAATACCCAGGAGCTACTACGAGTACTGGTAAGGTACACATCAATTACATGTATATCATATATACCTTTGGTGTTGCCGGCCTTCTTGTCCGCTAAGTATTTGGGGCAGTTCCGCTTCCAGTGACCACTTCCCTTGCAATAAAAGCAATCAGTCTCAGGCTTGGGTCCATTCTTTGACTTCTTCCCGGCAACTGGCTTACCGGGCGCGGCAACTCCCTTGCCGTCCTTCTTGAAGTTCTTCTTACCCTTGCCTTTCTTGAACTTAGTGGTTTTATTCACCATCAACACTTGATGTTCTTTTCTGATCTCCACCTCCGCTGATTTCAGCATTGAATATACCTCGGGAATGGTCTTTTCCATCCCCTGCATATTGAAGTTCATCACAAAGCTCTTGTAGCTTGGTGGAAGCGACTGAAGGATTCTGTCAATGACCGCGTCATCCGGGAGATTAACTCCCAGCTGAGACAAGCGGTTGTGTAACCCAGACATTCTGAGTATGTGCTCACTAACAGAACTATTTTCCTCCATTTTACAACTGAAGAACTTGTCGGAGACTTCATATCTCTCGACCCGGGCATGAGCTTGGAAAACCATTTTCAGCTCTTCAAACATCTCATATGCTCCATGTTTCTCGAAACGCTTTTGGAGACCCGGTTCTAAGCTGTAAAGCATGCCGCACTGAACGAGGGAGTAATCATCAGCACGTGATTGCCAAGCGTTCATAACGTCTTGGTTCTCTGGGATTGGTGCTTCACCTAGCGGTGCTTCTAAGACATAATCTTTCTTGGCAGCTATGAGGATGATCCTCAGGTTCCGGACCCAGTCCGTATAGTTGCTGCCATCATCTTTCAGCTTGGTTTTCTCTAGGAACGCGTTGAAGTTGAGGACAACGTGGGCCATTTGATCTACAAGACATATTGTAAAGATTTTAGACTAAGTTCATGATAATTAAGTTCATCTAATCAAATTACTCAATGAACTCCCACTCAGGTAGACATCCCTCTAGTCATCTAAGTGAAACATGATTCGAGTTAACTAGGCCGTGTCCGATCATCACGTGAGACGGACTAGTCAAGATCGGTGAACATCTCCATGTTGATCGTATCTTCTATACGACTCATGCTCGACCTTTCGGTCCTCCGTGTTCCGAGGCCATGTCTGTACATGCTAGGCTCGTCAAGTCAACCTAAGTGTATTGCGTGTGTCCCGAGGCCATGTCTGTACATGCTAGGCTCGTCAACACCCGTTGTATGCGAACGTTAGAATCTATCACACCCGATCATCACGTGGTGCTTCGAAACAACGAACCTTCGCAATGGTGCACAGTTAGGGGGAACACTTTCTTGAAATTATCATAAGGGATCATCTTACTTACTACCATCGTTCTAAGCAAATAAGATGCAAAACATGATAAACATCACATGCAATCAAATAGTGACATGATATGGCCAATATCATTTTGCTCCTTTGATCTCCATCTTCGGGGCACCATGATCATCTTCGTCACCGGCATGACACCATGATCTCCATCATCATGATCTCCATCATTGTGTCTTCATGAAGTTGTCACGCCAACGATTACTTCTACTTCTATGGCTAACGCGTTTAGCAATAAAGTAAGGTAATTTACATGGCGTTATTCAATGACACGCAGGTCATACAAAATAATAAAGACAACTCCTATGGCTCCTGCCGGTTGTCATACTCATCGACATGCAAGTCGTGATTCCTATTACAAGAATATGATCAATCTCATACATCACATCTTCTGGCCATATCACATCACAAGGCACATGCTGCAAAAACAAGTTAGACGTCCTCTAATTGTTGTTGCAAGTTTTTACGTGGCTTCTATAGGTTTCTAGCAAGAACGTTTCTTACCTACGTAAAACCACAACGTGATATGCCAATTTCTATTTACCCTTCATAAGGACCCTTTTCATCGAATCCGTTCCGACTAAAGTGGGAGAGACAGACACCCGCTAGCCACCTTATGCAACTAGTGCATGTCAGTCGGTGGAACCTGTCTCACGTAAGCGTACGTGTAAGGTCGGTCCGGGCCGCTTCATCCCACAATACCGCCGAAACAAGATAAGACTAGTAGCGGCAAGAAGAATTGGCAACATCTACGCCCACAACTGCTTTGTGTTCTACTCGTGCATAGTAACTACACATAGGCCTGGCTCATGATGCCACTGTTGGGGATCGTAGCAGAATTTTAAAATTTCCTACGCATCACCAAGATCCATCTACGGAGTATACTAGCAACAAGGGGAAAGGAGTGCATCTACATACCCTTGTAGATCGCGAGCGGAAGCGTTCCAATGAACGAGGTTGATGGAGTCGTACTCGCCATGATCCAAATCACCGATGACCGAGTGCCGAACGGACGGCACCTCCGCGTTCAACACACGTACGGAGCAGCGACGTCTCCTCCTTCTTGATCCAGCAAGGGGGAAGGAGAGGTTGATGGAGATCCAGCAGCACGACGGCGTGGTGGTGGATGTAGTGGGATCTCGGCAGGGCTTCGCCGAGCTTCTGCGAGAGGGAGAGGTGTTGCAGGGGAGGAGGGAGGCGCCAAAGGCTATAGTATTGCTGCCCTCCCTCCCCCCTTTATATAGGCCCCTTGGGATGGGGGGCGTCGTCCAAGACCCATCTGCATGGGGGGCTGCGGCCAGGGGGGAGACTTGCCCCCAAGGCAAGTGGGGCGCCCCCCACCCTAGGGTTTCCAATCCCTAGGCGCAGGGGGGAGGCCCATGGGGGGCGCCCCAGCCCACTAAGGGCTGGTTCCCTTCCCACTTCAGCCCATGGGGCCCTCCGGGATAGGTGGCCCCACCCGATGGACCCCCGGGACCCTTCCGGTGGTCCCGGTACAATACCGGTGATCCCCGAAACTTTCCCGGTGGCCGAAACTTGACTTCCTATATATAATTATTCACCTCCGGACCATTCTGGAACTTCTCGTGATGTCCGGGATCTCATCCCGGACTCCGAACAACTTTCGGGTTTCCGCATACTCATATCTCTACAACCCTAGCGTCACCGAACCTTAAGTGTGTAGACCCTACGGGTTCGGGAGACATGCAGACATGACCGAGATGCCTCTCCGGTCAATAACCAACAGCGGGATCTGGATACCCATGTTGGCTCCCACATGTTCCACGATGATCTCATCGGATGAACCACGATGTCGAGGATTCAATCAATCCCGTATTCAATTCCCTTTGTCAATCGGTATGTTACTTGCCCGAGATTCGATCGTCGGTATCCCAATACCTTGTTCAATCTCGTTACCGGCAAGTCTCTTTACTCGTACCGCAATGCATGATCCCATGACTAACTCCTTAGTCACATTGAGCTCATTATGATGATGCATTGCCGAGTGGGCCCAGAGATACCTCTCCGTCATACGGAGTGACAAATCCCAGTCTCGATCCGTGCCAACCCAACAGACACTTTCGGAGATACCCGTAGTGTACCTTTATAGTCACCCAGTTACGTTGTGATGTTTGGCACACCCAAAGTACTCCTATGGTATCCGGGAGTTGCACGATCTCATGGTCTAAGGAGAAGATACTTGACATTGGAAAAGCGCTAGCAAACGAACTACACGATCTTTGAGCTATGCTTAGGATTAGGTCTTGTCCATCACATCATTCTCCTAATGATGTGATCCCGTTATCAATGACATCCAATGTCCATAGTCAGGAAACCTTGACTATCTGTTGATCAACGAGCTAGTCAACTAGAGGCTTACTAGGGACACGTTGTGGTCTATGTATTCACTCATTACGATTTCCGGATAACACAATTATAGCATGAACAATAGACAATTATCATGAACAAAGAAATATAATAATAACCATTTATTATTGCCTCTAGGGCATATTTCCAACACAAACTACAAGATGCCAACATCAAGCAAGCTGAGGAGCTAAAGGACATAAGAGCCCAACTATCGGACGCCTCAAAGGAGAACCGAAAGCTGAAAGGCGGCATATCTAGTATGTCCTTGAACCTAACTTTCATAAGATCCCTTGATGGAGAATTTTTATGAGATTTGTTCTTGTAGGTTTGTTAACTGGGCGGCCTGAAGGAGAAGTGTCCGGTTTTCAAGGCGACTTGCTGCAAGAGCTGTCCAAAGTGCACGAGCGAGCTTGGAAAGCAATGAGGAACATGGCTAAGGCTTTATGGCCATCCGATTCTCCTCTAGGGCTGATGGGGGAGCTCGTGGAGCTATTCAAAGGAGCTCGTCTTCACTTTGAGCTGTGGAAGGCGCCAGCATGTCGAGAGGGTGCATGAGAGGCCTGGGCCATGGTGAAAACGCAGTATACCGGACTTGATCCAAATCATATGGCCCGGGTCGGACCTCGGGGACTAGACGGACAAGAAATTCCGATTAGCTTGGTGTACGATCAAGTAAAGATAGCCGCCAAATTCTCACAGCAGGACTATAAACTAGACAGCCTGATAGATGGCATAGATAAAGAGTAGGCGTGTGATTTCATGTAACAATACACTTTATCATCAAACTTATCTCCTGCCGAATTGTAAAATAGTGTCATGGCAGACCCTCCACTTCAACCTCCGAAACCGAAGGGTTTGGAGTGTTTCCGAATACTATACCTGTGGGAAACACCAAGTATGTTCGGAAACCAGGCAATCCGGCCATAGTGCGTGAACAGGCAAACTGTATTCGGGGAGCTATGTTATATTACTTTTGAATGTAAGAGACATCTTCCAGAGAGAATAGTTCCGTTAAGGGTTCCTCTCCCTGGGCCAGCATACATTTATTTATGCGTGCCTAAACCGTGATGCGAAAGAATCACATGTGTCTTTATATTTTATATTGCAACGATGGCAGTTCGTCGTTTGTCCCCGACCAATTATTCCCTTAAGAACGCTAGCTTTCGGCTTCACCCATCTGAGGTACATGTCCGGCTGACCCGATTGTAACAATCGCAGAGGTGCTCCCTTTATGCCCTAGCCGAACAAGCGGGAACGTAGGGCATAAACACAGGAGCCAGGCAACCCAGCTTGGCAAAAACTTAAGTCATAGAGGTGCATATGATGGCGAAGACAGGACGTATATGAGCAAACAATACACATATATATGGTGAGCTTTATGCTCAAAATAATAATAAGCTTCTATTGGAGGAAGCCCCTAGTTATGGTGGGGTGTGTACATTGAAGGATGTATACCCCTCAAGTGTGTGGCTTACCCGAACACACGCTAGAAGTTGTAAAAGAAACGAAAAGAAAAAGAAAAAAAGGAAAAAGGAGAAAAAGGTAACGAACAATGTGTCCGGACTTAGGCGTAGAATCTTCGGAGTCTGGCAGTGTTCCATGGGTTCGTCTCTAAGCGATTGTCCGATGCATTGCGAAGGCGATAGGCTCCTCCAGTGAGAACTTCATCTATAATAAAGGTACCCTCCCATTTGGGCTTGAGCTTGTCCTTTTTCTTCTCTGGTAGGCGTAGAACGAGTTCACCGACATTATAAGTCTTAGCCCGCACTTCTCTGCTTTGGTATCTTCGAGCTTATTGTTGGTATAATGCGGAACGGGCTTTTGCGACATCGTGCTCCTCCTCCAGGCCATCTAAGTCGTCTTGCCGATCGAGCTCAGCCTCTCTCTCCTCGTACATGCGCACTTGAGGCGAGTCATGAATAATATCGCAGGGCAGGACAGCCTCTGCGGCGTACACCATGAAGAACAGTGTGTATCCGGTCGTGTGATTGGGTGTGGTCCGCAGCCCCCAGAGTACGGATTCAAGCTCCTCGACCCAGTGTTTATCTGATTCCTTTAAGGAACGCACTAGTCTGGGTTTGATGCCGCTCATTATCAGGCCATTGGCCCGTTCAACTTGACCGTTTGTTTGGGGGTGATATACGGAGCCATAATCGAGTTTAATACCTAGATTAGCACACCAATTTTTCACCTCATCGGCTGTGAAGTTAGAGCCGTTGTCAGTAATAATGCTATGTGGGACACTGTAACGGTGTACGACACTGGAGATAAAATCAATCACTGGTCCGGCTTCAACCCTTTTTACTGGTTTGGCCTCTATCCACTTAGTGAATTTATCAACCATGACCAGTAAGTATTTCTTCTTATGGCTTCCCCCTTTAAGGGGTCCGACCATGTAGAGCTCCCAGACTGCAAAAGGCCAGGTAATGGGGATTGTTCTTAGGGTTCTAGGAGGCATATGGCTTTGATTGGCAAAGAGCTGGCACCCGACACAACACTGTACAAGGGCCTGTGCATCTGCTCGGGCCGTGGGCCGGAAAAAACCTATGTGGAAGGCCTTGCTTATGAGGGCCCAAGCTGTAGCGTGATGGCCGCCGAGCCCAGCATGTATTTCGGCCAAGAGTTGCCGCCCCTCCTCTTCGGAGATACATCTTTGAAGGACTCCAGTAGTGCTTTTCTTGTAGAGCTCTCCTTCATGAACCTTGTAGGCTTTCGAGCGTCGAACGATGCAACGAGCCTCATTCTAGTCCTCAGGGAGCTCCCACTAATTAAGGTAGTCCAGGAAGGGTTTGGTCCATGGAGCGATTACCACCATGATTACATGGGCGGAAGGCGTTGGTTCTGTACCCGAGCCCCCCATGATGTCCGAACCATGTTCGGCATTCGGGGCTGTGATTGGCACCAGACTGTTATTTCCGCTCTCGTCCTGCCATACCACGGATGGCTTAAAGAGCCTTTCCACGAAGGTGTTAGGCCGGATGGGGTCGCGTTTAGCGCCCATTCGAGCAAGGATGTCCGCTGCTTGGTTACTGTCTCAGGCCACATGATGAAACTCGAGCCCCTCGAACCGAGCTGATATTTTGAGTATGGCATTGCGGTAAGCTGCCATCTTTGGATCTTTTGCATCGAATTCTCCATTTATTTGGGATATTGCGAGGTTTGAATCCCCACGCACCTCGAGGCATTGTATGCCCATAGAAACAGCCATCCGGAGACCATGCAGTAGTGCCTCATATTCGGCTGCGTTATTGGAGTCCATATACATGATTTGTAATACGTAACAGACTGTGTCCCATGTAGGGGATGTTAGAATGACACCGGCCCCCAATCCAGCTAACATTGTGGAGCCGTCGAAGTACAACACCCAGTTGGAGTATGTGCCGTACTCTTTAGGGAGTTCGACTTTCGTCCATTCGGCGACAAAGTCGGCCAACACCTGAGATTTAATAGCTCGGCATGGTTTGTACGTTATTTCAAATGGTAAGAGCTCGATGGCCCATTTTGTAATGTAGCCGGTGGTGTCTCGATTGTTTATGATGTCATTGAGTGGTACCTCGGAGGCCACCATGATCGAGCACTCTTGAAAGTAGTGTCGCAACTTCTGAGATGCCATAAAAACCGCATATGCTATCTTTTGATAGTGCGGGTATCGGGATTTGCATGGTGTGAGAACCGCCGATACGTAGTATACAGGTTTTTGGAGTGGGAATTTACGTCCCTCTTCCTCTCATTCAATGATGAGTACTGCGCTCACCACCTGGTGAGTTGCAGATATGTACAGTAGCATAGGTTCACCGATGTTAGGTGCGACAAGGATTCGGTTGTTTGCTAGTAGAGTTTTTATTTCTTCCAACCCGGCTGTTGCCACGTCCGTCCACTTAAAGTGGTCGGTACGTCGAAGCAGGCGATATAGCGGCAGCGCCTTCTCTCCCAATCTGGAGATAAAGCGGCTCAAGGCTGCCACGCACCCAGCTAGTTTTTGGACCAGCTTTAGGTCTGTTGGTATTGCCAACTGTGACAAGGCTCGGATTTTGGCCGGGTTTGCTTCGATTCCTCTATTGGAAACAATGAACCCGAGCAGCTTTCCGGCCGGAACGCCAAAAACGCATTTTTCCGGATTGAGCCGTATGTCATATGTTCGAAGGTTGTCGAATGTAAGACGTAAGTCGTCCACCAATGATTCGACATGTTTAGTTTTGATGACTACATCTTCTACGTATGCTTCTACCGTCTTGCCAATTTGTTTTTCCAGGCATGTTTGAATCATGCGTTGATAAGTGGCGCCGGCGTTTTTGAGTCCGAAAGGCATAGTGTTGAAGCAGAAAGGCCCGTACGGGGTAGTGAATGCCGTTGCGGCCTGATCGGATTCCTTCATCTTAATCTGATGGTATCCGGAGTATGCGTCGAGGAAACATAGTGAATCGTGCCCTGCAGTTGCATCACTGATCTGGTCAATGCGGGGAAGTGGGAAGGGGTCCTTAGGGCAAGCTTTATTGAGGTCTTTAAAATCAACACAAAGGCGTCAGGATTTGTCCTTCTTTGGTACCATGACCAGGTTTGCTAGCCAATCCGGGTGTTTATCTCTCGAATAAACTAGGCTTCAAGTAGTTTGGCTGGCTCCTCCCCCATAGCTTGTCGCTTGGGTTCGGAAAATTGCCGCAACGTTTGCTTGACTGGCTTGAACACCTTTATTATGTTGAGGCTGTGTTCGGCCAGTCTGCGCGGGATTCCTGGCATAATGATGACGCGGTGGAGGAACTCATTGATCGGTGTGACGTCATCACCTCGGCTAGCATGGTAGGTTCGTTCAAGAACATTCTCGACTCAACTAATAACATCATTACAAGGAACCCAAGGGTTCAGGAGCGGTTTGATCTCCCCTATCTTCTTCGCCGTGACCCTGCTGACTGGCGTGGGGACGAGGGAAGCCTCGCCTTGTGTAAGTTGATGCCGCTTGATAATGATACATATGATATTAAGATGCCATCGCTTGAGGGCAAGGCTTGGGCAGGCGCAAATGGAGATTGGGTTGTTTATATTGGGTAAAACTGCGAGTTGGAACTTGTGAATGTGTACACTCGTCACCGGGTTCCACTTCAAAAAATTTCAAACGACTGCCCAGAGGTTGAGTACACCGGTATTCTACGTGAGTTCAAATACGATCATGCTGACTGTCGTCTACGTAAGATAGCAATTTGTCGAATTCCCAACCGCTCTTGGGGTTATAGGAATGCTTATGTTGTCGCTATCTTCGACAAGCTTGTTGTCGTCCTTCATGGTTTGACTCGATGGATATTGCTCAAAAATCAGTTTCTATACACGGATGAGTACTGTGATGCAATTCAATACGAGGGTCTTGTGTTTGCTGCCACCACTCGTGGCACTATTTTTGCATGGAATCCTCATGATTTCGGTACGTTTTCTTCCACCGTAATTATAATTGTTTCATCCACATGCATGCGGGTTAGCTAGCTAGTTTCCCTTTACTAATTAACCTTGTTGTGTTTCCAAGGTCCTGTGAACATTCCACCACCTATACTTGAAAATTTTATTCACGAGCATGAGGACGAGCAGGACCCATATACTCAGTGGCGCCTGGCAACTTATTCCGATGGATCACCTCTTATTGTCTCTATACGGGGCACTACTGATGTTACTAAGGAAGCAGGTGTGGTCTCGTATGGTTGCACTCTCCGGACCTATTCCAACATCCGTTGCAGGGTATTCAGGATGGATACTGGTGTACTAGCGCCAACACCTTCTCCCTGGTTCAGTATTGAAAGTCTTGGAGGAAACTCGCTCTTCCTTGGACAAAACTATCCAATGATGGTGGAAGGCGATCCAGCTGCTGTTGACACAATGTTACTACCATTTATGAGAAGCAACTGTATCTATACCTCGGACATTACTATGCTTCCCTACCATCCCAATATGGGTATTGAAATAGGCCGCTTCAGCCTGGATGATCAGTCATGCGTTGGTCTCGAGATTGACAGTAGCTTGCCCTTCCCAGAGAATCACTTCTGGTTCAAAGCAAGTGTTTCCAACGCCAATGAGTGGTTGAGCTGAAGTTCATTTCGTCGCTTTGTTATTTGTTGTGTGAGAAAAACTTTACTAGAATGTTTTGTCGGAAATGATCTATAGTCCAACGTGTATCCTTGTTTGTCGTTGTGGGTTGATGAATTGTTGTATGTAATCAATGGAACATTTGCATATGCGTCCATGAACTCACGCCTGCTAGTGGTGTCCATATGAACAGTGCTAGTGATTTTAGTTGCAAACATTAGATAGTGCTAGTGATTTGTAGCTGCATATTTTGACAAATCACAGTGTTACAAGGTTGACAAATGGCAATGTTACTAGATAATTAAATGTCAATCTTCCCAGTTTGAGAAATGGCAACATACCCAAAATGACAGATATGCAAATCTTACCCAATTGTTTGTACGTGGTCGCACACGGGTCATGCAAAACAACCGTTTGCGTTGAAGGGATGCAGAAATCCTGCTTGGCACATTTTCCCTTGGCTTCTTGGGGAAGCTTTCGGTTTGCATACGGGTGTTCTAACTAAAACGTTTGCGATGAGTGTTTTATATTTAAAAACCGTTGTCATTTTTTTCAAAAGAAAATCGTTTGATAAGTCTGTACATTAAGAGAAAAAATGCAAGGTCGTTCAAACCATATCTTTCATTCAGTCACACTGCGAATTTATATTCATATGATCGAGAATTCGAGATACAGTATTAAACCCCAAAAAAACTATTTCCGGCGGCGGCGGAGGCGGTGTGCCGCGCCGTCGTTGTCGTTGTCGTCCTCCGGGACGCCATTGTTGAAGTATTCAAGGCAGCACAAAATGTTCTTCGCTTGTAAATCAAACATCATGTCGTCGCGTGATCGACGGGCGGGGCGCGGGAGGACAGCAACTGGCGCCGCTGAGAGGTAGCGGTTGACGGCAGAGTCCCATGCCGCTGAGGGGGGTGCGCACGGGCACGGGCGCGGCGGGTGCAGCCAAACGCATGGGGACCGGCACCGCGGTGGGTGGAGGGGCGCGCACGGGCGCAGCGGGTGCAGCCAAACGCACGGGGGCCGGCGCCACGGTGGGTGGAGGGGCGCATACGGGCACGGGCACGGACGCTGGCATGTACATGAGCTTGCGCGGGTCCGCGGAGACCTCGCTGACGCCCGCGGCTTCCAGCTCTGTGATAGTGCTCGGCGACCAGCCCGTCAATGCTACTGGGATGGTCGCTGGCGCGGGCGCGGGGATGGGAGCTGGGACGGGAAAGGGGGCAGCAACCGCCGTGGCGAGCTCATTCTGGGCCATGTCCATGAGGCCCCATTCCTCCTTATTTTCTATCTCCTCCGGCTCGGAGTCGACTTCACCAAACTTGAAGACTAGTGGCAGATGATCATTCTGCGCCATGGCGGTCGAGGTCTGCGCGGGGGGGGGGGGGGGGGGAGGGGAATGGGAGGCGAACAGTAAGGCCGCCTGTATTAAACAGCGGCTCGGGCGCCATTAATGGAGAGGAAGGCGGCCGGCCATGGAAGTCAAAGGGCTCGCTTCCCACTTAGCCTGCGCAGCGTAAAGCTCTTATGCTTCCCGGTGAGCCTGCACATTGGAGGACAGCTTGCATGCCTCTCGGTCAGCCTGCGCACCAGACTGTGCTCGCACGCCTCCCGTTCAGTCAAGGTCAAGCAGCTATCCGCACGGCACCTCCTATAGCCAGTAAAACCAAGACACGTGGCGTCATGTTAATGGTTAACAGAACACACACGTTTTGAATTATACAAACATTTGAGATATTAAAGTGGCAGCTATTTTTTCAAAATGCCTTTGTTGACTGTCATTATTCGAGTGCGCTTTCTCTCAAAATGGACATGAAAAATACCACATCATGTTGGGTGCCATTCCATGATAGCACGCCAAGTTTCATGAATTTCAGACGAGTTTTGGATATACTAGAATATAAAAACCAGGCATCTCAATGTTTTGTCGGTAATCAATGGTGCCCTGGTGTTTGAAATTCATTCCCACTTCTTGCATGGGACCTAAGCATGCACCCAAGGACACATATTTGATTTTTCAACCAATTTATATGCACTGGAGCATGTGCATGTAGTTCAAATTTGAATTATGCACATAAATGCATTGAAAACTCAGTTAATGCATAAAAATGTCCAAAAGAACCCCAAAAAATCACAAAAATTGACACAACACTCCTGTTGTTCTATGTTGACACGAGAAAAAATGGAAGCAATAAGAGGCAGTGGATATCGTTTCGTCCCTAAAGGTGGGACGTTCCCTACCAAAACCATGATGCTTGTTGTGAGAAGGTCTGGTTTGTGAGAAGCATATACCCAAACCTGCCCCAAACAGGACAAAAATTTTACCACGGCATGTTGATGCCGCTCCATGAAAGCATGCCAAGTTTCATGAATTTCAAACGAGTTTTGGATTTACTAGAATTTAAAAACGAGGCATCTCAATGTTTTGCCGGCAATCAACGGTACCCTGGTGTTTGAAATTCATTCCCATTTCTTCATGGGACCTAAGCATGCACCCAAGGATACAAATTTGATTTTTCAACCAATTTATATGCACTAGAGCATGTGCATGTAGTTCAAAATTGAATTATGCACATCAATGCATTGAAAACTCAGTTAATGCATAAAAATGTCCAAACGAACCCCGAAAAATCCCAAAAATTGACACAACACTCCTGTTGTTCTACGTTGACACGAGAAATTTTTTGAAAGCAATAAGAGGCAATGGATATCGTTTCGTCCCCAAAGGTGGGACGTTCCCTAACGAAACCATCATGCTTGTTGTGAGAAGCTCTCGTTTGTGAGAAGCATATACCCGAACCTGCCCCAAATGGGACAAAATTTTTAACACGTCATGTTGATGCCGCTCCATGATAGCATGCCAAGTTTCATGAATTTCAGACAAGTTTTGGACTTACTAGAATTTAAAAACCAGGCATCTCAACGTTTTGCCAGCAATCAATAGTGCCCTGGTGTTTGAATTTCATTCCTATCTCTTGCATGGGACCTAGAAATTCACCCAAGGACACATATTAGATTTTTCAACCAACCTTAGTGCATTGTAGTGTGCTTGTAGTTCAAATTTGAATTATGCACATAAAATGCTTAGAAAACCAGTTAATGCATAAAAATGTCCAAACGAACCCCGAAAAATCAAAAAAATTGACACAACACTCCTGTTGTTCTATGTTGACACTAGAATTTTTTTGAAAGCAATAAGAGGCAATGGATATCGTTTCATCCCCAAAGGTGGGACGTTCCCTATCGAAACCATCATGCTTGTTGTGAGAAGCTCTGGTTTGTGACAAGCTTATACCCGAAAATGCCCCAAATAGGACAATTTTTTTACCATGGCATGTTGATGCCGCTCCATGATAGCATGCCAAGTTTCATGAATTTCATACGAGTTTTGGATTTACTAGAATTTAAAAACCAGGCATCTCAACGTTTTGCCGGCAATCAACAGTGCCCTGGTGTTTGAATTTAATTCCCATCTCTTGCATGGGACCTAGAAATTCACCCAAGGACACACATGTGATTTTTCAACCAACTTTAGTGCCTTGGAGCATGTGCTTGTAGTTCAAATTTGAATTATGCACATAAAATGCCTAGAAAACCCAGTTAATGTATAAAAAGGCCAAACGAACCCCGAAAATTTCCAAGATTGAACACAACACTCCTGTTGTTCTATGTTGACACTAGAAAATTTATGAAAGCAATAAGAGGCAACGGATATCGTCCCGTCACCAAAGGTGGTACGTTCCCTATCGAAACCATCATGCTTGTTGTGAGAAGCTCTGGTTTGTGAGAAGCTTATACTCGAACCTGCCCCAAATGGGACAAAATTTTCACCACGGCATGTTGATGCCGCTCCATGATAGCATGCCAAGTTTCATGAACTTCAGACGAGTTTTGGATTTACTAGAATTTAAAAACCAGGCATCTCAACGTTTTGCCGGCAATCAACAGTGCCATGCTGTTTGAATTTCATTCCCATCTTTTGCATGGGACCTAGAAATTCACCCAAGGATTCACATGTGATTTTTCGACCAACTTTGGTGCATTGGAGCATGTGCTTGTAGTTCAAATTTGAATTATGCACACAAAATGCCTAGAAACCCTAGTTAATGTATAAAAAGGCCAAACGAACCTCGAAAAATTCCAAGATTGAACACAACACTCCTGTTGTTCTATCTTGACACTAGAATTTTTTTTAAAGCAATAAGAGGCACCGGATATCGTCTCGTCCCCAAAGGTGGTACGTTCCCTATCGTAACCATCATGCTTGTTGAGAGAAGCTCTGGTTTGTGAGAAGCTTATACGCAAACCTGCCCCAAATGGGACAAAATTTTCACCACGGCATGTTGATGCCGCTCCATGATAGCATGCCAAGTTTTATGAATTTCAGACGAGTTTTGGATTTACTTGAATTTAAAAACCAGGCATCTCAACGTTTTGTCGGCAATCAACAGTGCCCTGGTGTTTGAAATTCATTCCCATCTCTTGCATGGGACCTAGAAATTCACCCAAGGATTCACATGTGATTTTTCGACCAACTTTGGTGCATTGGAGCATGTGCTTGTAGTTCAAATTTGAATTATGCACACAAAATGCCTAGAAACCCCAGTTAATGTATAAAAAGGCCAAACGAACCCCGAAAAATTCCAAGATTGAACACAACACTCCTGTTGTTCTATGTTGACACTAGAAATTTTTTGAAAGCAATAAGAGGCAACGGATGTCGCCTCGTCCCCAAAGGTGGTACGTTCCCTATCGGAACCATCATGCTTGTTGTGAGAAGCTTAATTATACCCAAACCTGCCCCAAATGGGACAAAATTTTCACCACGGCATGTTGATGCCGATCCATGATAGCATGCCAAGTTTCATGAATTTCAAACGAGTTTTGGATTTACTAGAATTTAAAAACCAGGTATCTCAATGTTTTGCCAGCAATCAACAGTGCCCTGGTGTTTGAAATTCATTCCCATCTCTTGCATGGGACCTAGAAATTCACCCAAGGACACACATGTGATTTTCAACCAACTTTAGTGCATTGGAGCATGTGCTTGTAGTTCAAATTTGAATTATGCACATAAAATGCCTAGAAAACCCAGTTAATATATAAAAAAGGCCAAACGAACCCTGAAAAATTCATTCGCATTTCTTCCATGGGACCTAAGCATGCACCGAAGGACACATATTTGATTTTTCAACCAATTTGTATGCACCGGAGCATGTGCATGTAGTTTAATTTTGAATTGTGCACCTGAAATGGCTAGAAAACCAGTTTAATGTATGAAATGTCCAAACGAACCCTGAATAATTCCAATTCTTTTACGACACACATACAGTTGCATGCTCACTGCAGATAAAAGGTCTAGCAATTCAAACACCGTCCATTGCC
Source organism: Aegilops tauschii subsp. strangulata (assembly GCF_002575655.3). Lineage (NCBI taxonomy): Eukaryota > Viridiplantae > Streptophyta > Magnoliopsida > Poales > Poaceae > Aegilops > Aegilops tauschii. Next base: position 258,942,670 of record NC_053037.3, read on the forward strand.
GGTGTGACCCCACTTTGTAATTCAAATCAAGTAGATCCCACACAGTTTATTCTCACCAACCGTGTGAGATGTAGTACAAAATAACTTGGAGCACCGTCGGTGTATAGTACGCCTATGGCTTACGCGAGAAGGTGCGTCGGCTACAGTCCACAGCCGGCGTGTCAAGTACACTAGCTCGCTCCCCCAAAACTCCCGCCTCTGCATCCCTCTCTACTTCAGTCCCATGATTCAAATTTTCAGTAGCCCCGGCATTTTACTCCCGCCTCTGCATCCCTCACAATCTCAAAAATATCTGCTCGCCTTTGATCCAAATTTTCAGTGGCCCCGCCTTGTTACTCCCGCCTAGTAAAATTTTCAGTTGCCGCAGTATTTCCTTAAACACAACCTCCGCTCACACAGACACACACAACCCTCGAAACCATTGGTAGGTCGCCGCCATCACTGGCGCCTCCATCCTCAACCTTTGCCTATGTGCTGGGGAGCTCGAGTAGCCAATGGCCAAAAAGAGGTTTATCGCGGCCTTTTCGCCCGACGCCGGCGAGGTGGCCGCCGAGGTGTCCCCGTCGTCCTCCGCGGGCCCGATCTGCCGTCGCCAGTCCCCTGATCCGCCAGCCTCCGCGCCCCTACGCCGGTTCGAGGACTTCCCCGTCCTCCCCCGGACCCGGCAGTCGACGAAGTCCTACCTCGGGGTCCGGCAGCGGCGGTGGGGGACGTGGGTCGCCGAGATTACAGATCGAGAGACCCACACCCGCCGGTCGCTCAGTAGCTTCCACACGGCCGAGCTCGCGGCCATGGAGTACGACCGCTGGCAGGTCCGCTACCACGGCGCAGCGGCTAGGCTCAATTTCCCCTTCGGCACACGTCCGGTCCACCTTGTTCCGCTGGAGCCAAGGGTGGTGAGCTCGGCTATGACGCGGGAGGATCGCGAGGCGTGGGAGCGTCTCGAGGCCGAGGCCGCCAACGAGGCCTACATGCAAGAGCTCCGCCGGCAGCACCCGGAGCTCGTGGAGGCGGAGCGGGCGATCTTTGCCGGTGCGGAGGGCGGCGAGGTTGTCGTGCTCTCCTCCGATGACAAGGTCGAAGGCGGCGAGGATGGCGGCGCGGAGGGCGGCGAGGTTATCGCACACTCCTTTGATGACGAGGTCGAAGGCGGTGGCGATGGCGGCGCGGAGGGCGTCGAGGTGGGCCCCGAGGATGACGAGATCGACATCGACGAGTGGAGGAGTGCCTTCCCCAACGACCCCGACGACGGTACTGGCCCGGACCCGGCTCGCGGCACACCGTACATGACGAGGAAGGATTGGCTCGACCTCTACTTCGACCGAAAGTAGTTTAGCTTAGTTTAAATTTATGTTTTATGTTCGATTATGCAAAACTATCTACGTTTATGTTTGAATGCATGCTACTTTCGGTTGAACCTACTTTGAACTTGATCAAATTGAAGTTTACAACCTTAAGTTTAGGGGATCGACTAGAAAAGGCCAAAAATTGCTGGAGTATATATATCCACTAAGGGTTTTAGTCCTTTAACTTTTTAAGGATCGCCTAGAGATGTCCTTATGACTTGTTTATTTCAGTTCTTCACAATGTGATGCTCTATATGTGCAACTATTTGCTGTGCAGTTCAATTTCATCAATAACAGTTTCAACAATACCACTATGAATTATGATATTTGGTTGCTGTTAAGGATATTGCAGTTAACATGCCTTTTCGTTTTTCAATTGTTGTTTAGCAACATGCATTGTACTGAATGACTAAATATGCAATCCCAGGCTACATAGCAACAAGGAAGAGTGTTACCTTAATGTTCTGATGATGTCTAGATATACATGTAATAAAATCTTATATAATGGGATGGATGGAGTGTTGTACTACATCATTTTCAATTGTTGTTTAGCTTCTAATATTAACTTGGTGCTTTTAGGTACATATATCATTGCCAAAGATCCACACTTCGACCCTTTCTGCGTATGGGGCAATGAGATATTCATGAACCAGCATCAAGTGAGGAAACTGATAAAGATTGTTACTAAAATGGGTCAAAAGATGTCAATCAAACTATTTGTTTACACTTTATGCAAGACAACAGTGAACTGCAGGATGGTAAGTAAGAACCCTATAGCCTTCTTTTTACTGCCCATAATGAGTTGTGTTAGATGACAATATCTGAATCTTTTTTCTTTTGCAGTGGATCCTGAAGCAGTTTACTCAAGATTACCTCTCAAACTACATGATTGGCGGTCGGCCATCACAAAGGGTTGGACTAGAGTCCTGCATGCCTTCTACATCCAGGAGAGCACAATAGGGCCATTCCGCTTCACCTTGTTCAGCAACTGGAATGTCTGTCGCCTCTTTCTTTACCATCTGTAATAGTACAAGTATAGAACCCTGGTACATCATTCTTTATTTGGTGCTTCTATAATTCTAAAACATATGTACCTGTGAATCGAATAATGCATTGGTTGTTTGAACCTGATGGATATGAATAAAGCTATAGCCTACTTTCAAGTTTAAATTAGGTACAATTTTAAATACCAGCAATTAAATTAGGGCGAAATTACGTTGAGCAGGTCATTACGGCACACACGGTTGGTAAAACACAAACGTTTGCGATATACACCATAATCCGAGACGGTTCACAGAGAGGAAATGTGTGCAAGCATGCACACAGTTGCCGTTCACAAAGCGTGTGTGATGTCAGACACTATCACATATGGTGTGGGAAAACTAAATGTGTGTGATTGTCTACCTATCGTACACGGTTTATAATCATGAACTGTTTGTGATGTGCCAGGCATCGTAAATCTCCCGTGCCTGGAATCTGCCTAGAATCTGCCTGGAAAGCTCCCATGCCTTGAATCTGCCTGGTTTTAGGCAGAACCACAAAACTCCGACTGCGATGGCAATGCGAGCACAAATGAGTAGCAAGGATGAAGCATTTGGGATATTCGAGATATCGGAAACGGTTATATAGGGACAACTGTATGCATCAAGGCTCCCTAACCCCGACAGTTTCTGGGTCGTGTGGGAAGGACCCCCCTATCGCCCACACTCACTTGCCGACGATTCCAAATGCCATCGCGGAAAGGGGTTTTAAACCATTTGCTTAGGACCGACGCGCACCAGTGCCTCCAGATCGGCAGTTTCACCATGGGCGCCCGCCCGGCCGTTAAGCCCAAGGCGGTCCCCCAGATTGCCAAAAATCATCTCCGCATCAACCCCGAAAGAGTCAATAAGATGGATCCGGCAGGCATCTCGTCTTTAAACGAACTGCTAGATCGCATCGCCGCCCTGGGGGTCGCAACAGATTATGATCTGATTGGGCTTAAACCCGATCAGAGGGAAATTAGGTCCCCACCTGTCACCCACCTGGTGACAGTTGTGGAAGAGCAAGTTGAGGATACCACTCCTCCTATGCTAAAAACAAACTATGTTCGGATCTCCGAGCCCTGCGAGTCGGACACCCATCTCCGAGAAGAGAGCATCTGTCCTCCGGACATAGAACCAGGCATTGAGCCTAAAAACCCCAGGACACTCCGGATCCTGGGCCAGTGACCTCGGAAATTCTTCAAAGTCCGGATTCCACAGTGGGTCAGGGTTCGGATTTAAGCCCACCCGCCCACCACAAGAAATACTCTCCAAGCAATTCCGGTCCCCCGGACATATACGACTTAATGTATGTACGGCAGCAACCTCATGAAATAGTCCATCACTTTTGGGCTAGATTCCTCCTTGTTAAAAACAAGATCAAAGATTGCTGCGACAACGATGCGGTATCAGTCTTTTGCTGCAACTGTACGGATGAGGGGATCCTCAATGCCCTCAATCGACACCGCATACTGCACTTTGCAGATTTGGCACACATAGTACAGAAGTACTGCGCAATGGAAAGCACGTGGAAATCCCAGACAGCTCGGTGGGAACCACCGGCCTTTAAGCCACCCACCCATCGGGCAAAAAGGATGCACCCTCACGGGGCACCTGATCATCACTCCACGGACAAGAAAATTAAGCCCTTAACGAGACATAGAACTGTCCTTCATGAATGGCTTGACAAGCCTTGTCAGATACACACGATGCCGAATTCCGAACCAACACATAGCCTTCGGGCATGTTGGATACTCCGGCAGGTGGCTAAGAGCAGTGAGGCCATCCTCACCAACACCACCCGAAAGAAGTACTCCTCGGAGGATAATGATCTCAATGTATTTACAGTTTTCGAGACCTTTTCTTCAAATAATCGGTGCAAAAGGGCGCTCCGCGACCTCGCCGAAGTAGCCGCAATAAATCCTTGGAATGACATGGCGACAACTTTCAACGCTACTAACTAACCACGGGCCCGATCAGTCCGAGCACCAGCCGCTTTAGTTCTAAACCCAATTGTGGACGGCTTTCGGCTCATTAAAGTGCTCCTAGACGGTGGCAGTGGATTGAACCTCATTTATGAGGACACGCTCGACAAAATGCAAATGGACAAGATCCGCATCGAGCAGAGCAGTACAACCTTCCGAGGCATTATTCCCAGTCGAGAAGCGCGATGTTCGGGAAAAATAAACTTGATGTGGTATTCGGCACACTGGAGAACTACAGGTCTGAAGAGTTAATCTTTCAGGTGGCACCTTTCAACAGCGGATATCACGCACTGTTGGGGCGAGATGCATTCACACGCTTTCAAGCCATACCTCGTTACGGGTACAAGAAGCTCAAAATGCCGGGGCCCAACGGAGTTATCACTATCACCAGTGATCCAGACATAGCACTCCGCGTCGAAAACAAAACCGCATCCTTGGCCCTCGAGGCACTCTCCGAGGCCCTTGCGGCCGAGGAGCTCACCGCTCCGCGTTCCACAGTGCATAGAGACGACGTAAATCCTTGATAAAAGGCCTAAATCCACTTCTTTCAAGCCAGCGGACGAAATAGTCAAATTCCAAGTCCACCCGATGGATCGTAGTAAAATAGCATCCATTGGAGCACAGCTGGATCCGACGGTCGACGCCGCTCTAAGAGCATTTCGGCGTGAGAATTGGGACATCTTTGCCTGGCACCCTTCGGATCAGATAGGGGCAAGAATAACGGGGTCGTTTCCGGCTTGTTCCCTCCATGGAGAAGACGATCAAACAATGGCATAAGGAAGGGTGAAGGCAAATGGAGGAGGGAGGAAGAGCTAGCGTGCGACAACAGTTCCAAATCAAGAGGGAAATGCGAAGAGTCGGTGGACGGTTGCCACGGTACACGAAGAGGCGCCTGGGGAGCGAAAGGTTGCCATAGAGATCACACACTGACGACAAGGGCCGAGTGAACCGCATGCAAACCCATCGCGCAACACACACGTCTTGTTAAGTTGAACCATTTCTGTTCTCTTGTGTCAATGCAAAGAGTTCATCCGAGTGAACCGCATGCCGTATATCCCACACACCTTGATCTGGCTGACCGTTTCTTTTGTGTTGCCTAATCATAAACAGTTCATCTAAGTGAACTGTATGCTGTATATCGCACACACCTTCATCTGGCTTCCCGTTTCTTTTCTGTTGCCTAATCACAAACAGTTCATCCGAGTGAACCGTATGATGTGTATCGCACACGCCTTCATCTAGTTGCCCGTTTATGTTGTTCCTCCTCATCACAAACACTTAATTGAACTGAACTGTATGCCCTTCATCGCACACGCAACTAAAACCTGAACCGTGTTTGTGATCGCAAACATTTTATACATTTCTGACGGTTTTCATACACCACCGTTTGCGATTATGGCATCGCACATAGTTTCTCGAAGGGTCTCTGATTGTAGTGTCGTGTTAGCAGCATCCTGCAGTAGTGAGGATCTGCCCAGGAACTAGGGCCCTTCCAGAGGTGATTTTGTCATTGACGACAAGGCGAGCCATCGATCCTTCTACCGACAACACAGAGGAACTCTCAATGAAAGCACCAATGTCGGTGTCAAAACCGTCTGATCTCGGGTAGGGGGTCCCGAACTGTGCGTCTGTGGATCGAAGGTAACAGGACGCAGGGGACACGATGTTTACCCAGGTTCGAGCCCTCTTAATGGAGGTAATACCCTACTTCCTGCTTGATTGACTTTAATGAGTATAGGGGTTACAAGAGTTGATCTACCTCGAGATCGTAATGGCTAAACCCTAGATGTCTAGCCTGTATGATTGTGATTGCCTCTACGGACTAACCCTCCGGTTTATATAGACACCGGAGGGGGGCCAAAGTTGTACAAAGTCGGTTTACACAAAAAGGGAACTATACGACTAGCCGCCAAGCTTGCTATCCACGCCAAGGAGAGTCCCATCCAGATATGGAGGAAAGCCTTCTATCTTGTATCTTAGCGGCCCATTAGTCTGACCCATGTCACATAGCTCGACCATCCGAGGACCCCTTAATCCAGGACTCCCTCAACAGGAGAGCTAGAACCAGGTGCAATATAAGGAGCAAATCCCATGGAAGGGGGAGTGGGATAGGACCTAGTGGCTACTGAAGCAGTGCGAGCAGGAGTCAGCTCTCGAGGCAGCTCGTGAATCAGAAGATAACTAGCAGTGATGTAGCGAGAAAGGTGGCTAGTAGCACTATCGGCCGCCGGATCAATGATAGGAAAATGGACACGACCATCATTGTGCAGGGATGGATAGTAGTAAAAACATGGGTGGGTCTGCATCTAGATCTCGTTATAACATAGCTCAACGAGGACCTCAAACGCAGCAAACTGGACGGCCTGAGCGGCGGTGGAAGCAAAATCACTCTTAGAGGTACGAGTGTAAGAGACTGATGCTGAGCTGGTGCGCAAAGTAACCACTGCGTAATACTCGTATACTGAGTCTGCTAGACGCTCCCGGTATACCCGATACACTGGGTCGTCACCGTGAGGGTAGAGTCGACGCCATACATTCCGAAGAAGGTGCGGCGAAGTGTACGGTATCAGCTCCAACTGGCGTGCATACGGCATTGGAGCCATCTACACTCACAACCATTAGTCAGTTAGAAATAATAATAATAAACCAAGTGCATGCAATGCAGCAATCAGACGCAAACACTACCGGCACTCAATTTAAAACCTAACGTTCAACTACGCGGCTGAACAATATGTACATTATTTAAAGAACATGAAGGGGCCTCGATTTTGACAACTACGTAGCAGCGGAATGACGACAATGCGGAACTCCATAGCACATGGACACCGATGTGGACACGATCTAGACACGAGCAACACTTCGATCCGGTAAGACTTTCCTGAAATCTGGCAGGTCAGTACATTGAATGTACTTGCAAGCTCACAACAAGCATAAACATAATGGCAAACAATATCATGATATTTAATCAAGTTAAAAGCAACGCAATGACACACTACTGATGCAGTGAAACAAACTTGTGCACCGAGTCCCGCGGACTCTCTTACCAAACGGGTTACCTCATAACCAAACGGTGATCATACCCGGATCACAAATGAAACCAACACTTTGGTTCCCGCAACAATCATCTTCATGATCTCACAAACATCATCACTTAACCAGTGCCAAGTCTATGAATTTAGTGTGCAAGATTACTTATTAATGTTGATCCATGGTGTGACTTACTCACGAGTTATGTCTGTAACCGAGGACGCGACTGTCGATAGATTTAAATAACACTCTCCAGAGGTTAGCACACTGTACCCACGTCACGGAACCCACGGCCTCGTGTTCCCATTCGGGTGGACCAACAGCGCCGACAGAACCCTCCCATTGCCATGACACTCTCCCGGCCATTCCGACTAACTCCCCACTGGGCTAAGCCATGGGTGGCCCCATGCCTACCAAAGGCATCAACGGCCACTGTTGTGGCAAAACATAAACGGTCCCAAACGGGGACAAGTACCGTAACAACAAACGGGCACACAGGGTTATGTCTGCTTACCGGGCCAGGGTACCGCACGCCCATAACCTTCCCTCGTTGGAGGTACCGACCAGAGGCATGACAACAGACCGAATAAAGGCCTTCCCATAAAGGCAAATGTGGTTGCAGTGGGAAAAAACTCGATTCAGTGGCACCATGACTCGATCAACGTTATGTTCAAGTTGAATTAACATCAGTTTTAACTTGAAATAACTTGAGTCACAATATGCCATGAACATGCAACCATCCAACATGCATCACATAACACTTAGAGTAAACAGATCAACATCATCAAGTTTTCTACTTGCACTAGTCATCACAAAACTTTACTGATTCTACTTCACTGGTTTTTCACACTTATCATTTTTAGTTATGACACTAACTTATTAATATCAATTCCTTGCATATGAAAATAATACCGATACTAGTCATATCATAACCATATCATAATCACACAATCAAAACTACTTCTACTACCTCATACTAGTCTAGATATTCAAAAGCTACTGTAAACTAAACATTTCAACCATAACAAAGTAACTAGCATTAGCAATATTCATTTAAATAATTAAATGCATGAAATAACTCATATTCAAGTTGGAAAATCATAAATATTGAAATGACACCATGCAAATGTTGGCGTGGCTTCCCTTATCTTCAAGTAAAGCTTCTCCCTCTGAAAAATTTTAAAAATAGAAAAAGAAAATATCAAGAATCATTATGAAATTCACCAGAAATTCTAGACACCAGAGAAAAATCTCCATTTTGGTGTGCTGCTAGAACTTTTCAAAACAAACACAATAAAAAAATCAATTCATTTGGACTTATGGTTTAAAAGTTGTGGCTGGTCAAAGTTTCTGGTCAAGATTTGAATTAAATTCAAATAAAAAGAAAATCCAGGGGGTGACGTCGAAGGCGTATTTCAGCGGGGCGCCACCACTTATACCACTTCGGGCGCGGCTGTGAGGTTGACAGTGGGCCCCCACTGTCAGGTTTAGAGAGAGGGAGAGAGAAACAGAGGGGAGGCGGCAATGCACTGGCGTTTCTCCAGCGAGGAGAGGTCGGCCGCTGCCGTGGATGGAGGGGATGGATGTGCAAGCCCTCAAGGAGTCTATACGTAGCCGAAACGTGGCTTGGGATGGACGGAAGGGCTTGAAATCTTCTTCTCCAGCGGCGGCCGTGGTCGGGGTTCGTCGGAGAGGAAGAAGACGGCGCGATGCGGTGACTCTAAGGGCTCCAACTACACCAGCGCGCACCAGAGGATCACCAGGGACACGTAGGAGAAGCTGGTTGAGCTCGATAGGCTCAGGAGAGATGGGGAGCAGCGGAGGGGATCGCCGGCGAACTCCGGTCAGGAACGGCGGCCAGAGGCTTGCTCGGCCAGGCTGCGGCTATCTACGAGGTCGTGCCAAGTGTGCGAGTGAGAGGCGATGCTCAGAGAGGCTGGGGAGGGGTCCTATTTATAAGAGAGGGAGGAGCGGGCTCGGGGCTCCGCCGGAGTTCTCTGGAGACGGCGCCCGGCGACGAAGGACGTCAGTGAGAGGGGGAGAAGCATCCATGGCTCATGCGGCCACTGTGGGCGAGCGAGGACGAGCACAGGAGGCGGGTGGCGACGAGAGTAGGGGCACGGGCGCACTGTACGCTTGGCCGCGTCATCCCCGTGCTTGCTATGGCGAGCTCCAGCGTCGGCGAGCACCAGGGCAGAGTTAAGTGCATCAAGACGATGATTGTGGCGAGGTTTGGCAAGGCACGACAAGCTGGGAAGCGAGCATGCGCAAAAATGGAGCATCGGCGGCGTCCAGAGCACGTCGACAAGCAGGTTGGCACGGTGCACACGCGTGGTCACCGCATGAACTCTAGCATAGAGCCACGCCGTGCACTGAATTCATGTCTGGTGTGTAGTCCTTGATGGTTTGGGTTGATCCAATGCTCTGAGTTGATCATAAGTGAGCAGCCCGAGTGGGTTTCTTCCTGGCAAGTTTCTGGACAGAAACTTGTGAGGTTAACTGAGAGAGATCTAGAGGGAGCTTAGGGTTGATCTTTGGTGGTTAGTAGTTTCTTAGGAGGGTAATGAAGCCCTAAAAATTTCAGTTCCATTGGATCAAGGAAAAATGCACTTCCTGTAGAAACCGCATATTCTGACCAGAACAGAAATGATTTTCTGTAGCAAAAAAATTCCAAAAACCTATGCAATATTTTTTCTGAGGGAGGTGTGCCAAGGTTCAAAGAATATTTGGGAATTTTCTCAGATTTTTGTGGGCAAGAAAAATGAGGGTTTCTTTGGAGCATATGTTGCTGAAGTGAGGTTTTGAAGGAAAAATGAATGAAAAATATTCCTAGGGCCATTTTGGGATATTTCAGAGAGGGATTGATGGTTTTGAGAGAGAGGTGGGCCACTTGGGCGAAAATCAAGGTCATGCCCAAGTGTTTAAGTCCAAGTGAGCTCATTCAAAAACTCAAATCCAAATCAAATGGCAAGAAAATCAAAAAAATGAAAGAGGGCAAAACCAGGCTGTCACATTTATGCCTTGTTTACTTCAATCATTCACAATGTGTTGTTCATTATGTGCAAGTCGGAACTGTGCCGCTCGACTGCATCAATACCTGTTTGAACGGTTATATTTGGTTCAAGTTATGCCTGGTGTAGTTAACACATGCCCTTTATTTTAGTTTTACGCATTTATCCAGTGTGATGTTTAAGCATTACCTACGTTCTATTCATTTTCAACAATACCAGTTTGAATTGCAATATTTGATGGCTGTTAAGCCTGCTGTCGGTAACGTTGCCTTCATTTTATAGCAGCTTTAACAGCATGCTGAAACCAACACATTCAAGCTATTATTTGGAGATGATGTTGTTTACCTTTTCTATATTTGTTTGATGTTAAGGTTGCTGTACTTATCATGCCTTTCCACTACTTATGCAGGACAACAACGGGAGTGGCCACCATTTTCCGTCGAGGTTAGCTTCATCCCTTGGCTTGTACTCCCCCCATCGTTCCATAATGTAGTGCATATAGATCCAGGCCTGGACACTTGTTAGCTTCTAATATTGACTTGTTGCTTATAGGCACATATGCCCTTGGCAAGGATCCATGCATCGACCCTTTTTGCATATGGGGCAATGAGATATTCATGAACAAGCATGAAGTGAGGAAACTGATAAGGATTATTAGACAAAAGATACGAATGGTGGCAAGCAAATTATTTGTTTATGCTCTATCCAACACAACAGTGAGTTGTAGGATGGTAACTACCAACTCTGCAGCCTTATCTTTTTCCTACCCATAATGAGTTGTTAGACAACAATGTGTGAATATTTTTTGTTTGCAGTGGTTCCCGAAGCAGTTCACTCAAGATTACCTCGCAAAGTACATGATTGGTGGAAACGTGATGAAGGTTAAAGTATTTCATCCAGACTACAATTAGCATCGAGAAGTCGTAATAAAAACAATGAAGGATGGACGGGCAGCCATCACAAGGGGTTGGCCTAGAGTCATGCGCGCATTATGCATGGAGGATGGCACAATATGGGCATTCTGCTTCACCTTCTCCAGCAACCAGAATGTCTTTCGCCTCTCTCTTTACAGTCTTTAGTACAACTGTGGTTCATCATTCTTTACTTGGTGCTTCTGTAGTTCTTCATTATATGTACCTATACATCGAATTATGCATTCGTGGTTGAACTTATATTTGTAATAAACATGGTTGGATATGAAATAAGTGATTGCCTACTTTCAAATTCAAAACATGTGATTTTTAAATTAGGGATTACACTGCACATGGTTTGCGAAAGCGAAATGTCTGCGATAGACGTGGAGATCAGACACGTTTCTAGGATCCAGTACGTGTGCGATCAATCTCCACTGCACACACGATAAGCCAAGAAAAAACGTGTGCGATTAACAACATCTCACACAGTTCTTTCGTATTAAATGTTTGCGATAGTCAATCACACACGCTTCAAAATTATGGACTGTTTGTGATGTTGTGTGCATCGCAAACGTTTGGTCATAGAAGAACGCGTGCGATAGGTACTTCTTGGATTAACTGTGTGGGATGTACATACTAACGGAAATGTATTCCTTGGATTGACTATGTGGAATGTAGATACGAACGGAAACGTTTAGCGGGGACTGACTGTGTGGGATGTACTTACGACCGGAAATGATTTCGCATGTATAATTGTATTTTTAGCACTACTATATGTATAACCGTATTTGAGCGCTCGTCGGTCGCACACGACCTCATTTTGCCGAGCGTGTGTGCCAGGAGGGCATATCCCTGACGGTTTCTGGGTCATGTGGGAAGGACCCCCCTATCGCAGTCACTCACTTGGCGACGGTTCCGAACACCGTCGCAGAAAGGGGTTAAAAACCGTTTGTATAGCACCTCGCGGTACCAGTGATGACACAAAGTAGCATAGTATTTAACATGATACGGTATCTACCTATGTTACTCTAACCCCCTCTCTTCTTTAATTCTTTGCCACATCAGTATGTTTGCTATTCTTGTGTGCATGATACCAGCTAAGATAGCACCACTATGGCCAGCCTTAATCATCGCATGCAATAATTTAGTGCCCCTTGAAATCTGAACATGTGTGGGGCGTGTATGTTTTTAATGACTTGATACGATACCTAGCCCGGCATGCCATGGTCAGTTCATTGCATCTAAGACGACTTATTATGCACCGTTCCCCATACCTGCAGGAAGCCCGTTCATCTCCAAATCTTTTCCTCTCCATGTGTGAAAACAATCTTCCTGCTTGACTCCCCTCCCTCCGACAGTCCCACCACTCCACCCCGTGTGAAAAGAATCTGCATGCATGACTCGCCTCCCCCCGCACTCGTCCAATCCGTTGTGACCAGCAATATTTCCACCCCTTCCCTCCACCGTAATTTACTCCAACAAATATGCCCACCTAGCTGTTACGTTAATCACGCAACATATCTTACATAGGTGTGCCATTGCTCGCTATAAATACTGCGCCTCCGAGGACATTCGGAAGAACACTCACGTTCATCACTATCTCCTCCCCCTCCCTCTCACGTCGATCACCATGGCATCGCCCCTCCCAAGCCCTAGGCGCCCCTCGCTGCCCCACGCGGAGGGTCACGCATCGCCATTCCGTTCCTCGCCGCCACTACTCGAGGAGGACGCCTCGGTGTTCCGCTCCTCGTCATGACGCGTCGAGCTGGACGCATGGGCGTTCCGGTCCTCGCCGCGATGCGTCGAGGTGGACGCATCGGCTTTCCGCTCCTCGCCGCGATGCGTTGAGGTGGACGCGTCGGCGTTCCCAGTCTCGCCAGCACGCGCGTCGGAGGATGCTTCGCCTCCCCGCTACGAGGAGAACGTCGCGCCGCCCGCCGAGCCCCCCAGCCTTGAGGAGCTTTGGAAAGAAATGGAGGTCGCCTTGTGGGAGGCTTTGCCTCCGGCAGAGTGCGCCAAAATTGAGGCTGAGAACAAGGCCGAGGAAGAGAGGCGCGCCACGAGGCATGCTACTTGGCATGCCTATGTCACGTCCGAGAGAGTTAGGCAATTGGCTCTTTGGTGCCGGATCACCGCAACGGTGAGATCACGCTCGCCCGCTGGCAAGCCACCAATCAGCACCTTACGAGTTGCGAGGCTGAGGAAGAGGCGTTGTGTCGGTGCACTGGGAAACGGCAGCGCACCAGGGCACTCATGGCGTGCCGCAGGCGCTCCCGCGAGCGTCGTGGCTTTTATTAGGAATAATTTAGTTTCGTAAGGCGATCTCATTAGTTTTGGGATGGAAATGATAAATCCCGATCAGCGTCCTTAATTAAGTATGTAAAAGGAAAAGTTTGGAAACCTTGTGTATTCGTACGCATTTTGTAAGTACGTGCATATATCACAAACTTAACTATATATCGCACTACACGTCTTTCTCTCTATATGCTTGTAGACTGTGCTACTACTATTACTTATGTACGTGCAAATGCACGTTTTAACATTACGTTGTGGTTTTTGTAAAAGTAGAAAAACAACACTAGTCAAGCTTGTGAAACGACTCAATGCAAAAGAAATGCAAAAATGCTCGTTTGATTGTTTACTTTTAGCTTCCTTCTCTATGGTTATTTCTCTACCGTACTTTGTACGGAGTATCTCACTGGCCGGGAAGGCATGCAAATTCCCAAACCACTTCGTACAACCTGTATCAATTTTTTTTGCCTAACAAGTTGTGCCGTGCAATTGGAATTCCAACTTGAGTACTACTACTAGGAGTACCAGGGGCCAATTCCTTTAGGCTTCTAGATTAGTAATCCCATAACTACTACCTCTGTCCTGGTTTATTGGTCCCCATTGTAATCTGTGTCAAATTTTGACCATAAATTTAAATAATGAAATGTTTATGCATATCACCCAAAATTATATATCTTTTGTTTACATGCACTAACATTTTATCAGTTAAATCTTTGGTCAAAATTTAGCACAAATTACAATGGTAACTAATAAACCAGGATGGAGTAGTAGTTTAGAAGCCCAAATGAATGAGTGAGGCGCCTTATGTTACTATCCACTATGACTAGTCTTATGGGAAAAGCTAGGGAAGAGATGGCTTATTTTTTAAGCCGCCAAAAGAACTGGCCCTAGGAGTAGTAGCTATGGATACTAGGAGTAGTAGCTAGGGATACTAGGAGTAGTATCTAGGGATCGAGTGTGCGAGATGAACCAGACAAAGTAAATGCAGAGACATGAAATGCAAAAAAGACAGAGGGATGTGATGGTTGCTTGTCCGTTTATTTTACAAGGCCACTTATTACCAGGAGTAGTCGGGTTTTGTGATATGATAACTTTAGTGCCGCGCCACGAGCGGGGTGAGACTCCCGTGCAGCGTCGCCCTCTACACTAGTACTACCTCCATCGTGGTCTATTAGTCCCCCATGTAATTTGACTAAAGATTTAACTGACAAAATGTTAGTGCATGTCAACAAAAACTATATCGTTGGATTCATATTTGAACATAGTTTTCAATGATATAATTTTTGGTGACATGCATGAGCATTTATCGTACTGTATATAATGTTAGTTAAATTTATGTTCGTACTATATATAGTAAGGTGCCCGTGCGTTGCACGGAACAGTGAAATGCATTGATCGGGGAGTTGTTTATTTTGACAAAGTATGTGGGGGTCATCTCATGTGTAACGAGTATCGATAGGTTTCTTCGGATATTATTTCTTCTATAGAGCTCACAAGCATCCGGGTGAATGGTAAATGTAGGCTAAATAGATAAAAAAAAGTATCTTTTGCAAATAAAAGCATTCAACTGTTCAACCTGCATCCAAAACTTGTCAAGAAATAACACTTATTGTGCTTTGCATGATATGATCTTTAAGAATTATTTTTTGAGTATCGATTTTGTTTTTTTTCTAGACCACCATGAATGTAAATCAGGATGATTTGGAAGGGAGCAGAGGAGATGTAAGAAATGGTTCATCTTATGTCTTTCACCGTTACTGCAGTAAAAATTCACAAATAATCTCATAAATGGCAAGCGAGAACTCTAATGGAGCAAAAGCATACATCAAAGATTCTTGACTAAACCATAAACAGATACACTTTTATTCAAGCGCGATGCTCTAATAGAGCAAGATCATGCATGGAAGGTTCTATCCTATATAAATAAGAAGTCTCCACATGCTTAGACATGGGCTTACATTGAGCGAAGACTAATGATGAATAGTTGACTTGGTAATGCATATGACCAGGTGAACCTCCTTGGAGTCCCCGTGCATCATCTTCGGATGAAAATCATACCAGGCGTCTTCCATGTCCACATTGCCGGGAACGGAGCAGCTCGGGATAGTCCCATTCAGCATGAGGGAGCCTGCATGGGCGCCCTCGTACTTCGGAGGGGCAGTAACAGTGAGCACACACCCGTACAGCGGCCTCGTGTCAGCGTCAGCGACATTGCCCCTGACACACACTACAGAGATGGGGCGGCGGCCTGCGCGGGCCTTGATGGTACCCACGGCCAAGAGGAAGACGCTGTCATCCTCCTCCACGACTAGCAAGCGGCGGTGATCCTCCAGCGACTCCGGCACGGCGAACGGGTAGCACGTCTCATACTTGTTGTTCACCGCCGCGCGCCAGTAGTGATTGACAGACGGTGCTGTGAGGTGATGCACGAGGCTCACCGGTGAGCCCTCAAACGGCGGCGTGCACTCATAGCAGTAGCAAGGCACATGCGCGCATCTGGAACTATGCTTCGCCAGTGAGTGCTGGTCGACGTACCTCTCGCAGTCGAAACTCTTGTAGCCGCAGGGCACCTTGTAGGCATCGACCAGGTCGTCCATGATATGGGAGTGGCTGTAGGGGATGTTGCGCCCGCTGAATGGAGCGCAAGAGGGAGTGGCTGTAGGGGATGTTGCGCCCACCGAATGGAGCGCAGGATTAGCACACGAAGCAGTAGATGGTGTCCTTACTAGTACTCCCTCTGTTTCTCTACTCTCTACTTTCTCTACTTCTCTACTTTTTTTCTCTACTCTTATAAAATATAGAGTTATTGATGATGGTGTGCCTGCCATCCTGCAATATAGGCCGTCCGATTTATATCTGATGGATAGGAAGGAAACTATGGCAATTTTGCAAAAAGATACCCACACCCCTCTCCAAATTTGCAAATAAGGCCTTCCCTCGTTCATCCTTTTCTCTCGCAAGATAAACTACTCATAAAAATGCATCTTGATCTTCCGTGCAACGCACGGGCATCTTGCTAGTTTCTTAGAAAAAAACCGATTTGGTGATGATGGTGTGCCTGCCATCTTGCAATATAGACCGTCCGATCTATATCTGACTGATAGAAATCACTATGGCAATTTTGCAAAAAGATACCCACACCTCTCTCCTTGTTTGCAGATAAGGCCTTCCCTTGTTCATCCTTATCTCCCACAACCTCATTGTTGAGCAATTAAAAAAGGAAGTCTCTGGAACAATTTGGCATGGTGGCCGCTGCCGGCACCGTCCATCCCCATGCCTCCGCCCAGTCCGACCACCAGTCACCACCACGCCCCACTCCTGCTCACCTTATCTCTCATCTTTCTCGAGATATCATTTTTTTGATGAAATTCTTGATATACCATTTTTTCAATGAAATTCTCGAGATATCATTAGTTTTTACACACGGGATTACTCCTGCATGGGTCAATCACAACAGGTGTTTTGTAAAAAAATGCATCTTGATGTTCCTTGCAATGCACGGGCATCTTGCTAGTTTGCACATAATTCCAAACACCACGTAGACACGTTCTTTGACCATTTTACAACTATGTTAGTATCATTGTTAGTGGTCAGCCGGTGCAAGTTATAGCCCCGGGTGTTTTAACCTTTTTTTAGTAATGATATCTGGCAATTGTTCGCCACGAGCCCAATCCTGGCAAATCCCACATAACCGTGAGATTTCCATCTGATGGTGGCCTGTTTTAAGCAATAGTATTTGACAAAACCGCCACCCTTACACACATATTGTAACTGCGTCGCGGGCGTTTGCAACTGCCATGTCTCCCAGTGAACGTTTGCTAGGGATTGGAGTTCACACCGATGGTGGTTCCTTGTTGTTCCATGCTTGGGCATTGAAGTTTGTAACTATTTTAGAATATACTACTACTCCGGTGCTAGTAGTAGAGCAGAGTCCTACTCCACTATATGCAAACTAGGGCATAGTAGTAGGTATTGTTGTTTATTGTACTAGTACTATGATCACTCAAGCAAGTTGTCTGGTATCGGTATGACCCTACGCTGCTGGTATGTGCCTCGCAAGTCAAGCGACGTGATGTTGTCATCATCACCTGCCCACTTCCCGCAGCACATATTCGCTTCTCCATCCTGGTCCGCACATAATCGTCCAATCTTCCGTCCCCGCTAGGCACCTCCCCCTCTTCCAAAACCCAAGCACTAACAATGGCAGAACCGAGCAGGGTCCGCCGAAAGAGTGGCTGGAATTCGCTCCCAATAGAGGTAATCAAGCTCATTGTTTCGCTTGTGGACAATCTCAGTACCATGCCGCTCGCCGCGTGCTCGTGGGGGCTGTACTGTTTACTCAAAGCCCTCAAGCCGGAGCTTTTTAAGCCAGCTCCCTACTTGCTGATGCCGCCTGATCTTCAGAAAAGGCGTGTCACACAGCATAATGATCGTAATGTGGCAAGCATCAACCCCCTCAACTACGATCCGATCCCCGTCACCCTCAAGTACATTAACGGTATGTACTGGGTTGGCATGAACACATCTTGGATGGTGCTCGTCGACGGTCGCGGCAGTTGGATGCTTATGGAGGTCTACACCCGGCGATTGATCCCCCTTCCTTCGATTAACACTATACTGGCTTGGCACCGCGGCCCAGAATACTCAGAATCTTATAGTAGCCAACATGATACAAAGTTTGATTTGCTGAAGATCTAGGAATTATAAAGACTTCAGGATAATTGCATTCTTCAACCGCGGTCTCTCCTATCTGACAGGTCACTATGGTAAGTGGATAAATCTGCACGTCCATCACAAGATCATACATCCTCCATGGTTCTCTGATGCCATTGAACACAAGGGCTTCATTTACACTATGGACTCCTTCTATGGCTGGACGTATTGCTGGCCTACTCCAGTCATCGCTACGAATGGCCGTTACAGTAGTATGTTACTTTCCTATGATATCATGATGGCTTGCTTATATTACTGTCAATATTTACTGAAAATATGCATGCTCATAACATGTTGTTCTTAAGATTGACTACAGTTGTAACATCCCAAATTTTCAATTTGGAATGTTATACATAGACCATCATTGCATATCATGTTTTGTTGCATTTTGACAAATCCTCGATAATCCTAAGCAACTCAAGGACCCTCGGAGAGAGTTGGGGATTTTCTCGAATTTTCAAATTTGATTTTTCAAACGAGGATTGTGGTTTTAATTATTTTTCTCTCCGGAAAAATATTTCATTTTAAATAAACGAGAGGAGAAAATATGACTTCTCCAAAACAATTGAAATACTGGAGGAAAAATGTTAAAAACATTATTTGAAATTTATTTGGATTTTATTTGCAATTTTTATTGCATTAAAAATATTGCATGTTTTCCAAAATATTTATTTTGACTTAAAAAAAATGTTCACCCTATTCTAGATTTTCTAACAAGACGGGGAAAATTTATTTCATATTTTTCTGATTTTTTATTTTACTACGTATTATTTTCCGTGGAACTTATTTAAAAAAAAAACAACGCCCGCGCGCCGACTGGGCCAAAGGCCCAGCCGACGGCCCGCCTCGCGCCTTCCTCTTCCCGCACGGGAGCTCGCCGCCGGAGTCCGTCCCGGGCACGGGAGCCGCCGCCGCCTCGTGTGCCCCCTTGCCCAAGCCGCCGCACACCCCCCCTCCTTAAATACCGCGCCCCCCCTCTTTCCTCACCTCGAGCCGCCGCCGGAGCCCCTCATCGCCGCCGCCGCAACACGCCCCGCCGCCGCCGCCGTTTGCCCCGCCGCCGCCGCCGGGAGCCGCCGGAGCCGCCGCCCCCGCACCCCCGAGCCCCGCACCCCGCCGCCAAGCCCCGCCCCCGCCGGAGCCCCTCGCCGGAGCCCGCCGTCGAGGTACCGCCGCTGCCCCGATTCCCGTCGTTGCCGGTTTTCTGTAAAAAAAACCCCTTCGTTTAAAAAAAACCCTAGATCGGTTTTTTTTCGGTTTTATTATTTTACGAGCGTTCACCGAACCGTTCGTTTTAACGAACGCGTTCGTCGGTTTTTCTCTGTTAACGAACGTCCGTTATTTAACAGTTCGTTCGTTTTTCTTTTTCGTCGGATTTTCTCGTTATTTTTCTCAGATTCGATTTCTGATCGAATCTTCGATTCTGTTTAACTTCTCGCTCGTTTATCGGAATCAGGCGATTCAAGCGCCTAGAGTTTCGTCTCGAAATTCTCTTTCCGTTTAACCTAATCAAACAAGTTTTTGCTACAGTAAAATTTGACCTAGATCCAGATTAGCAAACAAAGTTTCTTTCTTTCGTCGTTTGACTTTCGTTGCTTCTTTCGAGTTGATTCTTTTTGCAAACCGGAGTTCTTAAGTTGAACTTTCTTGTTGGATCTTTCATTCGAGTTTTACCTGTGCATTAGTTGAGTACTGATTGTATGCTTGTTTGCTTGCGAGAGAGTACCCGGAGTGTGCCGCTTGTTACTTCGACTCGCTAGGTTTTGCGGATCATCAGCAAGGCAAGTAACACTTTGATCATATTCCGTTCATACCCAGTTTTATTGCATTAGATCTGTTTTCCTCAAACACATTGCATGATTAGGATCTAAATAAACTGTGGGTATTGGGAAGTAGTTGAGGTAGTACCTATTACCTGTTTTACTTTATCAAACCCTTGGGAGTTACTTCTACGTTGCTATTATTGCCATGCTATGCTCGTAGACGTGGATTGGGTTTGAGAGATATTCATGACAGATGTGAGATTGTTAATAATGGTTCAACTTAAGGTGGCAACTAAAACTCACATCTGGGTGGATTGAGGCACCTGGAGAACCCAGTGTTGTCTGTATGTATAAGGTCCGCCACCCAGGCTCAAAGGGATCATAAGATTATTCATGCTAGAAACTTCCGTGTGCAGCCACAAGCTATTATGGGCTCTAGCATAGCTGAGTAGGTTACAGGATCTCTTGAAGAGGTGGACTAGCAGATGTAGGGGAAAGTAGGTGTACCGGTCCATCCAGAGTAAAGAGTGATTGTTTCTGAAAGACTGTGTCTCGGTCATCCGTTTCTCAAACATCATGCAGTGCGAGAATCAAGCGGAGGCGATCGAGTCTTGTGGGGAAAAGTGCACAAACCTCTGCAGAGTGTACAAACTGATCATGATTAGCCGTGTCCCCGGTTATGGACAACTTGAGTATCTAGTACCTAGATTATCATTTGAATCTCATCACCGTGATACTTATAATTAATTTTGTTGGGTTAATGATGATACTTAATTGGGATTGAGTTGGAGGTACCTTCTCAATGTTTCAACCACCATGATAGTTAAATAAAATTTATTCCTTTGAAGTAGGATAAAATTGGCTTTTCGCAAAACTGTAACCATAGAGCTTTCCACCAGCCATATATGCATATAGTATAGCATTATTATTGTTCATTGTTCTCTATGTGTTACATTGCCAGCATATTCTATGTGCTGACCCGTTTTCGGGCTGCAACGTTTCATGTTGCAGACTTTTCAGACGACGAGTTAGGTGCCTTAGGTCGTGGTCTTATACTCAGTGATGCCGCTGGAGTTGATGGACTCACTTATCTTCCAAGTCTTCCGCTGTTATCGTCATTAGATGGCCTTAAGCCATGTTTATCATTCTTACTCTCTTTGGAGATATTCGATGTAATAAGTGTGTGATTGCTACTCTGTTATAAATCCTCCATTTGTACTGTGCGTGTCAGCATTACTGATCCAGGGATGACACTGGTGCACAGCAGCACAGGCCATTTGAGGTCTGGTCGCTACAAAGTTGGTATCAGAGCACACGCTGACTATAGGACACGACCACTAAGCTTAAGCCCTAGAAAACTTCTCTCTTCTCATTTCTGACCTCTCTCCACTTTCTACTCTTTTAGGAATGGCGAATGCAAGGAGCAAGTTCATGCAACCAGAGGAAGACACGCCATTTGGACGACACGTGAAGGAAGTCACCAAGTACTTGAACATAGGAATACCAAGCGTCACCGGAACCTACAACGCCACATTACCTGAAGAGGAGAGCTGGAAGATTCAAGTTATCATTCCAGGAAGGACGTTTGTGCCAATTACGGAACCCATGAGATTGGTTTTCGAAGCACCAACTTGGAGTTTAGGGAAGAGCATGGCCGCACACATCGCCATGGGACGCATTGGAGAAGTCTACCACCAGGAGCTTAAGGATACAATTTATCAAATTTGTGGACGTCGAGACGCGCAATGGGAGATGATCAAGACCAAGAAGGATGGATCAATTGCAGCTTTCATCCAGGAGCAGAACCAACATATCCGACGCCAGGAGAATCAGATATGCACGGACAAGGAAGAACTAAAGAAAGCATTCACGAAGATCAAGAAACTCCAAGAAGAACTCAGGACTACACGCGAAGATTACTTGGAGGAAATCAATGCGCTAGTAGGGAAGATTGACGACCTGGAGAATAAGATTGGAGCATTCGTGGGAAATCCAGTGCCAAAAGCAGAAGTCGACGAATGCACTTGTCCGGATAACTACATCATCATCGACGACACCTACTCGGAACCAAGTGAAGACGAATGGATTGATGAAGCTGGAGCAGACATCATGGAGTCTTCAACGGATCAGAATTTCTAGTAGACCACCATATCAGTAGTAGTTTTTCCCCCATTTAATAGTATAGTTCAAGCACTTTGTAACGCTAGTTAGACCGTTTGTTTTGCCTTGTTTGGATTGATTGAGTGATATTGATTGAATTTGTCTCATGAGCATATGGGTAGTGTTTTCCCTCTAGACCTCATTCTATTCTTAACTCTCATCTTTTCTAAACCTATCAGATGCCTCCGAGACGCGACACCGGATTTGTTTTTCCGCCAGAGATCACCCAGTTGATTCAGCAACAGAATGCCCTGATGCAAGTGTTAGTTCAGAACCAAGGCAACAACAACAACAACCCACCGCCACCACCACCTGTTGATCACTTAGCCCGTTTCTTAAGGCTAAACCCGCCGGTGTTTTCCAGTAGCATCGAGCCGATTATAGCAGATGATTGGCTCCGCAAAGTTGGAAGGGAGTTGACCACTGCAGGATGCACAGATGCGGAAAGAGTGCGTTTTGCCGCACATCAGCTTGATGGACCCGCAGCATCATGGTGGGAGAATTATACAGCCACGCACCCTATTGACACTGTCACATGGGACCAGTTTCAGCAAGCTTTCCGTACAGCTCATGTTTCAGCAGGAGCTATGGCTATGAAGAAGCGTGAGTTTCGTAACCTACGCCAAGGAGGACGCACCGTAGGCCAGTATGTGGAGGATTTCAGTAAGTTAGCACATTATGCACCAGATGACGTTGCTACAGATGCTGCCAAGCAGGAGAAGTTTTTGGAAGGACTGAATGATGAGCTGAGTATGCAGTTGATGGTAGCAACCTTCAACAACTACCAGGAGCTGGTAGATAGAGCTCTCATGATTGAAGGGAAGCATCAGCAGATTGAAAACCGCAAGAGGAAGTATGGACAAGGGAAGTACAATTCTGGAGCCCAGCAAAAGCCACGATTTACCCCGAAGCCGGGAGGACAGTTTCAGCATACCCATGGAGGAGGTAGCTCGCACAACCATAATGGCTCCAAGAATGGTAATGGGAATGGAGGAGGAAACGGACATAACCGCACCAACCCATCTACCCCAACCAAGAGAGATCTAAGTCACATTACTTGTTTCAAGTGCCAGAAGACGGGACATTATGCTACTGATTGTCCCGAAGCCCAAAATGGAAATGGCAATGGAAGCTCTGGGAAGAAGCCGAACCCGTTCAACAAAGGACATGTGAACCACGTGAGCGTGGAGGAGGTTGAAGCTCAGCCTGATGCAGTAATAGGTAAGTTTTTGGTTAAGTCATTTACTGCAACCGTTCTTTTCGATACTGGTGCATCGCATTCATACATATCAAGGGGATTCGTAAACAAGTTTAAGATGTCCACCCAAGTTCTCAAAAGCCCCATGTTAGTAACCTCGCCAGGAGCAGAGTATATGGCCACCCAAGGATGTTTTCAGATACCGTTGGCCATTGGTAGGCATGTTTTCCCCTCAGACCTCATTGTTTTGGAATCGCAAGGTTTGGATGTGATTTTGGGAATGGATTGGCTATCATTGTATGGAGGAAAGATCGATTGTGCCAGCAAGATGATTTTGCTTACCACCCCAGAAGGAAAAAGGATCAAGTATGTATCCCGGCATATGCCGAAGAGGACTCAAGTGAATTCCTTATCAGGAGTTGTACAGGAGGAAGTACCAGTGGTGAAAGACTATCCAGATGTATTTCCAGAAGAGTTGTCAGGCATGCCACCAGATAGAGACATTGAGTTTTTTATTGAACTTTTGCCAGGCACAGGGCCAATATCTAAGAGACCGTACAGGATGCCCGCAAAGGATTTGGAGGAAATTAAGAAGCAGATCAAGGAGTTACTGGATAAAGGCTATATTTGCCCAAGTTCGTCACCTTGGGGATCACCAGTACTTCTAGTGGAGAAGAAAGATGGATCACTAAGGATGGTTGTTGATTACCGAGGACTGAATGAAGTGACCATCAAAAACAAGTACCCACTGCCGATGATCAATGATTTGTTTGACCGCTTGCAAGGAGCTAAAGTATTTTCCAAGATCGATCTACGATCAGGATACCATCAGTTAAAGATTCGAGAGCAGGATATACCCAAGACGGCATTTACCACCAGATATGGATTGTATGAGTATACCGTTATGTCATTTGGACTGACTAACGCACCGGCCTATTTCATGAACCTATGAACAAAGTGTTTATGGAGTTTTTGGATAAGTTCGTCGTGGTGTTCATTCATGATATTTTAATCTTTTCCAAGGATGAAGAAGAGCATGAGGAGCATTTACGATTGGTACTTGAGAAGCTCAGAGAACATCAGTTATATGCCAAGTTCAGCAAATGTGAGTTTTGGCTGAAGGAAGTTGGATTCCTTGGACATGTTATTTCTGGAGAAGGAATAGCAGTAGACCCTGCCAAGGTTGACACCGTGACAAGTTGGGAATCACCCACGACAGTTGGAGAAATCCGGAGTTTTCTTGGACTTGCAGGATACTACCGGAGATTCATCGAGAATTTCTCAAGGATTGCTAAGCCCATGACTGAGCTATTGAAGAAGGACACCAAATTCAATTGGACTGAGGAATGTGAAGCTAGTTTCCAAGAGCTGAAGAAACGATTGGTTACATCACCAGTGTTGATTATGCCCGATCAACGCAAGGACTATGAAGTTTATTGCGACGCTTCTCGTCGAGGACTTGGAGCAGTGCTTATGCAGGAAGGAAGAGTTGTGTCGTATGCTTCACGACAACTTAAACCCCATGAGAAGAATTATGCTACGCATGATTTGGAATTAGCAGCCGTGGTGCATGCATTGAAGACATGGAGACATTTTCTCATCGGAAACCATTGTGAGGTGTACACGGATCACAAAAGTTTGAAGTACATCTTCACGCAGAAGGAGTTAAACCTCAGACAGAGGAGATGGTTGGAGCTCATCAAAGATTATGATATGAGATTGCATTATCACCCTGGAAAGGCTAACGTAGTAGCAGACGCGTTGAGCCGCAAGAGTCGTATCAACACCCTCATGACAGGAGAATTACCTCAGGAGTTAGCCGAGGACCTTCGTGAGCTATGTTTCGAGATAGTCCCAAGAGGCTATTTAGCGTCATTGGATATTCAGTCTACCTTGATGGAAAGGATCAGAGAAGCTCAGAAAACAGACAAGGAGATTGAAGAGATAAAGGAGAAGATGAGCAAAGGAAAAGACAAGGGATTTCGTGAGGATGAGCACGATACCTTATGGTTCGAGGACCGCGTTTATGTACCAAATGATCCGGAGATCAGGAAGTTGATTTTGCAAGAAGCCCATGATTCACCGTACTCGATTCACCCAGGGAATACCAAGATGTATTTGGATTTGAAGAATACTTTCTGGTGGACCGGAATGAAAAAGGATATTGCGGAGTATGTAGCAGTTTGTGATGTATGTCAGAGAGTGAAGGCAGAGCATCAGAAGCCAGCAGGATTGCTACAGCCATTGCCGATACCCGAATGGAAGTGGGATAAAATAGGCATGGATTTTATCACGGGATTACCCAGGACTCGTTCAGGCTATGACTCGATATGGGTTGTAGTCGATCGTTTGACGAAAGTGGCTCATTTCATTCCAGTGAAGACCACTTACACCAGTGCTAAGTTGGCAAAGATATACATGACCAGGATCGTATGTTTGCATGGAGTTCCGAGGACCATTGTATCAGATAGAGGAACCCAATTTACCTCGAAGTTTTGGAAGCAGTTACATGAAACGTTGGGAACCAGGCTGGAATTTAGTACAGCATTTCACCCACAGACAGATGGACAGACCGAGAGAGTCAACCAGATTTTGGAGGACATGTTGAGAGCATGTGCACTAGATTATGGATCTAGTTGGGACGACAATTTGCCATATGCGGAGTTTTCGTATAACAACAGTTATCAAACCAGTTTGAAGATGGCCCCTTTCGAAGCATTATACGGAAGAAGGTGTAGGACACCGTTGTTATGGGACGAAGTTGGAGACCGTCAGCTGTTTGGACCAGATTTGATTAAGGAATCTGAACAGAAAGTAAGGTTGATTCGCGATAGGCTCAAGGTAGCCCAGTCCAGGCAGAAGAGTTATGCCGATTCTAAATGAAAGGAGACAGTTCATGAAGTTGGAGACAGAGTGTATCTTCGAGTATCACCACTTTGAGGAGTGAAGCGTTTTGGAGTTAAAGGAAAGTTAGCGCCCCGTTTTATCGGACCATACAGAGTGTTGGAACGTATGGGAGAAGTTGCTTACAAGCTGGAATTGCCCGAAGGATTGTCTGGAGTACATGATGTATTTCACGTTTCGCAGTTGAAGAAGTGCCACGCAGAAATGGCTGAGATACCGCTGAGAGATACTGTGCCACTGGAAGCGATTCAGTTGGAAAGTGATTTGACTTATGAGGAGAAACCAGTTAAGATTCTCGAGTATGCCAGCCGAGTTACCCGCAGCAAGGTTATCAAGTTTTGCAAAGTTCAGTGGAGTCACCACATAGAGGATGAAGCCACCTGGGAGCGAGAGGAAGATCTACGGAAAAACCACTCCCACCTGTTTTCTAGCCAACCCGAATCTCGAGGGCGAGATTCATCTTAAGGGGGGTAGGTTTGTAACATCCCAAATTTTCAATTTGGAATGTTATACATAGACCATCATTGCATATCATGTTTTGTTGCATTTTGACAAATCCTTGATAATCCTAAGCAACTCAAGGACCCTCGGAGAGAGTTGGGGATTTTCTCGAATTTTCAAATTTGATTTTTCAAACGAGGATTGTGGTTTTAATTATTTTTCTCTCCGGAAAAATATTTCATTTTAAATAAACGAGAGGAGAAAATATGACTTCTCCAAAACAATTGAAATACCGGAGGAAAAATGTTAAAAACATTATTTGAAATTTATTTGGATTTTATTTGCAATTTTTATTGCATTAAAAATATTGCATGTTTTCCAAAATATTTATTTTGACTTAAAAAAAATGTTCACCCTATTCTAGATTTTCTAACTAGACGGGGAAAATTTATTTCATATTTTTCTGATTATTTATTTATTTTTCTACGTATTATTTTCCGCGGAACTTATTTAAAAAAAACAACGCCCGCGCGCCGACTGGGCCAAAGGCCCAGCCGACGGCCCGCCTCGCGCCTTCCTCTTCCCGCACGGGAGCTCGCCGCCGGAGTCCGTCCCGGGCATGGGAGCCGCCGCCGCCTCGGGTGCCCCCTTGCCCAAGCCGCCGCACACCCCCCCTCCTTAAATACCGCGCCCCCCTCTTTCCTCACCTCGAGCCGCCGCCGGAGCCCCTCATCGCCGCCGCCGCAACACGCCCCGCCGCCGCCCCCGCACCCCCGAGCCCCGCACCCCGCCGCCAAGCCCCGCCCCCGCCGGAGCCCGCCGTCGAGGTACCGCCGCTACCCCGATTCCCGTCGTTGCCGGTTTTCTGTAAAAAAAACCCCCTTCGTTTAAAAAAACCCTAGATCGGTTTTTTTCGGTTTTATTATTTTACGAGCGTTCACCGAACCGTTCGTTTTAACGAACGTGTTCGTCGGTTTTTCTCTGTTAACGAGCGTCCGTTATTTAACCGTTCGTCCATTTTTCTTTTTCGTCGGATTTTCTCGTTATTTTTCTCAGATTCGATTTCTGATCGAATCTTCGATTTTGTTTAACTTCTCGCTCGTTTATCGGAATCAGGCGATTCAAGCGCCTAGAGTTTCGTCTTGAAAATTCTCTTTCCGTTTAACCTACTCAAACAAGTTTTTGCTACAGTAAAATTTGACCGAGATCCAGATTAGCAAACGAAGTTTCTTTCTTTCGTCGTTTGACTTTCGTTGCTTCTTTCGAGTTGATTCTTTTTGCAAACCGGAGTTCTTAAGTTGAACTTTCTGGTTGGATCTTTCATTCGAGTTTTACCTGTGCATTAGTTAAGTACTGATTGTATGCTTGTTTGTTTGCGATAGAGTACCCGGAGTGTGCCGCTTGTTACTTCGACTCGCTAGGTTTTGCGGATCATCAGCAAGGCAAGTAACACTTTGATCATATTCCGTTCATACCCAGTTTTATTGCATTAGATCTGTTTTCCTCAAACACATTGCATGATTAGGATCTAAATAAACTGTGGGTATTGGGAAGTAGTTGAGGTAGTACCTATTACCTGTTTTACTTTATCAAACCCTTGGGAGTTACTTCTACGTTGCTATTATTGCCATGCTATGCTCGTAGACGTGGATTGGATTTGAGAGATATTCATGACAGATGTGAGATTGTTAATAATGGTTCAACTTAAGGTGGCAACTAAAACTCACATCTGGGTGGATTGAGGCACCTGGAGAACCCAGTGTTGTCTGTATGTATAAGGTCCGCCACCCAGGCTCAAAGAGATCATAAGATTATTCATGCTAGAAACTTCCGTGTGCAGCCACAAGCTATTATGGGCTCTAGCATAGCTGAGTAGGTTACAGGATCTCTTGAAGAGGTGGACTAGCAGATGTAGGGGAAAGTAGGTGTACCGGTCCATCCAGAGTAAAGAGTGATTGTTTCTGAAAGACTGTGTCTCGGTCATCCGTTTCTCAAACATCATGCAGTGCGAGAATCAAGCGGAGGCGATCGAGTCTTGTGGGGAAAAGTGCACAAACCTCTGCAGAGTGTACAAACTGATCATGATTAGCCGTGTCCCCGGTTATGGACAACTTGAGTATCTAGTACCTGGATTATCATTTGAATCTCATCACCGTGATACTTATAATTAATTTTGTTGGGTTAATGATGATACTTAATTGGGATTGAGTTGGAGGTACCTTCTCAATGTTTCAACCACCATGATAGTTAAATAAAATTTATTCCTTTGAAGTAGGATAAAATTGGCTTTTCACAAAACTGTAACCATAGAGCTTTCCACCAGCCATATATGCATATAGTATAGCATTATTATTGTTCATTGTTCTCTATGTGTTACATTGCCAGCATATTCTATGTGCTGACCCGTTTTCGGGCTGCAACGTTTCATGTTGCAGACTTTTCAGACGACGAGTTAGGTGCCTTAGGTCGTGGTCTTATACTCAGTGATGCCGCTGGAGTTGATGGACTCACTTATCTTCCAAGTCTTCCGTTGTTATCGTTATTAGATGGCCTTAAGCCATGTTTATCATTCTTACTCTCTTTGGAGATATTCGATGTAATAAGTGTGTGATTGCTACTCTGTTATAAATCCTCCATTTGTACTGTGCGTGTCAGCATTACTGATCCAGGGATGACACTGGTGCACAGCAGCACAAGCCATTTGAGGTCTGGTCGCTACAAAAGTACGAGTCCTTTTTTATTTGACTCCAACTTGATATGATGTTGTACGCCGCCTGGTGTCCCTACCCTTCCTAATCCCAGAACCTTTCAAACAAAAGCGGCATGGCAGTTGCAGGTGGCTCCTGGCTTGATCAGATGACAGCGAATGATTGATGATCGTTCGCACGTACCGGACGTGTTATTTCGCGGAATACAATCACAGTCACTGCAAGGTCTTTGAGCAGGATCCTAGCTTCCCTGGGCCTTCAGGAATTTTTGACTGGAGGCTGGTAAGTAGCCTTGGTACATGTTCTCTATTTCTCGGACTGAATTATCTGATTAACCAGGAGATAACTGACGGCAAGGATCATGATGGCGGCGTGGTTTCGTTCATCAGGAAAAACTGTGTGTACACACCATACCATGCATCTCTCCATGCACCATACCCTGATATGTGCTGCCACGCTTTGTAGCCCAAAGTAGGAGAGAGGGTCGCAAGTATCAGACTTTGACCTGCTGGCTGGAGTTCCCCCGTCAGGCACCCATCTGGTTCAAGCCGTCAGCCAATCTCCATAGCTTAATAAATAGTAACGTCTAACTGAGCCAGTTAGTTAAATGCGTACACTTGGTGTAGTAGGATCTTTATTTAGTTTGATGCATACACCTATTCTTTTTTGGTAGCCCATTTGTAATGATGGCTGTTGTTTGGTTTGGAAGAGAGAGTTGTGTCTTTAGTCTTTTGGCCTGCTTACTACTTCTGTTGCACCCCCAGCTCTGGTTGCTGCTGCTATTTTCAATGTACTCATTAGCATATTTCGTCTGTTGGTTGAACAAATGTGTAGTTAGAACGACAAACACAATGTTTTGTAAGTCGTTGCACGGCCCGATCCTTTAGTGCCCCGTACGTAGCGCATACTATTTTTGGTATGGAACACATTTTCCACTTGTCGATAACATGCAGCCGAGTGATGAAGGCCCAATAGAGGAGCCCATAATTAACTGGAAGGGAGGCTCTCACATGAATACGGCCCCGGTACATGCTTATGGTCCCCTGAACATAAATAAGTAAATAAATAAAGCTAAATGCTCATGCACCAGTTCTTTAAATTTACGATTTGAAAATTCGAATTTTAACAGGAGGATATTATTTCCTATGAGAGTGTTGTTACATTCAGTCAATATTATTCTTAGCCAAAGATAGCGACCGGTATTTTTTCTCCCACCATTTTCTTCCTGCAACCCACAGAACCACGCAAATCATAGTCAACGTCGTAAATAGTTCCTGTCCATTATTATTTTTTGATAAGAATGCCAACCCAGCCCAACACATTGGAGACACCACTTTAACCTAGGGCTTCTGAATGTGCTCGGCTTCACACCTCTAGAAGAAAATTGTCTAAAAAACCTCAAGAAGAAAAAGGTGTTCCGCAGCATTTTACAATAAGTTTTAGCCATATAAAATTAATTCTTATAATCCAACATAATGAGTTTTGGGTCTGACCGGTCCAGCCGCCAAAACAAAACCTGCGCCGACGGGAGCGCCTGTTCCCGCCTTCTACGGCTAGTTGCGCTGTCGTGCACGCAGCACCGCCCTGTCGTACCCTGATATGCTGGCCAGGCCATCCATGTACTCCACCCGACATCCTATTCTTCTCCAGCGACGGCAACCTACCCCGTACCAGAACCAGTGAACCCTCGCACTCCCCTCCGCCTATGGCCATAATACCGCATGTTCCCCAGCTCCTGTTCATTCCCGTCCGAGGCCTTGCTGTCGTCCTCTGCCTTGGTGCGCTCGCAGCGGCGCCACCGTCCGGCCCTGTCAACATAGTGAATCGGGAGAGGACTGTAGTTGTGAGTATGATAGTAGGAAGCCACCAGGTTCACTCCTGAACACAAGCAAGCACCTCTTTTACTACTCAGATGCACCCCTCGTTTTTTACTCTAATCCACCCCGCTGATATCTGGGACCCACATCATTGTCAATGTATAGTCAATTAACGACAAAATTGCACAACTTTTTTTGAGTATTTGTTCAGAGGAGCAGGCTATAAACTGTGTTGTGCGGTCTCTCTGGCCCGTCTAACAACATGACCAGCCCAGCAGTGTTTTCTTTGGGAAAATAGGTAGCCCACTATTTCTTTTCTCCGACTTACTGGGCTGCAAATCTTTCAAGACGAGGAGGGATGCATTCCGGCCTGGACGAAGAGTATGGGTAGTAAATCTTAAAAGTAATATGAAAGGGGTTGCAAATTCCAAAAAAATATAGCAAATGGGCAATTAGTTTCTTTTTTGTTTTTATTCTTCACTTATATTTTATATTTCATTGGATTTTAACATGACATAGTACTACTTTATTTTTCAATATGTTTTAGTATGGCTACTAATTTTTGGATTAAGAATATTTTGTTCCCTAGCAAAAATATGCGAATTTTTAAAATTTCGCATATTTTTTAGTTCAAAATTTTAACCCTTGCACTGACCAGAAAATGGGCAGAAATTCTAAAAATGGAAAATGGGCTGCAATAAATTCCATATGAATTAGCAAATGGGTTGTAAATTATAAAAATAATAGCAAATGGGCTTTACACGCCACAGATTTTGAGGATGACTTGTTTACGCAAGGCTTTGCCAGTCAACACACGATTCTAGCGGTAGTGACTGTTGGATGTCCATCCAACAACCGACGTGCTTCTTCAATCTCTGATCTTCCTACTACAGCCGCCTAAACCAGCGCCGGCGGGACTGCCTGCTCCCTCCTCTTGTGGCCGGTTGTGATGCCGCGCAAGCTTCACCGGCCCACCCTACTCCCTCTGCTGGCCTGGCCTTCCCTCTACCCACCAGCACCTCATGTTATTCTATGGTAACGGCAGCCTCACGCCGCAGCCGAACCAGACAACCGTCATACTCTCTTCAGCGTGGGCATCCACTGTTGTGTCTTCGCCGGCTTTGGGTCGATCCATTCCTAGGCCTCACCATCGTCCACCATGTTGGTGCTCTAGGCACAACATGCTCAACATTCAACAAACGACAGCTATCAGATTAGGGATGTACATGGAGAGGCTGACAGTAGGGACCCCCATGGTCCATCGCCGCACGCAAGCAACTTCCTCCTTATTACGCGAAAAAAATGATTCCTCCCACTAACATCTAGGGCGCACCGGTTCGGAGGCTGACCTGTGGGCCTACTAAGTTGACACGTACGCAGGGCTTTGTCAACTTAGTCAACAAACGATTATAGTAGCAGTGACCGTTGGATTTTAATCGAACGGTCCTGCCGCTTCTTTAATCATTGCACTTCTTGCACCAGCCGCCCAAACCAGCACCGGCGAGACCGTCTGCTCTTGCCTCCAGTGGCCCGCTGTGCTGCTGCGCAGGCCTCACCGCTGGCCAGGCCATCACTCTACTCATCCATAACCCGTGTTATTCTGCGGCGACAACAGCCTCACACTGCAGCCGAACCAGTCAACCCTCATACTCCTCTCTGCGTGGGCATCCACTACCGTGTCTTCCCCGGCTCCGCATCGTCCCCTTCCTAGGCCTCGCCATCGTCCACCGCCTTGGTGCTCTTGGCGCGGCGTGGTCAACATGGTCAAGGAACGACTTCCATTGGAAGAGGACCATACGTGGAGAGGCTGACAGTTGGGTCCACGGCCGCAGCATGGAAGTGCCTCCTTATTACACATAAAATAATTATTCCTCCACCTGACAGCGGGGACCCATCGGAAGGGACTTTGTATTTTAAGAAAAAATGTTTCCCCCTTGACAGCTGGGACCTACCTGCTACATCTTCGCATGCAAGGAAGTGCGTCCATATTACGGGCAAAAATATTATTCTCCCCCTGACCGCTGGGACCCACCATCAATAACTTCGCATGCAAGGAAGTGCCTCCTTATCCTCCCTGACAGTCGGGACCAACCTGGTCGAAGCGTATGTAGCGTTGTCATTCTGGTTGCGAACATGTACATAATTAAATACTGGTCGATCGGTCTCTGTGCAACGATGAACCGTGGCCGAGCAAGCAGTGGCACGTGTAGTAGTAGAGCCCCCAATGTAGCATTTCAGGCATTCCAGTCAAAACCGTGTACACTTACGTACATCCAGATGCCAAAAAATACGGCCACGTACGTACATATGGGCGGGGTCTCGAATGCCTACTCGAGCTTTTGTACGACCAGGGCTCGTGTACATGGAGAGGCAACGGATGGCAGCGACATTGTCCCATTCATCGGCAGCTAGACGGCTGGGTCAGAATGGAGGAAATAGCGTCCTGTTCATCGGGAGCGAAGCCACTGGGTCGAAACGCGTCCTGTTCAGCGGGAGCCAAGCCACTGGATCAGAACACGTCCTGTTCATCGGGAGCCAACCGGCCTTCTGTTCGACCGCGTATGGTCGAAACGGGGTCCTGTTCATCGGGAAGGGTTTGGCGTACCGCAAAATAGAGGAAATGGACTTGTGTTCGAGTGCCTATGGTCAAAACAGGGTGCTGTTGATCGAGAGGGGTGTGGCGTACCGCAAAACGGAGGAAACAGACTTGTGTTGGAGTGCCTATGGTCGAAACGGGGGTCCTGTTCATCGGGAGGGGTGTGGCGTACCGCAAAACGGGACTCCACGGGCTACTGTTCATCCAGCGTCTACTGCCTTGCTCCATCCTCCACGGGCTACTGTTCATCCACCGTCAACTTCCTCCAGGCTCCACCTGCTATTGTTCATCCATCGTCGACTTCCTCCAGCCTCCACCAGCCACTGTTCACCAGAGGGTCCTGTTCATCTAGCCTCCACCGGCTACTATTCAACCAGCCCTCCACACGGGGTCCTGTTCAACCAGCCCTCCATGGGGTCCTCTTCATCCACCCCCAACCGGCTCGGGTGTGTGGCAGCCTCCTCCGATCGGGGTCCTATTCATCCAGCGGCAACGACCTCTACTACCACGGGGTCCTATTCATCCAACCCCCACCGGGAACTATTCATCCAACACCAACAACGATCACTGTTCATCAAGAGGCAGTAGCAGATCCGATCGGCTTCAGTTAGCAGCAGTAGCAAAGGAATCGCTCGGGTTCAGTTAACAGCCACGAATCGATCGCTCGGGTTCAGTAATGTAGCTAGTGCAATCACTCAGGTTCAGTAAGCGAACGCCTCGCTGGGGTTCTGTTAGAGCCCAACGGCTCACACGCACACACGTACGTGTACAAGAGAAACGCGCAATCCGTCCGTGCATCGCTCGGCCCCGACCACCCGCCGTAAGCGGAACTCCCCGATATTTTCCTCGCCCTCGCTTCTACCATGATTTTTTCCATCATGGACGTCCCAAAGAATGTCATGCAGCCATGTCTCCGGCCCGCCCATTTTCCCGTCATGGACGAAAATCCCATTTTCTGTCATGATTTTTTTCATAGAAGTAGGAGCCCACAAAATCTATGATGATACCAGGTTTTGTCACAATTATCGTCATAGAAGTGTCATAAGCATGACAGGAAAAAAATTCGTTCGACCCAAAATGTCACAGATACGTGTTTTTTGTAGTGATTCCCATGGCTCGGATCTGGTCAAGTAGATCATTTAATGACGAAAGATCTGACGGTTCTATGCTCCCCGAATATGCGGGATCAACTTGTAGCGTGGCTTCTACGGAGACATCCGAGGTTGTGCCCAGGCGATGTTCGGTCGGGCTTAGTTCGGCCGAACTGGCGGAGTCGGGCTTTAGGGTCGGGCTCCATGTTATATCAGCCCCTAGCGAGTTTACCTCCCCTGACATTAAAGCATCAGGATCTATGAGTTTTTCTAGGGGATTTGAGGTTCTTGACAGGATGAGGTCTCCCCGGGGGCCGGCGGTGAACTCTAGGCTCCTGACCTTGACCTCTTGGCCGGGGTCAAAGTTTCCTATCTGGCCGAGGCGGCCGACTGGATAGGAGCACAGTATGACATTGTCAAACATGGGATCTTGGCCGAGGACGGAGGGGTCCCCGACGCGGATGGCGTGATTGATGAAGAGGCGATGCATTAATCCCTTCGGCGATCCAACAGCAAAACTCCCAATGAAAGCACCAATGTCGGTGTCAAAACCGGCGGATCTCGGGTAGGGGGTCCCGAGCTGTGGATCTTGGATCAATGGGGAACAAGGGATGAAGGACACGATGTTTACCCAGGTTCGGCCCTCTTGATGGAGGTAAAACCCTACGTCCTGCTTGATTATACTGAAGTGTATAAGATGATTATAGAGTCGATCTACCACGAGATCAGATCAACTAAACCCTAGGCTAGTGGGATGATGGTTGTTGTTCTAGCCACTATGGACTAAACTCTCTGGTTTATATGGACACCAGGGTTACTAGGGTTACACATGTTCGGTCACTAGAAAGGAATAAACACGCCAAATCTTCTAATCTTGACTTGGAGGACACGCCAAGGTACCAAAAAGCTTCCTGGCCGGATACGGGGTCTCCTCACAGTTCTGCCTTCTAACACTAGCAACGCGACCCAATAGTCCGGCCCACAAGGAATAGGTCGGCATGCCGAGGACCCCCTAATCCAGGACTCCCTCATAGCCTACACACGTTTCATGGCCCGTCCATGTTAGGTGTATCTTAAGCTTAAGATGCCATGGGCGAAAGGCATGAACACTATCGCAGGCAATCGGAAGTTAGCCGGAGAGTGTCTCCAGAAGGGCTCTCAGATCACCGATGGGAAGATAGCGATGGCCGAGCTCGAGGAGAACAAGAAGGTGGTGGACGCGAGTGAACTGCTGATGTCCAAAAAGCCAACTGTGGAATCCGCTTTCCAGTCGGCGGGGTAGACGAAGCCAATATACATTCATCCCAAGGACCCGAACGCTGCCCTAACCAACATCTTCACCACCCTTGACAGCATATAGGAAGGCGAGCTCATCAAGTTCCTCCATGAGAACTGGGATATTTCTGCATGGAAGCCTTTGACATGCCAGGTGTTCCCAGGGAGCTGGCCGAGCACAGACTCCGTGTTGACTCAAAGATGAAGCCTGTCAAAGATCACTACTAGGGAAAAGCCTAGTAGTAGCGCGGGTATTTTGTGTATCTGTAGCGCGGGTACCCGCGCTACTGATAAGGCACTACAGCTAATGTGTACCAGTAGTGCGTGCTGACATGCACTACTGCTATACCTAATTAGCAGCAGCGCTTCCCGTACCAGCGCTACTGCTAAGTGCTTTAGCAGTAGCATTTTCCTGTCTAGCACTAAAGTGCGCTACTACTATATTTTCTCATATCTTTTTTTGGCTGCGTATTTGCGAAGAATACTGTATAGGTTTTCTATAGTATTCTAATGATATCATAAACATGCAATATGCTCATCATATCATACACATAATAGTCTCATCATTTCATCCAACACAAATCATGCAGTCACATCATAATCGCGATATAGCTATACAAGTTACATGACATGTCTCATCATACGTAATGTAGTACTTCTTGAGGCATCGGTTCGTACCCCTCTCTCGCACTAGCATGAACCTAAACTAACTACTGGTTGTCGCTCAAAAAGCCAGAAACCGGTACACCTGGGCGTGACACTCCGGCCACTTGTCATATTCTCCTGGCGTAGCACTTTTTTTTCATCGATGATCTATGCACCTGCATCGTCACATGAGTCGATGATATGCAACATATATAGTTGAGAAACAGAAAGAGACAAACTTGGCAAAAATAGAGGCAACATATCATAAGCATAAATAACAAAGTTCATCGTACCCAAAATGCCCTAACTAGAGTGATCTTCGCTAGTTGAGGAGGACGATTTAATTACATCACAAATAAAGTTTCGTCGTGCATAACTCAAAGTTTTTTCATTCAGAAAGTATGGACTAAACGGACACATTGTCATATATCGACAATCACTCCAACATGTCGTGCCATCCATCCAAGTCAGGGAGATAGTTCCCGAGCTTAGTGAAAGGCTTCAGGTCGAGACGCTGAGCGGCTACGCATGTTCGGACGTCTTCCCGCGACATTTGCCCTTCCTCGTAGAACATCCCTGTTTTGTCAAGGACCTCCTTCATGATGATTTGGGCAAGTTCACGCCGGATGTGATAGAACTCAGCTCGAAGTTGATGATCCGGGATATCTCCTACGTTCTTTGCCCATTGCAGAATATTGGCATCG
Source organism: Aegilops tauschii subsp. strangulata (assembly GCF_002575655.3). NCBI lineage: Eukaryota > Viridiplantae > Streptophyta > Magnoliopsida > Poales > Poaceae > Aegilops > Aegilops tauschii. The sequence continues at coordinate 258,980,282 of NC_053037.3, forward strand.
CCAGATGTAGGTGACATGCGAAGGTTCTGCTGATCCCGTCTGTACTACAGCATGTGGTGTAGGACATTGTATCCATCACTAAGAGTATCACTCGGTTGCTGGATCTAGCAGAAGTTGGTCTTATGGCCGAAGGCGGGCCTATCGTTCTTTGCCTTCTTGGTCTTGATCTCTCCACCCCGTACGCATTATAAAAAGATAGCACTGTCAAGAACAGACTTGATGTGGGTGTAATCCTTTTTGTTCATGTTCTTCGACGAGTCCAAGTAAAGAGCATGGGAGTATTAGGGGTAAAGGATGATGAGGACGGCACGCCCGTGGCTGCGCAAAATAAGCACACCTCAAATTATTTATCCTCCACCATGCAAATGAATGATTGAAATCGAAGGAAGGATATCCGCGCAGATGACTTACACAGGATGATAAGGCACGAGAATCGACTCCTTGTCCTTATTGGCGACCATGAAATTGATGATGTAGTCCCTAGCGTATCCACGGTGCTTTGCGCAGACTGCCAAGAAGGCCTCGTCCATGAAGTATGGGTCAGCTACATAGATATAAGGTATCTGCTCAATCCCGATGATGCAATTCATGTACAAGGCATAAAGGCGGATAAACGTAAAATCCAGCTTCTTCAAGTTAAACATGTCGAAGATGTAATCGAATAGAAGGAAGAACTTCTCCATGGGGAATGTGTCGACGTACAACCTTTGCCACGGGACATTAACCACGTCGAGTGGGTATCCTGGATTTTCCGAGGCGATTAGGCGTTTCTCTCTCCACAACACATCGTCATGAAGTCTCATTAGATCGCCGTGTATGGCCTCTACCGATGCCTTAGGTAGGATTGGTTCACTGGGGACATGGTATTTTGCCGCACCGGGGACAGGTATACGGTCTTGAACCCGAGGCTGCGGAGGCGGCTTGATCATAGCAATAGCTTTATTGTTGCCTTTCCTTGCTCTCTTCCTATGCTTCTTTGGTGGAAGGTCGTCTATAATACGTTCAGCCTCCGGAGGTGGCATTGAGGCACCGATTCATGACACTCAAACCCTGAGTACTCACACTGCTGAGCCATCAATCCTCCATCGTCATAGGCGCCAGTATTGAGATACCCTTAAGTGTCATCATCATCCTCACCCTCATCTATGTCGACATCATCAGTGACTAATGGAGCCTCTTCCTCACCCCGTCCGCTATCACCCAACACGACAGGCGACGCTAAATGGGTATGTGGGTGTTGATGTTCATACCTTGCTGAGGCTGCATGGTCGTGGGTGTGCTCCCGGCCGCCTCCAGACGAAGCAGACTCTTTGGCCACAACAGGACCCACCCCTTGCAATCACCAAGCCGCCGCGGGGTCTCGTCGTCATCCCCCCTAGTACCCGAGGAGCCAAATTCTCGTGGCCCGGCTAGACACTGGCCACGGAAACCTTGAAGACGTCAGGGGGGATCGGCCGGCTGTGGAACAATTGTTCCTTTGGCTTGATTATCGTCGCCTTCCCCATGTCCACCTTCTGGTCACTGATGGTGCACAATACGGTGCACGGGGTTACGTCGGCCTGCAAAGACGTGTCTGCGATGTGGGACATCCGAAAGGCAATCGAAACATGAGATTATACATTTATTGAAGAGGGCCGGTGTGACAGGTACCGTGAGGGCGTCGAGCTCAGCTAAAGGCGAAGCACCGCCGAGCACGTCCGAGACAGAGGACGGGCTGCTATAAGCAGGTGCGGGAGCCGGTGCGGGAGCCGGTGCAAGAGTAGGTGCTGGTGCTGGTGCAACGCTAGTCGAGCTGCTCCTAAAGTAGACGGCAAGAGGAAAGTCTGCTACATCTTTATTTGGATTTTGCTTGCTCCAACTGATGACGGCCGGAACCAAGACACCATACGAATCTGCAATCGCCTGTTTTGCGGTAGCTACCGCTGTTGTGACTGTCTCAGCTGATTTCTTCTCAACTGCAATCTCAACCTTCTTGTCAATGTTATCTTCAGTTAACCTCTGTCTTTCCTTTCTCTCCTCCGTGGTCTCACGGTAGTACTTCTTCCACGTGGCACCGTCTCCGACACCGTGCACGCATCCATACGACGGTCGAGTATCCACTGGGAGTCGTTTCAATATGTTCAAGGACCAGTTGAATGGGGTGTCCCACTTGGGCCTCGCCAACGCCTCAGACGGCGAGTCGCTTTCGGCCGCAATCCTGTGTTGCTCTTTCTTCAAAAGGAACAAGGATCATTTACAAATATGACTAAACGTGCAGTCAAATTGATCAGAAACTAAAATTACAAGCGGTCTCATGAACTCCGTCGTGACCGGGTCCGTCTCGAAAACCTTCTTGACTGGGTCCCAATGGTACCGGGCCCTGAGGACGTCATGCTCCTGCGGGACGGTGAACTCCACCAAGGGGTCTGGGATGCCTAGACTTTCGCGTTCCGCGTCCTCCTTGGCCCATATGGACCTCTTCCCCGTGTAACCACGGCTTCCGAGGTGGTGGCACCCCATGTTCCTCTCTTGAAGCCCCTTCATGTACTTTGACTTTTCTATGGTAGCTTCGGCATCGCAAGCCGCCTTGAATATTTCAAACTGATCTTCCGTGATTGTCGGATTATCCTTTACAATCTCGGAGTAGGGTTCCTTTTTGTGGATGATCCGATGTTTCACCCTTACTTTCCAGGCGGCCAACGCATCGCTAAACTTGCTCATGGCTCGTTTTTTTATCTTCTTCATTGCCGGGTCTTTATCTGGATCAGTATATTTCTTTTCATCCAGGCCGGGAACAAGAATACCTCGTGCAGCTTCGTTAGGAGGGAGGGCCTCATATTTTCTATCTTCTTTAGTTTCTCATCATTGATGGTGGCGGTTGTCCGTACAATGCAGCCTATTTGATTGCCGTAGGACGATCGCGCTTCCTCAGGCTCTTTTGGCTCAAAATTGCCGTCGTCCACCTCCGTGACCACCAGTCTAGTAGTGATGAGCTGGTTTGGGCGTCGACATCTCCTCATCGGTTTCGGTTCTATACCAGCTCCAGTCTCGGTGCCGGTCTCGATGTCGGACTTGGATGTGACAGGTTGGCCCAGCAACAACAACCGTTGATCATCGGCAAGGTTCAAAAATTCGTCTGCCGCTAGGTAGACGTCATCGTAATCACCAGAACCCTATCCTTCATTGTTGCTAGCCACATTTCCTATGATTAAATCTAGTCAATTAATTCTAGACCTAATAAAATGAATAATGACATAAAAAGGCCTATGTTTGCAGGAACATTGATTCCTTCCCAGTGCGGCAAATCCCGGGCACTCGATATGTCCTAGTTTGTAGCACAAGTCATGCCAAAATTCACGGAAAATTTCAGCATGACCTTTGCTAAAAAGTGGACCAATCGAACACCTGAAATTTGCCGGAATGGAAATGAATCAACATTCCGGCAAAACATAGGCCACTCAGCTTCATTCCCTGGAAACAACAAAAGGCCACTTGGGCACAATCGAACCACTTCAATGAAAAGATATAACATGACCACTTATATAAAAAGATATAATCAGCAATAATGGAATATGCAAATGAACATCAATGACATATATCATATAACATCAATTCTGTTTTTTGTTTATAGCTAAATGCCATAGCCACTATTTTTTATTTTTAGCTAAATGCTTTTTTTTCTTTAAAGCTAAAAGTCTTGGAAGGGATCATCTTTAAAATAAAACTTGCCTAAATTCTTTTCCTTGAAAAATAGTGGTCTTTTCAAAAATCAAAAACATTTGCAACATAACCTCACTAAACACTTCTATGCCTAGGACAGAACCCAAATTCCGTTCTAGCTATTCCTCTCTCTCTCACACACACACATTATTTCTTTTCATCCAAATTGTTTTAGAGCAAATATTCCAGCAATACTTGACCTTATTAAAAATTGCAAAGGAACTCCATTTTCTCTAACCCTTCTGACCTCACCAAAATTTCCACAACAAGATCTTAGTACCTACTCCCTATCTCTTCAAAAATATTCAGGTCCATAGTCCAAATAATTCAAATTTCATTTGAATGAAATTTGGACCAGATTCAGGTCCATAGTCCAAATAATTTTTTATAGCTAAATGCTACTGTTTTTTGTTTATAGCCTCTATTAACTTAAAGCTAAATGCTACTATAATTTATATACCCTTTGTTAATTTAAAGCTAAATGGAATTACTGTTTAGGCATTTTCATCCAAAATTTCCCTAGCTAATTTCCTAAAAAAATTGCTCGTCTTTTTTCCTAAATGCTAAAAAAATGCCTAGTGCCCTAAACAAATCAAGGGTTCATATGAACAACTAGGGTTCATATATATGAGCATCATCAAGCAGAAACATATGAATTGCCCTACCAGAGAAAGAGAGAGAGAGAGAGAGAAGAGGGCAGGGGAGAGGAGAGGGAGAGCATTACGGTCGGCGGCGAGGGCGGGCTCGAGCTCGGGTGGTGGCGGTCATGGGCGGGCTCGGGCGGCGGCGGTGAGGTCGAGGGCGGCGATGGTGAGGTCTCGGGCGGCCTCGGGCGGTGGCGGTGAGGTTGAGGGCGGCCTCGGGTGGCGGCGGTGAGGTTGAGGGCGGCCTCGGGCGGCGGCGGTGAGGTCGAGGGCGTGCGTGATCGACGGCAGCGACAGAGGAGTTGGGGGGATAGGGGGAGAGGGGGGAAAGGACTTAGCAAAATTTTGATCCCGCGCGTGGTTACGTCAAACTAGCAGTAGCGCTGGTTTGAAAAACACGCTACTGCTAAGTTAGCTATAGCGCTTTCAGCCAAAACGCGCTACTGCTACAGGAAGTAGCTATTTATTTTCCTTTTTCGTTTCCTTTTATCTAAGGAACTTAGCTATAGCGCGGAAGCACAAAACGCACTACTGCTAATGTAGCTATAGCGCTTTGTGAGAACAAGCGCTAGTGCTATGCCTTTCTCCTCTATTTTTCTTTTTCTTTTCTTTTTTCTTTTTTTCATTTCTCCTTTTTCTATTTCTTCATTTTCATTTACTTTTCTTTATTTTTCTACTTATTTTCTTTTTCTTAGCAGTAGCGCTCTACCACAGAAACGCGCTGCTACAAGGCACTTAGCAATAGCGTGTTTCCCTCAGGCTCGCTACTACTATTCCTAGCCTACCGGCAATAGTGTGAGAGTTATAGTAGTAGCGCTCTTTTGGGCAGATGCGCACTGCTACAACTATAGTTGTAGCGAGCTTTTCTAACAAGCGCTACTACTAAGTAGCACTAGCGCTTCGTTTTGACCAGCGCTACTGCTATACCTCTGTGTATAAAGTTTTCCCTAGTAGTGCACCTTTGACGATCTTCCACCGAGAAGCGCAAGACAATTGGCGAGGAGATAGCGCGGCTCTTGGCCGCCAAATTCATCTGAGAGGTGTACCACTCCGAGTGGCTTGCCAACATCGTCATGGTGCCGAAGAAAAATAACTCTCTCCGAATGTATATCGATTTTAAACACATCAATCATGCCTGCCCGAAGGATCATTTCCCTCTCCCTCGCACGGATCAGATAGTAGATTCTACTACCGGGTGCAAGCGGTTATCGTTTCTGGATGCATGCCCGGGTACCACCAGATCCGAATGTATGGTCCTGATGAAATAAAAACAGTGTTCATCACCCCATTCGGGTGTTTTTGTTATATCACTATGCCATTCGGCTTGAAACGTTGGAGCCACGTTTAAGCGTGTGATTCAGAAGTGCTTGTGAAAGCAGATCAGTCGGAACGTCGAGGCCTATATGGATGACATCGTGGTCAAGTCCAGGAAAGGTTTCGACCTCCTGACTGACCTCGCCGAGACCTTTGTGAACTTACGCACTTTTGGCATCAAGCTCAATCCAGCTAAATCTACATTCGGCTTACCCGTAGGTAAATTACTTGGTTTCCTTGTTTCCGAACGTGGGATTGATGCCAATCCTGAGAAGATAGGGGCTATTGTCCAAATGAAACAACCAGAGCGTCTCCACGACGTACAGTGCCTCACAGGCTATCTGGCAACCCTAAGTAGATTCATTTCAAGACTCGGCAGAAAAGCCCTGCCGCTTTACCGATTGATGAAGAAGTCTGACAGGTCCGAGTGGACTCTCGAATCACAGGTTGAGTTCGAGGAACTTAAAGCCCTGCTTTCCACCCAGCCGGTGCTAGCTGCTCCGTGCAGCAAAGAGCCTTTGCTCCTATACATCGTGGCCATGAGCCAAGTTGTTAGCACGGTTCTCACTGTGGAACGGGAAGAACAAGGCAAAACCTTCAAGCTCCAACAACCAGTCTACTACATCTCTGAAGTCCTGACCCCTTCCAAGCAGAGGTATCCGCATTATCAGAAGCTAGTATATGGGATCTATCTAACTGCAAAGAAGGTGGTGCATTACTCTCAAAGACACTCGGTCACGGTGATAAGTGATGCCCCTCTATCTGAGATCATGAACAACAGAGATAACACAGGCCGAGTGGCAAAGTGGGCCATTGAGCTCCTTCCGCTAGACATCAAGTTTGAAGCCTAGAAAGCCATCAAGTTGCAATCCCTGGTAGATTTCCTCGCCGAGTGGATTGAGCCAGAGCAACCCGTCCTGAGTGTCCCCGAGCACTGGACAATGTTCTTAGACAGCTCCAAGATGCTCCGTGGCTCTGGGGCTGGAGTGGTCTTGGTGTATCCTAAAGGCGACCGACTCAGTTATGTGCTTCAAATTCACTTTGGCTCCTCCAACAACGAAGCCGAATACGAAGCTCTCCTGTATGGGCTACGAATGGCAATTTCTCTAGGAAATTGCTGACTAATGGTCTATGGAGACTCGAACCTAGTTGTAAACCAAGTCATGAAGGAATGGGATATCCGTAGTCCGACGATGACTGGCTACTGCAACACCATCAGAAAGCTGGAGAAACACTTTGAAGGGTTGGAATTCATCACATGCCACATCTCAAGAACCAAGCAGCCGATGATTTAGCCAAGATGGGTTCCACTTGAAAGATTGTACCCAAGAATGTGTTCCTAGAGCACCTGCACTCGTCCACGATCAAGGAAGACCCTTTTGTGGAAGAGCCCCCGCAACCAGTCGGTCCGTCCAATCCGACTGAAGTAGACATCCCCGCGGTGATCGACCTCTTCCAAGAAATCCATGGGATTACTCCCGAATGGACTGAACCGTATCTGGCGTATCTGCTCATGCAGGAGCTCCCAGAAGATGATGACTAAGCCCGTCATATCATCCGTCGATCTAAAGCCTTCACTTTCATGGAAGACCAGTTGTACAAGAAAAGCAACATCGGGGTCACTCAGGAATGCATATCGCCGGAAGAAGGGCAACAAATACTGCAAGAGATTCACTGGGAACATGTGGACACCATGCATCCTCTCAAACCCTGGTTGCCAAAGCATTCAGAGCCGGGTTCTATTGGCCTCGAGCCAATGAGGCTTCCCAAGATATGGTGGATCAGTGCGTCGGGTGCTAGTTCTATGCGAATTAGTCGAACAAGTCAGTGTTCGTTCTAAAGACTATTCCCCTCACTTGGTCGTTCGCTGTCTGGGGACTCGACATGGTCGGCCCACTCCGTACCAGGGCGAGTAGTTTCACGCACCTGTTGGTGGCGGTCGATAAGTTCACCAAGTGGATCGAAGCCAAGCCAATCAAGAAGTTAGACTCGGCCACTGGCATTCAGTTGATCAAACGGATAATCTTCAGATTCAGAGTCCCTCACATCATCATCACTAACAACGGGTCTAATTTCGACTCGGACGAGTTCCGTGAGTTTTGCTACACCCAAGGCACTCGGGTCGATTACGCCTCTGTGGGGCACCCGCAGTCGAATGGGCAAGCGGAGCGGGCGAATAGACTAACAAGGGTTGAAGCCTCGCCTCATGCGCGACCTGATGCATGCGACAGGGGCCTGAGTAACCAAGCTACCGTCGGTCCTCTGGGGCCTGCGGATGACCCCGAATCAATCCACCAATCACACCCCATTCTTCATGGTGTACGGGTCAGAAGCTATTTTTGAGTGATTTGCTTCACAATTCTCCCTGAGTGGACCTTTACTCGAAGGCTGAAACAGAAGAAGCAAGGTTGGATGGCCTCGACCTCTTGGAGGAGGAGCGTGAGCTAGTGCTTATAAGATCGACATTGTACCCACAAGACCTGTGCTGCTACCATGACAGGCACATCAGAGGGCGTGCTTTTCAGGAAGGAGACCTGGTCCTCCGAGTGGATCAGCAGAAGCCTCACAAACTGGCTCCCCCTTGGGAGGGTCCATTTGCCATGTCGAAGGTCCTGCATAATGGAGCATACAGACCCTACAACTTCGCTAGAGAAACAAAAGAGCTCAGAGCTTGGAACGCGGACCTGTTCCGCAAGTTTTATACTTCAAATAAATTTTCTCCAGAGCACCAGTACAAGGACCAAGAAGAAGAGCTGCCAGAAAACCTACAACAACTGGACGACCGGACCATGCCAGACCTCCGTCGCCTGAAGCACCAGCCAGCCAGCCCAAGTCCCAGCCAGTGAACACTGCAGCGGCCAGATGACCGATGCGGACTGGATGTCCGACCGTTCCCAGCGCCCGGACGACCGCTCCACTACGGACATCTGGTGCCACATCACAGAAGGGAAATTAATGGAAGTCTGAACCCTCTGGACGACCGAACTTCCAGATGTCCGACGTCCAACGGACATCCGACGACCCCTGACCAGAGCAGAATCACCGGACGACCGCACCTTCGCGAGCCACCGGACGTCCGAGACCGTCCGGACGTTCGATGCCTGTCTATGCACAGAGACTAGGGACGAGGCCCATGTACCCATTCGACCCCCTAGACTATATATACTCCTCCTCCTCCCTCTTATTAGGGTTAGCATTGGTTTAGCTCATTTGAAAGATAGAGCTTTGCTCATCCACTTGATACATACTCCATTGGAGACCGAGGCCTCCGCGGAGAAGATCCCAAGTGGATTCAAGACCCCGCAAGGGAAGATCCCCAAGTGGATTCAAGACCTCCTCTTGGAGAAGAACTAGCTACTTGTATCCTTCCTTTGTTGTCTTTGGATCCTTGTGACCTCTTTGTGTTCATGAATCTAGCACATGTGTGATCGTTTACCGTTGATTTGAGTGTTTCCTCTCATTTCCCCTCGTGTTTCACCTCGTGTGTTTGTTGTGTTCTTCGTGGGATCCCCTTCAAATCATGAAAGATCGGCCCCTAGGGTTCCACCCTACATCATCTTGGTATCATGAGCCAAGGTTGATCAAGAATTTGGAGTCTCCACCCCTCGTTTTCTAGCCCAATTTTGTTGATTTTGTCCCAATTTCGAAAATCCCCACAAAAATAGCCCCAATTTTTTGTGATTTGTTGGTGTGATGATATTTTGTTGGATTTGATCCATGGATTTGCTTTGGCACGAGTGGATCTAGATTTCCCCATCTTTTTCCTCAATTCCATCCATCAAATTCTTCTAATTTGTCCAAATTTTTCTTCCTCACCACGAACCCTAGTTCATCCTGCAGCCCGAAATCACCTAGGCTCCGGACATCCGACAACTACTAGACATTCGACGAGCACTGGTCGTCCGACCGAACCTGACGAAACTGAAAAAAAATTCTCTCCAATTTTTTCAGCCACCTCTACCTTTTCCGCACCACCTCTACCTTATTGTTCAACTGTTCTTCCACATCATCATCATATTCAAGACAGGGCCACTCAAGGCAACATTCTTCGCAATCTTCTTCAGGTACAAGTCCTCCTCGAGCTCATTCACAATGTCGCCAAGACCATGAAGAACATAAAGCTCCATAAAACCCATTCCATGGCAATGATTTACAAGGCCCTCTCCGTGAAAGTGAACGCCTACGGCAACAAGCTAATGAACCTTCGGTCCAAGTGCAAGCTCCAATACACCAAGATCGACAAGAACAACAAGACGGCGACGCCCTTCGACAAGACAAACAACATCGTGAGGAACAAGCCCATGAAGCCCAACAAGCTCTACGTGCACCAACCCAAATCGTCTGCGCACGCAACCGGGAACAAGACGAGGCCATCTGCCGTGAGCGCCAAGAAGAAGCCGCCCATCTTGAGGAGCTTCAAGAGATGAGGAACCGTGCAAGAATTCCACGCCCTCAACGTCAAGCTAATCAAGAAGAGCACGAGGAGCAAGTAGCTCAAGACCCTCCTCCACGGCAAGAGCATCCTCATCATCACCACTGACCCCAACACAATGAAGAGCAATGCTATGGCAAGCTCAAGTTCACCATGCCATAGTTCCCTGGAAGCAACAATTCCGGAGACTACCTTTCATGGGCATTGAAAGTTGACAAGATCTTCCATTTGCATCAGTATGAAGAAGAAAAGAAGATCGCCATGGCATCGCTTGAGTTCCAAGACTATGTCCTCATTTGGTGGGAACAGGTCACTGAGAGGCGAGAAGCAAAAGGTGACCCACCAATCACAACTTTGACTCAAATGAAGGATGTCATGAGAGTGGGCTTTGTACCCACACACTATAGTCGTGACCTCTTCAAGAAGTTACAACTCCTCAAGCAAGGCACAAAGTCGGTTGAATAGTATTACAAGGAAATGGAGATTGCCAAGTTTTGAGCTAATCTGACAGAAGATGATGAGCAAACCATGGCGCGATTCTTGAATGGAATCAACCATCCTATCAAGAAGATTGCGGATTTCCAACCGTACACGAACCTCCTCGAGCTAGTGCACCAAGCTACCAAGGTAGAGAGACAAGTGCAAGATAATTACAAGTATGCCAAGTACTCTTCCAAGACATAGGGCTCATACAATCAAGCTTCAACGACTACACCGCCTTCTACCTCAACAAAACCTTCTACAAGCAACGGCGACAAGTCAAGTTACAAGAAAACTTTGACACCTTCGAGTCATCCTCCTACTACAAGTAACTTCAAGCCGAGAGCTTAATCATCTACAACTCCACTGGATGAGACCATCAAGACAAGTTCCATCGAATGCTTCACATGTCAAGGCTAAGGTCACAAGACATTCGAGTGCCCCACTCGGCGCACCATGATCGCCAACAACGATGACACCTATGACTCTATGAGTGAAGAAGAAATGGAAGCTCTTGAGCATGTGGCCATGCACCTACAAGTGAATGAAGATGAAGATGACCAAGTATTTTTTGACAATGATTCGAGCCTCACTCTCGTCGTCTCCAAGGTCTTGACAGTTCAACACGAACAAGAGGAAGACCAACGTTGCCACATCTTCCATAACAAAGCAGGTATCAACGGCCGTTCCATGAAGGTCATCATCAATGGAGGAAGTTGCCACAATTTGGCAAGTGAAGAGCTATGTTCCAAGCTACAATTGGTCAAGATGAAGAATCCTCGTTCTTCCAAGGTCCAATGGCTTAGCGACTCCGACACCATCCAAGTGGAGCACCGTTCAAGTCTCCTTCAAGATTGGAGCATACGAAGACACCTTGGAGTGTGATGTAGTTCCATTGTACGTTTGCGGCGTCATTCACAATGGGTGAAGCAATCACTATAGCTTCGAGATGAAGGGAAAGGAGTACGTGCTATGACCTATGTCACTAAGTCAAGTGATCGCCAACAAGACAACAACCACCCATCATGGAGGGGATAGTGAGAGAGTGAGCCACCAAAAGGAGAGTGAGTGCCACAAGCCCAAATTGAGTGCCTCCACGATGAGGAACAAGAAAAATTTAGTCCTCTTAGCCACCAAAAGAGAGATGAGAGAAGTGTGTGAGAACCCATCGAGTGTCACCCAATCTTTGATGTAATAGCGTTCCCAAGATGTATGTGTCCAACATTTGGCATAAGGAATAGCAAAAGTAGGATCATGCGCATACAAGTCTTTTATGTGCTCAAAGCCAATGAAATTCAATTCAAGTTGGGTAACAAGCATGCATTTGCGGGAAAGAGCGTCCGCCACAACATTTTCCTTACCTTTGATGTACTTGATAACATAAGGAAATGACTCAATAAACTCACTCCATTTGGCATGTTGCTCTTTCCTTATGGAGTGAGTTTATTGAGTCATTTCCTTATGTTATCAAGTACATAAAAGGTAAGGAAAATGTTATGGCAGACGCTTTTTCCCGCAAATGCATGCTTGTTACCCAACTTGAATTGAATGTCATTGGCTTTGAGCACATAAAAGACTTGTATGCGCATGATCCTATTTTTGCTATTCCTTATGCCAAATGTTTGACGCATACATCTTGGGAACGCTATTACATCAAAGATTGGGTGACACTCGATGGGTTCTCACACAGTTCTCTCATCTCTCTTTTGGTGGCTAAGAGGACTAAATTTTTCTTGTCGCTCATCATGGAGGCACTCAACTTGGGCTTGTGGCACTCACTCTTCTTTTGGTGGATCACTCTCTCACTATTCCCTCCATGATGGGTCGTTTCTTTCTTGTCGGTGATCACTTAGCTTGGTGACACATTGTAGCATGTACTCATTTCCATTCATCTTGAAGCTATAGTGATTGGTTCGCCATTCTGAATGACGCCGCAGTCGAATTTCCAAGGCCGTCCAAGTAGGAGATGGAAAACGGACATGGGAACCACATCACACTCCAAGGTGTCTTCGTATGCTCCAATCTTGAAGGAGACTTGAATGGTGTGCTCCACTTGGATGGTGCTGGAGTCGCTAAGCCATTGGACCTTGCTAGGACGAGGATGCTTCATCTTGACCAATTATAGCTTGGAACATAGCTCTTCACTTGCCAAATTGTGGCAACTTCTGAGGGAGTCCTGGATTAGGGGGTCCCGGGCGTCCGGGCTATGTGACATGGGCCGGACTGGTGGGCCGTGAAGATACAAGATAGAAGGCCTTTCCCCGTGTCCGGATGGGACTCTCCTTTGCGTGGATGGCAAGCTTGGCGTTCGGATGTGCAGTTTCCTTTCTCTGTAAACCGACTTTGTACAACCCTAGGCCCCTTCAGTGTCTATCTAAACCAGAGGGTTTAGTCCGTAGAGGAAATCATAATCATACAGGCTAGACATCTAGGGTTTAGCCATTACGATCTCAAGGTAGATTGACTCTTGTAACGCCTATACTCATCAAAGTCAATCAAGAAGGAAGTAGGGTATTACCTCCATTAAGAGGGCCCGAACCTGGGTAAACATCGTGTCCCCTGCCTCCTGTTACCTTTGATCCTCAGACGCACAGTTCGGGACCCCCTACCTCAGATCGGCCAGTTTTGACACGGACATTGGTGCTTTCATTGAGAGTTCCTCTGTGTCATTGACAGAAGGTTCGATGCCTCGTTCAATCATCTACAATGATGCAGTTTCCGGGGAAGCTTTCGTCCCCGGCCAGATTTTTGTATTCGGTGGCTTCGTTCTGCATGCCAACTCGGTTGGCCGCCTTGAACAGATCGACAGCTACGCCCCTTGTCATCAGATCAGTTTCAGAAATCTGAACTATGTCGCTGATATCCGAGGAGACTTGATCTTCGAAGGGTTCGCAGCCCCAACCAGCGCTTTGTCCTTAGATCCGAAGCAGACTACCAGGTCCGAAGATGGGAGTTTAGAGCCCGCCGGACTCTCTGCAATTATGGAGCTCGCTGCCGGAGGTCCGGAGGAGACTGCATCATCGGCAAGCCCAGAGTCAAACTGGGCTCCCCTTGTCAAGGCCGAACTCACCCCCGGACAGCCGCTCCGAACTCTCGAGGTCCACGTCAAGTGAGCAGGGCCAGGTGGCTCCTGCCCCGCCTAGCTCCATGGACTCTTGCTTCCCCGTCCAAACCTCACTTTTGAACGAGGCCCTGGACCTAATGTGATCCCTCGCCATTACAGAGGAATCACTTTCGAACTACGCTCCGCCCGGACTAGGGGCTGAAAGCGGGGAATTTTACATCACACCCACCACCCACTTCATAGCCACTATCGAAGATCTAACCGACATGCTGGACTACGCCTCCGAAGACATCGACAACATGAACGAGGATGCCGGAGACGAACAAGGCCAAGACCCCCCGTTTACCGGGCGTTGGACGGCCACCTCCACATATGACGTGTATATGGTGGACACACCCAAAGAGGATGACGGCGACCAGGAGGGATCCGGTTGAGGACAAGCCTACTTAGGCACCTCCAAAGGATCGACGTCTGTGGCGCCGCTCAAAATCGCGTCGTGAAAAATACAGTAATACCGGCACTGGAGACAATAACACTCCGGAGAACGCCGAAGACCCCGAAGCCCCCGTTGAGCCAACATCCGAATAGGATGATTGGGAGGAGGGCAAGTTAACCCTGAAGATCTAGTCGGGAATGAGGACTCGGAGGATAGTAACTATCTACCACCCTCCGAGGATGATGTGAGCCTCGGCGACGAAGACTTCATCATGCCAGAGGAACCCCTCGAGCAAGAGCGCTTTAAGCGCCAGCTAATCGCCACTGTGAGAAGCCTAAAAAGAAGTAGCAACAGCTCCAAGCCGAACAGGATACACTCAACGACAAACAGACCCAGGTCCTGGCGGCCGAAGAGTACGGCCTTCAACGCCCAACAAAGAGTTATCCGAAGCGTCGGCTACTACCACAATTTGACGACGAGGCCGTCGAGCCCATACCGTCAAGACATGACCGTGCTGATGAACCAGACCGGCCACCACATGGACGAGATAAAGCGGCCACCTATGCTGAATACCAACCCACACCACCTCGCCATAGAGGCAGAGAGACATCGGCTCCAGGATACACCTACGACTTACGGAAGGACCTGGACAATAGAGAAGGCCAAGCCAGATCAATCTATGGATCAAGGGGGCGTGCCCCAACGCGAGAAGACGGCCATCAGGCCTGGCGCGACAGGCACAAGCTCACCCGGGCCGAAAAGTGCATACGGACTTCATCCGAACTGCGTCATTACGTCGTCCGATACAGAGGCGCCGCACACCCCCTATGCTTCACTGATTAGGTAATGGAGCACCAGTTCCCAGAAGGGTTTAAACCTGTAACATTGAATCATACGATGGAACGACGGATCTCGCAGTATGGATTGAAGATTTTCTAGTCGACATTCACATGGCTCGCGGTGATGATCTCCATGCCATCAAGTACCTCCCCCTAAAACTCAAGGGACCAGCACCGCACTGGTTAAACAGCCTCTCGGAAAACTCTATTGGTAGCTGGGAAGATTTGGAAGATGCCTTTAGAGACAACTTCCAAGGTACCTATGTTCGGCCCCCAGACGTTGATGACCTCAGTCACATAGTCCAGCAACCCGGAGAGTCAGCCCGGAAACTCCGGACCAGGTTATTAATTAAAAAGAACCAAATTGTTGATTGTCCGGACGCCAAAGCCCTCGCGGCCTTTAAACACGGTGTCCGTGACGAGTGGCTCGCCCGACACCTTGGCCAAGAAAAACGGAAGTCCATGGAAGCTCTCACCGCACTTGTGAACCGCTTTTGCGCGGGAGAAGATAGTTGGCTAGCTCGTAGAAGCAACAACACCAGCTACCCCGGCACCTCCGAAGCCAGAGACGGCAACGGTAGGCCACAACGCAACAAACACAAGCGTCGAAGCAACAATGAAAATACTGAAGATACGTCGGTCAACGCCGGATTCAGTGGCTCTAAACCCGGTCAGCGGAAAAAGCCATTCAAAGGAAACAAAGATGGTCCATCCAGTCTGGACAGCTCGATCGGCCCTGCCAGATTCATGGCACCCCTGACAAGCCTACCAATCATACCAACAGAAACTGTTGGGTCTTTAAACAGGCCGGTAAGTTAAACACCAAACACAAGGGGAAAGGGCCGCCAACAAGGACAATGAAGAACCTCTCCCACCGAACACAGGGGAACAGAAGAAATCCCCCCCCCCCCGAGGTAAAAACGGTGAATATAATCTAAGTTACTGATATCCCTAAGCGGACACAGCACCCATTGAGGGACGTCTATGCCATAGAGCCAGCCGCCCCAAAATTCAACCCATGGTCAGCCTGTCCGATCACTTTTGATCGCAGAGATCATCCGACCAATATCCGTCATGGAGGTTCGGCAACATTGGTCCTCGATCCAATTATCGACGGATTCCATCTCACGCGAGTCTTTATGGATGACGGTAGCAGTCTTAACCTGCTTTATCGGGACACTGTCCTTAAAATGGGTATTGAGCCGTAAAGAATCAATCCCACTAAAACCACCTTCAAAGGAGTTATACCCGGCGCCAAGGCCTGTTGCATAGGGTCCATAACGCTGGAAGTAGTCTTCGGTTCGCCGGACAACTTCTGAAGCGAAGAATTGATCTTCGACATCGTCCCCTTCCGCAGTGGCTATCATGCACTGCTCGGATGAACCGCCTTCGCCCATTTCAATGCAGTCCCGCACTATGCTTATCTAAAGCTCAAGATGCCTGGACCATGCGGCGTCATAATAGTCAATGGAAACATGGAGCGCTCCCTCCATACTGAGGAGCATACTGCGGCCCTTGCAGCCGAAGTACAGGTTGGCCTTATCAAGCCGAATACCACATTGGCAGTCAAGCCCCCGGACACTGTCAAATGAGTCCGGTCTAACCTGCAGAATGAAACCTGCAATTCGGCCTCCACCCAAGCCCCAACCTGATAGCAGCATATGTACCGCGCGTACATAACTATGCACTAAAGATACCATGGGCAAAGACGGAGGCACAATAAAAGCAAGGTCCACAATAAGGCTCGACCCTATCCAGACCCTCATAATCTTCCCTTTTTCTTCTTATTTTTATTTTTCAGGTACTTTACAAGCCACACCACTTTCCGATGGTACCCAGGGCCCTTTCTAGGCCCCTTATGTATACTCGATCATTGATCCTCTCAAAGGATCATACACTAAGGAGAAAAGTGGCACAGATGTGCGGCGGAGTGTCCAAAGGATCTTCAAAATCATCTTTTTCTTTTTAGGACCTGTATACAACTTTCCCTCATTCACGGCATGTAAAATAGCCTCGATGCTTCTAGCATCCTCTATAAAAATACCTTTTGGCGTATCAATCAGACTATAATGGAAATAGTTTCACCCAATCTTGTTTGGTATTGGCTTATTTCTTAATCTGTCTTCCCTCTTTACGTCGGATTGGCATATACAGCCCGGCACGAGTTAAATGACCGGGGGCCCTATTCAGCTATATATATATTTGAAAACAGAAAGTCCGAACACTCTCAGAGTAGACTTCGGCATCCCGAATACTGCATTATATGCATCGGCTCCGAATCATGTCTTTGGTCAATAGTTAGGTTGCCTGACTCCTGTGGTTACTACCTTACATTCCGCTTGTTCGGCTAAGGTAGTAAAGGGAGAACTACTGCGATTGTGTTTCTGGTTCGCCCGGTCAAGCACCTCATTAGAGAAAGCCGAAAACTGATTGTCATGATATGGCGAGAGCTGGTTAGCAATTCGGCGACTTACTAAATCTCTGGTGATTTCTTCCATATTACACGAAGGACTGGCTATCTACCAGTCACGCGCATAAGGCATCCAAGTTCGGATAGCCACATACGTACCAGGGGCTATCTTACAGTCCCATTGTCAAACTCCTATGGCTAAGTGAGAGTGATAAAGCCGCATAGTCTGATTGCCTGGTTCGCTGCACTGACACCTCCTTTACGGACCAAGACGTTGGGTCAAGTGTGGTCTTGTGCTATTCCGAACACCCCCGTAGTATCTACGTGGGGGCTAAAGCCAACGACTGGCAAACTCTCAGGGATAAAAACGGCCGCACAGGAGGAAAAATACTTTAAGGTAAAAGGCATAAATATATTACAAAGCCTTGGTCTATAATACAACGTCCGGGCAGTTCGGATACATTCATTCGAACATGATATCCTTCGAGCATTGACCCTCTATCAAAGGGGCACCCTCTAGGATGTCTTCAAAATAACGCTCCGGCTTGCGGTGGTCCTTGCCTCCTGGCGGGCCCTCGACTGCCACGACGGTGGCCTTCATTTTCGCCCAGTGCATCTTGACACGGGCGAAGGACATCCGCGCACCATCTATACATGATGGCCGCTTGACCGCGTCAGTTCGGGGCATCGTGTCGACGAGTCGCTGCACCAGGCCGAAATAGCTGCTTGGAATGGGTTCGGTTGGCCACAACCAGACTATGACGTCCCTCAGGCCAATCCGGACATCCTATGCAGCTTGGCCCACTGCGCCATCCGGTCATTCAACAGCGCTGGGCGCTCCTGCGCTGCGAACTGTGACCAGAATAGCTTCTTCGTCGTGTGCCCCTCCTGGGCCCGGAAGAACTGCGCGGCATCAGCGGCACTCTTCGAAAGATCCGCAAAGGCGTCTGGAGCACTCCACAGTTGAGTAAGCAAGGCATACTTCTGATTGCCGAATTTACTCTATAAGAGAAAGCGCTTACCAGCCGCTATCTGTTCGGCCTGCTTGATCTCCTCATGCGCTGCTCAGGATTCGGCCCGCGCCTCCTTGGCCTCCTGAAGGGCCTTGGCAAGGTCGGTCGCCTGGGCTTTATTCTTCTCCTCTAGGGACTCGCACTTGCTGGCGGCGTCCTTGAGCGCTTGCTCCACTTCAGTCACCCGCTCCTTGTATTGGCGACGGACGACCTGTTCGGACTTAAAGTCCTCGGCCGCTTTATCAGTGGCCGCCTTGTTCACCCTTGCTTGCTCCTTGGCCTATGCAAGTTCACCCTTGAGGGTCTCCACCGCAGTAGCACTGCCTGCAATCGTACACATAACAGTGCATGAGCTTCGGCCCAGAGTCTGCGTATTCATACAGGCATGAACGAGATATTCTGAAGCATACCTTGCACCTCATTAAACCTCTTGTTGATGCGGACAAGATCCTCATCTACCAGCCCCATCTTCCGCTTGAGCTCGGATACCTCGGCGGCCTGGGCGGTTGCTACTACCAGTGAAGCCTATTTTTCAAAATAGACAAGTACATTATCTCCTGCAACTATTATCGATCCTCTGTCTGGCCTTTTTCCAAAATCTGAACAGAGTCTCAGGGGCTACTATCTATATACAGGCATATTTTTCATATGGAAAGCGGCCAAGAATATTACATCGCCTACCTCGAAGCCTGTTAGCAGGCTAGTGAAGGCTTCGTTCAGCCCGCTCTTGGTAGACTAAACCTTCTCAACCACCACACCCATCAGGGTGCGGTGCTCCTCCACGATGGAAGCACGTTGTAGTGCCTCCATCAGTGTGTTCGGCGCCTCCAGATTAGTGGAAGTCGCCACTGGAGTTGGTGCACCCCCTCCCTTGAAGGGGGTTATTTATTCGGTTCCGGAGCCACTTGGGTTTCCAGAACGGTGTTCGGCTGGGGGCCGAACTGGTCAAGGCCCCCACCGTCAGTCTCCATGGGGATGGCATCCCCCATGTTCTCGGCAGCCGAGGCATTACCCTCCAGCGCCGTTTTGGCGGCCTCCCGTACCGCTCCGTGGCCCGGAGAGGCCTTTTGGGACAACACTTCGGTGTCGTCCGTGGCGATTGGCGGGGAGGCTCGCGGAGCCAACTCGCTCTCCATCATCCCCGGATCCAAAGAATTCCCCTCCGATAATGATTGTTGGGGGAGATCGCGGGTTGGACTACACCATACAATGTGTTAGATTGCAATCATAAAGATTGGGCATATATAAAGCACCTTCGGATGCTTACGATGCGGCGGGGGGCTTCGGCCTGGGGTGCCACTCAGGGATGGCTTCGGCATCCGAATCTGAGCCGTCCGGGAGGGATATTTCCCCCCTCTTGGGCGCCTCCGCCTCTGGATCTACAGAGGCCGCCCTTTTCTTCTTCCTCCCCTTCGGGAGAGAATTGCTTTCTGCCTCCTCTTCATCTTCATCTTCCTCGTGGGAGGAGTGTTTCGGTCTCTCTGGACACTGCGTCTGAAGTACCTTTACGGCGGAGGCCACCTTTGGCCTCCTTGCTCTTCTTCTTGGCCTTTTTCTTCGGCGCCTGATAGGGCGCTGGGACCAGCATCCTCATTAACAGAGGATCAGCTGGATTTTCGGGAGGGGAGCCGGACACTTGATCCGCTCCACCTTCTTGGTCCATCCCTGTTTAGAGGATGGAATTCTCATTGCACCCCCTTCGATTGATAAATTATGTTATGTTTGGAAATTGAACACTTACCGGAGTGTGCCGGATGATTGCAGTCAAGGCCGACGTCCTCGGATGTTTTCGGCCACGACTTCTGAGCCTTGAAGAGCAGCTTCCAAATCTCTTTGTGTGTCGTGCCAAATAATCACTGCAGGGTCCGTGGCCCTTCCGGATTGAAGTCCCACATACGGAGAGGCCGCCGCTGGCAGGGAAGGGTTCGGCGGACGAGCATCACCTGGATCACGTCCGTAAGGCTGGTGCCCTATTCTATGATATTTTTGATGCACTTTTGCAGCATCAACACCTCGTGAGATGATCCCTAGTCTAGACCCTTGTTGGTCCATGATGCTTAATACACCATCAGTGCCTAAGGTGGTAAAGGTAAATTCTTTAATGAAGTTCAATGATAATGATAATCCTCACAATATGTATCCTAGTCAATGACTTTATGAGTTTGAAAAATACATTAGAAAACAAGATCACTTCAATGCAAATGTTATGAAACAATTGAAATATAATTCTGATATGATTGCTCACTTGAGTGACTTGTTATTTAGAATTTCAAATGATGTTTGAGGTGTTGGAAAACATTCTTCTATGGTACAAACCCAGTTAGAAGAAGTTGCTAAATCTCAAAGAGAACTGCTAGATGAAATGAATAATAATATAGATGACTTTGCTGTTAGAGTTGCAACTAGAGGAGGTAAAATGACTCAGGAACCACTTTATCCTCAGGGACACCCAAAAGGAATTGAAAAAGACTCACAAAGAAATTACACTAGTGCACCTAGTCCTTCTAAAAGGAAAAGGAAGAAGAAAAATGATAGGACTTTGCATGCTTCTAGTGAACCTGAAGTACAAAAACCTCCTGATAATGAAAATGAAACTTCTATCTCTGATGCTAAAACTCAATCTGGTAATGAACATCCACTTAGTGATAATGAAAAAGATAATGATGAGGTTCATGAAGATGCTCAACCAAAAAATGAAGAAGCACCAGACAATGATGTTGAGATAGAACCACATGTTGATCTTGATAACCCACAACCCAAGAATAAAATATATGATAAAAGAGACTTTGTTGCTAGAAAACACGGTAAAGAAAGAGAACCGTGGGTTCAAAAACCTATGCCTTTTCCACCCAAGTCAACTAAAAAGAAAGATGATGAACAATTTGAACGCCTTGCTGAAATGCTGAGGCCAGTATTTTTGCTTACTCGCTTGACTAATATCTTGAAAATGCTTCCTTATGCAAAGTATATGAAAGACATCATCACCAATAAGAGAAAAATACCGGAAGCTGAAATCTCCACTATGCTTGCTAATTATACTTTCAAAGATGGAGTACCTAAAAAACGTGGAGATCCGGGAATACCAACTATACCTTGCTCTATCAAAAAGAACTATGTGAAAACTGCTTTGTGTGATTTAGGAGCTGGTGTTAGTGTTATGCCTTTGTCGTTATATAAAAGACTTGAATTGAACAAACTCACACCTACTAAAATATCTTTGCAAATGGCTGACAAATCAACTACCATACCTATCGGTATTTGTGAGGATGTGCCCGTTGTTGTTGCTAATGTTACTATTTTGACTGACTTTGTTATACTTGAGATGCCCGAGGACGACAACATGTCGATCATCCTTGGTAGACCCTTCTTGAATACTGCAGGGGCTGTTATTGATTGCAATAAAAGCAAGGTCACTTTTCATATTAATGGTAATGAGCATCCGGTGCACTTTCCTAAGAAACAATTCCAAGTGAATGGTATTAATGTTATTGAAAAATCTCCGACAATCACTATTGGAAGTTTTCAAATACCTCTACCTACTGTCAAAAAGAAATATGAAATGCTTATTGTTGGGGACATTCATATCCCCATTGAGGTAACTTAGTGATTTACGAAAGTTCTTTATTTTCATGATAATCGAAAGTGGTTGTTAATAAGACCTGATCAACCTTATTAATGGATCATTTTTGAGCGGTATGAAGTTGATGAATTTAGTAAGCACTACCTCATGTCCTTACTTTTTGTTTTCTGTTTTTATTAGTTAAATAAAATAAAATGCCATGTTTTGTCCGTTTTCAAGATTTCCCATTCAATAAAATATGACCCAAAAATAAAAGTTCTCAGAATGCTCTGAAAATTTATACGATTTTTTTCTGAATATTTCTGAATTTCTGGTGCAAATAGTATCAGAGGGAGGTGCACGAGGTGGGCACAACCCACCTGGATGCGCCAGGACCCCTAGGCGCGCCCTGGTGGGTTGTGGTCCCCACGTGGGCCCCCTCACTTATCCCTTCACACCACATCATCACTGACCTCCAGAAAAAAAAATCTCCATTGCTCTCTCTCCCGTGTTCTTGCTCTCAAACCTGTAGATTTCGATCTCTTTGCTCGAAGCTCCGTTTCCGAAACTGTTTCGGGGGATTGTTGCTTGGTATGTGACTCCACCGTTTGTCCGATTAGTTTTTGTTTTAGTGGTTTATATTTTGAATGATTAGCTACTCTTGGTGCTGCTGTGGATGAGCTTGCATGTTAAATTCTTAGAGTTCTAAGTAGTTTGAATGCTTGCTAAGGCCTCTATGTAGCCCTATGAGTAGTTGCTATCAATTTTGTGAAGTTTTGTTGAGAAAAATTTGTGGACTAAAAATTTCAAAAATTTTGTTCATAGGAAAAATCATGAATATCTTTAGGAAGTTTGGCTGTAAGAAGAACTCCAAGGGTGTTATTGGGGAGTCATCTAATAGTGATCTCCATCCTCGGAGGTTGGCGGAAGTACGACCGTGTGAATGGCCGCACACCTTGTTCCTGGAAGAGGCTGGAATTCTTCAGGAGTTCACACAATATGCTGCTAATGCTGGCCTCAGCGACTTCATCACAGATGAGTGTGAACAGCATCAAATCCTCACAAACATCTTTGTTCAAAGTTTTACTTTCCTGCCTAGGAATAATCCTCATGAAGTGAGCTTTGATTTATATGCTGAAAACCATCAGATACCACTTACTGAATTTTGCAACATATGCATGATCCCATCTGATGGGAGCCTAGCTGAGCCTAGACCGGCTGGGTTTGAGGACTTTTATCGCACTTTGACAGTGGGAGATGAGAGAGGGGTGTCAGCTACCACTGCCGCTAGCATACACTTTCCTACCGTACATTATTTTGCTTTATTTGTTGCTAAGTGCTTTCTTGCTAGAGAGAAAGTAGGTGCGCTCAGCGCACCAGACTTTGCTGTTTTACGTCGGGCACTAGAGGGCAACAACACTTATATCTTGGGAGCTATTGTGGCTCGTCGCCTCCATCTTAATAAATCCTAGGGTAAAATACATGGTGGGATTTTTGCTACTCGTTTGGCGGCTCACTTCAATGTTGAGATACGCCCTCATGATTACCCTCCGACCAAGGTTTACCTAGACCGTGCAGCCATGGAACACCATCATTTTCTTGCACGAGATTATCCTAACATCCCTATTCCTTATAACCTAGTTTTTAGCATTAAAACTCGTGATATTATTCCTTTGCCTGCACCTGCTTTGTTTGATTCTGTTGCCAGGGCGGATTTAGGATTATGCCTATGGACATCATCGCCTACCGGAATGCTCAGGCTGCTATAGAGGCAGAGGAGGAGCCTCAATAGTGGGATGAGTGGATTCCCGCTCCTCAGCACCCCTACTACCCTCCAGGCTACTGATTGATTACCAAGTTAGGCCAAAACCCTAAGCTTGGGGGAGTACGTGTTCTCACCGACATTACATTCATGTCCACTTATATTCATTTGTCGGTGTTCACACTTTTTCATTGTATCATCCATGCTTAGATTTATTTTCTTGCCTTCTTCTTGTGTGTTTGAAAAACTTTAGAAAAAACCAAAAAAATTAATTAGTTGTAGTAGTTTATTTTCTATGCGTGCTTAGTAGTAGCACTAAAAAGAAAACCCAAAAAGATTTCCTTGGTCTTCTTTTGTTTGTTGGGATTTTTCCCGTGTAAATAGTTTTTCTCGTTTTTTGCTTTTCCCTTTTATTTTGCTTGTTCAAGAAAACCCAAAACTCCAAAAATATTTCAGTGTGTTTCTCTGAATTTCTTTTCTTTTTATTCGAGTCTTACCGAGGAGAAGACCACGATGAAAATGTTGAGTGGCTCTCATATGAATAATTGTTGAACTAATAAAGAGCACATTTTACCTTGTCTTCTCCTGTTGAATAAAATGTTTGCAGTTTCCAGCTTAGTCCACGGCACTCTTGCACTATTATTATTTTCCTATCGTTTGGTCGTGCAAGTGAAAGGCAATAATGACGATATTCGATGAACTGGCCATGGCAGAGAGAAACGGGTATGAACTCAACATGTTCTGTTTGTGTAAATATGTTTAACCTAGTATCCATGATTCAGCCCATTATGATTAAACATGTTTGCAATGATAATTAGAGATTATAGTTTCTCATGCCATGCATAAGTAGCTAGGAGTGGATAATGATTTATCTTGGATATCAACATTGCATCAAAATGATTGTGATGTAGTATGATGATATGGTATCCTCCTCTGAACGTTCAAGTGGCTTGACTTGGCACATGTTCATGCATGTAGTTGAATCAAAACCAACATAGCCTCTATGATATTTATGTTCATGGTGTTCATATCCTACTCATGCTAGTGTCCTATGTTACTTATGCATAATGCATGTTTATGACCGTTGTTGCTCTCTAGCCAGCCGCTTCTCAATCTAATTGCTAGCCTTCGGCTGTACTAAGTGGGAATTCTGCTTGTACATCAAAGAACCTTGAACCCAAAGTTATTCCAGATGAGTCCATCATACCTACCTATATACGGTATTACCCTGCCGTCCTAAGTAAATTTGCATGTGCCACCTCTAAAAACTTCTAAATAAATATCCTTTTTGTGTGCCTAGATCGTTCATGGAACGACAGGAGGTGGTCGGTATCTTCCATGCTAAGCGGGTTATTCGCAGGTCGAGTGTTTATTCACTCGCCATCGCACGAGAAAAGGGCGGTAATAGGGATGCCCAGTCCCAAACTACAAACATGAAAAAGAGTTAATCTCTCAAATAATCAAACAAAAACTCCCAATGGAGTCAAAACCTTTACTTTTATCGCTTGGGAACCGCCACTAGCGTGCTTAGCATGGAAGATATTGATAACTAATAGTCGTGAAGTAAATGAGAAGGGTGCATGTATCAAAATATCATTTATCTCTGTTTTAAAACTTGAGCTCTGTCACCTCTCCAAATCACTGCTTCCCTCTGCGAAGGGACTGTCTATTTATTTTTAGGTTGTGTCATCACCTTCTGAAACAAGCGCCAGAACCTGAGAGCACAGTTGTCATGACTTATGCATTGTGTTAGCTAATGTTGGGTGCATCATGACTGGATCTTTTCTACCATGAATTACAATGTTTAGTCGCTGCTTGAAGTTTGGAGGTGCTCTGCATTTATGTTTTGCGGTCTCAGAAAGGGCTAGCGATATACCACTATTGTCATATTATATCATGGTTGTTTTGACAATGTGTTGCTGTTTGAGATATTTTATTATTGCTCGCTAGCTGATTATGTCATTGATATGAGTTAATATAATCTTTAGGAGTTATTGTCGGCATGGTTAGTTATAATATTTGCTAAAAACCTGGGTTTTGTTTAAGCTTATTTATGCAAATAATAGCAAAAGAGTTTGTAAAAGTTTTTCTTTTTCACTTTCAGTTTATCAGCTGAATTGCTTGAGGACAAGCAAAGGTTTAAGCTTGGGGGAGTTGATACGTCTCCAACGTATCTACTTTTCCTAACGTTTTTCCTCTTGTTTTGGACTCTAATTTGCATGATTTGAATGAAAGTAACCCCGGACTGATGCTATTTTCAGCAGAACTACCATGGTGTTATTTTTGTGCAGAAATAGAAGTTCTCGGAATGGAACGAAACTTTGTGAGGAATTTTTATATAATATATAAGAATTTCTGGAGCCAAGATCTACCAGAAAGGGGCACCTGGGTAGGTACAACCCACCAGGGAGCGCCCAGGTGGGTTGTCCCCACCTGGTGGCCCCGCAAACCCTGAAACCAACGCTATAAATTCCTATTTTCCAGAAAAAATCAGGGAGAAAGAATTATCGCAATCCACGAGACGGAGCCGCCGTCACCTCCTGTTCTTCATTGGGAGGCGAGATCTGGAGTCCGTTTGGGTATCCGAAGAGGTGGGTCTTCGTTCTTCATCATCACCAACCCTTCTCCATCGCCAATTCCATGATGCTCCCTACCGGGAGTGAGTAATTCCTTCGTAGGCTCGCTGGTCGGTGAGGAGTTGGATGAGATTCATCATGTAATCGAGTTAGTTTTGTTAGGGCTTGATCCCTAGTATCCACTATGTTCTTAGATTGATGTTGCTATGACTTTGCTATGCTTAATGCTTGTCACTTTGGGCCCGGGTGCCATGAACTCATATCTAAACCGTTTATGTTATCATCATTATATCCATGTTCTAGATCCGATCTTGCAAGTTATAGTCACCTACTACGTGTTATAATCCGGCAACCCCGGAGTGGCAACAGTCGGGACCACTCCCGATGATGACCGTAGTTTGAGGAGTTCATGTATTCAGTATGTGTTAATGCTTTTTCCGGTTCTCTATTAAAAGGAGGAATTAATATCCCTTAGTTTCCTCTATGGACCCCGCTGCCACGGGAGGGTAGGACAAAAGACGCCATGCAAGTTTTTTCCATAAGCATGTATGACTATTTACGGAATACATGCCTACGTTATATTGACGAATTGGAGCTAGTGCCGTATCGCCCTAGGTTATAACTGTCTCATGATGAATATCAACCAACAAGTAACCGATCCAATGCCTACGAATTTATCTTATATTGTTTCTGCTAAGTTACTACTTCTATCATCACTATAATATTTGCTACAAAATTACTGCTATCACTGTTACTGCTACCGTTGCTGCTGTCACTACTATCAAAACTATCATATTACTGTGCTACTGATTACTTGCTGCAGATAATTAATATCCAGGTGTGGTTGAATTGACAACTCAGCTGCTAATACCTTCAAATATTCTTTGGCTCCCCTTGTGTCGAATCTATAAATTTGGGTTGAATACTCTACCCTCGAAAACTGTTGCGATCCCCTATACTTGTGGTTTATCAGTACCCATACTTACTTGTCAACCTCACATTCCCGTGAGTTGAAAAAACGAGCTCTAGAGAGCAATGATGCTTTGGGATTCCGTGGATTGGGTTTCACACCATTTTCATTGCGCCATGACTTCACGCATTTCTTCTACATGGCCCTCACTTGGCTATGGGTTATTGTCCATCACATATTATATGCCCATCTTGCCATGTTCACTTCGCATGATATGCTCATTTCCATTTGGATGACATGCTTTGGTGACCCATGCTTTGCATCTCACATGATCCAGGATTCTTGTACTTGTATGTGTATTTGCAAGCTTGGTCGAGATATTTCTTGTTATTACCATGTTTGTTTTTTACTCCATGCCTATGATGATACGTTGACCATGATTTGTGTTCATGCTTGCAATATGTCATGTGCATTACCTATACCTACAATTTGCTCACATGACATGATTTTGGAGGGCATCATGCTGGAGATAGAACTGCTCACAAGGTATTGCAATCTGGATTTTGTTGGCCTACTCTCTTCAAGGATGCCCGTAAGTTCATCTTATCTTGTGGTGAATGTCAAAGAATAGGTAATATCGGTAAGCGTCAAGAAATGCCTATGAATTATTCACTTGCTGTTGAACCATTTGATGTTTGGGGATTTGATTACATGGGACCTTTTCCTTCCTCTAATGGGTATACACATATTTAGTTATCATGTTAAGTAAGGGTTCGCATGCTATCAATAAAATATGTTGATGAAAAATAAGCACATTGCAGATTCATCAGATTAATTCAAGTCACACGGAAAACCCATTTATCCAAACCAAGCATGATTAAGAACTAGGAAATATCGCACTTGTATATGTTTCTCATGTATTAAGTGCAGCCAAATTCGGTTTATTCCTCACATGCACAACAATACAAAATTCTACCCACGACAATTGGACATCGCATTGCAGAATTGAACCAAGCAGTTAACTAAACACCACAACAAATGAACCAAACATTAACTGAGCACCACATTGCACAATATAACATACTCCTAGTAGAATATTAGACAGTTAACCAAACAGTTAACTACAGCCAATTGTAGCGATTGTATTTTTTTCTCATGTATTTACTACAACCAAATTCAATTTATTCCTCACATGGTATACAATAACAGAATGCACCCACAACTATTGAACATCGCATTGCGGAATTGAACCAAACAGTTAACTAAACACCACAACACAAATGAACCAAACGTTAACTGAGCACCACATTGCACAATGTATAACCAAACCAAGCATGCTTGACAACTTGGAAATATAGCAATTGTATTCGTTTCTCATGTATTTTGTAAAGATAAATTCAATTTATTTATCACATGGAAGACAATAAAAAATTGCAGCCTGAAGAATTGAACATCACATTTGCAGAATTGAACCAAACAGTTAACTGAAGACGACAACTAATTAACAAAACAGTTAATAAGTGAGCACCACACTGCACGACATATAGAACATATACACTAGAGCAACAGATTGCATGGTAAAATTAGATAGCACAATTCACTAGAATTTGTGAAGGAAAGGAAGGAGGAGCACACGCAACGGGTTAACCGAGCATGCTTAAGCGGCGTAGCTAGCAAATGGCAAGGTGCTCCTCCAAGATCTGGGGGTCGGCATGAATGGCAGCCATCGCGACCTCATCCGCGCGTGCGGCCGTGATTTGCTTCTCCGCTGCCAAATGCTACTAGAGATCCTGGCTATACTTCGTGCACCATGGCTTAGGGCGGCGCTTTTTTGGTGGAGGGGTCAGTGATTTGGGTGGAAGGTGTCGCGCTCGCGCCGGCGGTCGGGGCATGTGGGATGTGGAAGGAGGAGGACGATGGGGGTCGGGTGTGGATTACCTGCCGGGATAGACGAGGCCGAGTAGTGTGAAGGAGGGTCGCCGATGAGGAGGCGGCGCTGCAAGCAAGGAGTGAAGGTTTGAACCTAGGAAAGGATGGCAGAAAGAGGGGAACTGTGGCTTTTGGTAAGGGGGAGGGGCGGGGAGGTAAATATTTCCACGGAAGCCGAAAATTTGGAATCGCTTCAGCCAAAAAACTGGCGCGCAAAGTGTCATCAGACACAGTCCCTTATTCAGAACTGTGTACGATATGTGGACACCACAAACGATTCAGATAGCTTAACCCGTGTGTGATGAGTTTGAACGTCAAAAGTTTTGGTTTGAATTTTCATGGTTACAGTGCACGTCATTGCATATTTTGGCTACACAAAGGAGACTACAGCACACCCACACTTCTTAATCGAGCAAGTTTAGCAATTAAATAGAGCTAGCTGACCTAAACATTACTCTAACAAATTAAAGACCGGCACTCTTAATTAAACAAAACAAAGAGTACTACTATGGCTGGTGCTCGTCGATCTCCGCTGCCGCCTCCATGTCCAGCTCGCGCCCGACGGTCTCCTGGGGAAGGGGCGCCATGGCATCCAACGAACCATACTCAGCAAGCATCTCGCCATCCGCGTCCGCCATCTCTTGGGAAAAGGCCGCCACGAGCTGGGCGTGGGCGGACGTGATCTGGGCTTGGACGGGCTCCGTCGTCCCAAGGTATGCGGCGGAGGAACGGACGGCTGCTCGAACGCTCTCGGCGATTGCCAGCTCTTCGGCCGTGGGTTGCCGACCGTTGTCGGAGAAGCTTCGTTCGATTTGTGCGGTGAACGCCAGGAGCTGGGCGTGGGCGGCCTTGACATGGTCGTGGGCGGCCTCCATTAGGGCTAAGGCCGCTGCTGCGGAACAGAAATCTGTTGTGCCGCTCTCGCTAGTTGCTATCCCCGAGGCAGATGTTGCTGCCGCCACCTAAGAAGCAACAGCGGTCGTCTGGGCTGCCTTTGCCGCCTGGTCGCAGATTGCGGCCGCGCTCATGCACCTTATTAGCACGTGCATGGTGGCTGCAGCCGCGCTCTCGCCGGAGTGGGCCACCGAAGTTGCCCTCACGGCGCGGGTCCACGTGCCCATCTTTCACCGGCGATGATTGAACAGTGAAACGATATTTGGGGAGCGAGCTAGTGTGCTTGAGACGCCGGCTGTGGACTGTAGTCGACGCACCTTCTCGCGTAAGCCATAGGCGTACTATACACCGACAGTGCTCCAGGATATTTTGTGCTGCATCTCACACGGTTGGTGATAATAAACTGTGTGCGATCTACTTGATTTATCATCTTGATTTGAATTACATAATGGGGTCACAGTAGCAATGGACGGTGTTTGAATTGCTAGACCTTTTATCTGGAGTGAACATGCAACTATATGTGTCTCGTAAAAGAATTGGAATTATTCAGGGTTCGTTTGAACATTTTATACATTAAATTGGTTTTCTAGCCATTTTAGGTGCACAATTCAAAATTAAACTACATGCACATGCTCCGGTGCACCAAGATGGGTTGTAAAATCATATATGTGTCCATGGGTTTATGCTTATCTCCCATTCAAGAAATGGGGATGAAATTCGAACACCATGGCACCGTGGCTCTCCGGCAAACGTCGACGTACTTGCTTTTGTAATTCTAGTAAATCCAAAATTCGCCTGAAATTCATGAAACTTGGCATGCTATCATGGAGCGGCATCAACATGCCGTGGTAAAAATCCTGTCCCATTTGGGGCAGGTTTGAGTATAAGCTTCTGATAAACCAGAGCTTCTCACAACAAGTGTGATGGTTTCGGTAGGGAACGTTTCACCTTTCTGGACAAAACGATATCCGTTGCCTCTTCTCGATTTCAAATTTTTTCCTAGTGTCAACATACAACAACAGGAGTGTTGTGTCAATTTTTGGGATTTTTCGGGGATCGCTTGGACATTTTTACATTAACTGAGTTTTCTATGCATTCATGTGCATAATTCAAATTTGAACTACAACCACATGCTCTAATGCATATAAATTAGTTGAAAAATCAAATCCTTGTCCTTGGTTGCCTGCTTAGGTCCCATGCAAGAAATAGGAATGAATGTCAAACACCCTGCCACCGTCACTCATCCGCAAACATTGAGATACCTGGTTTTTAATTTCTATTAAATCCAAAACTCGTTTGAAATTCATGAAACTTGGCATGCTATCATGGAGCGGCATCAACATGCTAGGTAAAAAATTTGTCCAATTTGGGGCAGGTTTGGGTATATGCTTCTCACAAACCAGAGCTTCTCACAACAAGCATGATGGTTTTGGTAGGGAACATCCCACCTCTGGGGATGAAACGATATCCATTGCCTCTTATTGCTTCCAAAATATTTCTCATGTCAACATAGAACAACGGGAGTGTTGTGTCAATTTTTGTGATTTTTCGGGGTTCGTTTGGACATTTTTATGCATTAACTGAGTTTTCAATGCATTTATGTGCATAATTCAAATTTGAACTACACACACATGCTCCAGTGCATATAAATTGGTTGAAAAATCAAAATTGTGTCCTTGGGTGCATGCTTAGGTCCATGCAAGAAATGGGAATGAATTTCAAACAGCAGGGCACCGTTGATTGCCGGCAAAACATTGAGATGCCTGGTTTTTAAATTCTAGTAAATCCAAAACCCGTCTGAAATTCATGAAACTTGGCATGCTATCATGGAGCGGCATCAACATGCCGTGGTAAAATTTGTGTCCCATTTGGGGAAGGTTTGGGTATATGCTTCTCACAAACCAGAGCTTCTCACAACAAGCATGATGGTTTCGGTAGGGAACATCCCACCTTTGGGGACGAAACGATATCCATTGCCTCTTATTGCTTTCAATTTTTTTCTCGTGTCAACATAGAACAACAGGAGTGTTGTGTCAATTTTTGTGATATTTTTGGGGTTCGTTTGGACATTTTTATGCATTAACTGAGTTTTCGATGCATTTATGTGCATAATTCAAATTTGAACTACAGGCACATGCTCCAGTGCATATAAATTGGTTGAATATCAAATCTTTGTCCTTGGGTGCATGCTTAGGTCCCATGCAAGAAATGGGAATGAATTTCAAACACCAGGGCACCGTTGATTGCCGGCAAAACATTGAGTACTTTATTTTTAAATTCTAGTAAATCCAAAACTCGTCTGAAATTCATGAAACTTGGCATTCTATCATGGAATGGCACCCGACATGCTTTGGTATTTTTCGTGTCCATTTTGAGAGAAGGCGCACTCGAATAATGATAGCCAACAAAGGCATTTTGAAAAAATAGCTGCCACTTTAATATCTCAAACATTCGTATAATTTAGACCGTGTGCGTTCTGTTAACCATTCACATGACGCCATGTGTCTTGGTTTTAATGGCTGTAGGAGGTGCCGTGCGGACAGCTGCTTGACCTTGACTGAACGGGAGGCGTGCGAGCGCCGTCCGGTGCGCAGGCTGACCGAGAGGCGTGCAAGCTGTCCTCGAATGCGCAGGCTCACCGGGAAGCGTGTGAGCTGTACGCTGCACAGGCTCACTGGGAAACAAGCCCTTTGACTTCCATGGCTGCCCGCCTTGCTCGCATCCTCTCCATTAATGGCGCCCAAGCCGTAGTTTAATTTGGTTTTAAAATATAAAACACTCATCGCAAACGTTTTAGTTAGAACACCCGTATGCAAACCGACAGCTTCCCCAAGAAGCCAAGAGAAAATGTGCCGAGCAGGATTTCTGCAGCTCTTGATCGCAAACGTTTTAGATAGAACAGCCGTATGCAAAGTGAGAGTAGCGTAGGATTTGTGCATTCCTTCATCGCAAACGGTTGTTTTGGATGACCCGTGTGCAACCACGTACAAACAATTTGGTAAGATTTGTCAATCCTTGTAACACTGCGATTTGTCAAAATATGCAGCTAAAAATCACTAGCACTATCTAATTTTTGAAACTAAAATTCAGTAATTAAGCATAGATTTCATTCAGTACTAGTTCCGGCTGCCTCTCCTCTGCCGAGCGCGCTTAGTAAGAGGCGGAGGAGGAGGAGCCTACCGACGAGCTGGGCAACCGCAATACGGTGCCTGCCGCTGTTGCAGCTTCAGCGACGCTCACCTCGAACGCCCTCTGCCACTCCAGATGACCCCTCTCGAAGTGGTAGTTCTCCTTGTAGATCTCCTGATTCCTCGCCTTTGAGGCGGCATGTGCTGCGGCCACGGCGGCGGTAAGGCTCTTTGCATGCTCGACGAGGCGCTCCTCTTCCTCCCGCAGGAACTCGGTGTAGCGCGCAAGGTCGTTGACGCATGTGCGGGCATCCACC
Source organism: Aegilops tauschii subsp. strangulata (assembly GCF_002575655.3). Lineage (NCBI taxonomy): Eukaryota > Viridiplantae > Streptophyta > Magnoliopsida > Poales > Poaceae > Aegilops > Aegilops tauschii. The sequence continues at coordinate 259,013,688 of NC_053037.3, forward strand.
TCCGCCTTCTGCCTTCGGGCGGCGGTGGCGGAGCAGGTGATGACCCCGGCGGTCGACGATGGGCTGGCGGCCACGGCAGCCGACGACGGTGTGGCGACCACGACCACCACCTCCCGCCTTCGAGCCATGGTGGCGGAGCAGGTGATGGCCACGGTGGCCGGCAGTGGGGTGGCGGCCACGACGGCCACCTCCTGCCTTCAGGCCACGGCGGCGGAGTGGGCGATGGCCCTGGCTTTTGACGGTGGTGTGGCGGCAACGGCGGCCGGCAACAGCGGCCGACGGGCACCGACAGCGGAGCGTGTGGTGGGTGTTCCGCGCACACCCAATAGGGACGCCACGCGCACTACACTACGCCGGGGACTGCGCCGTCGCCGCGGTGTTGCCTCCTAGCTGGACTTGTCCTCTGATGACGGCGGAGTGGCTGAACGACGATGACGGACCGGTGCCATTGGCGATTGTGGGAGAAGCAGACGAGATAAGCTACAGGGAGGGAGGGGAAAATGCAACGCAGGACTCGCCGACCGTGAGGGTTTTTATAGCAGGCCAGTAAGCATGGGGATTTGCGGGATTTCACCGAGTCGGGCGGGAAGCTTGCACGGAAACCTGCGAGGTTGCGTGGGAACGGGCTCACCGACGATTCATTGGCGCCACGGTTTGGCCAAAAGAACGCCCCCGCGCGCTGCGCAAGCTTGCGTTGTAAGCCGTCTACGGTAGCGGGGTGACAAGACGTGCGAGAGGAGGACGAAAGGTCACGTACACATACGGTTAATAAAAAAATGTTTTCGATTTAATTACCTACTATACCACCGTCCTGATTTATAAGTATGATTTAACTAATAAAATACGAATGCATGTCGCCAAAGATTATATAGTTGGATTTGTATTTGAACATAGTTTCCAATTATATAATTTTTATAACATGCATTAACATTTTGTTGGTTAAATTTGAGGGCAAAGTATGGCACAGAATATAAAGGAGACTATAGACTAGACGGAGGTGGTAGCACACGGCCACTCTCTATGCAACGACGCAACTGTTGGCCGGCTTGTAGGCGACCATTTAGTGCGTGTTCAACTGCTCTATGGGTGTGGTTGCTTGCGGTTCAGGCGGCCGCAGCGCGCTTTGCTCATGTCCCGCCGCGCGCGCTCTACTCTCGCGTCCCTTCGAGTGCTCTGCCCTCGTCCCTCCACATGCGCTGCCAGTGTTTGGGGCTGGCGCACGATCACGCACGTTTGTGTGCATGCGGTTGCGCCGGGCACGACGCGACGATGCAGTTACCCGCTGCAAAAACTACCATGCGGATGTGCCGAGAATCCACGCCGCCCGGCCCCCTTTTATTCCTGCGGCCATTTACCTTCATCTCTCATCTCACATGACACAATAAGAACACCCACAAGGACACATACAGAGAGGGCATCCATCGGTTCCAATGGTGCTCCCTGTGGCTCCAATGGCGCTCCCAGCGGCCGACGAAGACAACGGCTTGCAGTTCACCACGCAACACGTCATGGACACCCACATGAGGGGAAAGGCTCTCTCGGTGGTGTACATTAACGATCCGGTCTTGGTGGAGAGCTCCATCCAAACTATGGAGCAGTTCCTTGCCGAGGACAAGTACCAAGTGGTCGGCTTCGACGTCGAGTACACCATGGGTCGTGCCGGGCACGTTCAGAAGGTTGCCATCACCCAGTTGTGCATGCGACATGACGTCCTCGTCTACCACCACCACCTGGCCACAACGCCTTGCGTGCGTTCCTCCAGGTTTATCAACAGCTCCGACTACAGTTTCGCTGCGGTGGACACCACCAACGATCTAAAAGCGCTCAAGGTTTCAGGCTTGAAATGCCCGAATCTTGTCAACATCCAGTGCCACTACAAGGTCTGGGGTAGCGACAAAAACAAACTAAACTCCCTGGTTGATCTCGCCTCGGCCATCATCGACCCCTACTATGCGAAGATGAAGGAAGAGGGCAATGTGGAGAAGAACGCCTGGCACAGTGTGTGGCATGAGAGACCAGATGAACAACATGTCAAGTACGCGGGCATGGACATGTACACAAGCTACGAGATGTACAGGAGGATCATTGACATGAGGAACTGTCTTCTTCCTGACCCAGATGAGGGATCGAGCCACATAGCAGTGGCGGGAGTGTCACAAGAAGTAGATGACTAGACGATCGTTTCTCCTACTTTAGAATGCATGCAATTGTTTATTGAGGTGTGTGCGAATGATCTGTATAGTCACTTATGTAATTGGATGTTTATTTCAGTTATATATATATATATATATATACACATGTTATTCTACTGTAGATAGAACAAATCACATGGCTTATTAGCAGCAATCGTCTGTGTTATTATTAGTCTTCGCACACATTTCTGATTACAGACCTGTTTGCCGCGTATCACACACATCTTTTTCAGTTGAACCATTTCCATTGTGTTGCCTAATCACACAAAGTTCATCCCAGTGAACCGTATGCTGTATATCACACACGCCTTCATCTGGCTGCCCGTTTATTTTGTTCCTCCTCATCCCAAACAGTTAATTGAGCTGAACCGTATGCACTGCATCGCACATGCAACTAAATTCTGAACCGTGTTTGATGCATCCGTCATCGCAAACATTTTGCACCTTTTTGACGTTTTTTACACCACCGTTTGCGATTATGGCATCGCACACAGTTTCGTCGAAGGGTCTCTGATCGTAGTGTCGCGTTTGGACCATCCTGCAGTAGTGTGGGCACTCCCCTTGGCTTCCGTCAAGCTTGGGGTAGGTGCCCCGGTATCGTATCATCCCACTATCTTTTTACCTTTACTTATTTTAGTTCGATCTTTTGCCTTAGAAGAATAAAAGTTTAGTTTGATCCTTTCTTCTATGAGAGTTTGCTTAGTGATCTATCCTTGTAATCGTGTGCTAGTTATATAATAAAGTTTAGTTTGAGTTTTTGCTTTCTTTACTTTCATGTTGCAAATAAAAGAAAAGAAATAAGGAATAAACAAAAGAAAGGAAATAAATCAAGAAGATCATATACTAATCTTATAGTAGGTGATGACACCACATAGGGAAAAGTATAAGTAGAAAATTTTATTAGAGATTGACAAACATAGCATTAGTCAATGATGCAACTCATGAAAGAATTAATAAGGGAAGAGAAGATTCACATATAAATATACTATCCTAGAAATCTATTGTGATTGCGAGCCCTCATCAAAATATTATATGCCAAAATTGTTGACGTTAGACAAGGAAGACAACTTAATGGTTTATGTTTGTTTATATTCACACAGAAGTCATATTGTCATAGATCCTTCAACATGTGGTGCTTGCCGCCTATCTTTGCTAGCCAAAAATTCCGCACTAAGTAGAGATACTACTTGTGCATCCAAAAACCCTTAAACCCAAATCTTATTTTCAAGTGTCCACCATACCTACCTAGGGACTGAGCAAGATCCCTCAAGTAAGTTGTCATCAGTGCAAAAAGGCAATAAAAATTGCTTCTAAAAGTGTGAGACCATTTAGTGTAAGAGAAAATTGAGTGTTGCACAAACTTGTGATGGTGAAGAATAAAAGCGACAGACTGCATAATAAAGATCGCTATCACAAGGGGCAATGTAACGTGACGTTCTTTTGCACTAAGTGGTTGAGCATAAAAACAAATAAGTGCATGGCAACCTCTGCTTCCCTCTGCGAAGGACTATCTTTTACTTCTATGTATTTACTTTTATGCTAAGAGTCAAAGTTTTCCTTCTATTCCTTTTTATTTTTCTCCTTTGGCACGCATCATGTGGTGAGGAAGGAGCTAGGCACATATGTCCAGTTGAATATAGATAGCATGAGTTATTATTGTTGAATCACCCTTGAGGTGAATACGTTGGGAGGTGAAACTATAAGCCCCTATCTTTCTATGTGTCCGGTTGAAACGTTTTGCTCATGTGTACGCGGTGAGTGTTAGCAATAATAGAAGACTATATGTTGGTTGAGTATGTGGACTTGCCAAAAGGCTCCGATACGTGACCCTTCCTAAAAAGATGATGAATTGTAGTTGCAAAGTTGACTAAGAACATAGTTTGTTGGTTTTTAATAGAGTTTTTGCTTTATACTTCGATTGTGTGATAAATTGTTACTTATTCATGAGAAGTATATGATAAAAGTCCTATGATAAAAGTATTATGTTTAATTTTGCTGTTGTTATAATAATCAACATGATGCTTCTATGTCCGTATTTTGTTTTTATCGACACCTCTCTCTCTCTCTCTCAAAGCATGTGGACATGTTTTTTGATTTCGGTTTTCGCTTGAGGACAAGCGAGGTCTAAGCTTGGGGAAGTTGATACGTCCATTTTGCATCATGTTTTCTTACTGTTAGTTATAATGTTTTTATCCATAATAATGCTTTTTGGAGTAATTCTAATGCTTTTTCTCTCATAATATGCAAGGAATACACAAAGAGGGACAATTCCAGCATCTGGAAATATGGACCTGAAAAAGCTACGTCAGGCTACCTATCCTGCACAACTCCAAACAAGCTGAAACTTCATGGAGAATTTTTATGGAATATATGATGAATATTGGAGCAAATAACTACCAGAGGGGGCCCACCAGGTGGGCACAACCCACCTGGGCGTGCCAGGGAGCCCAGGCACGCCCTCGTGGGTTGTGCACACCCAGGCCCACCTCCGGTGCTCATCTTCTGGTATATAGGTCATTTTGACCTAGAAAAAAATAAGCAGAGGACTTCCAGGATGGAGCGCCGCCGTCTTGAGGCGGAACTTGGACAGGAGCACTTCCGTCGGGGGAACTTCCCTCCTGGATGGGGAAATCATCGTCATCATCATCACCAACAACTCTCCCATCTTGGGGAGGGAAATCTCCATCAACATCTTCAACACACCATCTTATCTCAAACCCTAGTTCATCTCTTGTGTTCAATCTTGTTACCGGAACTATAGATTGGTGCTTGTGGGTGACTAGTAGTGTTGATTAGACCTTGTAGTTGATTACTATATGGTTTAGTTGGTGGAAGATTATATGTTCAGATCCAATATTCTATTTAATACTCCTCTGATCATGAGCATGTTTATCATTTGTGAGTAGTTACTTTTGTTCTTGAGGTTACGAGAGAAATCATGTTGCAAGTAATCATGTGATTGGGCTACCTTGCTGCACTTTGGTTACTACTATCGTTACTTGCTCGTTATAAATTATCTTGCTATCAAACTACTCCGCTACTTACAATTTCAGCACTTGCAGACATTACCTTGCTGCAAACCACTTGTCATTTCCTTCTGCTCCTTGTTGGGTTCGACACTCTTACTTATCGAAAAGAGCTACAATTGATACCCTATACTTGTGGGTCATCATTGAGCGGCGGTGTTGTCGATGTCTAACCGTTCCTAGTTAGCCAAAACACCCTAGGAAACGGAAAAATCACAACTCAAAATCTCCAAAGGCAAATGTCAAATGGTGGAAGCGGAAAGCGGTGGTGGTTCCGGAGTTGGCAATGCGGAAGTGGAGTTGATGGGTTATGCGAAGTCGAAGTTGAGGTCCCCATCACTAAGTAGCCGAAACACCTTAGGAGACACAAACCACAACTCGAACAAGCTCACACAAAATTGGGTCAAGTTGGGGGTGGCAGACATGTATTGTGGGCAAGGTTATGCGGAAGGTATGGTGGAGGGTTGATGAAGAAGTAACCATCCCTAAGTAGCCGAAACATCTTAGGAGACTCGAATCACAACTCAAGCAACCATTAATTGGTGAACAAAATGGGTTAGGTTGCGGAAGTCGGTGGTGGTAATGCGGATGATGTGGTGAAGGCCCTAGGAAAAGATGCCAAAGTTCCAAAACTTTATGAAGTAAAATGATGTTGGAAGTATTTTCGTGGGATGGGGATGTTAATAGCTTCAAAACGAGCTAAAGAACATCAAAATCCGAGTCTAGATGAATTAGTTATGGCCGAAACAAAAATAAGCCGAAGTCAATATCTACACGGAACGGACGTCCGGTAATAGATGGATGTCCAGTGGACGGACGTCCAGAAGGTCCGGAAATCCATTAATTTCGGTTATGTTGGGTGGCACCGGTCGTCCGGAAAGGGTTGGTCGTCCGGTGCTTCGGGAGGCTCCGGACGTCCGATAAACCCCGGACGTTCGGGGTCAACTCGAGATCCAAGATCCGGAACGCGATTTTGGGAGAAAATTGAAGATTTTGGGGTCAAAATTGAGAATATTTTGTGGGTGGAATGTGGGGAAACTTGTGGAGATGCTAGATCCACTCGAAACACAGCAAATCCATGGATCAAATTCAACAAAACATCATCAAACCAACAAATCACAAAAAAAATTGGGGCTATTTTTGGTGTGGCTTTTCGAAATTGGACAAAATCACACAAAATTAGGCTAGAAAAAGAGGGGTAGGGGCTCCAAATTCGTGATCAACCATGGCTCATGCTACCAAGATGATGTAGGGTGGAACCCTGGGGGCCGATCTTTCCTGATTTGGAGGGGGATTCCCGAAGAACACAAATAACACACAAGAACACACAAGAGGAAAACACTCAAATTGACATGACCAATCACACATGTGCTAGATCCAAACACACAAAGAGAGATACAAAGGTCCAAATCAAACACAAGAAGATACAAGAGGTAACTAGTTCATCCCAATCCTTGAAAGAATTGATGTCTTGAATCCTAGAAGGATCTTCCCAAGAAGGGGTCTTGACTCCCCTATGGGATCCTCTCCAAAGGAGGTATTGAACTCCAATGGAGTGGTCTCTCTCTCAATAGTAGAGTAGATAGGAGCAAATCTTGCATACAAATGAGCTAATACAATGCTATCCCTAAAATGGTGGACGTGGAGGAGTATATAGAGTCTAGGCCTACGAAGGGGTAAGTAAGGGGCGAAAAGGATACATGGGCCTTGGCCCGAGTCTTTGCACGCAGGCAGGTACCGGACGTCCGATGGGGACGGTCGTCCGACGGCTCGCGGGCTCCAGACGTCCGGAAGTCTTCGGACTTCCGACATTTCTTCTCTGGACATGTTGATGAGGACATCAATACCATTGGTTCACCCACAGTCCCTGCTGGTATACATATTGGACCAATTACTATATCTCACGCACACCAATTAAATTACCAGGTACTTTTGTTTCTTGGTAATGATTCTAATGTTCATGAGAATATGATGCTGCCAAAATTGGATACATTTGTTTTGATTACAAATGAAGGGCCTAGCTTGGACAAGAAGGATGAACATTGGAGCAAGAACAAGCATGGAGTTGTTGTCATGCGCAAGGGGAGCGAGAACGGAGTTTCAAGTGATGATTTCAGGACTTTGAAGCCACAATAATCAGTGCATGAAGCCTTGGACGGAATATACAAGATGCCACTTCAAAATTTTCGTCTAGGTGTTGCGTCACATTATTATTGGGCCAAGCCCATGTAATTTCAAAATACTTGAGTATAGGCTATTTTTAGAGTCTGTATGTGTGGGGAAACAATAGTTAGGTTTTTTTATTACCCCTCCTCCAAGGGCCACGAAATTCCCCCCTCTTCCTCCATATATACAGCCCTTAGGGCGTCGTTTAGACTTTGGGTTTGGTTTATATTATAAGTTCGCCATAGCTGCAACTTTGCGTACTTCGTTTGTGTTCAACAACCAGACCAAGACGTCACAGAACCCCACTTTCATCAATAAAGATTTCATCTTATATTCGCAACATCCAGATTGCAACCTCAGTTTCTTGCTTTTCCTTCGCTTACTCACAGGAAATAGACCCTCGTGGTCAGGTTGATCGTGCTCCGGTGTGGTCAATAAGCCCTCGGAAGTTGGTTTAGCGATTGCTAAGGCGCATGTCTTCGCATGTTCGTAGTCAGATCGTTAAGGTCGACTCCCACAGAAAATGATAGCTATCTCATCGAAACATCGAGACATCTTTGCCTCTATCAAGTGGTATCAGATTTCCAGGTTGCTCGGTGAGATTTTCCAGTTTTTCATAATTTAGATCGAGTTTGTTCTTCATACCTACAGTCCCCAAAAAATCCAAAAATATTAGGGTTAGTTTATCATATCCGAACCAATCTGAGCATTTGCATAAACTTTTTAGGGTTTTTGCTTTGTTGAATTTGCGGTTGCATCATCGTATCGAGTGCTGATCTTAGTGTCTAGTCTTTTAGAGTGTCGAGTTCTGGTCACAAGTTGCCACCCCGACGCTGCACCATCATCATTGCCCCTGCCATATACCACCACCACTTATCCTCCACCTCTCTGAGTCCATATAACACCATCAATCCGAGTTCATATACCACTACCGATCCGAGTCCATATACCACCACCACTCCGAGTCCATATACCACCACCGATCCGAGTCCATATACCACCACCGCCCCGAGTCCATATACCACTACAAATTCAAGTTATATTCATATTAGGTTTGTTTCCAAGACCCATCTATTTTCCAATTCGTGTTTCCTTGCCTGAGTAGGTTTCGGAAGAAAAAAAAGTCTAGAGACCCCGGGCAGTTTTTAGGCCAAAATTTCAGCAGGTGAAAATATTTTTTCCCTATCCTGTTTTTAGGATTTTCTAACTCTTTTGAGACACGTGCCATCATACTGATTTTTTATCGCACTTTTTGGTCGTCACTGCCCAGATTTCCGAAAAAAATAGTCAAATTTTTTTGTGCCTACCCTGTTATTTTGACTTGGTAAGAGTTTTGAGACACTCTCCGTTATAATGATTTCGACAAAAAAAAGGAGCGCAGAAAAAGAGCGATAAAAAAATTTCAGAGTGTGATTTTCCCTTGTTTCCGTGCAGTGCCGTGATTTTGTTAGTATTCTAGGCTCGAATCTCTAGCACGGTCTAGCCTAAGACCAGCACAGTACCGTCGTTGAGCGGTTATTCAACTTTGCATATCTAAATTGATTATTGCTGACATTTTTGCTACCATATCATAAGCCTTCGCAGCTCCACATACATCTACATCGTGCATTTGAAACCACCTGGCAATCGCTCTATCCAAGCTTTGAGAGTTTTGACTACCATGGTTGCCAATCACCACCTGTTGCCGGGTAAGAACTAGTAAAAAGTATAGACTTGCTTGACGGTTTTGTGACACCCCACCACCACCACTTTCTAGTAGTCAGTAGGATCATATTATTGTGTGTTTTCTATTGCTTCTAACCATGGCAGGACCACAAGCCGACGAGATTGACTCGGAGAACCTGACGAAGAAGGAGCTTCATGACAAATTTCAGCAAATGTTGGGTCAACAGGTGGAAGACGTGATGGCCATCTTTGGAAAGGCACTGGAGAGGATTGATGACATTTAGAAGAAAATTGGCACCAAGTTGGATGCCTAGTTTGATGAAGTACTCATGCGTCTACCCCAACCACCACCCGCATCTGCTGCACCATTGCAACAACATCAACAACCACCACTTCGCGATCCAGCAGGGCGAGCGCACGTGTTCCTCTTGAGCCAGGACAAACTTCTGGTGCCGCTACTACTGCCGTTGATGCTTCTGTAGCTCCTACTGCTACTGTAGCGGAGGAGGTCTATTACGAGGATGAGGTTGATCAAAATCAGAACTACGTGCAACCACCAGCACCACCACCACCAGGTCGTCCTCATGCATATAATCACATCGGTAGGGCTACTGCACCACCAACTTAGGTATGAGATCATGATCATCTTCCTAAACTGGAATTGAATATTCCACCATTTTGAGGGTAGATATGTTCCTGATATATATCTTACTTGGGAGTGAGAAACTGAACAACGTTTTACATGTTTACAATATCCCGAGGAAAGACGTGTTGCTGTTGCTGTTTGTGCTTTCACTAGCTTTGCATGTGTATGGTGGTCTGAACATTGTAGATTATATCCTATTCCAGCTACTTGGGCTGCTTTGAAAACTTCTATGTGTACTCGTTGGGTTCCACCATATTATCAATGTGAATTACTTTGAAAATTGCAGCGTTTAAGACAAGGAATTTTTTTTGTAGAAGAATATTAGCAGGAATTACAAACTGGCATGATTAGAGGTGGTGTGGTTGAGGATAATGAAGCTATGCTTGCACGTTTTATTGGTGGATTAAATAGAGAGGTTTAGACCATTCTAGAGTACAAGGAGTATATTAATGCGTTCTTATCATTTATGCCACCAGTTGTGTCCCACTACTCAGTTTTGCCACTGGGAATTTCAACTGCGCAAAAATGCCATTGCTTCGTTAGACAAATGCTCAAAAATGCCACTCGACATCATTATTGTGATCACAAATCTCTTTTGACATGTTATAGTGACATAAATACCAATGGACCTACATGCCTGCTCTCCCTCTATCTCACTACAATAAAGTGTGGGGCCCACTTGATCCCAACAGTTTTCTTATTTTCCTGTAAAATTATTAGCTTGCTTATCCTCACAAGTGGGTCCACACTTATCATTATGAGATAGAGAGAACTGAAGTGTGGGTCTAGGCTTATTTTTGTCATATTGGATGGTCAACAAGTTTGACGTGAAAATAACAATGTCTAATGGCATTTTGAGCAAACATATAACGGAACGATGGCATTTTTTATATATCTGATGGCATTTTTGAGTAAGCATCTCACGAATCGATGGAATTTTTGAGCGGATGTAACTTCTAATGGAAAAACTAAGTAGTGGGATACAACTGGTGGCATAAATGATAAAAACTCAATAATAATATCACTCGTTTATTCCATCTTGCTTGCAAAGCTGAACATGAAGTGCAGGATCGACAGGCATTGGCGCGAACTAATTTTTCTGCAGGTCGATCTTCATCATGGACACCATGTACATCCTCTACTTCCACACGTCCTACTGTAGCAAACTGACTTCAACCGCCAATTACAACTGAGATACAAGAAAGCGGGCACCACCACCACCATATGACAGGAGCACACCTTTTGGTCCCGCACAGAGCTCTTCTTCATCCATGGCATCAATAGGACAAACACATGAGGTTATTTGTCGTCGTTGCAAGGGTGGAGGTCACTATGCGAGCAAATGTCCATCTCTGCGTGTGATGATTGTTACTGAGGATGGTAGGTATGAGTCTGCTAGTGACTATGATGAGGAGACGTTGGCTCTTATTGCAAGTGAAGAACACGGTGAAGATGATTCTAAACATGAGACGCAATACATGGCTACTGAAGATGCTGACAGGTATGAGAGTTTAGTTCCTCAACATGTTTTGAGTGTGCAGGTAACACAAGCTGAGCAAAATCATAGGCATAATTTGTTCCATACAAAGTGTCGTGGATATGTCACGACAGATGTCCTAGTGTGAGGACTTAGTCGTGAGGCCGATGCATCTATGTGGTAGCTTGAGAGGGGTTGATGGGATGGGAGACGTGAGGCGGATCGGACACAAGATAAGGGTTTAGATAGCTTTGGGCCCCGGGAAACATCATCCGGTAATAGCCCTACATGCTGTTTGTGTCTAGGTGTCATTATGCTCATGAGGGAGTTGCTGTATAAGCCGACTCTCCTCTAGTTGTATCTAGCCTTAGAGATTATTTTCGCCCCCTTCTTGGGGTGCCCTGCCCCTCCTTATATAAGTTGGAGGGGCGGGTTACATGTAGAGTTCTACCAGGATTAGGACTAGTCTATCTTCTAATACAAGCCGGATACAAGTCCGGGTCTTGCTTCCTTGTAAGGAAAATATTCCTCATGCCTTTCTTCTTAAGCCGGTCGACCAGACCATAAGCCGGCCTTCCCACAAGTCGCCTTCTGGGCCGTTGGGTCTTGTCGATCGTCTGACCCACTCGCCGGGTCACTAATAGGTCGCTGAGGCTCGGGCGGGTCTCTGGTGAGTCGCCAAGTGTCAGCCCGGTCTCTGGTGAGCCGCCAAGTCCCGCCGGGTCATATTTCCGGACGGGTAATACCGCGGGGTATATCCCCGACATTAGCCCCCAGTTTAATTTGGATTTATCCATGTTAAACTGATCCTGCAACATAAACACAAGAACATATTTGACAGGTTGTGCTCCGGGTTAAATATTCTTGTAAACTGGCACCTGATCATCCTTAAGTCCTTGTCATTTCCTTCTTCTAGAAAATCCGGGTCAATAGGCCAGCTTCATAATCAATTTTTTGACATTGGTTTCTCATAGAAAAATATTGTGAAGAATAATTCATTTGATTGAGCTCCCAATGCTTAACAGGAATATTGGTCTTGAAATACTCTTCTGATTTTCAGCCGTCTTGAAGATGTAGAACTTGCCAGTTTATCATTACCAAAATACCCGGGTTGTAACTATTGATAGCACCGGGTCATAATTGTTGCTAACATCAAGCTTGATAATATACCTCCCTTATATGCATATCACTTGTAGCCCCCAAGTCTTAAGAAGGGAGCGTAGTAACAGCTTAAGACTTGCTTCAATATAAATACTGTAACTTTGCAGAAAACTGGTTTGTTCATGTAGGTCACCAATCATAAACTAATCATTTTGTACTTCCCGTGTGTAGCCCCCAAGTGCCGGCTAAGTAAGATAATACTGAGCTGGGACTTTATATATACTTCATTGAAAATAACATCATATGATGTAGCCCCCACCGTGGGGATCAAACCCACGACCATAAAGTTAAGAGCCTTGTGCTTTACCAACTGAGCAGTGGACCCTTCAATATAATGGATTAAGGCTTGTGTACTTTGAATTTTTGACCGGAGCAATTGGTAGCCCCCAAGGGCCGGCTCATTACGATGTGATGAGTCGGGTCTTTAATAAGGAAAGTAAAAAAAATGACCTTGCATTAGCCCCCAAGTGTCATGGTGCATGCTTGCAGCAACATGGGACTTCCATATTTGGTATAATCATGATTTGAATAATGTAGCCCCCAAGTTCCGGGTCGTAAGCCTGCAGCGACTCGGGACTATTCTTCCATTGCAGAATAAATCATATCCATTGATAAATAAATAATAGCCATTGTGCTGAAGCGACTTTGAAAACCTTAATCATTCAATATCATAATGAAAATCTAGCCAAGTTGGCTATTAAAGATTGAAATAATATAATTTGGCGGCTCTTGGCCAATAGCGACTTAATGCACATCCATTATCCTCTGGGATGCAACCCGGCGGCTTATAACCTTTGCAAAAAATCAGGAATTGATAACCCAATCCATGGCGGCTCATAGTCATGTCCTGTAGAATTGGCTCATACTGCCGGCTTACATCACCATATCCAATGAGGGCAATAATCCAATTATTTATAAGTGCATGATTCCAATGGCGCAATCCAAAATATACTGGCGACTTAATGTCCAAAGCCAGGGCGGGTTTATCAAACCTCGCATATTCATCCAACAATTTAAAAACATACTTGGAGAATTGGCTCAAATTGCCGGCTTACAGCGCCACATCCAGTGAGGGTAATAATCCAATGATTTATAAGTGCATAATCCCAATTGCGCAATCCAAATTATACTAGCGACTTAAATTCCATAGCCAGGGTGGTTTATCAAACCCAAAATATTCATACCATTATTGAAAGACATACCTGTAGATTAATACCATGGTGATGCCTTGATAATTATAATCCGGGGCCAGTATCAACCCGGAATCATGAAATATCATCATTTTGATTGCTCAAGGCAAAATATCCTAGCGACTTAAAGTCTGCTATCAGGGAGGGTTATCAAACCCAAAGATGCTCAATGAAGAGTCATATAATCAAGGCTACATGGCCTGTGAATTTGGTTCATACTGCCGGCTTACAGCGCCATATGCAGTAAGGGTAACGGCCCAAAAATTTAGAGCACGGTGCTCTGTTCAATTTATTCATACTGCCGGCTTACAATGCCAGACGCAGCAAAGGGTAGCATCCCAAAACTTAGAGTGCAGAACTCCAAGTGCATAATCATCACACACTGGCGACTTTAACGTCCAAAGCCAGGCCGGGTTAGCAAAACTCACTCAAATGTGAATCATAAGGATCAAGGCGACTTGGCCCTAACCAACATTCAACCATATATCAATATGGCACAAAGGATGAACCCAAACAATGTTCAAAGTCAATATAAATTAGAAAAAGCCAAGGCATTCATAGGCTGCCAAGCCTCAATGTCAAGTGCTATTCAAGGGCCGCACAGCCACTGTGTTAGCCTTTATTCAAACCTGTAAGCCGGGCCTCACATGAACAATAGCCGTTTTAACTTTGACAAGTTTAGGGTCTTTATTAGATTGACTGTCAAGAGTACGGTGAGTCATTCCAGGATTACCTGGGCAGAGTGGCAGACATACAAAGGCAGGATAACCCAGATTTTTGGTGAATACACCTGGCCTCCAAGCCGATCAAAAGGGTGAATATAGCTATGTTCATTAAACAGGAAGCCCCCAAGCGACCTTTCACAAGCCATCAAGGTAGGTTACCTATGTTTGAACTGCACATTATAGCAAGTTCTCTTTGGTAACAATTCAACTTGGGCAGAAAACCCCCAAGTTTATTTGCAATCAAGGCGTACAAGCCGGATCAAAGGGTAGTCATAGCTATGCTCCGTGAGCAGGAAGCCCCCATGTTATTTGTACAAGGCGTATAAGCCGGATCAAAGGGTAGTCATAGCAATGCTCAGTGAGTAGGAAGCCCCCATGTTATTTGTAACAAGGCGTATAAGCCGGATCAAAGGGTAGTCATAGCTATGCTCAATGAGCAGGAAGCCCCCAAGTGATCAATAATATGATAAGCCAATAAGGCAGGATACCCATGTTTGAACCGCGCATCATGGCAACAAGTTCTCTTTGGGAACCTTTAATTTTTCTAAGAACTCGAACTTGCGAGAGATGAATTCTTTTTGAACCGGAATTTTAAATCGGATATTGAGAACATCAAAGCTTTGTGAGAGACAGTTTTCCCTTGAGCCGGATTTTAAACCGGAATCCTTCATTTTAAGCCGGAAATTTTTCTGACGGCCTTTAAATTTTCATCAATATAGCAGTAGCATCCGGGACCGGGTTATCTTCCCTCCAATGACCCGGAGTTCTTTAATCTGGCAAAATTTGCTAAGTCATGTCATCGTAGCCCCGAGTCTTAAGACGATTCGAAGAGTTGGCTTGAGATTCTTCATATTTGACCATGATATAAATCGCCATATAATTTGAGCAGCGGAATGCTGAAATTTGATATAAACCAGAGGCTGGAGGCGAATTGAAAATCCACGCAATACTCAACATATATTTCCAGCATAAATCACATAACAAACTCCCTGACATGACAGTCACTTTTGTAGTAGATAACTTGTCCTGCCTTAAAGAATTTGCAAGCCAAAGTAATTGCTCTTTTGAAGAAAGCAATATGTAATATAAAAATATACTGGATGGATTTCACCTAATATGTTAGTCTAGAAATAATCCACCGCGGAGTTGATGATCACCATGGTGAAGCTGAAATCAATCACATCCGAGTCGGCCGCAGGAACAGACAGATGAGCCGGCCGCGACGTTGTAAGCCAGCACGGACGGGCGAGTCAATCGCAGGCGCGGTAAGCTGCACGGACGGGCGAGTCAACCGCGTCATGTTAACGTAAAATGGGCCGCAAAGGCGGTGGTTTGCACGTATATTCATCGAGCATCATGGCACAGTCAGATGCTAGCTCATGATAATGGTGGCGTGAGCTATATATCCATGTCACAACCATCGCTCTGTAGTAAACAATTGTCATACATAAAAAAATATCGCAAGCCAAAGTAATTGTTCACACAAAAATTAATACATGCTATTAAAACAGACTGGACGGATATCACCTGATGTTTTGTCAGATAAATTATCTGCACATAAACTACCAATACCAACTGATTCATCTAGTGCGTAATCTTCCACTTCCTCCATACTTTTTTCTGGATGTGGGCTAATAGTGGCCTTTTAGCTCCACGTAACATGTATGTAGCACCAAAACATGGCAGCACCATTTTTTGATAGCATTTTGAAATGGCAGGCCTTGTCCTTCTCAATATATTTTGGCCCTCCCTTCAGTCCGTCAGGTCAAACTCCCCCCTTTTCTTTTATCTCAGCAGGCCAAGGCCACAGTAGCGAACAAGAGGTGAGACCGGCGAGCAGCAGCGCCTAGGGAGGTGAAACAGGACGCGGGAGTTAACAACCCGCGAGGCAGGGGCAACGCGACCCGGCGGGGGCGGCTTGGCGGCACCGTGAGGCGGGGTCGGGTCAAGGCCGCGGCCGCGCACAGCGAATCTGAGGCGGCCCAGACGGACAAAGATATGGGACACCAATGGAAGCAGCGCGGGGTCGGTTTGACCAGGAGGCAGTGCGGCGAGGCAGAGCAGCCTGCTGCCGAGGCCGACTAGGCGTGCTATGGTGGCAGAGGCGTCCGAGTTCTGTGCGACGACTGCATACATCTCCGGGTCGTGGTGGATTTGACCAATCAATATTCAGGTCGTTTTTCCTCTGGATCGTGGACTCCCTTTTTTCATCCAAGCGCCTACCATGACCATTGCCTACCCGTAGGAAGTGGAACTCTGGTTTGAACATGGTAGTGCTCTTTTAAATAATGTAGCTTTGATCCTTGTGCTCATCAAGCAGTAGTAGTACGATGATTAATGGAAACATCTTTTAGCTTTTGGATTAGCTTCTAGACTTTATAATCTCTCTGGTTGCAGCTCTCCCCAAGATTGAGACAGATATTCTATTCAATTGTTGCCTGCTAGTCCTCAGTCGATCCTCGCATGTAATTGGCCGGTACTCATAGCAGTACTGGTACTCGTTTTGATCTCCACTTGATTTATCTTTGTATCCACGTGGACTAGCATTACTAAATAGCCTCTCGACTTGAGCCTGTAATCCAGCCGCAGCAACTTACGGAACTTGGCGGATTAGACAACGGAGAACTTTTGTCCATTTCGATGGAAACCGTGACTTGACATCTTGCGGATTCGGCGAAACCAATCTCTCGTCAGTTTGGACTGATCGTCTCGCGTCGACGGCGCACAGAACGCAAAACCCTAATTTCTTTAATCTCAATCTCGTATATTGCTCCGACGGCTTACCAGGGAGACGATGTGTACCTTCCGCGCCGATCCTCTTTCATCCAGCACATCACGATCTTCTTGATCCCGAAAGAGATCCCTCCAAGAACTCATCACCACTGTGCGCGCACCCTATGGTTGGTGCCAACTGTCGTGGATTTGTCACGGCAGATATCCTAGTGTGAGGACTTAGTCGTGAGGCCAATGCATCTATGTGGTAGCTTGAGAGGGGTTGATCGGGATGGGAGACGTGAGGCGGATCGGATACAAGATAATGGTTTAGACAGCTTCGGGCCCCGGGAAAGATCATCCGGTAATAGCCCTACATGCTGTTTGTGGCTATATGTCATTATGCTCATGAGGGAGTTGCTGTATAAGCCGGCTCTCCTCTAGTTGTATCTAGCCTTAGAGATTATTTTCGCCCCCTTCTTGGGGTGCCCTACCCCTCCTTATATAAGTTGAAGGGGCGGGTTACATGTAGAGTCCTACCAGGATTAGGACTAGTCTATCTTCTAATAGAAGCCGGATACAAGTCCGGGTCTTGCTTCCTTGTAAGGAAAATATTCCTCATGCCTTTCTTCTTAAGCCGGCCCACCAGACCATAAGCCGGCTTTCACACGAGTCGCCTTCTGGGCCATTGGGTCTTGTCGATTGCCTGACCCACTCCCCGGGTCACTAATAGGTCGCCGAGGCTCGGGCGGGTCTCCATTGAGTCGCCAAGTGTCAGTCGGGTCTCTGGTGAGCCGCCAAGTCCGGCCGGGTCATATTTTCGGCCGGGTCATATCGCGGGGTATATCCCCGACACAAAGGGAGTTGTGAAGGAACGTCCTGTCCGCGTCATCATTGATGGAGGGAGTTGCAACAACTTGGCTAGCATGGAGATGGTGGAAAAGTTGTCTGTCACCACAAGACCCCATCCGCATCCTTACTACAACCAATGGTTCCACAATAGCGGCAAGGTTAAGGTCACACGTACCGTTCGTGTGCATTTTAGTATCAATACATATGCTGATTATGTTGATTGTGATGTGGTACCCATGCAAGCATGTTCCTTATTACTTGGTAGACCATTGCAATTCAATAAAAATTGTGTACACCATGGTAGAAACAATTAGTATACTCTTTTTCATAAGGATAAACATATTACTTTGCTTCCTATGACTCTTGATTCCATTTTGAAAGATGATATTAATCGAGCTAGTACAGCAAAATAAGAATGAAAATCAGATAGTGGCAAAAGAATTTGAGCAACAAATGAAACCTAATAATAAACCATCTAGTGTTGTTTATGAAATTAAATTGAAAAGTGGATGTTTACTTGCCACCAAATCTGATATTGATGATCTAGATTGCAGCAAATCTGTTTGCTATGCTTTTGTGTGCAAAGAGGCATTTTTTTCATTCGAAGACGTGCCTTCATATTTGCCTCCTGCTGTCACTAACATTTTGCAGGAGTTTATTAACGTCTTTCCACAAGACGTGCCACCGAGATTACCACCTATTCGATGGATTGAGCATCAGATGGACTTAATTCCCGGTGCATCACTACCCAACCGTGCACCATACTGTACCAATCCAGAGGAGACGAATGAGATTATGTGTCAAGAACAGGAGCTGCTCGACAAAGGTTATATACGTGAATCCCTTAGTCCTTGTGCTGTTCCTATTATCCTAGTGCCAAAAAAGGATGGAACATCGCGTATGTGTCTTGATTGTAGAGGCATTAATAATGTTACTATTCATTATCGTCATCCTATTCCTAGGCTACATGATATGCTTGATGAATTAAGTGGCTCTACTATTTTCTCCAAAGTTGATTTGCGTAGTGGATACCATTAAAAATTCGTATGAAATTGGGTGATGAATGGAAAACAACATTTAAAACTAAGTTTGGACTATATGAGTGTTTAGTCATGCCTTTTGGGTTAACTAATGCACCTAGTACTTTGATGAGATTAATGAACGAAGTTTTGCGTGCTTTCATTGGACGATTTGTGGTAGTCTATTTTTATGATATACTGATTTATACCAGATCTTTAGAGGAACATTTGGAACATTAAATGCTATTGTTATTGCTCTATGTGATGCACGTTTGTTTGGTAAAGTTGGCAAGTGCACCATTTGCACCGACCGAGTATCTTTCTTGGCTATGTTGTTACTCCATAGGGAATTGAAGTGGATAAAGCCAAGATTGAATCTATGGAGAGTTGGCCGCAGCCCAAAACGGTCACACAAGTGAGGAGTTTTCTTGGCCTTGTTGGTTTCTATAGGCATTTTGTGAGAGATTTCAGCACCATTTCTGCACCTCTCAATGAGCTTACAAAGAAGGATGTGCCTTTTGTTTGGGGTACCACACAGGAAAAAGCCTTCACGGTATTGAAAGATAAGTTGACACATGCTCCATTACTCCAACTTCCTGATTTTAATAAGACTTTTGAGCATGAATGTGATGCTAGTGAAATTGGATTAGGAGGTGTGTTACTACAGGATGGTAAACCTGTTGCATACTTTTTTGAAAAATTGAGTGGGCCTAGTCTGAACAACTCTGCTTATGATCAAGAATTATATGCTCTTGTTCGGACTTTAGAATCATGGCAACATTATTTATGGCCCAAAGAATTTGTTATACATTCTGATTATGAATCTTTGAAAAATATTAAAAGTCAAGCAAGACTGAACCGTAGAAATGCTAAATGAATTGAATTCACTTTCCCTTATGTCACAAACACAAGAAGGGTAAAGATAATGTTATTGTTGATGCATTGTCTCGTCGTTATACTATGCTTTCACAACTTAACTTTTAATTTTTCGGTTTGGAGACCATCAAAGATCAACATGTGCATGACGCTAATTTTAAAGATGTAATGCAAAATTGTAAAGAAGGAAGAACATGGAACAAGTTCGTTATTAATGATGGCTTTGTGTTCCGTGCTAACAAGCTATGCATTCCAGCTAGCTCTGTTCGTCTTTTGTTGTTGCAGGAGGCGCATGGAGGAGGATTAATGGGACACTTTGGCGTGAAGAAGACGGAGGAAGTACTAGCTATACATTTCTTTTGGCCAAAGATGAGACGGGATGTTGAGCGTTTTGTTGCTCGCTGCACTACATGTCAAAAAGCTAAGTCACGACTCAATCCTCATGGTTTATATATGCCTTTTCCTGTACCTAGTGTTCCATGGGAGGATATATCTATCGATTTTGTTTTAAGATTACCTCAAACAAAGAAGGGGAGGGATAGCATGTTTCTTGTCGTGGATAGATTTTCGAAAATGGCACACTTCGTACCATGTCATAAAAGCGATGCTGCTGCTAATGTTGCTGATTTGTTCTTTCGTGAAATTATTCGCTTGCATGGTGTGCCAAATACTATTGTTTCAGATCGTAATACTAAATTTCTTAGCCACTTTTGGAGATGTTTATGGGATAAGTTGGGGACTAAACTGCTTTTTAGTACTACATGTTGATTCTCCAATGTATCTATAATTTTTGATTGTTCCATGCTATTATATTATCTGTTTTGAATGTTTTATATGCATTAATATGCTATTTTATATTATTTTTGGGACTAACCTATTAACCTAGAGCCCAGTGTCAGTTTTTGTTTTGTTCCTTGTTTTTGAGTTTCGCAGAAAAGGAATACCGAACGGAGTCCAAACGGAATAAAACCTTCACGATGATTTTTCTTGGACCAGAAGACACCCCGAAGACTTGGAGATCATGTCGGAGGAGCCACGAGGTGGCCACAAGGTGGGAGGGCGCGCCCCTGCCTTGTGCCCCCCCCCCGTGACTCCCCTGACCTAATTCCTTCCCCTATATATTCACATATATTCCCAAACCACTAGAAGTATCCACGAAAACACTTTTCCACCGCCGCAACCTTCTATACCCGTGAGATCCCATCTAGGGGCCTTTTCCGGCATCCTGCCAGAGGGGGATTCGATCACAGAGGGCTTCTACATCAACTCTATTGCCCTTCCGATGAAGCGTGAGTAGTTTACCTCAGACCTACGGGTCCATACCTAGTAGCTAGATGGCTTATTATCTCTCTTTGATTCTCAAAACCATGTTCTCCTCGATGTTCTTGGAGATCTATCCGATGTAATCTTCTTTTGCGGTGTGTTTGTCAAGCTCCGATGAATTGTGGATTTATGATCAGCTTATCTATGAATATTATTTGAATCTTCTCTGAATTATTTTATGCATGATTTGGTATCTTTGTAATTCTCTTCAAACTATCGGTTTGGTTTGGCCAACTAGATTGGGTTTTCTTGCAATGGGAGAAGTGCTTATCTTTGGGTTCAATCTTGCGATGTCCTTTCCCAGTGACAGTAGGGGTAGCAAGGCACGTATTGGATAAAACATGGGATTTACATCATATTGCTTGAGTTTATTCCTCTACATCATGTCATCTTACTTAATGCGTTACTCTGTTCTTCATGAACTTAATACTCTAGATGCAGGCATGAGTCGGTCAATGTGTGGAGTAGTAGTAGATGCAGAATCATTTTGGTCTACTTGACACGAACGTGATGCCTATATGTCATAATCATTGCCTTAGATATCGTCATACCTTTGCGCTTTTCTATCAACTACTCGACAGTAATTTGTTCACCCACCGTGTTATTTGCTATCTTGAGAGAAGCCTCTAGTGAAACCTATGGCCCCCGGGTCTATTTTCCATCATATAAGTTTCCGATCTACTATTTTGCAATCTTTTACTTTCTGATCTATAAACCAAAAATACCAAAATATTTACTTTACCTTTTGTTTAGTTTCATCTATCTATATCAAATCTCACTTTTGCAAGTAACCGTGAAGGGATTGACAACCCCTTTATCGCACTGGGTGCAAGTTGTTTGATTGTTTGTGCCGGTATTGGTGATTTGTGTGTTGTCTCCTACTGGATTGATACCTTGGTTCTCAAACTGAGGGAAATACTTATCTCTACTTTTCTGCATCACCTTTCCTCTTCAAGGGAAAAACGAACGCAAGCTCAAGAAGTAGCACATGTCACCCCCAAACTGATGGACAGACTGAAGTATTCAATAGAACATTTTCTACTATGCTTAGGGTTGTTTTGAAGAATAACAAGAAAATGTGGGAAGAATGCTTGCCTCATATTGAATTTGCTTATAATCGTTTGTTGCATTCTACTACTAAGATATGCCCTTTTGAGACTGTGTATGGTTTTCTACCTCGTGCACCTATTGATTTGTTGCCTCTTCCATCTTCTGAGAAGGTTAATTTTGATGCTAAACAACATGCTGAATTGATCTTAAAAATGCATGAGTTAACTAAGGAGAACATTGAGCGTATGAATGCTAAATATAAACTTACTGGAGATAAGGGTAGAAAACATGTTGTGTTTGCACCTGGAGATCTTGTTTGGTTACATTTGCGTAAGGATAGATTTCCTGATTGGCACAAATCAAAGCTAATGCCACGTGGTGATGGTCCTTTTAAGGTGTTAGAGAAAATAAACGATAATGCATATAAACTTGAGCTGCCTGCAGATTTTGGGTTTAGTCCCACTTCTAACATTACAGATTTGAAGCCTTATTTGGGTGAGGAAGATGAGCTTCCATCGAGGATGACTTCACTTCAAGAAGGGGGGATGATGAGGACATAAATACCATTGTTACACCCATAGCCCCTGCTGCTATACATACTGGACCAATTACTAGAGCTGGTGCACGCCAATTAAATTACCAGGTACTTATGTTCCTTGGTAATGATTCTAATGTTCATGAGAATATGATGCTGCCAATATTGGATACATTTGTTTTGCTTACAAATGAAGGGCCTAGCTTGGACAATAAGGATGAACATTGGAGGAAGAACAAGCATGGAGTTGATGGCATGCGCAAGGGAAACAAGAAGGGAGTTTCAAGTGATGATTTCAGGACTTTGAAGCCACCATAATGAGTGCATGAAGGCTTGGACGAAATATACAAGATGTCACTTCATAAATTTCGTCTAGAGGCTATTATAGGTGTTGCGTCACCTTATTATTGGGCTAGGGCCATGTAACTTTGAAATACTTGAGTATAGGTTGTTTTTAGAGGCAGGTACAATACCCAAGCGGGAAAGGTTGCCCTAATTAATGCAGGTCTCTCCTCCCTTCCTATGTTTCTAATGGGCTTCTACCTCCTCTCTGGAGGGACACACGCGGGCTTTGACAAGCACATGGGTGCCTTCTATTGGAACTCGACCGATGACAAACATAAATATAGGATGGTGAAGTGGAAGCTAATTTGCGGACCTAAGAACCTTGGTGGGTTGGGTATCATTAACACAACTGTTATGAACAAATGACTCATTATCAAGTGGTGGTGGAAAATCATGACCGTCTCGGAGACCCCACTTTGGCTAACTATACTCAAAGCTAAATATTTCCCGTCATCTCGACCCATGTTTGCTCCTGCTTTGGGTGGCTCCCAATTTTGGCGAGACCTAGTCAAACTCCGCCCGGTGTTTCAATCCTTGGTGAAATTTGTTGTCCAGAATGGCAAGTTTACCCGTTTTTGGTTGGATTGGTGGTGTGGGGATTCTTCGTTAGCTATGGCATTTTCGGTGCTCTTTTCTTATTGTCCGGAACCAGAGATCTCCATCTTTGAGCTCTCCGAGAATAATTGGGACCTGAACCTCCGCAGAACTCTCTCTCCTATAGAGTTGGATGACTGGCAGCGCCTTGCAGCTTGCTTCCCCGTGCTCTCGGAGGGAGAGGACTCAGTTGTTTGGCCCCACTCCGCTTCTGGTCGATTCTCTGTCAAGTCGCTTTACTCCAAAATTATCTCAGGAACTCCCACCTCTAAGTTTAAGACCATCTAGCGTGCTCATGTTCCTCCTAAGATAAAGATCTTTCTGTGCCAAGCTTTTCGTGGTAAGCTGCTAGCGGCAGACCAGATCCGCAAAAGGAACGGTCCTGGCTCCGACAGTTGTGCATTGTGTGGCGAACTTGAAGATACAGAGCATATTTTCTTTCATTGCCCCCTAGCCAAATTTGTGTGGTGTTGCATCCGAGCCTGGCTCCACATTTCGTGGAACCCTTCTTCCTTTGCTGATCTTAGGGCTCTATCCACTGGTCTGTCAGGGATCTCTAAACGGGTTTTTTGGGTGGGGTTCGCGGCGATCTGTTGGTCGTTGTAAACTACGAGAAACAAATTTACTATCGAACATTCCTTCCCGGCTAAACCTGTTGATTGCCTATTCAAAACTGGCATATTTTTGCAGTAGTGGAGATCATTGATTAGGGACACCGACCACGAGGCCTTCGACTTTATGTCATCCAAGATTCGGGCTACTGCTTCTTCCTTGGCACGCAGACAACTAGGAGATTGGTAGATCTCCAACGTATCTACTTTTCCTAACGCTTTTCCTCTTGTTTTGGACTCTAATTTGCATGATTTGAATGAAACTAACCCCGGACTGACGCTATTTTCAGCAGAACTACCATGGTGTTGTTTTTGTGTAGAAATAGAAGTTCTCAGAATGGAACGAATATTTGTGAGGATTTTTTATACAATAAAAGAGAATTTCTGGAGCCAAGAGCCACCGGAGAGGGCAGCTGGGTGAGCACACCCCACCAGGGCGCGCCTGGGCGCCCAGGTGGGTTGTCCCCATCTGGTGGCCCCGCAGACCCTGAAACCGACGCTATAAAATTCTATTTTTTTAGACAAAAATCAGGGAGAAAGAATTATCGTTCTACGAGACGGAGCCGCCGTCACCTCCCGTTCTTCATCGAGAGGCCAAATCTGGAGTCCGTTTGGTGCTCCGGAGAGGGAGATCTTCATTCTTCATCATCACCAACCCTTCTCCATCGCCAATTCCATGATGCTCCCTACCGGGAGTGAGTAATTCCTTCGTAGGCTCGCTGGTCGGTGAGGAGTTGGATGAGATTCATCATGTAATCGAGTTAGTTTTGTTAGGGTCTGATCCCTAGTATCCACTATGTTCTGAGATTGATGTTGCTATAACTTTGCCATGCTTAATGCTTGTCACTTTGGGCCCGGGTTCCATGAATTCAGATCTGAACCGTTTATGTTATCACCATTATATCCATGTTCATGATTCGATCTTCCAAGTTATAGTCACCTACTACGTGTTATGATCCGGCAACCCCGGAGTGACAATAGTCGGGACCACTCCCGGTGATGACCGTAGTTTGAGGAGTTCGTGTATTCACCGTGTGTTAATGCTTTGTTCCAGTTCTCTATTAGAAGGAGGCCTTAATATCCCTTAGTTTCCAATTGGACCCCGCTGCCACGGGAGGGTAGGACAAAAGATGTCATGCAAGTTCTTTCCATTAGCACGTATGACTATTTACGGAATACATGCATACATTATATTTATGAACTGGAGCTAGTGCCGTATCGCCCTAGGTTATGACTGTCACATGATGAATAGCATCCAACAAATTGCCGATCCAATGCCTACGAATTTATCTTATATTGTTTCTGCTAAGTTACTACAGCTATTGTTACTGTTGCACTTGCTACAAAATACTGCCATCACTGTTGCCGTTACTATTGCTGCTGTCACTACTATCAAAACTATCATATTACTTTGCTACTGATCACGTTGCTGCAGACAATGAATCTCCAGGTGTGGTCGAATTGACAACTCAGCTGCTAATACCTTCAAATATTCTTTGGCTCCCCTTGTGTCGAATCTATAAATTTGGGTTGAATACTCTACCCTCGAAAACTGTTGCGATCCCCTATACTTGTGGGTTATCGAGACCTTTTTCTGGCTCCGTTGCCAGGGAGCATAGCTATATTTGTTGAGTCACTTGGGATTATTATCAATTTATCACTATGAAGAATCTGAAGGATGCTAAGACTAAGATTTACCCCTCTAAGACGAGGGGAGGTAAGGAACTGCCATCCAGTTCTGCTTTAGATTCACCTTCTGTTATAAGTAAACTTGCAACACCACCACATGCTATTAATCCTGATATGTCGCAAGTTATCACTATGAAGATTCTGAAGGATGCTAAGACTAAGATTTACCCCTCTAAGACGAGGGGAGGTAAGGAACTGCCATCCAGTTCTGCTTTAGATTCACCTTCTGTTATAAGTAAACTTGCAACACCACCACATGCTATTAATCCTGATATGTCGCAAGTTATTGATGATTCTACTTCTACTCTGAATGATACTTATGATGATGCTAGTACCTTGCTTGATAATTATGTGCCACTTGGTGACTTTCTTGATGAACAAATTGCTAGAGTAATACAACATGATGTTGTTGAATCTGATGATGAGCTTGAAACTGAAACTCCTGAAACACCTGCTAGAACTAGCCTTCCTAGATATGAATTGCCTAAGGTACCGGAAGGTTATGTTATGAATGAGACAACTAGAGATATTCTTGCTTGTAAGGATAGAGATGATCTAAAGAAATTGCTATGCAAGTATAAAGAAAAATCTCTGAATGCTAGAAAGCAATATGATCCTAAGTTTGCTACCTCACCTATGTTTATTGCTGATAAGGATTATGAATTCTCTGCCGACCCAGAGTTAACTACTTTGGTTGAATCTGATGCTTTCCATGGTTATGAAACTGAAACTGTTGTGGCACATCTTACTAAGTTGAATGACATAGCCACCCTTTTTACTCATGATGAGAAAACTCGCTATTACTTTATTTTCTAATTATTTGCATTCTCATTAAAGGGTGATGCTAAAGCTTGGTATAATACTCTTGCTCCTGGTTGTGTGCGTAGTCCCCAGGATATGATTTATTACTTCTTTGAAAAATATGTTCCTGCTCATAAGAAACAAGCTGCCTTACAGGAAATATTTAACTTTGTGCAAACTAAAGAAGAGTCTCCCACAAGCTTGGGGGAGGCTTTGCCAGTTATTTAATGCTTTGCCCGATCATCCTCTTAAGAAAAAAGAAATACTTGATATCTTCTATAATGGACTAACCGATGCTTCTAGGGATTTCCTAGATAGTTGTGCTGGTTGTGTTTTCAAGCTGAAGAATTATTGAATAATATATTGAAAAATTATGATGATTGGACTCTTCCTGAACCACCGCCTAAGCCCACTCTAAAGAAGAGGGGTATATTATATCTCAGTCCTGAAGATATGCAAGAGGCAAAGAAATCTATGAAGGAAAAAGGTATTAAAGCTGAGGATGTTAAAAATTTACCTCCTATTAAAGAAATACA
The DNA here is from genome assembly GCF_002575655.3 of Aegilops tauschii subsp. strangulata. NCBI lineage: Eukaryota > Viridiplantae > Streptophyta > Magnoliopsida > Poales > Poaceae > Aegilops > Aegilops tauschii. The sequence continues at coordinate 259,040,879 of NC_053037.3, forward strand.
TGGGCTGAATACACCACCACCATCTAAGGTGGTAGAGGTAAATTCTTTAATGAAATTCAATGATAATGATAATCCTCACAATATGTGCCCTAGCCAATGCCTTTATGAGTTTGAAAACTACATTAGAAAACAAGATCACTTCAATGCAAATGTTATGAAACAATTGAAATACAATTCTGATATGATTGCTCGCTTGAGTGACTTGTTATTTATAATCTCAAATGATATTAGAGGTGTTGGAAAACATGCTTCTATGGTACAAACCTAGTTAGAACAAGTTGCTAAATCTCAAAGAGAATTGCTTGATGAAATGAATTACAACATACATGACTTTGCTATTAGAGTTGCACCTAGAGGAGGTAAAATGACTCAGGAACCACTTTATCCCGAGGGACACCCAAAAAGAATTGAACAAGATTCACAAAGAAACAACACCACTACACCTAGTCCTTCTAAAAAGAAGAAGAAAAAGAAAAATGACAGGACTTTGCATGCCTCTAGTGAACCTGAAATAGAAAAACCTCCTGATAATGATAATGATGTTTCTATTTCTGATGCTGAAACTCAATCTGGTAATGAACATTCACCTAGTGATAATGAAAAATATGATGTTGATGTTCATGAGGATACTCAACCAAACAATGAAAAAGAACCAGATAATGATGTTGAAATAGAACCACCAGTTGATCTTGATAACCCACAACCCAAGAATACAAGATATGATAAAAGAGACTTCATTGCTAGAAAACACGGTAAAGAAAGAGAATCGTGGGTTCAAAAACCTATGAATTTTCCACCCAAGTCAACTAAAAAGAAAGATGATGAAGAATTTGAACACTTTGCTGAAATGCCGAGGCCAGTCTTTTTGCGTACTCGCTTGACTAATATCTTGAAAATGCCTCCTTATGCAAAGTACATGAAAGACATAATCACCAATAAGAGAAAAATACCGGAAGCTGAAATTTCCACTATGCTTGCTAATTATACTTTCGAAGATAGAGTACCTAAAAACTTGGAGATCCGGGAATACCAACTATACCTTGCTCCATCAAAAAGAATTATCTGAAAACTGCTTTATGTGATTTAGGAGCTGGTGTTAGTGTTATGCCTTTCACTTTATATAAAGACTTGATTTGAATAAACTCACACCTACTGAAATATCTTTGCAAATGGCTGATAAATTAACTGCCATACCTATCGGTATTTGTGAGGATGTGCCCGTTGTTGTTGCTAATGTTACTATTTTGACTGACTTTGTTATACTTGAGATGCCCGAGGATGAGAACATGTCAATTATCCTTGGTAGACCCTTCTTGAACACTGCAGGGGCTGTTATTGATTGCAATAAAAGCAATGCCACTTTTCATATCAATGGCAATGAGCATACGGTGCACTTTCCGAAGAAACAATTCCAACTGAATGGTATTAATGTTATTGAAAAATCTCCGACAATTACTATTAGAAGTTTTCAACTACCTCTACCTATTGTTAAAAAGAAATATGAAATGCTTATTGTTGGGGACATTCATATCCCCGTCGAGGTAACTTAGTGATTTATGAAAGTGCTTCGGTTTCATGCTAATCGAAAGTGGTTGTTAATAAGAATTGATCAACCTTATTAATGGATTATTTTTTAGAGGTATCAAGTTGATGAATTTAGTGAGCACTACCTTCTGTCCCTCCCTTTTGTTTTCTGTTTTTATTAGTTAAATAAAATAAAATGTCATGTTTTGTCTGTTTTCTGAATTTCCCGTGCAATAAAAAATGACCCAATAATAAAAGTTCCCAGAAAGCTCTGAAAACTTAATACAATTTTTTTCTGAATATTTGAGAATTTCTGGTGCAAATAATATCAGAGGGAGGTGCACCAGGTGGGCACAACCCACCTGGGCGCGCCAGGACCCCCAGGCACGCCCTAGTGGGTTGTGGTCCCCACGTGGCCCCCCTCACTTATCGCTTCACACGACATCATGAAAGTGCATTATATCGACTAGAGGGGGGTGAATAGGCGATTTTTACAAATTCGTCACTGAGGAATTTCAAGGTAAGGAAATTCCTAAGTCACGAACGACTAGCAGTGGAATAAGTACTTAGATGTAAGCATAATAGAGCAGTAGCACAATCATCATGATGAAATGAAAACAAGCACAGAGTACAAGTAGCGTAAACACATGATAAGCAGGCTGAAGACAAACTGACTGAAGAAATAGGACTGAGGAAATTGAGAAAGTCTTCAGTCAAAGTCTTCAAATAGTAACAATCAAGTACTACAGTATATGAATGAGGAAACAGAAGGGTTGAGGAAATAGAACTAGTAGCTCGGTGAAGACAGTGATTTGGTAGACCAGTTCCAACTGATGTGACAGTCGTACGTCTGGTTGGAGCGGCTACGTATTTAAACCTGAGGACACACAGTCCCGGACACACAGTCCTCACCGTATTCTCCTTGAGCTAAGGTCACACAGACCTTGCCCAATCACTCGTGGTAAGTCTTCAGGTGACTTCCAAACCTTCATAGACTCGGTCACTCGGTGATCCACAATTTCCTCTTGGATGCTCCAGACCATGACGCCTAACCGTCTGGAGGATGCACAGTCCTCAATGGTAACAAGTGTTGGTTCCACATAGGAACAATCTCTTCAGTGATGCTCAATCACTTCGGGTTTCTAGGTGTTTGGGTTTGGGTTTTCCTCACTTGATGATTTTAGCTCAAAGTCCTCGGAGGATGGGATGCTCTCAATGACAAGTGTCAGTTTTTCTCGGAGCAGCCAACTAGCTAGTGGTTGTAGGGGGCGGCTATTTATAGCCTAGGGAGCAGCCCGACATGATAAGACATAAATGCCCTTTAATGATATGACCGTTAGGTGGGTAGATATTTTGGGACAGCTGGCGCGTAGCACAGCAACGGTCGGATATTTGAGTATCAAATTCCTCAGGGATATCATGTTCCTCACTTGTAGGAAATCTGCACTAGCGAATTCCTAACTCCTCAGTCAGAACAAATTCCTCAGGGACCAGAAGATCTTCGTCTCTGTCACTGAAGAAATTGACTGAACTATATGAGATTTCCAATGGCTTCACTCGAAAGGATTGGTAGGTGTAGGATTTTGTGATGAGCATCACTTGGAAACTTTTCCTTAGTTTTACCTCGACCCCCTTTAACAGTACGGTGTTTCCTATGACTCAAGAAAGTGAAAATGAAACTACGAAAATAAAAGTCTTCAGGCTTCACATTCCTCGCATGAATACCAAGTCTTCACGGTCACACCAATTTCTTCACTTTCAAAGTCTTCAGAAAGCCAAAGTCTTCAGTTGAAGACATTCATTTTTAGGGGTCGACTTTCTCTGTAAATATCAAACTCCTCATAGACTTATAGACCTATGTACACTCACAAAACTCATTAGTCCCTTAACCTATAAGTCTTCAATACACCAAAATCACTAAGGGGCACTAGATGCACTTACAATCTCCCCCTTTTTGGTGATTGATGAAAATACAGGTTAAGTTTTCAACGGGGATAAACATATGAAGTGTAAATACAGATATTTAGGAATTTGATTGCAAGATATAGAAGAACTCCCCCTGAAGATGTGCATATGTGAGGAATTTGCTTTGAATAGCAAAAGCACATTTTAGAGTAGAATCATGGAGATCTCCCCCTATATCTTGTAATTCATACACACATTTAACATATGATATGAAGAATTTGAAATGCATGATGAAATATGGTGTCTGATGTAATTCAGAGGCCGGAGCCTTGTGGTGAGTATTTTCTATCATCCAGTCCAATACCCATGAATTCACATCTTCAACGTTGCCAGTGATGTGCAACATAGCATAGAACTGATGAATGAGTTCTTCATTCCAGCCGCAGATGTCGGTGCAGAAGTTGAGCTGCCCAGCATCATGAGGAACACTGAAGACTGGGTGAAGCAAGGTAGCGACTCCATGTCCACATGAGGAATTTGCTCATGGTCAAAGATCTTGTCTTCATCAAACAGCACCGAGGAATAGAAGTTCATCTGGCTAGCAGTCCAAAAACGCTTGCGTCAAAGATGAGCAGAGTCATAAGGATTGTAGTCAGTGAAGAAAATGTGCTCATTGAAGAAGTCTTCAGCCTTGAACTTCTGTTTCTTGGAGTGAGGATTCTGTGGCTTGGGCTGAGGATTAGCAGTCGAAGTCACCACAGCCTCTTGAATCACAGACTCTGGAGCCGCAGGCTAAGAAATTTCAGGAGCAAAGTCATCAGCAGCAGCCAGGGTCTCCATTTCTTCAGCAACAATATTATCAGCTCTAGTGGCTGGAACTTCTTCAAGAATAGTGAGAAGAGAAGCTTGATGTTCTTCAGAGCCCGTATGAATTTCTTCAGTTTGAACTGGGGACTGATGAATCTCTTGTAGAGGGGTGTAGAGTGGTGAATTGGGGTGATGACTTTCCCAGTTGTCATCATTCAGAATCGGAGTTGTAGACCCAATATCCACATCTTCATCTTCCTCATCTATTTCTTCAACGCCGGCCTCTTCGGAAGTGAACTGAGGCATGGGCGAGGATACCAGTGGAGTTGAAGTGATGTTGTCCACTTCAATTTCTTCATCAATGTTCTCTGATGTAGCAGCAGAGGGATCTTCTTCATCGGATTCACTTGGAATCACATATTCCTCACCAAAGGGAACAATCTCCTTTGATGGCATGCTTGATATTGGAACAGCATCAATGGGATTTGCATAGGAGCTCGTCAAAGTCTTCACTTTCTTTGGAGCTGAAGACTCTGAGGATGCAGATGCTTTCCTTTTCTTCACAGTTGCTCGCTCCGCAGCCTTGGTTTTCTTCACTTCTGATGCTGAAGGAAGGGTAGGACTTGTCATCTGTGCAGGAGGAGCAGAGGAAATTGGTGCAGTTTCTTCGGGCGCAACTGATGTAGTTGCCCTGGCATGTTCAGTTTCTTCAGGCGCAGTAGCAGATGCTTCAACTGTCCTGGATTGTTCTTCAGGCGCAACACTAGAGGTTTCCCTGGCAGTTTCTTCAGCGGCTGGAATAACTTCATCAGCCCTGGTGCTTTAAGAATCATCAACAGCCTGATTTTCATCAGTTGTTCTTGCATGTTCTTCAGTTGGCTGTGTAGAAGCTTCAGCCTGAGGGATTTCTCGTTGAGTTGAGGCTGCAACATTTGAGGTGAATCCCTTCTCCATTCTGACAAATCCGACCTTGGCTCCTAGCCAATCTGCACGGCATGCGTCAAATTCATCACTGAGTGCTTTCATCTCAGCTTGCATGGTCACAAGTTCATCAGTTGTCATTTTGACAACATTCTTCTTCTGAAATCGCTCCTTCTTGTACTGAGCTTTCTTCAGTTGTCTGGCCTTCTCAAACTTCCATTTTTCTTCGCCTATGAAGGCTGTCAACATGTGACTTTGGCCAGGTGTTAGATTGAAATCAGGCATAGGAGTGTTGGGATCCTTGTGCCAGAGGTCAAGGATCTACTTGGGATCCAACAGAAGAGGCACATTGCTGCCTTTGGCTCTAGCGGCCCTTTGTTGTCTGTCTGTGATGATTTCCACAAAATCTTCAAAAGGTGTTTACTCTTCAACTTCCACACTCATAAACACCACACTTGCATCTGTTTCTTGATTTGTTTCTCTAAGCAACATTTTTCTTCAAGTTTCCTCAATTCTCTGGATTTTCAATCTATACAACTCTGGAACCTAAGTCAAAGATCGCCTAGTGAAATTCCTCAAGACACTCTTGGTCAAATTCCTCAAACTTGTTTCTTTTGAAAATCTTCTGAGAATGCGTATGACCTCTCCAAATTCTTTGCACCTATACTCTGTTCACAGGTACACATGTCCGCTGCTGAATCTCTAGGTTATCATCAACTTAACTCATTTGCAGCGTTGCTCTGATACCAATTGAAAGTGTGTTATATCGACTAGAGGGGGGTGAATAGGCGATTTTTACAAATTCTTCACTAAGGAATTTCAAGGTGAGGAAATTCCTAAGTCACGAATGACTAGCAGCGAAATAAGTACTCAGATGCAAGCATAACATACCAGTAGCACAGTCATCAAAATCAACAAGGGCAGTAAAAATAAATTTTATTTACCCTTGACGAAGAACACGACGAACTAGGAGTGGAAGTTGAGAAGTTCGTCCGTTCAGATCTTCCACGACCTAACTTGGCGGCGGAGTGAAGATTTCCGCGGCCGGCACGAGTACGACAGCGACGAGGTCGAGGCAGTGAAGCTCTTCCTCACCGGCAACGATGGAAGTAGCAGTGGCGCTAGGTTAGAGAGCTCGAGCGAGGGGAGTGAGGTCGAGCGGGGTAAATGCGGTCTGAGGAGGGTCATGGGTATTTATAGCCGAGGTGACAAACCGCTTGTCCGAGGAAAATGGACGAATGTGCCCTTGACCCTTCTCATCCTAGCAACATGTGTCACCCACGTACAGTTAGGTGGAGATCGTGTGAGATCATGGGTGAATATAATAACCTTATCGTGGGATGTGGAACGGTTTGAGCGGCAAAAGCCGAAAGTTCAGATACGAATATTTTTAAGTTTCGTTCACAAATTCTTCAGCTGACAAGGACACAGTGAAGATTTTGAACGGGTTTCAAATAGAATGCACATGAAGAATTTGTGAACAGACTGGGTTGAGTTTAGCATAGACGGGGACGGGTCCGATCACATTCACTTAGCAGAAAAGTCAACTTGAAGAATTTAGCAATAAGTGAATGCTGTAGAGGACTGAAAACTCATATATATATATATATATATATATATATATATATATATATATAGTCAATAAAGAACAAGGTCGGAAAGAGTGAAGATATTGCAAAGTTGAAGAATTTGAACAACTGAGGATTTCAAAAACTGAAGAAAAACTCAAATTGAAGATTTTCAACATTTGTTGGTGGCGTGACCCACCGTATAAGAATGATGATTTCAGATGCTGCGTACAATTGTCGTCGGGCTCTGAGAATCAAATTCTTCATTAATTTCTTCACACTTAGAGGGTTAGTCTTCATTGATTGAAGAAAAACGTTACTTCGTGTGTTGCACATCTAAGTCATCAATTTTGCATAAGTGTTAGGATGCGTGTCCTTTTCAAAGGACATTCAAAGATTCTAAGATATTTAGCTCACACCGCAACTTGCTAAATCTCTTCTCATCCAAGGGCTTTGTGAAGATATCGGCTAGCTGTTCTTCATTCTTCACGTGCTCGATAGAGATGTCGCCCTTCAACACATGATCTCGAAGAAAATGATGACGAATCTGGATGTGCTTTGTCTTCGAGTGCTGAACTGGGTTATGAGCAATCTTGATGGCACTCTCATTATCACAGTAGAGAGGCACATTCTTCACACTGATGCCGTAGTCCTTGAGGGTTTGCTTCATCCATAGCAATTGAGCACAGCACGAACCAACAGCAATGTACTCAACTTCAATAGTAGAAAGTGGTACGCAGTTCTGTTTCTTCGAGGACCAACATACCAAGGATCGTCCGAGGAAATGGCATGTGCCGGATGTTGACTTTTGTTCCACACGATCACCAGCATAGTCAGGGTCAGAGTATCCAATGAGATCAAAAGCCGAGCCCATGGGATACCATGATCCAAGTGTTGGAGGATGAGCTAGATATTGAAGAATATGCTTCACGGCCTTATGGTGTGATTCCTTCGGTGTAGCTTGAAAACGGGCACACATGCAAACACTAAGCATAATATCTGGCCTAGATGCACGTAGATACAATAAAGAGCCAATCATGGAGCGATATATCTTTTGATCAAAGTCAATACCATTTTCATCAGTGCATAGATGGCCATTTGTGGGCATAGGGATTTTGACGCCTTTGCAATCTTGCATGCCGAATTTTCTCAATACATCCTTGAGGTATTTCTCTTGAGATCTGAAGATTTTGTTGCGTTGTTGACGAATTTGAAGACCTAAGAAGAACTTCAATTCTCCCATCATAGACATTTGATATTCCTCACTCATCATATAGGCAAATTCATCACTGTAACGTTGGTCAGTACAGCCAAAGATAATATCATCAACATATATTTGGCACATGAATAATTCATCATCATAGGTTTTGGTGAAAAGAGTTGGGTCAAGTGAACAGGGTTTGAAGCCTTTCTTCATGAGGAATTCCTTCAAAGTATCATACCACGCCCGAGGGGCCTGCTTATGGCCATAGAGGGCATTATTGAGTCTGAATACTTTGTTAGGATGCTTTGGATCTTCAAACCTAGGGGTTGAGCAACATATACTTCTTCCTCAAGCTTACCATTGAGGAATGCACTTTTCACATCCATTTGATATAAGATGATATTATGATGGTTAGCATAAGCAAGCAATATGCGAATAGCCTCAAGTCTAGCAACAGGTGCAAAAGTTTCATCGAAATCAATTCCTTCAACCTGTGTGTAGCCTTGAGATACAAGCCGTGCCTTATTCCTCACCACAAGGCCATTTTCATCTTGCTTGTTGCGGTAGATCCATTTTGTGCCGATGATGTCGGCGTTATGGGAACGGGGGTCCCTAGACTTGCCTGCCTGCGGCCCACGGCATGGCTAAGCTAGCGGGCCTGTACGGCCCATCTTCGTCAACAAGGCAATCAAGACCTTCGCGATGGGCCAAGCCTCGCGAGGCGGATGATGCAAAACCTCCTCAGGAGCGGCCTAGCCAGGCAGGCTCGCGAGGAGCGGAGATATCAAGGCAGGGCAAACCTCATGAGGCTCTTGTGACGTGAGCCATGACGATCGACACCAGGCGGGCGCTAGGCAGGCGCCAGGGTGCGCAGCGTCCTTCTTCCTCTTCGGTGCTAAGGCGGCAAGCGCAGGTGCAGAGTACCGAGGCATCGGGCAAAGGTTTCCATATCGGTGCAACAAGACCAGGACAGCAGGACGGAGGTCACCGTGGAGCCCAAGATGGCGTCACCGCCAGAGCCATTTCGCACGCGAAGACCACTTTTGTCAGGATACCTTGTACTAGTTGTCCCCTTTCAAATTTGCCCACTGTTGTTGGCTCCCTTCCTGCTCAATATTTGGGAAGAGGACCAGGGCCTATATAAGTAGAGCTAGCCACCACAATAGAGGGGACGATCGGATCCGGTCGAGAGCCAACCCACGCTCGTACAAGAACACCTCAACCTCAGGAGGCTGTTCTTCCCCTGGTACTGTTTCTCATCAGCCCAAGAGGCAATCCACCACCACACACTGGAGTAGGGTATTACACCACAACGGTGGCCCAAACCAGTATAAACCTCGTGTCTCTCTGTGTTGTGAGTTCGTCGAGTTCGTCCGTGAGATCTTAGCGAGCTAGGGCGTGGATCCGTAGGAGGGAAAGAACTTCGCGCGCACCCCAGAGTTCGAACCTTAAGGGTTTTGCCGGAACCCGTGATCCGACATTTGGCGCGCCAGGTAGGGGTGCACTGTAGCTTCCCTTTCGTCGATCCATCGCTCCGTCGCTCCGTCGTTTCCATAGCAGACGCTCGCCGCGCTCGAGCTGAGCGCCGGGCTGCCCTCACCTCCCGCGTTGCTCAGACGGCTCCTGTCGGCGGGCCACCTCGTCGTTCTCCGTCTCCCGCCGCCAACGTCGCCACCAGTCCGGCGGGGAACGAGCAGCAAGTGTCCTCGCTGCACCCATCGGTGCGGCAGGACAGCCGCACCGCCACTACATCGCTGACCCCGGCCGGTTCTTCGTCTCACGCTCGCCGCGCTCCCATGGATGCGCGGGCTGCACTCCTCGCGGCAAACGAGCTCCTGCGCTACCGCCCGGTCGACGACCTCTACGAGGAGTGGCTCAACCGCGTCGCCGATCTCATCCGCGCCGCAGGGGACTCCCCGGCGCCGTCCCTCTCTCTACCTCACCCTCCGCCACCCTCCGCCAGCCACGGGCGACGTGGCCCATGGCGCGCCTCCACCACCTCTGCCCCAAGACCGCACCTTGGCGCCAAGGCACGCGGCCCCACGACGCGATCCACCACGCCCGGTGCCCACACGCGAAGAGAGCAGCTGCCAAGAAATCCCTCGGCCGCGAGAAGCTGCACCTGCGCTCCCCGCGCCGCCCCGTCAAGACCGCGCGCTACCTGCGGTAGCGGCACGCGGGCCTCACCAAGACCAAGCTCCACCTCCGAGACGGGCCCCGGCAACCACGGCCGGCTGCCGCGCCTTCACCCCCGAGCTGCGTAGCGTCGCCTGGCCGAGCAAGTTCAAGCCAGATCTGCCCCCTCGTTACTACAGCACGGCCGACCCCCGCGGAGTTCCTGCAGCTCTACGAGCTGAGCATCGAAGCAGCCAACGGCGACGAGAAAGTCATGGCGAACTGGTTTCCCATGGCTCTCAAGGATGGTGCCCGCTCCTGGCTCCTGAACCTGCAGCACGACTCGATCTCCTCCTGGGAAGAGATGCGTGACCGCTTCGTCGCCAACTTCCAGGGCGCCCGCACCGCGGGTGACCTGCGCCGCATCAAGCAACAACCAGGAGAGACCCTCCAGAAGTACATCCGGTGCTTCAACAACACTCGCCTTAAGATCCCTAAGGTCACGGACGAGGCCATCATCTCCGCGTTCTCCGACGGCGTCCGTGACGTCAAGATGAAGGAGGAGCTCGCTATCCACGAGGAGCTGTGCACATCTCAGGAGCTGTTCAACCAGGCGACCAAGTGCGCAAGAGCTAAGGAGGGGCGCCTTTCCCTCCTCGAGCTGCCAGCTACGGGCGCAGAGGAAAAGAAGGCCAAGGCCAAGGACGTGAAGCGCAAGGAAGCGGCCGTGCTCGCAGTGGAGCCCGACACCAAGTGGGGCAGAGATCAGCCCGAGTCATCCAAGAACAGCCAACCGTTCTGCGCCTTCCACAACCTGAACACCCACAACACCAGTGACTGTCAAGAGCTCAGAGCCATCCGCGAGGGATGCTTCGGTCGACGCCCCGAACGCAACGACCGTGGCTACGGCCGTGGAGGAGGACGTGGTGGTGGACGCTGGGACGACCGTGGCCCACGCCAGGAGTGGCGTTACCGTCCTCGTGAGGACCGCTCGCAGGATCATCCTCGCGAGGGCGCCTGGAGAGACCAGCCTCGCGAGGACCGCCCTTAGGGCAATGCCGGTCTTCCCCCGCTGCCGCCACCTCCAAGGAGGAACGACGACCACCACCAAGACGAGGGGGCTGGGGGCTTCCAGGAGCCGCGTGCAATCGCCTGTATCTTGGGCGGAGCTCAGGCCCCAGCCTCGTAGCGCATCTTCAAACAGTTTGCTCGTGAAGTGAACGCAGTCCTCCCCAAGCTCGAGGCCACGCGCCCGCTCAAGTGGTCCCAGTGCGCCATCACCTTCAACTCGGCAGATCAGCTCAAGTGCACAGCCACTGCTGGCGCCCTCCTGATGCTTTGTTCCCCAGTCATCAGCAACTTGCAAGTTACCAAGACCCTCATCGACGGCGGCACCGGACTCAATGTCCTATCCGTCGACACATTCGACAACCTCCAAGTGCCATACGAGCAACTTCAGCCTACCAAGCCTTTCTCAGGGGTGACCGACGGTTCCACGACACCGATTGGGCAGGTCCGCCTCCCTGTCACCTTCGGGGAACGCAAGAACTACCGCACCGAGCTCATCGACTTCGACGTCGCCCACATCCGTCTGCCGTACAACGCCATCGTCGGGTATCCAGCCCTGGCCAAGTTCATGGTCGTCACCCACCATGGCTACAACGTCCTCAAGATGCCAGGCAGCGGCGGAATCATCACGGTCCCATGTGAAGAAAGAGATGCGGTGTGCTCCCTTGAGCACGCCTTCCATGCTGTAGCAATCGACGACCCCGACAGCAGAAGTGAAGGCCCTCCGGAGGCCATCCCCAAGAAGAAGCAGCTGCGCCGTGCAGGATCACAGGAGGGTGCGCAGCTGGAGCCTCGTCAGGATCAGCGCCCGCTCCAGGGGCGCCTCCCTCCATCGCATAGGAAGGCACGCCCGGCGCCCTCCTCGGGCAGGGCTCGGGGGCTCTTTTCTGGAGGGCCTCGTACCTTGCCAACCTCATGAGGGAGGCGCTTGGGCACCACTTGGAGGCGTGCTTCGCGGCAAGTTTCCCTCAGGAGAACATAGGGCAAGGAGTGCCCACCACTCAGGAGTTCATCACCAAGACCACTCAGGAACTGCAAGACGCAAGGGCCATGCGCAGCGACCGCCGTTCACCAGGCGCAGCTCCCCATCCAGGCGAGGATGCCGGGCTGCGCGTCTGCATCGACGTCCCAGGGCTCAATAGGGCCGCATCTCAGGAGCTTTTCTGGCCTTCGCGTGTGGGCTGTTGCGAGGGCCCACCACACAGCTACATTCGCATGCCTTTTGGCTTGCCGAGCGTGGCGTCAGCCTATCAGCGCAACATGCGGCGTGTCCTGGCGGCTCAGGAGGCCAGGCACCATGCCGTCCTGGCGGAGATGGAGATGGTCCTCAGGGAACCACCTGATCCCCCAGAGCCTCCCGAGGCTCAGGGTCCCAGTGGCTCATGAGGAGCCATTCCTTCGACGCACGCCTTCAGCTGCACCAACTCTCCTTCGTCAACAGAACCAGGTGACATTTTCCAAGTTCGTTTAGCTGGGAGCGCCCCTCGGGCTGCATTATTCCCAGGCCGTGTGGGTCCGTCCCTGTGGCATGTATCCCTTTTGCTTATGTCTTTAGCTTACCTTGTTGGGGGCGTCCCTCGGGCTGCATCATCCCCAAGCCGCTCGGGCCTGACCCGGTGGCATGTATCTTTCTGCATTTACTTAAGCTGATTTGCCTTCCATGCTTAATCTGCCTATGATTATCACATGCTCAATCGTCGCCTCCCCAGGGGCCTCCTCGCAATGGCACGGCACTGGTGCATGGGTCCGTCCCTGCCACGTCGACAAACCTGAGCGGCCGAGCTCTGGCTCGCGGCACGCCCCGCGCACGTCACCTCATCAGGCCCTCTGTGCCTTCACTTCCTCGCGGAACAACTAGTGGCAGGCTGGCAACCATAACGGCAAAACCGTGTCTCCCTTTGTGATGGATTACAGGAACCTCATGAAGAAGACACCGGGCGGCACCCCAAGCTTCCTTTTCCTTCGTGCAATTCGCTTGCGCGTTAAAAGGGGGGCTCCTAAGCATCACGACTCAGGAGCTCTTACTGGATCTCCAGCCCTCACCCCCTGGCCTTGACCACGGCATCACGACCTGGCATACCAGCGGCGGCTGAGCTCGCTCGAGGGCCGGGACCTTAGGACGTAGAGCACTAAGGAGAGCATGGAGAGGGGAAGACTCGTGCAGGCCTAACCTAGCTACGCTGCGGGGATCTGCGCACAGGCCTGGCGCATCGCGAAGAATCGACCCCGCGCCACTGAGATAAGTCTCGCGCTCGGATCGGCTAATCGTTGGGAGTTTAGGGTCGTGGTCATCGTAGCTCTGCCGCGGCCACGTCGCCTCCCTTTCTTACCTTGCCGTAGCTGCTTGAGCGCTAAAGGGGACCTCCTGAGCATTGTGCCTCAGGGGCTCTTACCGGACCTGGGGCCGCACACCTCCTGGCCTTGACCACGGCACGCGACCTGGCATACCAGCGACGGCTGTAGCCTGCCTGGGGACTGGAACCTGTCAGCGTAGAGCAACAAGCTATTGCGGGGTTGGAAATGGGAGACCGAGCCTTCACAGGACATGTGCTCGCAAATTTTCATAATAAGGAAGATATACACAAAAGGGCGTCACAGATCCTTACACACACCCACGGGGTACCTCATGATTCTCCGCAGGAAATGAAAACGAGAACTAAGAGGAATCCTATCTACACCCCCCTATGGTGCACGCCATCATCAATAGTGGGCCACGGGAGGCCGGCGCCCACCTCATCCAGATCGGCGGCGGCGGCGACTAGACGCCGCAGCCCTGTTCCGAGCCCGGCGAGAGCTCGGGGGCACGTAGCTGTCGTCGATCGTCTCCGGAGTCTCGTAAGGCTCAGGAGAACTGTTGGACTCCCAGGGGCTGCTGCTGCTGGAGTAGCCACGAGCGGAGCACGCGTCAGCCTGGCGCTCCCCTCCAGGGCAACACTCCAGGCGGCGGCCCTCCGCATCGAAGACCTTGAAGAAGAGTCTGGTGGCACTGTCGTACACGAAGTGGATCGCCAGGGCACCCCTCGCACGGCAAACCCGCGCGACCTCGCCGCAGCCGCGGGTCATGAAGATCTTGCCGGCGGGACCACTTCGATCTCTGCTCCGGTCGCCGGAGCGTCGTAGTCGGCGTGCTGCAACCAAAGCTCGAGGGGCCCTCTCGGCGGCATCACGTCGAAGAAGAACCGTGGGAAGCGGATCCAAGAGCTTGGGGGCATCGGTGCCCATAGCACAAGTTCACGTGAGGAATCCGAGGCGTGGATTCCAGGGGCGACGGCGCGTGTCGCCGTGGCACGGCAACCACCGGCGTGGCGCGGGCGGTGCTGCTCGTTGCTCCGCCCTCCTGAGCCCTCAACTCGGGCGTACAAGGGTAGCGGATACCCTGGAGGAGGCCGCTCGCACCAAGGCCTCGTCACCACATGCATCGCCGCTTTGTCGCGACGATGGACTGGCCTCTTCTTCGGCGGAAGCGGTCCGGGATCATCGCGGGGGACCTTACCCTTCTCTTTAGCGGAGAACCTACGAATGGGCGTGTCGGGACCCCGATTCTAAGTCACACCGATCTAGCATGTAACACCTCATATCACTTTGCGGCCTCACGCACAGTATTCCCACGGGTGTCGCCTTACCATGGCCCGAGACCGTTTGCGCCTTTTGGCTCACGTATATGACAATGTCGCTAGCATCCATATGACAGAGAACCCGGGCCGACATGGCTAGTCATGAACCCAAAGCGGCACTAACGTATGGGGACAGGCATACATGAATCAACATCGAACGTGTCGGTCAGCAGCGTGTGAATCCGAGCTGTAGCACTGGGCTAACAGGACTCCGGGAACCCGGGCTGTAGCAGGCTAGGCAGGACTCCGGATGTCACCGCGTGACATTTCCCCGAAGGGACAGACACAGGAACGAAGTGAATCACATGCCGGCCAGTCAAGTGTTCCGGAGCAGTAGTGCTGGGCTAGTAGGACTCCGATGAACCGGGCTGTAGCGGACTACTATGGCTCAAGGAGGCACTAGACTACATTTCCCCATAAGAGAGGCTGCCAAGGATAAACAACTAGATTGTCGGATCCCACACATAGCAATACACGTTACACGTACGCATAACATGCAAGTATATGCTGTACAACGTGGCATCACAACATAACGCAAACTCATATAGATAAAAGGCCCAGAAGAGCCACATAGCATTAAGTACAAACAGGGGTCACATGACCCATCATTCAGAGAATACAAGCAACGGAAGCATTACATGTCTGGGTACAGACAACTACAAAAGAAAAAGGCTGAGAAGCCTGACTATCTACAAGACCCTCCCAAGGGTACAAGATCGTAGCTGAGGTACAAGCTACCCGTCGAAGTCCAAGCGGAACTACTAATAAGACTGAAGTCTCCGCTGCAAAAACATAAATAAAGCAACATGAGTACAAAGGTACTCAGCAAGACTTACATCAGATCCTATCATACATGCATTAGTATTAAGAAGGTAGTGTGGGTTTTAGTTGCAGCAAGCCAGCTTTGACTCAGTGGCTATCCTATTCTACGACTACGAGAAACTTCTTTGAGGTAAGAAGGCGCACACGAGTCCACTAACCACCACCTCAATACACCACTATGGATTCATTCCCGTCTCACTGCGAGAAGCCATCCATAGCACTCACACTTATCTTGAGCATTTTAGAGTATCCACTTCAAGTTGTCTATGTACCACGTAAGCATCCAAGAAGTCCATAACCGAGGACACGGCTATTCGAATAGATCATGATAACCCTGCAGGGGTGTACTGCTTCACACACGCTCTCGCCACTTACCGCCATGTACACGTCAGGTACCTCGGCAACCTTCAAGCGGAAGCCTGGCGAGGGTGTTGGCCACGACCTGACTAACCTCACAAGACTCTAGTCCAGGTTTATCGCCTATTCGGGTTCCATCCGCAAGGAGATCCGGCCGGGGTGTCGCTCACGGCCCCAAACGATGTGCGCAGGGTTCCCAAGCCCACCTCGCCGGATGGATCTACGCTTGGTACACCGTGCCACTTGTGCCTAGTCTGCCCCAAGCCCACCTGGCCGGGTGCCACTTGGTAAACTACTAACACTACCTACAAACACCATAAACTAATTGCAACTCCTGGACAGAGATCACGTTGGTTAATAAGTCGAGAGGGGTCGAGTTACCGGAACCCAATGTGTGGTAGTAGCTAGTCATTGGACAACATACACAGAACTCAGTGCTTAAGGACGGTTCCAGTGAGACAACCCACCATGTACTCCTACATGGCCTCTCACCGCTACCTTTACCAAATCGTATTCACACGCTTAACTCTCGGCACCAGAACATATCGTAACACTCCAATTCATTCCCAATGAACCAGACCTGACACAACTCTAAGCAGTAGCAGGCATGGCATGGTAGGAACACAACATGGCTCAATCAACTCCTACACATGCTAGTGGGTTTCAACTATTTACTGTGGCAATGACAGGTCATGCAGAGGAATGGGTTCAACTACCGCAGCATAAAGTAGCAGTTGAATCGTTGTTGTCCTAATGCAGTAAAAGAGAGCAGGAGCGAGAGAGTAGGTTTGCATCGGAATGAACAAAGGGGGTTTGCTTGCCTGGTAGATCAACAGGGTGGCACTGCTCCTCAGACAGGTACTCTGGAACACTCTCCGGAGCAGGACCTATCGAGAAGGAACGGTGTCGACAATCAAAACACAATCATATGCAACAATATGATGCATGAATATGGCATGAATATGTGATGTGTTTTGAGCCAATGCATTTAGCATTCGACTTGGAAGAGATCCATTTGAACCAAAGGTTCAAATGCAACTCTAATATAAGTCCCTTTAAATGCCATAAGTGTGTTTTCATATATACAGCATGTATAGGTTGGTTTGTCGTGCATGAAAATGGTACAGATGGATAGATTGAATTTTTCTGATAATTTTTCATATATAACTTATTTCAATCTGAGTTACTGTTGAATTTCTATGAATTTTAGAAGTTTTGGCTATTTTCTGGAATTTCCTGATTTAATCCAAATCCAGAAAATAAATAAGTGCATCAGCGTGACAGTGGCATGACGTCAGCGAGTCAAACGTGGCTGACCAGGTCAAACCTGACGTGTGGGGTCCACACGTCAGTGTCACAGGGTTAAACGGGGGGTTATTTGCTTAATTAAAAGATTAGGGGGCACTGGGGCCCACATGTCAGTGACAGGGGTTAGTTTAGGTGGTGATTAGCACTAAGCTAATCACCTGGCAGGCCATGCCCGCACGTCAGGCCGGCGAGGTCGTCGGCGGCGACCTCAGGACGCGGCGGCGTCCGCGTTACAGGCCACGGGGGCGGCGACTAAGGGCACCGGAGCGTACCCCGGGCTCTCGCGCATCTAGTGGGGTAGGTGGGAGGAGCTGGGGATGCCGGAGCTCGCCGGAGCAAAGCTCGCGGTGGCGGCCGAAGCTCGGGCTCGAGCGGTTGCGGGCTACAGAGCACGGGGGGGGGGGGGGGGGGGGGCAGGAGAGGAGGGGGAACCGACGCGGGGGGCTCACAGCGGATCGGCAGGCGTCGTTGGAGAGCTCGGGGAAGGGCTGGAGTCGGCGGGCGGCGATGGGGATCCACGGCGGCCGGAGGCGAAGATGGCGACGGCTCCACGGGGCGCTCCGGCTTGCGTGGCTCGGCGGAGAGCTTCAGAGCGAGGAGGCGGAGCTCCTGCGCGTGTCGGAGAGGCGAGGGGGAGACGGTGGCTGCGGCAATGGCGAGTGGCGGCGATGGCAGCGTTCGGCCGTGCGCGGGAGAGAGACCAGGGGGGAGGAACGAGAGAGAGGGAGAGAGGTACGGGGCGTCGTGGCGACGTCCAGGGCGTCCAGGGCGACGAGAGGAGAAGCAGGAGGTGGCGGGGGAAACGTGGCCGTGGCCGGACGCGTGGCCGCGCGCGCCGGCGAGTGCCCCTGTCCTTCTGTCGTCGCCAGGAGGACGACGGTTGGAGGTTGGGCCAGTGGGCCACACCGCTGGGCCGGCTGAGGCGCCAGATGGCTACAGGGCGCCAAGTAAGCTTTCCATTTCTTTTTCTATTCTTCTGACATTTGTTTGGTTTAATAAAAATACTAAACCATTTTATTTACTTCTGACAATTTTTGCAGGGACCTAAGGGATTATTCCAAAGCCCCTCACAAAAATTCAGAATCTTTGGACATATATAAAATATATAACATATATATATCCAATGCAAATAATTATTGCATTAATTCCAAATGCCCAAAATAAATATTTGGGAGCTCCTGAAAATATTGGTTTGATTTTTATCTCTGTCCAATATTTTCAGAGAGCAACATGAACATTTTCTTGGACCCTTTTGGAGCAATTTTTATCTGGGTCATTTCCAGAAATGATTCTGAGGGTTTCACAGATCCCCACTTCAAATTAAAATGGAATTTAAACATGATGCACACATGACTAGCTAGTCTAGGTCAGACCAGAGCTAGGGATGTGACAGGGCGCCATTGGTGGCACTGCTAGCAATGGAGTGAAGAAAAAGCAAGCAAGCAAGGAAGAGATGGGCGACGGGGGTTTCGCCCCCTCCCCATTTATAGCGGGAGAAGGCCAACCGGCGCCTCCCACGATCACAGGTAATGATGGTTTTCCTTGCATGTCGCAGGGACTTGGCACGTCGAGCAGTTCCCGAGGCAGGATGGAGAAGCAGAGACGCCCACGTCCAATCAACCGCCACACGTCGACCGAGGCCGCAGGCTTTTGGGGGCCCGCGGCGCTCCATACTTTACCTTTGGCTTCACCTCGAAGCCAAGCCCAAGCGCACCTTGGGCCCGAGGGCTACTGTCGGCGTTCTGGGAACGGGGGTCCCCAGACTTGCATGCCTGCGGGCCACGGCGTGGCTAAGCTAGCGGGCCTGTACGGCCCATCTTCATCAACAAGGCAATCAAGACCTTCACGAGGGGCCAAGCCTCGCGAGGCGGATGATGCAAGACCTCCTCAGGAGCGGCCTAGCCAGGCAGGCTCGCGAGGAGCGGAGATATCAAGGCGGGGCAAACCTCACGAGGCTCTTGTGACGTGAGCCATGACGATCGACACCAGGCGGGCGCTAGGGCACGCAGCGTCCTTGTTTCCTCTTCGGTGCTAAGGCGGCAAGCGCAGGTGCGGAGTACCGAGGCATCGGGCAAATGTTTCCATATCGGTGCAACAAGACTAGGACGGCAGGACGGAGGTCACCGTGGAGCCCAAGACGGCGTCACCACTAGAGCCCTTTCGCAGGCGAAGACCACTTTTGTCAGGATAGCTTGTACTAGCTGTCCCCTTTCAAATTTGCTCGCCGTTGTTGGCTCCCTTCCCGCTCAATATTTGGGAAGAGGAGCAGGGCCTATATAAGTAGAGCTAGCCACCACAATAGAGGGGACGATCGGATCCGGTCGAGATCCAACCCACGCTCGTACAAGAACACCTCCACCTCAGGAGGTTGTTCTTCCCCTTGTACTGTTTCTCATCAGCCCAAGAGGCAATCCACCACCACACACTAGAGCAGGGTATTACACCACAACGGTGGCCCGAACCAGTATAAACCTCGTGTCTCTCTGTGTTGTGAGTTCGTCGAGTTCATCTGTGAGATCTTAGCGAGCTAGGGCGTGGATCGGTAGGAGGGAAAGAACTTCGCGCGCACCCCAGAGTTCGAACCTTAAGGGTTTTGCCGGAACCCGTGATCCGACAGATGATATTGTGCTTGTGTGGGTCTCGTCGCTTGACAAGTTCCCAGACATTGTTGAGCTCAAATTGATGTAATTCCTCTTGCATCGCTTGAATCCACTCAGGCTCCAGAAATGCCTCATCTACTATGGTGGGCTCTGTGAGAGAGACAAAAGCAAAGTGCCCACAAAAGTTAGACAAATGTGAAGCCCTTGAGCATTAGAGGACCTGGTGTGTTGATGTCGCTAATGATTTTCTCGATCTGCACTTCATTTGCAACGCGAGGATGAGCGAGTTGACGATGTTGAGTTGGCTCAGCATTTTCTTAAGAGCCATTTTCCTCAGGTGCACCAGCATGATGTTCTTCACGTTATTTAATGACTTCTTTACTAGATTCTTTGCTAGGAATGACATCCTCAGTAGCCTTGAATTTGATGGATTCCTTAGGTGACATTTCATCTAGCACAGGAGGTAGGTGCTCTCTTTGCAAGCCGTTAGTTTCATCGAACCGCACATCTACAGTTTCGACAACCTTGTGGTGAATGGTGTTGAAGACTCTGTAGGTGTGTGAGTCCTTTCCGTAACCAAGCATACAACCTTCATGTGCTTTCGGTGCAAATTTAGAATTGTGATGAGGATCTCTAATCCAACATTTAGCACCGAAGAATTTGAAATAACTGACATTGGGTTTCTTGTCAGTGAGGAGTTTATATGAGGTCTTTTTGAAGAATTTGTCAAGATATACCCTGTTGATGATGTGGCATGGAGTATCAATTGCCTCAGGCCAAAAGTGACGAGGCGTCTTGTATTCATCAAACATAGTGCGAGCCATCCCAACAAGAGTCTTGCTCTTGCGCTCCACGATGCCATTCTGCTGAGGAGTATAAGGAGCAGATAACTCGTGAGTAATACCATGTTCATCAAGATAGTCATCAAGACTAGTATTTTTGAACTCGGTCCCATTGTCACTTCTGATGTGCTTAATCTTCACACCAAAGTTGGTTGAAGCCCTCGAGGAAAATCGTTTGAAGACTTCCTGCACTTCAGTTTTGTAAGTGATGATATGCACCCATGTGTAACAAGAATAGTCATCAACAATAACAAAGCCATATAAAGATGCAGCATTGGTGAATGTGGCATAATGAGTAGGGCCAAAGAGATCCATGTGAAGCAATTCAAATGGACGAGTGGTAGTCATGATAGTCTTTGAGGGATGCTTGGCCTTGGTCATCTTTCCAGCTTCACAAGCTCCACACAGGTGATCCCTGAGGAATTTCACACCCTCGATGCCAATGACATGCTTCTTCGTCGCGAGCGTGTGCAAGTTCCTCATGCCAGCATGACCAAGTCGTCGATGCCACAGCCAGCCTTCTGAAGCTTTTGCAAGTAGACATGTAGCAGGTTGTTGTCCTGTAGAGATATCAACAATATACAAGTCTCCTATCCTAAAGTCTTCGAAGACTTGCTTTTTCCTTTGTCAGCGTAGGTGATATGCTTCAGATGCGATGGAGATAAAGCAGTGTCCATTAACAAGTTCCTATGACTAGTCATGTGATTTGTACATCCACTATCAAGGACCCACTTAGTAGCTTTGGGTTGATCATCCTGCAGATGAATTAGTGCATCTTACGAACTCATATACTTCATCAGTGAAGAATATGACATCAAATTCATCAAATCAATTTCATCAAGCAATAGAACAGATATAGCAGTAGGAGGACGTGAGAAATGAAAATTCATTTCTTCATGATTAGCTTGCGTCCTTTCAAGCGTATTCAGGTCTCCAGCAAATTCTTCATACGTTCAAGTTCGTCTTGAGAGCTGACCCTGCATAAGAGATTAGTTCTTTTTCTTCACCACCCACATCTGAAGGGGTGGCAAAGAGTTCATCATTCTGCGAGCTCCATAAGAGAAAGGTGGCATAGAAGCCAGTCCACTTTGTTTCATAGAAGAGGGGTTAGAGTAAGCATATGAATAAGCAGAGAAATTCTTCGAGGACTTATGAACATAATGATTTGAAGAATAATGTACATATTCATAGCCCTTAGATCTTTCCTGTGAAACAGAATTGTTAGCATGATGATGTTCATACGAGGATTTTGATCCATATGAGGAATTTGATCCACGTGAGGAATTTGGTCCGTATGAGCACTTGGATCCATATGAAGACTTTGGTCCGTATGAAGAATTTGATCTGGGGTTCCTATTCTTCACATGTGGCGTCATGATGACATTCACCTGAAGACTTTCAAGGCACCTTTTGGGAACCCAGATTTTCTTCATAGGGGGGCCGTTCCTGCAGTTAGTGCCAACATATCTAGCAAATACTTCACCATTCTAATTTTTGAACAGTTTATAGTTGGAGTCAAATGACTCATCAGAAGAATATGAAGATTCACATGTAAAGCCAGATAAAGTGGATGGATCTACGGGAGGTCCCTTTGCAGCATCCCATGAGGTTTTGGGATACTGCTCAGGTTTCCAGTAGGTCCCATCAGCATTGAGTTTCCTCTCAAAGGCAATACCCTCTTTCCTAGGGTTCCTGTTGAGGATCTGCTTTTTAAGCACATCACAAAGTGCATGATGCCCTTTGAGGCTTTTGTACATGCCTGTCACATACAATTCCTTCAGCCCTGCATTGTCAGTGATACTGGCAGCATCCTCAGATGAGGAATTTGTGATAGCAGAGACAGTTGAAGAATTTGCAGCAATAGAAGCACTTGAACTTTCAGGTGAAGAATTAGCAGATTCATGTTCAATGCATTTCAAACATGGTGGAATGAATTCATCCTGAGTAGCACTAATCTGTTGAGCAAGCAATGAATCACGCTCCTTCTGAAGATCTTCATAACTCACCCTTAGATTCTCAAGATCTTGCTTTCTTTGAAGAAATTCATAAGAAAGTTTCTCATGATCAGCTAAGAGAGTGTTATGATGACTTTGAAGGTTGTCAAACTTAGACTGAAGACTCTGAAGATTATCAGCCAAGGTTTGAGTGCGATCCATTTCTTCACCCAACATATCATCGCTTTCATCTAGCATGTTTTGAACTTTTTCCAAAGCTCTTTGTTGTTTAGTGGCAAGGGAAGCAAGTTTGGTATAGCTGGGTCCAAATTCATCAACAGATTCATCATCACTAGACTCAGATAGGTAGCATTCAGTTACCTTGGCACCTTTTGCCATAAGGCATGGTGCAGAGGATGATGATTCAGGATCGAAAGTCATCGTTTTGAGCGATTCCTTGAATTCCTCCAACCAAGGTTCATGACAAGTTCGATGACCTTCATAGACATCAGAGAGTCGGTCCCAGATAAGCTTCGCATGACAGAGATGCATAATGTTCCGGAGCTGGTTTCGGGATAAGCAGGAGCATATGACATCCTTCGCTATGATGTCAAGTCGAGTGTACTTGCAAATATCATCAGCTTCCGCCATCTTGCAGAGCTCAGTAACACCAATCTCAGTGACGGTCCACAGCTTGCTGTCCATCGCCATGAGACGCTTCTTCATCATGGCCTTCCACTTGGGATAATCATGACCATCAAAGATGGGGCATGTCACTTTCTTCATTCCTGCAGTCGGTCGACATAACTAAACTCTAGGTGGTTAAACCAAAATCACACAGAAGAAGGGAGTACCTTGCTCTGATACCAATTGAAAATGCTTTATATCGACTAGAGGGGGTGAATAGGCGATTTTTACAAATTCATCACCGAGGAATTTCAAAGTGAGGAAATTCCTAAGTCACGAATGACTAGCAGCGGAATAAGTACTCAGATGCAAGCATAACAGAGCAGTAGCATAGTCATCATGATGAAATGAAAACAAGCACATAGTACAAGGAGCGTAAACACAGGATAAACAGGATTGAGGAAATTGAGAAAGTCTTCAGTCAAAGCCTTCAAACAGTAACGATCAAGTACAACAATATATGAATGAGGAAACGGAAGGGTTGAGGAAATAGAACCAGTAGATTGGTGAAGACAGTGATTTGGTAGACCAGTTCCAACTACTGTGACAGTCGTACATCTGGTTGGAGCGGCTAGGTATTTAAACCTGAGGACACACAGTCCTCACCGTATTCTCCTTGAGCTAAGGTCACACAGACCTCACCCAATCACTCGTGGTAAGTCTTCAGGTGACTTCCAAAACTTCACAGACTCGGTCACTCGGCGATCCACAATTTCCTCTTGGATGCTCTAGACCATGACGCCTAACCATCTGGAGGATGCACAGTCCTCAAAGATCACAAGCGTCAGTTCCACACAGGAACAATCGCTTCAGTGCTGCTGAATCACTTTGGGTTCGTAGGTGTTTGGGTTTGGGCTTTCCTCACTTGATGATGTTAGCTCAAAGTCCTCAGAGGATGGGATGCTCACAATGACAAGTGTCATTTTTCTCGGAGCAGCCAACCAGCTAGTGGTTGTAGGGGGCGGCTATTTATAGCCTAGGGAGCAGCCCAACATGATAATGCATAAATTGTAACGCCCACGATGCGGCTATATCCCCCACGTGTCGAGGCACGACTTAGAGGCATAACCACATTGTGGTTTTGTCGCAAGAAGGGTCATCTTCACACAATCCCATGTAATGAACAAGAATGGGATAACGAGAGTTGGCTTACAGTCACCACTTCACACAATACATAAATATAATTCATACATCATCCAAAATCCACACATAGACCGACTACGGTCAAATCCAAATGAAAATAAGATAACCCCAATTGCTAGATCCACGATCGTCCCAACTGGGCTCCACTACTAATCATCAGAAAAATAAACATAGTAACGACCACATTCCTCGTCGAACTCCCACTTGAGCTCGGTTGCGTCATCGGCACTGGCATCGTCGGCACCTGCAACTGTTTTGGTAGAAATCGCTCAATTCGTGAACGAATGTGATGTCTGTCAAAGGGTGAAAGTAGAACACCAACGACCAGCTGGCCTCCTCCAACCTCTTGCTATTCCAGAATGGAAGTTTGATCATATCGAAATGGACTTCGTGACTGGATTTCCCAAGTCCAAGCGCGGAAATGATGCTATTTTCGTTGTCATCGACAAGCTTACAAAAGTGGCTCATTTCCTTCCAATCAAAGAATCTATCACAACAGCTCAGTTGGCAGAGCTATACACCTCCAGGATTGTCTCCTTGCACGACATTCCACAATTGATTTCTTCAGATCGTGGAAGCATCTTCACTTCTAAGTTCTGGGACTCTTTCCAGAAGGCCATGGGCACCAACATTCGCTTCAGCAGAGCTTTCCATCCTCAAACAAGTGGCCAAGTCGAGCGAGTCAATCAAATCCTTGAAGATATGCTCAGGGCTTGTGTCATTTCCTTTGGCATGAAGTGGGAAGATTGTCTTCCATATGCCGAGTTCTCATACAACAACAGCTTCCAAGCGAGCTCGGGCAAGGCCCCATTCGAAATTCTCTATGGCAGGAAGTGCCGTACTCCTCTGAATTGGTCCGAGACAGGTGAACGCCAACTTCTTGGCAACGAATTGATCACAGAAGCCGAAGGAATGTGCAAAGTCATTCATGAGAATCTCAAAGCCGCGCAATCGCGCTAGAAGAGCTATTATGATGACAAGCACCGTGATGTGGCTTTTGAAATCGGAGACCATGTCTACCTCCGCGTCTCTCCAATGAAAGGCACTCGTCGTTTCGGTATCAAAGGGAAGCTTGCCCCTAGATACGTGGGTCCCTTCAAGATCATTGGAAAAAGAGGCGACCTCACCTATCAACTTGAGCTTCCCTCCAACTTCGCGAATGTGCATGATGTGTTTCACGTGTCACAGCTTCGCAAGTGCTTCAAGACTCCTGAGCGCACCATCAACTTCGAAGAGATTGATCTCCAAGAAGATCTGTCTTATCATGAGCACCCCGTTGCTATTCTTGAAGAAACTGAGCGCAAGACTCGCAACAAGTCAATCAAATTCCTGAAAGTGAAGTGGTCACACCATTACGACCGAGAAGCCACCTTGGAGCGCGAGGACCACCTCCGTTCCGAATATCTGGAGTTCTTTCAGTCCTAGATCTCGGGACGAGATCCTCTCGTAGTGGTGGAGTGTTGTAACACCCCGGATGCGACTTTCCATATTTGTAACTCCAACTCTTGCCATTTTCGGATTTAAGTTATGAGATTCCCTTTGTGGTTGGGTTTTTGTCTTTCGTTTTTCATTTTGTTCATGTCATGCATCCCATATCATGTCATCATGTGCATCTCATTTGCATACGTGTTCGTCTCATGCATCCGAGCATTTTCCCCGTTGTCCGTTTTGCAATCCGACACTCCCACATGCACCGGCGCACCCCTCTTGTCTCTTTTCGTGAGCGGGTGTCAAACGTTCTCGGAATGGACCGAGGTTTTCCATGTGGCCTTGGTACACCACCGGTAGACCACCTGTCAAGTTTCGTTCCATTTGGAGGCCGTTTGATGCTCCAACTGTTAACCGGGTAACCGCAAAGGCCTCTTGTGTGTTGCAGCCCAACACCCCACCAAAACAGCCCAATAACCCACCTAAACCCCATCCATGCTCTCCGCCGTCGGATCACGATCGTGTGGGCGAAAACCGCTCCTCATTTGGAGTCTCCTAGCTCCCTCTACCTATAAATACACCTCCCCCTCCAAAATTCTCGGGCAAACCCTAGCCTTCTCCTCCCTCTCGCCCGGTGGACATGTCCGCGCGCCGCCGGACGAAACCCGCCGCCGCCCCGCTCCAGTGAGAGCGCGCCACGTGGCCTCCCAGCCGCCCACGCCGCGCCGGCCCGCCGAGCCCGTGCCCGGCCCCCGCAAGCCCACTCCGCACCGCCGCCTCCGCGCGCCACCCGAGCCGGCGAGCTCCCTCCGCCGCCCGACGCCTCCTCGCTGGCGCACCCCCGCCCCGAGCCTGCGAGTTCCCTCCGCTGCCCGCGCCCCGGTCGCCGCCCCGCGTCGCCTGGCCCCGTCACCGCCTCCGCCGGCGCCGGATCCGGCAAGGTCCGGCCGGCCCCATCCCATCCGGCGCCCTCTCCGTCTTCCCCGGCCAACTCCGGCCGCCGCCGCCCCGACTCCGGCGAGATCCGGCCTTGCCTCGGTTTCCGTGCGAGGAACCCTAGATCCATTTCGGAGGGGTATAATTTCTGTCTTTCTGTGATACATTTTTATGCCATGTTCATCATGCCATAACTCCATGCTCGTTACTCCGATTGATGCATATGATATATCAAAGTGTTCATCATGAGATGATCTTCATTTTTTCCACTGTGCCATGTATGTTTGAGTTCATCTTGATGCCTAAATCATCGTTGCAAAAGTGCTATGTGATGTTTAATGCTGCTACTTATCAGATTATGATGTTTTGTCATTTTTGTTGCATTTGATGTGTGCATCTTATGAGCATGAGCTCTACATGTGTTTTGAACTATGCCATGCCATCTTTACAGAGGTGCTTTCCATGTATTTTTGTGATCTATGTGGTTACTAGCACAAGCATGCAAAGTAGCCTCCCCAATGTTGTTGTTTTCAGGGACTTAGGATTTTGCTAAGTCCTTTACCTGCTGTTATTTTTATGCCATGTAAACTTGATGCTACAGTGAGATCCATGCTTATTTTGAGATACTTCTGTAAGGATGTTTTGAACATATGGTTATTCTCTATCCATCCATGCCCCTGTTTGCAATTATGGAGTGCCCTAGCATGTCTCAATCTTGCTCTACTTTTGCCATAAAATGTTCCTGGCAGAATGTTGACATGCTATTCAATTTTGCCATGGATGTTGTTAGTGATCCATACATGCTATGAACTTTATCTTGCCATGTTTAGCTTCATGAGAATGTCTTCTTGCTGGTAGTATGCTTGTTTTGCCATGCAAGTCCTTGTGGTGAGTGGTTTGAGCTCGCAAAGTTGCCTTCATGAAGCTGGTTATGCCATGCTCTGTTTTCTGCCAAGTCTGAATCTGGTAATAAAACTTGCTATGTTTATAGAGATGCCATCATATCTTCTGTGCCTTTTTGGCTCATGACCAGTAAGGGATTTTTGTTCTATGCATTTAGTAGATTCATGCCATGCCTTGATTTGCTATGATATGTTCCTGTAGCATGCTGTTTGCTTGCTCTAAACATGGCTTCCTGATATTATTTCTGGCATGTTAGTATTTTCACCAAGTCTGTGAAGCTGATATCTTTTGCACTTTTGCCATGCTTGTTTGAACCTGCTCTGGTGTGATGACGACTGCTTGAGGTCATGGTACATCTTCGAACTTCCAGGATGAATGGAAAGAAGAGAATTGTGCGCTTCGTTCATTATGACCTTCCTTAGATCACCTTTAGGAACCACAATCCGGTCCTCGAAGAATAAAGTGTCTCAGTCATCAATGCGATAGCACTTGTATTTGGAAAGACCCTTGGCAATCCCAAGTTTCACCTTCTTCACCATGGCATCAAGAAGTTGTGCCTCATGAATTTGATCTTCCAAAGTAGGAGAGACTTGGAGATTGGCAAGAAAGCCTTGAGGAATAACTTGGAGGTTCAGTTTGCGGAAAGCTTCACAAAGGTCCGGTTGGAAGGGCTTGAGGATTAAGCTGCTGCAATAAGCCTTCCTGCTCAAAGCATCTGCAATGACATTGGGCTTGCCTGGAGTATATTCAATACTCGGATTGTACTCTTGAATCATTTCGACCCATCGAGTTTGCCTGAGGTTGAGGTTGGGCTGAGTGAAGATGTATTTGAGGCTCTTGTGATCGGTGAAAATGTCCACTTTCCTTCCCAACAAGAGATGTCTCCATGTTATTAATGCATGGACAACTGCCGCCAACTCAAGATCGTGAGTGGGTTAGTTCTTTTCGTTGGGCTTCAACTGACGAGAGGTATAGGCCACAACTTTCTTTTCTTGCATTAACACAGCACCGAGACCTTGAAGAGAAGCATCACAGAAAACTTTGAATGGCTTGGATTCGTCGGGAGGAGTTAGGACAGGAGTTGTGACAAGTTTCTCTTTGAGAGTGTTGAAAGCAACGTCACACTCAGGAGTCCAGACATACTTTACATGCTTCTGGAGGAGGTTGGAAAGAGGCTTTGCAATCTTAGAGAAATTCTCAACGAATCTTCGGCAATAGCTTGCAAGTCCAAGAAAACTGCGAAGCTGCTTCACATTCTGAGGAGGTTCCCAATTCACAACTGCAGACACCTTCTCGGGGTTAACAGCGATGCCCTTGGCAGAGATGATATGACCAAGGTAAAGAACTTCATCAAGCCAAAACTCACATTTGGAAAACTTCGCATAGAATTGATACTCTCTGAGCTTGTCGAGCACCAATCGCAAATGTTTGGCATGATCCTCCTTATTCTTGGAGAAGACCAATATATCATCGAGATACACCAAGACGAATTCATTGGTGTAGGGGTTGAAGATGAAGTTCATCATTCGAGAGAATGTTGGAGGAGCATGGACAAGGCCGAAAGACATGACAGTATATTCATAAGAACCAAAGCTTGTTCTGAATGCTGTCTTGGGATTATCTTGTTCGCGAATGCGAATCTGGTGATAACCCATACGAAGGTCAAGCTTGGTGAATACTTTAGCACCTTTAAGTTGCTCGAATAGCTCATTGATGTTGGGAAGTGGATACTTGTTCTTTATTGTCTTCTTGTTCAATGGGCGGTAGTCGACACAAAGTCGGTCCGTGCCATCCTTCTTCTGGACAAAAAGAACACCACAACCCCATGGAGATGAACTCGGTCTGATCAGACCCAGACGCTCTTGTTCATCAAGCTGTTTCTTCAATTCTTTCAGCTCCTTGGGTCCAAGCTTATATGGACGCTTGCAAACGGGTTACGTGCCAGGCTCAAGATCGATAACGAACTCGACTGGCCGGCGAGGAGGCATACCCGGAAGCTCTTCTGGAAAGACATCTTGGTACTCACAAACGACTGGAATCTGAGAGATTGCGTCTAGCTCACCCTTCTCATTGAGAGAGAATAACCGAATGGTCTCATCACGAGCGGCATAGATGATCACATCCTCAGAAGAGTGTGTCAATTGAATTTCCCTGACAGCACAATCAAGTCGAGCCTTGTGCTTAGAAAGCCAGTCCATCCCGAGAATTAGATCAATATCCGAGTCACCAAGGACAATTGGAGAAGACAGAAATTTATAGTTGCCCAAGTTGATAGAGACATCGGGAGCAACCAAACTAGAAGTCATAAGCTTTCCCGGAGAAACAACTTGCATAACTTTGGATAAAATCTCTGTGTCAACATTGTGCTCCGATGCAAATGGGTATGACATGAAAGAATGCGATGCACCAGTATCAAATAAGACTTTTGCAGGAATGGAGTTTACTGAAAGGTTACTGATGATCACATCTGAAGAATCCTCAGCTTGAGCTGCATTCATCATGTTCACCTTTGCAGACTTGGGATTATGCTTGACCACTGCATTGCTAGAAGATCTCACAGGAGGAGGAGGCGGAAGGCGCCTTTGGTTGAAGCACTTGTTCGCATAGTGACCTTTCTGCTGACATTTATTGCAAGTCACCTCTGAGAGCGGACGATGATAAGGAGCATTTGACCTTGGAGCTTGATTCTGAGACTTGTTCTGATAGCCAGGGTTGGGTGGGTGGGAAGATCCATGGCCACCTTTGTTCTTCTGTTGGAAAGGCTGACGAAACGGAGGAGGAGGAGGCAACCAGAACTTCTGTTGCTTAGCAGCCACTGGTGAGGAAGAAGAAGACTGAACTGCGTCCCTCACTCTCTTCTTAGAAACCTCACACTTGAGCTGAGCAGCTTCTTGCTTCAGTGCCATGTTGTAGAATTCATCATACTTGGTCGGCTCAAAAAGCACGAGAGCTAATTGCAGATCTTCTCTAAGGCCACCTCTGAATTGATAGATCATACTCTTTTCATCAGGAACGTCTTGCTTAGCGAAGCGAGCGAGTTTCTGAAACTGGGTATTGTATTGATACACGGACATGCTGCCTTGGTTGAGATTGCGGAACTCCTCACGCTTGCTCTCAACAACACTTTGAGGAATGTGGTGAGCTTTGAAGTCTCGGCGGAAATCATCCCAGGTAATCACACGACCTCCTCTAGAATCTTTGTATTGTTGATACCACTCGGTAGCTTGATCCTTGAGTTGAAAAGAAGAAAACTTGACAAAGTCCTCAGGCCTGACATTGCTACATTCAAAATGCTTGTTGATGTCCACGAGCCAATCATCGGCGTCTGTGGCCTCGGCACAGTAGCTGAAAGACTTCGGCTGATTTGCAAGGAACTGGTTGAGGGTAGCGAAGTGAGGCTGATTGTTGCCTTGGCCTTGATTTCCTTGGTTGCCTTGCCCTTGGGTGCGCTCTTACAAGAGTTGCAAAATCATTTGAGCATTGGCGTTGGTGGCTGCCATGATAGCTTGCCATGCCTCCGCAGGCGGAGGTGGTGGCAGAGGGTTCGCCTGACTCCCATCATTGCATTCCGGATTCTGACGCGTTGGTGGAGCCATCCTGAAGAGGGTGACATCCGTTAGCATCTTGATAGACAGATAGACAAGTTGAATCAATGGATAGAAAGTGCAACATATAGTCTTCACAATAAACATTCGAACGAGGATGAACGAATGAATTCCATAGTAAATCATCACACTTCCATAAGTTGAGAAGCCACTTATAAAAAGGTATGGAATCAACATATGACTTCGAAGCAAATCGAATACCACAACTCAAAACAAAACAAAGGATTGGCTTGCAGAATAAGCCGGAACAAACATATGATAGAGATTTCGTCCGAAGTTTTCATGGTGGGGCCCACACGGGCTCGATCGTACAGCACCATCATGTACAAGGCAGTGCACATGACATACGAAGCGTCCCCGAGTCGGCATAGCCAAGGACTCTTTAAGACACTACGAGACCACTGTAAAACCGACCGTGGATAGGCGGACCACTAGACGTCGAACCCCAATCACATATCATGCATCTGTCGGAAAGATATCCTAGGAGCTACTTGAATTCCCACTTATAAACACCCGAAACTTTCTGGTTATGCAATCAGGTGTTGGGGATACAGGGGACGCAATATATCTCACCCAAAATAACAATACCTAGATCCAGCTGTATCCATCCTTCAACACATAACCAAGAAACCTTCGGAAATCATTTACCTCAACCTTCGAAAAGCATCCGTTATACGAGTTATGGCAATACTCCCGAACTCCCGCCCCAGTACTGGGTGGCGTCGAGGTGATCTCACCAACAACTGCATAAAAGAGATTTTCGATGTCGGCGAAACTCAGGTATTCCAGAACTGCAACGATAAAATTGTGACGACAACACCTCGGAGCTCAACTCCCCGGGACACTGCCACAACCCCTAAATGTCAGGAGGCACCAAGAACAATGTTCTCGTCACAAAACCATCGGAACGATTCAAATATACCCGCGTGATCCTAAATTTTTTTTTGTGAAATTTGAGGAGAGAAAAGTCAAAACTTCTACGTCAGGAGACCTCACCAGAGCGACGAAGGGACTGAGGAGTAAAAAAATCCTACTCTCCGATATATATAATCCTAAGACTCAAAACATTTTGTTCTAGACTCAACAACGCCAGCGATTCGATCAAGCAGGGGGCTCCTAAGTCGGGGATGGCTCTGATTACCAACTTGTAACGCCCACGATGCGCTATATCTCCCACGTGTCGAGGCACGACTTGGAGGCATAACTGCATGGTGGTTTTGTCGCAAGAAGGGTCATCTTCACACAATCCCATGTAATGAACAAGAATGGGATAAAGAGTTGGCTTACAATCGCCACTTCACACAATACATAAATAAATTCATACATCATCCAAAATACACACATAGACCGACTACGGTCAAATCCAAATGAAAAGAAGATAACCCCAAATGCTAGATCCCCGATCATCCCAACTGGGCTCCACTACTGATCATCAGGAAACGAAACATAGTAACGACCAAGTTCCTCGTCGAACTCCCACTTGAGCTCGGTTGCGTCACCTGCACTGGTATCGTCGGCACCTGCAACTGTTTTGGTAGAATCTGTGAGTCACGAGGTCTCAGCAATCTCACACCCACGAGATCAAGACTATTTAAGCTTATAGGAAGGATGGGGTAATGAGGTGGAGCTGCAGCAAGCACTAAGCATATATGGTGGCTAACATACGCAAATAAGAGTGAGAAGAGGAGCAACGCAACGGTCACGAAGCTAGAAGTGATCAAGAAGTGATCCTGAAACTACTTACGTTCATGCATAACCCAAACCGTGTTCACTTCCCGGGCTCCGCCGAAAAGAGACCATCACGGCTACACACGCGGTTGATGTAATTTAATTAATTCAAGTGTCAAGTTCTCTACAACCGGACATTAACAAATTCCCATCTGCCACATAACCGCGGGCATGGCTTTCGAAAGATAATACCCTGCAGGGGTGTCCCAACTTAGCCCATCATAAGCTCTCACGGTCAACGAAGGATATTCCTTCTCCCGGGAAGACCCGATCAGTCTCGGAATCCCGGTTACAAGACATTTCGACAATGGTAAAACAAGACCAGCAAAGCCGCCCGAATGTGCCGACAAATCCCGATAGGAGCTGCACGTATCTCGTTCTGAGGGCACACCGGATGGGCCAGACGTCGGGTTGGCATAGACCCTGGTTGCCCAGGGGGCGCCGGACATCGCCCAGTTTGGACCAGCACTCGAAGGAACACTGGCCCGGGGATTAAAATAAAGATGACCCTCGGGCTCGCGAAAACCCAAGGGAAAAAGGCTTAGGTAGGCAAAAGTAAAACCAAGGTTGGGCCTTGCTAGAGGAGTTTTATTCAAGGTGAACTATCAAGGGGGTCCCATAAATCACCCAACCGCGTAAGGAACGCAAAATCAAGGAACATAACACCGGTATGACGGAAACTAGGGCGGCAAGAGTGGAACAAAACACCAGGCATAAGGCCGAGCCTTCCACCCTTTACCAAATATATAGATGCATTAATTAAATAAGAGATATAGTGATATGCCAAATATCCATGTTCCAACATGGAACCACCTTCAACTACACCTGCAACTAGCAACGCTATAAGAAGGGCTGAGCAAAAGCGGTAACTTAGCCAAACAACGGTTTGCTAGGAAAGGTGGGTTAGAGGCTTGAGATGGCAATATGGGAGGCATGATATAGGAAGTGGTAGGTAGCGCGGCATAGCCATAGAGCGAACAACTAGCAAGCAAAGATAGAAGTGATTTCGAGGGTATGGTCATCTTGCCTGCAAGGTTCTCAGAGTTGTCGAAAGCTTGATCCTCGTAAGCGTTCTCAACAGGTTCCTCATAAGCGTTCTCGTTTCCCGGCTCTACCTAAAGCAAGAACACAAGCAAAGGACCAAGAATCAATCACGGGAAATGCACAAGCGACATGATGCAATACATGGCATGATATGCGAGATGTGATATGCAATGCATATGCGTGCTCCGGAAGGGAAAAGATGAATAAGGCATCAACTTGGCAAACCAAGTATGCTGCTGTAAAGATGAGATGATTTTTGTTGAAATCGATATAAGGATCACCGGAATCGGATGCACGGTTTGCAAATGACAAGCAAAACAAGGATGGCAAAATTCTGCGATTAACAGCATGATGCCACTTAGTATGCGACAAGAAGCTAAGCTACTGCACTCCAATATGACAACAAAGCATATGAAAGTGATGTACTCAAGATGCTTGACAAAACATGAACACTAAGCTATGGCCAAATCACACCAGAGCAGGTTCAAACAAGCATGGCAAAAGTGAAAAAGATATCAGCTTCACAGACTTGGTGAAAATACTAACATGCCAGAAATAACATCAGGAAGCCATGTTTAGAGCAAGCAAACAGCATGCTACAGGAACATATCATAGCAAATCAAGGCATGGCATTAATCTACTAAATGGATAGAACAAAAATCCCTTACTGATCATGAGCCAAAAGGGCACAGACGATATGATGGACCTCTATAAACATAGCAAGTTTTATTACCAGATTCAGACTTAGCAGAAAACAGAGCATGGCATAACCAGCATCATGAAGGCAACTTTGCGAGCTCAAACCACTCACCACAAGGACTTGCATGGCCAAAAAAGCATACTACCAGCAAGAAGACATGCGCATGAAGCTAAACATGGCAAGATCAAGTTCATATCATGTATGGATCACTAACAACATCCATGGCAAAATTGAATATCATGTCAACATTCTGCCAGGAACATTTTATAGCAAAAGTAGAGCAAGATTGAGACATTCTAGGGCACTCCATAATTGCTAACAGGGGCATGGCTGGATATAGCATAACCATGTGTTCAAAACATCCTTACATAAGTATCTCAAAATAAGCATGGATCTCACTGTAGCATCAAGTTTACATGGCATAAAAATAACAGCAGGTAAAGGACTTAGCAAAATCCTAAGTCCCTGAAAACAGCAACATTGGGGAGGCTACCTTGCATGCTTGTGCTAGTAACCACATAGATCACAAAAATACATGGAAAGCATCTCTGTAAAGATGGCATGGCATAGTTCAAAAGACATGTAGATCTCATGCTCATAAGATGCACACATCAAATGCAACAAAAATGACAAAACATCATAATCTGATAAGTAGCAGCAGTAAACATCATATAGCACTCTTGAAACGATGATTTAGGCAACAAGATGAACTCAAACAGACATGGCACAATGGAAAAAAGTGAAGATCATCTCATGATGAACACTTTGATATATCATATGCATCAATCGGAGTAACGAGCATGGAGTTATGGCATGATGAACAGGGCATAAAAAATGTATCACAGAAAGACAGAGAAATTATACCCCTCCGAAATGGATCTAGGGTTCCTCGCACGGAAACCGAGGCAGGGCCGGAGACGGGGCGGCGGCGGCCGGAGTTGGCCGGGGAAGACGGAGAGGGCGCCGGATGGGATGGGGCCGACCGGACCTCGCCGGATCCGGCGCCGGCGGAGGCGGTGACGGGGCCGGGCGGCGCGGGGCGGCGACCGGGGCGCGGGCGGCGGAGGGAGCTTACCGGCTCGGGGCGCGGGGCGCGCTGGCGAGGAGGCGTCGGGCGGCGGAGGGAGCTCGCCGGCTCGGGTGGCGCGCGGAGACGGCGACCCGCGGGAGGCGGCGGCGCGGAGTGGGCTTGCGGGGGCCGGGCGCGGGCTCGACGGGCCGGCGCGGCGCGGGCGGCCGGGAGGCCACGTGGCGCGCTCTCACTAGAGCGGGGCGGCGGCGGGTTTCGTCCGGCGGCTTGCGGACATGTCCGCCGGGCGAGAGGGAGGAGAAGGCTAGGGTTTGCCCGAGAATTTTGGAGGGGGAGGTGTATTTATAGGTAGAGGGAGCTAGGAGACTCCAAATGAGGAGCGGTTTTCTCCCACACGATCGTAATTCGACGACGGAGAGCATGGATGGGGTTTAGGTCGGTTATTGGGCTGTTTTGGAGGGGGTTGGGCTGCAACACACAAGAGGCCTTTGCGGTTACCCGGTTAACCGTTGGAGCATCAAACGGCCTCCAAATGGAACGAAACTTGACAGGTGGTCTACCGGTGGTGTACCAAGGCCACATGGAAAACCTCGGTCCATTCCGAGAACGTTTGACGCCCGCTCACGAAAAGAGACAAGAGGGGTGCGCCGATGCATGTGGGAGTGTCGGATTGCAAAACGGACAACGGGGAAAATGCTCGGATGCATGAGACGAACACGTATGCAAATGAGATGCACATGATGACATGATATGAGATGCATGACATGAACAAAATGCAAAACAAAAGACAAAAACCCAACCACGAAGGGAATCTCATAACTTAAAGCCAAAAATGGCAAGAGTTGGAGTTACAAATATGGAACGTCGCATCCGGGGTGTTACAGTTTTTCATACGGAGAGTCTCCTATGTTGTCACTTTCATATACTAGTGGGAGTTTTTCATTATAGGATGAGATGCACACACTCTTAGTTCTCATATTGAGCTTTCATACACTTATAGCTCTTAGTGCATCCGTTGCATGGAAATCCCTACTCCTCACGTTGATATCAATTGATGGGCATCTTCATAGCACGTTGGTTAGCCCCGTTGATGTGAGACTTTCTTACTCTTTTGTCTTCTCTATATTTACCCGTATCATCATACTCTATTCCACCCGTAGTGTTATATCCATGTGTCGGGGATATCTAGCGACATATGCCAGGGGGTAGCTTATCATGGATGGGGCAAGAGTACGTCGTCGGGCTCTAGAAGCGGGAGTGAGCGAGACCACATACGCTTGCGAATCTTACCCAGGTTCGGGGCTCTCCGTGGAGATAACACCCCTAGTCCTGCTCTGCGGGGTCTTGCTTCTTGAGCTTTTTGGCTAGAGGAGGAAGAAGGGAAAGGCTAGCTCTACTCCTCTCTCTATGTGTGAGTGTATGATCCCTAGGGTTCTGAACCCCTTGCATGGGGAAGCCTGGGGAGTTTATATAGGCCTACTCCCCAGGGGTACAATGGTAATCCGGCCGGGTGTAGGACCCGGTCGTCAGTGTCTCTGGGCGCCGGCTTCTCCGCCGACTACTGGGGCCCGCCGCTTGGTGGGTCCCGCCAGCTTCCGTGATCTCAGCTGACAGGTAGGGCCCGTCGCCTGTGGGCCACATTGACTGCTTTATACTATAGCCTCGCCTGTGATGACGGAGGCTTTGTTGGGGGGGCGTGGCTACAGTCCCGCCGCCTGGCGGACGCTCACTGTAGCCACCCCCCATCTCATCTGGTTAATGGCGCGCAGACTCCGAGGGGGTGAAGGGCCGCCTGCTAAGAGTCAGCCTGCCCTTGTTGCTGTCTGCTTGGGGTTCGCCGCCTTCTGGTGGCTCGCGGACAGGTAGGGCCCGCCGCCTGTGGGCCGTACCGACCGCCCATCGTGGGGGCGTGGCTCCCTCTGACGTAATTGATGTCACGGGCTACGAGGCAACAGTGCCACACCAGGCGAGGGGTGTCTGCTTGGTACACCAGCACTGTGGCCACGCTCTTCCTTGGATTCGGGGGTGGCAGGTCGCACTGTAGCCACGCCCCATCCCGTCGCGGTAATAGGGTGCAAACTTTGAGGGGACAAGGGGCTGCCTGCTAGGAATCGGCTACCTCGTGGCCGTCTTCTGTCGTCTCGCTGTCTTCCAGCAGCCGGCCCACCTGACCAGGCGGCCTGAAGGGTTGGCCTTTCGTCTGGGAGGCGTGAGGGGCTCAGCTAGCCCCGATGTCTTGAAATACCATGGGGGGCTGGTGAGGCAACCCGTGGTCATTTACTCCGACAATAGTCCCCGAAGCTGGTGGGGCTCCGCGGCTGAAAATCGAGGAGCCTCAGTAGCTTCCTACTCCGAGTGATCTGGTAATCTTGCTTCGTCCGTCTTCTGGAGATGCCGACTGTCAGGAGCCGGCCAAGGCCTGGCCGACCGCTTGGTGAATTCAAATCGTCGCGGTGGGGGCCGGGTGGCGCGTCAGCCGGGTGACGGGCTTGCCGCCTATTGCCCGTTCGCCACTCGGCGCCAGCAGACCAGGCCGGCCTGCCAGCCCACGCGCGCGACGGGACGTCGCCGCAGGCCTGGGCCCGCTACTACAGGGCCTCGGCACGCGCGCGGATCCGCTGCGGCCGACTCGAACAGTTGCCCTTCCGGAGCTCATTAACCGCGCGCCGTAAAGGCGCGGGATACGTGGGGTCGTGGGGCGTGGGTGCAGTTAATCCCACGTTCCTCCACGCTTGCCCCCTCGGCTCCGCCGCCGCGGGCCTATAAGTAGGGGGAGGACGGGGTGGCAGAACGCACGCGCACCCTCCTCGCCCTTCATCCTCTCTTCTTCTTCCTCTTGTCCTTGCTGCTCCACGCCACCCCGCTAGTTGCCGGAGCACAGCCACAGCCCGCCGTCGCCGGACTTCTCCGTATCGCCGTGACTTCGCCCTCACGCAGCCACCTCGCGCCGCCACCGAGGAACGAAGCCCATGGCGCGCGGCGGACGCTCAGGCGACTCGGACGGCTCCAACGTCCATGACGACCACTTGGAGTTCCTCCGCCAAACGCGACGGCTTCCCCACGCGTCGAACGTGAAGGTGTGTGTTCCTCCCGAGGCGGAGATCTCGCCAGCACCGGTGGACGACGAGCGCGTCGTCTTCCGGTCACACTTCCTCCGCGGCTTCGGCCTGCCGGCGAGCGGGTTCCTTCACTCGTTCCTCGACTTCTACAGAGTGCAGCCCCACCATCTCACGCCGAACACGGTGTTGCTGCTCACCACATTAGTCACCCTCGGCGAGGGGTATCTTGGCGTGCTCCCCTTGCTCGAGCTGTGGGGGGAGCTCTTCTACCTCAAGCTCGGCACCGCCGCCAAGGACGAGGTGGCCTAGTGCGGAGCCTGTGTCGCGGTGCGGCGCTCGGGCTCCGGGGTCCGCTTCCCGACTCTCGCCCTGCTGCAGTTGGCCAGGCTGTGGTAAAAATCGTACTTCTACATCGAGAACATCCACTCGTCGCGAGACTACGTCAACCTGCCGGCTTATGCAGCCGGCCCGCCTGCTGAGCCCCGCACCAACTGGAAGTTCCGGCCGAAGAACCTGTCGGCCGCCTCCTCCACCGCTCTCCCCCGGCTATAGGAGATGATCGAGTCGGAGGGCCTCAAGGCATCGGATCTGCTGGCTGCCTTCGTGGAGCGCCGGGTGCTGCCTCTTCAAGCCTGGCCCCTCATAATCAGCAACATGAGTGGGCACCGGGACCCATGCCGGATGTCAACCAAGGTGCTTCCGGACATAGAGGTGGTCCGGATGGTGAACTTCTTCCTCGACTGCAGGCTCTTGGAGACGGAATGGCGGTTCGGCAAGCCTCCGTACAGCCGTGCTAACCCACCGCCTGCGGTAAGTCTTCTGATTCTCTTTTTCTTTGTTTGTCCGAATTTTTTCTTGCCGCCTGATCATTCATCTGTGATGCAGTGCTTCCCGGGCCAGACGGCGACTGACGCACTGGCCCCATGTCATCCGTACCTGGCGGACCGGGCGGAAAGCGACGTGGACGACCATGAGCTGGGGGCGGCCTCCATGGAGGAGGACGACGCCACAGGTGGCGGCGGCGAGGGAGCAGGCGGCTCCTCAGGAGGCGGCCTCGGGGAGTGGCCGGACGACGATGAGGGGGATGACGAGCCGCGCCGCACCCTTGGCGCCGATAGGACAGGTGCCAGCTCCTTGGCCGCGCCGACTGCAGTAGGCGTCGCACCGAAGCATCGGGCCGACGCCGGGTTGTTTGGCAGTCAGCCCAAGAAGACCAAGACCTCGGCCACCGCGACCAAGTGGCAAGAGGCCGTCGCAAAAGCGGCCCTCTTCCAGAAGGCCCAAAGCAGCGCCAGCTGGTGTCCGCGTAAGCGTCTTGCTCTTTCTGCTATTTTGCCTTGTGTTTGGGCTTTTGTTTCTTCGTTCCTTGCGATCCTCTTATTTCCTTCTTCCTCCGGTGCATAGTGCCCTAATTTCCTTATCGCGAGCCTCGTGTGGCTCGGTGATTGGGGCGGCAGGCGGCTCCGTAGACCCCCATCGCGTAGACCCGCTCGCCGCGCTTCAAGAGGCGACATAGAGGAATGCGCGGGAGGCGCAAGAGGAGCGGGAGGCCGTGGCCCGGGCGAAGGTGGAGGCGACCGAGGCGGCACAAGTGGAGGCCAACACGGCGGCCAACACGCAAGCCGACGAGGCGGCAAAGGCGCAAGCCGACGAGGCGGCCAAGGCGCAAGCCGACGCCGCGGCCAAGGCGCAAGCCGACGCAGCGGCCAAGGTGCAGGCGGGCGCGGCCACCAACGCGCAGGAGGAGGAGGCGTCCTGCAACAGGGCTCCAGAGTCCACCAGCCTGCAGCGCACGGAGCCGTCGGTGCCGGAGGGCCAGGCGCCAACTGGAGGGGCTGGTGTCGACCAGTCGGCCCTGGAGAGGGGAGGGGGAGGCCCTGTTGTCTTGGCGGCGGAGGTGCCTCGGCGCACGCCAACTGCCCACGCGCCGGGCAGCAGGCCTGAAGCGCTGCCGGTGCCGCCATCTGGCAGCGAGTTGGTGGTGGGTCCAACTCCCACGGTCCGTGTTCCCCCGCTCCAGCGCCTGGCGAGGGTGATCTCGGCCCCAAGGCCGATGGAGTCGGGGCCACTAGCTCATCGGCGCCCGACACCGAGGCCACCAGTGCCGCCCCACCGGATTGGACGTCTGGGGGCGGCATGGGTTCCTGAATATGGCCGTGCAGGACGTTCTGGCCCGGTTCAACACCCAAGGTGCCATCCTCCAACAATCTATGCAGGAGTTCTTGGCAACGCGGGCGGCCATCGGGTATGTTATTTGCTTCTTGTTTTTCAATTCTTGCAATCTTCCGTGGGGACGCGCTAGCGCACCCAATGGGTGTAGCCCCCGAGTTCCGGGCTGGCTATTGAGCAGGCGGCTCGGAACATCAAGTAAGTTCCGAGTGCTGACTAGTTTTTTCTTCTGTGGTCTTTGTTGCAGGACTACCACAATCTCCGCATGGCCGCCTACAACTCCCAGAACCAGGAGCTGGCGAAACGGACC
This sequence comes from Aegilops tauschii subsp. strangulata, assembly GCF_002575655.3. Lineage (NCBI taxonomy): Eukaryota > Viridiplantae > Streptophyta > Magnoliopsida > Poales > Poaceae > Aegilops > Aegilops tauschii. Next base: position 259,082,210 of record NC_053037.3, read on the forward strand.
ACCGACCTGAATCAGAGCGGGAGTAAGCATTCTGTCTTCTTTCTCGTGGGGGCGCGTCAGTGCACCCACTGGGTGTAGTCCCCGAGATTCGGGCCGACTGCTGAGCAGTCGGGCCGGATCCCCCGGCAACTACTTGTATTTGATTGGTGTTGACGTTTTCATTCTTATCTTTGCAGAGGCCGCCGCAGAGCTGCGGAAGCGCTTGGGCGAGTTTGAGTCCGCGCTCCACACCAAGCAGCAGGAGCGCAGCCAGGCAGCTCAGGAGTGCGACCGCCTGGCGAAGGAGCTGGCGGACCAGGCGGAGCGGCACAAGGCGGAGCTCCAGAAGCTGAAGGAGAGCGAAGGCCTCCTCGAGGCCGAGTTCGAGACTCAACTCTCGAACTGGGCCGAGAAGGAGAAGTTCCTGTCCGACGACTATGGCGAGATCGAGGATATGATCGACGGTGAGTTACTTCTTCTTTTGAACAGCTGCCGGCTGCTTTAGTAGCCGGCTTCTGGCTTCTAATTTTTTGATCTTCTTCTTGTGCATAATTCTTTCCCGGTCATTCTGTCGCCGTCAGCCAGACCATTGAGGCGCGGGGTGAGGTGCGAAGGATGGCAGGTGTGGACATAGCACCCAACGCGCCTCGGAATCTCGGCGAGCAGCTTCTGGCCGTCAAGACGCGCCTGCAGCTGGCTCATCGAATGCTCCGCCGCCTGCAGCGTGCTAGGTCCCAGGTGCTAGCCGCCTTCTGGCCAATGCCCAAGTCCCGCGCACCCCCAGTCAGACTGCCGACTGGCTAGAGATAGCAGTCGGGCACTTCGAGCCCTGGAAGGGCGCCCGGACAGCCTTGGAGTTCGCCAAGGCTTGGTATCTGGGGCTGGATCTGGCCCGGCTGGCCACCTTCCGGCCTCCAGCGACGAGGGCGAGGATGAAGAGGACGGGGATGGCAAGACGCCGCCCCGGACGACGGAGCGAGCAGCCGGCCTCAACCTCATCAAGCCTCGACCAGTGAGCTGCGGGATGCTACGCCGATTGCTGCCGATGCTGACCAGGCCGAGACCCACCAGTCGGCCGCTCCACCACCCGGCGCCGCTGCCTCCGGCAGCGCATCTGATCCGCCTGCTACTCCTCTGGCCTAGGCGGCCATTTAATCTTTCCTGTTTTGTAATCTCTCGAACGAACAAGTTAAATTCGCGTAGTTCCACCCGCTGGGGGTGTACGTTCAAACACTGTTGAATGCTAGCCAAGAGCCTTTTGCTATGGAAATTAATTTATTCTCGCACAAGTTTATGCTCTGCCGGGTTCTAACTTGGTTTTGCTTTTTTGTTCTTGTTGGCCTTTTCCCTTGCCGCCTTCCTTTGGTTGTCGCCTTGCCAGCGGGACAGCTGCTCTGTGGTCTATGGTTGGGTCAGGAACTTGGCCGTTTAGGATAGACAAGTACTTCAGCTGCCTAGAACATAGCAAGTCAAGTGAGAAACCGGCCGGCCGGCTGCTCAGCAGCCGGATGGTGAGGCGAGGAGCCGGCTTGGCCTATGCTGATGTTTTTCCTTAGTCATTTTTTGTGTGGACACCATTTCCTGCCTATAGCTCTTGCCAGCCAGACAGTCGCAAGCTGCGGCTTAAGGCAAGATAGGGCTTAGATGTCGGCACACTACTTGTCCAACTGCAGGTGGTATCAACATAGGACAAGGCGGCAAACCCCCGGGCCGACTGGTCGGACCCGTTGCCGGGCGGAGGAATGAAATAACACATTCACAGGCATAAACTTATCAAATAGATAAAAGTGTAGCCCCCGAGTGCTCCTTGAGGGACCCGTTGTCTTTGCTCTGAATACAAAAGGTAGCATGGTACATACTGCATTAACTGTAAAATCTTTGGAGGAGATTTGCGTTCCATGGGCGCTCTGTTTCCTTGCCGGAATCATCCCTCTTGTGTGCCCTAGGCTTCTGCGCGTCGATGAGGTAGTAGGAGTCGTTGCCCAAGGATTTGTTGATGATGATGGGCCCTTCCCAAGGGGCCGAGAGCTTGTGTTGGTCGGCTGTTCGCTGGATCAGCCGGAGCACAAGGTCCCCCTCTCGGAAGGATCGTGGCCTGACCTTCCGGCTGTGGTAGGACTAGGGAGGCGTCACCCGAGGCCGATTCCAGTGGATCACTATAGAATCTTCTAGAATGAATCAGTCTTTCTACAGAGGTCAATCTTTGCCTATTAGGCAAGAGGATAGCAAGTTCTAAATTCGGCCCTGCTGGTAGATGGCGGACCGGCTGAGTGCCAGCAGCCGGCCTTCTTCCAGCAGGTCGACGCCGTCTTCTCGCGCCTCCTTCGCCTCAGCCTCCATGTACATGGTGACGCGAGGCGAGTCAAACTCGATGTCAGTTGGGATGACGGCCTCGATCCAGCAGCCAGCCAAACGCTCCAGCGGCTCGACCAGTCAGGGCTTGACGCCGGACAGGATAAGGCCGTTTGCTCGCTCGACTTGGCCATTTCACTGCGGATGGTCAAAGGACACTAAGTCCAGTCGGATGCCCTGCATCACACAGAAACGGGCCAAGGCGCCTTTGGCAAAGTTTGTGCCATTGTCGGTGATGATGCTGTGTAGTACGCCATACCGGACGGTGATATCTGCGATGAAGGTCACAGCAGTAGGACCATTCAGCGTCTTGATTGGCTTTGCTTCAATCCACTTGGTGAATTTTTCCACAGCGACAAGCAGATGGGTCATGCCGCCGGGTGCTGTCTTGAATGGGCCCACCATGTCTAGCCCCCAGACGGCAAACGGCCAAGTGAGGGGGATGGTCTTGAGTGCAGAAGCCGGCAGGTGTTGCTTGGAGCTGAATCGTTGTCACCCTTTACACTTCTTGACCAAATCCTTGGCGTCGTCCAAAGTAGTCGGCCAGAAGAATCCATGGCGGAAAGCTTCAGCGACAAGGGATCTGGAGGCCGCATGGTGGCCGCACTCGCCTTGGTGGATGTCTCTGAGGATTGCTTTGCCCTTCTTTGGCTCTACGCAGCGTTGGAAAACGCTTGTCATGTTGCGCCTGACAAGCTCTCTGTTCACTATTGTGTATGCTGCTGCCCGGTGTTGCACCTGTCGGGCCAACACTACAAAAAAAGACACATCCGTGACATTTTGGGTCGAACAAATTTTTTTCTATCATGCTTATGACACTTCTATGACGATAATTGTGACAAAACCCGGTATCATCATAGATGTGGTGGGCTCCTACTTCTATGACAAAAAATCATGACAGAAAATGGACTTTTCATCCTGGGCGGGCCGAAGACGCAGCTGCATGACATGTTTTGGGCCTTCCATGATGGAAAAAACCATGGTAGAAACAAGGGGGAGGAAAATATCGGGGAGTTCCCTGTTATGGTGGGTGGTCGGGGGCCGAGCGATGCGCGTTTCTCTCATACACGTACACGTGTGGGTGCGAGGCGTTGGGCTCTAAATGAACCCGAGCGAGGCGTTCGCCTACTGAACCCGAGCAATTGCACTGCAGGCTACGCGTTACTGAACCCGAGCGATCGATTGATGGCTGTTAACTAAACCCGATTGAGCGATTCCTTCGCTACTGCTGCTAACTGAAGCCGATCGAACCTGCTGCCTCTTGATGAACAGTGAGCGTTGTTGGGGGGGGGGGGTTGGATGAACAGTTCCTGGTGGGGGGTGGATGAATAGGACCCCGTGGTAGTAAAGGTTGTTGCCGCTGGTTGAGCAGGATCCCGATCGAGCCGGTTGGGGGTGGATGAACAGGACCCCGTGGAGGGCTGGATGAATAGGACCCCGTGGAGGGCTGGTGGAACAGTAGCCGGTGGAGGGCTGGATGAACAGTAGCCCGTGGAGGGGTGGTGAACAGGACCCCGTGGAGAGGGCTGGTCGAACAGTAGCTGGTGGAGGAGCGGTCGAGGCTGGACGAACATGAGCCCATGGATGAACAGTCACAGGTGGAGGTTGGAGGAGGTCGACGGTGGATGAACAGTAGCCCGTGGAGGCTGGAGGAGGTCGACGGTGGAGATGAACAGTATTCCGTGGAATCCCGTTTTGCGGTACGCCACACCCCTCCCGATGAAAAGGACCCCCCATTTCGACCGTAGCGCTCGAGCACAAGTCTGTTTCCTCCGTTTTGCGGTACGCCACACCCCTCCCGATCAACATGAGCCCGTTTCGACTGTAGGAGGTCCAAGAGAAGTACGTTTCCTCCGTCTTGCGGTACGCCAGACCCTTCCCGATGAACATAATCCCGTTTCGACCATGGCCGGTCGAACACAAGGCCGTTTCCTCCGTTTTGCGGTACGCCAGGCCTCGTTTCGATCGTTTGTTCCGTCCAAGCCGATTGGCTCTCGATGAACATGACATATTCCGTTGCCTCTCAATGAACACGACGCATTCCGTTGCCTCCCGATGAACACGACGACGACACAGTTTCTTCGTTCTGACCCAGCCATGTACACGAGCCCTGGCCGTATGTATGCGCGAGTAGGCATTCGAGACCCCGCCCGTATGTACGTACGTGGCCATATTTAATTTCTTGCACCCTGGCTGTACGTGTGTGTACATGCTACGTGCACGCCTCTACTACGACACGTGCCCTTCCTTACACGGCCACGGTTCATCGCTGCAGCCTGCAGACAGACCAATCGACCAGTATGTACGTACACGTTCGCAACCAGAATGACAACGCTATGTATGCTTCGACCAGGTGGGTCCCGTCAGTCAGGCACTTCTTTGCGTGCGAAGATGTAGCTGGTGGGTCCCAACAGTCAGGGGGAAACATTTTTTTTTTGCCCGTAATATGGACGCACTTCCTTGCGTGCGAAGATGTAGCTGGCGGGTCCCACCTGTTAGGGGGGAAACGCTTTTTTCCGAAATACGGTGGCCCGTCCGGTAGGTCCCTGCTGCAGGTGGTGGAATCATTATTTTCCGCGTAATAAGTGTTAGAAGGGAGAGAGAGGATTGGTGGAATAGTTCGTTGTATTGCTTGAGCCTCGTGGGCATATATATAGGAGTACAAAGACCAACGTGGAGTACAAGACAAGGCAGGACCAAATCCTAGTCTATCCTATACTTCCTAATAATCCTTATACTCAACATCCCCCCGCAGTCACAACGGTTGCGATGCAGACAGTGAGACTGGAGAAGAATCCAAAGGCAAGCCGACGGACACCCCCCACAGTCGAAACGGTCGACGCATCACGGAGTCGTGCCTGGAGTGAAAACCGACGAGGTTGCTCAAGCAGGCGATGGCCCTTTGTGCCGTTGTCGAGGTAGCCGAGAGCGTGTGTGGTGGGGCCGTGGTTGAGGTAGCTATGCGAAGAATGCCGTGATCGATGTCGAGTCGGGGTGGCCGGTGTCGAGGAAGTCGCCGTGGAGCCGCGGGCGCAAGGTGGCGCTGAGTTAGTCGTGGGCGCAGTGGTGTCGAAGTAGTGGTGTGCTGGGAAGAAGATGTTGCTGACGACGCATCGCGGCGGGTTTGCCAAGCCCGGGGACACATCGTGGAAGAAGGCACGCACCGGTGTTGCCAGCACCAGGCATGCGTAGACGGACGAAGACGAAGTTGACGAAGCGCCGCACCAGGCTTGCCAGGCCCGGAGACATGTCGTGGACGAAGGCACGTGACGGTGTTGCCAGCACCAGGCATGTGTAGACTGGGACCTGCACGAGCTGTATGCCATGTCGAAGAAGTCAGAGAGGCCTGTAGAGAAGGACTCGACGACGGTTGCGTCGCCAATCGGCGCAGGGCCAATGTCGCCCGCGGTTGTCGGAGTAGATGAAGCGGTCGGGGTAGATGACGGCGACGTTGGCGACGGGCTGGTGCTGGACGAAGACGAAGGGGGTGGACGGGCGGCTACGGCGGCTACGGGGGTAGCGGCGGCGGCCGAATAGGAGCGACGGCGGCGGTGGCTAGGTTAGGAGTGCGGCGGCGAAACTCGAAGTAGGCGAAGAACCCTGACAGCGTGACGAAGACCGGCGCGGACGGTGGTGTTCCCGCGCCAAGGGAGATGGTGCGGCGCATACCACAGGAAGTCGATGCGCGGGGAGGCAAAGTAGACCGCGAGCCGCGGCGCTAGGGCCCGAAGGGGCGACACAGCAGCGGCAGACGGTTCAGGGCGACGGCGGGAAGACCTCGGGGCGGCAGCGGGGACCGCAGGCCGCGACGCTGCGGCCTGAAGGGGCGACGCAACGACGGTTCGTGAGTCGATGCAGCCACGGGGACGGCCTTAGGACGGCGGCGTGGACCGCGTGCAACGCTCGCTACGGCCGGATGGGGCGACGCAGCGGCGGTGGGCGATGCAAACTGATCAAGATTAGATCGGAAGACCAAAAAGAAACCACCGATCGAGTTGACCGGCGGGAGAGAGAAAACCCCGGAGCAAGGGCTCGGGGAAAAGACTCTCTAGGGCAGCCGGCCAACACGGCCGGCGGAGGTATGGGCGGCGCGGCCCCCGGCGGCGATCATGGAGATCCGCCCCGGGGGCGGCGCGGTGCGAAAGCGGCGGCGGGTAGGGTTTGAATCATGATTAGGCTGATACCATGTTAGAAGGGAGAGAGAGGATTAGTGGAATAGTTTGTTGTATTGCTTGAGCCTCGTGGGCATATATATAGGAGTACAAGACAAGGAAGGACCAAATCCTAGTCTATCCTATACTTCCTAATATTCCTTATACTCAACAATAAGGAGGCACTTCCTTGCTGCGGCCGTGGATCCAGCTGTCAGCCTCTCCACGTACAGTACTCTTCCGATGGAAGTCATTCATTGACCAAATTGACCACGCCGCGCTGAGAGCACCAAGGCGGTGGACGACGGTGAGGCCTAGGAAGGGGACGACGCGGAGCCGGGGAAGACACGGCAGTGGATGCCCACGCGAAGAGGAGTACGAGGGTTCACTGGTTCGGCTGCGGTGTGAGGCTGCCGTCGCCGTAGGGCCTGGCCAGCGGTAGGAGTAGTAGGGGGCGGTGAGGCCTCAACGGCAGCACAACCGGCCACTGGAGCAGGAGCAAGCGGTCTCGCCGGCGCTTGTTTGGGCGGCTGGTGCAAGAAGAGCAGTGATTGAAGAAGCAGCAGGACCGTTCAATTCAAATCCAATGGTCACTGCTGCTAGAATCGTTTGTTGACTAAGTTGACAAAGCCCTGCGTACGCGTCAACTTAGTAGGCCCACAGGTCAGCCTTTGAACCTGTGCGCCCCAGATGTCAGTGGGATGAATCATTTTTTTCCGCATAATAAGGATGCAGTTGATTGCGTGCGGCCAGGCCAGCGAAGGGAGTAGGGTGGGCCGGTGAAGCCTGCGCGGCATCACAGCGGGCCACAAGAGGATGGAGCAGGCAGTCCCGCCGACGCTGGTTTAGGCAGCTGGAGCAGGAAGATCAGAGATTGAAGAAGCACGTCGGTCGTTGTATGGACATCCAACAGTCTCTGCTGCTAGAATCGTGTGTTGACTGAAAAAGCCTTGCGTAAACAAGTCAGCCTCGAAATCTGTGGCATGTACAGCCCATTTGCTATTATTTTTATAATTTTTACTCAATTTCCAATTCATATGGAATTTATTGCAGCCCATTTTCCATTTGTAGAATTGCTGCCCATTTTCTGGTCAGTACCAGGGTTAAAAATTGAACTAAAAATGTGCGAAATTTTGAAAATTCGCAAATTTTTGCTGGGGAACAGAATATTCTTAATCCATAAATTAGTAGCCATACTAAAACAAATTTAAAAATAAATTATTACTATGTCAAGTTAAAATCGAATGAAATATAAAATATCAGTGAAGAACAAAAACAAAAAAAGAAACTAATTTCCCATTTGCTATATTTTTTAGGAATTTTCAACCCCTTTGATATTACTTTTAACAGATAGTGACGATACTCTTTGGCCAGGCCGGTATGCATCCCTCCTCGTCTTGAAAGATTTGCAGCCCAGTAAATCGGAGAAAACAAATAGGCCTAGCTTGGGTATTCTTCAAAAAGAAATAGTGGGCTACCTATTTTCCCAAAGAAAAAACTGTTGGGCTGGTCATGTTGTTAGACGGGCCACAGAGACCGCACAACCCAGTTTATAGCATGCTCCTCCGAACAAATCCTCAAAAAACAATTGTGCAATTCTGTCGTTAATTGACTATACGTTGAAAATGATGTGGGTCCCATATATCAGCAGGGTGGATTAGAGTGAAAAAACAAGGGGTGCATCTGAGTAGTAAAAGAGGCGCTTGCTTGTCTTCGGGAGTGGACCTAGTGGGTCTGTACTGTCATACTCACAACTACAGTCCTCTCCCGATTCACTATGTTGACAGGGCCAGACGGCGGCGCCACGGCGAGCGCACCATGGCGGAGGATAAAGTGTTGTCGCCAATGTGTTGGGCTGGGTTGGACATTCTTATTGAAAAATAAAAATGGACCGGAACTATTTACGATGTTGACTATGATTTGCATGGGTCCGCTAGTTGTAGGAAGAAAATGGTGGGAGAAATAAGATTGGTCGCTATCTTTGCCTAAGAATAATATCAACTGAATGTAACGACACTATCATAGGAAATAATATCCTCCTGTTAAATCGTGAATTTAAAGAACTGGTGCATGAGCATTTAGCTTTATTTATTTACTTATTTATGTTTAGGAGACCATGAGCATGTACCTGGGCCGGATTCATGTGAGAGCCTCCCTTCCAGTTAATTATGGGCTCCTCTATTGGGCCTTCATCAGTGGGCTACATGTTATCAACAAGTGGAAAATGTGTTCCGTACCAAAAATAGTATGCGCTACGTACGGTACGGGGCACTAAATGATCAGACCGTGCAGCGATTTCCACAACATTGTGTTGGTTGTTCTAACAACACATTTATTCAACCAACAGACGAAATATACTACGGATTGTACATTGAAAACAACAGCAGCAGCAACCAGGGCTGGGGGTGCAACAAAAGCAGTAAGCAGGCCAGAAGAGTAAAGACGCAGCTCTCTCTTCCAAACCAAATATCAGCCATCATTACAAAAGGGCTACCAAAAAAGAACAAGTGTATGCATCAAACTAAATAATGATCCTACTACACCAAGTGTACGCATCTAGCTAACTGACTTAGTTAGACGTTACTAATTATTAAGCTGTGGAGATTGGCTGACGGCTTGAACCAGATGGGTGCCTGACGGGGGAAACTCTAGCCGCAGGTCGAAGTCTGATACTTGCGACCCTATCTCCTACTTTGGGTTGCAGAGCGTGGCGGTACATATCAGGGTATGGTGCATGCAAAGACACATGGCATGCTGTGTACACACAGTTTTGCCTGATGAACGAAACCGCGCTGCCATCATGATCCTTGCCATCGGTTATCTCCAGGTTAATCAGATAATTCAGTCCGAGAAACAGAGAGTGTGTACCAAGGCTACTTACCAGCCTCCAGTCAAAAATTCCTGAAGGCCTAGAGAAGCTAGGATCCTGCTGAAAGACCTTGCAGTGACTGTGATTGTATTCCGCGAAACAATACGTCCGGTACGTGCGAACGATCATCAATGGTTCGCCATTGTCTGATCGAGCCAGGAACCACCTGCAACCGCCATGCCGCTTTTCTTTGAAAGGTTCTGGGATTAGGAAGGGTAGGAACACCAGGCGGCCTACAACATCATATCAAGTTGGAGTCAAATAAAATAGGGCTCTTAATGTAGTCAATCTTAAGAACAACATGTTATGAGCATGAATATTTTTTCAGTAAATGTTGACAGTAATATAAGCAAGCCATCATGATATCATAGGAAAGTAACATACTGCTATAACAGCCATTTGTAGCGATGAATGGAGTAGGTCAGCAATACGTCCAGCCATAGAAGGAGTCGACAATGTAAATGAAGCCTTTGTGTTCAATGGCATCAGAGAACCATGGAGGATGTATGATCGCGATGGACGTGCAGATTTATCCACTTAACGCAGTGACTTGTCAGATAGGCGAGACCGCGGTTCAAGAACGCAATTAGCCTGAAGTCTTTATAATTGACAGATCTTGTGGGCACTTGGTAGATTACAACCTTGAGCAAATCAAACTTGGTATCATGTTGGCTACTGTAAGATTCCGAATTTCTGGGCCGCGGTGCCAAAGCAGTGCAGTGTTAATCGAAGGAAGGGGGATCAATCATCGGGTGTAGACCTCCACGAGCATCCAGCTGCCGTGACCGTCGACGAGCACCATCCAAGATGTGTTCATGCTGACCTAGTACATACCATTAATGTAGTTGAGGGTGACCGGGATCAGATCGCAGTCAAGGGGGTTGATGCTCGCCACCCAACGATCGTTATGCTGCGTGACATGCCATTTCTGAAGATCAGGCGGTATCAGCAAGCAAGGAGCTGGCTTAAAAGCTCCGGCCTGAGGGCTTTGAGTAAACGGTACAGCCCCGATGAGCACGCGGTGAGCGGCATGGTACTGAGGTTGTCCACACGTGAAACAATGAGCTAGGTTACCTTTGTGGGGAGTGAATTCCAGCCACTCTTTCGGCGGTCGCTGCTCGGTTCTGCCATTGTTAGTGCTTGGGTTTCGGAAGAGGGGGGAGGCGCCTTAGCGGGGATGGAAGATTGGACGATTATGTGCGGGCAAAGATGGATAAGCGAATATGTGATGCGGGAAGTGGACAAGTGATGATGACAACAGCATGCCGCTTGACTTACGAGACACATACCAGCAGCGTAGGGTCATATCGATGCCAGACAACTTGCTTGAGTGATCACAGTACTGGTACTTCCTATAGTACCTACTACTATGCCCTAACTTGCTTGAGTAGAGTAGTAGTGGAGTAGGACTCTGCTCTACTACTAGCACCAGAGGATTAGTATATTCAAATCTAAAATAGTTACAAACTTCAATGCCCGAGCATGGAACGACTACGAACCGCCATCGGTGCTAACTCCAATCCCCAGCAAACGTTCGCTGGCAGACATGGCAGTTGCAAACACCCGCGACGCAGTTACAATACGTGTGTAAGGGTGGCGGTTTTGTCAAATACTATGGCTTAAAAACAGGCCACCTTCAGATGGAAATCTGACGGTTACGTGGGATTCGCCAGGATTGAGCTCATGGCGAACAATCGCCAGATATCATTACTAAAAAAGGTTAAAATACCCGGGGCTATAACTTGCACCGGCTGACCACTAACAATGATACTAACATAGTTGTAAAATGGTCAAAGACCGTATCAACGTGGTGTTTGGAATTATATGCAATAAAACTAGCAAGATGCACGTGTGTAATTTTTTTACAAAACACCTGTTGTGATTGACCCATGCAGGAGTAATCCCGTGTGTAAAAACTAATGATATCTCGAGAATTTTATCGAAAAAATGGTATCTCGACCATTTCATCAAAAAAATGATATCTCGAGAGTGATGATAGATAAGGTGAGGAGGAGTGGGGCATGGTGGTGACTGGTGGTCGGACTGGGCAGAGGCATGGGGATGGACGGCGCCAGCGGCGGCCACCATGCCAGATTGTTCCAGAGACTTCCTTTTTTAATTGCGCAGCAATGAGGTTGTGGGAGATAAGGATGGATGAGGCAAGGCCTTAACTGTAAATGTGGAGAGAGGGGCGGGTATCTTTTGTAAAATTGTCATAGTTTGCTTTCTATCCGTCAGATATAGATCGGACGGTCTATACTATAAGATGGCAGGCACACCATCATCACCAACTCAATTTTTTCTCTACTCCTACTCCTGTAAAAGACTCGGTTGGTGATGATGGTATGTCTGCCATCCGCCATTTCTAACCATTAGATCTGCATCGAACGGCTGTGATGTAAGTTGTGGCCTTTTGCAACAATTCTCACTTCTCTGCTCCAGTTTACACAAAACCCCTTAGTATCTTGAAACCAACCACATTCCTCCCTTACCTCATCAAAACAGCCCAAAGAATATATATTTGGAGTGAAACATAGGATATTTTTAGTGATATGTATATCAAAACTAAACTATTTTCTTTCAAATTTGTGAATATGTATTATTCTACTTTGGATCTGTTGCAATGGACGGGCTCATTGCTATAAAGGTTTATCTCTTACATCGTCCGCAACGAAAACCTGGTGTACTGGTTCGGGCCGGATGCTCGCAGCGCGATGACCTGAGTTCGAATTCTGTCCTAAACTTTAGCTTTTTATATTTTTTAATATATACTTTTTCGCTACTGTACTGGGAGTGGAAACCACAGAGTACTTAGTATACAAGATTAAGGATGGATTTGTAGTTAAATCTTTCGTTGTTTTATCAGTTAAATCTTCAGTCAAATTCAATGCGGGACTAATAAAGCACGACCGATATAGTACTAGTGTAGAGGGCTGCGCTGCACGGGAGTCTCACCCCGCTCGTGGCGCGGCAGTAAAGCCGTCATATCACAAAGCCTACCCACTCCCAGTAAGAAGTGGCTGGTAAAATAAACGGACAAGCAACCATCACATCCCTCCGTCTTTTTGGCATTTCATCTCTCTGATTTACTTTCTCTGGTTCATCTCGAACACTCGATCCCTAGCTACTACTCCTAGTATACCTAGCTACTACTCCTAGGGCTAGTTTTTTTGGTGGCTTAAAATATAATCCGTCTCTTCCCTAGCTTTTCCCATAAGACTAGTCACAGTGGAGAGTAACATTAAGGCGCCTTACTCCTTTATTTGGGCTTCTAAACTAATAGTACAACTAGTACCTCCGTCCTGGTTTATTCGTCACCATTGTAATTTGTGCTATATTTTGACCACAGACTTAACTGATAAAATGTTAGTGCATGTGACATGCACAAATATTTCATTAGTTAAATTTATGGACAAATTTTGACACGGATTACAATGGGGACCAATAAACCAGGACGGAGGTAGTAGTTATAGGATTACTAATCTAGAAGCCCAAAAGAACTGGCCCCTGGTACTCCTAGTAGTAGTACTCAAGTTGGAATTCCAACACGGCACAACTTGTTAGGCAAAAAATTCGATACAGGGTGTAGGAAGCGGTTTGGGAATTTGCATGCCTTCCCGACCAGTGAGATACTCCGTACAAAGTACGATAGAGAAATAACCACAAAGAAGGAAGCTAAAATTAACAATCAAGTGAGCATTTTTGCAATTTCCTTTGCATTGAATCGTTTCACAAGCTTGACTAGTGCTGTTTTTCTACTTTTACAAAAACCGCATGGTAATGTTAAAACGTGCATTTGCACATACATAAATAATAGTAGTACTCCCTCCGTCTAGGTGTATAAGTATTCCCTCTTTCTTGGTCACGGTGCACAACCAAAGATGACTTATTCACCTGGACGGAGGGAGTAGCATAGTCTGCAAGCATATATAGAGAGAGACGTGTACTGTGATAGTATATAGTAAAGTTTGTGCTATATGCACATACCTACAAAATGCATACGGATACACAAGGTTTCCAAACTTTTCCTTTTATACATACTTAATTAAGGACGCTAATAATTCTCGGACGTTCGGGATTTATCATTTGCGTCCCAAAACTAATGAGATTGCCTTACGAAACTAAATTATATTTTCCTAATAAAAGCCACGGTGCTCGCAGGAGCGCTTGCGGCGCGCCACAAGTGCCCTGGTGCACAGCCGTTTCCCAGCGCGCCGACACAACGCCTCTTCCTCAGCCTCGCGACTCGCGATGTGCTGATTGGCGGCTTGCCGGCGGGCGAGCGTGATCTCACCGGTGTGGTGATCTGGCGCTAACAGGTACTCCTCCTCGCTGGAAGTGTGCACCCGGTCCACGTACGGCCAAACATAGATGAGGCGCTTGGGCCCGACTACACTCAAGGCTTTGGCACGGGCGTCCTCCGCCACCCTCACGGCCCTGGCATGAGCCTTCTGCCAAAGAGCCAATTGCCCGACTCTCTCGGACGCGACATAGGCCTGCCAGGCAGCTTGCCCCGCGGCGCGCTTCTCTTCCTCAACCTTCTTCTCCGCCTCTATTTTGGCATGCTCTGCCGGAGGCAAAGCCTCCCGCAAGGTGACATCCATTTCTTTCCAAAGCTCCTCAAGGCTGGGGGGGGGGGGGGGGCTCGGCGGGCGGCGCAGCGCGGCGTTCTCCTCGTAGCGGGGAGCCGATGCGTCCTCCGACGCGTGTGCTGGCGAGATTGGGAACGCCAACGCGTCGAGGGCGGCGAGGAGCGGAATGTCGACGCGTCTTCCTCGACTAGTGGCGGCGAGGAATAGAACGGCGACGCGTGACCATCTGCGCGGTACAGCGAGGGGCGCCTAGGGCTTAGGAGGGGCGATGTCATGTTGGTTTATGTGAGAGGGAGGGGGAGGAGATAGCAATGAACGTGAGCGTTCTTCCGAATACCGTGGAAGGCGCAGTATTTATAGCGAGCAATGGCACACCTACGTAAGATATGGACTGAGCTGCACTGACTTAACTGCAGGTCCAGTTGCATCACTGACATGTGTGCCAGACACCTGTTGGGCCCACATGTCAATGACCCAATGCACCTTCAGTTAAGTAACTGAAGCGGCGTCCCGTAAGATATGTTGCGTGATTAACGTAACAACTACGTGGGCATATTTGTTGGAGTAAATTATGGGGGAGGGAAGGGGTGGAATATTGTTGGTCACAACGGATTGGAAGAGCGCGGGGGGAGGAGAGTCATGCATGCAGATTGTTTCCACACGGGGTGGAGTGGTGGGACTACCAGAGGGAGAAGGAGAGTCAAGCAGGCATTCAGATTTCAAGGTGCACTAAATTATTGCATGCGATGATTAAGGCTGGCCATAGTGGTGGTAATGTGGTATCTTACTAGCTGGTATCATGCACACAGGAATAACAAACATGCTGAGGTGACAAAGAATTAAAGAAGGGAGGGGGGTTAGAGTAACATAGGTAGATACCATATCATGTTAAATACTATGCTGCTTTGTGTCATACATGGCACTATAAAGGTAGTCCTGTATCATACACTGTTATCAGGCACATGATACTAGTATATGATACTTTCTACTATCAGTAGCCTAAAGAGAATATTGACTAAACTCTACTCTCCATCTCGACTCTTATCTCTATTTTCTACTCTATATATTTATTACTCCTATAAAAATCTCAGTTGGTGGTGACGGTGTGTCTGCCTCTAGACAACGTGAGCCGTTCGATCTACTTGGAACCAACGACTGAGATGTGTGTGCATAGAGACATGGCCTTGCCACCGGAGGTATAGCAGATATTTACCCACGTCTGCCACTGTATAAAATACGGAACTACTCATTCCGGCCTCATTTCCTTTCTGGTTCATCTCCTTGCATTCTTGCCAGCCGCGGTGAAGTTTCCTGAAGATGGAGTCCAGACTCTGGAAACCACTACAAAAACTATTCCACTGCCTCTATCTTGGTAAGAGTAGGTGAAAATTTTGAATCGAGCCCTTTAAACTAGGAGTAGAAGGGTTTATAGGTCACCTTTGTAGTTCGTGCCAAATTTTGACCAAAATTTAGCTAACAAAATGTTAATGCATGTCAACAAAAATTATATCGTTGAATTTGTATTTCAGCATAGTTTTCAATGATATAATTTTTGGTAACATGCATGAACATTTTGTTAGTTCAATCTATAGTCAAATTTGACACAATATACAATGGGGACCAATAAACCAGGACGTAGGTAGTAATAGCTAACCTTGTTGTGATGACTAGATAGGACATGGCACGCACCTGGACGGAGGAACTAGTCTGCATTGTGCATTTAAGTTTTGTTTGAAGTCAATGTACCTCTACTTTGACCAAACTTATAGAAAAATGTATCAACATTCACAACGTCAAATCAATATTTTTATACCCATTATAAAACGTAGTTTTTATACTCATTATAATCAGTATTGTAGATATTGATATTTTTAGTATAAATTTGGTCAAAAACTTTGCAAATGGTTGACAGAAGTAAAAAGGACCAGAGGGAGTATCATGCATGCGGAGTAGGCAAAAAAATTGCTCATTTATAGCCGATCGAAGTCTCAAAGGGTGCGACCGCGTGAGGGAGGCGAAGGTCGTGGGAGGCACGACGGTTGACGGAATTAAGTGAAGTTACATCCACGCGCCGGCATGGCGTGCAACAGGCAGAAGCTATACCGTCAGGCCTACGATATGGGTCTAGTAGACATGACATCTAGTGGGTCCCGTCCTTTCACATTACACCAGTTCAACTTCTCCTAACCCTCCTCCAAAATCTATGGCCTCCCAAATCTCCATGGTCGCCGCTTAGTACCAGGTTAGATCCATCACCGGCGATGAGTTTATCGTCATCTACACCTGTGGATTCGTGACGGTGAAAGCATGCCTTGCTCGCTTCCTACGCATGTTCAACAGTTCGAAGGATGAGTGGGTCATTGGGCTAGATGTTGAGTACACCACAGTCCTGGAAAGCAAGAAGATTCTAAAGGAGGCAGAGAAGAAGAAGCCCGCCGTGATCTAGGTTTGCGTACATAACGTGTGCTTGGTCTAGCACATATGCCATGCTGACGTTGAGTGCCAAGATTTTAAGAACTTCCTCAAGGACGAAAGAGTGAAATTCGTTATTGTAGACTTTAGGAACGACAGGGATGTCCTGGGTCTGATAGGCCTCATTGTAGGCCAGCCCTTCGATCTCCAGAAGTCAAGCCTGGTGTCCTCCTCTCAGCCTTCAATGCTGACCCTGGTAGCAGCCATGATTGATCCTTCATACACTAAACTGAAGAAACCTCACCACGAGTTTCATCATGCATGGGAGTTGAAGACAATAGATGAAGAACACGTCCTGTACGCAGCAATGGATGCCTACCTTTGTTTAAATATCTACAAGGGTTGGATGAAGAAGCATAGCCCAGTGTCCGGTTCAAGCAAACAAGCGTCGGCGTAGAGGAAGAGGAAGAGGGACGAGGACGAAGTCGAGGACGTGGACTCGGACTCCGAGTAAGGTGGCAGTGTTGTCGCTCATGCTGTTTCTACTGCAGTGTCAAGTGGACTAGCTGCTTAGTTTTATTTCAGGGGTGTGTTGTTCTGAGCCCCCAGCGGAACTATGTTTATGTTCTTTCTTGTTATTTGAACATTATGTTCTTTCTCGTTATTTGAACTCTTTAGTATGTAGAGTAGTACTAGTACTATGTCTTACTATACTCTTCTTCTTGCAGTTGGTACTACTACTCGTATCTTCGTGTTCCTACTATACTTAATACGTTCGTACTAGTAGTATAATTTGGGTCAGTCGATTTGTGAAAGAAGTTCGACGGAGCAAAGGAAGAAGACGGCATAGAAGCTACCCCAGTATCTATATTAGGGTGGCAGGGTGCCCATGATCTATCTTATAAGTGTTGGGTGTGGAATGTAGTTCGCCGGAAAAAATGGATCGTGCCCGGGGTTAAACGGATGGCGGGGGTGGGGGCGACCATGGCGGTGGCAGGCGGTTCAGGGGAGGACGGGGCGGCGGCGGCAGGTGGTTAGCCATGTGGCGGGCTGAGAAGATGAACAGTGCATCAATTTTGGAGGTTAAAGAAGCCCTTCCAGGCATCCATGTTGCATCCAACGGCTCACATGAGTCGACTGACCCAAATTCCTCCTTCAAATTGCATGATCCACATGGCATTCAAGGTCTCGAAGGTAGATTCTGTGTCCGCACCCAGTTTGCGGGCTTGGCGCGGGCGCGACCGGCTTCCGCCACGACAGCCACCATGCGCGCCTCCTCCGCGCGGGCGGAGACGACAATGACACGCTAGTTCCTCCTCGCCGGCGTGCTGGAGCACGCGCTCATCCTCCTCTTCGTACGCTGTGTGCATAGACGCAGATCCACCAGCTGCTCACGTGCTTGGCAGCGCGGCGGCATCGCGAGGAGGGACTGCAGACGACGTGAACGGGCGAGCCTTCGGCTTCCTGGCACAGGGATGGCAGCGACACGGCGGTGATGGGCGAGAAATGGTTGGCCGGAGCAGGCAGGCGCCGGCATGCGCAACGGCGGCAGCGGCATATTGATGAGTGTGCGTATGGGAGCTTAGTTTAGTTTTATATAGGGTTGGTCAAACTTAAAAGAAAACCGTACTAGTACACGTAAACATTAGACTGAGGCAGCGCTTATATTAGTTACCACAACCATGATACGGAATCGTGTGCAAGCGCGTGAACCACGGCCGCGCGGTCGATCGAACGGTGTGTCACCATGTCGCGCTCGAAGGGCATCCACCGAACCTTTTTGTGTGTGTGAAAACAATACCCGAATATTACTCAACTTTTTTTGCCTGGAAAAGTTCTTGACGCTATAATATTTCCATATATTTGAATTTAGCTCTGTCAGATTACGGGTTCCGCGGACCCTTGAGAGGTTCGAACTCTAGGGTGCGCACGAAGAACATTCTCTCCCCAGCCTGCCTGCCCAACGATTCCACGGCCTAGCTCGATGAACCCAAAGAACAAGAGAGACATGGGTTTATACTGGTTCGGGCCACCTTACGGTGTAACACCCTACTCCAGTGTGTGGTGAATTGCCTTGAGGGGCTGAGGATGAACTAGTACAGTGGATGAACAGTCTCAGGAGATGGGGTATTCTCGAGCTCGATGAGCTGGTGAGATGGCCTTGGTGGAATGGCTCCGATCCAAGATTCAATCCCCCTCCCAAGATTCGATCCCCCTCTATGGCGGTGGCTAAGTACTATTTATAGAGGCCCTGATCCTCTTCCCAAATGTAGGCGGGAAGGGATCCCACAACGGCCAAATTTGAAGGGAGACAACTAGTACAAGCTATCCCGACAAAAGTAGTCTTCACCTGCCAAAGGCTCTGGTCGTGACGCTGCTGTGGGCTCCGCGATGACCTCCGTCCTGCCGTCCTGGCGGTTTTGGTCTTGTTGCACCCACAAGGAAACCTTTGCTTGATTCCTCGGGGCTCCTCGCCTGCGCTTTCCTCCTTGGCACCAAAAAGGAAACTGGTACACTGCGCGCACTGGCGCCCGCCTGGCCTTGGTCGTCATGGCTCACGTCATGTGAACCTCACGAGGTGCTCCTTGCATAGATATCTCTACTCCTCGGGAGCTAGCCTGGTGAGGCCGCCCCCAGGGAGGTCTTGGTGTCATACGCCTCGCGAGGCTTGGCCCCTCGCGAGGGTCTTGAGCTCTTGCTGCTGAAGCTGGGCCATACCGGGCCGTTGATGGAGCCACGCCACGGGCTGCGGGCAGGCAAGTCTGGGTACCCCCGTTCTCAGGACGCCCAAAAGTAGCCCCTGGGGCCAAGGCGCGCTCGAACTTGGCTTCGAGGCGAAGCCAAAGGGCAAGCGTGGAACGCCGCGGGTCCCAACCGCCTGCGGCCTCGGTTGACGCGTGGTGATTGATGGGACGTGGGCGCCTCCGCTTCCCCACGCTACCTCGGCAACCGTCCTTGACTTGACGAGACTCTGCTGCATGTAGAGGAAAACCATAATTACGCGCGATCGTGGAGGTCGGCGGTTGGCCTTCTCCTTGCTATAAATGAGGAGGGGGCAGAGCCCCCTCGCTCATCTCTGTCTTCTCGCCGCCTGATCCTTCTCCTTCTTCCTCGCTTTCGCCGTCTTGCCACAGCCTCCATGGCACCAACGAAGAGGTTCTCGGCCGCGGAGAAGGGGAAGGCCCGCCAGGAGGGGCCCGACTCGCCACCACCCAAGAGGGGGCGGGGCCGCCCCCGCAAGCATGCTGCGACCCCCGCTGTGGTTCCCCGATGGCGTGGGCGTACTCCTTCGGGGACCGGCGTCGTCCTCAGCGGCCGCAGCGGTGTCTCCTCCCACGGCGGGAGCCGCTCGAGGTGGAGCAACCCTTGCGCCGAGGGAAGGCGTGCCGTGGTCGCCCGGCCTCCTCGGCCGCGCTTCCACTCGGCGGAGGTGCTGCTAGAGTTCGTCGTGTGGGCAGAGAATCCGGCCGGCACCTAGCCCCAGCTTCCGTGCTCCTTTGCCGGCGACCTGCCGGCTGCGGATCCTAGCAGCCTCTGGCTGCAGGCTGATGGTTGCTGCAGTAAGGCCTCGTGGGTCATGGTGGAGGTCTCCGCCGCAAGCAACGCAGCCCTGGTCTACGGCTGGCAGGCGTTCGCCCGCGCACGTGGTCTGAGCAGGAGGTGCACCCTTCACTTCAAGTACGACGATGTCGCGACCCTCTTCGTAAGGGAGTTTGGGGAAGATGGTCGTCGTGCGGGTTGCTGCCCCGAAGACAGTGACGGTGAGCTCGGCTTTGGCGACGGTCATGGTGATGCCGAGGGCGAGCTTGCCCTTGGTGACGGCCGCAACTTGTACAACGGCGGCAACTCCTCCGCCAGCGAGAGCACTAGCAGCGGCAGCTACGACCAGCCGCCTTGCCGCCAGGCTCGCTTCGAGGACGGCGGCGGGTCGTCCAGTCACCACGCGGCGGTGAAGCGCGAGGAGGGCTCAGACTGAGCTGAGTCCGGGGGGCCCTTGGAGCCGGGCCTCGTGAGCTGCTGCGGTCATGCGAGCTGCTTTTCTTTAACCTTTCCTTTCTTTCTGCATTTGAAAAGAGTAGATAGCCCTGCTGGGGCGTGTAATGAACTGGGGTACTTATGCCGCTATGCTATGTTTATTGTTCTTGTGTTATGCTATGATATTCGTGCTCCACGTAGATCTAGAGTAACTTAGCTCGATACGCTCGGGGTAGCTTCCCGTCTCACGAGGGCGCACCTTTTGGCATCTGGTGAGGCGTCCTTGTTGCCGGCACGGGAGCCGCTGACCTCGGGAGGCATCATGAAGCTGCAGAATTTGTTTAGGAAATCTGTCGGGTGCCCTGTTATTCCTTGTGCGAGCCCTCAGGCATGAGCTAATCATGGCTTAACGCACCATGTCACGGTACCCGGGGGCACGGACTTAAGAGGGTGCGCCAATCATGAGCTCACTCGAGGGCGCCTCGCGAAGATCAAGGGAGCCGAAGCTCTGGGCTACAGGGCTTTGGCGAGGTGTGTCCGTCCGCGGTCTAGGCTAGCCCAGCGCATGCACACACCTGCCCAGCCCCCGTGCGAGGCGCACAAGGGAGAGCGTCGGGCAACTGTCATCCTCCCTGACGCAAGACAAAGAAGCGAGCGAAGTAAAAGGGGGAAACTCAAACAAGCAATCGAGAAACACCAGAACTCCAAATTCATTAAAAGGTTGCAAACCGGCTACATAAGGCAAATGAACAACCGCGTTCGGCACCTAGTCTAGTCTTCTCACCAGCGCGGAGCTAAGTGCTGCCACTAGGACGTGGGAGGGAGCCCCCGAGGCCCGAGGGTGGCAACTCGGAGACTCCGGGGTGTGTACAACCCCACTCATTATTACGCGAGAGTGTCACGAGCGGAGACCTTCACAGGCACTGGGCCTTGCTCCATGGGTAGAATTTCCAGAGGTGCTGGATGTTCCAGGCATTCTGGATGGGGATCCCGTCCCGCGTCTCCAGGCACGCGGCGCCAGGCCAGGAGACGCGGGCGATCCTAAACGGGCCCTCCCACATAGGTGAGAGCTTATGTAGCCCTTCCCTAGAGAGCACCCGCCTCAGGATGAGATCGCCCACCTCGAACGTCCTAGAGCGGACGTTGCGGCAGTGGTATCGCGGCAACGCCTGCTGGTACCTTGCCACTCGGAGCGAGACTTGGTGGCGGCGTTCCTCCCCCAACACGAGGTCCATCCCCTGCATGGCGTCTTGACGTGCCTCGTCAAATGCCAAGACCCGCACGGAGCGATGCTTGACCTCGTGAGGGAGAACCGCTTCGGCTCCATAGACGAGGAAGAATGGAGTCTCGCCCGTTGGCTTGCTGGCTGTGGTGCGGATGGACCACAACACGGATTGGAGCTCGTCGTGCCAGCCCCTGCCGCAGGCCTCGAGCTTCTTCTTTAAGGTCCTTGTCTTGAGGCCTCTCAAGACCTCCGCGTTGGCGCGCTCTGCTTGGGCGTTGTTTCTGGGGTGTGCCACTGAGGCATAGCATATCTATGTTCCAAGGTTAGCACATATAGTGAACTTCGATCCATTGTCGGTGATGATGCGATTAGGGACTCTGAACTGGCTCACGAGGCCCTTGATGAACTTGACCGCTGAGCCGGCAGGGATGGTACATACTGGCTCCACCTCCGCCCACTTGGTGAAGTTGTAGATGGCGACGTAGAGGTAGCGGTAGCCCCCGGGCGCCCGAGGGAATGGGCCCAAAATGTCCTGCCCCCAAACCGCAAATGGCCACGAGAGCGGGATAGTCTGAAGTCCCTGAGCTGGCTGGTGGATTTGCTTGGAATGGAACTGGCGGGCCTTGCAGGATCTCACCAGCTCGATTGCATCGTTGAGTGTCGTGGGCTAGTAGAACCCGCTACGAAACGCCTTGCCCACCAGGGTCGCGATGATGAATGATGCCCGCAGTCTTCGCCGTGTTTGTCAGCTAACAACTCGCACCCCTGCTCCCTGGAGATGCATCGCAAGGAAACATCTTTCACGCGTCCTCCTCCTTCACCGGCAGGGTTCCTTGCGTCAGGTATGCCTTGAATTCTTTGATCCAGCACCCCTCCTGGGGCTCGAGCGCTAGGAGCAAGCGTGCTCGTGAGGTCGGGCCGCAGGCACGGGCTCCCGAGGTTGGTGGCGGGGAAGTCCCTCCTGAGGCGGCGCAGGCCCCATAGCCAGAGGGACTGCTGAGGGCTTGAAGAGTCGCTCCTCAAACACGCCAAGCTCCTGAGGCTGGCACCTGGATGCCCTCTTGGGGATGTCGTCCGCTTCCTTGTTTGTGTCACGGGGCACATGCTGCAGTTCCAGGCCCAAGAATTGCTTCTCTATTTTGCGTACCTCCACGAGGTATGCCTCCATATGCTCGTCCTTCGGCTAGTATACCTTGTTGGAGAAGTTGACGAGGAGCTGGGAGTCACCCCTGATGGTGAGGCGCTTCACCCCCAAGGCCACCGCGGCCTTGAGGCCTGCGATCAATCCTTCGTACTCCGCGATGTTGTTGGAGACCTTCTCGCCCCGCTGGAAGCAGAGATGCACGGCGTAGTAGAGCTTGTCCTGGGTGGGCGAGATGAGCACGGCTCTAGCCCCCGCGCCCTGACGTGAGAAGGCGCCATCAAAGTACATGGTCTAGCCATCTGGCGCTTCGCTCCCTAGCAAGAGAGACCAGCCCTCCCCTACTTCGGGAACTGGAGCATCGGTCCACTCCGCCACAAAGTCGGCGAGCGCGGCTCCCTTGGTGACCCTAGTGGTACTGAACTCCAACTGGAATGCCTACAATTTGATGTTCCACTCGGCGACCCTCCCTGCAGCATTGGGGCTCCGGACACCCTCTCCAGCGGGTAAGCTGAAACGACCTTAATGGGGTGGCCTTGGTAGTAGTGGCGCAGCTTGCGCAAGGCGACGAGGAGCGCGAGCAGCAGCTTCTATGGCATGGGGTACCGTGCCCGCGCATCATGCAGTACCGTGCTGACGAAGTACACCGGGTGCTCGACGAGGGTGGAAGCGTTGGTGGAGTCCGAGACCTCCTGAGGCTGGGGCGCCTCCTGAGGTCGGGAGGCCTCAGGAGCTAGGTCGCCTGCTGGGGCAACTGCAGCCTCAGGAGGGTCGTCTTGTAGAGCCTGGTCATCCACTGGCGCCGCCGCGGCTCTCGGGGCGCCGTCTTGGAGTTGCATCGTCTCGACCGGCTCTGTGGTGCCGTTTGGCTGGCCCTTGGTCTGGCGCCCTTCCCGGACAGCCACCAGTGCTGCGCTGGCTGAGTGAGGCGTGGGAGTCAGGTAGAGCACTAGGGGCTCAAGAGGACGCGGTGCCACCATCACCGATGGGCTGGTGAGGTATCTCTTGAGGTCTTCAAACACCGCGTCAGCTTCCAGAGTCCACTCGAACGGGCCCTTCTTCTTCATCAGCTTGAAGAACGGGAGGGCGCGCTTCCCCAGCTTGGAAATGAAGCACCCCAGTGAAGTCACGCAGCCCGCGGGCTTTTGCATTTCCTTGAGAATCTGCGGCAGGCTCATGTCTTCTATTGCTTTGACATTCTCCTAGTTCGCCTCGATCCCCCTGTGCGACACGAGGAAACCCAACAGCTTGCCGGAGGGGACGCCGAACACGCATTTCTCTGGGTTGACCCGCAGGTCTACCTTGCGCAGGCTGGCGAAAGTCTCCTCCAGATCCTGAATGAGGGTCGTTAACTCCCGAGATTTTACCACAATGTCGTCGACGTAGGCCTCAGTGTTCCTCCCGAGCTGCTGGCCTAGAGCGATGTGCATCAACCGCTGGAAAGTCGCCCCAGCATTGCACAGCCCGAACGGCATGCAGGTGTACTGCAGTACACCCCTCACGGGGTCAAGAAGCCCGTCTTCTCGACGTCCTGCACCGCCATCTTGATCTGAAGGTAGCCCGAGAAGGCATATAAGAAGCATAGCAGGTCACACTCAGCGGCGGAGTCAACGACCTGGTCGATGCGTGGAAGCGGGAACGGGTCTTGAGGGCAGGCCTTGTTGAGGTTGGTGAAGTCGACGCACGTGCGTTCCTTCCCGCCTTTCTTGGGCACGACGACCGGGTTCGCCAGCCACTCCGGGTACCGCACCTCGTGGATGACACTTGCTTCTTGTAGCTTGCGGGTGTCTCCTGGATGATGAAGGACTGCTTCTCCGTGGACTGCCGTCGCGCCTTTTGCTTCACTGGGCGTACGTTAGGGCACACCTTCAGGTGATGCTCGATTACCCCCCCTCGGGACCCCAACGAGCTGCTTGGGCTCCCAGGCGAACGACTCCTTATTCGCACGCAGGAAATTCACCAATGCTTTCTCCTGGTCCCGTGCGAGGCCGGAACCTATGGTGCAGGTGGCTCCCAAGGCTCCGTCCTCGTCAACCGGTACCTGCTTCGTCTTGGATCGATCTTGAGAGAACAACTATTTCTTCTTCGCCGGCGCAGCCCCCTGGGCCCCAGGGGCTGCTTCGTCAGCCGGGCGCGCAGCTGCTACGGCCCTGAAGGTGAGCTTAAGGGCAGTCAGGGCCTCCTTGGTGTCCCCAGTCACGCTGAGGACGCCGCTGCTCCCCGGCATCTTCATGAGGTTGTAGGCGGGGTTGGTTGCCATCATGAACTGAGCCAGGGCTGGGTACCCAAGGATGGCATTGTACGGGAGACCGATGCGAGCGATGTCGAAGTCGATAAGCTCGGTGCGGTAGTAGTCGCGGGTAGCGAAGGTGACTGGGAGGCGAATCTGCCCTAGGGGGCTGGTGGAACCTCTACCAACTCCAGAGAAGGGCTTGGTGGGGCGGAGCCGGCCGTGCGGCACATGGAGCAAGCCGAAAGTTTCCACGGAGAGCACATTGAGGCCGGCCCAGCCATCGTTGAGGGTCTTGGTTACCGCCACGTTGCAGATGGTGGGTGTGCAGAGCATCGGGAGCACGCCCGAGCCAGCGGCGGTCGCCGGATGGTCCCCTGAGTCGAAGGTGAGGTCGGCCTTGGGCGCCGCCCATCCCGGAGGAGCTCCCTGTTGCACAGAGGCGGCGCCCATTTGGCAGAGGAACTGCTTGACGTGGCGGTCCGAGGGCGGTGCCTGTGAGCCGCCGAGGTGGTTTAGAATGGCGTGGGGCCCTGGTGCTGCGAAGCGCGCGACGAAGAGAGCACGCAGCTCTTCCCAGGAGGCCATGGAGGATCCCGGCAGGTTGAGTAGCCAGGCGCGTGGCACGCCAGCGAGGGCCATGGGAAACCAGTTGGCCATGACCTTGTCGTCGCCTCAGGCTTCCCGAACAGCCTCCTCGTACACTAGAGGAAGGCTGCTGGATCCGCCGCACAATCGTAGCGAGGCGGCATCTCCGGCTTGAACTTCTGTGGCCACTGCAGTTGTCGTAAGGTGGGGGTGAAGGCCCAGAGGCCCATGGTGCCTCCGTGCGCGCCCGTCGATCTAGCCGGAGGGGCGGCGCCCGCCATGAGAGCCGAACGGAGAGACGAAGCGGGTGGAGAGGCGGAGCAGACGGAGAAGCAAAGCTTCGACGCACCCCTACCTGGCGCGCCAAATGTCGGATTACGGGTTCCGCGGACCCTTGAGAGGTTCAAACTCTGGGGTGCACACGAAGAACACTCTCTCCCCAGCCTGCCTACCCAACGATCCCATGGCCTAGCTCGATGAACCCAAAGAACAAGAGACACAGGGGTTTATACTAGTTCGGGCCACCTCGAGGGGCTGAGGATGAACTAGTACAGTGGATGAACAGTCTCAGGAGGTGGGGTGTTCTCGAGCTCGATGAGCTGGTGAGATGGCCTTGGTGGAATGGCTCCGATCCAAGATTCGATCCCCCTCTATGGCGGTGGCTAAGTCCTATTTATAGAGGCCCTGGTCCTCTTCCCAAATGTAGGCGGGAAAGGATCCCACAACGGCCAAATTTGAAGGGATACAACTAGTACAAGCTATCCTGACAAAAGTAGTCTTCGCCTGCCAAAGGTTCTGGTGGTGATGCTGCTGTGGGCTCTGCGATGACCTCCGTCCTGCCATCCTGGTGGTCTTGGTATTGTTGCGCCGATAAGAAACCTTTGCTTGATTCCTCGAGGCTCCTCGCCTGCGCTTGCCTCCTTGGCACCAAAGAGGAAACTAGTACACTGCGCCCGCTGGCGCCCGCCTGGCCTTGGTCGTCATGGTTCACGTCATGTGAACCTCGCGAGGTGCTCCTTGCATAGATATCTCCACTCCTCGGGAGCCAGCCTAGTGAGGCCGCCCCCAAGGAGGTCTTGGTGTCGTCCGCCTCGTGAGGGTCTTGAGCTCTTGCTGCTGACGCTGGGCTGTACCGGGCCATTGATGGAGCCACGCCATGGGCCGCAGGCAGGCAAGTCTAGGCACCCCCATTCCTAGGACACCGGCAAGCTCCAGTCCATGTTTATTTGGATTTGGACGTTTTAGGTGCGCCCTAGTTTTTTTATTACTAATTTTGTGTGTGTGACTGAGAGAGAACGTGTGTATGTGTCCATATGTGTGTTGTGGCGGAAGGACAATGTGGAGACGGTGTGCGTGTGATAGAGACATAGAGACGTGTGAATGTGCAAATGATCATGCATGAGTGAGACATACACAGATGCTGATACATTGTGTATATATGAGAGAACGGTCTTCTATTTGTACTTGTGTGTGTGTGTGAGAGAGAGAGAGAGGAGCATCCGTAACACAACAACCATCTCTCTCGATTCGTCCGTCCCTTGCATGATCGCATGTAACACATGCATCAACGCACACATTTTGACACCCTCACCCAGCCCCTGCCAACCCCAAGGCCCGCACATCGCTCTCTATCTTGCACGCACAATCTCTTCGTGAAAACCCTATTTAGCATGTAGCTTTCCGTCACATACACACACATTTCTCTCCATATGTTTGATTTCTCCCAATATCTGACACACACACACACATACACACACACACACACTCCCCCTCCCCCGAGCACACAATTCATCCCCATCCAAGGTTATATGGCGACCACTCTCGCTTGTGCTTCTCTTCAAAGACGGCGACCACACTGCACTAGAGAATGCGGGGCCATTTGGAAGCAAGAAGATTTGACGACGGCTGACTCACTCCTCCCCCCTCTCCCCCGCACAAAATTACCAATCCCTCTCTCTCCCGCACAAAATTATCAATCCCTCAACCCATGAGATCCTTCCCCTCTCGTCCATGTTTTCCAGCTCTCTCATCAAACCTGCTGTCTCTTCTCCTTCCACGTGTACAGAATCCAGATGCACACGCATCTCACGTATATTACATGTCTCCATCTTTCTCACAGACCTAACTTCTTCCTCTCTCTTTCTCTCTCTATCTCTCTCTCTCTCTCGTTAGGTTTGTCTCCTACTCTCTCGTCCACATACATACAATCTGTCCCGCCCTATCTGCTCCATCTTCGCAAGCTCTCTCTACACGTTTCATTCACACATTGGGATGTGTTCAAAATGTTGCTTTTATAATGGATGATGTAGAGTTATGGTTGGTTTTGTTGCATCCTACAAAGTAATAACTATGAAATGCATTTAGATTCTCATTTGACTGGGATTATGTGAGTTTGAGCATATTGTGAAGTACTATAGACCTCGTATACATCTTGGAATTCAACAATGATTGTAACTATTGAATTGTATAGACCATTACATTCGAAGTCAGTAGCCTAATATATTTATTTCACAATTACAACAATGGTTAATTCACTACAAACTAAGAAAACAAATGTGTACTCCCTCAATTTTTATTTAAGTCCGCGTATTGGCATTGGTCAAAGTCAAGTTTTGTAAACTCTCAGAAAGTTTATAACAAAAAATATTAACATATACAATAACAAATAAACACCATTAGATTCATTATTGAATGTACTTTCACATCATACATATTTGTTATGGTAAATGTTTAAATTTTTCTATAAACTTTGTCAAACTTTAGGAAGTTTGACTTCGGTCAAACCTAATATGCGGAGTTAATAAAAATGGAGGGAGTACTAGTAGTTACTAGTACTACTCGCTAGTTTCTTAGCCCAATCACCCAACACACCACACGGGGAGTTCAGGGTCACAAAATTTTGAGGTCGGCGGGAAAATCTCCCGCGACCCTGATTCGAGCAGTGCGAAGTTACCATCATAGCCTTCGGAACAGGCCTACGGATGACGCTTGGTAGGGGGTTGTTTCCGTAACTTCAGGTTCATCCTACCCAGCCAACCCCACCCCGACACCTAGAGTAGTACACCTGAATACTCCCCGTTTTCTATCCCCACCGCAAAATAGACTTCTCCACGGCACCGCAGCCGTCGTGCTCCTCCCCTTCTACATCGGCGCACTCGTCCACCGCAGTGCATCTGCCTCATCGATGACCTCGTACGCCGCACTGGAGCTGGTCCACCGTCATCGTCGTACACGGAGCCTCTTCCCCGGCACCGTCTTCCACGGTCTCGGATCTTCTTCCCGGAAGCCGACGCCAAGCGCAGAAGCACCACCGTAGTGGACAATGAAATGACTCCCGTTGTCGACCATGATGCACAGAGGCCGTCGCGACCATCGTTCTCCTCCTCGATTGGTAATGTGTGTATTGAATCACTTAGCAGTACATGTGCAGTTCGAATTTTGTTCATACCTACCCTTCAAATTTCCTGGTTGCTATGGTTCCCGTAAAAGTAATTGGTTATAGCCTCCAATGTCCAACAGAATATCAGGTTGTAATTGTGCGTCTCTCCTGTATCGCGCTGTGCTTGGTGTGGCAAATGATGGAAAGTTTTTTAGAACTAGCAAGATGCCCATGCGTTGCATGGAACATCAAGATGCATCTGTATGAGTAGTTTATCTTGTGGGAGAAAAGGATGAACGAGGGAAGGCCCTATTTGCAAATCTGGAGAGGGGTGTGGGTATCTTTCTGCACAATTGCCATAGTTTCCTTCCTATCCGTCGGATATAAATTGGACGGCCTATATTGCAGGATGGCAGGCACACCATCATCACCAACTCTATTTTTTAAAAGATTAGAGAGTAGAGAAGTAGAGATAAATATTAAATATAAAATAAATATAATAGTAGAGAAGAGAGTAGAGATAGCAGGGACGTTGGGAAAGGATCACGCGCACGCGGGAAAAAGCTGCCAGGCTCGCGCTAGTTTTGGCGCGCGGTGTCCGGCACGCTTTATAAAATCCAACACCCTCCCACCGCTCTGTGCCTTGCCACCGCTCTCTCCCTACTCTGTGCCTCGCCACTGCTCTCTCCCCACTCTGTGCATCACCATCGCTCTCTCCCCACTCTTTCTCGCCTCGCCGCCGCTGCGCCACCATGCCGCCGCGTCGCCGGGAAACTTGTGGATACCGCGGCGTCCGCGCGCGCCCCTCCTGTGGCTTCTCCGCCGAGATCCGGTTCCGCGGGATGCGCCTCGGCCTCGGCAATTTCGACACTGTCAACGAGGCCGCCCGCGCGTACGACGCGGCAGCGTGGCACCTCTGGTGGTCTCATAGAACATTGAACTTCCCCAACGTGCCGACGCGGGAGCGGGCGCAGGAGCTCGGGCCTCTGCCACGGCTTATCACCGACGAGGATCATCGCGACAACCGGAGGGGGGAGCACCGTCTCGGCATTGCTGAGATGGACGAGGAAGTCATGGCGCTTTGGCGCCAACGCTTCCCACAGGACATCATCAACAAGCGCGAGTTCTACACGCAAAGGAGGGCGAAGAGGGAGAAGAGGAGGGCGGAGCGAGCCGCCTATCGCGAGGACAAGCGTACGCGAAAAGCGAACGCTCAATTCAACATGAGGCTAGGAGCAGCGTCGCCCTGGGAATCTGACGACAATCGGTATCTTCACGCCTACATTGAGACGTCGGAGGAGGACATCACTGTAACGCCCCGGACACACCCGCCGGTGGTCGTTACTCCTGGCGGGATCTAGACTGGCCCCACAGATCAATACTAGTCTTTTCTGTGCACTTTGTCCTCACTCATGTGCACCCGGAAGAAACTTCCCGGTCGGTCACCCATCCTGAAACTACTCCAAGCTGAGCACACTTAACTTTGGAGTTCTATCCGAATGGGCTCCCGGAAAAGAAGGAATTCCTTATTGGTATGAGTAGTCTATCATCCCTCTTAAGCTAGGCTATCACATACACCCCCACTTAGAGGAACCGACGTCCTCGTCGGGCCACAGGAACATTCCCTCTTGGCACATACGTCTGTGCATCCAGTCCGGCACATGTGCCATGCCGTGTGCCACGACGGGTCACAGACGTCATGCGCAACATGACCGCGCACCTGTGTGCAAACATCCGTGTAACCGCGAGGGTTGGCTCTGATACCAACTTGTAACGCCCCGGACACACCCGCCGGTGGTCGTTACTCCTGGCAGGATCTAGACTCGCCTCACAGATCAATACTAGTCTTTTCTGCGCACTTTGTCCTCACTCATGCGCACCCAGGAGAAACTTCTCGGTCGGTCACCCATCCTGAAACTACTCCAAGCTGAGCACGCTGAACTTTGGAGTTCCATCCGAATGGGCTCCCAGAAAAGAAGGAACTCCTTATTGATATGAGTAGTATATCATCCCTCTTATTCATTTTCTTCTCCGTTCTTTTCTTTCCGTCAATCCAGCTACTTGTAAAGCCCACGATGCGGCTATATCTCCCATGTCGAGGCACGACTTAGAGGCATAACTGCATTGTGGTTTTGTCGCAAGAAGGGTCACCTTCACACAATCCCATGTAATGAACAAGAAAGGGGTAAATAGAGTTGGCTTACAATCGCCACTTCACACAATGATCAATTAATTCATACATTATTAAGAGTACACACATAGGTCTGACTACGGAACCAAAAGAAAAGAAGACAACCCCAAATATTAGATCCCCGATCATCCCAACCGGGCTCCACTACTAATCATGAGGAAAAGACACGTAGTAACAACCAATGTCCTTGTCGAACTCCCACTTGAGTTCGGTAGCATCACCTGCACTGATATCATCGGCACCTGCAACTGTTGTTGTAGTAATCTGTGAGCCACGAGGACTCAGCAATCCCATTACCATGGGTATCAAGACTAGCAAAGCTTAATGGGTAAGGAAGGGGTAAAGTGGTGAGGTTGCAGCAGCGACTAAGCATGAATGGTGGCTAACTTATGAATACAAGAGTAAGATGAGAAACTACACAAACGGTCGCAAACTAGAAATGACCAAGAGTGATCCTGAAACTACTTACATTCAAACATAACCCAACCGTGTTCTCCTCTCGAACTTCCCCGAAAAGAGACAATCACGGTTACGCAACGCGGTTGGTGTATTTTAATTGAGTTTACTTAGGTCCTCTACAATAGGATATTAACAAATTCCCATCTGCCACATAACCGCGGGCACGGCTTTTCAAAGTTTAAACCCTGCAGGGGTGGCCCAACTTAGCCCATGACAAGCTCACGATCCGCGGAGACAATCCTCCATCGCGGGACATCTGATAAGACTCGGGGTCCTGGTGCACAAGACATTTCGACAATGGTAAAACAAAACTAGCAAGACCGCCCGAATGTGCCGACAAATCCCGATAGGAGCTGCACATATCTCGTTCTCAGGGCACACCGGATGAGTCAAGCAACGAGTAAAACCAGCCCTCAGGTTTCCTCGAGGTGGCCCCGTAGGCTACTCGGTTCGGACGAACACTCAGAGGAGCACTGGCCCGGGGGGGCTAAAATAAAGATGACCCTCGGGATGGCGACTCCCAAGGGAAAAGTATAGGTGGTGGTTAGGCAAATGGAAAACCAATGTTGGGCCTTGCTGGAAGAGTTTTATTCAAGGTGAACTGTCAAGAGGGTCCCATACCCCTCATCGTGTTAGGGACGCAAAATCAAGGAACATAACACCGGTATGACGGAAACTAGGGCGGCAAGAGTGGAACAAAACACCAGGCATAAGGCCGAGCCTTCCACCCTTTACCAAGTGTATAGATGCATTAATTAAATAAGAGATATTGTGCTATCCCATGATATCCATGAAAACCATGTCCCAACATGGAACAACCTGCAACTGTACCTGCAACTAGCAAGGCTATAAGAGGGGCTGAGCAAAGTGGTAACGTAGCCAAAGAGGCTATCATGGCAATTTGGGAGGCTTGATAACAAGTGGTAGGTAGCGCGACATAGCGATAGCATCAAGACAAACTAGCATAGCAATGATGGTAGTGAGATCCATGGTGACGGTCATCTTGCCTGAAATCCCGCTAGGAAGAAGAACGAGTCCATGAAGAAGACAAACGGACGTAGTCGAACGAATCCTCACAACTCCGGAACGAAATCGAAGCTAACGAGAGAAGCAAACCGGAAAGAAGCAAACAACATGGTAAACAACCATCACATCAACATGGCATGATGCACAATCAAGTATGATGCATGTCCGGTTTAAATATGCATGGCATGGCAAAGTGCACAAAAAAACTACAAGTTAAGTGGAGCTCAATAGGCAACGAGTTGCATATTGACGAAACACCACATTCAATTATTTAGTTCACTCTTGTTTATGTACCCAACAATATTAAATGTTTTTAAACATGGCAAGAGGTGAAGGATAAGTAAACTAACTATTTAGGCAAGTTTAAATGAGGCCGAAAATAACAAACAACAATTCCGAAAAATCCTCATGTGCATATTTTAGATTTGGTATTGTTCTACCCTAAACCATATTTTAATGTTGTTAAACAGTAAAACAAAGTGCACCAAGTTAATCTATGCATTATTCCACCCCATTTACATATAAAGTTTATTAAATTCGGAGCTACGGTTAATTAGTTATGAAATAAATCATTTTAACATGGCATTTATGCAAATTAATGCAAACAGCAATTTAAGCATTTCAAACATGGATTAAAGTTGCATATTATGAAACTAGATGAAATTCTAAGCACTTCTCATATATAAAGTCTTTACATATGATGCACGGTTTGTGAATTATTACATGCATGAAGTCTAGGGGTTTTTCTGTAAAACTGACGTTCTCTGGAATAATAGGCAAAATCGCAGACAGGGAAAAAAACATGCACTGGGCTGAATCTGGCTTGACTGGGCTGCTCACCATGGGCTGAGGCCCAGGGCGGTGAGGTTGCAGGGAAGGATGGCGCACTGGGCCTTGGCGCGGGATGCGGCCCACGCGGGCGCCTCGCTCGCTCGACCAAGCGAAGCAGGCAACAGCGGGTGAAGCAGGGGCGTGGTCAACGCGCGCAGTCATGCGGTTGTCCTCCTGCTCGAAGCAGAGGTTGTAGGAGGCGACGGCCGTGGTCGGACTTGATGACGGGGACGGCGAGGCGAGGTGGAGCGGATGGGATCAGGAGGAACCAGGAGGAACTCGAGGAAGGGGAGACCAAGTGGAGCTAGTGGTTGGGTGGGTGGAGAAAACGAGGGAGGATTTTGGACCGGGGAAGAACCCGAGGTGGGAGGAGACAAGAGGAGTGGCGGCAGCGGAATGGGAAGGATGGGACAGCGGTCCGAGATTTTAGGGTTGTTCCGGTTATATAGCAACGGGGCTAGGTTTAGGGGTATTTGGTTCATCCGATCGTAATCGGGCGGTCGAGAATAAATAGGCTAGGGAGTCCAAATAAGAAAACGGAGATGTTTTATAGATGTTTGGGAATGATCCGGACCCAACGGTAACGAAAGTCCGGTTCGGGTTTTCGGGGAAGTTACGGACACGGGCGAGGGGTCGATGCACTGTGCAAAAGAGGGGTTAGGCGAATGAGGTCAAGTGTGTGGTTGGACTGAGAATGGTCAAGGAAGACAAACGGTCTGACGACATGCCACGGAGACAAGGAGAAGCGGCAACTACAAATGACTATGAGTTTTATGAAAACATGCGGATGCAATGCGTATGATGTCATGATGAATGCAACAAACAAAAATAAAACGCACGGCGACAACAAAATAACTGGGAGACTTCTGGAGCGTCGGTCTTGGGGCGTCACAATCACCGAGGAGGATTCAGACGACGACGAGTAGTTGAACTATCTTTTTTATCTATCTATGCTATATCTATGCTGAGAACTATCTATGTCTCTACTCTCTAGTATCTACTCTCTATCTCTACTTCTCGATCTCAGCACTCCGAGCCCGCAAAAACTGGCTATTCCGGCGCTGTAAACGCTTTTTTAAAGCACCGCGCGTTGCGCTTTCTGTTGGAGATGCTCTAACATGGCAGACGAGTGCTTAATGTTGCCCACAAGATGCGTGAGTATTACTACTCCCTCCGTCCCATAATATAAAAACGTTTTTGACACTAGTGTAGTGTCAAAAATGTTCTTATATTATGGGACGGAGGGAGTAGTATATTTTTCTTGCCATGTTGAGATTTTAAAACCATGAGTGCGAACATGCAGAGGAGCAATGAAGACCAAACACGGGATATTGGGGACATCTTCAAGGAGCGTGGCAAGTTAAAGAGGAGCTGCACCGAACCTGTAAAACGAGATTTGGTAAGTAACACCCTTTCCATTACTTTCGTTTAGCCTCGTGTTCTTCGATGTGTATATGTTGTAGTTTCTGTTTCTCTTAGCCTCGTGTTCTTCGATGTGTAATAAGAAGAGTCTTAATCGTCCTAATGCTTTCGTTTTTAGCTTGATGTAGGAAGTGGGTGTTCTCACCTTGTAGTCTGTTTTTATATTTTTCCTTTTGAATTCACTTCTCCGAGTCCTGTTTATCTGGCTTCTACTAAAAAAGAAGTAACTTCATGTCAGTATGCAGTTCCTGCGAGGAGGGAAGTATGGTCAACCTCGATATCATGTTTCCAAAATGAGGTTGGACTACACACAAGGTGCCAGTTCCCTAATGATGCTGGATTAGACACAAGGTGCAAATTCCCAGATGATGCTGGATTACACACAAGCCAGGTGGAGTTGTCAACTGTTCGTGTCCTCGTGGCTCTAGTAAAGGCTGAAAGAAAGCGTGCAGCGGCCCTTGAGAATGTAGCTGAGTTCCTGAAGAAGAGAAAAGAGCAATTAGATGCTCTCTTCACCCAAGCCAAAGAAGAGATGGAGGAAGCCAGAAAGAAGCTAGCAGAGGCAGAGCAGGCTAGGCGTCTGCTGCTATCTAAAACTATTGTCAATACAAATTTTCCTTCATAATATCTAGGTTCAAATGTTTATCCAGTCAGCATGCCTATTGTGATGTCCGTGCATCTACTGATCTGGCACAAAATAATTTTTTTGGGTCATGTAATAACAGCAATTACTTTCCAAACAATAACAGACGAAGCATTGGACATGGTATAGTTCATGCGCAAGCCCAACATTCCAAGTTCAACTTCCAGATCAAACTCATGTTCACAGATGTCTGCACATTCATAGATAATGTCCACAACCATGATTCACTTCAAAGCCAAAAAATGTGAGGAGAGTTATAAATAAAGAAAAACCTCTAGTTCCTGCTATCAGTGCGAGCACAACAAGTCAAGACCATGCGTAATTAATTATACTTTGGTCATTTTTTGTGTTCTAAAATGCCGGCCGGCTCGCGAAAGAACGTGATGCCGGCACACACGCGGATTCAATGGAGGCAGGCGGGGCAGTCTGAAGCCGGTTGCATGCGGCGAGGAGGCGTGTTCAGCCGGGCCTGCAGCGAGTGGGGCCCTCTTGGCCGGCACGCCAGTTCAATGCCTGTGCTATGAGAGGCCGCGTCCGTGCCAGAGAAATCACTCCCTCCAGTCGTTTTTTGTTTGGGTATAACAAAATCTCATTTTCCATTCACATTTTACAAGTAAAATTCGTGGACAAACTTTGACCCAAAATACGATGGGACTAGTAAACCAGAACCGAGGTAGTAATTTTTTTTATCAAAGAAGGGTTTCCCCCTTCCGATTTTCATTACTGAAAACCAACATCTAAACCATAGTATTTTCCCTAGAACTACCAGGTTTAACATCTCGCAACATAAACCCATACAACCATACGCCAAGGAGGTAGTAGTTAGGAATTACATTTTCGCTCCATACCAATCGTTCGAAAAACTACTTAGTACTTATAATGCGCCATTGAAAATTGGAACTCTTACCCTGCTAAAAATGATATTTTAAACATGGCTACTCAATCTGTGTCAACTGGCGAGCCACCACCTCCAAGTCGTTCACTTGTGGTCCCGACCATCAACTCCTACGGATCAAATTATCACGCGAGCTGACTGTTCCTACAAAGGTGCACTCAACCACGTACCCGGTACCCGCGCATGCAGCAATTGTACACCTAGGGTTTTAGGGTTTATTTGTTAACGGTGCCTTTACGTAACTCTCATGTGTGCGAGACAGCGAGAGACCGACTGCGTGCGTGTGCCTCTTCTCTTTGTATATGTACTCCACCGTTTGTTTGGTGTCCAAAAAATTATACAGTAGTAATAACTACTAGCAATGTGCCAATGTGTTGCCACACGATAAAAGTAGATTAATACATATTCACCGATTTGATAGAAAAAAGAGTCCAATTTTGAAATACGTATATCACTAAAAATATGTTATGTTTCACTCAAAATATATTCCTTTGGCGGTTTTGATGAGATAACGGAGGAATGTTGTTGGTTTCAACATTCGAGAAGTGGTATATCTCTACTTTCTACTCTTACTAGCAAGATGCCCGTGCGTTGCATGAAACATCAAGATCTTGTGGGATAAAAGGATGAACGAGGGAAGGCCTTATCTGCAAATGTGGAGAGGAGTGCGGGTAAATTACCATAGTTTCCTTCCTATCTGTTAGATTCGGACGGCCTATATTGCAGGATGGCAGACACACCATCATCACCGACTATGCTTTTTATAAGAGTAGAGATAAAAACAGAGTTGGTGATGATGGTGTGCCTGCCATCCTGCAATATAGGCCGTCTGATTTATATCTGACGGATAGGAAGGAAACTATGGCGATTTTGCAAAAATATACCCACACCCCTCTCCACATTTGCAAATAAGGCCTTCCCTCGTTCATCCTTTTCTCCCACAAGATAAACTACTCATACAAATGCATCTTGATGTTCCATGCAACACATGGGCATCTTGCTAGTTGTTGCAAAAAGCCCATGTGTGTGTGTGTGTGTGTTGTGTGTGTGAGAGAGAGGGAGAGAGGAGGAGGACGAAGTGCATGTGTGACAAAGACACAAACAGTGTGTGTGCGAGAGGTATCAGCTTAAAATGAGGCAATAGTGTGTGGTGTGCACGATCGAGAGGGCGTGTCTCAAGAAGGGACGAAAATTCTACATAGATACAAGGAGCTCGAGAGAGACATGTACGCGATAGTGGAAGCACGAGTGTGCGGGTGTATAAACCTATATGGATGCTAGTCGATCAACGTTTGTGAGAGAAATACGAGTCGGGGTGCGAAAGCGAGAGTTTTCTGTGTGTGAGAGAGAGACGGTAGTCGGGAAGGGGAGTGGAAGCAGGACTTGTGTGTGTGTGCGTGTGTGAGAGAGGGGGGAGTTTGTCTGATCAGTAAACAAATGAATAATGTCAGTTTTATAACTGGGATGGAGACGGAAAGGAGACCGCAACAAATGGTGTGTCTGCAGGAGAGAGTTATTTTAGTGGTATGAGTCATATCTAGAGACACATAGGGTGTGTGAGAGAACCCCATAGAGAGAAAGACAAGTGAAAGACTAGTGAGACTGTGTGTGTGGCGGTGAAAAAGAAATCTTAGGTACCTAGTGATACCCGAGAACGGTAGAGACGTGAGAGATAATGAAAACTGTGTAATGTATAATAATAGGGAGAGTGTGACTCAAGGGAGACGTCGAGAGACCATGTTTGCGAAGATAGGAGAAACATGAAGTGAGCGTGCGGGTGAGCTGGAGAAAAGAGAGTGATAGCTACATGAAGGAGCATGAGAGAGAGATGGGCGTGAAAGGAGTCAACATAAAAGGGATTCAAATATTTGAATTCGAGATGATGATACATGTAATTCATACTCGAACCAAAATTTATCTATCAAACATGCATACTCATATGAATTCACACGCATCTATGTTATTTAATATGTAGATATTACTGATCCATACATTTTAGTAGAACATAATTTGGTTTAAATTTTTTGAATTCAAGCTTATGATTTTGAGAACATTGTATTTGCAAATCATATTATACATATAAAGGAGCAGAATTCTTTGTTGTGCTTTTGAAAGTATATATAAAAAATGATGTATATAGAATTTTATTCCAATCGATAATGGATCCTGCCCGAACAAAAATAGAATACAAACTGGATTCGAATTGAGTTGGCACAGTAAACATGTAGTCTTGCTCTGCAAAAATTTGAACGAAGCAGGAAAAGTCGTAGTAATCGCCCGAAACCAAAATCTGCGAGATGGAATTTACTGCCTATCCCTGACACGCAAAGGCTATCAGCTCGATTTCTATAGGTTTCGATAGGGGTAGGTTTGTAATTTTACTCAAACATGACATAACCGCCTCTCACCCGGATTCATACACGGTGGGCGCCAAAACACAGTGTCTCCTCGTCCGAAATCGACTCCCTCCCCGATTCATACAAGGTGGGGGCCAAAAACAAACTCTCGTCGGCTAATATTCGATGTATGCGAGATTACCGTCCTATCCCCAACTGTGATGTAGGAAATTTTAAACGGGGGCTAAGTTTGTAAATTTCCTTGCATTTGAGACAAGCGCGCCCTGAAGACATGGTTCCTGCCTTCCTCTCTCCCTCCATTTCCCCATTCGTACTCCGTGGGCACCAAAACACCCTCTCCACCCCAGCCTCCTCCGTCCGCCACCCCATCCACCGCCGTCCTCCTCCACCATGCCAGAGCTGATACCCCGACGCCGTCATCCATTACAAGAGATCAACCTCTCTCATCGACGGCTTCGGACCGGGATCCTATCATCCCGTCCTCTCACTTCATCCCCGCCGTCGTCCACCTTGCCGGCGCCACTCCTATGTCCGTCTCATCCACCGCGCCCCGCCGCCACCGTCTACCCCCTAGATCTGCTTCCACGCCGCCGACAGCCATCACTACCGCAACACCATCAAATTATCAGCAGATGCATACACGGAGTCGCACCAGAGGCTGTACTCTTTTGTATCTGCTCAACTTATTTATCGCAGCAAGAAAATAGATTGCCACTGCTTTACTCTAATTTCTTGTCCATCACTTACTTATTAGTTGAAAGTAAACATTGGTTGCGAAGTTGCCTTTGTCCGGTTTGCACCTTCAGATCCGCCATGGCACGCTCAACACTATACTCGCAATGCTTATGGTTTTCCCCTTTTATATTCCACACTATTTAAATGACAGTAGACTAAATTTCAAAATTGGGTCAGTCGATTTTTGAGAGCTCGCCGGAGTTCGCCGGTGCAAAGGAAGGGGCTTGGGTGGGGACAGTGATTGTGGGGGGCGGTGGTGGGGCCTCGCCGAACAAATAAAACTCAACGCGGCCGCGTGGGGGCCGGGTTGGGGGTGGGGGTGGCGGAGGAATACAGGCGGTGGGGGCGGTTCAGGGGAGGGCGGGGGGTCGGGGCCGGTGGTTTGGCCGGCGGCCCGTGCGGTGTTCTGTATGGGAAGAATCAGAGACGTGGAAGAAGAAGGATTAGGAGACGTAGGATCTTCATCCAACCGCCTGAAATGGTCGACTGACCCAAATGACAAAAGTCACGCGACTTGCATGCACACATTCCTTTATATTCAGTACCATCATCGTAGCTGCTTAGCACTGCTCCTGAATCCATCAAGCTAAACAAGGTGCCACTCATAATTCCAAACTTGTTGCTCAAATACGAATCTAATATGATGCTGATATTACTAAAATAGATAACATTTAATTGGTCAGCTAATGTTCCTGCTTTACTTTTGAATAGCACGTGCACCACATATAGAGAGACAACAGGGAGTTGCATTCTTAATGCGCTCTGGTTCATCATGTGTGGGGCACTGCGCAACGAACATTTTCTTATCCAAAATCTGCTTGCTCTTCTTTAGCATGTTCCTCTTCCGTTCTTCTTTAATAAGTACTCTCTCCGTTCCTAAATACAAGTCTTTGTATAGATTCCACCATGTACTACATATGGAGCAAAATGAGTGAATCTACACTCTAAAATGTATTTGTATACATCTATATGTGATCCATAGTGGAAA
Organism: Aegilops tauschii subsp. strangulata; assembly: GCF_002575655.3. Taxonomy (NCBI): domain Eukaryota; kingdom Viridiplantae; phylum Streptophyta; class Magnoliopsida; order Poales; family Poaceae; genus Aegilops; species Aegilops tauschii. Next base: position 259,122,650 of record NC_053037.3, read on the forward strand.
TCTCTACAAAGACTTATATTTTGGAATGGAGGGAGTATGATAGTAGTACAGTATGTTCCTTGTAGTGAAGATGAGCAGGGACATTTGCAGTGTAGAGGTCTATACGGTCGTTTGTGATGGACACATTGAGCTCTTCGGGCCTCTTTGATTCGTAGGATTTTGTAAACATAGGAATAGGAATTGTAGTGGCCTTCCCACTTGAATCCTATAAGATTAGCAAGGAAATGTGGGGAGCTGTGTCGCCTTTGAGAGTTACACTGATATTAACAGTACCGCACCTTCAGTGGAAGAGAGCTGGTATCCGAAGCCTTTCTAGCCGTACCGGTAATAGTAGCCCATATATTCCAGCAAGTTCCACTTTGCTGATTTTACTCCTGATGCTTATGGTTTTCCCGTTATATCTACACTATGATCTGTGTAGCTCCTTTGTGTCGCACTAGCAGCAGTCCACTCTTGAAGCTAAACAACACACCAATCATAAGTCCAAAGCTTAACAGACACACATTTAATTGGTCAGGTAATGCTCCCACTTGATTTTCCAAATGCATGTGGCCACATATAGAGAGACAGCATGGAATTGCATTTCTTTGGGCGCAGTGATTCATCATGTGTGGGCAACCAACATTGTATGCAATGAAGCAGAACCTCAAGAATATGCTTCCTCTTCTGTTCTTTAACATGTTCCTCTTTTGTTATTCTGTATTTAGTACGTACAGTATGTTCCTTGTCAGGAAGGGGAGCAGGGACATCTACAGTCAACAGCTGATAGAGCTGGCATGTACGTGATCGATAGGCTTTCAATTAGTAGCGGCAATACAACACTGTATTTTCTAGCCAGTTCCACTTTCCCGATTTATATATCATGGTTATGGTGTACCACTTTTATCTATACTACGATCTGCCTAGTTGCTGCGTGCTCTTGTTATCATGGTTTGGCAATAAACTCTCTATACAGTATATTATGAACCTATCATCTGCCAACTATCCTTACTTCTGGAGCCTATTTTTTGTGTACTTGTGCCAGATTATATTAATGCACGCACCATATTACAGCACACATGAGCTCTCTCATCAGAATCCAGTGATAGCACACAAGGGTTTATAGGGGCGCCCCTATATTAGAATATCCTGTGCATTACAAAGATAATCTCACTACTATCTATGTTTTCATGGTTCTCAGATATTATAAGTAATTACAGTGAATATCAGAATCCGCACATCAGAAGAATATTGTGGAACACTGCAACGACTTACAAAATTGGCACCAAGGCATTGAGTGCCATTCTTGATGCAATGAAACTCATACGCTCCCCACCTATAGATTCTTGTTCAGAATATGATCCTAATGACTATTCTAACCTCGAGGAGTCAAAGGCAGATGGCCTGTCCTGTTCACCCATCAAGGTGCATCTTCTAATTTGGCAAGGTTTTATTGATTGCGCGTATCTTGCATATGTTGTCTTGCATTTCTTCTACTTTGTTGCACCGCCATTTGCTTAGTTTACTCATCATATATGTCAAGATGCCATGCCCATCCATTATCAATACATATTCCATCTGTCGTCATACCATGTTTTTTCACTCAAATGTTGTTCGTGTGCATCAGACATCAAAAAGGAAGAGGGTGATTGCCGAACCTGAAGGAGCACCAGCAAAGTCCTTGAAAAACGTGGTGGTGCCGGAGAAATCAGACATCACCCCACTTATATTGGCTATACAACCAGTGACACAAAATGTAGGACCGACTCCAGCAGACTATACCCATACTTCACTGGCCACACCACTAGCCCCACCACACAGGACCTGCACTCCAACAAAAGGTATGCCGATTTCAGTTTCCATAGCACCAGCCGTACCACAGAAGAATCCCACTCCAGCAAAAGGTACAGCATGTGCACCGGCCGGAGGCCTATCCCAACTGCAGAGACGGCCAATTCCTGCAGATTGGAACCCCATTCTAGTTATTTCCAGTTTAAAAGACAATGCTTTCAATGTTGTTAGGGACTACGTGCATATATTCCCATCATGGGAAGATTATAGTGAAGACAAACACCAATTTCACATCTTCCTGTCCCACTTACGTGTAAGTGCTATTATTCATGGTGATTATTTTCTTGTTTTCTGCTGATTGAACACATCAATGATTTACATTACATTGTTTAAGTAGACACACATTTAATCTGGATAGTCATGACGAGCAAAGCTTGCTTGCGCTTTTCAAGGAAGCATTGCAGCAGTATCGGTGTTACCTAAGGAAATCACACTTTGATGGCAAGTCTATAAACGAATTTCTGGTGAAGTCTCCTGTGCTAAATTTAGAATACATTGAATGGAAAAACCTTGTTATGCACTGGTCTCATTCCCAGGATGAGGTACTGTCTATGATATCACATGGCAATTTGAACTTCTACTTTTCCGCATGTGCCTTATGGATCTTTTTTGCAGGAAATCTGCTCGAAGAAGAATTCCGATTTGAAAAGAATGACAGGATATCGCAAATATGTTGTCCGCTGCTTTTCTCTTGTTAGTACGTGTTCTCATGTATCACTGTACTTGCATTCATATCTGGTTCATTATGTGACAGCAGTATGCATGATAGCTTGCTTATCAATTGTTCGCTCCAAATTATCTGGTATGTATGAATGGTTACATTAGTGTAGAATATATCCAATGCCAATGAAATTTTTTAGCTCTGCATAGTTCTTGTAAGTACCTGTTGTCCTTAATCAGTGTACTTATATTGACAGGTAGTTGTTCATGTACCATCACTCTGCAGCTTATTTTCCTTTGCCCTCCATTTTCTACACATCAGATCTATATTTACTCTTACCATAAGGTTGGATAACACCGTTGGTACTGAAGAAGTTTAGCTCTGCATTGCTCTTGGCTGTACCTTTTGCCTGTATCGTTGTACTTACATTTATAGCTATTTGGTTATGTAGCATCACTCTTCATCTTATCTTAAATATTCTCCATTTTTTCTTATATTATCACATCTATATTTACTCTTAACAAAATGTAGAATAAAGGCAATGCTTATGAAGAAGATTCCGTGGTAAACTTCTTGAATCCCCCCATCACCATGGACAAGGGCTTTATAGAGCCTGTCTTCACCAATAATGTAAGTTTGTCCTTCTCAACCCTTCAAACTTTGTTGTGTATATTTGGTTAGGCATGACTGCAACAGCTGTTTATTTTTGTGTTTGCATCAAATTGCATGTTTAAAGTTTATTATGTAGTTCATAAATAAAAGTTTGTCCTTCTCAATTTAAGTTTTCAGTTGTACAACCAAGTTCCTTCTTCATACCATGTAAATTAAACTATACATAGCAAGTGATCTTCTTTTGCACTGCATGTATGCTTTTGTTCTTGATCCGTAATCCAGTGGTGTGGTGAACCTACCCACTACAGCACAATGTCATATTCTGCAATGTCTTAACTATGAACAATGTCATATCATTCTACTATTATTTAAACTGTCTCTTTATTTACCAATCTGAAATGGGATAAATTGACAGCACACTAACCATTGATACTTATGAGTTCTTGATCTGTAATCCAGTGGTGTCGTGAAGCTGCCAACTCCTTCACAATGTCATTTCCTGCCATGTCTTAACCTGAACAATACCATATTGTGTTAACGCTATTTTAAACTTTGTCACTTTATTCGTCAGTAAAAAATGTGATGAATTGTCAGCACTGATACTTATATGTGCAAAACATGTCATCTATCTGCTTGTTTATCTTTTAGAGTGAGGAGGATATAAGTGTCAAACAAGCGCAGTCTCATCAGCTTGCTCAGCTGCTTGCGCTGCAGTTCCCGAGCAGGGCTAACCTTTCTTGAACTCTATTGAAGTGCTGTCAGTTTTGTATATTATTTTGTCAGCATGTTTATTTGCACTGGTGGCGAACTTTGATGCCCAGTGTATGTAATCTGCTGTCTGCTTGTGCTTTATTATCATAGTGGCGAACTTTGATGCCCAGTGGACGTAATATGCTGTAATTTCTTTATTGTATAGTCTAGGTTTTTTCTTATTCACGATGTTGCAGTTATTTTACTGTGTATATATATATCCTGTCTTCGCAATAAACCGGCCAAACCGTAAAATTATGGTACATAATCAGGTCGTCATGCAAATCACTATGTATGATCCGCATCATGGGCTCAGTCATCTTGGTCCGTTAACAGGCCTAAATATAAACTGGCCCACTAGTAGATTCAGGCCTTTAATAGGGCAAGTGAACCGCCGACCCTATTTTCGCAAGAAAACTCAATGGGCTTTTAGGAGGCTGAAAAGTAGGTTGGGCCTGAAACGTGCCGAACAGCTCACGGGCCGGCAGCAGGCCGAAATAGACCCCGGCCCATGATTATGCCAATCAAATCATGGGCCGTTAACAGGCCAAAATTATCCCGGTCCTTGTTTGGCCCTATTAGATTATCGGCTGTAAGCAGGCCAGATGCAAACCGGGCCGTAGTTAGGCCCAACTTTATGACGGGCTTTTAACAGGCTGAAATAAATATAGGGCCAAAATGTTAAACGGTCCTTTAACAGGCCGAAACTAATATCAGGCCAAATTACTAAATGAGCCTTTAGCAAGTGGGCCCAAAGCATAGCGTCTAGTTGACAGACCGAATCTGATATGGGCCATAATTTAGCCCAAAGCCTCTTAAAGGGCCGGATCTGATCTGGTCGTAATTTGGCCCAGAAAGTGGTAGGCTTTTAATGGGCCGGATCTCATATGGGCCGTTATTAGGCCCAGAACATGGTAGGCTGTTAATGGACCGGATCAAATATGGGCCGACATTTGGCCCAAAACATGGCAGCCTGTTAATAGGCCAACCCACTAGTGTCCTCAAAATCTTGTGGGCCTTTAGCTAGGCCGACCCATTATGGTTGGTGAAATCTCATGGGCCTTTAGCTGGCCGGCCCATTATGGTCCGCAAAATCTTGTGGGCCTTTAGTTGGGTCGGCCCATTTAATCTCTATGGGCCACTTTTGGGCAGGTCCACGTGTCAACATATCATAGGTGCATCTCGCCCATTGGATGACTGACACCTGTGCCAACGCGGAGCTGACACGTGGTTTCGTCAGCCAATGAGAATTTTACACATGGAAAATCGGCATTGGTCGTGGCGGTTAGCGGATTATCAGGTCCAAAACCAGACCCGATAGCTTAACGGCGACCCGTTACGGTGGATGCCACGTGTCGGTCACCCTTCATGAAAGCACTTCCATGACGCAGAATTTATCGTCATGGAAGTGAACACTTCTGTGATGATAATTTTGGTAATGTCATGGAACACTTCTATGAAAGCACATGTATGACTATCTTGATTCTGTCATAAAATCGTCATGGATGTACATGCATTACAGAAAACGTGACCTACTGTGACAAACACGTATCATCACGGAAGTGTATTCTTTTGTAGTGCAAGATCTCGTCAGCTGGTAGCTCTCCGCTCACCAGAAAGTTGAGGATGGGCTGCGCCCATGATGGTGCTTCAACCACTGTCATCACGGCCACTGGTACCAGAGCGTTTGGGTTGGGAGGCGGCGGGTTGGAGTCGGCCGCCGCTTGTTGCGTCGTTGAAGTCCCCGGGCCGGCTGTTGCAGCCCCCAGGCCGGTTTCTGAAGTCCCCGGGCCGGGTGCGACTGCTGCAGTCCCCGAGCTACCTACCGAAGTCCCCGGGCCGACTGCTGCAGCTCCCGGGCTGGGTGCGACTACTGCAGTCCCCAAGCCGCCTGCCGAAGTCCCCGGGCCGACTGTTGCGGTCCCCAAGCCGGATCCGATTGTTCCGGGGATAGTTGGCACGAAGATGACCTCTGATTCCGGCAAAGGCTTGATTGACGGCTTGCGGAGGCACTGGAGGGAGACGCTGGCTGGTATCGCTTGTCGGGTGGAGCCAATCCGAGCCAAGGCATCAGCTTGCTCGTTGTCGGCCCGTGGCACATGAAGGAACTCGCACCCGTCAAAGTATCCGCTGGTATGCTGGATGAGGAAGTGGTAGCTCGCCATGTTTGCATCCTTGGCATCACAGTCACCGGACGACTGCTGGCCCACCAAGTCTGAGTCGCTGTAGCACAACACTCGGCGGATGCCAATCTCTTTGGCCAGTCGAAGCCCGTGGACGAGTGCCTCGTAGTCGGCCACGTTGTTGGAGGCGGCAAAGTGAATTTGCAGCGTGTATCTGAGCTTGTCGCCTTTGGGAGAGGTGAGGACGATGCCGGCTCCCAGACCGGTGCGCATCTTCGAGCCATCAAAGTGCATCCGCCAATGGGTGGAATCCCACGCTGGCGGCAGGTACTGGGTCTCGGCCCAGTCAACGAGGAAGTCGGCCAGCGCTTGGGACTTGATGGCGGTGCGTGGCTGGTAGAGGATGGTGTGGGGAGCTAGCTCGATGGCCCACTTCGCCACTCGGCCTGATGCATCTTTGTTGCCTATGATCTCGGCAAGTGGGGTGGTGTAGGCGACCGTGATGGAGTGCTCTTGAAAATACTGCTTGAGCTTCTTGGCGGCAAAGTACACGCCATAACACATCTTCTAGTAGTGGGGGTAATTCTGCTTGGAGGCTGACAGCACCTCACTCAAGTAGTAGACGGGCCTCTGGACCGGCTGTGCCCTGCCATCTTCTGGGTGCTCGACCACGATGGCGATGCTGACCACCCGGCTGGTGGTGGCGATGTAGAGGAGCATGGGCTCCTTAGCAGCCGGAGCCGCCAGGACAGGCGGCGTGGTCAGCATCTTCTTGAGCTGGAGGAAGGCCTCGTCCGCCTTGTCATTCCACTTGAAGTGAGTGGTTTTCTTCATTAGCTGGTATAGGGGAAGAGCCTTCTCACCCAGCCTACTGATGAAACGACTGAGGGATGCCAAGCACCCGGTGAACTTCTGGACGTCTCACAGCCGGGTGGGTCTCTCCATCCGCTCAATAGCCTTGATCTTCACAGGGTTGCACTCGATGCCGCGTTCAGAGACAAGGAATCCAAGGAGCTGGCCGGCTGGGACTCCGACGACACACTTCTCCGGGTTGAGCTTGATTTGAAAACAGCGCAAATTATCAAAGGTCTCCTTGAGATCCTCCAAGAGGGTGCCTCGCTTCTCCGTCTTCACCACAATATCGTCTACATAGACATGGGAATTTCTGCTGAGTTGCTTGCGGAGGCACTTCTGCATGCAACGCTGAAATGTGGCAATGACATTTCTCAAGCCGAATGTCATGGTCAGGTAGCAGAAGGCTCCGAATGGTGTGATGAAGGAGATCTTCAGCCGATCGGCCGGGTTCAGCTTGATCTGGTGGTAGCCGGAGCAGGCATCAAGGAAAGACAGCAGCTCGCATCCGGCTGTGGACTCAATCACTTGATCTATCCGAGGCAGAGCAAACGGATCTTTGGGGCAGGCTTTGTTGAGGCTGGTGTAGTCCATACACATGCGCCACTTGTTGTTCTTCTTCAATACAGGGACTGGGTTGGCAAGCCACTCTGGGTAAAACACTTCCATGATGAAGCCGGCTACCAGAAGCCGGGCTATCTCTTCACCAACAATTCTTCTCTTCTCTTCTGACAGGCGGCGGAGGGGTTGCTTGACTGGTTTTGCATCTGACCTGGCATGTAGCTTGTGCTCGGCGAAATCCATCGGAACACCCGGCATGTCTTTGGGAGACCATGCAAAGATGTCCCGATTCTCATGGAGGAAATCGACGAGCTCGTTTTCCTATTTGCTATCGAGGTTGGTCCCTGCGATAGCGTGCCTCTCCGGGTGCTGCGGGTCCAAGGGTATCTTCTTGGTCTCTTTGGCCGAATGGAAGGAGCCCTGGGTCTCCGACTCCTTGGGGTCTGGTGACAGGTCCGGCTGCTTGCTGGCCATGGCCACAACCCGGTCAAGACATGCGGCCGACTTCTTGTAGTCGCCGGCTATGGTGATGATGCCCTTGGTACCCAGCATCTTCATCTTGAGGTAGGCGTAGTGCGGCACTGCCATGAACTTGGCCAGAGCAGGCCGGCCCAGGAGCACATGGTAGGGGTTCTCCAGGTCGACCACCTCGAACCAGGTGGCTCGCGGCGGAAGTGATCTTTGTCTCTGAAGAGGACGTCTATCTTGATCTTTCCGAGTGGGGAGCAGGAAAGGCCAAGTACAATGCCGTGGAAGACAGTCCGACTAGGCTGGAGCTGCTTCTCCTTGATGCACAGCTTCTCTAGGGTGTCACATTAGAGGATGTTAATACTGCTACCGCTGTCTATCAGGACTCGAGAGAAGTGACATGCTCGCCTCTGTGTTGAAAAGGTGGCATCCAGCACCATGGCATAGGAACCCGGAGAAGGCATCACTTCCGGGTGGTCGGCGCGGCTCCAACTGATGGGCCTCCCAGACCAGTGCATGAACTCTGAGACCTCAGAGGCGACAGCATTCACCTCACGGTGCTGCTGACACCGGCTGTGCCTGTCGTCGGCCACACTGGTGAAGAAGACGTAGGCTCCATGCTTTTCGGGGAATTCTTCTTGGATGGCGGCGACTGGACGGGCCGCCGGCTGCTAAGGAGGCGGAGCCGGCGGGCCGGCAGGTGGAGGCGGCAGTCCTTCGCCCTTGGCAATTCGGGTGAGCTAGTGGCACTTCCTAGTGGTGTGGTTGGACGGCTTTGCGCCGCTGTGAAACTTGCAGGGAGCATCAAGGGTTTGCTCGAAGGAGAAGGCGGGCAACCAAGCAGGCTCGCCGCCCTTCTGACGCTTGGAGCCGGGCTGCCCCTCCGACTGCTGGTCTTCAACTGTTGCCACCTGCCGGCTGGTGGAAGCCAGCTACGGGGCCTCGCGCTTATTGTCGTTCGGCTGCTGGTGCCGGCGTCTCCAGTAGGCGTCTAAGGAGCTGGATGGAGCACCTTCCCGGACGCGTCCACCCGAAGCACTGACTTCATGGAGGAGTCGGCAATGGCGTACTTGTCTGCTATGATCGGCAGCTCGTCGAGCGTGGCCGGCTCGTCGCAGAGGAGTCTGTGCTTGAGCAGGGTGCCTTCTCTGCACTCGGCAGTGAAGTACTCAATGGCTTGCACCTCGTGCACCACTTCGCAGGAGTTGTGCAGCTCTGCCCACCATGTCAAGTAGTCGCGGGTGGACTCGGCTGGGCCTTGGACGCACAGAGAGAGCTGGCGGGGCCTGGGCGGCCGCTTGTAGGTGCTAGTGAAGTTGCGGATGAAGACATCGGCGAAGTCCAGCCAGCTGTTGACGCTGTAGGGCTTGAGGTTGTTCAGCCATGTCCGGGTCATGCCCTGGAGCATGAGCGGAACGTATTTCACGGCAACGCGCTTGTTGCCGTTTGCTATGCTGACGGCGGTGGAGTAGTCAACCAGCCAATCCTCCAGCTTCACAGAGCCGTTGTACTTGGGAGTATCTCGAGAGAGCGAGAACCCTTTGGGGAAGGGCTCGTCGCGAATGCGGGGGCCAAAGCAGGCCTGGTCGATTGCATCTTCTTCTTCTACCGCCAGGGACCGGGCAAGCCGCTTGATCCGGTGGTGGGCGTCGTTCTCTCCGACTCCTTCACGGGGGCCTAGCCGGCCTCCGAGAGTCGGATGCTCGACAGGCGGTGGGGAGGCGCGCCTGTCCCTGCGCGGGGAGGCGGACGATCGCCTCGCTGTTCGACTGCTCGAGGGCGGCCGTCTTGGTCGCGCTCGATGGTGATGTGGGTGCGCCGCGTCCGACTGTGGCTAGCAGCCGGCTCTTGATCTGACCGATCGCGGGGACCGCCAGTCAGGGACCGGGAGGTCGCCCCGTGCTCACGGCAGCGGGGGGAGGTTCTCCGCCTGCAGGCCGGGTTCCACGACGCGGCGGGCAGCTTCTTACTACGCGGCGGCCGTGTCGAAGAGCTGCTGGACGCGCTCCTTCATGCAATGACGCTCGTCGCCCTCCAGGTGATCTAGCTCGTCTTCCGCCGCCTGGACGACGCGCAAGTTTTCCATGGGCGTGGCATAGACCGGGCGGTCGGACCCCAGCATACTGGCGATGGCCGCACCACGCTGCCGAACCGTGCCCACGCGGCTGGGTTCGCCAGCAGCCGGCGTGCCGCAGATGGCGCGGTCAATCTCGCACTGGTAGGCTTCGGTGAGGCGTCTCATGGCCGCCAGCTTGTTGGTGCTGTCGAGGAGCGTGACGCGACACGTTGCCAGCGTCGCACCATCGGCGCCAGGCGCTATGGGCGCGGACAGGCCCGCATTGCCACCTGCAGCGGGCCCTGGCCGGCCCCGTCAGAGGCTCCGTCGTGGCTAATCACCAGCACCTCTGTGACGGTGCTGGCGCTGGCTCTGTTGTCCGTAGAGGGGAGCGGGTCGTCGATGATCACCATGTTGCCAGGGAAGGCATCAGCGGGCGCGGCGTCGGCGTCGATGATCATGTCGACAGGCGGGTCGGTGGAGCCGACGGACTCCAGGTCAGAGGTAGGCTCATTGGCGATGTTGAGCTTGCCAAGGAGGTCGACGAGGCACCTCTCGGAGCTGGCTGCACCCGCGTCGGGTGCAGGCTCGTCGGAGAGGCGGATCCCGCAGATGAGATCGGCGAGGCTGCTCGCGGCGCAAACGGCTTCCGCACTGCGCAGCGCGTCGACGCAGATGCCATCGGGCGTGCCGGGCTGGCTGCGCTGGCAAGGAAGGAAAAGGTTTCCCGTCCAGAACGTGTTTCCGGACGACGGTGCACCTTGCCCCATGGTGGGCGCCAAATGTCGGGGATATTTAGCGACATATGCTAGGGGTGGCTTATCATGGATGGGGACAAGAGTACGTTGTCAGGCTCTAGAAGCGGGAGTAAGCGAGACCGCATACGCCTGCGAATCTTACCCAGGTTCGGGGCTCTCCGTGGAGATAACACCCCTAGTACTTCTCTGGAGGGTCTCTGCATGATGACTATAGTCGATAGAGTAGCTACAAGATTGCCCCTTGAGCTGTTTGGCTAGAGCAGGAAGAAGGGCAAGGCTAGCTCTACTCCTCTCTCTATGTGTGAGCGTATGATGTCTAGGGTTCTGAACCCCTTGCATGGGGAAGCCTGGGGGTTTATATAGGCCTACCCCCAGGGGTACAATGGTAATCCGACCTGGTGTAGGACCCAGCCGTTAGTGTCTCTGGGCGCCGGCTTCTCCGCCGGCTGCCGTGATCTCGACCGACAGGTAGGGCCCACCGCCTGCGGGCCACATTGACTGCTTTATACTATAGCCTCGCCTCTGATGACAGAGGCTTTGTTGGGGGAGCGTGGCTACAGTCCCGCCGCCTGGCGGGCGCTCACTGTAGCCACACCCTGTCTCATCTGGTTAATGGCGCGCAGACTCCGAGGGGGTGATGGGCCGCCTCCTAAGAGTCGGCCCGCCCTTGTTGCCCTCTGCTTGGGGTTCGCCGCCTTCTGGTGGCTCGCGGATAGGTAGGTCCTGCCGCCTGCGGGCCGTACCGACCGACCATTGTGGGAGCGTGGCTCCCTCTGACGTAAGTGATGTCACGGGCTGTGTCGCAATAGTGCCGCGTCGGGCGAGGGGTGTCCGCTTGGTACACCAGCACTGCGTCCACGCTCTGCCCTGGATTCGGGGGTGCAGGTCGCGCTGTAGCCATGCCCCATCCCATCATGGTAATAGGGTGCAAACTTTGAGGGGACGAGGAGCCGCCTGCTGGGAGTCGGCTCCCTCGTGGCTGTCTTCTGGCGTCTCGCCGTCTTCCAGCAGCCGGCCCACCTGACCAGGCGGCCTAAAGGGTTGGCCTTTCGTCCGGGAGGCATGAGGGGCGTAGCTAGCCCCGGTGTCTTGAAATACCATGGGGGGTTAGTGAGGCTACCCGTGGTCATTTACTCCGACACCATGGCTCGCGCTCATGTATTGCGTGAGGGTTGAAAAAGTTGAAGCGCGTTAAAAAGTATGAACCAATTTCTCGGCTTGTCATCAGGGTTGTGCATGATAAATACTTTGTGTTAAGAAGACAGAGCATGACAAGACTATATGATTTTGTAGGAATAGCTTTCTTTAGCGTTGATATTTTGAAAGACATGATTATTTTTTGGGATGCCTAAGTATTGATGTCTTTATGTCAAATTTTTAACTATTACTTTGAATCACTTATGTCTTAATATTCATGCCATGATTAGATATGTGATCAAGTTTATGCTAGGTAGCATTCCACATCAAAAATTATGTTTCTTATCATCCACCTGCTCGAGGACGAGCAGGAATTAAGCTTGGGGATGCTGATACGTCTCCGTAACATCTATAATTTTTTATTATTTCATGCCAATATTATACAACTTTCACATATTTTTGGCAACTTTTTATATGATTTATTGGACTAACCTATTGATCCAGTGCCTAGTGCCAGTTCCTGTTTGTTGCATGTTTTTTGTTTCACAGAAAATCCATATCGAACGAAGTCCAAACGCGATAAAAATTTACGAAGAATTATTTTGGAATATATGTGATTTTTGGGACTTGGAATCAATGCTAACAGAGGCCCACGGCCTCCACAACCCACCAGGGCGCGCCAGGCACCCCTAGCGCGCCCAGGTGTCTTGTGCCCACCCCGTAAGGCAGTTGGGGCCCCTCTTCTGGTGCAAGAAAGATAATTTATGGGAAACAATCGTGTAAAATTTTTAGCGCAACCGGAGTTACGGATCTCCGGGAATTTAGGAAATGGTGAAGGGCCAGATCTGGGGAACGCGAAACAGAAGAGAACAGAGAGGGAGATCCAATCTCGTAGGGGCTCCCGCCCCTCCGCCGCCATGGAGGCGATGGACCAGAGGGGGAACTCTCCTCCCATCTAGGGGGAGGCCAAGGAAGAAGAAGAAGGAGGAGGAGGAGGAGGAGGAGGGGAGCTCTCTGCCCCTCTCTCCCGGTGGAGCCAGAGTGCCGCCTGGGCAAGGATCAGGACGGTGATCTACATCAACAATCTTGCTACCGTCAACATCAACTTTCTCCCCATCTACGCAGTGGTGTAACACCCCTTCTCCCCGCTGTAATCTCTACTTAAACATGGTACTCAACTCCATATATTATTTCCCAATGATCTATGGTTACCCTATGATGTTTGAGTAGATCTGTTTTATCCTGTGGGTTACTCGTGATCTTGGTTGGTACGATTGTATATTTTATTTATGGTGCTGTCCTACGGTGCCCTCCATCCCGCGCAAACGTGAGGGGCCCCCGCTGTAGGGCGTTGCAATATGTCCATGGTTCGCTTATGTTGGGTTGCGAGAGTGACAGAAGCTTAAACCCGAGTAAGTGGGTTATGGCGTATGGGAGTAAAGAGGACTTGATACTTAACGCTATGGTTGGGTTTCACGACCTTAATGATATTTAGTAGTTGCGGATTCTTGCTAGGGGTCCAATCATAAGTGCATATGTTCCAAGTAGAAAAAGTATGTTAGCTCATGCCTCTCCCTCATGTAAAATTACAAAAATGATTACCTGTACTTGTTATCGATTGCCTAGGGACAAATGACTTTCTTGTTGACAAAAGCTATCCACTTTTATTACCTTGCAATTTATTCGTAGTTTTATTCTCGCAAAGTACTCGTAGTTTTATTCTTGCAAAATAGTTTCATACTTGTTCTAGGTAAAGCAAGCGTCAATCGTGCGTAGAGTTGTATCAGTGGTCGATAGAACTTGAGGGAATATTTGTTCTGCCCTTAGCTCCTCGTTGGGTTTGACACTCTTATTTACCGAAGAAGGCTACAAACGATCCCCTACACTTGTGGGTTATCAGTGTAAACTGTGGGGGGGTGCCGCATACGGCTAACAATTGATGTTGTGTGTTCTAGGCGCCCCCTCCCCACATATATATAGGTGGGAGGGGAGGGGAGGCAGGCAGGGGGCGCCCCAAGTAGGATCCGAATCCTACTTGGGGTTTCCCCAAGTAGCGCCCCCCTTTCCGTTTCCCACTGGAGAAGAAAGGAAGGGGGAAGAAGAGAAGGAGGGGGGCCGAACCCCCTCTTCTCCTTCTGCTACTAAGCCACCTACCATAGAGGGGCGCACCACCCCTTGTGGGATGGTGTGTTCCCCTCTCATGGCCCATATGGCCCATATATTCCCCCCGGGGGTTCCGATAACCCCCCGGTACCCCGATAAATACCCCATACATTCCGGAACACTTCCGGTGTCTGAATACTATCATCCTATATATCAATCTTTACTTCTTGACCATTTGATAGCACACAAGGTATTCCTCTGGTATCCGGGAGTTTCATAATCTCATAGTCAAAGGAATAAGTATTTGACATGAAGAAAGCAATAGCAATAAACTGAACGATCATTACGCTAAGCTAACAGGTGGGTCTTGTCCATCACATCATTCTCCTAATGATGTGATCCCGTTATCAAATGACAACACATGTCCATGGTTAGGAAACCTTATCCATCTTTGATTAACGAGCTAGTCTAGTAGAGGCTTACTAGGGACATGATATTTGTTTATGTATTTACACATGTATTTAAGTTTCGGATCAAACAATTCTAACATGAATAATAAACCTTTATCATGAATAAGGAAATATAAAATAATAACTATATTATTGCCTCTAGGGCATATTTCCTTCAGTCTCCCACTTGCACTAGAGTCAATAATCTAGTTCACACCGCCATGTGATTTAACACCAATAGTTCACATCGTCATGTGATTAACACCCATAGTTCACATCGCCATGTGACCAACACCCAAAGGGTTTACTAGAGTCAATATTCTAGTTCACATCACCATGTGATTAACACCCAAAGAGTACTAATGTGTGATCACGTTTTGCTTGTGAGAGAAGTTTAGTCAATGGGTCTGTCACATTCAGATCCGTATGTATTTTGTAAATTTCTATGTCTACAATGCTCGGCATGGAGCTACTCTAGCTAATTGCTCCCACTTTCAATATGTATCCAGATCAATACTCAGAGTCATCCAGATCGGTGTCAAATCTTGCACCGACGTAACTCTTTACGACGAACTCTTTATCACCTCCATAACCGAGAAATATTTCCTTAGTCCTCTAAGGATAATTTTGACCACTGTCTAGTGATCTACTTCTTGGATCACTATTGTACCCCCTTGCCAAACTCATGACAAGGTACACAATAGGTCTGGTACACAACATGGCATACTTTATAGAACCTATGGCTGAGGCATAGGGAATGACTTTCATTCTCTCTCTATCTTATGCCGTGGTTGGGCTTTGAGTCTTACTCAACTTCACACCTTACAATACAGGCAAGAACTGCTTCTTTGACTGATCCATTTTGAACTCCTTCAAAATCTTTTCAAGGTATGTACTCTTTGAAAAATCTTATCAAGCGTCTTGATCTATCTTTATAGATCTTCATGCCTAATATATAAGCAGCTTCACCGAGGTCTTTCATTGAAAAATTCTTATTCAAGTATCCTTTTATGCTATCCAGAAATTCTATATCATTTCCAATCAACAATATGTCATCCACATATAATATCAGAAATGCTACAGAGCCCCCACACACTTTCTTGTAAATACAGGCTTCACCGAAAGTCTGTATAAAACCATATGCTTTGATCACCTCATCAAAGCGTATATTCCAACTCCGAGATGCTTGCACCAGTCAATAGATGGATCGCTGGAGTTTGCACACTTTGTTAGCACCTTTAGGATCGACAAAACCTTCTGGTTGCATCATATACAACTCTTCTTTAAGAAATTCATTAAGGAATGCGGTTTTGATGTCCATTTGCCAGATTTCATAATCATAAAATGTGGCAATTGCTAACATGATTTGGACGGACTTAAGCATCGCTACGGGTGAGAAAGTCTCATCGTAGTCAACCCTTTGAACTTGTCGAAAACCTTTCGCGACAAGTCGAGCTCTGTAGACAGTAACATTACCATCAGCGTCAGTCTTCTTCTTGAAGATCCATTTATTCTCTATGGCTTGCCGATCATCAGGAAAGTCCACCAAAGTCCACACTTTGTTCTCATACATGGATCCTATCTCAGATTTCATGGCCTCAAGCCATCTGTCGGAATCTGGGCTCATCATAGCTTCTTCATAGTTCGTAGGTTCGCCATGGTCTAGTAACATGACTTCCAGGACAAGATTACTGTACCACTCTGGTGCGGATCGAGCTCTGTTCGACCTATGAGGTCCTGTAGTAACTTGATCTGAAGTTTCATGATCATCATCATTAGCTTCTTCTCTAGTTGGTGAAGGCATCACGGTAACGGATTTCTCTGATGTGCTACTTTCCAATTCAAGAGAAGGTACAATTACCTCATCAAGTTCTACTTTCCTCCCACTCACTTCTTTCGAGAAAAAACTCCTTCTCTAGAAAGGTTCCATTCTTGGCAGCAAAAATCTTGCCTTTGGATCTGTGGTAGAAGGTGTACCCAATTGTTTCCTTAGGGTATCATATGAAGATATACTTCTCGAATTTGGGTTCGAGCTTATCAGGGTGAAGCCTTTTAACATAAGTGTCGCAACCCCAAACATTAAGAAACGACAGCTTGGGTTTCTTGCCAAACCACAGTTCATACGGTGTCATCTCAACGGATTTAGACGGTGCCCTATCTAACGTGAATGCGGCTGTCTCTAATCCATAACCTAAAAATGATAGTGGTAAATCGGTAAGAGATATCATATATCGCACTATATCTAATAAAGTACGGTTACGACGTTCGGACACACCATTACGCTGTGGTGTTCCAGGTGGTGTGAGTTGTGAAACAAGTCCACATTGTTTTAAATGAAGGCCAAACTCGTAACTCTAATATTCGCCTCCACGATCAGATCGTAGAAAATTTATTTTCTTGTTACAATGATTCTCCACTTCACTCTGAAATTCTTTGAACTTTTCAAATGTTTTAGACTTATGTTTTATCAAGTAGATATACCCATACCTACTCAAATCATCTGTGAAGGTAATAAAATAACGATACCCGCCGCGTGCTTCAACACTCATCGGACCGCATACATTGGTATGTATTATTCCCAATAAGTCATTAGCTCGCTCCATTATTCCGGTGAACAGAGTTCTAGTCATCTTGCCCATGAGGCATGGTTCACAAGTATCAAATGATTCATAATCAAGTGATTCCAAAAGTCCATCCGCATGGAGTTTCTTCATGCGCTCTACACCAATATGACCTAAACGGCAGTGCCACAACTATGTTGCACTATCATTATTAACTTTGCATCTTCTGGCATCAATATTATGAATATGTGTATCACTACGATCGAGATTTAATAAACCATTCACATTGGGTGTATGACCATATATGGTTTTATTCATGTAAATAGAATAACCATTATTCTCCGACTTAAATGAATAACCATATTGCAATAAACATGATCTAATCATATTCATGCTCAACGCAAACACCAAATAACATTTATTTAGGTTCAACACTAATCCCGAAGGTAGAGGGAGTGTGCGATGGTGATCGTATCAACCTTGGAATCACTTCCAACACACATCGTCACCTCACACTTAACTAGTATCTGTTTATGCTGAAACTCCTGTTTCGAGTTACTAATCTTAGCAACCGAGCCGGTATCGAATACCCGGGTGCTACTACGAACACTAGTAATGTACACATCAATAACATGTATATAAAATATACTTTTGTTTACTTTGCCATCCTTCTTATCCGCCATGTATTTGGGGCAATTCCGCTTCCAGTGACCATTTCCTTTGCAGCAGGAGCACTCAGTTTCAGGCTTGGGTCTAGCTTTGGGCCTCTTCATGTGAGTAGCAACTTTCTTGCCATTCTTATTGAAGTTCCCTTTCTTTCCCTTGCCCTTTTTCTTGAAACTACTGGTCTTGTTAACCATCAACACTTGATTCTCTTTCTTGATTTCTACCTTCGCTGATTTCAGCATCGCGAAGAGCTCGGGAATCGTTTTTGTCATAGCTTGCATATTATAGTTCATCACAAAGTTCTAGCAGCTTGTGAGAGTGACTAGAGAACTCTTTCAATCACTATCTTATCTAGAAGATTAACTCCCACTTGATTCAAGCGAATGTAGTACTCAGACATTCTGAGCACATGCTCAATGGCTTAGCTATTCTCCTCCATCTTGTAGGCAAAGTACTTGTCATAGGTCTCATACCTCTCGACACGGGCATGAATCTGAAATACCAATTTTCAGCTCTTGGAACATGTCATATGCTCCGTGGTGTTAAAAACGTTTTTGAAGTCCCAGTTCTAAGCCGTAAAGCATGGCGCACTAAACTATCAAGTAGTCATCATATCGAGCTTCCCAAACGTTCATAACGTCTGCATCTGCTCCTGCAACAGGTTTGTCCCCTCGCGGTGCATCAAGGACATAATTCTTCTGTGCAGCAATGAACATAATCCTCAGATCATGGACCCAGTCCGCATCATTGCTACTATCATCTTTCAACTTATTTTTTCTCTAGGAACATATCAAAAATAAAACAGGGGAGCTATACACGAGCTATTGATCTACAACATAGATATGCAAATACTATCAGGACTAAGTTCATGATAAATTAAGTTTAATTAATCAAATTACTTAATAACTCCCACTTAAATAGACATCCCTCAAGTCATCTAAGTGATACGTGATCCAAATCAACTAACCCATGTCCGATCATCACGTGAGATGGGGTATTCATCAATGGTGAACATCTCTATGTTGATCATATCAACTATATGATTCACGTTTGACCTTTCGGTCTCTAGTGTTCTGAGGCCATGTCTGTACATGCTAGGCTCGTCAAGTTTAACCCAAGTATTCCGCATGTGCAAAACTGTCTTGCACCCGTTGTATGTCAACGTAGAGTCTATCACACCCGATCATCACGTGGTGTCTCAACAAGATGAACTGTAGCAACGGTGCATACTCAGGGAGAACACTTTTTCCTTGAATTTAGTGAAGGGATCATCTTATAATTCTATCCCCGTACTAAGCAAAATAAGATGCATAAAAGATAAACATCACATGCAATCAAAATATGTGACATGATATGGCCATCATCATTGCTTTTGATCTCCATCTCCAAAGCATCGTCATGATCTCCATCGTCACCGGCTCGACACCTTGATCTCCATTGTTGCGTTGTGGTCGTCTCGTTAACTATTGCTTCTACAACTATCCCTAACGCATAGTGATAAAGTAAAGCAATTACATGGCGTTTGCATTTCATACAATAAAGAGACAACCACAAGGCTCCTGCCGTTGCCGATAACTTTTACAAAACATGATCATCTCATACAATAACGTATATCACATCATGTCTTGACCATATCACATCACAACATGCCCTGCAAAAACAAGTTAGACGTCCTCTATTTTGTTGTTGCAAGTTTTACGTGGATGCTATGGGCTTCTAGCAAGAACCGTTCTTACCTACGCATCAAACCACAACGGTGTTTCGTCAAGTTTGATCTTTTAACCTTCTTCAAGGACCGGCCGTAGTCAAATTCGATTCAACTAAAGTAGGAGAAACAGACACCCGCCAGCCACCTTTACGCAAAAATAGTTAAGTCTGTCGGTGGAACCAGTCTCATGTGCTTGGACATGTAAGGTTGGTCCGGGCCGCTTCATCCCACAGTACCCCCAAATCAAAATAGGATGTTGGTGGTAAGCAGTATGACTATCACCGCCCACAACTCTTTGTGTTCTACTCGTGCATATCATCTACGCATAGACCTGGCTCATGATGCCAATGTTGGGAATCGTTGCATGGAAACAAAAAAAATTCTACACACACGCAATGATCTATCCATGGAGATGCATAGCAATAAAGGGGAGAGTGTGTCTACATACCCTCGTAGACCGTAAGTGGAAGCATTTCACAACGTGGTTGATGTAGTCGAACTTTCTTCGCGCTCCATCGATCGAGTATTGAACGTACGGCACCTACGTGTTCTGCACACGTTCAGCTCGGTGACGTGGTCGGGCTGAGGCATAGGGAATGACTTTCATTCTCTCTCTCTATCTTATGTCGTGGTCGGGCTTTGAGTCTTACTCAACTTCACACCTTACAATACAGGCAAGAACTGCTTCTTTGACTGATCCATTTTGAACTCCTTCAAAATCTTGTCAAGGTATGTACTCTTTGAAAAATCTTATCAAGCGTCTTGATCTATCTCTATAGATCTTGATGCCCAATATATAAGCAGCTTCACCGAGGTCTTTCATTGAAAAACTCTTATTCAAGTATCCTTTTATGCTATCCAGAAATTCTATATCATTTCCAATCAACAAAATGTCATCCACATATAATATTAGAAATGCTACAGAGCTCCCACTCGCTTTCTTGTAAATACAGGCTTCTCCAAAAGTCTGTATAAAACCATATGCTTTGATCACACTATCAAAATGTTTATTCCAACTCCGAGATGCTTGCACCAGTCCATAAATGGATCGCTGGAGCTTACACACTTTGTTAGCATCCTTTGGTTGATAAAACCTTCGGGTTGCATCATATACAACTCTTCTTCCAGAAATCCATTCAGGAATGTAGTCTTTACATCCATTTGCCAAATTTCATAATCATAAATTGCCGCAATTGCTAACATGATTCGGACGGACTTAAGCATCGCTACAGGTGAGAAGGTCTCATCGTAGTCAACTCCTTGAACTTGTCGAAAACCTTTCGCAACAAGTCAAGCTTTGTAGACAGTAACATTACCGTCAACATCAGTCTTCTTCTTGAAGATCCATTTATTCTCTATGGCTTGCCGATCATCGGGAAAGTCAACCAAAGTCCACACTTTGTTCTCATACATGGATCCCATCTCAGATTTCATGGCCTCAAGCCATTTCGCGGAATCTGGGCTCATCATTGCTTCCTCATAGTTCGTAGGTTCTTCATGGTCAAGTAACATGACCTCTAGAACCGGATCACCGTACCACTCTGGTGCGGATCTTACTCTGGTTGACCTACGAGGTTCAGCAGTAACTTGATCTTAAGTTACATGATCATCATCATTAGCTTCCTCACTAATTGGTGTAGTTGTCACAGGAACTGATTTCTGTGATGAACTACTTTCCAATAAGGGAGCAGGTACAGTTACCTCATCAAGTTCTACTTTCCTTCCACTCACTTCTTTTGAGAGAAACTCCTTCTCTAGAAAGGATACATTTTTAGCAATGAATGTCTTGCCTTCGGATCAGTGATAGAAGGTGTACCCAACAGTCTCCTTTGGGTATCCTATGAAGAGACATTTCTTCGATTTGGGTTCGAGCTTATCAGGTTGAAGTTTTTTCACATAAGCATCGCAGCCCCAAACTTTAGGAAACGATAATTTGGGTTTCTTGCCAAACCACAGTTCATAAGGTGTCGTCTCAACAGATTTAGATGGTGCCCTATAACGTGAATGCAGCAGTCTCTAAAGCATAACCCCAAAACGATAGCGGTAAATCAGTAAGAGACATCATAGATCGTACCATATCTAATAAAGTGCGGTTACGACGTTTGCACACACCATTACGCTGTGGTGTTCCAGGTGGCGTGAGTTGCGAAACTATTCCGCATTGTTTCAAATGAAGACCAAACTCGTAACTCAAATATTCTCCTCCACGATCAGATCGCAGAAACTTTATTTTCTTGTTACGATGATTTTCCACTTCACTCTGAAATTCTTTGAACTTTTCAAATGTTTCAAACTTTTGTTTCATCAAGTAGATATACCCATATCTACTCAAATCATCTGTGAAGGTCAGAAAGTAACGATACCCGCCGCGAGCCTCAATATTCATCGGACCACATACATCAGTATGTATGATTTCCAATAAAGTTGTTGCCCGCTCCGTTGTTCCGGAGAATGGAGTTTTAGTCATCTTGCCCATGAGGCATGGTTCGCAAGTACCAAGTGATTCATAGTCAAGTGATTCCAAAAGTCCATCAGAATGGAGTTTCTTCATGCGCTTTACACCAATATGACCCAAACGGCAGTGCCACAAATAAGTTGCACTATCATTATCAATTCTGCATCTTTTGGCTTCAATATTATGAATATGTGTGTCACTACTATCGGGATTCAACAAAAATAGACCACTCTTCAAGTGTGCATGACCATCAAAGATATTAATCATATAAATAGAACAACTATTATTCTCGGATTTAAATGAATAATCGTCTCTCATCAAACAAGATCCAGATATAATGTTCATGCTTAACGCTGGCACCAAATAACAATTATTCAGGTCTAAAACTAATCCCGAAGGTAGATGTAGACGTAGCGTGTCGACGGCGATCACATCGACTTTGGAACCATTTCCCACGCACATCGTCACCTCGTCCTTAGCCAATCTTCGCTTAATCTGTATTCCCTATCTTGAGTTGCAAATATTAGCAACAGAACTAGTATCAAATACCCAGGTACTACTTCGAGTATTAGTAAGGTACACATCAATAACATGTATATCACATATACCTTTGTCACATTGCCATCCTTCTTATCCGCCAAATACTTGGGGCAGTTCCGCTTCCAGTGACCAGTCCCTTTGCAGTAGAAGCACTCAGTCTCAGGCTTAGGTCTAGACTTGGGCTTCTTCACTTGAGCAGCAACTTGCTTGCCGTTCTTCTTGAAGTTCCCCTTCTTCCCTTTACCCTTTTTTCTTGAAACTGCTGGTCTTGTTGACCATCAACACTTGATGATCCTTCTTGATTTCTGCCTCCGCAGCCTTTAGCATTGCGAAGACCTCGGGAATCGTCTTATCTATCCCTTGCATGTTATAGTTCATTACGAAGCTTTTGTAGCTTGGTGGCAGTGATTGAAGAACTCTGTCAATGACACTATCATCAGGAAGATTAACTCCCAGCTGAGTCAAGTGGTTGTGGTACCCAGACATTCTGAGTATATGTCCACTGACATAACTATTCTCCTCCATTTTGCAGCTGTAGAACTTATTAGAGACTTCATATCTCTCAATCCGGGCATTTGCTTGAAATATTAACTTCAACTCCTGGAACATCTCATATGCTCCATGACGTTCAAAACATCGTTGAAGTCCCGGTTCTAAGCCGTAAAGCATGGCACACTAAACTATCGAGTAGTCATCAACACGCGACTGCCAGGCATTCACAATGTCTGCAATTGCCGGCGCGGGTGGTACACCTAGCGGTGCTTCCAGGACGTAATTCTTCTGTGTAGCAATGAGGATAATCCTCAAGTTACGGACCCAGTCCGTGTAGTTGCTACCATCATCTTTCAACTTAGCTTTCTCTAGGAACGCATTAAAATTCAAAGGAACAGTAGCACGGGCCATTGATCTACAACAATATAGACATGAAAAATACTATCAGGTACTAAGTTCATGATAATTTAAAGTTCAATTAATCATATTGCTTAAGAACTCCCACTTAGATAGACATCCCTCTAATCATCTAAGTGATCACGTACGTGATCCAAATCAACTATACCATGTCTGATCATCACGTGAGATGGAGTAGTTTTCAATGGTGAACATCACTATGTTGATCATATCTACTATATGATTCATGCTCGACCTTTCGGTCTCAGTGTTCCGAGGCCATATCTGCATATGCTAGGCTCGTCAAGTTTAACCCGAGTATTCTGCGTGTGCAAAGCTGGCTTGCACCCGTTGTATGCGAACGTAGAGCTTATCACACCCGATCATCACGTGGTGTCTCGGCACAACGAACTTTCGCAACGGTGCATACTCAGGGAGAACACTTATACCTTGAAATTTAGTGAGAGATCATCTTATAATGCTACCGCCGAACTAAGCAAAATAAGATGCATAAAGAATAAACATCACATGCAATCAATATAAGTGATATGATATGGCCATCATCATCTTGTGCCTTTGATCTCCATCTCCAAAGCACCGTCATGATCAGCATCGTCACCGGCATACACCTTGATCTCCATCATAGCATCGTTGTCGTCTCGCCAACTATTGCTTCTATGACTATCGCTACCGCTTAGTGATAAAGTAAAGCAATTACATGGCGATTGCATTTCATACAATAAAGCGACAACCATATGGCTCCTGCCAGTTGCCGATAACTGTGTTACCAAACGTGATCATCTCATACAATAAAATTTAGCATCATGTCTTGACCATATCACATCGCAACATGCCCTGCAAAAACAAGTTAGACGTCCTCTACTTTGTTGTTGCAAGTTTTACGTGGCTGCTACGGGCTCAGCAAGAACCGTCCTTACCCACTCATCAAAACCACAACGATTTTTCGTCAAGTCTGTTGTTTTAACCTTCAACAAGGACTGTCCGTAGTCACACTCGACTCAACTAAATTTGGAGAAACTGACACCCGCTAGCCACCTGTGTGCAAAGCACGTCGGTAAAACAGTCTCGCGTAAGTGTACGCGTAATGTCGGTCCGGGCCGCTTCATCCAACAATACCGCAAAATCAAAGTATGACATGCTGGTAAGCAGTATGAGTATTATCGCCCACAACTCTTTGTGTTCTACTCGTGCATATAACATCTACGCATAGACCTGGCTCTAATGCCACTGTTGCGGAACGCAGTAATTTCAAACAATTTCCTATGCACACACAAGATCCATCTAGGTGATGCATAGCAACGAGAGGGGAGAGTGTTGTCCACGTACCCTCGTAGACCAAAAGCGGAAGCGTTATGACAACGTGGTTCATGTAGTCGTACGTCTTCACGATCTGACCGATCCTAGTACCAAAAGTACGGCACCTCCGCGATCTGCACATGTTTGGCTTGGTGACGTCCCATGAACTCTCGATCCAGCTGAGTGTCGAGGGAGAGCTTCGTCAGCACGACGGCGTGATGACAGTGATGATGAATTTACCGACGCAAGGCTTCGCCTAAGCACTACAACGATATGATGGAGGTGGAATCTGTGGAGGGGGGCACCGCACATGGCTAAGACAACTGTCAACTTGTGTGTCTATGGGGTGCCCCCCTCCCACGTATATAAAGGAGTGGAGGAGAGGGAGGGCCGGCCCTCTCATGGAGCACCCCAAGGGGAGTCCTACTCCCAACGGGAGTAGGATTCCCCTCCTTCCCTAGTTGGAGTAGGAGAGGAAGGAAGGAGGAGAGAGGGAGAAGGAAAGTCCCCTCCTTCCCTAGTCCAATTCGGACCCAAGGGGGAGGGGGCGTGCGGCCTGCCCTGGCCACCCCTCTCTCTCTCTCTCTCTCTCTCTCAACTAAGGCCCATATGGCCCATTAGACTCCCCGGGGGGTTCTGGTAACCCCTCGGTACTCCGGTAATTGCCCGAACTCACCCGGAACCATTCCGAAGTCCAAACATAGTCGTCCAATATACAATATTTATGTCTCGACCATTTTGAGACTCCTCGTCATGTTCGTGATCACATCCGGGACCCCGAACAACCTTCGGTACATCAAAACACATAAACTCATAATACCGATCGTCACCGAAAGTTAAGCGTGCGGACCCTACGGGTTCGAGAACTATGTAGACATGACCGAGACTCATCTCCGGTAAATAACCAATAGTGGAACCTGGATGCTTATATTGGTTCCTACGTATTCTACGAAGATCTTTATCGGTCAAACCGCATAACAACATACGTTGTTCCCTTTGTCATCGGTATGTTACTTTCCCGAGATTCGATCGTCGGTATCTCAATACCTAGTACAATCTCGTTACCGGCAAGTCTCTTTACTCGTTCCGTAATGCATCATCCCACAACTAACTCATAAGTCACATTGCTTGCAAGGCTTACAGTGATGTGCATTTCCGAGAGGGCCCAGAGATACCTCTCTGAAACACGGAGTGACAAATCATAATCTCGATCTATGCCAACTCAACAAACACCATCGGAGACACCTGTAGAGCATCTTTATAATCACCCAGTTACGTTGTGACATTTGATAGCACACTAAGTGTTCCTCCGGTATTCGGGAGTTGCATAATCTCATATTCATAGGAACATGTATAAGTCATGAATAAAGCAATAGCAACAAACTAAACGATCAAGTGCTAAGCTAACGGAATGGGTCAAGTCAATCACATCATTCTCTAATGATGTGATCCCGTTAATCAAATGACAACTCATGTCTATGGCTAGGAAACTTAACCATCTTTGATTCAACGAGCTAGTCAAGTAGAGGCATACTAGTGACACTCTGTTTGTCTATGTATTCACACATCTATTAAGTTTCCGGTTAATACAACTCTAGCATGAATAATAAACATTTATCATGATATAAGGAAATATAAATAACAACTTTATTATTGCCTCTAGGGCATATTTCCTTCAAGAATCAGTTGTGTTTTTGCCCAAAGAACTGCGAGCCACAATTCAGAAACATATTTTGAGTGCTCCAGCAGCACTCAGGCTTAATCGAAAATTCGGCTCGATAGTTCTACAAAACATCAACCAATTCGAGGGCTAATGATGCGGTCACCTATTACAGGTAGGGTCAAGGACACATCATTTGGGGCCCACATGGGGCCCATCACCACCATGGGTAGGTCCCTAGACCATGCCAGCATTCGGATGCATACTTCAGGAAATCAACTCGGCCAACTCGACTGCACTCGGACGACCACTTGCCACTCGGCAGATGAACCATCACTCAGACCATGGAGTCAAGCGGGCCTCGTCGGAGCTGCAACAATCGAGGAATCCTAAGTCATCTATTAAACAGAGTCATGACTACCATTACCTTTAACTGCCGTAGTAGAGGCTCATAACACATGTAACTAATGCATTCAGTGTCATTTAATGCCCGGGCGATGTGGAGAATGTGGGGCTGCGGCACACTCTATATAAGCCACACCCCCCTCCATGATCGGGCACGAGTAATCTCAGTAACCATATCCATCAAATTAAAGCAAGCCTCTGGGAACGAGACGTAGGGTTGTTACCTTCCCTGAGAGGGGCCTGAACTCGTTCAACACCGAGTGTTACACCTGCGCCATAGCTAGGGTCTGCCCCCCTTATTCGTACCCCAAGTACTCATTGTCGGTGTCAAAACCAGCTGATCACGGGTAGGGGTCCCGAACTATGCGTCTGAGGATCAAAGGTAACAGGAGGTGGGGGACACAATGTTTACCCAGGTTCGGGCCCTCTTAATGGAGGTAACACCCTACTTCCTGCTTGATTGACTTTGATGAGTATAGGGGTTACAAGAGTTGATCTACCTCGAGATCATAATGGCTAAACCCTGGATGTCTAGCCTGTATGATTTGTGATTGCCTCTACAGACTAAACCCTCCGGTTTATATAGACACCGGAGGGGGCTAGGGTTGTACAGAGAAAGGAAACTACACATCTGATCACTAAACTTGCCGGCTACGCAAAGGAGAGTCCCATCCGGACACGGGGGAAGGCCTTCTGTCTTGTATCTTCACGGCCCATCAGTCCGGCCCATGTCACATAGTCCGACCATCCAAGGACCCCTTAATCCAGGACTCCCTCAGTAGCCCCTGAACTTGCCTTCAATGATGATGTAGTATCCGGCTTTATGCCTTCGGCTTTGCAATGCGGGTTCTCCATTATACTTCGAATCGACGATAGTTCGGCTCCACATTAAATATAATATCCTATTGATTCTTTGCCGTCGTTGCCTCGGCTTCCACGTGTCAAACGAATGCGAACGGTCGAGGTATCTTTTACAAATAACCCCTTGACCACGCAGGGAAGGAGTCTATTTAAGGAGATTAGATCTTAGATGCCATTCCACACCACATGGACATCCTTAGAACTCGCCATAGGAAATCGTCCAAACATGGCCAGCGCTCCTAGCTCTTCCTCACATCCCCACGGCCCTCAATAAGGAGACTGGGAAAGCTGCTCGGTGTACCATGCCCATCTGAGTAAACTTCAGATGCAGGGGTATCTTCCTCCCGCGGATCTAGTCTCCGTTCGGGCTGGATTAACTTCCCTCCATGGCAAAGCCCTGGCGGAGAATTTCCCCAATCTTTCTAAAGGAGAGCGGGTGTGCTTCGTTTCCTTTCTTCTAAGAGGCGTAGGATTCCCTATCCACCCTTTCCTCAGAGGTCTCTTGGAGTATTATGGCCTCCAACTGCACAATCTGACGCCAGGCTCCATCCTGCATATCGCAGGCTTCGTTTCTCTCTGCGAGCTGTGCCTAGGCTGTGAGGCCCATTTCGAGCTATGGTGGAAATTCTTCTGCCTCGTCCCCCGCTCCCGAAAGGGATCTATATTCGAGGTGGGCGGCGCCGAAGTATGGCGCATAGCTGGGACAGGATACCTGTCCGGCACTCCAAAGAAGGCAACTGAAGAGTGGCCCTTGGAATGGTTTTATATTGAAGACGTCGTTCTTCCGGACCCAATCCGGCGTGGTCTTCCCGAATTCTCTAGTGCTCCTTTAAAGAAGCGCACCAGCTGGCGTCCCCGAAGCCTCGAGGAAGAAGACAGTGCGGAGGTCGCGAGGTTAGCAAGCAAGATCAGAGTGCTTGCCAACTCTGGGTTGCCTATAATTGAGGTAATGGCGATTTCAATAACACAATGCGTTCAACCGCTCCAATCTAGAGGCTTTCCGATGTGGAATTACAACGGGGAGGACGATGCATTCCGTTGCCTACGCAACGCCCAGACAACTTTGCCGCCCTGGCCACCATTTTAGTTGACCTTTACAAAGGGGAGAAGGAAGACTTCACTCGCATGAAATGTCGGGAAGGTTTTTCCATGTATAACCCCATCGACTAGGTGAGTTTTTTTATTATCGGCCTCACTCAATCTTTTTCCTAAGTTATGCTAGTCGAATCTAATCCGGCTACTTTTAACAGGAGTGGAGAAAGGTCGTCGAGGGGGTATACAGCCCCGCTCCGCAGCCAGAGGACCATGTTCGAGACCTGGATCCCAGATATGAAGAAGATCCGGATATATTTATAGAACCTAAGGAGGGGGTCTTCTATCAGACGAGTTACGACGGCACAGAAGTGGCCATTATAGCCGATTACCCCGGTCTTCTCCCCTCCTCCTAGGTAAGTACACAGGAGACGTCTCCTCCAAAAGAGTTTTCCCATTGCGCCTCACCCACTGCACTGTCTCATGCTCCGAAGGGGCAGCGCTCGTCCCGCTGAGGTGTATCAAAGGTGTCCTCTAAGAAGACGACGCCCGTGCAGGGCGAGTCTTTGAAAAGAAGGGCAAGCGGTGATGCTACCGAGCCCCCGCCTTCACCAAAGAGGTATAGTTTTTAACATGCACTTGGTGGATAGACCGAATAGTGACGTTTTTCGCTGGGCCATTTTTTAGGAAGAGCATACGCCGGACTATATCCAGGGACCTCGCCGGCCATGCATCTACCAATCCGGTCCCGGACCCTGCCATAAGGACTAGAGTTGATATGGGGAAAATGCCGGATCGTCACCTCCAAGAGGATTCGGACAATGTATCTATCACCAATTCCGAGATGGGGTGCGCAATGAATCATCGGCGGTGGAAAGAGGCCATGCGCGACCCAAGTTTCACCGAAGAGGCGTTCAATGCCCTCAGCTCTACGGATGCATATATCCAAGCTGCTCGGCATGGACTTGCCGGAGCCAATCACCAGCTATCAGAGGATATGCGGGTAAGAACTTTGTGTAGATTCAATAATCATGTGCCAGTAGCCCCGAGACTTGAAGCAGTTGGCCCAACTGATTTAAGGGTCGTTATATTATCAGGTACTCACGGAGAAAAATAACATGCTATCCAAGGAGCTTGAAGAATGCCGGACCAAGCTAACAGTTGTCACCACCAAACTGGAAAATTTGAAGAAATCCAGGAAGGGGCCGGATGGTAAGCATAACAGTGTCCGGAAAATACGATTATGCGCCAACAATGATTGTTAAATATGCATTGTTATGTTTACAGCTGCAGGATTGGCCGATAAGTTGGAGGAGAGGTTGAAGGCTGCTCAGGCGGACAAACAACATGCCGAAGGGCAAGAAGCCGCTGGTCAACGTGTATTAACACGGACCATTAATGAGAATAACAAGCTACTGGATGCAAACATCAAGCAAGCCGAAGAGCTAAAGGACGTAAGAGCCCAACTGTCGGATGCCTTGAAGGAGAACAGAAAGCTGAAAGGTGGCATATTTAGTATTTCCTTGAACCTAACTTTCATATGGTCCCCGGCGTTCCGCGTTTTCGGACAGATGAACCGGAGGGGGAAAGTTGCCTGTTTGCTATGGTAGGGATGTGTGGTGGACGAACGGGCTGCGTATCCGGATTCGTCTCGTTGTTCTGAGCAACTTTCATGTACAAAGTATTTTCATCTGAGCAACGGTTTATTTTATATTGATTTTAAAAGAATTTATTAATTTCTGGAATTTATTTAATTATTTAATATATACATTATCCGAAACAGTGTTGTGATGACATCAGCATGACATCATGCTGACGTCAGCAGTCATCTGACACGTGGGTCCCACATGTCATATACTGACTAAGGTAATTAGGGTTAACTAATTAATTAACTGTTAATTAAACTAATTAATTAAATTAGATTAATCTAAACAGGGTTAATTAACTAATTAATTAATTATTTTATTTTATTTTTATTTTTATTTTATTTATTTATTTATTTCTATATTATTATTCTTTTTAATTCCCTTTTTTTAATCGATATGGGCATGGGCCCCGTTTGTCATAGGCCATAGGCCTTAGTGGGCGGGTGAAATGGGCGCAGGGGCGTGCGGTTGCGGGCGCCCGCACTGGACGCGGCCAGTTGGGGCCACGACAAGGGGGGAGGGTTCGCCGGCGTGGCAGCGGCGAGGCCACGGCAGGGCAGAAGGGGAGGAGCAGGGCGCGGGCGCCGGAGCGCCAGAGGTGGCCATGGGCGTGGGGCGTCGCCTGCGCGGGGGAGAAGGAGGCCGCAGCGAGCGCGAGGACGACGCCAGAGCGGCGCTGTGGACGCCGAGGAGGGAGGTCGGGCACGGCGAGCAGGGGCCCGAGGCGACGGCGGCCTCGCTCGGCAGCGACAGTGGCTAGGTGCAGCTAGGCGGGGCTCGGGCATGGGCGGAGTGGGACAGCCGTGGGCGGCGACCGGACGAGAGGGGAAAGAAGAGGTGGGGTCGTTTCTCACCCCCGTTGCAGGGGATCTGGGGCGGCGATTCTCGCTGGAGCCGTTGAGGAGGAAGACGGGGACGAGGCGACGACGGAGAGGACGGCGTCGAAGGAGTCCGGCGAGGAGTCGAGGAGGGGGTCGGCAACGAGGCGACGCAGGGGAGGAGGCGACGAGGTTTCCGAGCGGCGGCGGTGCTCCGGTGACGGCGGGGTCCAGCGGCGGGGAGGCGATGGCGCCGTTGTTTCGGCGGCGGCGGCGGGTCGATCCCTCCGATCCGGGGCAGGGGAGGGGAGATGTGGATCGAGGAAGAGAGAGGCGTGGGGATCGTGGGGAGGGGAGTGGGGCGACCTGTAGCTAGGGTTACGAGTGAGGGGGTTATGGAGGGGTGGCTGGGCCGGCCTGACTAGGCCAAGGCCCAATTGGGCCGAGGGGGAGAAGGGTCCCCTTTTCCCCCCATTTATTTTTTTGTCTTTTGTTT
The DNA here is from genome assembly GCF_002575655.3 of Aegilops tauschii subsp. strangulata. NCBI lineage: Eukaryota > Viridiplantae > Streptophyta > Magnoliopsida > Poales > Poaceae > Aegilops > Aegilops tauschii. The sequence goes on from NC_053037.3 coordinate 259,154,063, forward strand.
TATTTCTTTTGTTTTATTTTTAGTTTTATAAAAATTACCACTAGTATCTAAATTTGTATTTATAAATAAACTACTGTCAGATTAATTCCTAGACCATAATAAAATAGTTTTAATATCTTATAAAAATTAGGCATTTATTTAATTGTTTTCACTATAGGTTAAATCATTTTAATGCACTTAAATATTTTATAAATATGTGGATTCTCCACCATAATTAACTATGCAATATTTGTCACCTCTAGAACATTTTAGTTTTTATGTTCAAAAACTTTTAATGTTTGCCTAAGATTCAAATTTGATTTTGAAACGTTTTGATCTAATGCGAGGTTAAAACAGTAACAGAGGTGACGTGGCATCATTAGCGTAGGTTTACTGTAGCCTAATTATCCGGGCGTCACACCCTTGGTGGCGTCTTCGGCGGCACCCTTGGCGGACTCCTCGGCTGCGACCTTCTCGGCCTCTGCCGCGGCGTACTTGGCGATGTCCTCGATGATGGCATCTATGTTCTCCTGGTCCGCCGATGGACGATCTGGACACCAAGAAGGGAATGAGACAAAGCCAAGACCAAGAATCAGCGATAAAAGAAAAAGAACAAGGACGAAAGGCGAGCGGCTTACCAGTGCCGGGCTGGGGAGCAGAGGTCCCCTCCCCGCCAACATTTGGCGCCGAGGCAAAGCCACCGGCGCCCGAGTTCTCCTCCCCCTCCTCCGTGTGCATGGGCTCGGTGCTTGGCGCCCTTGTCGGGGACGCCCCTCGGGGCGGCGTGGTCGATGGGGGCAGCGCGTTAGTGGTAGCCCTCTTTGGTTCCTCCTACTGCTGTCCTCCTCCTGCGACTACGGCAAGGTCAGCACCAGGAGATCGTGCCCCCCAACACATGTTGACGAGGGGTGAATGATGAACTTACGCTGGGGGCTATGCCGGGGGCTGCTGTCCGGGCTGCTCAGCACCACCAGTGGTGCCCTCGAAGTACCCGCCGGGGGCTAATCACCCGCCGAGGCTTTGGCCCTCTTCACCCTCTGTGCGAGCGTCTCCGCATCCCTGCAAAGATGAAAACAAGTCAAGACAAGCGGTATAGATTGAGGGGACAGAGATGACAGAAAAGAGCAAGATACTTACTCGTCATCCACCTCCTCCTCGGTTGCTTTCCTCTTCCTCCTTGGGCTGAGGGACCTGAAGTCAAAGGTGACCCCCGCGTCGACGTCTGCCGGAGGAGGGGAGGAGGGCGGAGTCTGCGTGCGCTTGGATGAAGAGGAGGCAGATGCTTTCTTCTTCGCCATCGCGGCCTTACGACCGTCTTCGCCGCCGCGGCCCTCGTTTGACGCGCGGACTCCTCCGGAGACTTTGGCCGCCGCGCGGCCTTGACGGGCCGTACCGGCTCGTCGGAAGTGGCCCGTCGCAGGACTCGCCCTCTCCCCGTGACCGGAGGGTCAATAGCCCCAGCCTCCTCCGACGACGACGACTCGTCGACCACCTCCTCGACGAGAGGAGCCCCGGTGCCGGCGCTGCTGACCTCCCCAGCGGCCTCCGCCCACCGGGCAAGCTCCTTCTCCTCTGCCTCCGCCGTGGCCTTGTCCTCCACGCCACCGGCGCTGCCAGCCTCTTCGGCAAGCTTCGCCTCCATCGCCCTGGCAGCGATGTAGTCCAGCTGTGCATGGGTGGTGTCCTGGACGAGCCGCGGCTCGGCGGTGACGTACCCCTCATGCAAGGTGTCGAAGAACTCCTGCACTTGAATTTCCTCCGGCTCGACCCAGCTCGGGTCAAGGCCGTGCGCGTTGAAATCCGGCATCATGGCGATGATGTCGGTCCGGCGTGAGTTGTTGCTCAGCGGAACCACCCCTGCCGGCAACTTGAACAAGGGCCCCTTGGTGACCTTGCCGGCCTTCGCGGCGGCCCTCGCGGCCTTGCCGGTCCGTTCGACCTCGCCGTCGCAGTTCATGTCGAGCTGAAAGAGCCACTGGCAGAAGTGGGCGTGCCCCATCACTGTGAAGTTGTGGTCGAGGCCGGGGCGAAGCCTCATCATGTCGGCGGCATTCGTGAAGAGCCAGGCCGGCCTCCCCTTGTTGTGCAGCGGAGCGATTCGGCGGTGGATGAAATCCGCCCCGATCATCTCGAGGGTGAGCCCGGCCTCGATGAGGCGGAGAATCCTGGTGGTGGCGACCGTAAGCTTCGCATCGTCAGCATCGACATCGCTCCAATCGCTTCTGCGGACCGGCGGCACCTTGAGGACCCGGCAAAAGTCCGGCGGGTCCTTCTCCTCAATCCAGCACCACCGGCCCCGCCATTCTTCCCACCTCTCCTTCATGGCGCCCTCCGGGTACGCCCCATTGGACCTTGGGATCCAGGTGATGCAACCGGAAATGGCGCCCCCCGGTTGGATCCGAGGGGAGAAGTAGTGGCGGAAGAGCGCCGTTTGGGATGCACCCCGGCGAAGCCCTCGTAGAGGTGCGCGAAAAGAGCCATGCACGCCACGACATTTGGAGTAAAATCCAAAAGGTGGATGCCGTAGGTGTGCATGATGTCGCTGAAGAAATCGGAGAAAGGGGGATAGAGCCCGCAGGAGAAGTAGTCGACAAAGAAAGGGTACCGACTTGGGGCGGCCTCGGCGCAATTGGCGGGGATGACGCGCGTGGCTAGATGCCCCGTCGTCTCTCCCCCCGTCTTCACCCCCCACAGGGGTTTGAAGGCATCCTGGAGCTCGAACATGTCGACCGTCGAGGGGAAGTAGGCGAGGTGCGTCCGCTGCGCTGCCAGCGCGCTCTCCGGCGGCTCTGTCGCTCCGGCGTCCTTGTCCACTCCCTTGCCCTTGGTGGATTTGGGCGCCATGGCAGCTGGGGCGAGCAAGAGATGAAGACGGCAGAGACGCAGCGGCGGCGAGCAAAGGCGAAAGCTTAGGGAGGAAGGAGAAGGGGGCGGCGGCTCTGAGATTGAAGAAGGCACAGGGTATAAAGTGAGCAGCGCGCCCGCGGTTATTCCTTTTTACGGGGAAGGCGCGGGTCGCCTCCTTTCCCATTAACTGCGACGTGACGCATGCGTGCGGGAACCGCCCCACGCATGCCTCCCACGTCACACACGACCCCCCACGTCGCGCGTTCGACGCGGGCCGTGGGGAAGCGCAGCGGACGAAGAGTTACTGCGGTGAAAATCCGCCCCGCCTGCCCGCGCACCATTCTGGGCCTGGCCCAACAACGTGTTGCGCTTATGTGTGGCCCAGGCCCGGGGGCTCCTGTCGGTGTACAAAAGTAGGGGCACACCTTTGTACCCCTTTACTTGTGCATGGGCAGTCGGAGCCGCACGCCACGACCACACTAAGCAGGGCAGAGGAGGGGAGCCGGAGAGAAGCCGAAGCACAAGATGGCCAAGGCAACGCCAAGACCAGAAACACCGTAAAGCAAGAGGGCGAGGTGGACTTCCCCGGCAAGGCCCTTGCCGGGGCGGCCTCCGCGGCCCCGGCAAGAGCCTTGCCGGGGCAACTTGCCCGACGCCAGCAGAGTGAGCCACCCTTGAGCCCACGGGTTCCAACCCAACCAACTGCATTGGAACTAGGGCTCGGGAGGCACCTCTGTGGTATCATGCAAATCTTTGTCAAGATCATAAACATATGAGATCAGATGAGGACCAGAAGACGGCGACCCTCGGCGGGATCCTTGCCGAGGAGATCCACAAGACCCCCGGCAAGCGCCTTGCCGGGGACAACTGCAACGCCACGGCAAGACCCTTGTCGGGCCCCCAGCAAGGCCCCTGCCGAGGGCGTCAGCAGGGCCACAGCCAGGCCCGCGTCGACCAAGACTCCACCGCCGTCCCCAAGTAGTTGCTGGCTCAACCAGCTGGGCAGGCACCTGCGTGGCGACGGGCGGCCCCTACGCCAACTCAGCAAGCACCTGCGCGGTGGCATGCAGATCTTCGTGAAGACCCTACCACCACGCCACCTCAGCTGCATGCCTGCCTACATGGCGCCGCATGCACCGCTGGCCTGGGTGCATGTCGATGCAAGGCGAGGCGGCAACGAACAGGATGGGCCTCGTTCTCGTCCCCAATAAAGCTAAGGGACACCTAAGCTACGCATTAAATGTATCTTGTCCTATAACACGAGCGATAAGCTCGCAACACTATAGACCTTTCCACCTCCTATGTGCCACTGTGGCAGCCCCTTTCGACTATAAAAGGAGGCCCATGGCATACTGGAGAGGGATTCGGCTCTTTTGAACTAGGCAGCCACCATAGCTAGTTCGAGAGCTCAAGAACTCTCTCAAATACACACCAAAGCAGGACTAGGGTATTACACATCCTCGCGTCCCGAACCTGGGTAAACGATCCTTGTGTTGACTGCTAATCCTGCTCTTCTCACAACCCCGCGCCTCGGCAACCGTAGTAGGGATTCTTGTGATCCCATAGGTGTCATTTCCCACTGACAGGATGTTGTCGCGTCCGTCCACTCAAATTGGTCGGTTCGTCCGAGCAGTCGATAGAGCGGCAGTGCCTTTTCCCCCAATCTGGAGATGAAGGGGCTCAAGGCTGCCATGCACCCAGCTAGTTTTTGGACCTGCTTTAGGTCTGTTGGTATTGCCAATTGTGACAGCGCTCGGATTTTGGCCGGATTTGCTTCGATTCCTCTATTGGAAACAATGAATCTGAGCAGCTTTCCGGCCGGAACACCGAAAACGCATTTTTCCGAATTGAGTCGTACGTCATATGTTCGGAGGTTCCCGAATGTAAGGCGTAAGTCATCCACCAATGATTCGACATGTTTAGTTTTCATGACTACATCATCTACGTATGCCTCCACCGTCTTGCCAATTTGCTTTTCCAGGCATGTTTGAATCATGCGTTGGTAAGTGGCGCCGCCATTTTTGAGTCTGAAAGGCATAGTGTTGAAGCAGAAGTGATACGGAGCATCCCACAATCATACCCATGGACGCATCTACATTTCCTACAACTCCACTTGGACCAATGACAAGAGCTCGAGCAAAGGCTATCAAAGATAAGGTGAACTCGCTCCTTTCCGAACTACCACTTTCGACACATGAGACATGGCTACTACCTCAAACGGAAACACTATGTGTGCTTAGGTACTTGGAGGAAAGCTACGGAACATCTACATCCAATGGACAAGACGGCGAGGACACCAAGCACGAAGGACAAGAAGAAGAGTTACCATGGAAGCTATAGGCACCGGACGACCGGCCCAGCCCAGACGTCCGACCCCTGAAGGTCACGCCAGCCCAAGGAACTCAGGCCAACGAAAGCTACAGCGGCCGGACGTCCGACCAGGACCGGACGTCCGACAACTCCCAGGCTCCGGACGACCGAACCCCTCCGGACGACCGATGCTACTCCAACAGAACGAAATTAGCGAAAGTCCGAGGAAGACCGGACGACCGGCGACTGGACGACCGGGCACCTACAGACGTCCGATGCCGTGGCAACAGAACCTAATCTACGAAAATCCTAAGATCTACGGATGTCCGGACCTCCGCGAGCCTCCGTATGACCGGCGCCTTATGGACGTCTGAACCCTAGTTGTGTCCAGTTTTGGGCCGAAGCCCATGTACCCCTTCACTTCGCCCCTCTTTCGCACTAAGACTATAAATAGACCTCTCCCTCCTCCTAGTTAGGGTTAGCATTGGTTTAGCTCATATGTGAGATAGAGCTTTGCTCATCCATACGGATCTGCTCCTTGAGAGAGACCGCGACCCTTCTACAGAGAAGATCCACGTTGGATTCAAGACCCCCCTCTTGGGTGGCCCCATCAAGACCTCCTCACGGAGAAGAACCAGTTACCTCTTGTATCGTCCCTTGTTGACTTTGGATCGTGTATCTTCCCTTGTGTTTTGAGGATCTAGCACATGTGTAATCGAATCTTGTTGGCTTGAGTGATTCTCTTGTGTTTTCCCTCGTGTTCTTCGTGTTCTTCGTTCGGATCCACTCCTTTCATGAAAGACCAGCCATCTAGGGTTCCACCCTACATCAAGAAGGGCCCATACGGATTAATGAATGCCATTGTGGCCTGATCGGATTCCTTCATCTTAATTTGATGGTATCCAGAGTACGTGTTGAGGAAGCACAGTGAATCATGTCCTGCGGTTGCATCAATGATTTGGTCAATGCGGGGTAATGGGAAGGGGTCCTTAGGGAAGGCCTTGTTGAGGTCTTTGAAGTCGACACAAAGGCACCAGGATTTGTCCTTCTTTGGCACCATGACCAAGTTTGCTAGCCAGTCTGGGTGTTTGATCTCTCTGATGAACCCGGCCTCAAGTATTTTGGCTAGTTCCTCTCCCATAGCTTGTCGCTTGGGTTCGGAAAATCGTCGTAGTGTTTGCTTGACTGGCTTGAACCCCTTTATTATGTTGAGGCTGTGTTCGGCCAGTCCGTGTGGGATTCCTGGCATACCCGAAGGATGCCAAGCAAAGACGTCCCAATTCTCGCGCAGGAATGCTCTAGAGCGGCATCGACCGTCGGATCCAGTTGTGCTCCAATGGCTGCTGTTTTATTAGGATCCATTGGGTGAACTTGAAATTTGACTATTTCATCTACTGGCTTGAAAGAAGTGGACTTAGGCCTCTTATCGAGGATTACATCGTCTCTGTCCACTGTGGAGTGCGGAGCGGTGAGCTCCTCGGCCGCGAGGGCCTCGGGTAATGCCTCGAGGGCCAGGGACGTGGTTTTGTTTTCAGTGCGGAGTGCTATGTCTGGATCACTGGTGATAGTGATAACTCCGTTGGGCCCGGGCATTTTGAGTTTCATGTACCCGTAATGGGGTATGGCTTGAAAGCGTGTGAATGCGTCTCGCCCCAACAGGGCGTGATATCCATTGTTGAAAGGTGCCACGTGGAAGATTAACTCTTCGGACCTGTAGTTCTCCGACGTGCCGAATACCACATCGAGTTTAATTTTCCCCGAACATCGCGCTTCTCGACTGGGGATAATGCCTCGAAAGGTTGTACTGCTCTGATCGATGCGGCTCTTGTCCATTTGCATTTTATCGAGCGTGTCCTCATAGATGAGGTTTAGTCCGCTGCCGCCATCCATGAGCACTTTAGTGAGCCGAAAGCCGTCCACGATTGGGTTTAGGACCAAAGCGGCTGGTGCTCGGACTAATCAGGCCCTTGGTTCGTCATTAGCGTTGAAAGTTATCGCCATATCATTCCAAGGATTTATCGCGGCTACTTGGTGGACTTCGGCGAGGTCGTGGAGCGCCCTTTTGCGCCGATTATTTGAAGAAAAGGTCCCAAAGACCGTAAATACATTGAGATCGTTATCCTCCGAAGAGTACTTCTCTGGGGTAGTGTTGGTGAGGATGGCCTCACTGCTCTTAGCCACCTGCCGGAGTACCCAACATGCCCGAAGGCTATGTGTTGGTTCGGAATTTGGTATCGTGTGTATCCGACAAGGCTTGTCGAGACATTCATCAAGGACAGTTCTGTGTCCCATTAAGGGCTTAATTTTCTTGTCCGTGGAGTGATGATTAGGTGCCCCGTGAGGGTGCATCCTTTTTGCCCATCCGGTGGGTGGCTTAAAGGCAGGCGGTTCCCACCGGGTTGTATGGGCTTTCCATGTACTTTCCATTGCGCAATACTTCTGTACAATGTGTGCCAAATCTGTAAAGTGCCGTATGCGGCATCGATTGAGGGCATTGAGGATCCCCTCGTCCGTACAGTTATGGCAAAATACTGACACCGCGTCATCGTCGCAGCAATCTTAGGTCGCATATGTCCGGAGGACCGGAGTTTCTTGGGGAGTATTGCTTGTGGTGGGTGAGCGGGCTTAAATCCGAACCCTGACCCACTGTGGGATCCAGTTCTTGAAGAATTTCTGAGGTCACCGGCCTAGGATCCAGAGTGTCCTGGGGGTTTTCAGGCTCAACGCCAGATTCTATGTTTGGAGGATAGATGGTCTCTTCTCGAAGATGGGTGTCTGGCTCGCAAGGCTCGGAGATCCAAACATAGCTTGTTCTTAGCATAGGAGGAGAGGTATCCTCAACTTGCTCCTCCACAACTGTCACCAGATGGGTAGCAGGTGGGGACCTGATTTCCCTCTAATCGGGTTTAAGCCCAATCAGATCATAATCTGTTGCGACCCCCAGGGCAGCAGTGCGATCTAGCAGTTCGTTCAAAGACGAGATATCTGCCGGATCCATCTTATCGACGTTTTCGGGGCTGATGCGGGGATGATTTTTGGCAATCTGGGGGACCGCCTTAGGCTTAACGGCCGAGCAGGCACCCATGGTGAAACTGCCGAGCTGGAGGATCTGCCCAAGAACTAGGGCCCTTCCAGAGGTGATTTTGTTGTCAGCGACAAGGCGAGCCATCGATCCTTCTATTGACGACACAGAGGAACTCTCAATGAAAGCACCAATGTCGGTGTCAAAACCGGCTGATCTCGAGTAGGGGGTCCCGAACTATGCGTCTGAGGATCGAAGGTAACAGGAGGCGGGGGACACGATGTTTACCCAGGTTCGGGCCCTCATAATGGAGGTAACACCCTACTTCTTGCTTGATTGACTTTGATGAGTATAGGGGTTACAAGAGTTGATCTACCTCGAGATCGTAATGGCTAAACCCTTGATGTCTAGCCTGTATGATTTGTGATTGCCTCCATGGACTAAACCCTCCGGTTTATATAGACACCGGAGGGGACTAGGGTTGTACAGAGTCGGTTTACAAAGAAAGGAAACTACACATCTGATCGCCAAACTTGCCATCTACGCAAAGGAGAGTCCCATCCAGACACGGGGGAAGGCCTTCTGTCTTGTATCTTCATGACCCATCAGTCCGGCCCATGTCACATAGTCCGACCATCCGAGGACCCCTTAATCCAGGACTCCCTCACACATATGTTCACATCCTTGATTTCAGGAGGAAACTGTTTTTGGCCTCCATTGCTTGGCCTAGAGGGTCCATCCTCGTCCTCACTAAGAGGCTGGCCTTTGCCGGGGTTCTTGGTTGCAATCTTGTCGGCCTGCTTTATGACCTAGCATTTCCAGTTTGAACGATTGACGGGTTTGTCTGAAGTGCCATGAATTTGGAAAGGCTTCTCAACGATCTTCTCCATTGTAGATGGGCTGTCTTTGTTCCCTTTAAAGGTCTTCTTCTTCTGACCATTGCATTGATTCCTGAATCCAACATTCACAGTCGCCTCGTCGACGTCACTATTTTTGACTTCCCGTTTTTGTCATGTACTTCTGAGGTGTCGGGGTCTCCGCCATTGCTACTAATACAAGCCAACCGGCTATCCTCTCCTGCACAGAACCAGGACGACATGGTCTTCAGCTTATCCTGTCCGAGCTATCGTGCCAGCCATTCATCATGAATGCTGTACCGGAAGGCAGCAATCTCCTCTGCATCAGGATAGGCGACAAATTGGTTCTTCTTGGCCAAGAACTAATTTTTGGAAATATGCCCTAGAGGCAATAATATTATATTATTATATTTCCATATTCTATAACTGTTATGATCCTGGAATATGTGATTTAGTGGAAAGCTGCTAGGCACGTGTGAAATGATAAACGGATAAAATAAGGGTTTTTACGAAAGCCCCTAGTTCCTTAGTTGTGCTCATTTGTCCCCACGCTCTAAACTTTTGCTCAATTTTCCCCACCATCTTGTCTAAAACTCTCACAAATGGTCAAACTGGACGTTTGTTGTCGGGTCAATGGCTTGGCCGTTAACTGCTTACGAATGGGGACGCTCAGGGTTGGGTCCTCCTTCGACCGTTACATGCTGACGAGTTGGGCCTGAAGGAGACACGTCGGGGCAGTTTGTGTGAAACAAATCGAGCCACTCCTACACCGCCTCGTCCCGCCTCCGCCATCGCAGCCATCGTGCCTTCCACCCTCTAAACCTATTCTGTTTGTCGACAATGCCGCGCCTCCGCCACATAACCCCCCCCCCCCCCCTCAATCTGGGATTAAGAAGCGATGTCTGGGAGGACACCCTCCGGCCCATCGACCATGGAGATGATTGGGTCGAATCAGAGGAAGATAATTCATGGAATCCATCTGGGTAAGCATCATTTCCCCTTGAATTGATGAGCAAACTCGTAAATTACGCAGTATTTGACCACTAGTCGCTCGAATCATACCATTTTGGGTTGCCGAATTTTTCCGACCTAACAGCACCCTTTTACAATCGAATAAGATTGATCCCGCGCTTGCTTTTTGGCTGGCAGTTAGAATGGAAACTAGTGTTTTACATGGTGCTAACTGCATATGATCTCTGGATTTTTCTACCCAAAGGTGGTAGAAACCAACATTTTGTTCAAAGATTTTAGTGATGTACTCCTTTCGTGTATCACTGGAGCTCTGCCGATGCTGTTGAACTGAAATATTTCAACAATAGCGAGCAAAGATTTCTCCCACTAACTTGCGATGGGCATCTAGAATTGCTATTTAGTTTGAATGCTGACAGATGTTTCGATAAAATCCGCATCGATGTAGTTCAGCCACGCAAAGAACAAGACAAGGGGAAGAGTGTTCATACATCATTTGTCTCTGATAATAACGAGCCCTCGACACTCCTTGTAGGTCGAGACGAAGTATACCTAGTGGTTTTGAAAGCCACAACATGTCTGCCGCCGCTAGTAGTGCCACTTCTCCTATCCCTTCTGCAGCCACTGTAGAAGTACATGCAGAGGTAGATGAGGAAGTGCCTCAACTTGATGATGATGAAGGGATGATGTACCCCGAACTAGTAGATACAGTAAGTCAACACACAATGGAAGATGAATATCCGGAGGATCCCAGCAGTCATGCTAGATTTGATGACACTGATGATGAAGAGAGGGATGAGAACATTGACAACTTAGTTTTAGATGAATATGATGGTGATGACATGCCAACAATTGAGTGGAACAGGGAAGATCCTCAGCTTACACCAGGCACCATATTCGAATCAAGGGTGGACTATCGTAATGAAATGACTACATATTGCATTCTAACTAAAAATAATTATGTGATTGATAGGAGTGAACCAACAAGGTTCACTGTTTGTTGCCCATATGATAGGTGGAGGTGGAGGTGGAGGCTGCATGCATCCTGTATCCTAAAGAGCAAATTGATTTAGGTATTACACCTCATTGTGGATTTCGTTCATTCTATTTTTAGGTCATTGTGTAATGTTTCTTAATTGTACTTTATTTTGTTTCAGATAAAACAAAACCCACACCAGCACATTTGTCCACCTGGAGGGGGAGGGGGACTAAAAAAAGCTGGTAAAGACTAGGTGGGTGGCAGATACACTCTTCGATTGGCTGAGAGAAACACCAACACTTGGTCCAACCACACTCCATGGGCAGCTTTGTGAGAAGTACAAAATTGAGATACCTTCCATGAGGATTTTCTATGGTAGGGAAATGCTCTTGACAGGATAAATGGTCCATGGAATGAGAGTTTTCAGTTACTTTATACTTACAAAGCTGAAGTGGAGATGGCTAGTTCAGGGAGTGTTGTAGAGATTGACAAGCATACAGTTTCATAGAAAATAAGAGGGAAGTCATTTGAAAACGAGTGCTTCAGGAGTGCTTTTGTTTGTTTGAAGGCTTGCTAGCACTAGTTTCTGGATGGTTGTAGACCCTATTTGGCTGTCGATGCAACTGCTTTCAATGGAACATATAGAGGAGATCTAGTAGCAGCTTCTGAAGTTGATGGACACAACTGGATGTTCCAAGTTGCATTTGGTGTGTTGGAGGCAGAGTCCGAGGAAAGTTGGGTCTGGTTTCTGCAGCAGTTGCACAACATTATAGGTACACCCCCAGGTTTTGCTATTCACTCAGATGCTTGCAAAGTTTTTAAAGACTGTAGTAGGAATTGTATTTGGCCTCCAATTCTCCTTTTTAGGGATGTGGGTAACATAAATCATGTTCACATCCTTGATTTCGGGAGGAAACTGTTTTTGGCCTCCATTTCTTGACCTACAGGGTTCATCCTCGTCCTCACTACAAGGTTGGATTTTGCCTGGGTTCTCAACTGCAATCTTGCCGGCCTGCTTTATAACCCAATTGTTCCGGTTTGAATGATTGGCAGGTTTGTCCAAAGTGCCATGATTTTGGCAAGGCTTGTCGAGGATCTTGTCCAACGTAGATGGGATTTCTCTGTCCCTTTAAAGGGCTTCTTCTTCTGGCCGTTGTGTTGATTGCTGAATCCAACATTCACAATCGCCTCCTCGGTGTCACTTTTGTTGCCTTTATGGCAATGCTTATTGTTGGGAGCCATTATGTGCCTTCATCATAGCCGACCAATTATATCCATTAAGAATGCTAGCTTTCAGCTTTACCCGTCTGAGGTGCTAACATGAATGACGCGTAAGCAACAATCATAGCGGTGCTCCCTTTTAACCTTAGCGGAACGATCGGGAACCTAAGGGGCAAGCACAGGAGCCAGGCAACCTAGCTTGGCTAAATCTTAAGTCAAATCGGTGGATATTTTGGCATTAAAGACGATACAATATAAGAATGGAAAAGACACATGCTTGAGGGAACATGCTTTATTTAGTCAAATCCCACAGGGTGGTGTAAGCCATACATTCGAAGATATAGCCGAAGTGCACAAAGGAAAAACTTGTGTTAAATTTAAATGAAAGTTATGTACATAAGGTAACGAAAGGAAGGAGATGCTTGATTTAACCGTAGAAACATTGGAGCAGTGTTAGGCTCTAGACGCCCGTCTGTCGGGTCCCGAATGCGATAAGCCCCTCCAACGAGGACCTGGTCAATTATGACCACTGTTCAAGATATCTTCCGGTATTACGATAAATCAGCCGATCTATCGCTTACCGTTGTCTGACCGATAAGATAAATCGGTCAATAAATCAACTGATATGCCAATAAATTGGTCGATTTACCCCTTATCATGGGTCGACCGATAAGTTCCCGATAAGCGATATCCCCAACATTGATTATGACTGGTCCATCCCATTTAGGTGATAGTTTATGCTCCTGCTTTTCTAGATGGAGCCTCATGACCAGGTCTCTGATACGTCTCCAACGTATCTATATTTTTTTATTTTTCCATGCTATTAATTATCTGTTTTGGATGTTTCATATGCATTAATATGATATTTTATATTATTTTTGGGACTAACTTATTAAACTAGATCCCAGTGCTAGTTTCTGTTTTTTCCTTGTTTTTTAGTTTTATAGAAAAGGAATATCAAACGGAGTCAAACGGAATAAAACTTTCGCGATGATTTTTCTTGGACCAGAAGACACACCTAGGACTTGGATATGAAGTGAGAAGAGTCCCGAGGAGGCCATGAGCCACCAAGGCGTGCCCTAGGGGGGCGCCCCCTGGCTTGTGGGCCCCTCAGAGCTCTTCTAACCCTAATTCTTGGCCTATGAATTCCCAAATATTCCCAAACGACCAGAAGCGTCCACCAAACTACTTTTCCGCCGCCGTAACCTTCTGTTCCCGTGAGATCCCATCTTGGGGCCTTTTCCGGCATCCTGCCGGAGGGTGATTCGATCATGGAGGACATCTATATCTACTCTATTGCCCCTCTCACTACAAGAAATATGGTCGATAGTGACCCACCATTTTGGTCAATAAATCGTCGTTGTTTTCAACATATGACCTTTTTTTGACCAAACTGAGTAGGTCAATGGTTGGCCATCAAGAATAAACACAGTTTTGGTCGTAGTTTTTACGACCAAAATTATTAAGTCATAGTTTTTAATGACAAATTTTTTGATCAATACCAGGATCTGATGTGGCATCAGCCACGTGGCCACCAGATCTGACGTGGCATTGGTAGTGATGATATAAAATTGTCATAATTTCTAGCAAGCCAAGCCCAATAAGGCTGGCCCATAAAACTTTATACACATTTATTTTACTGGGCCAAAGCCCATGTCCGATCCATTATGTATTATTAGGTCGTTTAACCTTTTTAGACCTGAAACTGTACTACAAGTAAAGTTCAGTGAAGAATACACCACAGATTTAAATTAGACAAAATATCTTTTTGAATATCCCAGCACACAAAAAATAAGAGTACACACGCCATAAAACATAACACAGATTTAAATTACACAGATAGCTTTTTGAGTATCCCAGCACACACAAACTAAGATACACAGCCAAGAAAAATGGTATTACGAAAAACATAGCCTGTTACACAACAACAACATGGCTCCATTATCTTCGTCTTTAAGAATTCCGAGAAGCGTTTCGTCCTGGCATCAGGAGGGGCAACACATGAGAAGCAAATTAAGCATAACATGAAATAAGAAAAATGCAGCAAGCTGAGAGTAGAATGCAGACAGTGTATATAAGCAAGTCACATGGATGCAAGCAGTGAGCATTTTAGAGGGTTTTATGTGGCTGTGTGGCCCAGCTTTTGTTTCTTCCATAAAACAGGTTAGAAATATTAGGCACTAGTAAGTTAAAATTCATATTATATCATATTGTGTAAACTCTCCACCTCCTAAAGAGACTCCAACATCAGAAGATCATACTAATTACTAAAGTCCAGTTCTTTTGCTGCCTTCTAGAATAAAACTGCAATAAGTTGCCCCCTACCCAGCTTATTCTAGAAAATTATTTACTTAGAAGCCTACTGTTGTCACACATGCATTAAAGTGAAGTATACAGGTTATACAGTCTTTAAGAAATTACTACTTATGAGATCTAGAACGAATGAAGATAGATGAAGGGTTCATCATGTGTCCATGAGAAAAAGCAAATGTTAAAGACCCAAAGGGGTATTAGCAATACTAATTGCCAAATAAAACCAATTGAAAGTCCGTAATATTATGATCTTCAATGCTTTAAAATAGAGAAAGACCAAGTTCATGTGCATCGATTCTCCCGCATCCAGCTGACTGTTGCATCAGAAGAAAATGAAGAACATGTTGGAATCTTGACAATAGTTCACGCCCAGTACAACAAACTGGAGCAAAAGTTGCAAAGAACACGTGCAGGGCTGATCTGATTACTTAACTTGTAGCATCAATAGGTGCAAGAAGCGCATACACAAGGAGATTAAGCAAAAGCAGAATATCCTCCTATTTTGGAGGATATCAATCAAAGGCGACCAAATGGAGGATTACCAGGTTGGACGAGTAGACACACATACGGTACTTGTCGTGCCGGCAAATCGCATACTCAATGTGCTCCTAGATCTGATTCACCCTCCCTTATTTTCTTTGGACGAAAAATTCATTTCCATTTTTCTAGTGCCCAAAATGAGTTTTTTTGTGAAGGACCTACCATATATTTGTTGCAAAATTGGACCAAATCGTTTTTCTTAAACACTATGTCATATTTAATGTACAATTAACCAAATGGTTGGGTGTCAAAAGGTTTGATACACCTCTCGTCAAAAGACAAATTTTTGCCGATTCAGCTGGAAGTGGGTCAAGTTTGAACTA
Organism: Aegilops tauschii subsp. strangulata; assembly: GCF_002575655.3. Taxonomy (NCBI): domain Eukaryota; kingdom Viridiplantae; phylum Streptophyta; class Magnoliopsida; order Poales; family Poaceae; genus Aegilops; species Aegilops tauschii. Next base: position 259,169,423 of record NC_053037.3, read on the forward strand.
CAGCTGCCTCATAGTTTGCTCATGATTTTTTCCAAAAATCATTTTTAGATACAAAAGTATCTATTTAATCAGAGAAACATCAAAAGTTTTCCAAGATTCAACCACTAGCTAGGAACGGTCATGCCCGCTGTTTTGACCGCATTTTGAAATGGACATGCGAAATTAAAAACAAATCAAAAAATTGGAAAACCTTGGCATTGTGTCATTATATGTGACCAAGATACCAGGAAAAATAAAAAACTTGTAATACAGCAATTATTTTTAAAAAGTGTTCTCAGAAATGAGCTATCATGTGTGAAGATCCATGGCTTTCAAGCCAAATGATCAATCTTATGGCCACATTCATGGCATAGTTTGTTCAAATGATCTCATATTGTTCACAAGGGTGCATCTTGGAATGGCAAACAATGTTGCCTAAGGAATTTTTCATTTTCTTCGGACGAAAAATTCATTTTCCATTTTTTGAGTGGCCAAAATGAGTTTTTTGTGTAGGACCTACCATATATTTGTTGCAAAATTGGACCAAATCAATTTTATAAAATATTAGGTCATATTTAATGTATAATTGTCCAACTGGTTGTGTGTGAAAATCTTTGATCCACCTCTCGTGAAAAAGACAAATTTCCGCCGATTCAGCAAGAAGCGGGTCAAATTTGAACTGCAGCTGCCTTACAGTTTGCTCTTTATTTTTCCGAAAATGAATTCTAGGTACATAAGTATCTATTTAATCAAATATAAATGGTCTGGTGCCAAGACGTCGAGGTTTGGACGATGGCCGAAGACCCCAACTCCAGAGCGCGTAAACTGGCGTGGTCATCGCATGACCGTGGAGTTGCCACATGTTCTGGGCGACCTAGGCATGTCTGGTGGGTTGGACCCTTCCCCGGGAGGTGTTAGGAAGAATAATACAATAGAAGAATCTCACGATGAGACTAAACTAAGCTCAAACATGAATTAGCAACCAAGTTTTTGATTAGCGGTGGGGAAAATGCACATGGCCAATGGGCCTGACTTTTTTCTGAGGGTGATCATCTAGTAAGGAGACTTTCTTGGTAAATTTGCAGCTCAAATGGAGGAGCCTAGGTGGCACTTCCTTTGCAAAGTACTACACTGGACAGAAATATGGATGTTGAAGCTAGGCTCAAATGAATGAATGGATTGAGCTGAAATATTGTGGAGGATGGTCATTTGGGCAGAGAAAAGCTCTATAAAAATTTGATACCATTTGGACATGCCAAAGTGGTACTTCTTTCACAATGCTCTTCTCTGGATAGAAACTTGAGAAAAATATTGAGAGGAATTGACTAAATTAAATGCATCATTCACATCTTAATGACCATTCTATGCAATCAGATAACAACCTTTTGGCCACGAATTGTCACAAGATTATAGGGTTTGGACCCCTCTAGACTCTTCATGACAAATTTGTGAATTTTGGTCATGGATCAATGACCAATTAAACCGCCGTCAATATTTTTAGTCATAATCGAGCATTTTTCTTGTAGTGTCTGATGAAGGGTGAGTAGTTCACCACAGACCTACAGGTCCATAGCTGGTAGCTAGATGGCTTCTTCTCTCTCTTTGATCTTCAATACAATGTTCTCCTCGATGTTCTTGGAGATCTATCCGATGTAATCTTCTCTTGCGGTGTGTTTGTCGAGATCAATGAATTGTGGATTTATGATGAGATTATCTATGAATATTATTTGAATCTTCTCTGAATTCCTATATGCATGATTTGATATATTTGTATTTCTCTTCGAATTATCAGTTTGGTTTGGCCATGTAGATTGGTTCTTCTTGCAATGGGAGAGGTGCTTAGTTTTGAGTTCAATCTTGCGGGGTCCTCACCCAGTGACAAAGTAGGGGTAGCGAGGCACGTATTTGTATTGTTCCCATCAAGGGTAAAAAGATGGGGTTTTCATCATTGCTTGAGTTTATCCCTCTACATCATGTCATCTTGCTTAAGGCGTTACTCCATTCTTATAAACTTAATACTCTAGATGCATGCTGGATAGCGGTCGATGTGTGGAGTATTAGTAGCAGATGCAGGCAGGAGTCGGTCTACTTGACACGGACGTGATGCCTATATTCATAATCATTGCCTTGGATATCGTCATAACTTTGCGCTTTTCTATCAATTGCTCGACAGTAATTTGTTCACCCACCGTATTATTTGCCTTCAAGAGAGAAGCCTCTAGTGAAACCTATGGCCCCCGGGTCTATTTTCCATCCTATATTTTCAGATCTATATATCAAAAATACCAAAAAAATCTCGCTGCAATTTATTTACTTTTATTTTGTTTTACGTTTTAGTAATCTTTTATATCTATCTCTATCAGATCTCACCTTTGCAAGTAGCCGTGAAGGGATTGACAACCCCTTTATCACATTGGGTGCAAGTGTTTGATTGTTTGTGCAGGTGCATAGAATGGGGAATTGCTTGTTTCTCCTACTGGATTGATACCTTGGTTCTCAACTGAGGGAAATACTTATCTCTACTTTGCTACATCACCCTTTCCTCTTCAACGGAAAAACTAACCCAAACTCAAGAAGTAGCAGTCTCCTACATTGAATTCCTTTGACTGGACTTCCCTGCTTTTATAGCATCATGCCTGCTGCTGATAGATCACGAATCGTGCCCGAGCTACGCTGCACTCCTCCTCTAGGGCATCCAAGGCGTCTTGTTGATCAAGCTGTCACGACCGGTTTTCCAATAAAAATGTTTATTGAGAAACCGATCCTTTTTACGGACCAGTAGAGAAGAATCCTTCTCACTGGTAGACAATTTCTTGATCACAGAAGAAGAACCAGGAGTGCTAAATATAATACAAGGTTGAGCGGAGACTGCTCAAAAATTTATTACAAGCACGCCGATATTATACATAAAGGCGGATATGGTGGCATAACTACCGACTCGCAATAAAAGTGGTGGTGGATATGTCACAGTGAAGTGGGTGACATGACTCTTGAACCTAACAGCTCATCGAGCGTCAGAGTGAGGCTCGAGGATTCTTATTGTGGGTGGCGGAAGCGTATATAATACAAATGACCAAAATCCAGGATCGCACGGGACTGACTGGGACTCCTCTAGGCGTCGGACTCACTATCAAACTCTTCATCCATGAGATCGCCTTCGTCCACATCTGGCCAAATCAACAAGCCAGGTGAGTACTATGAAAGTACTCGCAAGACAGTTTGGACATAAGATATAACAAATGTAAACATGATGCACATGAGCAGAGTAATAATGCGCCTTCTGATAGTAAAATAACAACGCATGGGAAGTAAAAAGGAAGTCGGGCGGTAGTCCTCCCGAAATCCCAATGTAATACTGAAAGCCAATCGAGTGTCTGAAATGACTCCTCGAAAGGGTACGAATAAATTAACAATGCCACAATCGGGCGTCAGGGCGACACCACATAAAGGGCTTATAATGGAATATAAACGACAGTGCGTGCCACAGTCGGACGTCTGAACGACATCACGTAAAGGGCTTATTTCAAAAGTAAATAACAAGAATGCCACAGTCGGACGTCTGAGCGACATCACATAAAGGGCTTATATCAAAAGTAAATGACGAGAGTGCCACAGTCGGACGTCTGGGCGACATCACATAAAGGGCTTATATCAAAAGTAAATGACGAGAGTGCCACGGTCGGACGTCTGGGCGACATCACATAAAGGGCTTATACCAAGAGTAAATAACAAGAGTGCCACAGTCGGACGTCTGAGCGACATCACATAAAGGGCTTATATCACATAACTTGATATACCAGCAACTCATGAATTTAAATCACCTCAAGGATATACTCAGGTACGAAATAATAAACTGGTTAGTCCATCAAAAGGAATAACACTCAACCGGGTTTACCACTCAAGTTTGTTCACCGGGGATTTCCAGGAGACTGACACGGGGACTGACATGAATATGGATATGTTGGCCACGGTCCTTGACCATGGACGCGATGACTCGGAAGGATTTGACTCTGCAGAGCTTGTACTCTTAACCACAGCCAACGGATTTCAGTAGTCACAAGGGAGTAGCTCCGTTTACGGTATTTTAGGAGAAACACATCTAACCAGTACACACCCATTCAACATTCCGCTGCCAGGAATCACCCCAAGCAACGTTCAAGAAAAACCTTGAGACGGGGAGGCTACAACCTCGCGTAGCATGGGATCAAATTTATACAGTGCGCTCTAAGGGGTGCCCCCCTCTCGGTCCCAACCGGAAACACCCATGCCCCCTGACCGGATGACTGGCTTTAATCCAGGGCCATGGAACCCTCATCCCGACCCCTCTATTTGGTGTGTACAAGGAAAGAGGTTAGCAACTTACTAAACCGTATTCTTTGCAGAAAACATGTGGCAGCACGAAGGGGAAGAATGGTAAGGTGGCTCAGTCCACGTTAGCGTCGGAGTTTATCGGATGACATAAGACTGGCATGCTACAACGATACCATCTTGCTACCTTTCATGTCACCACATGATCAGGTCATCTCTCATCAAAGATCGCAGTAACTTCGAAGCACACGGTTAGTTACCTTGCATGCAACGTAATACTCACCGATGCTCATATGCCATGTACAAACCATCCAAGCAAACATGCAAAACACTCATCATATCAAAGGTTCAAACATGCTTGCCTGGTTCGGAGAAGTCGGAGTCTAGCTCTGCGAAGTTCGCGGCTCCGTCACCTCCTCCGGAACCTACGGTATAACGAAACCGTATACTAACGTGAAAATCGTTGCGCGTATAAAATAATTGTTCCAAATTTTTTCCAAATAAATACTATAAAAAACTAGACAAAAATATAAGACTGACAGAAAAAGAATCAATCAAAAGGCATCTTCTGTTAAAAAGATATAAGGGTTTTAGTCCAAGGACTAATCTGTGATGGAACAGAAAAGAACCAGGGACTTGTTTGAAAAACCAGAAAACGGTTCGGTAAGAAATACGTCAGCCCAAAAGGAAAACACGTTTTGCCCGAAGGCGCTTTCAGAAAACGGTTCGAGGGAGAAAGGAGAGAAGCTGATGGGGGGTCCCACCCGTCAGGTTCAAAACTTCCAACGGAGCTCGCCGGCGCCCGAAGGCTACGGTGGTCGCCGGCGTTGAACCACGGCGGGGCAGAGTGATCGGAGGGTACCTACAGGTTCAGGGTGTTCTTCCGCATCGGTGGGTGGTGGACTTGACCGTCGGAGAGCACCACGTTGACGGCGACACTATCTCCGGCGGACGGTGGTTCGGGCGATGGTGGAGCTCTCCGGTGGGTGCTGCAAGCTTCAAATTGATGCGCGGGTCAGAGATGTGGATGCCCTAGGAGGCTACTGACAAGAGTTGAGAGGTAGGGGTGCATGCACGGGGGTGAATCGAGCTGGGTCCCGAAGCGGGTCGAGGCGGCCGGAGATGGGGAAGAAGACTCCCTCGGGGCTCTTCCAGTGGCTTGGCATGGTACTAGTGGTGTGCAGAGGTGGTGCGGGTTCGAGTCCGAGCTCGGGACCTCCTTTTATAGGCGATCCGAGGGGGTGGCCGTGAACAGGATAACGCGGGCGAGAAATTACGGCGAGGCAGAGGTTGGGCAGGGGGTTTAGGTGGCTAGGCATCATCGTGGTGGATCACTGGCACCGTTCCTCCGCTAAACCTCGGTCGGGCTTGGTGTAATACGCCGGTCCTCGACGGAACGGTCGTATGGGCACGGCGGCGGCAGGGAGCGCGCTCTGCGCCTACCAGTTCACGACGACGGACCTGCAGCGTGCACGGGTGAGTGGATGGCCACGCGGTGGCCTCTGGTGGCTTGGGCGGCGCTGGACGGCGCCGTCCAATGCTGCGCCTCTCTGGCAGCCGCAAAGGGTGCTGCTGCCGTCGCTCACGGGGTGGCGCACCTCTACCAGCTCGTCGCCGACGCCCGCAAGCTTCCAGGCGATCGTGCGGCGCGGGGATAAGAAGGAAGCACAGGGCGCACGGCGCCACCGCGGCTACTGGCGAGATCGAGAAGGGGTTCTGAAGAAAACGACAGTGGCTCACTGAAACTGTATCTCTGAACTTCTGAACTTGACAGTAATAGTGTCCTTCAGGTGTTCGACGAAATGATTTGGCATGAAGAATTTTTTTTCTGGAGCTGGGACTTGGTGAGGTGACCTATCGATGCATCCAGAGGCTGCTTGAATTTTCTCAGATTTTTAGGAGGAGAAAACAAATGAATTTCATCAAATTTGACAAAAATGGTCCAAACTTGCAGCAAGCACAATTTGAAATATTTGAACTGGGGACCAGTGGATCATCATGGATCTTGGTTGAGCGCTCTAAGGACTAGCCAGGGAAATTTGTTTGGAGGCAAAACTCAAAGGAGAAAAGGTAGTTCCTTTGTAAATCTCCAAGGGTCAAAATAGAGGACAGAAAAAGATTTTGATAAGAAATAAATGGAAGTAAAATCATGGGGGAGTTCAACTTGCTGGAATTAAAGTATATCTTGACACAAAGAGGGGAGATGGCTCTTTGGAGGGGATTTCCACTTAGGTCATGGCAAGAGGAGATTTTGAAGGGGGAAGAATAACTCCAAATGCCATAGGGCTATTTAAAAAGAAAAGATTTTCAAAAACTTTTCCAAATGAAAAACATTTGTGTTGAGTCAACATAAGATGGAAAAACCTCCAAGACCAAAGATCAAGTCTTGGGTAAATCCCAACAAAATACTTGTCATAAAAGAAATTTTTTTGAGAGGGAGAGTTCTTTAGAAGAAAAATTTAAAAACCCTCCTTCAAATCAAATAAAGATTTTGATAAAACCAAAATAAAAATTTTGGGTGTCACAACACTACCCCCATAGGAAAAATCTCGTCCCCGAGATTTCAGCTGATCCTCAAATAGATGTGGGTATTCTGCCTGAAGAAAATCCTCTCTTTCCCATGTTGCTTCATCCTCGGTGTGATTGCTCCACTGAACCTTGAAAAATTTAGTTGTTTTCTGACGGGTCCTCCTTTCAGACTCTTCCAATATTTTTACTGGTCGCTCTCTGTAGGTGAGGTCTGGTTGCACGTCAATGCTCTCATGAGGTACGTGCTTTTCCGGGTTGCTTACACATTTTCTCAACTGTGAGACGTGGACCACGTCGTGGACGTCTGATAGCTCTTTGGGTAGGTCCAGCTGGTAGGCTACTGTGCCTCTTCGTGCAATTACACAGAAGGGTCCAATAAATCTTGGGGCTAGCTTCCCCTTAATCTTGAACCGTTGCAGGCCCCTCATAGGAGACACTCGTAGGTATACGTAATCACCGGGTTCAAAGCTGACCTCACGATGTTTTCGATCGTAATAGCTCTTTTGTCGGCTTTGAGCTGTCTTGAGTCTGTCCCTGATTTGTTTAACTTTCTCCTCGGCTTCCTTGAGCATGTCTGGGCCGAAGATACGACTGTCACCTGTTTTTGACCAATTTAGTGGGGTACGACACCTCCGTCCGTACAATGCTTCAAAAGGTGCCATTTGCAAGCTGGCTTGGTAACTGTTGTTGTATGCGAACTCGGCATACGGCAAGCTTTCTTCCCAACTGGATCCATAGGTGAGCACACAGGCTCTCAGCATGTCCTCTAGGATTTGGTTCACGCGTTTAGTCTGTCCATCAGTCTGGGGGTGGTACACTGTACTGAATGCTAGTTGAGTGCCCAGAGTTTGTTGTAAGTGATCCCAAAATTTAGAGACAAATTGAGTGCCTCGGTGGGATATTATAGTCTTTGGGACTCCATGCAAACAAACTATACGGGAGAGATAAAGCTTAGCAAGCCTCTGAGTGGAGTAGGTCGTCTTCACGGGAATGAAATGTGCCACCTTGGTTAGCCTATCTGTGATGACCCATATGGCATCATTCCCGCATTGTGATCGAGGTAGTCCGACGATGAAGTCCATTCCAATTTCGTCCCATTTCCACTCAGGTATCCTGTTTGGCTGTAGTAGCCCTGCTGGCTTTTGATGCTCGGCTTTAATGCGCTGACACGAATCACAACAAGCAATGAATGTGGCTATATCCCTTTTCATACCGTGCCACCAAAATCTTTCTTGGATGTCGTTGTACATTTTGGTTCCTCCAGGGTGGATCGAATATGGGGCGGTGTGGCTTTCGGTTAGGATTTGTTGCTTGAGTTCCTCAATGTTTGGTACGCAAAGTCTGTCCCCGTACCATAATATTCCCTCATTGTCTGTGATGAACTCTGAAGCCTTGCCGAGGCTCATTTTTCTCTTTATACCTTCGATGCTGGGATGTCCACGCTGAGCCTTCTTAATTTGTTCCATTAGGGTGGGTTGTATCTCCAGATTTGATATGTTGCCCTCAGAGACTATCATCATGTTGAGTTTAGCGAACTCCTGCTGAAACTCAGGCCTCAAGTTCGGTGGACTGTCGTTGCCCGAGCTGGGGTTTCGACTAAGAGCATCTGCCACTACATTTGCTTTCCCTGGATGGTAGTGAATGCCGACATCATAGTCCTTGACCAATTCCAACCAGCGTCATTGTCGTAAATTTAGCTCTAGTTGCGTGAAAATATATTTAAGGCTCTTATGGTCCGTCTATATTTCACAACGATTTCCCAGTAGAAAGTGCCTCCACTCTTTGAGTGCATGGATGACTGCTGCTAGCTCCAAGTCATGAGTAGGATAATTTTCCTCATGCTTCCGTAGTTGCCTGGAAGCATACGCGACGACTTTGCCGTCCTGCATCAATACGCATCCGAGGCCCTTCCGGGACGCGTCAGAATACACTTCAAAACTCTTGTGTATATCCGGCACAACCAAAACCGGTGCTGTTGTTAGTTTCTTTTTGAGTTCTTGGAAGCTTTTCTCGCACGCTTCCGTCCATACAAACTTCTTGTCTTTCTTGAGTAATTGTGTCATTGGTTTTGCCACATTGGAGAATCCTTCAATAAACCTTCGGTAATATCCAGCCATTCCTAGGAAACTCCGTCCATCTGTTACGTTGGCTGGTGGTTTCCAGTCAAGTATGGCTTTGACTTTTTCTGGGTCTACGGCCACGCCTTCTTGGGTCAATATATGGCCCAGAAAACCAACTTGTCTTAGCCAAAATTCGCATTTGCTAAATTTGGCGTACAATTGATGTTTCCTTAATTCTCCCAATACAATTCTGAGATGTTCAGCATGTTCTTCTAGTGTCCTTGAGTATACCAGAATATCGTCAATGAACACCATAACAAATTTGTCCATGAATTTCATAAACACTTTGTTCATGAGGTGGACAAAATATGCGGGGGCGTTCGTCAGTCCAAATGGCATTACTGTGAACTCATATAATCCGTATCTGGAGGTGAATGTTGTCTTAGGGATATCTTCTGTCCGTACTTTTAATTGATGATATCCCGATCTTAAATCAATTTTTGAGAACACCTTGGCTTGTGCGAGCTGGTCAAACAAATCATTTATCCGTGGCATCGGATATTTGTTTTTGATGGTGACCATATTGAGAGCTCGATAGTCTATACACAATCTCAGTGTCCCATCCTTTATCATGGCGAATAATACTGGCGAACCCCAAGGTGAGGAGCTGGCTCGAATAAATCCTTTGTCCAGTAATTCCTTTATTTGCTTCTTCAATTCTACCAACTCTGAGGGTGCCATTCTATAAGGTTTCTTATAGATGGGGGTGGTGCCCGGTGCTAGTTCAATGCTGAACTCTATCTCTCGGTCTGGTGGCATGCCTGGTAGTTCTTCAGGAAACACGTCGGGAAACTCGCACACCACTGGAACTTTTCTCAATTCTGAAATGTCCACTTTGTTCAACTTTGGTTGCCGTGACCGTGGTCTCTCTTGAGCTGTAACTTTTATTGTCTTGCCGTGATGATGAGTGAGAATCACAGTCCGATTGAAACAGTCAATAAATCCCTTGTTGGTGGTTAACCAGTCCATTCCTAGGATAACATCCGGTCCTTTATTTTCCAACACGATGAGATTAGCCTGAAACTTTAGTCCTTCAAATTCAATAATCACTCCTTGGCAGTAACTCTGAGTGATCTCTTTATTCCCGGGGGACTTGATGATCATAGATTTTTCCAAAGGAAGTATCGGAAAACCATGTTGTAAAACAAAACTCTTCTAAATGAACGAGTGAGAAGCTCCAGAATCAAACAAAACCGTGGCAGGTATTGTGTTGACAGGGAACGTACCGAGTATGATGTCTGGGGCATTTTGTGCTTCTTCCTTGGTCACATGGTTCAGGTGACCCTTCCTGTGATTGTTGTTGGGATTGAAATTGTTACGCTTGGGGGCTGGATTATTCCCACCATTGTTCGGCTTGGGGGCCGAGTTCCTCGGCTTTGGGCACTGCTTGGCATAGTGACCTTCCTCTCCACAAGCATAGCAAGTGACCCCTGGGCGGTACGTGAAGTCCTTGTCCCTTGAGTGAAACTGTCTGGTTGGCCTTAGAGCAGTAGTCGTGGATTTTCTCGATTCGTTCCTCTGAACATCAGTCTTGCTCCGGTTGTTGCGAGCAAGAGTCGTCTTGTCCCTTTTTCGCTTATGAATATCCTCCAGACTGCGGCGCTCATTCTCCAAAGTAATGGCCTTGTCAACCAGAGTTTTGAAATCTGGGAAAGTGTGTACGACCAGTTGGCATTTTAGTGCTGGTGCCAGGCCGTCCAATTTTTTTCCATCCTTTTGTTTTCAGTCATATGCTCATCGTAGGCATAACGAGATAGCTGGGTAAACTGACTGTTGTATTCCGTCACTGTCATGCCTCTCTGCTTGAGGTCATCAAACTCTCTTTTCTTGATTTTTATAATGCTCCTGGGGATGTGCGCCCCACGAAAACCTTCCTTCAACTCTTCCCAGGTGATGTTATGTTCACTGGGATGCATGTGTAGGAAGTTTTCCCACCATGCGGCAGCTGCTCCAGTGAGGTAGTGAGGTGCATAAAGCACCTTCTCATGATCTGAACATTGAGCAATAATCAACTTTCTTTCGATGTCTCGAAGCCAATCATCGGCTTCAAGCAGCCTATCAGTGTGAGCGAACGTTGGAGGACGTGTCTTCTGTAGTTCAGACAACTTGGAGTGCGGTTGGTATGGCTCACGGTGAATTCCCATATTGATGATGTGATTCATCATCTCTTGGTGCTGCTGCTGGCTTTGTTCGAAAAGGCGGCATACTTGAGATAAGGCTGCCTCGCTGTCCTGTTGACTAGACTGCCCCTGTGTGAAGTTGTTGCTTGTCTGTGTTCCATAAACTTCTTCTGGTGGATTTGGCATGGAACGAGTCCACGGACGAGACATTTTCCACTCTGGGGTATTATTTTGCAAAACTCATGAGAAGAACTGTGTGGCACAAGGAAAATTCTGCAAAGGCAAAAATTTTGAAAGACCTCAAGATTTTTCAAGAAAAAAAATACTCGATCGCGCATGGAGAAGGACTGCTCAGTACATACTTCACACGCGATACGCAAACATACGGTACATCACTCAGGATGTGCGTACACATTCCTGACATGTTATTTAGGCTAGCACACTCCTCCGGGATCCTACATGATGCGCGCACAAACTACTGCAAACCTATGTACATATAAAACATGTCATACAAACGGGTACATCACCCGGCTGCTAGGCGCACTCAGTCGGAGATGGTGAAGATGTCCTTCTGCCTGCCGAGGGTAAGGCCCAGCGGTGCTGGGGACTCAACCTCCACCTCCTCCCTAATAGGCTCCAGGCGCGTATCACTGCGTTGAGGAGATGGCGCGGGTGCGACAGGCGGTGCAGCTCTGACTGGAGTGGGAGCAATGACCTGGTCGAACTCCTCAGTGGTAGGCAGACGGCGAGCGGTGGCCAAAATGGCAGGTGATTAGGATGCTGAGGACGAGACGAAAGTCAGTGGCGGAGCCATGTGGAGAAGCTCCCTCCTGTTGGCAGAACAGCCCCGAACTAAGTCCATATGGGCAGCCACAAGATCGTCCACGAGGTTGTCGAAAGCTGCCTTCAGAGCTTTGAGATACTCAACAAGCATCTCGATAGCTTCATCTCTTTCTCCCCTATGGCAGGCGAATGCATAGTGACAAGTATATGGCACATGTCATGGGAGGTAGCGGTAGCGACGAGTCTTCATCGCAGGAAGAACATCCCGAAGACGAGCTATTGCCTCGCGGGCGGCCATCTGCATGGCATGCCTCTCCGTAGGCATGGCCCTTCCCACAAAACGAAAGTGGCGAGACGCAGAACGCCCTCCCTTGAATTGCACCACGGCCTGGTGCATAGACACGTCGTCGCTGAGCTTGTGCTGGTAAAGTGTGAACTCTGGACGAGTCGACGGCCCGATCGTGAGCTGGTGATGGAGACGAGAAGTTTGACAAACCCCTCAGGCACATTGGTGAACACCCGGGACTCGCAGTCGTTGCCAGTCATATGCAGAAGTAGGCAAAAATTCTGAATAGTCAAATCATAAATTTATGATGACCAACAGAAAATAGCTACATCTTGCAAAATGCTGAAAAAGCACTAAAAACGCTAATAACCGATTAGCGATCGTACCTAGTGGCTTCCTACAGTCAGCCTGGCTCTGATACCAAGCTTGTCACGACCGGTTTTCCAATAAAAATGTTTATTGAGAAACCGGTCCCTTTTACGGACCAGTAGAGAAGAATTCTTCTCACTGGTAGACAATTTCTTGATCACAGAAGAAGAACCAGGAGTGCTAAATATAATACGAGGTTGAGCGGAGACTGCTCAACAATTTATTACAAGCACGCCGATATTATACATAAAGGCGGATATGGTGGCATAACTACTGACTCGCAATAAAAGTGGTGGTGGATATGTCACAGTGAAGTGGGTGACATGACAATTGAACCTAACAGCTCATCGAGCGTCGGAGTGAGGCTCGAGGATTCTTATTGTGGGTGGCGGAAGCGTATATAATACAAATGACCAAAATCCAGGATCGCACGGGACTGACTGGGACTCCTCTAGGCGTCGGACTCACTATCAAACTCTTCATCCATGAGATCGCCTTCGTCCACACCTGGCCAAATCAATAAGCCAGGTGAGTACTATGAAAGTACTCGCAAGACAGTTTGGACATAAGATATAACAAATGTAAACATGATGCACATGAGCAGAGTAATAATGCGCCTTCAGATAGTAAAATAACAACGCATGGGAAGTAAAAAGGAAGTCGGGCGGTAGTCCTCCCGAAATCCCAATGTAATACTGAAAGCCAATCGAGTGTCTGAAATGACTCCTCGAAAGGGTATGAATAAATTAACAATGCCACAGTCGGGCGTCAGGGCGACACCACATAAAGGGCTCATAATGGAATATAAACGACAGTGCGTGCCACAGTCGGACGTCTGAGCGACATCACGTAAAGGGCTTATATCGAAAGTAAATAACAAGAATGCCACAGTCGGACGTCTGAGCGACATCACATAAAGGGCTTATATCAAAAGTAAATGACGAGAGTGCCACAGTCGGACGTCTGGGCGACATCACATAAAGGGCTTATATCAAAAGTAAATGACGAGAGTGCCACAGTCGGACGTCTGGGCGACATCACATAAAGGGCTTATACCAAGAGTAAATAACAAGAGTGCCACAGTCGGACGTCTGAGCGACATCACATAAAGGGCTTATATCACATAACTTGATATACCAGCAACTCATGAATTTAAATCACCTCAAGGATATACTCAGGTACGAAATAATAAACTGGTTAGTCCATCCACAGGAATAACACTCAACCGGGTTTACCACTCAAGTTTGTTCACCGGGGATTTCCAGGAGACTGACACGGGGACTGACATGAATATGGATATGTTGGCCACGGTCCTTGACCATGGACGCGATGACTCGGAAGGATTTGACTCTGCAGAGCTTGTACTCTTAACCACAGCCAATGGATTTCAGTAGTCACAAGGGAGTAGCTCCGTTTACGGTATTTTAGGAGAAACACATCTAACCAGTACACACCCATTCAACATTCCGCTGCCAGGAATCACCCCAAGCAACGTTCAAGAAAAACCTTGAGACGGGGAGGCTACAACCTCGCGTAGCATGGGATCAAATTTATACAGTGCGCTCTAAGGGGTGCCCCCCTCTCGGTCCCAACCGGAAACACCCATGCCCCCTGACCGGATGACTGGCTTTAATCCAGGGCCATGGAACCCTCATCCCGACCCCTCTATTTGGTGTGTACAAGGAAAGAGGTTAGCAACTTACTAAACCGTATTCTTTGCAGAAAACATGTGGCAGCACGAAGGGGAAGAATGGTAAGGTGGCTCAGTCCACGTTAGCGTCGGAGTTTATCGGATGACATAAGACTGGCATGCTACAACGATACCATCTTGCTACCTTTCATGTCACCACATGATCAGGTCATCTCTCATCAAAGATCGCAGTAACTTCGAAGCACACGGTTAGTTACCTTGCATGCAACGTAATACTCACCGATGCTCATATGCCATGTACAAACCATCCAAGCAAACATGCAAAACACTCATCATATCAAAGGTTCAAACATGCTTGCCTGGTTCGGAGAAGTCGGAGTCTAGCTCTGCGAAGTTCGCGGCTCCGTCACCTCCTCCGGAACCTACGGTATAACGAAACCGTATACTAACGTGAAAATCGTTGCGCGTATAAAATAATTGTTCCAAATTTTTTCCAAATAAATACTATAAAAAACTAGACAAAAATATAAGACTGACAGAAAAAGAATCAATCAAAAGGCATCTTCTGTTAAAAAGATATAAGGGTTTTAGTCCAAGGACTAATCTGTGATGGAACAGAAAAGAACCAGGGACTTGTTTGAAAAACCAGAAAACGGTTCGGTAAGAAATACGTCAGCCCAAAAGGAAAACACGTTTTGCCCGAAGGCGCTTTCAGAAAACGGTTCGAGGGAGAAAGGAGAGAAGCTGATGGGGGGTCCCACCCGTCAGGTTCAAAACTTCCAACGGAGCTCGCCGGCGCCCGAAGGCTACGGTGGTCGCCGGCGTTGAACCATGGCGGGGCAGAGTGATCGGAGGGTACCTACAGGTTCAGGGTGTTCTTCCGCATCGGTGGGTGGTGGACTTGACCGTCGGAGAGCACCACGTTGACGGCGACACTATCTCCGGCGGACGGTGGTTCGGGCGATGGTGGAGCTCTCCGGTGGGTGCTGCAAGCTTCAAATTGATGCGCGGGTCAGAGATGTGGATGCCCTAGGAGGCTACTGACAAGAGTTGAGAGGTAGGGGTGCATGCACGGGGGTGAATCGAGCTGGGTCCCGAAGCGGGTCGAGGCGGCCGGAGATGGGGAAGAAGACTCCCTCGGGGCTCTTCCAGTGGCTTGGCATGGTACTAGTGGTGTGCAGAGGTGGTGCGGGTTCGAGTCCGAGCTCGGGACCTCCTTTTATAGGCGATCCGAGGGGGTGGCCGTGAACAGGATAACGCGGGCGAGAAATTACGGCGAGGCAGAGGTTGGGCAGGGGGTTTAGGTGGCTAGGCATCATCGTGGTGGATCACTGGCACCGTTCCTCCGCTAAACCTCGGTCGGGCTTGGTGTAATACGCCGGTCCTCGACGGAACGGTCGTATGGGCACGGCGGCGGCAGGGAGCGCGCTCTGCGCCTACCAGTTCACGACGACGGACCTGCAGCGTGCACGGGTGAGTGGATGGCCACGCGGTGGCCTCTGGTGGCTTGGGCGGCGCTGGACGGCGCCGTCCAATGCTGCGCCTCTCTGGCAGCCGCAAAGGGTGCTGCTGCCGTCGCTCACGGGGTGGCGCACCTCTACCAGCTCGTCGCCGACGCCCGCAAGCTTCCAGGCGATCGTGCGGCGCGGGGATAAGAAGGAAGCACAGGGCGCACGGCGCCACCGCGGCTACTGGCGAGATCGAGAAGGGGTTCTGAAGAAAACGACAGTGGCTCACTGAAACTGTATCTCTGAACTTCTGAACTTGACAGTAACAGTGTCCTTCAGGTGTTCGACGAAATGATTTGGCATGAAGAAATTTTTTTTCTGGAGCTGGGACTTGGTGAGGTGACCTCTCGATGCATCCAGAGGCTGCCTGAATTTTCTCAGATTTTTAGGAGGAGAAAACAAATGAATTTCATCAAATTTGACAAAAATGGTCCAAACTTGCAGCAAGCACAATTTGAAATATTTGAACTGGGGACCAGTGGATCATCATGGATCTTGGTTGAGGGCTCTAAGGACTAGCCAGGGAAATTTGTTTGGAGGCAAAACTCAAAGGAGAAAAGGTAGTTCCATTGTAAATCTCCAAGGGTCAAAATAGAGGACAGAAAAAGATTTTGATAAGAAATAAATGGAAGTAAAATCATGGGGGAGTTCAACTTGCTGGAATTGAAGTATATCTTGACACAAAGAGGGGAGATGGATCTTGGGAGGGGATTTCCACTTAGGTCATGGCAAGAGGAGATTTTTGAAGGGGGAAGAATCACTCCAAATGCCATAGGGCTATTTAAAAAGAAAAGATTTTCAAAAACTTTTCCAAATGAAAAACATTTGTGTTGAGTCAACATAAGATAGAAAAACCTCCAAGACCAAAGATCAAGTCTTGGGTAAATCCCAACAAAATACTTGTCATAAAAGAAAAAAATTTGAGAGGGAGAGTTCTTTAGAAGAAAAAATTAAAAACCCTCCTTCAAATCAAATAAAGATTTTGATAAAACCAAAAGAAAATTTTTGGGTGTCACACAAGCTCGGCTTTCCATTCCTTGTACACGCGTACCCATGGTGATTTGTTAATTATGTCACAAGGGAGTACCCCCTCGGCACCGTATTCCATAAAAACGGAGAATACGTGGTGGATTGGTTTGGTGTGGTGCACAATCCCCATAGGACGAAATCGAGTTCCTCTACCCATTTGCAATCTTCCTCTTTAAGGAAGCGTACCAACCTCTGTTTGATGCCACTCATGCATAATCGAGCTTTACGCCCATTTTTTTGCACCATGCCTGCACCTCCTTGGATGTAAAATTTGTCCCGTTGTTTGTTATGATACTATGAGGGACACCATAACGGTGTACCATCTCAGATATAAACTCGACTATCGGGGTTGCTTTAGCCAAGGTTACTGGTTTTGCCTCGATTCAGTTGGTAAACTTATCTACCATGATGAGTAAATACTTATTTTTCTTTGACCCTCCCTTAAGTGGGACAACCATGTCGAGCCGCCAGACCGCAAAAGGCCAGGTGATCGGGATGGTCAGAAGAGCTATTGGGGGCATGCGAATTTGTTTGGCGAATACCTAGCAACTGGGGCAACATTGGACGAGCGTTTTGGCATCGGCCCTTGACGTTGGCCAGTAAAAGCTAGCCCGGAATGCCTTGCTGACCAAGGTCCGAGCAGCGGCGTGATGTTCGCTCATGCCAGAGTGTACCTCGTTGAGAAGCATTCTTCCTTCCTCCTCAGGTATACACCATTCGAGGGCATCCATGGCGTTTTGCTTGTAGAGCTCTCCCTCATGGACTTTGTAGGCTTTAGATTGCCTTATGATCCGACATGTGTTGGTTTGGTCCTCGGGGAGCTCTTTGAGGAGTAAGTAAGTGAGGAGGGGTTCGGTCCAGGGTGCGATAACTGCCATGACCTCGTGAGCCGAAGTTGCTTCCTGAATGGGTGAACCTCCGATTATGTCCTGCTCCGCTTCATCCTCGGGTGAGGTAAATTGCCTCGCATCGTTTGACTCCGACGTTGCTTTATCGTCTTGCCAGACCACAAATGGCTTGAAAACCATTCGAGGAAGGTGTTCTCGGGGACCTTATCCCGTTTGGCACCCATTCTGGCTAGGATACCGGTGGCTTGGTTGCTAACGCAGGGGATGTGATGGAATTCCATCCCTTCGAACTTGGCAAAAATTTGAAGGACTGCATTCCGATACGTTGTCATCTTCGGGTCTTTGGCGTCAAATTCACCGTTAACTTGGGAGATAGCAAGGTTAGAATCACCTCAGACCTCGACGCGTTGAACGCCCATCAAGACTCCTATCCGGAGGCCATGCAGAAGGGGCTCGTATTCAGCTGCATTATTTGAGATCGGTGTACATGATCTGTAGCATGTACCAAACGTTGTCGCCTGTTGGCGACGTGAGCACTACTCCAGCCCCTAGCCCAATGAGAATTTTTTAACAATCAAAGTACATGGTCCAGTGTGAATATGTGTTGTACTCTCTAGGGAGCTCGACTACTGTCCAGTCAGCCACGAAATCCGTCAGCACATGAGATTTAATAGCTCGGCGTGGACCACATGAAAATGCATCCCGTGGCATCCTTGTTGTTGATTTTGTCATTGAGGGGTACCTTCGATGCTACGGTTACCGAGCACTCCTGGAAGTAGTGCCGAAGTTTTTGTGATACCATAAAAACGGCATATGCTATCTTCTGATAATGTGGATACCGTGTCTTGCACGGAGTGAGGACTTCAGAGACGTAGTAAACGGGCCTTTGAACCTAGAACTTGTGGCCCTCCATATCTCGTTCGACCACAAGAACTGGACTGACTTCTTGGTTGGCGGTCGAGATGTATAATAACATCGGCTCACATGTGCCAGGTGCCGCAAATATGGGATTTGTGGCAAGGAGGGCTTTAATATCTTCCAGGGCGGCGCTACCTCGCTGGTCCACTTAAAGTATTTGTTTGTTTCAGCAGTCCATACATGGGTAGTGCCTTTTCCCCGAGTCTCGAGGTAATGTGGCTTAGTGTGGCCATGCAGCCTGCCAACTTTTGGACGTGTTTGAGCTAGGTTGGCACCTCTAGTTGGGCCAAGGCTTGAATTTTGGCCGGGTTGGCTTCTATTCCTCGGTTGGACACGATGAAGCCAAGGAGTTTGCCCACCGGAACACCAAAGATGCATTTCTCCGGGTTAAGCTTGATTTGGTATTCCCGAAGACTGGCGAATGTTTCTTCAAGGTCATCAACCAGCTGGGCGACGTGTTTGGTTTTGACAATCACATCGTTGACATAGGCCTCTATGGTTTTATGTATTTCTTCAAACAAGTCTAGATCATACGCTGGTACATTGCGCCAGCGTTTTGTTGTTCGAAAGGCATTGTGTTAAAGCAGAATGGCCCATTGGGCGTAATGAATATGGTCGCAGCCTGATCGCATTCTTTCATCTTTATTGATGGTATCCCGAGTAGGCGTCTAGGAAGCACATTGAGTCGTGCCCTGCTGTGGCGTCCATGATCTGGTCAATGCATGATAAGGGAAAAGGGTCCTTGGGGCAAGCCTTATTAAGGTCTATAAAATTGACACAAAGGCACCATGACTTATCCTTCTTAGGTACCATGACCAGATTAACAAGCCAGTTGGGGTGTTTTATGTCCCTGATGAATTCGGCTTCAAGTAGTTTAGCCAATTCCTCGCCCATAACTTGATGCTTGGGATTTAGAGAACCGCCGAAGTGCCTATTTGACAAGTTATAGCCTTTTAAGATGTTGAGCCTTGTTCGGAGAGTCTTCATGGAATCCCCGACATATCCGAGGGGTGCCAGACAAATATATCCTAGTTTTCTCTAAGTAAGTTGCGTAGAGCTTCGTCAATTGCTGGCTCAAGCTGTGCCCTGATCGACGTTCTTTTACTTGGTCAGTGGGGTGTACTTGAAATTTGACAATGTTGTCGGCTGGTTTAAATGAGGTCGACTTTGGCCGCTTGTCGAGGATGATATCATCCCAATTAACTGTAGCCTGTAATGATGTCAAGCCGTGAAGGCCTCGGATAGTGACTCGAGGGCGAGTGACGCTGTTTTGTTTTTGGTTTTAAGTGCTTTGTCAGGGTTGCTTGAGATGGTAATTATCCCATTTGGGCCCGACATTTTGAGCTTCTTCTAGCCGTAATGTGGAACCACTTGAAACTTTGGAAAGGTGTCGCATCCTAGAAGGGCATGATAGTCACTTTGGAAGGGGACGATATGAAATGTTACCTCCTCAAATTGATCGTTTTCGGGTGTGCCAAAAACCACGTCCAAGGTTATTTTTCCGAGGCACCGTGCCTCCCATCCAGGTATCCCTTTAAAGGTAGTTTGGCTCTGTTTGATGTGCAATTTGTCAATTTGCATCTTGTCTAGATTGTCTTCTTAGATGAGGTTTAAATTGCCGCCTTCGTCCATTAGCACCTTCCAAAGCTGTCAACCGCTAACGATTGGGTCGAGGACCCGAGCGGCTGGGCACCTGCCCGGTGTGCTCCTTGGTTGATCCCTGTGGTCAAAGGTGATTGACATGTCTATCCACGCACTCGGAGTTACTATGTGCTGAATGGAGCTGATTTCTCGAAGAGCTCGCTTCCCCTATTTTTTACGCAAAGGTTTCATTGATCATCAGAACCTCCTCATCATCCAAGGACTCCTCCACATACCTTTTCTAGCCTGCAAGGAGGGCTTCGCCTCCCTTAGCTACCTGCCTCACCACCCAACAGTCAAGAAGACTGTGGGTTGGGCTAGTATTTAGCATAACGGAGTGTATGGGGCACGGTTTATCCAGCAGATCGTCGAGGGCAGTCTTGCATCCAACAGCGGGTTTCCTCTTTTTGCGAGGTTGGCCGACTGATGATGGCTATGCATGGTGATCATGCTGGAGTGTGATCCTATCATAGTTTAAGATTCTTTCATAGATTGAATCTGTCTGCTTTTCCCGGGCCAGCCAGATGCTACTTCTTGAGCTTGCGTTGGTTTTTCCCTTGAAGAGGAAAGGGTGATGCAGCAAAGTAGAGACAAGTATTTCCCTCAATTAAGAACCAAGGTATCAATCCAGTAGGACGAACACACAAGTCTCCAATAGTTGTACCTGCACAAACAAACAAATACTTGCACCCAACACGATAAAGGGGTTGTCAATCCCTTCACGGTTACTTACAAGGATGAGATCTGATAGTGATAGATATAAAAGATAAGTAAAAGGGCATAATAAAATAAAAGTAAATAAATTGCAGCAAGGTATTATTGTGTTTTTGATTTTGTAGATCCGCAAATAATATGATAAAAGATAGACCCGGGGGCCATAGTTTTCACTAGAGGCTTCTCTCTTGAAAGAAAGCATACGATGGTAAAAAAAGTACTATTTAGCAATTGATAGAAAAACGCATAGTTATGACGATATCCAAGGAAATGATCGTGTATATAGGCATCACATCCGAGACAAGTAGACCGACTCCTGCCTGCATCTACTACTATTACTCCACACATCGACCACTATTTAGCATGCATCTAGTGTATTAAGTTAACAAGAATGGAGTAAGGCCTTAAGCAAGATGACATCTAATACGATTCAACATATCTATAATTTTTTATTGTTCCATGCTATTATATTATCAATCTTGGATGTTTTGTATGCATTATCATGCTATTTTATATAATTTGTAGGGACTAACTTATTAACCTAGTGCCCAGTGCCAGTTGTTGTTTTCCCCTTGTTTTTGTCTTTACAGAAAATCAATGCCAAATAGAGTCCAAATGGAATGAAACCTTTTGATGACTTTTCTTGGGCCACAAGACACCCTGGAAGCTTCGGGAGGAGGCCAGAAGGGCCACGATATGGTGACAAGCTTAGGGGGGCGCCCCCAAGCTTGTGGGCCCCTCGTGGCTCCTCTAACCCTAATTTTTCTTCTATAGATAACCAAATATTCCTCGTAGACCAGGGGACACACCAAAAACACTTTTCCGCCACCACATGTTTCTCTCTTCAGGAGATCCCATCTGGGGACCTTTTCCGGTACTCTGCTGGAGGGGATTCGGTCACGGAGGGCTTCTACATTAACCTTCCTACCCTTCTTATGATGTGTGAGTAGTTTACCACAGACCTACGGGTCCATAGATAGTAGCTAGATGGTTTCTTCTCTCTCTTTGATCTTCAATACAATGTTCTCCTCGATGTTCTTGGAGATCTATTCGATGTAATCTTCTATTGTGTTGTGTTTGTTGAGATCTGATGATTTGTGGGTGATGAGGACATCAATACCTTTGTTACACCCACAACCCCTGCTGCTATACATACTGGACCAATTACTAGAGCTCGTGCACGCCAATTAAATTAGCAGGTACTTTTGTTTCTTGGTAATGATCCTAATGTTCAAGAGAATATGATGCTGCCTAAATTGGATATATTTGTCTTGCTTACAAATGAAGGGCCTAGCTTGGACACGAAGGATGGACATTGGAGCAAGACCAAGTATGGAGATGATGGCATGCGTAAGGCGAACAAGAACGGAGTTACAAGTGATGATTTCAGGACTTTGAAGCTACCATAATGAGTGCATGAAGCCTTAGACGGAGTATACAACATGCAACTTCATAAATTTCGTCCAGAGGCTATTATAGGTGTTGCATCACCTTATTATAGGGCCAGGCCCATTTAATTTTGAAATACAAAAGTACAGGTTGTTTTTAGAGTCCGTATTTGTGAGAAAAATAGAGCTATGTTTGGTTTTGGACCCCTCCTAAAAGGGGACACGAAATCCCCCCTCTTCCTCCATATATAAAGCCCTTACGATGTCGTTTAGACTTCGGGTTTTGTTTAGATTAAAGTTCGCCATAGTTGCAACTTCGCCTACTTCGTTTGTGTTCAACGACCAGACCGAGACGTCATAGAAACCCACTTTAATCAATAAATCTTTCCTCTTATATCCGCAATATCCAGATTGCAATCTCAGTTTCTTGCTTGTTCTTTGTTTGCCCGCAGGAAATAGACCCTCGTGGTCAGGTTGATCGTGCTCCGGCGTAGTCAATAACCTCTCAGAGTTGGTTTAGCGATTGCTAAGGTGCGATGTCTTTGCACGTTCGTAGTCGGATCATCAAAGTCTACTCCTCCGAAAATGATAATCACCATCTCATCGAAATATGGGACACTATTGCCTCTATCAAGTGGTATCAGATTTCCAGGTTGCTCGGTGAGATTTTCTAGTTTTTCATAGTTCAGATCGAGTCTGTTCTTCATACCTACAGTCCCCAAAAAAGCCAAATTTTATTTATTACGGTTAGTTCATCATATCCGAACCAATCTGAGCCTTTGCATAATCTTTTCAGGGTTTTTGCTTTGTTAATTTGCGGTTGCATCATCGTGTCGAGTGGCTGGTCTTAGCGTCTAGTCCTTTAGAGTTCCGAGTTCTGTTACAGTTTGTCACGCCGCCGTCGCACCATCTTCATCGTTGTTGCCATATACCACTACCACCAACATCTTCCTTACCGCTGCCATATACATCCGCTTGTCCACCACTGATCCGAGTCCACATATACATCTGCATGTCCACCACTAATCTAAGACCACATATGCCTCTGCCTGTCCACCACCAATCCGAGTCCACATATACCTCTGCCTGTCCAGCACCAATCCGAGTCTTTTCATATTAGGTTTGTTTTCGAGATCCATCTATTTTCAGATTTGTGTTTCCTTGCCTGAGCAGGTTTCAAGAAGAATGAGTCTGGAGACCCCCGGGCAGTTTTTAGGTCAAATTTCAGCAGGTGAAAATATTTTTCCCTATCCTGTTTTTAGGTCCCAGGGAGCGTTTTGAGGCACTCGCCATCATAGTGATTTTTTGTCGCACTTTTTGTCGTTGCTGCCCTGATTTCTGAAAAACAATAGTCAAAAAAAAATTGTTCCTATCCTGTTATTTTGACTTGGGAAGAGTTTAGAGACACTCGCCATTATAGTGTTTCTCGCAAAAAAAAGAGCGCAAAAAAGAGCGAGAAAAAAATCATAGTGTGCTTTTTCCCTTGTTTACATGTCGCGCCGTGCTTTTGTTAGTGTTCTAGGCTCGCGTCTCTAGTACGGTCTAGCCTAGGACCAGCAAAGTACAATCGTTGAGTGTTTATTCAACTTTGCATCTCTGAATTGATTATTGCTGACATTTTTGCTACCATATCATAAACCATCCCAGCTCCACATACATCAACATCATGCGTTTGACACCACCTGACAATCGCTCTGTCCAAGCTTTAAGAGTTTTCACTACAACGGTTGCCAATCACCACGTGCTGCTGGGTAAGAACTAGTAAAAATTTGAGATTTTTTTAACGGATTTGTTACACCCAGCACTTTCTAGTAGTCTGTAGGATCATATTCTTGTGTGTTTCTATTGCTGCTAACCATGACAGGACCACAA
The DNA here is from genome assembly GCF_002575655.3 of Aegilops tauschii subsp. strangulata. Lineage (NCBI taxonomy): Eukaryota > Viridiplantae > Streptophyta > Magnoliopsida > Poales > Poaceae > Aegilops > Aegilops tauschii. The sequence goes on from NC_053037.3 coordinate 259,193,486, forward strand.
GCCGACGAGATTGACTGGGAGAACATGACGAAGACTTAGCTTCATGATAAGTTTGAGCAAATGTTGAGTCAACAGGTGGAAAACGTGATGGCCAGCTTTGGAAAGGCACTGGCGAGGATTGATGACATTGAGAAGACCATTGACACCAAGTTGGACGCCAAGTTCGATAAAGTAGTCGCTCGTCTACCACAACCACTACCCGCATCAATTGCACCATTGCAACAACATCAACAACCACCTCCACGTCGCGATCCAGAAGGGCGAGCGCAGCGTGTTCCTCTTGAGACAGGACAAACTTCTGGTGCCGCTGCTACTGCTATTGATGCTTCTATAACTCCTGCTGCTACTATCGTGGAGGAGGACTATTACGAGGACGAGGTTGATCAAAATCAGAACTAGGTGCAACCACCAGCACCACCACCACGAGGTCGTCCTCATGCATATAATCGCAACGGTAGGGTTGCACCACCACCTCATGTACGAGATCATGACCATCTACCTAAACTGAAATTGAATATTCCACCATTTGATTGTAGATATGTTCCTAATATTTATTTTACTTGGGAGTTAGAAACTGAACAACATTTTACAAGTTTACAATATCCCGAGGAGAGACGTGTTGCTACTGCTATTTGTGCTTTCACTAGTTTTGCATGTGTATGGTGGTCTGAACATTGTAGATTATATCCTATTCAAGCTAGTTGGGCTGCTTTGAAATGTGCTATGCGTACTCGTTGGGTTCCACCATATTATCAACGTGAATTACTTCAAAAACTGCAGCATTTGAGACTAGGAAAATATTCTGTAAAGGAGTATTATCAACAATTACAAATTGGCATGATTAGATGTGGTATTGTTGAGGATGATGAGGCTATGCTTGCACGTTTTATGGGTGGATTAAATAGAGAGGTTCAGACCATTTTAGAGTATAAGGAGTATAACCATATCACTCGTTTATTTCATCTTGCTTGTAAAGCTGAACGTGAAGTGCAGGATCAACAGGCCTTGGTGCAAACTAACTGTTCTCCAGGTTGACCTTCATCATGGACACCGCGTGCATCCTCTACTTCCATACGTTCTACTGCACCGGCACCTCCGTCAGCTGCCACCCCCAACCGTGATACAAGAAAGCCGGTACAACCACCACTATCTGCCAGGAGCACACCTTCTGGGCCTCCACAGAGCTCTTCTTCATGCATGGCATCAACGGGGCAAACACGTGATATTATTTGTCATCATTGCAAGGGTAGAGCTCATTATGCGAGAGAGGGCCCCTCTAATCATGTGATGATTGCTACTGAGGATGGTGCGTATGAGTCTGCTAGTGACTATGATGAGGAGATTTTGGCTCTAATTACAAGTGAAGAACACGGTGGAGATGATTCTGAATAAGATACGCAATACATGGCTTCTGAAGACGCTGACAGGCATGAAAGTTTAGTTTCCCAACGTGTTTTGAGTGTGCAGGTCACACAAGCTGAGCAAAATCAGAGGCATAATTTGTTCCATACAAAGGGAGTTGTGAAGGAACGTTCTATTCGCGTCATCGTAGATGGAGGGAGATGCACCCATTTGGCTAGCATGGAGATGGTGGAGAATCTATCTCTCACCACCAGACCACATGCGCATCCTTACTACATTCAACGGTTCAACAACAATGGCAAGGTTAAGGTAACACATATTGTTCGTGTGCATTTTAGTATAGCTACATATGCTGATTATGTTGATTGTGATGTGGTACCCATGCAAGCTTGTTCCTTATTACTTGGTAGTCCATGGAAATTTGATAAAAAAAATTGTACACCATCACTACAAAAAAAAGACACATCCGTGACATTTTGGGCCGAGCGAAAGAAATTTCTGTCATGCTTGTGACACTTCTATGACGATAATTGTGACAAAACCCGGTATCATCATAAATGTGGTGGGCTCCTACTTCTATGACAAAAAATCATGACAGAAAATGGGCTTTTCATCCTGGGCGGGCCGGATACGCAGTTGCATGACATTCTTTGGGCCGTCCATGATGGAAAAAACCATGGTAGAAGCGAGGGCGCGGAAAATATCGGTGAGTTCCCAGTACGGTGGGTGGTCAGGGGCCGAGCGATATGCGCGTTTCTCTCGTACACGTACGCGTGTGGGTGCGAGGCGTTGGGCTCTAACTGAACCCGAGCGATTGCACTGCAGGCTACGCGTTACTAAACCCGAGCGATCGATCGATCCCTTGCTGTTAACTGAACCCGATCGAGCGATTCCTTCGCTACTGCTACTAACTGAAGCTGATCGAACCTGTTGCCTCTTGATGAACAGTGAGCATTGTTGGGGGTTTGGATGAACAGTTCCCGGTGGGGGGTTGGATGAACAGGAACCCATGGTGGTAGACGCCGTTGCCGCTGGATGAACAGGACTCCGGTCGATCGAGCCAATGGATGAACAGGACCCCGCGGAGGGGTGGATGAACAGGACCCCGTGGAGGGCTGGATGAACTGGACGACCCCGTGGAGGGCTGGTTGAACAGTAGCCGGTGGAGGGCTGGATGAACAGTAGCCCGTGGAGGGGTGGTTGAACAGGACCCCGTGGAGAGGGCTGGTTGAATAGTAGCCGGTGGAGGAGCAGTGGAGGCTGGATGAACAGGAGCCCGTGGAAGGTGGAGGCTGGAGGAGGTCGACGGTGCATGAACAGTAGCCCGTGGAGGCTGGAGGAGGTCGACGGTGGAGATGAACAGTATCCCATGGAGTCCTGTTTTGCGGTACGCCACACCCCTCCCGATGAACAGGACCCCCGTTTCGACCGTCGCGCTCCAACACAAGTCCGTTTCCTCCGTTTTGCAGTACGCCACACCCCTCCCGATCAACAGGACCCTGTTTCGACCATAGGAGGTCCGTTTCCTCCATTTTGCGGTACGCTAGACCCCTCCCGATGAACAGGATCCCGTTTCGACCGTGGCCGGTCGAACACAAGGTCGTTTCCTCCGTTCTGCGGTACGCCAGGCCTTGTTTCCATCGGCTGTTCCGTCCAACCGGTTGGCTCCCGATGAACAGCATGCGTTTCGTTGCCTCCCGATATACACAACGCATTTCGTTGCCTCCCCATGAACACGACAACGACGCAGTTTCTCCATTCTGTCCCAGCCATGTACACGAGCCTTGGTCGTACGTATGCGCAAGTAGGCGTTCGAGACCCCGCTCGTATGTACGTACGTGGCCATATTTATTTTCTTGCACCCTGGCCGCTGTACGTGCGTGTACATGCTACGTGCGCGCCTCTACTACGACACGTGCGCGCCTCTACTATGACACGTGCCCTTCCTTACACGGCCACGGTTCATCGCTGTAGCCTGCAGACAGACCGATCGTATGTACGTACACGTGCGCGACCAGAATGACAACGCTACGTACGCTTTGACCAAGTGGGTCCCGACTATCAGGCACTTCCTTGCATGCGAAGATGTAGCTGGTGGGTCCCAGCTGTCAGGGGGCGAATCATTTTTTTGCCCATAATATGGACGCACTTCCTTGCGTGCGAAGATGTAGTTGGTGGGTCCTAGCAGTCAGGGGGGAAACATTTTTTTCGTGAAATACGGTGGCCCGTCTAGTGGGTCCCTGCTGTCGGGTGGAGGAATAACTATTTTGCGCGTAATAAGGAGGCACTTCCTTGCTTCGGCCGTGGACCCAGCTGTCAGCCTCTCCATGTACAGTACTCTTCCGATGGAAGTCGTTCGTGCACCACATTGACCACGCCACGTCGAGAGCACCAGGGATGTGGACGACGACGAGGCCTAGGAAGGGGACGACGTGGATCCGGGGAAGACGCGGCAGTGGATGCCCACGCGGAGAGGAGTACGAGGGTTCACTGGTTCGGCTGCGGTGTGAGGCTGCCATCGCCGCAGAATAACAGGGGGTGTGGGTGAGTAGAGGGATGGCCTGGCCAGTGGTGGGAGTAGTAGGGGGCGGTGAGGCCTCCGCGGCATCACAGCCGGCCATGGGAGGCAGGAGCACCCGGCACGACCGGCGCTGGTTTGGGCGGCTGGAGCAAGAAGACCAGAGGTTGAAGAAGCACTACGATCGTAGGATGGACATCGTACGGTCACTGGAGCTAGAATCGTTCATATTGACTAAGTTGACAAAGCCCTCCGTCCCCGTTAACTTAGTAGGCCCACAAGTCAGCCTCCCAATATGGTGGGTCCTAGCTAGGAGGGGGTATTCATTTTTTTTGTGTAATAAGGAGGCACTTCCTTGCGTGCGAAGATATAGCTGGTGGGTCCGACCTGTCAGCGGGGGAAACATTTTTTTCATGAAATGCAGAGGCCCTTCCGGTGGGTCCCAGCTGTCAGGTGGTGGAATCATTATTTTGTGCGTAATATGGAGGTATTTTCTTGCGTGCGGCCGTGGACCCAGCTGTCAGCCTCTCCATGCAAAGTCTACTTCCAATGGATGTCGTTCGTTGACCATGTTGACCACTCCGCGCCGAGCGCATCCAAGGTGGTGGACGACAGCGAGGCCCTGGACAGCAACCAGCCGGAGATGGGAAGACGCGGGAGTAGAGTCGCAGACATCAAGGTGTACGAGGTTTAACTAGTTCTAGTGCGGTGTGGTTCGGCAGTCGGTGGAGAAGAACATGAGGTGTGGAGGGGTGGAGGGATGGCCTGGCCAACGGTGGGGTAGCGCTTCACATTGAAGCATGCTTGTCAGCGTTCTGGGAACGGGGGTCCCCAGACTTGCCTGCCTGCGGCCCAAGGCATGGCTCTGCGAGCGGGCCCGTACGGCCCATCTTCATCAACAAGGCATTCCAGACCCTCGCGAGGGGCCAAGCCTCGCGAGGCGAACGACACAAGACCTCCTCAGGAGCGGCCTCGCTAGGCTAGCTCGCGAGGGGCGGAGAGATCAAGGCAAGGCAAACCTCACGAGGTTCACGTGACGTGAGCCATGACGATCGAGATCAAGCGGGCGCCAGGCGGGCACCAGCGCGTGCAGTGTCCTTGTTTCCTCTTTGGTGCTAAGGGAGCAAGCGCAGGCGCGGTGTACCGAGGTGTCAAGCAAAGGTTTCCATATCGGTGCAACGAGACCAAGACCAGCAGGACGGCAAGACGGAGGTCACCATGGAGCCCAAGGCGGCGTCACCACCAGAGCCTTTGGCAGGCGAAGACTGCTTTTGTCAGGATAAACTGTACTAGCTGTCCCCTTTCAAATTGGCCGTTGTTGGCTCCCTTCCCGCTCAATATTTGGGGAGAGGACCAGGGCCTCTATAAATAGGACTAGCCACCATAGTAGGGGACGGATGCAGATCATCGTCACCCACGCAAGTTCACCAAGCACAAGAACACCTCAACCTCAGGAGGTTGTTCTTCCCCTTATACTGTTCATCCTCAGCCCAAGAGGCAATCCACCACCACCACACTAGAGTAGGGTATTACACCACAACGGTGGCCCGAACCAGTATAAATCTTGTGTTCTTTGTGTTGCGAGTTCGTCGAGTTTGTCCGTGAGATCTTAGCGAAGCTAGGACGTGGATTAGTAGGGGAAGATCTTCGTGCGCACCCCAGTGTTCGAACCTTGAGGGATTTGCCAGAACCCCTGATCCGACATTTGGTGTGCCAGGTAGGGGTGCTCGCTTCGCATCCCGTTGCTTCATCGTCTCCATGGCGGCCGGGCGGCCCTCGCCACCTGCGTCGCTTAGACAGCTCCCATCAGCGGGCCACCCTGTCGTTCTCCATCGCCTGCCGCCAACGCCGCAACCGGCTCGGTGGGGAATGAGCAACAGGCATCCTCGTTGCACCCCTCGGTGCGGCAGGACGGCCGCACCGCCACTCCATCACTAACTCCCGCTGGTTCGTCCTCTCACGCTCGTCGCGCTCCCACGGACGCACGGGCCGCGCTCCTCATGGCCTACGAGCTCCTGCGCTACCGCCCAGTCGACGACCTCTACAAGGACTGGCTCGACCGCATCGCCGAGCTTGTCAGCACAGCAGGGGGCTCCCCTGCACCGTCCCTCTTGCTGCCTCGCCCTCCACTAGCTACGGGCGACGTAGCTCATGGAGCACCTCCACCACCTCTGCACCAAGACGGCGCCCTGGCGCCAAGGCGCGCAGTTCCACGGCGCGACCCACCACGTCCGGCACCCGCGCGTGAAGAAAGAAGCTGTCAAGAAGTCCCTCGACCGCAAGAGAATGCTCCACCACTCCCTGCACCTCCGCGTCCGGGCCCCACGCCGCTTGCCGTGGCGGTGCGCGGGCGCTAAGACCAAGCTCCACCTCCAAGACGGGCCTCGGTGACCACGGCTGGCTGCCGCGCCTTCACCCCCGAGTTGCGTAGCGTCGCCTGGCTGGGTAAGTTCAAGCCGGATCTGCCTCCTCACTACGACGGCACGCCCGACCCCGCGGAGTTCCCGCAGCTCTACGAGCTGACCATCGAGGCGGCCAACGGCGACGAGAAAGTCATGGCGAACTGGTTCCCCATAGCGCTCAAAGACGGCGCTCGTTCGTGGCTCCTGAACCTGCCTCCGGGCTCGATCTCCTCCTGGGACGAGACGCGCAACCGCTTCGTCGCCAACTTCCAGGGCACTCACGACCACCCACCGGCCGCGGGCGACCTACGCCGCGTCAAGCAACAACCAGGAGAGACCCTCCAGAAGTACATCCAGCGCTTCAACAACGTTCGCCTCAAGATCCCCAAGGTGACGGACGAGGCCATCATCTCCGCGTTCTCTGATGGTGTCCGCGACATTAAGATGAAGGAGGAGCTCGCCATCCACGAGGAGATGTGCACGTCTCTGGAGCTGTTTAACCTGGCGACCAAGTGCGCAAGAGCTTAAGGGGCGTCTCTCCCTCCTCGAGCTCCCAGCTGTGGACCCAGAGGAGAAGAAAGCTAAGGCCAAGGACGTGAAGCGCAAGGGAACAGCGGTGCTCGCGGCGGAGCCAGACACCAAGCGCGGCAGAGACCAGTCCGAGTCATCCAAGAGCAGCCGACCGTTCTGCGCCTTCCACAACCTGCATAGCCACAACACCAGCGACTGTCAAGAGCTCAGAGCATTAGAGAATGACGCTTCGGTCGACGCCCCAAGCGCAACGACCGGGGCTACGACCGAGGAGGAGGACGCGGTGGCGGACGCTGGGATGACCGTGGCCCGCGCCAGGAGTGGCGCGGCCGGCCTCGTGAGGACCGCTGGCAGGATCAGCCTCGCGAGGGCGCCTGGAGGGGCCAGCCACGTGAGGATTGTCCTCAGGGCAACGCCGGTCTTCCTCCATTACCTCCACCACCAAGAAGGAACGACGACCACCATCAAGACGAGGGGGCTGGGGGCTTCCAGGAGCCGCGTGCTATCGCCTGCATCTTGGGCGGAGCTCAGGCCCCAGCCTCGCAGCGTATCTTCAAACAATTTTCTCGTGAAGTGAACGCAGTCCTCCCCAAGCTTGAAGCCACACGCCCGCTCAGGTGGTCCAAGTGCGCCATCACCTTCAGTTCGGCAGATCAGCTCAAGTTTGCGGCCACTGCTGGCGTTCTCCCCATGCTCTGTTCACGAGTCATCAGCAATGTGCAAGTCACCAAGACTCTCATCGGCGGCGGCGCAGGGCTCAATGTCCTGTCCGTCGACACGTTCGACAACCTCCAAGTGCCGTATGACCAGCTTCAGCCTACCAAGCCTTTCTCAGGAGTGACCGACGGTTCCACCACACCGATAGATCAGGTCCGCCTACCTGTCACCTTCGGAGAGCGCAACAACTACCGCACCGAACTCATCGACTTCGATGTTGCGCACATCCGTCTACCGTACAATGCAATCCTCGGGTATCCAGCCCTGGCCAAGTTAATGGCGGTGACCCATCACGGCTACAATGTCCTCAAGATGCAGGGAAGCGGCGGAATCATCACAGTCACATGCGAAGAAAGAGACGCAGTGTGCTCCCTCGAGCGTGCCTTCCAAGCTGCGGCAATCGACGACCCTGACAGCAAGGGCGAGCGCCCTCCTGAGGTCACCCCAAGAAGAAGAAGCAGCTGCTCCGCGCAGGACCTCAGGAGGGTGGTGTCGCGAGTGGTACCTCGTCAGGATCAGCGCCCGCACCTGGGGCGCCACCCTCCATCGCATAGGAAAGCACGCCCGACGCCCTTCTCGGGCAGGGCTCGGGGGCTCTCTTCTGGAGGGCCTCGGACCTTGCCAACATCACGAGGGAGGCGCTTGGGCACCACTTGGAGGCGTGCTTCACGACACGTTTCCCTCAGGAGAACACAGGGCGAGGGGCGCCCACCGCTCAGGAGTTCATCACTAGGACCACCCAGCAGCTGCAAGATGCGAGGGCCATGCGCGGCAATCGCCGTTCATTAGGCACAGCTCCCCATCCAGGAGAGGATGTCGGGCTGCGCGTCTGCATCAGCATCCCAAGGCTCAACAGGGCCGCATCTCAGGAGCTCTTTTGGCCTTCGCGCGTAGGTCGCTGCGAGGGTCCACCGCACAGCTACGTTCGCATGCCTTTTAGCCTGCCGAGCGTGGCGTCCGCCTATCAGCGCAACTTGCGGCACGCCCTGGCATCTCAGGAGGCCAGGCACCACGCCGTCCTGACGGAGATGGAGACGGCCCTCAAGGAACCGCCTTGATCCTCAGAGCCTCCCGAGGCTCAGGGACCTGGTGGCTCGTGAGGAACGACCGCTTTGCCGCGTACCTTCAGCTGCTCCAACATCCCTTCATCAACAGAACCAGGTGACATTTTCCAAGTTCGTTTAGCTAGGAGCGCCCCTCGGGCTGCATCATTCCCAGGCCGCATGGGTCTGTCCCTGTGGCATGTACCCCTTTTTATGTCTTTAGCTTACCTTGTTGGGGGCGCCCCTCGGGCTGCATCATCCCCAAGCCGCTTGGGCCTGACCTAGTGGGATGTATCTTCCCTACATTTACTTAAGCCAGTTTGCTTCCATGCTTAATCTACCTATGACCATCACCTGCTTGATTGGCGCTTACCCCGGGAGTTGCTCACTCTGGCACGGCGCTTGAGCTTGGGTCCGTCCCTACAACGTCGAAAATCTGAGCAGCCGAGCTCTGGCCACGTGCGTCACCTCACTAGGCCCTCAGTGCCCCCACACTCTGGCAAAGCGATCAGTGGCCGCCCGGCAACCATAACGGCAAATCGAGTCTCTCCTTGTGCTGGCTTGCAGGAACCTCCGGAGGATGACGGCAGACGGCACCGCGAGCTCCCTCTTCTCCCGTGCGATCCGCTTGCGCGTTAAAAGGGGGGCTCCTGAGCATCGCAACTCAGGAGCTTCTACTGGCTCTCCAGCCCTCACCCCCTGGCCTTGACCACGGCACGTGACCTTGCATACCAGCAGCTGCTGAGCTCGCTCGAGGGCCGGGACCTGAGGACGTACAGCGTGAAGGAGAGCGTGGGGAAGAGGGGGAGGCTCGTATGGGCCTGACCTCGCTACGCTGCAGACGCCTACACACAAACCAGGCGCGTCATGAGGAATCAACCCCGAATCGTCAAGAGAAGTCCCGCGGCCGGACCGGCAAATTGTTGGAGCCTAGGGGTCATGCTCGCCGCAGTACTGTTGTGACAACGCCGCCCCCCTTTCTTACCTTACCACGGCTGCTTGAGCGCTAAAGGGGACCTCCTGAGAATCGCGCCTCAGGAGCTCTTACTGGACCTCGGGCCGCTCACCTCCTGGCCTTGACCACGGCACGCGACCTGGCATACCAGCGACGGCTGCAGCTTGCCTGGGGACCGGGACCTGTCAGCGTAGAGCAACAAGCCGTCGTGAGGTTGGAAAGGGGAGACCGGGCCTAAACAGAACATGTGTTCGCAAATTCTCATAATAAGGGTAATATTGACAAAAGACATCACAGACCCTTTACATGCCCCCACGGGGTAGTCCTTGATTCCTCGCAGGGAACAAAAGACAAGGACTTCGGGAATCCTATCTACACCCGCCCTGTGGATGACGCCATCATCAACAGTGGGCTGCTAGAAGCCGGCGCCAACCTCATCCAGATCAGCAACGGCGGCAGCTGGACGCCGCAGCCTTTCTCCGAGCGCGGCGAGAGCTCGGGGGCACATAGCTGTCGTCGCTCGTCTCCGGAGTCTTGTAGAGCTCAGGAGAACCGCGGGACTCCCAAGAGTCGCTGCTGCTGGAGGAGCCGCAAGCACGGCACGCATCGTCCTGGCGCTCCCCACCAGGGTAGCACTCCAGGCGGCGGCCCTCCGCATCGAAGACCTTGAAGAACATTGTGAAGGTGCCGTCATACTCGAAGTGGATCGCGAGGGCGCCCTCCGCACGGCACACTCGGGCGACTTCGCCCCAGCCTCGGGTCCTGAAGATCTTCCCCGAGGAGACGGCTTCAACCTCTGCTCCGGTCGCCGGAGTGTCGCAGTCGGCATGCTACAGCCAGAGCTCGAGGGGCCCCCTCGGTGGCATCTCAGCAGAGAAGAAAGAAGGAAAGCGGATCCAAGTGCTCGGGGGCATCGCCGCCCACAACACGAGCTCGCGCGGGGAGTCCGTGGCGTGGACTCCAGGAGCGGCGACGCGCGCCACCGCGGCACGGCGACCATGGCCACGACGCGCGCGTCGACGCTCGTCGCCTCTCCTTCCGGAGCCCCCGGCTTGGGCGTACAGGGGTAGTGGATACCCAGGAGAAGGCCGCTCGCACCAAGGCCTCGTCACCACCTACATCGCCGCCGCGCCGCGGCGGTGAGCCGACCTCTTCTTCGGCAGGAGCGGCGCCGGCCCGTCGAGGGGAGTCTTTCCCTTCTCTGCAGCAGAAAACCTTCGGATGGGCGCCATCGGTGTCGGTGGTGGAGCAGAAGAAGCAAGCAGAATGGGAAGAGATGGGCGACGGGGGCTCTGCCCCCTCCCCACGATCATAGGTAATGATGGTTTTCCCTTGCATGTCGCAGGGACTTGTCAAGTTGGCAGTTGCCGAGGCAGCGTGGGGAAGCCGAGACGCCCACGTCCAATCAACCGCCACACGTCGACCAAGGCCGCAGGCTATTGGGGCCCACGGTGCTCCGCACTTGGCCTTTGGCTTCGCCTCGAAACCAAGCCCGAGCGCGCCTTGGGCCCGAGGGCTACTGTCGGCGTTCTGGGAACGGGGGTCCCCAGACTTGCCTGCCTATGGCCCACGGCGTGGCTCTGCGAGCGGGCCCGTACGGCCCATCTTCATCAACAAGGCATTCAAGACCCTCGCGAGGGGCCAAGCCTCACGAGGCGGACGACACAAGACCTCCTCAGGAGCGGCCTCGCTAGGCTAGCTCGCGAGGGCCGGAGAGATCAAGGCAATGCAAACCTCGCGAGGTTCACATGACGTGAGCCATGACGATCAAGATGAGGCGGGCGCCAGCGCGCGCAGTGTCCTTGTTTCCTCTTTGGTGCTAAGGGAGCAAGCGCAGGCGCGGAGTACCGAGGCGTCAAGCAAAGGTTTCCATATCGGTGCAACGAGACCAAGACCAGCAGGACGGCAAGACGGAGGTCACCATGGAGCCCAAGGCGGCGTCACCACCAGAGCCTTTGGCAGGCGAAGACTGCTTTTGTCAGGATAAACTGTACTAGCTGTCCCCTTTCAAATTGGCCGTTGTTGGCTTCCTTCCTGCTCAATATTTGGGGAGAGGACCAGGGCCTCTATAAATAGGACTAGCCACCACAGTAGGGGATGGATGCAGATCATCCTCACCCACGCAAGTTCACCAAGCACAAGAACACCTCAACCTCAGGAGGCTGTTCTTCCCCTTGTACTGTTCATCCTCAGCCCAAGAGGCAATCCACCACCACCACACTGGAGTAGGGTATTACACCACAACGGTGGCCCGAACCAGTATAAATCTTGTGTTCTTTGTGTTGCGAGTTCGTCAAGTTAGTCCATGAGATCTTAGCGAAGCTAGGACATGGGTCGGTAGGGGAAGATCTTCGTGCGCACCCCAGTGTTCGAACCTTGAGGGTTTTGCCGGAACTCCTGATCCGACAGTGCTAAGCAGAGCTGCTAGCAGCAGGAGGCGGGAGCAGGTGGTCCCGGCGGCGCTGGAGGAAGAAGACGAGAGATTGAAGATGGATGCCGGTCGTTCGATGTAAATCCAATGGCTAACGATGTCAGAATCATTTGTTGACTAAGTTGACAACGACTTGGGTTGGCTTCAACCTATTGGCCCACATTTTAGCCTCCAAAAATGTGTCACGTATTCAACCCATTTTTTTCAGAATTTACAGTCAATTTGATCTCTTTTTTTAGAATTACAGTCCATTAGCTGGGCTGGGTGAACAAATAATGTACCGTCCATGCGGCCCATTTATTTTTTTCCTAAAAAATTATAGGCCATTTGCACTTTCCCGAAATACACGATTTTGCCAGGCTGATTCTAATTATAATGTTGGGTTGGGCGCAGCAATGTTATCAAAAAATAAACAGGGGTTGAGCATTTTGTTATAAATATATTTAAATAATAAGTGATTTATTATTACATTGGTCCTTAAATCTTACCAAGCTTTTGTACACAATCACCAGGATTTTCGTTGCCAAAAAAATCTAGGATTTTATTGTTAAGAAATTATTTTTATAAGTTAATGTGATGTGGGATATTGTTTTCTTACATATGTAAGTATCTGTTAAATATATGATAACAATAACAATAATATATAATAACATATAAAATAATTTAAATATATAAAATATAGTTAGAAGGGAAACATAATGTTGGACCAGGCGTTCCTATTCTTATATAGAAAAATAGAACAGACCTCTGTGTTTTCTTCAAAGAAATACATAAGTTGGGCTGCCAATGTTTCAGGAAAAATAAAACCACGGATGGGAGGTCCATAGGCCGGTCGATACATGACGGCCCTCAAGAAAATACAAACCGGCATATCATGGGCTGCGGATGTTAAAAAACAAAGCCTAGACGGGGCAGCCCAAAACCCAGCTGATACTTGCTGCCCCAGTGATAATAAATGATACATGCCAGCTCCCCGGCTTCGTTGTGAATTTAGCTCCTGTAGTAACTACGTTGAAGCACCTAAAAAATTGTAACTATGTTGACAAACCCGTGGGCCCCAACGTCAGTATAGCATTAGGAGGAAGTATTTTTTCGATGAGGCACTTGCTTGCGCACGGCCATAGACCTGGTGGGTCCCGATTGTCCGCCTCTCCATGTACAGTCCTCTCTAGATTCCTCTCGTTTGTTCAGCATGTTCACAACGGCAGACAGCGGCGCCACGGCGAGCGCACAAAGGCGCAGGAGGAGATCGGACCACATGAGGCAGTGCCTTATTTGTAACGAAAGTACTGAACTAGCCCAGTGGCCAAGTGACACTACCCGACAGCTGTTCCGCCCGGGTTCGATTCCACCTGATGCAGGGAAAATATCTCCAAATTTTTTGCCTCTGCCATTATTGACATGTGGTCCCCATTGTCATCTACGCACACCACGTCCAACACTTGCCAAAACTTTGTCCCTCGTTTTCTCTGTTTTTCGCACACTCCACATTGTGTGGGCATTTTGAAAATAGCATATCTTTTTGACTGTGCATCATATGAAGATGTGCTATGCATGAATGTTGATCAGCATGATGTTAACTGGCTGGTAGTTCCATTTTTGACCATGAATAAAACTTCCAACATGATGTTAACCCTGTTTGAAAAGGCCGTGTTAATATAAATGCTCTGCCTCTGAAAGTTGCACTTTCTTATCTGAAACTGAACTTGCAGTTTCTTATCTGAAACTGAAACTTGCAGTTTCTTCTCTGAGAATCACATTGTCTGCACTTTTATACTCCTATGAAACTACATTTTTTGAAGTGCTAAAAATAGATCTCTAGAATTCATAAAATACTTCATATGCTCAATACTGCAAATCTGGAATTCAAAAGACATTCATATATGAAAGTACTCTCAAAATACACAACACAAAACACAATTCACAACCCGCAAATACTGACAACCCTAAGCTCCTCCTGACAATTCACAACCTGCCCGACTATTGGGCTAGGGGGCAGTCCCCTCCTATTCCTCAGCGGCAGACAGTCGGCCCGTGAGATGATGTGAACGGCGAGGGAGAGGATGGCGGGGAAGCATCGTCGGGCCAACTGCTTTTCTCCTCTTGCGGTTGGGTTCGGTCGATGAAGACTCCACCGGCTCGCTCTGGCACGACACCCTCACAAACGGCACCCTGTAGATGCTCGATCCTTCAATCTCTGGTGGATGCTCCATCTGGGATCGATACTCCCACCACCACTCCCTCATGATCGGATTCGGTGAATCTGTTTGCTCCATGGCCCAGAGGAGCAGCTCTGTGTACTCCCGCGTGACTCCCTTCGGGAGTATCGCCACCTTTTCGCTCTGTTGCAGATATTTGGCCATGGATGTCGCCGTCGCCGCTAGTTGGTCCTTGCTGTCAAACCAAGACTGCATCTCCAACATCCTAGCTAGCTTCACAGGTTCACCGTCTGCGATCCTCACATATCGGTTGTACTCCTCCATCGGTCTACTTCTCCACAGCACCTTCACTCGCCGGCGGTGGTTTTTGAATGGAAGAGGAGAGGAGCAGCGCTAGTTTTGGATTAGAACGGGAGAGGAGCGATGCTGGTTTTGGATTGGAACAGGAGAGGAGGGGTGGTGGTTTTGAAATGGAAGGGGAGAGGAGTGGCGCTGGATTTAGATTGGAACAGGAGAGGAGCGGCGGTGGTTTAAGAGGAGAGGAGCGGCGCTGGTCTTGGAAGTATCTTTTTGTTTTGCGTATTTCGGGTCAAAGTTTGACCACGTACTGTATTTGACAAGTAAAATGTGAATGCATGTCACCAAAAATTGTATCGTTTGGTTTGTATCTGAATGTACTTTCAAATTATATTATTTTTGCAACGTATAACATATATTTTATTTGTGAAAATCATGGTCAATTATGACCCAGAATAAAAGGGAGACTAGTTAATGTGGGGTCACTTTCTTAATTGAAGGGTAAATTGTTTTTGATTTTGATCCAGTCACAGCGCGCCGGCCCTCTCGTCCAATCATAAATCGATGTCGCATGCTCCTCACCATCTTCTCCATTGCAAAACCACCTCCTCTCCTCTCCATCATCTCCATTCCAAAACCACCGTCTCGCCTCTCCCTCTTCTCCATTGCAAAACCACCCCCTCTCCTCTCCATCATCTCCATTCCAAAACCACCGTCTCGCCTCTCCCTCTTCTCTATTGCAAGACCACCGTCTCTCCTCCCATCTTCCAAAGCTAGCACCGGACCACTCAGAAGGACATCTATGGAGAGGATGCAGCAGCGAATCAGGCAGATCGCCGGCGGCGACCATGCAAAGTTAGATAGGTTGAAGGAGATCCTTACTTGGTTTGATAATGAGTGGGAGATTTCGAGGATGGTGAGGGCCATGTGGCAATGTATGCGAAAGAGCGAGACGGCGGCGATGTACTCCTCGGCGGCAGTCATGCTGCAGTCCTTCGAGTTCATCGAGTATCTCCTCTGGGCGATGGAGCAGACAGATTCGCCCGAGGCGAAAGTAAGGCGGAGGTGGTGGGCGTACAAATCGAAGGTCGAGCACCCAGAGGATAACTAATCGATCGAGTACGGTGTGTCGTTCGTGAGGGTGCAGAGCCAGCCGGAGCCATAGGAGTATTCGTTCTCCCACCGCAAGAGGAGGCCGGATGGAGCGACGTTGCTTCCCCGCCGTTCTCCATGGTTCCCTCGACGCTCGCCTCGTTTCAACGGCGGCGGTAGGGTTTAAGGTAAGCTTCGCACTAACCTAATCCTCGATCTACTCATGCTTACAATCAGTGTGACAGCTAATGAAAATCATGCTTACTGTCAGTCTCCGAGTACTATGCCAATCACCCTAAAATAGCTCTGGATCTTTGGGTCAAAGTTGTGACACTGTGTACAAATAAAGAAAAATAGATTGGCGCTTCTTTCAGAAAAGAGTACTCCCTAGAAAACTGCCAATATAAGCTACTAGTATTTGGTTAGAGGATTTGCTGCTGAGAAAGATCCGTCCACAGAGAGCGCCACACATCCCACTGGTGGTGGTGGATGCCAATGTGTGCATGGAGCATGGTTGGTGTCGGTAACTTTTACTTGGAACACCTCGCACTATGCATATATGTCGGTTCCATCCGTACATTTGTGCAGTTCCACCAAAATGCAGCTGAATAACCCTGTTTGCACAGATAATGAAAAAGCGTGATTACATTATAGTGGCACTGGTTGATGAAACATACACTAATAAATAGAAGAAAATATTGCACTAGTATCATAGTATGCCATGCTGCGAGGGCGAGATGCCTCATATGGTACGCCTCATACTAGAAATCGACCCAAGTCTCCCCGATACACCTTCTGCCAGTGATGAACATCAGTGTACGTCGATAGTACAAGGAGGGGCCTTGAGACATTCCAATCTCTATTTTTGTGCAGATCAACTAAAATTAAGCACCCCAGTTTGCACAAACGCTTAAACATTAATAATGGGACTAGTTGATGAAACATATACTAACAAAGAGAAGCACTTTCTTTATCTACATTGGAAATGAAATGATAGAGAGGACACTCGCTCTATTTTAACTGTATTATTACTTCATTTTATCAGTGACACTAGGGTCGACTAGGTGGCAAACGAGGTGTACCGTGCGTCACAAGGATGGAGGCCGAGGGTGCTTAGACTGGGATGCTGAAGCGGCTCTTTCAATCCCTATCTTCCCCCCTGATGTTTCTGTGGTGGCATTTGGGTTGTAATCCAAACTTGGTCGAGCTCGTGCTGCGTCCCCCTACCTGCCTAGCTGATGTGGCGAACTTGTCTCCTGCTAGTACTCAGTCCGTTCTAGTAGTAGTTGAATAACTGCCCGTTTACACTGAGATGTTGTCGAATAATGGTTCTCTATGGTTGGGTTTCTTTAATGAAATCGGAGGAAACCCCCTCTTTCGATATATAAAAAAATCAGTGGCACTAGCGGTGCCAAAAAATTGCCTCAAATTAATAGTGCCACTAGATTAAGGTGCAAAATAATAACATTACTGCTTTATCATGGCAGTGCCAAAACAGTAGCACAAGAGCAGACTCAACATGTAGGATCTTTGGCAAACGGTCATACCAAAAAGGAACATACCTCGTGATGGGAACCATATCTGTAGTCAACGCCATTGTAGAAGGGATGACACCAGTCACCAACATGGATGATTCAATTCATGGGACCTTTTGGTGCAGTTCACCTAAAATGAAGCAATGTCCCATGAGCTAGCTTCTTTTTTTTAAGAAAAGGGCTCCAGCCCCGGTTCCATTTCCATCAGAAAACGAAACCCACAGAGCTTCTTCTTCATTAGTTGCAATAAAATTGAGCAAAATCAAGGTTGGTTTTGAAGCTCCTGGAATGTTCAACTATAATTTGGATATCATTTTTGCAGTTCAACTAAGATCAAGCGTGAAATGTATATCTCTGTTTGCACAAAAACGGTGGAAAGGAGGGTGACTAACAAGTGATGAAACATACATCAAATGAAAAGAAGCATGTTCCTTATCTGACTGGCAATCCTACAAGGACAGTAGCAATTTCTAAAGCAGCAGCATTGCTAGATATTAGTGTGGGCATTAGGATTAACTATGACAACCTTTAAATACGACATTACTTTAATGGTGCCATTGCTTCATTTTACCAGCAACATTACATTAACAGCTGCTACAGAGTTGGTATTTGGGCACGGGAGAGTAGGCGGACCAGGACAGTTGCATTTCTAACGAAAAGAAGCAACTTATCTTAATGGGAAATTTAGCAGGACATGAAATAAAGTGCCATTGATTCATATTACTGGAGGCATTACCTTCAAAACAACATTGGTTTAACGTGTCCTTACTTTTAACAGTTCGACTGCTACATTTTACCAGTGGCATTACATAAGAGTGGCTCGGGGCAACAGACATCAGAACTGGATATCTGGATTGGTCCCATTTTTGTTCGGTATAGCCACCTTATACTGTGTGAGGCTAGCAAATCTAGTCCTGGACTTACTTACTCTATTGACTTGTCCCCTAGTCCCCACTTTCTTTCCTTTTTCAACCAATAGATCGGGTTTATATTGAGTTTGTACTGCGTTTCCCTTTATTTCCCTATTAGACCTAGAGACCAGTTGGATAGCCAGTCTCTGCTACTTTTCGCCCCCATTATTTCCTCTTTCGATCAAGTCCTAGATTCAGGTAACAAATCTTCCCCCACCCCACACCCCCTTTCTTCCTTGTTTGAACCAAGTAGTACTAGATTCGAGTGCATGAACTAGTTTTACCTCTTAACAGTAAAAAATTATGTGGCTTTCGAACAGCCGATCGATCCTATCTACGAGGGGCCGTGAGAAATAGTAAAAGATACAAATGCAGCGACGTCAGGAGCTCGGGAAGTAGAGCAAGGCCGGTTTCGAAGGAAGTTATACCTGAGGGTCGCCGGGATGTCGCTAGGTGGGCGGCGGGAGGCCGGATCTGCCCACACTATGGCAGGGAGGAAGAAGGGGTCGGAGGCCCTCCCTAGCCAGCGGTGCTTGGGAGAGAACAGCAAGACACGATGATCGAGAGACGCCGGCAGTGGGTAAGATCCGTTGCAGAGGATGACCGCATGAACGTTGCACCTTCTCACCTTCCCCGGCGGAGAGGATCCGGCTAGATCTGTGACCAGCGATGAGCGGAGAGAGAGATAGTGTGGCCACCGCTGTCATGTTTAGATCTGGAGAGGATGAGACAGTGTGAAGAGAGCAACACTAGCAAGCAAGCGCTGAGGCTCCTGCCTATGTAGTGGAGTACTAATTTTCTTTTGTCTACCAGAGTCGGCTTGACCTCGTCAATGACTATCGAGAAGTCTTCATGCACGTGCCCCGGAGGCACTGTTGTCGTCATTTTGATCTGAAGCACCGGATTATAACATATAACACGGTAAAATGCCACATGACAAGAAACCATAACCTCACTGCCCAAAGGAGACCACATGAATCCTAACGGACAAACTAGACGAGGATCAAAGCTCAAATTAAAGATAAACTCGGGAAAAGGGGTCCATCGATAGATGTCCTAATTAACATAGCTGGCTTGACCTAGATGGCAGCCGAGTAGTCTTCGTGCATGTGCCCCCTAAGGGAGTCCTGGACTAAGGGGTCCTCGGGCGTCCGGTCTGTTAGCCATGGGCCGGACTGATGGGCTGTGAAGATACGAAGACCGAAGACTGCATCCGTGTCCGGATAGGACTCTCCTTGGCATGGAAGGCAAGCTTGGCGACCGAATATGTAGATTCTTTTCCTTTGTAACCGACCTTGTGTAACCCTAGATCTCCCCGGTGCCTATATAAACCGGAGGACTTAGTCCGGAAAGGGAGAGATACTCATTACCATAGTCATATGGGCTAGACTTCTAGGGTTTAGCCCTCACGATCTCGTGGTAGATCAACTCTTGTAATACTCATATTCATCAAGATCAATCAAGCAAGAAGTAGGGTATTACCTCCATAGAGAGGGCCCAAACCTGGGTAAACATCGTGTCCCCTGTCTCCTGTTACCATCGACCTTAGATGCACAGTTCGGGACCCCCTACCCGAGATCCGTCGGTTTTGACACCGACATTGGTGCTTTCATTGAGAGTTCCACTATGACGTCCTCAAAAGGTTTGATGGCCTCTTCAATCGTTAACAACGATGCTGTCCAAGGGGAAACCTTCCTCCCCGGACAGATCTTCGTGTTCGGCAGCTTCGTACTGCAGGCCAACTCGCTTGGCCGCCTGGAGCAGATCGACAGCTACGCCCCTGGCCATCTGGTCAGATTTGGGAGCTTGAATTACGTTGCGGACATCCGTGGAGATTTGATCTTCACCGGATTCGAGACCGCGGCAACCGCTCCTAGTCACCCTGATGAACATGACCTAAATCTGTCATCGGGCCGCATCCAGGAGATTGCTCCTGTAACTGCTCCGGCCATAGATCCGGAGCATATTGCGCCGTCCGAAGATGGGAGGCTCAACCCCACTGTGGAGGCCGCAGATTCCATGGCATTGGAGCCGAACACAGACCTAAAGTCACATGGCGCCTTTGTCACCGGAACTCCGGACTCGTCTCTGGTCATAAATTCCGAGCCATGTGCATCCGCGGACGCCGAGCTGGATCTCTTACCGATCTTCGAGTTTAGCGCTGCAGACATCTTCCAGCATTCGCCCTTGGGCGTTGTGCTAAATACGTTAAGAAACTTGTCCTTGGTGGGGGACTCACAGCCGAATTATGTCCGGTTCGAACTGGAGGCTGATGATGAAGGAGAATTTCGCTCCCCACCCACCACCCACTTCATAGCCACTGTTGAAGACTTAACCGATGAGCTTGACTATGACTCCGAAGACATTGGTGGTATGGACGATGATGCCGGAGACGAGGAGGCCCAAAACCCGCTGTTCACGGCCACTTCCTGATACGATGTCTACATGGTAGATACGCCAAAAATAACAGTGGCGATGACAAGGAAAACCCAGCAAAGGAGGACCCTCCTAAAACACAGCCAAAGTGACGGCGTCAGCGGCGCCGCTCTAAATCCCGCCGCAGCAGGGATAGCAACACCGGCACAAGAGACGACAACACTCCGGATGGTGCCGAAGACACAGAAGAACCCAATGATCAAACAGCCGAACAAGACAATCGGGAATCAGGGCATGCCAGCCCTGACGAACAGGTCATAGAAGAAGACTCGGAGGACGGTAGTTACCGTCCGCCCTCCAAGGAGGAGGTGAGCCTCGGCAACGAAGACTTCATCGTGCCTGAGGAGCCCCTTGAGCAGGAGCGCTTTAAGCTTCGGCTAATAGCCACTGTAAGGAGCCTGAAAAAGAAGCACCAGCAGCTTCAAGCTGATCAAGACCTTCTCAATGACAGATGACCGATGTCCTGGCAGCCGAGGAATACGGCCTTAAATGCCCAGCCAAAAGCTACCCGAAGCGCAGATTACTACCTCAGTTCGACGATGAGGCGCCAGATCCCGCACCAGCATCACGCAATGCGGCTGATCGGCCATCGCGTGGTCGGGATAAAACTGCAACCCGAGCTGAAAACCAGATTGTCCCACTCCGCCGTAAAGGCAGGATAAGTCAGCTCGGGGCCATACATATGACCTCCGCCAAGAGCTGGACAGTAGAGTGTAACACACAAGATCGACCTACGGATCGCGAGGATGTGACTTAAGGCGCGGGGACAGCTATCTATTTGGGCGTGACAAACCTATTCACGCCCGAGCCGAATGCCGCAGACGGACTCCATCAGAGCTACGTCGCGATGCGGCCCGATATAGAGGCGCCGCGCACCCTCTTTGCTTCACTGACGAAGTAATGGATCATGAATTCCCAGAAGGGTTCAAACCCGTAAACATCGAATACTATGATGGAAAAACCGATCCCGCGGTATGGATAGAGGATTTTATTCTCCATATCCACATGGCCTGCGGGGATGATATTCACGCCATCAAATACCTCCCACTAAAACTCAAAGGGCCAGCTCGACACTGGCTAAACAGTCTGCCTGAAAATTCCATTGGCAGCTGGGAGGACCTGGAAGAGGCTTTCCTCGACAACTTCCAAGGTACATATGTTCGGCCGCGAGACGCCGACGACTTAAGTCACATAGTTCAACAGCCCGGGGAGTCAGCCAGGAAGTTCTGGACTAGGTTCCTAACTAAAAAGAACTAGATCATCGACTGTCCGGATGCCGAAGCCTTAGCGGCCTTTAAACATAGCATCTGCGATGAATGGCTCGCCCACCACCTCGGCCAAGAAAAGCCAAAATCTATGGCAGCCCTCACGACACTTATGACCCGCTTTTGCGCGGGCGAGGATAGTTGGTTGGCTCGCAGCAAAAACACAGCCAGCAAGGCAGGCCCCTCCGAGGCTAAGAACAACAACGACAAGCTCCGACGTAACAGACACAAACGCCGAAGCAATGGCGATAATACCGACGACACTACAGTCAACGCCGGATTTAGTGGCTCCAAGTCCAACCAGCGGAAGAAACCATACAAGAGGAACAATCAGGGACCATCCAGTCTGGACCGCATACTCGATCGCCCGTGCCAGATACATGGCACCCCAGAAAAACCAGCCAATCATACCAATAGAGACTGTTGGGTTTTAAACAGGCCGGCAAATTAAACGCCGAGAACAGGGAAAAGGGCTCACAAAGCGAGGACGACGACGAGGAGCCTCGGCAACCGAACACAGGGGGGCAAAAGAAGTTTCCCCCTCAAGTGAAACAGAACATGATATATGTTACACACATCCCCAAAAGGGAGCGCTAACGCGCACTAAGGGACGTCTATGCGATAGAGCCAGTCGCCCCCAAATTTAATCCATGGTCATCATGCCCGATCACTTTCGATCGCCGGGATCATCCGACCAGTATCCAGCATGGCGGATCAGCTGCATCCTGGACCCAATCATTGATGGATTCCACCTTACGAGAGTCCTCATGGACGGTGGTAGCAGCCTCAATCTGCTCTATCAAGACACAGTGCGCAAAATGGGCATTAATCCATCAAGGATCAAGCCAACGAAGACTACCTTCAAAGGAGTCATACCAGGTGTAGAGGCCCGCTGTACGGGCTCAATCACACTGGAGGTTGTCTTTGGATCCCCCGACAACTTCTGAAGCGAGGAGTTAATCTTCGACATCGTCCCATTCCGCAGTGGTTATCACGCACTGCTCGGATGAACGGCATTCGCTCGGTTCAATGCGGTGCCGCACTATGCTTATCTTAAGCTCAAGATGCCCGGTCCACGCGGCGTCATAACGATCAACGGAAACACGGAACGCTCCCTCCGAACAGAGGAGCACGCCGCTGCCCTAGCAGCAGAAGTCCAGAGCGGCCTTTTCAAGCAGAACCGTAATCCGGCTGCTGGACTGCGCTGCCCCAGGATAGCGCGGCTCATCAAGAGCTCGACTAGCAATTTGGCCTCCGTCCCAGCCCTGATCAGGCAGTGGCATTCGTACCACGCATACATAATTACGCACTCAAAATTCCATGGGCATCGACGGAGGCACAGAAATCTTATGATCCACAGTTTGGCTTGACCGATCCCAGACACACAAATACTTTTACTATTTCCTTTTTCCTTTTTGAGGTTTCTTTTACATAGGCCTTCTTGGACGGCCTAATTATCAGTCATGTAAAAGGATAAAAACACCACAATGGCAAGAAGCACAGATGTATAGGGGAAGTTCTAGAGGTCACTCTACCTATTGTCAGGACCCACACGTAGCTCGCCTCTGGTCATGGCATGTTAAATAGCCGGCTGCTTATCGCACTATTTGTATTAATGCGCTTTGACGCATTAACCCAATTATAATGGAAACAACTCATGGCTCAAGTTTAAGGGCCCAAGATATCACCTCTGCGTTCTTTATGTTTTCCTTTAATAATTTATCTTTTAGCACCTGTACGCTTTGGTACGTTTCATATTTGCCAGGGGCTTTATAGTACCCACAACATGGCGATAAAAGTCCGAACACTTTTCAGTTCGGCACCCCGAATTTAGCATTATATGCATTGGCTCCGAATCATGTCTTTGGTCAATAGTTGGGTTGCCTGGCTCCAGTGCTTGCTACCTTACGTTCCGCTATATCGGTTAAGGTAGTAAAGGGAGAACTGCTGCGATTGTGCCCTGGTTTATCCAAAGGAGCACCTCAGTAGAGAAAGCCGAAAACTGACTGTCATGATACGGCGAGAGCCGGTCAGCTGTTCGAGAGGTTGGAAATCGTTAGAGATTTTTTCCGCCTTATGCGAAGGATCGGTACTTCCCGATCAGACGCTCATAGCACTCTGGTTTGAAAACTAGGGGCTGCGCCTATGTTTTATTGTAAAACTCCTATGGCTAAGTGAGGGCGTTTAAGCCGCATAGTCCGATTGCCTGGTTCGTTGCGCTAAACAACTCCTTCAAGGACCATACAATTGGATCAAGATTGTTTAAATTCCATCCCGAACACCCCCGTAATACCCATGTGGGGGCAGAAGCCGACGACTGGCCAACCCTTAGATTCCATACAACACAGGCGCAGAGGAGGAAAAAATTAAAACATAACAAAAATTATATTACAAACTGACATTGTTTCATCATACAAGGCAAGGACAACACGAATGTATTCATTCGAAAATAATGTCCTGCCCACAATGTGCTGCGACAATACGAGACCCCTCCAGGTCATCCGCGAAATAGCGCTCGGGTGTGCGGTGCTCCTTGCCCTCTGGCGGCCCTCGGGCCAGATCGACGACATTCATCTTCGTCCACCACATCTTGCAATGGGCGAAGGCCATACGAGCAACCTCAATACAGGCCGATCGCTTGACGATATCCAGCTGAGGACATGCGTCCACCATCTGCCTCACGAGTCCGAAGTAGCTGCCGGGCATAGCTTCGGCTAGCCACAGCCGGATTATCAAATCCTTCATGGCTAGTTCGACCACCCTATGCAGCTCCACCAGCTGTTTCAGCTGATCGGTGAAGGACACGGGATGCTCTGGCACAAGATATTGCGACCAGAATAGCTTCTCCGTAGAACTCCCTTCTTCAGCTCGGAAGAACTCCGCGGCGTCGGACACAATTCGCGGCAAATCAGCAAAAGCCCCTGGAGAACTCCGAATCCAGGTTAGTAAAAGATACCTCCTCTCCGCATATTTGCTTTGCATACTGAATGCCTTACCCGCCGCAATCTTCCTCGCCTCCTGGACCTCTTGGAGGGCGCCCCGGGCCTCGTTCCGGGCCATCTCCGCGCTCTGGCGAGCCTTGGAGAGTTTGGCCTCTTTAGCTGACGCGTCACGCTCCAAGGTCTCGCGCTTCTTCACCGCGTCGCGGAGCTCTTATTGTACCTCGCCGACCCGGGCCTTGAGCTTCTTACGGGCAGCCTGCTCCTTGACGGCCTTCTCCTCGGCTTCGCCCAGGGCCTTTTTCAGGGCCTCGACCTCGGTCGTTGCCCCTATTTATAGCAAGAGACTTCGGTCAATACATATCATCCCACTCTTTTTAAATACTTCCTGGGTTATTACATACCTTGATTCTCCTGGAGCGGCCTCTTCACCTGGCCGAGCTCCTCCTCGGCCTGCTCCAGTCTCCGCTTAAGTTCGGAGGCTTCGGCAGCACGTGAGCCCGTGGCCAGCAGTGACGCCTGCATTCGCATTCCAGACAAATTTAGTTAGTCCCCTGCAATACAGGAATGGTCCTCTGTCCGGCTTTTCTTTCCGAACACCAGACAGTGTCTCAGGGGCTACTATCTATATGGGGATGTTCTCTTTTTGCGTCGCCTACCTCAAAACCTATCAGTAGGCTTCTGCAGGCTTCAGTTAGTCCGCTCTTGGCAGACTGAACCCTTTCAATCACCGTGCCCATAAGAACACGATGCTCATCCATAATGGAAGCGCCTCGTAGCGCTTCCAGCAGATCATCTGGTGCCCTGGTTGGACAGGGGTCACCGGTGGAATAGGCATACCCCCTTCTTTCGAAGGAGGTGGCGTGCCAGATTCCAAAGCCATATCGGTCTCCGGAATCAAGTCCGGTTGAGGGCCGAACTGAGTATGGCCCTCCTTCCCAGTCTCCCGGGGGATTGGTTCCCCCTGGTGTCCGGTGACGGGGGTTTCGCCTTCGGGCGCTTCTCGAGACTCTCCCCGGCCTGGGAAGGTTCGTTGGGAGAGCACCTCGTCGTCCCCTTTGGCCTTGGGAGAGTAAGCGGCTGGCGGTGTCTCACTAGCCATCTCCCTTGGGTCCAACGAACCTCTTGATGAGGATCGCTGGGAGCTGTCGTGGGCCGGACTGTAATAACATGACTGATCACGTCAATACGGCAAGGAGGAAGGGTTAGATCTATGGGCATGTACGAGTCTTAGCACTTACGATGCGGCCCGGGGCTTAGTGCGGGGGCGTCACTCCGGACTGCTGCCAACGTCCCACGCGGTGTTGACCGCAAGGGCGCTCTTCCCCTTCTTGGGCGTTCCCGCCTCCAGATTCGTGGAAGCCGTCCTCTTGTTCTTTCCCTCCTCGGGGGGAGGGTTGTTCTCCTCCTCCTCCTCCCCTTCCTCGTCGTCGTCCTCAGGGACGGAGGAATGGGTCTCTTCATCTTCGGACGTCACGTACGAAGCACCCTTGCGACGGAGGCCGCTTTTGGCCCCCTTGGCCTTCTTCTCTGGCGCCTTATAGGGTGCCGGCACCAGCATCTTCACTAAACGCGGGATGACTGGTTCTTCAGGCAGCGGAGCCGGACACTGGATCCGCTTCGCCCTCTCCATCCAGTCCTGAAGAAGCAATGATGAAAGCTAAGACATCATCCTCGAAACAGGCAAGTAGGGGATGCGTTAAAAAATAAACATACCTCGTGGGCGAGATGGTTAATGTCGTGTCTGCGGTCTGAATCTGTGGCCGGCGGCTTCTCGTTGCCCTTAAAGAGCAACTTCCAGGCGCCTTTGTGAGTGGTCTCGAAGAGCCTCTTCAGAGTATGGTGCTTCTTCGGATTGAACTTCCATAGAGGGGGGCTTCAGCTTTGACACGGAAGAATCCGGCGAACTAGCATCACCTGAATTATATCGACAAGTTTGACATCCTTGTCCACCATGCTTTGAATGCGCGTCTGCAGCGCTATCAGCTCGTCTGACGAACACCAGTTCGGGCTCTTCTCGACCCATGAGGTGAGCCGCATTGGGGCATCGGGGTTGAATTCGGCAGCCGCGGCCCAGTTGGTGCCATGAGGTTCTGTAATGTAGAACCATTGTTTCTGCCATTCCTTGACAGTCTCCACGAAAGTGCCTTTCGGCCAGGAGACATTGGACAGCTTACTCACCATGGCCCCTTCGCACTCCGCGTGCTGGCCATCCACCACCTTCGGCTTCACGTTGAAGACCTTGAGCCACAGCCCGAAGTGGGGTTGAATGCGAAGGAAGGCCTCACACACGACGATGAACGCCGAGATGTTGAGGAAAGAGTTCGGAGATAGATCATGAAAGTCTATCCCGTAGTAGTACATCAGCCCACGGACGAAATGGTGGAGAGGAAACCCTAGCCCGCGGAAGAAATGATGGATAAATACCACCCTCTCGTTGGGCTTCGGCGTGGGGACGATTTGCCCCCGGGCTGGAAGGCGGTGGGCGATTTCCTTCGCCAAGTACCCGGCCGCCCGAAGCTCAGTAATATCCTTCTCCTTAATGGAGGAGGCCATCCACTTGCTCTGACCTCCGGATCCGGACATGGTTGAGTGCTAGCTTGAGTGGGAAGAAGATGAGAACTTGGGCGCTGGAGCTCAAGATCGGAAGGGCGGAGAAAGAAGGTGTGGGAGAAGAAGGGAATCCTTATCCCCTTATAAAGGCAGTGAATATTGAACGCCTCCCCATTTGCCTTGAAACTCTCCTATTCCCAAGGCCTCTGTAAACGGCACGGTTGGGTTGCCCACGCCCGTTTTGATGAGAATCCCGCGATAAGGGGACACGATCTCTGCTTTGACAGGACGTACCAATGGCAACCGCGTTTCGGAACGTGGAACGACAGAACAAAACGGTCCGAAATTATGATCGGGCGGACGTGATGTCACGTGGTAAAAAGTTGTCAGCTGATTGGACCCGTGGAATATTATATTCTCTCTGCGGTTGTGTGTGGTGTGTGTTACAAGTCCGGATACAATCATCACGTCCGAAGACTATCTTGGAGTTGGGAAAGAAGGGAACCCGCCTTGCAATGCCGAAGAGAAATCTGCGTGTCGGACTCCTCGTCATTGAAGCCAGGTTCAGGGGCTACTGAGGGAGTCCTGGACTAAGGGGTCCTCGGGCGTCCGGTCTATTAGCCATGGGCCGGACTGATGGGTTGTGAAGATACGAAGACCAAAGACTGCATCCGTGTCCGGATAGGACTCTCCTTGGTGTGGAAGGCAAGCTTGGCGACCGAATATGTAGATTATTTTCCTTTGTAACCGACCTTGTGTAACCCTAGATCTCCCCCGTGCCTATATAAACCGGAGGACTTAGTCCAGAAAGGGAGATATACTCATTACCATAGTCATACGGGCTAGACTTCTAGGGTTTAGCCCTCACGATCTCGTGGTAGATCAACTCTTGTAATACTCATATTCATCAAGATCAATCAAGCAGGAAGTAGGGTATTACCTCCATAGAGAGGGCCCGAACCTGGGTAAACATCGTGTCCCCTGTCTCCTGTTACCATCGACCTTAGACGTACAGTTCGGGACCCCCTACCCGAGATCCGCCGGTTTTGACACTGACACCCCCAATGACTAGCCCCTTGGAGGAACTCAGTTGTCGCTGTTTAACCCTCGCAGTGATCCAAAGCACATGACACCTAATTTTGCAAGATGACAAGAAACCTTTTTTTATATTTCTCACCAGAACTACAGCCCTGCACAACACAACCTGCACGATATGTAGACGATAGCCAATCTAGGCATGTCTGCTGGAGTCTGGTCACATGCATGGACGAACTAGTCTTCTGTGTCTTGCAGGGATCGTCCAGGCACCAATGTCTGTACAACACTTCTTTAGTACTATCGCTCGTCTCTCTCTTCTATTAACTGACCCGACTTGCGGGGCTGGGGAGTGTGCCCATGGTCGGTTCTCAATTGCGGTCCCACATGTGTGTGCAAATGCAATATGACGCGCGTTCCATTCGGAGAGCGGCGTGCCGGACCGACTGACCGTCTGGGGTGTGACGCAAATGCGGTGGGCGTGCTGTATACTCCGTACATGTGTACCGCCATTTTCTTGAGGCTTTGCTCCATGGCGCAATCCATGGATACAAAATTATTATACTGTACTATTTGAAAGTCGGGGTGGGGCTTTTCCCGCGCGGTAGGCGGGGCAGTTCCGCTAGTCGGTTCGACAAAGATGCGAGAAGATGAGGGAGTAGGCTGCTGCAAATGTAGGGCTATGTCATTTGACAATGAGTTACTGCTGGACAGGTGGGGCCCCGCTATTTGACTTGCCATTATCATTTTAACTGTGGCGCTATGACCGGCGTGAGTCTCCCGATTCCCGACCACCTCCATACAGGTGCCTCTCCCGATGCTCCACCATGTAGAGGCTGGCTCTTGCCTGAGCCCACTCCTCCACTTTTTCCTTGCCTCTTTCCTCCACATATGCAAAAATGCCATGTAAAGCGGGCTTATAGCCCACTATTGTACTTGCTCTTACAGGTGCTAAGCCTGCCACACAGGCATAAAGTCTGATGTGGCAGGTTAATTAAGAAGAGAGAGACTAGTTTGGTGACCCCAGGAAGAAACGGTGCTAAGCGCGTGTACCAAGGTGAAAAGACAATTTTGAGTCTATAGCTAATTAAATGAAGAAAACTTAGCAACAAAAAACTAAGCACCTATGCATTGGGGACTTGAGTTGCTAAGCCATTTAATGCCCTTAGCACCTCATGTAAGCACCATTTCATTGGAAGAGGTCACTCCTTGGCAAATGCAACAAATACTACGAAGAAAGATATAGAGAGAAGTAAAAAAATACTCTTATAGCCAACCTTATAGCTAGCCTTGTTGTAGTATGAATGACTAAGTGATGACTATGTATGACATGCCAACATCAGATAGCCTAACACACCGTGTTAAATCTTCAAGAACGCGACCGCGCGAGCGAGGCGACGATCATGGTAGGCGCGACCATGAAACAGGCTGCTGGCAGCCCTTGGATCTGAGATCGAACGGTCGTATGCTAAGTTGCTGAAAATTTGCAGAATAACCCTCCAGGATAGGATATTCACCAATAGGTCTAGAATCACGCCATGCAACCGTTTGATCTCAGATCCAAGGGCTCTCGGAAGCCCGTATCATGGGAGAATGGAAAGCTTCTTATCACCTGTAATTTTCCCGACGCTTGACATGACATCGAAAGCCATTTAATTGGGCGTCGAGTAGATATGACATCTAATTGGGCCCCCATAGTACTGTGCATGAATCCATTTATCCACCAGGCAAGCCACTACCCTGTCGTTCGCACGCCCCACCCAGCACTTTTACAATCGAAAAACCGCTGGCAGTTCGCTCCTACTTGTCCCCGGACGTCCTTTAACATTACGGCAGTTCGCTCCTAGTCGTCCCGTCCTTTCACATTGCGACAGTTCCACTAATCCTAACCCTCCTCCCAAATCCATGGCGTCCCAAATCTCCATGATCAGCGGTGAGTACAAGGTTAGAACCATCACCGACAATGAGTTTGACATCATCTACACCCGTTCTTCCGCGGCGGTGAAAGGATGTCTTGCTCGCTTCGGACGCATGTTCAAAAACTCAAATGATGAGTGGGTCGTTGGGCTAGATGTTGAGTACACCACAACCCTGGACAAAGAGAAGAATCTAAAGGAGGAAGAGAAGATGAAGCCCGCCGTGATCCAGGTTTGCGTGCATGACTTATGCTTGGTCTACCACATATGCCATGCCGACGTTGAGTGCGAGGAATTTAAGAACTTCCTCAAGGGCGGCCGAGTCAAATTCGTTACTATAGACTTTATGAACGACAAAAGAGTCCTGGATCAGATAGACCTCGTTGTAGGCAACCCCTTCGACCTCTAGAAGAATGGGCTGGTGCCCACCCGTAATCAGCCCTCAATGCTGACCCTGGCAGGAGCCATGGTTCATCCTTCGTACGGTAAACTGAAGAAACCTCCACACATATTTCATCATGCATGGTAGTGGAATGTACTAGATATAGACCACATCCACTACGCTGCAATGGATGGCTACCTTTGTTTCAATATCTACAAGGGTTGGATGAAGAGCAAGATCCAAGTGTGCGGTTCAAGCAAAGAAGTATCGGCCAAGAGGAAGAGGGACAAGGACGAAGTCGAGGACGTGGATGAGGACTCCGAGTAAGGTGGCAGTGTCGTTGCTCATGGTGGTTCTAATGCAGTGTCTATCGGATTATTTGCTTATTTAATTTCAGGTGTCCTTAGTTTTAGTTGAGGGGTGTGTTGTGCTGAGCCCCCAGCAGAACTTTGTTATGTTTCTTCTCGTTACTTTAACTCTTCAGTACGTACATACTAGTATTTCTTACAGTTCATCTTTTAGTTGGTATAGTACTACCACTCATTTCTTCACATTATATATGTACAATATATATGGCCAACATCATATAGCCAGCAGTTTAGTTGTCAAGGAATTTCAGGGTGCTTAGTTTTGTCAAAGAATTTCAGGGTGCTTAGTTTTATTTGAGGGGTGTGTTGTGCCGGACACCATTATTGTGACTCAAATCTCTTTTGCCATGTTATAATGATATAAATACCGATGGACCAACATTCCAGCTCTCCCTCTATCTCACTATAGTAAAACAAAGTGTGGGGCCTACTTGATCCCAACAGCGTTCTTATTTTCCTGTAAAGTTATTCGCTTGGTTACTCCTAACAAGCGGGGCCACATTTATCATTGTGAGAATCGGCTTATTTTTTGTCATGTAACATGGTCAATGGGTTTGACGTGAAAATAACAATGTCTAATGGCATTTTTGAGCAAACATCTAACTTAACGATGGCATTTTTGAGATATCTAATTGCATTTTTTAGCAGGCATCTCACGGATCGATGGCATTTTTGAGTAATTGTAACTTCTAATGGCAAAACTGAGTAGTGATACACAACTAGTGGCATAAATAATAAGAACCCAACAATTAAATAGGTATGCTAATTTCTTTAATAGAATTTAGCACCCCATTTAAGCACGTACTAGCTTTTTTAATAGTACTATATGCATAATTTGGCGACAAGCGCTCTCTATATGTACCACCTTTTTTCTTTAATTTCCTCTTGTTAGTTTTGCTCCATGGCGCAATCCATCGATACTACTACTATACAAAAGTATACATTTTTTAAAAGGCTAGAGGGCGGGCCAGTCTAGCTTGGTCGGTTTCACAAGAGGCGAGGGCCTTTGTGATTTGACAGCACATTACTGCTGGAAGGCGGGGCCTTGTGATTTGACTGCTCGTATAAATGTGCCGATGACTTGAGGAGGAGCAAAGAACCGTGCGGTATACTCAAGTTTTCCACTGGAGTACGACTGAGGAGCACAAAACACGGCAGCCCAGTGCCATATGGCGATAAAAATGATCTAATTTGCTAGTCATCTCATTGTTAGCATTGTTCTATTCATGCCTCACAGAGAACGTGACACGTGCGGCAAAACACCCGAAGCAAAAGAAAAAACATAGGAGCAAAACAAGAAGGAAGATTATCACCCCAAAAAAAAGGAAGACGCACACACAAGTCTGGGGCGCTGCTCTCACTACATGAAGAGTTGCTGGCCGCGGAGTCGTAACTGCTTCTTCATTGCCTCCACGACCTCCATCTCCTTGCACGTCTCCTCCGCCATCTTCTTCATTCTCTCCATGACGCGAGATTTCTCGACGCGAGCCTTCATCATCTGTTCCACGGCCGCATTACGTACCTTAACAACAGTCGGGTGCTCGATGCGGAGTTCCGCCAACTCCTCCTTCTGTTCCATGACGAGGGCCTGCAACATCTTCATCGAGGAACTACTATTCTCATGCAGCTTCTTCCAGCCGGCGTTCTCCTCCTTCAGCAGGTCGAGCTCGTGGTAGAGCTTCACCTTGTCCTCCTGAAGTTGCAGGATTTCACCGGTCGCCTTCTTCTCCGAGGGAATGCTCTTCTTCAGCAGCATCACCAAGCCGGCGGTCAACTCTCCCTGCTCATTGAGTTCAGCGGGCATGTCGTCGAGGCTCTCCTTCAGCAGCTCCACCAAGCATGGATGAACTCCTTCTGCTTACTGAGGTGCTTATTGAACTGATCGGGCATGCCGTCGAGGGATAACGACTCCAGCGCCGCCAGCTCGGCATGTTCGCCTCCGCGGCTAGGGCGCTCCTGGGAGCCATCGCCTGCCCGTGAAAGATCTTCCGAGGTCTCTGCGTGGCAGCGAGCCCTCTTTTTTTCTGCAGCCTTGGTTGCCGCTCCCTTGTTACTAGTAGTTCTCGACCAAGAGCTCTGCACACCGGCCATGGCAAGGACGGACGAAGAAGGACTTATGAGGAGGAAGGTAAAGTAATTTTTGGTTAGGTAGTTCCCCTTTCTATACCTAAGTAGTAGCACTAGTACTAAAATCTGCATAGTGGGAACACGTTCAGGTTTGGTACGTACTAGTAGGTGTGAGCAGGCCTGCACTTAATTGTAGCACTAGTACTTTCGAATGTGATGGGAACAAGGTAAAGATTAATTGATGGTTTTTGTTTTGAGGCCCGAAACGGCTCCCGATGAGTTTAGTGCAACATAAATTTCAAGTGCTCCCTCCATCTCAGTTTACAAGGCTTGCACGTGTATCTAGGTCGTCAATGTAACTTATATAAAATAAATTGTTTAACATAAAAAATATATCATTAAAAATAGAATATTTGAAGTTTGTAATGATATATTTTTCGTAATCTATGCCTCTTATTAAGTTGGTCATATTAACGACCTAGGTACACGTGCAAGACTTGTAAACTGAGATAGAGGGAGTACTACAATGCTCAAATGCAGTCGCACAAGTCAGTGATGTAATTGGTCGTACATGTCAGACCAAGCCGATGCGTGTCCCTTCGGTGAGACGCAGGTCCGACCGACCGTCTGTCGGTGCGACCGACTGTAAAGTATTACGCGATGGAGACTTCTGGTTGTGGCTTCGGTTGATTGTCACAACCAGGCATTCTAAAACTAGTGATAAATCAATTACCATCTTTTTCCAAACGACCAAGCATTTTCACGGGAATACAATAAATATAGATGGAGTGATTGTCAAGGTTGCAAACCGACATGGTGTGGCAAGTTTACTGCAGCAGCAACCGACTAGGTCACTGCATCGCTGGCGGGGAAGGAGGGTAGCTCACCTCGCCTATGATGCATGCCCAGGCACTGCCGCAACTGGTCCTGGGATTTGGCTTCTCCTACCGCCCATTTGAACAGTTGCACCGGCTGCTCATGCCATTGCGCAGGCATGCGCGTTCTTTCCTCCGTATTCGACTCCGTGAATATGATCTCTACCATTAGCCCTAGCTCGAAATCAACGCGACGCTGCCAGATGCTGACATCCCTCAGCATCTCTCCCCAGAGATTGACTTGCGCCTCCGCCTTGTGCTACGCCAGGCGCAGCTCCTTGGAACTTCTCTCCAATCGATGCCACGCTTCCATGATTCGATTTGTCCTTGCTGCCCACCACCTGAAACGCAGCCCTGGCATGTCCTCCGGCGCCACCGATTTGTGATTCCAGAGCAATGGATCCCCTCTAACTGTGGGGACCCCGACTCATAAGTCGAGAGCACCGAATGCACATCTACAGTGATCCCAGAGATCAATGCTCACTGAACACACATTAGCTGAATAACAAGAGTCTTACGTCCATACATACCGTTTTACACAAGTAGGACCATTATGGTCAAGTCTTGAGTATATCATTGCAGCGGAAATCTTCATTGACAACTTGGACCCATGCCATCTGCCGTACTACAGGCATTCTGACTAGGAAGTGTCCTAGCTCACACGATCGTCACCAAAGAACTCTTATTCATACACCTGTTCTTTCATGCCTGGCCAATAAAATAACCAGTGGCAAGGCAATGAGTACTTTGATTGTACTCGCAAGCAACCCAAGCCTGATACCAGAATAATTATGCAAGGCTCTACTGCTAAATTGGCAGCTTTGTGGAAAGCTAGTTTTTCTCACGCAAGTATGATCAACGTTTATCAAGGATAAGAATGCGTCTGCAACAAGTATCAGGAGGTTACAAACATCAATATCGAGAGAGAGTTTTGAACAACTCATGCTCAAGCTCATCGTGACTTCCTCACGAATCGTATCAACAATATTACCAAACCGTGTTGTTTGTCAGAAACATATGGACATAGTCTAAGCAGCACCACCCAACTATCCTTGACCATGGACACGACTATCCGAATAGTTTGACACTCTGCAGAGGTTGCACACTTTACCCACAAGATCCGGGAAGCTTTCGTGTCATCCACGATCCCGCAATACCTCAAGTACTCGGGGGAAGCACCCGATCACTACCTTTCCCTAGCTGTGACTAACAAAGAGTCCACTCGATTGGTAGCAGCCCCCGTGCCAAACATTGTCACATAATAAATTTTTTGTGTGGAGCCACGCTCCCATATTGATCACATATCACAAGCACAGGGTACCAATGGTGTGTCCGGTGCCCTGTAAAAACAGTCATGGCCGCCCTACCTGGCACGACCCCGTCCCGAGAGTGACCACGCCACTCCCGTCACTAGTAATGCGGGCATCCATGTTAGCACGAACTAGGTAATCAATAATGCCCTTTCCCATATAAGGGTAGAGTGGTTGCGCATGTAAGGTTGGGACGGTCAACAAATCTTAAATCTAATCCGTCTCTGTAAACAACACATATTCACTTGCTTTGGTGAACCACTTCTTCATCAAGTGGTGACCTAGTTCAACATTACCCACGGGCATGAGGGGCACCCCATGGGGTTTTCAAAGGATTGTAACCAAGAGATGATCATGGCATAGATGCAACATCATGCATCAATACCAAGTATTTTTCATCGCATCTCTAGCACAAGGTAGAGCTACGAACATGCAAGTACCAATGGGCATGCATCAATGCAACGATTATATCAAGTTCATATTTAACAATGTCATCCTACATACGGAAAATTTGTCGATGAACAAGAGGGGTGAATCATGGTCAAAGGGATGCTTGCCTGGTTCATCAGAGTCTTCAAAGCTTCTGGTCCATCTCCAAGTACTCCGTCTACTTCGTCAACTAACGTCGAAAACAATCACAATAAGCAACACAACAAGGCAAGAATAAAATTGCTCTAAAAATGTGATTTAGACTTTTCTAGGACACCGCTAGTCATATGAAAAATGACCAAAGTGGTTTCATTGGGATTGGATCCATGGATATTTCTGAACACTTCGATATGATGGAATCAAGGGGTTTATGGATTTGCACAAAGTGTACAGAAGAATTATTTTGAAAAATGAGCAAAGGCACCCATTTAATAAGGAATAACTTTAGGAGCATCTAGGAGTTG
The DNA here is from genome assembly GCF_002575655.3 of Aegilops tauschii subsp. strangulata. NCBI lineage: Eukaryota > Viridiplantae > Streptophyta > Magnoliopsida > Poales > Poaceae > Aegilops > Aegilops tauschii. Next base: position 259,229,478 of record NC_053037.3, read on the forward strand.
GTTTCACTGTATTTGTTGTTCAAAGGAATTTCCTAGGGATTTGCAAAGTTGGTTATACATGGATAATTGGACCAATATTTGATGTGGTACAGAAAGCCTCGGGAAAAATGTTCAAAAACTAAGTTATGAACATAAGTATCTAGGAATTTGAATCATGGCATTTGGATCAAAAATGGGCTCTTTGTGATTTTCTAAAGTTCATCACAGAAATGGAAAATAGGATTTGATAAATATTTGTGAAGGAGATGCTTCTGGAAAAATGTGCAAATAGCACCATGTGATAGGGCATGATTTTAGGAACTACTAGAAATTTGAATCATCAAATTTGGATTTGATTTAAATTGTTTATGGATTTTACGTTCCTACCAGAAAAAGAAAAAGAAAAGGACTTAGGTTATACCTCAAGCGCGCGCTGAGCGCAATATAGTGCCTCTGCGCACTGGGCTGGCCCATCGGCTTAGCCACGCGAGAGTAGGAGGCGACGTCGAAGGCGTACTTCGGGACTACGCCTTCCCACATGGGAGGCGGCTCCGAGCTGGACCCGTGTCCACTTAAACGGGGCAGGCCCACCCGTCAGTGGCTCAGGCCCTGCGCCAAGCCATTGACAGGCGGGGCCCGCTGGCCGTCGTGGCGTCTTCCTCAACCTCCCGCCCGAAGCAGAGGAGGCGAGGCAGGGGAGACGTCAACGGCGACTGCCGGCGCTACCGGCCACCATTTCTGGTAATCCGGCCACCGGCGTGCTCGGGGAGACGTGCCTCATCCGGGAGGCCACACTACGGGCGCCAGCTTCCTCGGAGGGGAGCGGGCCTTCGCCCGCGGCTGAGGATGGCATCGTCCATTGCAGGCTTCGAGCGTAGGGGCGTCCTGGGGAAGAATGGCTATGATAGGGGGCTTTGTGGTGGTGGTGAGGGAGTACTAGAGTGGGTAGGGAGAAGAGCGAGGGCCATCGTGCCCGAATCCGAGCGGCGGTCGGCGGCGGCACTCCGGCCATGGAGGCGGCAGTAGAGCACTAGGGGGAGAGGGATGATGTCTGGGAAGTGAACGGGAGAGAGAGGGATCCAGAAGATGTGAGGGAGTGCTCGGGGGGAGGCTCTATATAGGGGGGGAACCGGTGCACCATGGGCGCGGTCCAGGCCGCGCTCGGGTGAGCTCGAGGAGGGAGAAGGAGTGCAAGGGAGGAGGGGCCCGATAGCATTACGTGTGGTGGACGTCGAGGCGACCTTGGGAGACACGAGGAGGGAGGCCCTAGGTGGTCAGGGCTTTGGAATGGGGGCGGCTACAGTGCGGGTGCGCACTGTAGCACGCTTTGGAGCATGCCAATTGCATGCCAGGGCATGCCTTTGGCAGGTAGGGCGCGGCCTCTTGTGTCTAGGAGGTTTAGGGAGGATTAAACAAAGGGGAGAGAGCCTTGGATGCTCTGGAGAGGCTCTGGTGAGAGAAGAGAGATGAGAGAGAGAGGTGCCATGGCTGTCCAGACAAGTAAATTGGGAGGTTTCACCCTTCAATCATTGAGCTGAGGCCAGGGAAGAGTTACTGGAGGTAGAAGAGGGCTAGGAGCAGCTGTGGTAAAAATTTGGGCTCATGGAGATTAGTGGAAGAGGTCAAAGTGATGATTTTGGAAAAATGGCAGAAGGTGTTTGATGCAAGTTTGAGCTACTTTCACTTGTCTCCTTATTGTGCCACTTGATGGGGATGATGCACATGACCATTTGGCAATGTGGTAGAAATTTGGGCTCATTTGGATAAAGTTCACAATGTAACTTTTGTAAACCCTAGAAATCAACAGAAATGGATTTGCTTAGATCTAGCTAAGCTAATCCCTTCTCCTTGATGCCCCACTTGGTGTAGTGTCATTATGTGGTTATTTGAGCATGTACACAAAGTTAGGGATCAAATGGAGAAAGTTGGCAATGTAAAGTTGTTTAAACTTGGATCTGGTCAGAGATAGTTTTGGGGCACTTTTGTGAACCAAACTATTTCTATTGAGTTGAAATTTTGCAAGGTCATCATATTATGCATATGTGACTTGCTAGAATTTTCCTGGATTTATTTCAAAATATTTCTTAAAGAAATATTTCAAATACTTGAAATGAACAAAAATGGTTTTGGAGGGTTTTGTCCAATATTTTGAACATGACCATGTGTTGAAACTCATATATATGGACAATATATGTCCACTGAGCTTCCCTAAATTCTCTCAAATATTTTTGAAACATTAAAATAATTTTAACCTACTAAAGACCATTTCTGGCCTTAAGGAAAAGCCTTTAAATAAAATAGGAAATTAACTTTTTAAATAATATTTTTGTGGTTTCTGTGAGTCTTATATCTAATAGGAGTCAAACATATTTTTCAAAGATTTTTCACACCCTTTATTAAGTACTTGTAGTTCAAGTCTCAATTTAGGGATTTTTGGAAAACCTAATTTAGAAAATACTTTTTGGCCAAATTATTTTTGTAAGAAAATACTATTCTGTCCTATACACATGGCATGATCATGGGGCAAGGTTTTACATAAAGGGAAGGAGGTATATGAGTTGGAGGATTTATTTGATTATTAGAGCACTTGCAAACAACAAACAAAATCCAAATCCTAGCAAAAGTCCAAAACACTCAAAAGTTTTTGTAAAACACATTTTATCATGATTTATTAGCTTAAGTGTTGTGGCAGGAAAATCAGGGTGTGACAGACCTACCCCCCTTACAAGAATCTCGTCCCCGAGATTCCCAAACTAGGCGTGGAAAGGAATACGAAAACTGGATCTGGGGTAGTCTTCACGTCCTCATACTGCTTGTGCTTCCGAGTGGTGCTCCATTGAACCTTGAAGTACTCAATGGCGTGGCTTCGTGTATGACGTCCTGCTTGATCCAGATTGCAATTGGGGTCTCTCGCGTAGGTCATATTGGGATGGAGGTCGATGGCTCATGATCAATGTCCTTATAGAGACCAGGCTAGTTAGGAAGTTGGAAACGTTTCCGGAGTGGTGTCGTGTGGAAAAATGTTGGGCACAGTGGGTGACTCAGGTGGTAACTCTAGCTGGTAGCCGTCTATTCTTCGTCTTGGAGTGATCTTGGAGAGGGTTGATAAATCTTGGTGTGAGCTTCCCTTTGACATGGAAATGCTTGGTTCCTTTGAGAGAAGTGGCTTGCAGATACACCTGGTCTTCGACGCGGAGGTTTACTTCTTGACGACGGCGGTTGGTGTAGTTCTTCCTTCTGGACATGGCAGTCTTCAAACATCTTCTAACCAGCTAAATGACTCTTCTTCCATTTTCGGGCAGACAAGTATGTCGCCAAATAAAGATGAAAATAGACTTGTCCAAGTACTCCATAAAGTCTATGGGGTACGCAAAGTAGGCTGGGGCATTGGTGGTGGTCTCGGTTGAGCATTGGCAAAGGTCTTCTCGTCCTAGAGCCAAAGCCCGTGGTCATGATCCGACCATGTTGTGGTTTGGTGGGGCTTAAGAGTTTCAAGGATTCTAGTGTGCGAGTGAACGTTTATTATCTTATCCTTGAGCACAGTTTCTGAGATGCCAATAGTTGTCCCTAGTCCTTAAAATCTCATCAGATTACCGAAAGAATCATGTCGCATAGGTCAACTCCAATCATCACTCATGCTATTCATATCCTCAGGACTCTTGAGAGGAGGTCTACCAAAATCATGCATGTCAACTATCCCCAAACTCATGTGTATGGCTATCCCTATGCAAAAATCCATGGGTAGAGCATACAAGCTTCCAAGCTTGAATTAAACATGACAATCCAAGTGCTCAGCCTATTCTCCCAAGGTCCAAGATAGTGCATGTCTATCCTAAGGAAACACGTCGTAAGCCACTCCAAGATCTTGTTTCCTTCCTATGAATCAATTCCAATAGCCCATTAACTTCCATTAATCACTACATAATTCATTAATTCTACAAATCCAACGTCTATGCTGGTGTTCCACATGATCTCCTAAAGTCCCTATAATCCCCAAATACTTGAAAGGGCTGTCTCTACTATAGTAAATCCACCAATTTCCATTATCATGGTCAAGTAAACTCCAAGGTCAGGCTTATATAGATCCCTAAATCAACTTTGACAATTAATCCAATCTCCTAATTTATTGCCCACCGAGAAACATGGTATCATGATCGAGATCATCAGTCTAAATCCAATTTACTTTGAACCATGTAGACATACTCAGCATCTGTACCCAAATAGGATCACCTATTTAAATCCAAATCTCATGTCCAACGAGAATTCCTATATGTCTCCCCCAAGTCATTATCGTAATGCCAACTATCTTCTATGAATATCCCCTGGCTAAGTCAAATCCTTATACTTCCAAGAATTTCAGCTTGCGATCATAATTGTCCTACTAAATCCATTTTACTCAGGGGTAATGAAAGCTATGCTAATCTATAATCATGATCCCACCAAGTTCATCTACCAATATGAAAGCCTCATAATCCATCAAATAGTCTCAGATGATTCATCAAAGTCAATGATATAAACTCATCAAGTCATTTGTCTTCTACTCCTATATCCTCAAATTGGTCTCCCCTATGGCATCGTCAGTTTTGGTGCTATCTTAAGATGATAATGAGTTCGTTCACTATGTCCACTAGTTCCATAACGAACCCAGTGTTGTGCAAGTTTACAGAGGGTTAACTGGTTCTCTTGCAATTTGTAGGTTAAGCTCATGGTTAAGGATTCAAGTGAGGTCTCGAGGGGTCTAGGGATGGGTTTCTGACCATTGAGGAGTAAGCATAACTCTACGGGGTTGCACTGGGTCGAGGAGGCTGCAGCAAAAAGTCTTCAGTGCTAGTTGGTCGCCGAAGTAGACTCCTTGGTGCATCTTGTCTTGCTGGTCCTCAGTTGATGAGAGAGATGAGAGGGAAAAGTAGCATAGAGGAGGGGAATGCCTAAAGGGGGTTCTATAGTGCAGGTGCAAACAAACGGGTGCCAAAAAGGGCCAAACACAACCAACAAAATAAAGTACGTAATATAGTCGCATACTTGTTGCCTAGGGTAAAGAGGGCGACTGATATTAAAACACAAACAAATAATAATAAGCAACACACAACCATGGTTCTATTTGAACAATCATACGGACTCGACCGCGCATAGGGGGTACACGACTCATCCTACCCTAGGGGTTCTCGGACTTAGTAGTTGTGCTTTACTCCGTGTCTCATGCAGTCTTCTAAATTTCCTCAGGTGTCGCTACAGCTCCTATAGTTGTTCGATGAAACGGTCTGGGTTGAGCCTGAAGAGTCTTCAACAACTTCTCTCCTGTTGAAGTGATGGGGTGAAGGTGTCTCCTCGTAGCTGGCATTGACTCGATCTTTTGTTGTCTTCTTATTCATGACGATCCCTTTTGCATTCTAAGGCATCGGCGGTTCCAGGTAGGCATTCCTTTATGCAATGACATTAACAAGGCATAGTAGAGGTCCAATCTGTCGGACACATTGTTGAAAATATCGTCACCGAGAGCGGGGGATGAAGAGAATCGTTTTCCTGCTCACTATAGTGAGGCAGACCAAATGGCGACGTTCTGATCCACGGGTGGTTACCGACACAACAACGGTAAGGACAGGGTTGCCCTATCAGCGATGTATATCATGACCTTGCATATCTTATGCCCTGTTGATTGCAAGACAAGGTTGCATCATCCTGGGGCAGTATCAAGGGTGCACTACAAAAAAATACACTTCCGTGATGATACGTGTTTGTCACAGTAGGTCGCGTTTTCTGTCATGCATGTACATCCATAAAAAATTTATGACAGAATCAAGATAGTCATACCTGTGCTGTCGTAGAAGTGTTCCATGACATTGCCAAAATTATCATCACGGAAGTGTCCGCTTCCATGACGATAAATCGCGCGTCACAGAAGTGCTTTCGTCAAGGGTGGCCGACACGTGGCATCCACCGTAACGGAACGCCGTTAAGCTATCGGGTCGGATTTTGGATCCGATAACCCGTTAACAGCCACGACCAATGCCGATTTTCCACGTGTAAAATTCTCATTGGCTGACGGATCCACGCGTCAGCTCCGCGTTGGCACAGGTGTCACTCATCCAACGGTCGAGATGGGCCTATGATATGTTGACACGTGGACCGGCCCAAAAGTGGCCCACAAAGTTTAAATGGGCCGGCCCAACCGAAGGCCCATAAGATTTAGCAGACCATAATGGGCTGGCCCAGCTAAAGGCCCACAAAATTTAGCGGACCATAATGGGCCGGCCCAGCTAAAGGCCCACAAAATTTAGCGGACCATAATGGGCCGGACCAGCTAAAGGCCCATACGATTTTGCAGACCATAATGGGCCGGCCCAGCTAAAGGCCCACAAGATTCTGCGGACCACAACGGGCCGGCCCAGCTAAAGGCCCACAAGATTCTGCAGACCATAATGGGTCGGCCCAGCTAAAGGTCCAACATTCTCTGTCAAATCGGCCCGTCAACGGCCTGTCCTAAACTTGTCATCAACGCGGCCCATGGTCACTTCTGGCCCGTTAACAGTCCGCTAAGTAATTGGGCCAAATTACGGCCCGGTGTATTTCCGGCCTGTTAAAGGTCCGGCTTCATTTGGGCCCATTTACAGGCCATCAAAACTTTCGGCCCATAAACGACCGTGAAGGATTTGGGTCATATTCGGCCATGTCTGACATTCGACCTGTTAGAGGCCCACTATAGCTTTGGGCCACTTTCGGCCTGTTGTCATTTTCGGCCTGTTAACGCTGGACGTAAACCATGGGCCATATGTGGCCCAACGTCATATCGGGCCCATTAGCGGCCCATATAGAAATGACGATAATCTAGCCCGACCGAAGTTCCGGACTGTTAAAGGCCCGTGTATTAGGTCGGCGCATTTACGGCCCGTCCGAATTTCGGCCTGTCAAAGATCCGCATCGTAAATGGGCCACCATTTCGGCCTGCTAAGTCCAGTGGGTTATTTGGCACAATCAGGGCCCAATCTCACTTTCGGTCTATTAAAGGCCCATGTTTTTTATGGGCTCGAGATATTTACACCTGTAAACGGCCTATTTTTACTAAGGGCCCAAATTATGTTTATGCCTGTTAAAGGCCCACCATGGGCACAGGCCTACCAGAAAAATATGAAAGCTTATGCTGATTTAGGCCCAGATATTTTTAGTGGGCTACATGCCAATTTCGGCCCGTAATCGTTTTAGCCCAATTGGAATGGGCCCGACGAATGTTGGCATCTTGGGCTCCTACGAAGCTTTCGGCCGAATACATTACTAAGATAAACCTACACTATACAAAAATAGCGTCGTAATTACTGCAGCCTGAGGCAGCATCATAAATGTTGTATCACAACAAAATAAATTCCAACCATACAACAAAAGGCCTGTTGGCATAAAGTTTACAGTCCTTCCAGATAAAAGCACCATCAGATGTATAGAAGCACAGATCATTTGACCTGAGTGCTAATGTTTCAGGCTGTAGAATCTGATGGAGCAGCATGATCTCCACCTTTTTTCCGCCATTGCTCTTGAACAACGAAGCGAATGTTTGATAGTCTGGTTTCAAAACCATTCATATCTTGACGACATTTCTCAACCACTATTCTTGTTTCCGAAACAATGTCCATTAGGGATTGGACTTGTGTCTGGAGCACAGATATATCATTCTGTCTAGCAGGAAGATTTTGTTTAGTAGGCGATTTGGACGAGGTTACCTTGACAACCAACCCAGAATTACGCAGGAAGGTGCTTTTTGCACTGTTAGTGGAGAGATACTGACGCATTGCAGCAAGAGGTGACATAGTGCATGTAGTAGCCTCGTCACCTTCAGGTGGTTGTGGCTGTTCAATCATTTGTTCCATAGCTTCCTGAAAGTTTGAACTTGTAGATTAGTGTACCAGATAAGTTACTAATGAGACAAAAACAAACAAAATAGGTTAAATGTTTATACATAACTTATTTTGGTGAACTATTGTAATACATTAGCATGTATTGTAGTGCCAACTACATAATAATATCACTTTCGGAACATATGTCCATGTAGCATGCCTACTGTATTGTCTATTTCCTCACATTCGTTGACATCTAAGGATAAAGAGACATGGTTTAAAGTAGGATGAACATAGTATGACATCATTCATATCATGGGCAAACAGATATAAAACAAACAGGCTATTTTATCATTGTGTGCGCACGTGAACATAACAACTAGATTACAGATCAAGACCAAAAGAATATCCTTCATCTCTTTTAAACCATGTAAGGTGAAATGATACGTTAAGACAACTGTGAATAAAAGTGAACAGAGTAATTGACATTGGCTGCAAACCAAGTAGTTAAATGAACACATCACAGTACGAATCAGTTCAAGGCAGGAGGAGTAAGGACTTACAACAGCGGCTTGAACTGGTGTGCTCATGCCCTTCATCTTGCTGGTGTGGCAATCCTTGAAGATTTGCACTGCATTCGGTTCAGGTTCTTTTTGGTCCGCACGGGGCTTCCTCTGTATTTAGAACAAGTCAATATAGATACGATAATATGGCACACAAAAAAGAAGGAAGTAGAAGCTATTTACAAGAGCCTCGCACTATGCAATATAGCTACGAGATCCTGTTGTCTGTTGGAATTTCACTTTAGAACGGTTGGTTTTGTTCTTCAAACAGTTAGCCTAGAAGAAGATACACTTGTAAGGCACATACATAAATACAAGTTCAATATGTGGTCTGATCAAATAGATATAGCCTACCTGATACTTTGGATCAGACCAGTGTTAACGAGGGCTGTCCAGTCTTCATCTGTAATATATTCCACTGGAGATGTTTGGGCGATTTCATTGTTAGCCTTGCCTTCAAAGTGAGATTTTCTAAGGTGGTACCGATACTGTCACAGAGCAGACTGAAAAACATGAGTGCATGCTTGTTTAGTTGCATCATCTTTCGGATCCAACTTGAACCTCATCTGTTGAAAAAAGAATGTGAGTCTTATTAGGAGGAAGCTAGAAAGTATGGGACAGAGCAAGACAATATTACTAATTGCGATGAATAACATTACTTATGGATAAATGGTCAAGGAAGGTGTTAAACTGGGTATTGTCTTTCTTATTCCTGTACTGGATCCACGTTGGGAGGATACGTGCATGACACCTAACGGCAACGGCTGCCTCTGATACTAACTTGGCTGACTCTGTAGCATCACGTGGCCTTTTCAAACCTGCCTCAAAATGGATCTCCATTCTTCCTCCTTTAGATTTTGTTAATCTGTCAAGCATTATCCCTGATGTTTGTTTCCGCTTGCGCCGTGGTGCTAGTTCAACAACGAATATGGAAAGTGTTAGTGTACATCAAACTGTGAGAGTACATATAAAGGAGCATGCAACTGCAACTTGACTCGGTCAGGTACCGTCTTGGTGTTGATGCTCATGAGGTTCATCTGATCTTGCCAAGTCCTGTTGTGTCAGCAGTGCTTCGGAAGTAGTGTTAGGTGTGAAGGCAGCTTGGGAACTGGCCAGTTCCGGAGCAAACGAACGAATAACTGGTTGAGATGCTGGTACAGTTGAAGCGGATGCTACAGCTGGTGGAGCAGGTGATACTGTGTTTGTAGATTTAGCCGGTGGACTTGGACCTTCTACTGCACTATAAGTACCAGCAGAATCTCGACGGCAGAACCTTTTCCGTTTCACCCGACGAGTAACAGCACTCCCTACTATATTATTTTCCTTGCTCTTTTTTGACACTGCCATGTCAAGCTATACCCACAACACAAAAGAATAAAATCACTCTTCAGAACTCATTGATGCATGATATAGACAAGCAATACTTTGATGTAAGACAACCGTATGAGGATGGAATATGTAAGAAAAACAGGACGGCATGACATATTCACAGCTACGATGTGCAAACTAAGCAGAAGGATTTTCAAGAAAATAGAAGTAATGCAAGATAGACACCATATGAAAGATGCAACCAATATTACTCTGCCAAGTTAAAAGTGTCTTGTCATAAGTGGCAATTCGAAAAATTAGAAGCAGTACAACGTAGAAATCAATGCAAGATGCAACCACTATCAAACTGCCATGTTAAAAGTGTCCAATCATGAGTGACTGATGCGGGATGCACAACAGCAGTACTTTGATGTAAGAACATGGTATGATAGATAGATGCAGTGTATTCTAGACACAGAAAGCCATGTCATATGCACATGTATAACGTATAAACTCAGCAGGTGCAATTTAATCAAAATAGAAGAAATACAGGCTAGACAACATACGCAACATGAAACCAATTATCACACTGTCAACTTAGAGCAAGCACCTGCGATGGTGGAGTACGGGAGATGAACTCATCATGTAGACTTGGGACTTCAACTTCATTAGCAGTAGCAGTGTCAAATCTAGAGAGTCTCTGTTTGCGTCGGTGCGGAGGACCACCAACATCCCCTAACTTACTCTTTTCCTTCCTATTTTCTGATATTGCCTTATGAAGTCAAAACCACAAGAAGATGAATAAAATTAGCTCTGCATAACTGGTTGATGCATGATACAGACGAACACTACTTTGATGTAAGGCAAGCGCAGGATAGGAGGATGGAATATATACAAAAAAAGACAGCGTTTCATATTCACACGTATGATAGGAGGATGGAATATGTATGAAAAAATAGTAAGCGGAAGGCATTTCAACAAAATTAGAAGAAATGAAAGCTAGGCACCATATGAACATGCAACCAATATCACTCTATCAGGTAAAAAGTGTCTCGTCGTAAGTGCCATTTCAAGAAATTAGAAGCAGTACAAGCTAGAAGACAATGCAAGATGCAACCTACATCATAGTCCCAAGTTAAATGTGTCTTATGGGTAAGTGATCGTTGCAGGTATAAGTTGTAAGCTACGCAGATGCTATTCAACATAATCAGAAGCAATACAAACTAGACATCATACGGAAAACGCAACCACGTATAACAGTTCCAAGTAAGAGCAAGCACCTATGATGGTGGAGTAGGGGAGATGTGCTTATCATGTACACGTATGTTCTAGAAACAGGACCACGTGTCATATTCACAGGCATTATGTGTAAAGTAAGCAGATGCAATTCAAGTTAGAAGCAATACAAGCTAGACATCATACGCAACATGCAACCACATATAATAGTGTCAAGTTAGAGCAAGCACCTGTGATGGTGGAGTAGGGGAGATGTGCTCATCATCTACACAGCTACGTTGACTGTCCAGCCTTGTGTTGTCTTGCGAATCTTGTTGGGAGGATGGCGGAGTAGAATCTGTAGAGACCCCTTGTTTGAGTTGCTCCGAAGGACCACCATCATCCACTGCCGGACTAATTTCCTTCAGCTGTAATGATTTTGCATTGTGAAGTCAAACCGATAAGAAAAAGGAATAAAATTCGCTCTTCAGAACTCATTGATGCATGATACTGACGAACACTACTCGGATGAAAGGCAAACACATGATGCGAGGATGGAATATGTATGAAAAACAGGATGGTGTGACATATTCACACCTATGATGTGGTAACTAAGCAGAAGGCATTTCAACAAATTAGAAGCACTGCAAGCTAGACACCATATGAAAGATGCAACCAATATCACTCTGCCAAGTTCAAACTGTATGGCGTTTCAACAAATTAGAAGTAGTACATGCTAGAAATCATATGCAAGACACAACCAATATCACAGTGGCGACTTAAAGGTGCCTTATCATAAGTGACTGATGCGGGATATGCAAGAATAGTAGTCTGATGTAGAAACAGGAACACATGTCATATTCACAGGCATTATGTGTAAAGTAAGCAGATGCAATTCAACAAAGTTAGAAGCAATACAAGCTAGACATCATACGCAACATGCAACCACATATAATAGTGCCAAGTTAGAGCAAGCACCTGTGATGGTGGAGTAGGGGAGATGTGCTCATCATCTACACAGCTACGTTGACTGTCAAGCCTTGCGTTGTCTTGCGAATCTTGTTGGGAGGATGGCGGAGTAGAATCTGTAGAGAACCTCCGTCTCAGTTGCTCGGAAGGACCACCATCATCCAATGCCTTGCCAATTTCCTTCAGCTTTATTGATTTTGCATTGTGAGGTCATACCGACAAGAAAAAGGAATATCATTCGCTCTTCAGAACTCATTCATGCATGATACTGACGAACACTACTCTGATGAAAGGCAAAGTCATGATACAAGGATGGAATATGTACGAAAAAATGGACGGCTTGACATATTCACACCTATGATGTGGTAACTAAGCAGAAGGCACTTCAACAAATTAGAAACACTGCAAGACACCATATGGAAGGTGCAATCAATATCACTCTGCCAAGTTAAAACTGTCTCGTCATAGGTGGCGTTCATCAAACTAGAAGCAATACATGCTAGAAATCATATTCAAGACGCAAACCAATATCACACTGCCAACTTAAAGGTGTCCCATCATAAGTGACTGATGGAGGATACACAAGAAGAGTAGTTTCATGTAAGAACATGGTGTGATAGACAGATATAGTATGTACCAAAAACAGGAAAGCATGTCATATTCACATGTATCATGTGTAAGCTAAGCAGATGCAGTTTACACTAATTAGGAGCAATACGAGCTAGACACCATATGCAACATGCAACCAGATATCACACTGCCAAGTTAGAGCAAGCACCTTGGATGGTGGAGTAGGGGAGCGGAGACTTGGACCTTGTAATGCACTATCAGTACAAGGAGAATCGGTATAGATGCTCCGTTTACGTTGCTGCAGAGGACCACCATCATCGCCTTCCTTCCTCTTTTCCTTCCTCTTTCTTGATTTTGCCTTGTCAAGTCAAACCCACAAGAAAAAGGAATAAGTTTTTTCTCTTCAGAACTCATTGATGCATGATACTGACGAACACTACTTTCATGTAAGGCAGCCGCATGATAGGAGGATGGAATATGTATGAAAAATAGGACGGCGTGACATATTGACATGTATGATGTATAAAGTGTAAACTAAGCACAAGGTGCTTGAACTTGTTAGAATCGATGCAAGCTAGAAACCATATGAAAGATGAAACCAATATCACTCTGCCAAATTAAAAGGGTGCCCTAACAAATGTATTTGACCAAATTAGTAGCAATACATGGCAACAGGCTAGAAATAATATGCAATATGCAACGAATAAAGGTGACTCATCGTAAGTGATTGATGCAGGATACAGAAGAGAGGTAGTTTCATGTAAGAACAAGGTTAACACATAGATGTAGTGTGTACCAAAAATAGGAAGGCATGTCATATTCACAGGTATAGTGTGTAAACTAAGCAGATGCAATTTACTCTAATCAGAAGCATTACAAGCTAGACACCGTATGCAACATGCAACCACATATCACACTACGAAGTTAGAGCAAGCACCAGTGATGGTGGTGTAGGGGAAGTGCGGTCTTCAGGTACAGAGCTACGTTCAATATCTTCATTTAGGCTTGCTGTTTCTTGAGAATCATGTGGAGAGGATGAAATTGCATTCTTTATAAGAGTATTGCGTCTCATATTAACCCATGCGCGTGACTGTCTCATCATAAGCGATAGACGCAGGATACACAAGAACAGTAGTTTGATGTAAGAACATGGTGTGATAGGCAGATGTAGTATGTACCAAAAACAGGAAGGCGTGTCATATTCACATGTATAATGTGTAAGCTAAGGAGATGCAATTTAACAAATTAGGAGCATTAATGAGGGATACACAAGAAAAGTAGTTTGATGTAAGAACATGGTTAATAGAAAGACGTAGTATGTACCAAAAACAGGAAGGCATGTCATATTCACAGGTATAATGTGTTAACTAAGCAGATGCAATTTACCCTAATTAGAAGCATTACAAGGTAGACACCATATGCAACATGCAACCACATATCACACTGCCAAGTAAGAGCAAGCACATGCGATGGTGGTGTGGGGGAATTGCGGTGATCAACTAGAGGGCTACATTGACTATCTTCATTTAGCCTTGCTGTTTCTTGAGAATCATGTGGGGAGGATGACACTGCACTCTTTAAACGAGTAGGGCGTCTCACAGTAACCCACTCGGGTGACTGTCTCATCATAAGTGATTGACGAGGGATACAAAAGAGCACTAGTTTGATGTACGAACATGGTTAATAGACATATGTAGTATGTATCAAAAACAGGAAGGCATGTCATTATCAAAGGTATAATGTGTAAAGTAAGCAGATGCAATTTAACCAAATTGGAAGCAATACAAGCTAGACACCATATGCAACATGCAACCACATTTGACAGCGCGAAGTTAAAGCAAGCACCTGGGATGGTTGTGTGTGGCAATTGAGAGCATCAACTGCAGAGCTACGTTTACTGTCTCCAACTGCTGACACTGCACCCATTAGAGCGCTGAAACTCTTAGTGCTTATCTTCGAATTACACTGGAGCGACTTCTGTCTTTTCTTTTCTGCATTCATCAACACTGCATCAGAGTCTGAAATACCCATGCATAAAAAACAATAGTGTGAGTATGGGTGAAGTGTGTGCACAATTAGTACAGTGTAAAGGTAGCAGATAGCAGGTCGGTGAGAAATAAATGACGGGAGACATATGCTAGCTCTACAACATGCATGGCACACTAAATTACTACAGGATTCTATGAAAATAACAGTCGACTGAAAGCAAATAGGTCAGTCCATTTTTTCTGCACTGTCCGATGTACAAAGAACGGGCAGATCGCCTTCATCTACCTCCAGCCAGTCAGTGTTGACGATCTTCCTCGAAACGCCAGCGACCACCGGCCCAGTATTCCTCCCCTGCCTGCGCCCTCCCCTCAACCTCACCGCACCGCCGTGCTTGGCACTGCCCCCCCGGCCATCCATTCAAGCCCCGCCGACCTCCAGATCGGGCGCAAGTAGCTCCTGCGTCCCACACCCCTATGATAGACACCGATGCGCCGCTTCCCTGGGGAACAGGCGGACTAGGTGCTCCGCGCGCCTAAGCGGGTGCTCCTTATTTTAATTGCGGTTCGACTGACCCTGAATTGAAATCCAGGTGGGCTACTGACCTCTAGCAAAGGTGAAATAGTAAAAGGGAGGAAACCTTGTGCATTTAGTATCACGAAGAAGATGCAGTAAGAAGCGCTCAACTAGTTTCTTTCGTGGGATGAATACGGTGTGAGCGCAGACGTAAGATTTGCACGAATAAGGGAAGAGGAGTACCTCTTTTTGCTGGCAGTGCTGTGTCCTCCTTCTGTTTTTCCGATGATCTTCTTGTTGTTCGCCGGAAACCAGAAGTTGTGGAGGACGGTGCAGCCTTGGACAAACCCATGGCCAAGTTGTTGAGTGTGGTGCGGTGGCCGTCTGTCGGCGGCGGGGAAGCAGATCCGAGGCGGCGAACGGCGGCGTAGCGGGAACAGCTTCGGTGCGGTGGACGGTTGCGACAGTGGAGCCGCAGCAGTGAGGCGCAGGACGGCGTGGTCGGAGTGGTTCTGGTACGGCGTACGTCGGCGTCGGCATCGTGGAGGCAGCTCTGCCTCGGCTTCAGCCGCTAAGTTCTTGAGGGCGTTGCGGTTGCGGTTGCGTTGGACGACGACGTCGGGGTACCGGCTCCGGCGTGATGGAGGAGGGAGGCGGTGGATTGGCCGCTATGGGGTGGAGGAGGGAGGAGGCTGGGGTTTCGCTACTGGTGGAGAGGGCGTTTTTGGGCCCACGGAGTATGAATGGGGAAACGGAGGGAGGCGGGGAACTAAGGGGGAACAATGTTTCGGTTTGAGACGCGCTTGTTTGAAATTTGGGGAAAGTTACAAACTTTGTCCCCATCTAAAATTTCGGACATATTGCGGGTTGGGGGTAGGACAGTCATGTCAGGTGTCCCAAATGTGGGCGGGATAGATTTCGGCCGAGCGCATGGGTAGGCGCCCACGGCGTATGAATGTTTCTTGGAGGCGGTTGAGACAGGCGTCTTGGTGAAGTTACAAACCTACCCCGGTTTAGACCTTTGGATATCGGGCCGATAGGCTACACGGGCCAGAGTCAGGACAGTAATTTCCTACCACCAAAACATTAGTTTCGCGCGGTTTCGGGTGACCAGAGGCCTATTTGGCACTTCGTTCAATATTTGGGAGCAGAAGCATTAACGTTTTCGGTTCTCTTGAACTGAACTTTCAGGATTTGTCAAACTTCACAAATCTTTACTCTTGAAAATCCTAAAGCTACGATTATTTTGGAATGGAGGGGGTACATTTGAATATACATTGTACACGAGTATATATTAAAAAATATGCAATTTACCTCAGTTCATGCATGGTTCCAGATATAATCTCCTTGGTTGCAAAAAAAAGTTAGATATGCGTATGAATATATATAGCATGTTCAAACTCACAACAAAGATTGATGCCCAATTTACATCTAATTTACAAATGCCATTATCTCGGGTTCAAATAGATGAATGCACTTCCTATGAATTCGAATCTTCGAAACCCCCTTTATGTTGAATTCGACATGTATTCTATTTCGTAGCTAGCAATTTGGAATGTATCCATGCAAGTGACAAATGTATAAAGTGCTTCACACTAACAACATGGAGTGCACTAATTAATGTTTATATATGAATTGCAAAAGCATCCACTGCCTGTATTTCAAACCGCTCTCACTCTATGGATCGATAATATGAAATAAACACATGCACATGCTAGAATTCAATAGAGTATGGGTGTCTGATAGACCGATTTTCGTCCATACGCAATTTGCAAAATTCATGATCTCATCCAAAAATAATAATGCCATTTATATTTTAATTTAATGTGTAGAACCGCCTTTTACACGTAGATGCACTATGCCTCGCCCCGTTCTCACAAACGCGTTATATATCTCTCTATCTAACGCATAAGTGCACACACTTTATATGCATCGGCATTTCTCTTTCACACATGCTCACAATCTCTCTCAGGGTGTCGGGGTGTCTCACGCACATGCTCTCTCTGTTTCTCTCTCTCTTTCTGACTACTATGTACCACTCTTTTCACTAATCTCAGTTGGAAAACACTATTTCTCTCACATGCATATATACACATGCACGGTCTCTACTAGCCCTCTATACGCACATATATGTGCCTACGTGTCTCCCGCACGCACATTATCATTAGGCCTCTCTCGCACACATTGCCCCCCCGACACACCTCTCTCTTAGTAGTTGGCAGATATGATTTCATCATATCATTCGGTAGGATATCCCTGGTTGTTAGGCTGGATGGTAATATGAGGCAAAGTTTTACCCTAGTTCGGATCGGACCCTTGCAGTTGAAGAAAGAGCCTACTCCTGGTACTGTATATTAGTGATAGGGATGTGTACAAAGTACACGTGAATACCAGGCATTGTGCGTGTGTGTATACTATCGACGAACTAGCCCCCAAGCTTGTATAACATACTAAGGGCCTAGGGTAATACCAAGCATTGTGCGTGTGTGTATACTATCGACGAACTAGCCCCCAAGCTTGTATAACATACTAAGGGCCTAGGGTTACAAATCATATATAGTCGGCTTATCACCAGTGGGGATAGAGTCCTCCGTGACTCTGGTAGCTTCGTGTTGTACGCCGAGTCCTCCACATGGGTCTTCGTATAACACGTCTCGGTCCAACCTATATGTGGCGCAGGATGGAACCGACCCATGAGTCTTCATGTTGACCCACCACAACTAGAAATGATGTGCCCACCACACCACACACGCAATCGGCCACTAAGAAAATAAGCATATACAATAGTACAACGGTATCTAGCTCACGAAACGTCTCCATATTTTGTTGATGACAATGACGGACTTTGCATTTGATGCGTGCTCCGTATTTTGTTGACGACACTTACGGTCATTGTATTTGACGTGTAGCCTCACCCCGCACGTACACATGCACGCACGCAAGACACGCACGCATGTAGGCGTGCAACACTGACACGTACACACGCACGCATGCTGGCGTGCAACACTGACACGTACACATGCACTCACGAACACATGCACGTACGCACCCATGCATGCAACACTGAAACGTACCCTTGCACGCACGCAACACTCGCACGCCTGCATGCACACAGCACACGACGCAAGACACATGCTCAACCTATACCTGCATGCACCCTTTGTTAAGGACATGGATTGTTACGGGTATTAATCAATCTTATCTGTGATAAGCAGAACATTGATGTTTGCAGCGGTCTTTATGAATCACAACGTATCGAACGGGCTATCAACATAGTAGGCTTATCCACATGAAAAATATGACGTCACACTCAATGAACAATCATCGGTTTATGAAATGCCCGCTTTTGACCGCCCGGGCCCACCAAAGATTCCTCTGCTGTGCGCTGCCTACGTTGGGTCACTGACATGCAGGCCATGCACCCAAAGAGCCCACACGTCAGTGGAAGAACGGCGCGGTGTCCTAGGTCAGAGTCGAGGGCGCCACTCGCGGCACACCCGGCTGAACACGCCTCCGTGCCGCATTCAAACGCCTCCATGAAACCCGCCCGTGTAGAAGCCGAGAAACCCACTCTGGACACACGTCCGTTCATGACCGGGCCGGCGTTAAACGCAACGCCGGCCGAGCTCCTCCCGTCCGCCGTCTATTTAATCTCCTATTTAAACGAGGCCAAACACCGGGCAAGAATCGCACACCTCCGCCACTCCCCTATCTCCTCCACCATTTTGTCCACTCTTACAATGGCTTACGAAGAGTAGTTATTCCGCATCCAAGCCGGCTGGGTAGCCCGCCGGATACGAGCTATGCAGCTCGCTGATCCACCTCCCTCCCCTCGCCCGACGGAGCCAGTTGCCACCCCAAGCCGGCGCGTGGTTCAGCAACTCGCCGCTCTAGGCTAGCTCGACGAGGAGCGGCGCACGGGCATCATTGCTGCCGTCCATGCCGCCGCCTCGCACCGCGTCTTCCGTTTCTGTGGCCGAGACTCCCATGCCGGCGGCCGCGCCATGCAAGCAGCGACAGAAGCCGGGTGCGCGGAGAGCGACGAGTCGGTGGCCAGCGCCTCCGCGTCCGCCGCCATCATCGAGGAGAAGTAGAACACGGGAGGCCGCCGCCGCTTGGGTCCCATGAAGGCCACCGCGGAGGCGACGCCGGCGTACACAGCAGGTGTCTTGCCTGATCCTTTTGTTGCGAGGACCTTCGTCGACCCCGCATGGGCTCCACGGAAGAGGGGAATGTTAGGATGAACTCGAGCCGGTGCCGGCCATGGCGAAGTAGTGGCCGGTGATGAACTCGAACCGGTGCCGGCCACCATCATCTTTGGCACCAGCCAATGATATCACTTGGGCAGTGGGGAAGCGAGTCGTCCTTTGCGCTGAAGCATATACCTCCGGGGCTCCTGGCAGTCCGGTGATCGTGCTGCTGGACATGAGGAACACAAATCGATCGGCGGGCGACCATTTAGGCCAGGTATTATATACCTGTGCTGTCCAGAACTAGCACCGCGTAGTTCATTTGAATGTAATGAAATCCGTCATGTTTGTATGAAAATCCGGTATTTTATATGATTTTCGTCGTTGTTTATATGAAATATCAGTTTGTCTACGTGTTTGCGTGAATTTCGTCTGGTTGGTTGAGTTGATGTCATAATGTGTGCGGCTACGGTTGGATAGCGTAATTTGCGGGTCGCCGGTCGGTCTGCGGGCGGCTCGGGCGGCGTTGTGGGACAAAAAACACAGCTCGTGCGAGCTCGTCTCCAACGTGCGCGCTGGAGGATGCATGACAGCATGAGCACCCGAGCCATTCCTCGTTCATCGGTGGCAAAGGCACCGGTGGACAAAAGGGTTGCCAATATTTTGGCTACCCCGGGCAAGATCCAAACAGCCCCTCCCAACAGATTCAAATCCCTCGTTCGTCGTGGAATTTTTCCATGTGCTGTTCTCATGGACTAGCAAGATGCCCGTGCATTGCACGGAACATCAAGATGCATTTTTTTACAAACTCCCGCATGCATGCAAGGGATAATTAATGTCCTCCTTTGCTAGTACCATGAGGCAAACACCATTAATGTTGCATCGATTAGTGTTAGTGGCCTTGTATATCTGCAAATTGTAATTTTGATAGTGTCCCCTTGTATATAAAAAAGGAGGGAGAAAGATGAGAGATAAGGTGAGGAGGAGTGGGGCGTGGTGGTGACTGGTGGTCAGACTGGGCGGAGGCATGGGGATGGAGCGGCGCATTATGTCTAGGTTTCTATCTCTCTCACACACACCCACGTAGGTGGCGGACGTGCATGAAGAGAAGAGGTGCACGCACGGTGCACGTACTCCCGTCTCTTTCCCAACCACACCCGCGCGGGTACACGGTGGAGCTCTTTTCTGTATGAAAAAGGCAGCCCACGAGGTAATTTGGCACATGTACTGGTTGTCCACTTGGTGGAGGGAGGATCGTCTACCACGGGTGAACAAACAAATTGTGACTTGACGCGTTATGTTAAATTAGAAAAAGAGGCAAACCATGTTGGGCCTACCTTAGAGGCAAGGCTCTATACACTGGAGTACTTTTGATGTGTCTCGTCAACTCGCAGAACGAGGAGAAGCTTGCTTAGTACGCCGTCTCCCCCGCCCACGGGCGCGGTGGCTCGCAGGATGAGGTGAAGCTTGCTTACGAGTAGTAGTAGTAGTAGTACTACTACTACTGTACGCCTTTACGCCCGCTCCCTCGCCCACGCGCGCGGTGGCTCACAGCACGAGGAGAAAATTTTACTACTCCCTCCGTTTACTCCTCGTCCCTACTACGTACTTTGGTTAGTACTCCCTCCATTTACTTATACAAGGCCACTATAAAAAAATACATTTTGCATCTATACAAGGCCACAAATAGTAATCGAGACAAAAGTTACTACTCCCTCCTTTCCAGTTTATGGCTCAATTTCAAAATCTCTCCAACCAAGGTAGACGGTGAGTGGTCGAATTAATTTCGTAGTTTACACAAGTAATTAGTACGCTCGTTTTTCTCAAGAAGTTATGTTTACCGAGGCATTAATTAGAACGAATGCATGAATGACCACTAAATTTCCATGAACTTGTACATGCATTGGTTAGTTTCCTCTTGACACTGCTTGCGTCGGGTGATGTAACGCACCTCGAAATCCAACATGTAATGGTACTACTACTAGTATAGTAGAATTGAGACTTATCAAATGGCAAAACGAATGTTTTTTAGATGAGCCCTATAAACCCTAGTGGGTACGTACTCCGTAAAAACAGATTTTTCCAAAACTAAGTCGCTCCCTTTCATGAATTCTGTAGTATACTCCTCCGTCGACGCTCCCTTTCATGAATTCTGTACTTCCTGTCGCCGACATGTGGGACATATAGCAACCGGGTCGACGTGTCAAGCACCAAACAACAGTGCAGAACAGCAGGGGGGACGCACCCCACTCGTACCGGCCCAGTAGTAGTAATGAGCAATGAGACGTCAAATCACAATGCCGCACCTTCCCAGACGGACGAAGCAACCATTATTTCACACTTCGGTTCGCCATCATCTCAAACCACGTAGTATTGCTTCTGCCTCAAGAGGGACACGCGCATCGCCTTGGTACATCATGACACGTGGGACCGCATGACAGGCCATGCTCCCCCGCCGATCGCTCGATAAAATCACCTCATTTTTACTATACTTCCTCCGTATCGGTTTACTACATGGCATGCACGTCGTTCTAGGTTCAGAATTTAACTGGCTATATATGTGATGAACAGTACTCTAGCCTTTTAAAAATGTATACTTTTGTACAGTAGTACTATCGATGGATTGCGCCATGGAGCAAAAATTGAAATTAAAAAAAAGGTGGTACATATAGAGAGCGCTCGTCGCCAAATTATGCATATAGTACTATTAAAAAAAGCTAGTACATGCTTAATGGGGGTGCTAAATTCTATTAAAGAAATACTAGTAGTATGTACATACTGAAGAGTTAAAGTAACGAGAAGAAACATAACATAGTTCTGCTGGGGGCTCAGCACAACACACCCCTCAAATTAAACTAAGCACACCTGAAATTAAACTATGCAACTAATCCGGTAGACACTGCATTAGAAGTTTAGAACCACCATGAGCAACAACACTGCCACCTTACTCGGAGTCCTCGTCCACGTCCTCGACTTCGTCCTTGTCCCTCTTCCTCTTGGCCGAAACTTCTTTGCTTGAACCGCACACTTGGCTGTTGCTCTTCATCCAACCCTCGTAGATATTGAAAGAAAGGTAGCCATCCATTGCAGCATAGTGGATGTGGTCTATATCTAGTACATTCCGCTGCCATGCATGACGATGAAACGTGTAATGAGGTTTCTCCAGTTTACGGTACGAAGGATGAACCATGGCTCCTGCCAAGGTCAGCATTGAAGGCTGACGAGAGGGCACCAGCCGATTCTTCTGGAGGTCGAAGGGGTTGCCTACAACGAGGCCTATCCGACCCAGGACTTCTTTGTCGTTCTTAAAGTCTACAGTAACGAATTTCACTGTTTTGTCCTTGAGGAAGTTCTTAAAATCCTGGCACTCAACGTCGGCATGGCATATGTGGTAGACCAAGCAAACGTTATGTACGGAAACCTGGATCATAGTGGGCTTCTTCCTCTATTCATCCTTTAGATCCTTCTCTCGTCCCAGGACTGTGGTGTACTCAACATCTAGCCCAACGACCCACTCATCATCTGAGTTTTCGAACATGCGTCTGAAGCGAGAAACACATCCTTTCACCGTCGCGGAAGAACGGGTGTAGATGACGTCAAACTCATCGCCGGTGATGGTTCTAACCTTGTACTCACCGCCGATCATGGAGATTTGGGACGCCATGGATTTGGGAGGAGGGTTAGGATTAGTGGAACTGCCGTAATGTGAATGGACGGGACGACTAGGAGCGAACCGCCGTAGTATTGAAGGACGTGCGGGGACGAGTAGGAGCGAACTGCTAGCGTGCGAACGGCAGGGTAGTGGCTTTCCATTCTCCCATGATACGGGCTTCCAAGAGCCCTTGGATCTGAGATCGAACGGTTGCATGGCGTGATTCTAGACCTATGGGTGAATATCCTATCCTGGAGGGTTATTCTGTAAATTTTCAGCAACTTAGCATGCGACCGTTTGATCTCAGATCCAAGGGCTGCCAGCAGCCCGTATCATGGTCGCGCCTACCACGACCGTCGCGTGACCTATCGTTTGAGTGGGTTAGGCTATCTGATGTTGGCATGCCATACATAGTCATCACTTAGTCACTCATACTACAACAAGGTTGGCTATAAGGTTGGCTATAAGTGTATTTTTTAACTCCTCTCTATCTCTTTCTTCGTACTACCTCCGTCCCATAATATAAGAACGTTTTTGACACTAGTGTAGTGCCAAAAACGTTCTTATATTATGGGACACAGGGAGTACTAGTATTTATTGCATTTGCCAAGGAGTGACCTCTTCCAATGAAATGGTGTTGCTAAGTTTGCTTCATTTAATTAGCTATAGACTCAAAATTGTCTTTTCACCTAGGTACACGCGCTTAGCACCATTCCTTCCTTGGGTCACCAAACTAGTCTCTCTCTTCTTGATTAACTTGCCACATCAGACTTTATGCCTATGTGGCAAGCTTAAGCACCTGTAGGAGCAAGTAAAAGTAAGTACAATAGTGCGCTTTACATGGCATTTTTGCATATGTGGAGGAAAGAGAGGCAAGGAAAAAGTGGAGAAGTGGGCTCTCATGCAAGAGCCAGCCTCTACTACATGGTGGAGCATTGGGAGAGGCACCTGTATGGAGGTGGTCAGGAATCGGGAGACTCACGCCGGTCGTAGCGCCGCAGTTAAAATGATAATGGCAAGTCAAATCACGGGGCCCCACCTGTCCAGCAGTAACTCGCTGTCAAATCACACAGCCCTACGTTTGCAGCAGCCTACTCCCTCGTCTTCT
Source organism: Aegilops tauschii subsp. strangulata (assembly GCF_002575655.3). Taxonomy (NCBI): domain Eukaryota; kingdom Viridiplantae; phylum Streptophyta; class Magnoliopsida; order Poales; family Poaceae; genus Aegilops; species Aegilops tauschii. Next base: position 259,253,357 of record NC_053037.3, read on the forward strand.
CGCATCTCTGTCGAACCGACTAGGCGGAACTGCCCCGCCTACCGCGCAGGAAAAGCCCCGCCCTCGACTTTTAAATACAACTACATCCGCTTAAGAATCCAATGATATACTTTTTGTGACATGGTAACTCATATTTAGTTAGTCAAATGGATGACCTAGAACTACGTGCAGGCCCTATAAACCGAGACGCCTAAAAATAAAATAACCGAGACGGAGAGGGTAGTTCAGCACGTATCTTTTTAGATCAATATAGTTGGGATTCACCAAGGAGCAAAACCAAGTGGTAGGCTGCTCCTGTCGTGTTGGCGTAGCAACTCAAGCAGGGTCAGTCCGCACACGAAATGGCGACACACTTAACAGGACCCCTTTGTGGCCGACATGTGGCTCATCCACCGTCTTGTTCCACGTGCGATGCACCAAATTACAGTTCGGAGCAGCAGTTGGAATTGGAGGCACCCCGGTCGTAGCGCCGCAGTAGTAGAAAATGAGCGATGAGGGGTCAAATCACAAAGCCCCACCTTTCCCGCATTAAGCTGGACGGACGAAGCAACCATCATTTCACTATAGGGCGCAATAGCATAAAGAAAAGAGAAAACAATGATGCGTGCGGCAGCTACCTAGGGCACCCTAGGTAGGGGTCTCCACTACAGATCCTTTTTTTTGAAAGCGCCTCCACTACAAATCGGCTTCTCCCTCGTCCTCTTGAAGAAAATCGATGATGAGTGCGGCGGTAGGGTTTGTAGGAGTACTACGGTGTGCGGGGCCACGTCGTAGTAAACGGGTTCGAGTCGACGCCTTAAATATGTGTGGGCTGCTTGGTTTTACGGGAACGAGGCAGCATTTTGGGTTTGGGGACCAGTGGAGATATAGTACGTACAAAAAATTGTGGACGTAGGTTCGACCGAAAGGCAATGATGCATGGGCCCTGCATTTTGATATACCCGGGGCCGCGTGAAATTTGCTACTCTACTCAAAACTAGTAAGGTACACATGTATTGAACGCATGAGATTTCGAAACCAAATTATGAATAAATACACACTATAGCATGTAAAGCTTTGAGTCATATATGCATGATGTAGATGTTCGTTTAGTTCTTATAGTTCATCTCATTCAAAATCAAATAGTTTTATAAAAATGTTAAGATTCATGGGGTTGTGCATTGTAAATCATAAAGTAAAAAACAAATAATGGCATTCATTTAGAAAAAAATCAATTATGATACAGAAGATTCTAGAACAAAGGAGAAGTGCTTGTGTTTTGAGGTTTGTGCATTATGCTTAAGTTCAACCATGGAGTCTTCTAAATTGTACATGTGGCAGATCTGGTGGAATGTTGATGATATCCAACGGCCAGTAGTGCTCAGATTTGCCTATCTCTGCACTGTCGGGTTAGCTTCATCCAGCGACCATCTTTCAAAGTTATTGGCACACTATATAGTTCTTGTGCCATAGTTGCATGTTTTGGAAAAAAGCTACTAGTGGGTTGTACTATCTATTTAGGAATAGAATATGTATACATGGAAGTTGTAGGGAAAGAGATGACATGGAGCATCTCAATTCCTATGAGTAGGGATTGGAAAAGAGATGTCATTTGGTTCACATCATAGGAACTTTTCTATTGAATCTAGAGATGACATGTATCTCAATTCCTATGAGGAGGGATTAGAAAAGAGATGTAATTTGGTTCATATCATAGGAACTTTTCTATTAAATATACGCTAATGTTTATTTTCCTTTGAAATTAAGGGAGTATAGGAATCCATTCATATGAACCAAGTGGCTCTAAGGCTACAGAAATGATATCATGTTTATTTCCTTTGAAATGTGGAGTATATGAATCTATTCCTATGAACCAATTGGCTCTAAAGGAAAAAATCCTACAAAAATCATATCATATAGAGTTCCTATGATATTCCTCGACACTAAAGGATGCTTGAAATTGCTGCGGGTGATACGATGGTCTTTCTTTGTAGACTCCTCACCCATCTTTATAGTTACCTCTCGAAGATGAATGAAATGATATATACATGGTATTCTACATGTGCAATTTGGTACACGAAAACTCGCTAAAAGTTTGCGAGGTTCGAATTTTCAATAAAGCTATATGCACTGCATTTTGAAACGGAGGGAGCATACGACAGTTGCTAACACTCACGTGGAAGATTTGTGTGTAAGAGGAGTGGCTGTTCTGTTAAATGACATGGCAAAACTGACACTGTCGGATGCCGATCTAACGGTTCTTACGGTGTTCGTCAGGAAAAGGCTTGTGGCGAACGTTTGTCGGATAATGATTTACGGACACATGCATTGCATTGATACGTGCCCCCCCTCTCTCACGCACACGCACCCTCACGAGTCACGACTCTCCCGAGTCCTCTCGCAGACTCGCGCGTCGCACCCACCGTCTATCTGCAGGTAGACGTCACGCACATATGTGCTCTTCACACCCTACCCTTAGAACTTCTAAAAATCAAAAGACGGCGCGCACATTTTATTTTAGCTCACACGTCACACACTTATACTATTACTCTTGCGGCGAACATTCTTTGGGCATAGTATATTGTACTCTCACGAAGAGAAGCGGTGCACGCACGCACTAGTTCTCTCACACCCACTCGCGGGTACACGTAGGAGCGCATTTTTTTAAGCTGGTACAACAAAATCACTCCACTATATATAAAAGCAGGATCCTTAGCGCTTGCTTTACTAGGGTTCCTCTCGTTCACTCTCTCATGCTCTCCAGATCTAAGCAACACATAGGCGGCCACACTCTCTCTTAGCTCACGGCTGGTCACAAATCTGGCCGGACAACCTCGACCGGGGCAGGGGTGTAGGTGCATCGTTCACGCTGTCGTCGGAGGCGAGGGAGGAGACCAACGGCTGCCCGCACGTCCCGATCGGCGGCCGTGCCATTCTCTCCGAGAGAGCGCCGGCTCGGAGGGCCTCCGACCCCTTCTTCCTCCCTGCGGTATTGTGGCCAAGATGCGGCCTCCCGACGCCGTCTTTGCCACATGCCGACGACCCTCACGTATATATTCCTTCGAACCGTGCCTTGCTCTACTGCCCCAGCTCCCTTCGTGTGGATCCTTTTCTACTTCCGTCCGCTGTTCCAAAGCCACCTAGACTTCTACTATTATTAGAAGTAAAGCTAGTTCATACAGTCGACTCAAAGCGTTGGTTCAAACAGGGAAGAAAGTGGGAAAGCTGTAGCATGAATCTAGGACTTGGTTCTCAGAGGAAACGGGGGAAAGTAGTAATATCTGTCACTGTTTAAATAACCGTATTTCGTATTTGCGCAAACAGGGATGTCTGTCTCCATATCGTTTCGGGATGTCTGTCTCCGTATCGTTTCTATCCGCGCAATCAAAAGCACACACCTCAGTTTTAGTACAACCGCGCAAAATGACATGGCTATCCCTCGTTGTCGTCGTCTAACCTCCCGTCTTCAAGGTATCCCTACATTGGTACTAGTAACTAAGGTAGAATGACCAACGCAATCTAAAAGAAGCTGATTCGTACATTTTACTTCCTGATTGCTGTGCAGGGACGAGCGAAAACAACTGCATCCTAGTCCGGAATGCACTTTCTACCAGTTCATCCATGGACCGAGGACTAGCTGGCATGGCTGCACGGCGGTTTTTTGGACAGGTGCGCGGACAAGAGGCATTGTGGTCTGCTTATTTCTGCAAATAGCGGTGCTTAAATTTAGTGGAATGCACAAGCATTTCAGCTGGTCAGTATACTGCATGGTTCAGTTCAGCATTCCAGCTGAGACCACAATTATAATTGGTTATTCTGGAATGAGAGAACGTAACCCTGGATGGTGGCAACAAGAAAAAACTAGAGTGAACTCCAGGAAATTTAAGCCTGTCGGGAGGCCCTTTGCTCAGAGAAGCCTTGCTTGTTTTTTCCTGATTTGTAAACCTTCTCACAACTTTGTCTTTTGCTGTGAACTAGTATATGTTTGTTATGTTCTATGAATCACTGAGATGTATAAAATTGCTTAACTTATGCTTTTCAAGTTTTTTATGAAGACGAGTTTAATGTGAGTGTTCCACATGAGCGCTGGACTAGCGTGTGAACGTTTGGAATTTATTACATTGTGGCCTCAATTAACTGCATGAACCACTTAACAAGATACATAGTTGCTTATATGTCAGACAGCAGATTGTTGATTGTTAGTTGGTCGATAGCCTAGTGTTGAAGCGAGCTGAGCCAATGTGCCGTGTTTTGCACAACTGCTTACAAGTGGGGTAGCACCAACAGTGTTTACAAGTACTTATGTATACGTCGGCGCACGGTTCTCGAACGAGTGCTCTATTTCATCAAAACACACACTGCTCGTATGATAAACCGTGACAACTTATGTCTTACCATGCCATATTCATGAAAAAACTAGTGAGGACGCATCTGTTTCAGCAACAATTACAATGGTTCTCACATGATTCACGGGCACACAAAAGTAGCAGCAGTTCCCATAGACGGATTCAAACAGAGTACTAGCCCCAGAGGGGTCGATAACAGGCAAGGTTCGGATAATTAGACACAATCCAAACTACTATTAAACACTAGCTGGGGCAACTATTTCATGCCTCGATCTAATTTGGGCTGGACACAAGACGGACCTTGCCATGAACATCATCGAGGACGTCCCGCGGCAGCTCAATCCTGTGAACCTTCATGAAGACAACCTTGTGGCCTTGCCACTGATAAACTTGTTTGTGGAGGCATGCCACGTCATCTTCCTTCGTAAGCTTGACAAGAACAGTATGCCTCACAAACGAAGGAGTAGCTTTGAACTTCTTGTGCTTCAGTACACCCTGGACAACGCGCCGGACAACAGTGAGGCTGGAATACAACTCTTCATTGGTATAACCGCAAATGGCTTCCAGGATCCAATAGCCTAAGAACTCTGTTTTTCCAGTGCGTATATTCAGGTCGTCCGCCTCATAGCGAGTGACATGTACAACCACACAATCCTTGTCTGCATCAGGGCTCTAATTGAAACAGAAACAAATTCTGAATTACTTTTCAGTATAAGAAACACAAGTTATTTAAACCACTATGTATAGCATGGCATCGAAGCTAATAAAATTTTGCATTATTAATCACCACATACTTCCTTTTCTAAGAAAAATCACCACATACTTAGATGAAAAACCACAATCGAGGTCGGTAAAGAAGGAAATCACCTTGGGCAGCTCAGCGGGGGGGGGGGGGGGACACATCCTCGAAGGGGGAAAACTGCTCCTGCAGTGCCACGGGGGCTGTAACCTCAAACGGGGCGTTGACCATCTCAGTAGTGGCCGTGAGCGTATCTGGGGTCAGCTCGGTAGTTGCCTCCATCTTCTTGGAGCTCTCTGTCTCGTGGGGATCAGCCTCCCGCGTCTGCTCCAATATCGGCAGATCTTTGCCTGGTTCTCCTTGGTCCATCATGAAACTGACGAATACTAGGAGACTACTGAAAGGAAAACACAATCGCAATGACAATGAAACAAAAAAGAGAGTGAGGATCGGTTACTGCTTTGCAAAAGTTCTTTTTTTCTCTGAACGAAAATATACCAACATCACGGATCCGCTTACCTTCCCTTCGTTCGGAGAGAAGAACAGTGGCAGATGCGAGTGTTGCCTTTCTTGAAGACGGTGAGGGAGAAGGGGATTCAGCGAAGAGTGAAATGATGGTTGCTTCGTCCGTCAAACTTAGACTGCGGGGAGGTGGGGTTTTGTGATACGACGGCTCGTTACTGCCGCACTACGACCGGCATGACTCTCCGCCTGCATACTGCCTTCTAATTTGGTGGATGGCATTTGGGCCCGCGCGCTGCATGGCCCACATGTCGGTGAACAAAAGTATAACGGCATTCAGAAGAGGGAGACGTTTCAATGACCTAGGAGGAGCCAGAAGCGGTAGAGTGTCTCTACTGTACTAGTAGTAATTGTTTTTCTGGGTAGCTGTAGAGTGTCTCCACTGTACTAGTAGTAATTGTTTCTCTGGGCCCAAGAAAAAACAGCCCATCCACACTAGTAAATAGTAAAATCAATTCAAAAGCCCACATATTTACTGAATGAGAGGCGCTACCCACACCCAACACACCGCCCCCCCCAAAACCTGGGTGCTCTTCTTCCTCCTCGCTCCCACCCACCTCACGTCAGCTCGCTCCACTCGTACCCCCAAATTCCTCGCCTCACTCCTACAGAAAACCCCACCCCCCCTTCTTCCTCACTCCTACAGAAAACCCCCAGCTCCCCTTCTTCTTCGCTCGCACTACAACTAGGCTCGTCATTCGTTACTCTGCTCAAATCCGTGAGCGCGATGCGACACCCTCGAGGAAAATGCAGTCGGCTGACCCCAGCGCCAAGAAGATGAGGCTCCCACCAGCGGCGACGCCTGTTGTAGATCCCGCACCCGGCAGCGCGGGGAGAAGCGGTGACCCCGCCCCCACCGGATCCCAGGAACCCGCAGAATCTCGGGTGGACCGCATCAGCGATCTCCCGGACGCCGTCCTTGGGGAGATCATCTCGCTTCTCCCCACCAAGGATTGCTGCCGCACCCAAGTCCTCTCAATTCGGTGGCGCCCTCTATGGCGCGCCGTGCCCCTTAATCTCGAATGTCGTCAGGTATCTCTCTTCAATGATTTTGAAATCCCTAGAGCCATCATCTCCTCCCACCAGGGCTCCGTTCAAAGCCTCTGCATCCCGTCATGCTACCTGAGCAAGCATACCATGCCCTGCATGGTGGACGCCTGGCTGAAATCCCCTGAATTCACAGAACTATAGCTGCTTGAGTTCTACTATTCCCCTGGAAATCACATACCACATACCGAACGCCAAGAACATGTGCCCTCGGCACCGATGTCCATCTCGCGGTTTTCGTCCTCTCTCCACACCGCCACCTTTGCGTTGTGCTACCTACCAGACAATCTGGTACTAAACCTTCAACTCCCACTTCTCAAGAAACTTTCACTTGTGCGGGTTCGTATATCGGAGGCCTCATTGCACAACATCATCCACTCCAGTTGCCCTGCGCTGGAGTGCTTGGTGCTTCTTTTCACAGTTAGAATCGGTTGTCTCCAAATAAAGTCGCCTAACCTTGTAAGAATTGGAATTTCTTTTGACGGAAGGCAGCTCATCATCCAAGATGCCCCTTCACTTCAAAGGTTGATCCTTGATTCTAGTTATTCACCGTTGCAAATAACCGTCCTCTCTGCGCCTAAACTAGAGACCTTGGGTGTAATACATGATCTCTGTGCTCATTTCAATATGGTGTTTGGATCCACAGTTCTTCATGTACTTTATATTATCATCTACACTTGTAACCATAAGCTGCATTCTAAATTTCTGCGCATAATTTACATATCATCTTGGAGTACACATTTTGTACTAATATTATGTTCTATGCTCAATGAAGAGTTTCTCCATGGATGGCCTATCAATGGTGCTGGATTCTGTCAAGATCTTATATATCCAAATGAATAGTTTTGATCTGAACAAGATTATTGGCTTGCTGCAATGCTTTCCATGTCTGGAGAAGTTGTATATAAAGGTGATAACTTCACGCACATTGGAAGCCCGCATATAGTGTACTAGAATTAACCGTTCAGTTGTTGCTCTTTCGACACTCTTCTTTTAGACCTTAACGGTTTTCAATCTTCATGTCTATTTAGGCAACAGGACGGGGTAAGAAAGTTATAACCAATCGGTGGATTCGTAAGCATCGGGATTTTCTCACTTCTCATGAGATTCAATTGAAGACACTAACGCTAGAACGATATGTAGCCAACCGTGAAAACGCAAGATTTGTCACATTCTTCCTGCTGAATGCGAGGTTACTATTGTCCATCAGGCTTAAGTTTATCAGCAGCATGGTTTTGACGGATGGGTATGTTGAAGAGCAAAAAAAGGAGTTTCAGGTGGGAAAAAGAGCTTCTGAACGTGCCGGGCTTCTATTTACAACATATTGTGGTCATAATCCAGTAAATATTACGACCCAGGATGTTCATTCTATGGACCTGACCGATCCATTTGACTGTGACTTCCGAAAATAGTGCTGGAGTTAGATGTTGTTGCCCTTTTCAATCTGGTTTTTTTGTAAACCTGATGAACAATTAACCCTCGTGCTTTTGTACAGTTTGTAAGCTGGAGTTAGATGTTCCTGCCCTTTTCAACTCGGCTGTGACTGTCATATTTTCTTTGAAACAAGGAAAATGGCTTGCCATTCGTTTAATTTAGAGTGAAATATTGTAACAAATCCCAACCAAGGGAAATAACATCACTCTCGCCGGCTGCTTGAGCTCACTGTGCATTACAAAAGCCAAGTGATTAGCCCCCACCAGCACCCACAAACTTATTTCGAACTAGCACATCAAATGGGCTGTAAATTTTCATAGGAAAGACTGCATGACCGTGACAGATTTGGATTCTGACATTTGGGACCCGCGAGGAAATAGCCTATCCAAGGTGGTGTCGACTTACTAGCCATTGAACAAACGATTCTGCCTACTAGCCGTTGGATTGACATCCAACATCTGTCGTGTATCTTCTATCTCTTGTCTTCTTCTTCCTCCAGCCGCCCAAACCAAACCACCCCGTCGGCTCCGCCTGCTCCCGCCTCCCATGGCTGGCTGCGCCTTCGCCGCCCTACCGTACGTACCCTCCAACGTTGGCCAGTCCCTCCCTCTATTCCCCCACACGTCTTGTTATTCTCCGGCGACGTCAGCCCCAACACGCACCCGCGCCCGAACCAGTCAACCCTCGTACTCCCCTCCGCTTGCGACTGGACCGGCGCATCTTCAACGGCTCCTGTTCGTTCCGTCCGAGGCCTCGCCGTCATCCTCCGCCTTGCGGCCTTGGTTCGCTCGCCGTGCACGGTGCGCCGCCCTCTTGCGTTGTCAACGTCGTCAACAACCAAGAGGAACAAGGAGATGACTGTATGTGGAGAGGATGACAGTAGGAACCCACCAGCGTCATGGCAGTACGCAAGCAAGTGCCTCTATAGTGCAAGCCCAAAAATATGGTTCCTCCTAATGGTTGGACATTTGGGGCTCACGCCATTGTCAACGTAGTCAATAAACGAGAGAATTACACTACGAGCGGCTGACACCAGGGACCCAGCAAGTCGCGCAGTTTTTTTGAGGAATAAGCAGTTGTTATTTATACTAGTTTTAGCGACGGATCAGGGTAACAATGGGGCTGTGGGGGGCTGTGGCCCGTCTAGCCAGGGTTTTATTTATGTTTACCACATCATGAGCCCAGTTGGGTTTTTTTCTTGCTGAAAATGGCTAGCCCAGTTCTATTTTTTTAAGAAATACCCAAACAAGGCCTACTTGCTTCATCGGCCCTGCTGGGCTGCAAATCTTTCAAGACGAGGAGAGTTTCATTCGGTTTGCCCAGAAATGGGTTGTACATTTTTAAAACACATCAAACCGGGAGTTAGTTTCAATTTTTTTCATTACAAGATCTTAAATTCCATTGATTTTTATGCGTGGACAATTATTTGGATTTTATATTTATATAAATTATTTTTCAAAATAGTTTGAATGTGAATCGATATTTCTGGATTAAAAACAGTTGACCGCACCGAAATATGCAAAATTTTGTATACTTTTTAACCGTGGCCACAATATGGGGTGTAATGCTAACAAAAAGAAGATGGGCTCCAAAACAAATCTTAAGAATTAGCAAATGGGCTGTACATTATTAGAAATAATGGCAGATGGGCTATATGCTGTTTTCAACATATTTGAGGCTGACTTGTGCGCCTACTACAGGTTGACGCGTATGCTTTCAAAAAAAAGTTGACGCACACGCAACGCCCTGTCAACTTAGTCAACACGCGAGAGCAGTGACTGTTGGATGTCCATCCAACGGCTGTCGTGCTTCTTCAATCTCTGCTCTTCATGCTCCAGCCGCTCAAACAAGCGCCGGCGGCACTGCCTACTCCCTCCTCCCGCGGCTGGCTATGCTGCCGCGCAGGCCTCACGGCCCCACCATACTCCCATTGCTGGCCTAGCCATCCCTCTACTCACCCACACATGCTGTTATTCTCCGGGGATGGCACACGAACCAGTAAACCCTCGTACTCCTCCGCGTGGGAAACAACTGCCGAGTATTCCACTGCCGCGTCCTGCCCGGCTCCGTGTCGTCCCCTTCCTAGGCCTCGCCGTCGTCCACCACCGTGGTGCTCTCGGCGTGGCGTGGTCAATGTGGTCAACGACCAACTTCCATCGGAAGAGTACTGTACATGGAGAGGCTGACAGCTGGGTCCACGGCAGCCGCAAGGAAGTGCCTCCTTGTTACGCGGAAAATAATTATTCCTCCACCTAACAGCGGGGACCCACCGGACGGGCCACTAGTATTTTGCGAAAAAAATCATTTCCCCCTAACTGCTAGGACCCACCGGACGGGCCACCGTATTTCCTGAAAAAAACGTTCCCCCCGCTGTCAGCTCGGACCCACCGGAAGTGCCTCCTTATTACACACAAAAAAGAATACTCCCCCGGCTAGCTGGGACCCACCTTGGTGGGAGGCTGACTTGTGGGCCTACTAAGTTGACGGGGACGAAGGGCTTTGTCAACTTAGTCAATATGAACGATTCTAGCTCCAGTGACTGTACGATGTCCATCCAACGGCCGTAGTGCTTCTTCAACCTCTGGTCTTCTTGCTCCAGCCGCCCAAAGCAGCGCCGGTCGTGCCGCATGCTCCTGCCTCCCATGGCTGGCTGTGCTGCCGCAGAGGCCTCACCGCCCCCTACTATTCCCACTGCTGGCCAGGCCCTGTGGCGATGGCAGCCTCACACCGCAGCCGAACCAGTGAACCCTCGTACTCCTCTCCGCGCGGGCTTCCACTGTCGCGTCTTCCCCGGCTCCGCGTCGTCCCCTTCCTAGGCCTCGCCATCGTCCACCGCCGTGGTGCTCTCCGCGCGGCGTGGTCAACGTGGTCAAGGAACGACTTCCATCGGAAGAGTACTGTACGTGGAGAGGCTGACAGCTGGGTCCACGGCCACAGCCCAGTTTTTTTGTGATTTTCCAAGTAAGTCGCTTTGTCAGGCCTGTTGGGCTGCAAATCTTTCAAGACGAGGAGAGCTTTCATTCGGCTGGCCGAGAAAATGGCCCATCAGTAATGAGAAATGGGCTGTACATTTTTAAAACACATCAAACCGGCAATTAGTTTCAAATATCTTTTTTTTCATTTCAAGATTTTAAATTACATTAATTTTTATGCGTGGAGAATTTGTTGGATTTTATATTGATATACATTTATTTTTAAAATTAGTTTGAATGTGAGTCGAAATTTCGGGATTAAAAACAGTTCAGACCGCACCGAAGTATGCAAAATTTAATATAATTTTTTAACCGTGGCCACAATATGGGCTGTAATGCTAACAAAAAGAATATGGGCTCCAAAAAAACCTTAAGAATTAGCAAATGGGCTGTAAATTATTAGAAATAATGGAAGATGGGATGTATGCTGTTTTCCCCAGATTTGAGGCTTTCCTAAAAAAAAGGTTGACGCACAAGCACTGACTGTTGGATGTCCATCCAACGGCCGTCGTGCTTCTTCAATCTCTGCTCTTCCTGCTCCAGCCGCTCAAACAAGCGCCGACGGGTATGCCTGCTCCCTCCTCCCCGCGGCCGGCTATGCTGCCGCGCAGGCCTCACCGCCCCACCGTACTCCCATCGCTGGCCTAGCCATCCCTCTACTCACCCACACCTGCTGTTATTCTCCGGCGACAGCAGACGAACCAGTAAACCCTCGTACTCCTCCGCGTGGGAAACAACTACCGAGTATTCCCTGGCTCCGTGTCGTTCCCTTCCTAGGCCTCGCCGTCGTCCACCGCCCTGGTGCTCTCGGCGCGGCCTGGTCAACGTGGTCAATGAACGACATCCATCGGAAGTGGACTGTACGTGGAGAGACTGACAGCTGGGTCCACAGCCGCACGCAAGGAAATGCCTCCTTATTACGCGCAAAATAATGATTCCTCCACCTGACAGCTAGGACCCATAGGAAGGGCCTCTGTATTTCGCGAAAAAAATGTTCCCCCCGCTGACAGGTCGGACCCACCAGCTATATCTTCGCACGCAAGGAAGTGCCTCCTTATTACGCCAAAAAAAATGAATACCCCCTACTAGCTGGGACCCACCATATTGTTGGGCTGACTTGTGGGCCTACTAAGTTGACGGGGACGGAGGGCTTTGTCAACTTAGTCAATACTCCAGTGACCGTATGATGTCCATCCAACGGCCATAGTGCTTTTTCAACCTCTGGTCTTCTTGCTCCAGCCGCCCAAAGCAGCGCCGGTCGTGCCGCCTGCTCCTGCCTCCCGTGGCCGGCTGTGCTACCGCGGAGGCCTCACTGCCCCCATACTACTCCCACCACTGGCCAGGCCATCCCTCCACTCACCCACACCCCTTGTTATACTGCGGTGACGGCAGCCTCACACCGCAGCCGAACTAGTGAACGCTCGTACTCCTCTCCGCGTGGGCATCCACTGCCGCGTCTTGCCCGGCTCCGCGTCGTCCCCTTCCTAGGCCTCGCCGTCGTCCACCGCCGTGGTGCTCTCGGCGCGGCGTGGTCAATGTGGTCGACGACCGACTTCCATCGGAAGAGTACTGTACGTGGAGAGGCTGACAGCTGGGTCCACGGCAGCCGCAAGGAAGTGCCTCCTTATTACGCGGAAAATAATTATTCCTCCACCTGACAGCGAGGACCCACCGGACGGGCCACCAGTATTTTGCGAAAAAAATCGTTTCCCCCTGACTGCTAGGACCCACCGGACAGGCCACAGTATTTCGCGAAAAAACGTTCCCCCCGTTGTCAGCTCGGACCCACCGGAAGTGCCTCCTTATTACGCACAAAAAAATGAATACTCCCCCGGCTAGCTGGTACCCACCTTGGTGGGAGGCTGACTTGTGGGCCTACTAAGTTGACGGGGACGAAGGGCTTTGTCAACTTAGTCAATATGAACGATTCTAGCTCCAGTGACCGTACGATATCCATCCAACAGCCGTAGTGCTTCTTCAACCTCTGGTCTTCTTGCTCCAGCCGCCCAAAGCAGCGCCGGTCGTGCCGCATGCTCCTGCCTCCCGTGGCCGGCTGTGCTGCCGTAGAGGCCTCACCGCCCCCTACTATTCCCACCGCTGGCCGGCCCTGCGGCGACGGCAGCCTCACACCGCAGCCGAACCAGTGAACCCTCGTACTCCTCTCCGCGCGGGCTTCCACTGCCGCGTCTTCCCCGGCTCCGCGTCGTCCCCTTCCTAGGCCTCGCCATCGTCCACCCCCGTGGTGCTTTCCGCGCGGCGTGGTCAACGTGGTCAAGGAACGACTTCCATCGGAAGAGTACTGTACGTGGAGAGGCTGACAGCTGGGTCCACGGCCACAGCCCAGTTTTTTTGCGATTTGCCAAGTAAGTCGCTTTGTCAGGCCTGTTGGGCTGCAAATCTTTCAAGACGAGGAGAGCTTTCATTCGGCTGGCCGAGAAAATGGCCCATCAGTAATGAGAAATGGGCTGTACATTTTTAAAACACATCAAACCGGCAATTAGTTTCAAATATCTTTTTTTTCATTTCAAGATTATAAATTACATTAATTTTTATGCATGGAGAATTTGTTGGATTTTATATTGATATACATTTATTTTTTAAATCAGTTTGAATGTGAGTCGATATTTCGGGATTAAAAAAAGTTCAGACCGCACCGAAATATGCAAAATTTCGTATAATTTTTTAACCGTTGCCACAATATGGGCTGTAATGCTAACAAAAAGAATATGGGCTCCAAAAAACCTTAAGAATTAGCAAATGGGCTGTAAATTATTAGAAATAATGGAAGATGGGATGTATGCTGTTTTCCACAGATTTGAGGTTTCCTAAAAAAAGGTTGACGCACAAGCACTGACTGTTGGATGTCCATCCAACAACCGTCGTGCTTCTTCAATCTCTGCTCTTCCTGCTCCAGCCGGTCAAACAAGCACCGGCGGGAGTGCCTGCTCCCTCCTCCCCGCGGCCGGCTGTGCTGCCGAGCAGGCCTCACCGCCCCATCGTACTCCCATCGCTGGCCTAGCCATCCCTCTACTCACCCACACCTGCTGTTATTCTCCGGCGACGACAGACGAACCAGTAAACCCTCGTACAGTCGTACTCCCCTTCGCGTGGGAAACAACTGCCGAGTCTTCCCTGCCTCCGTGTCGTCCCCTTCCTAGGCCTCGCCGTCGTCCACCACCGTGGTGCTCTCGGCGCGGCGTGGTCAATGTGGTCAACGACCGACTTCCATCGAAAGAGTACTGTTCGTGGAGACGCTGACAGCTGGGTCCACGGCCGCAGCAAGGAAGTGCCTCCTTATTACGCGCAAAATAATTTTTCCTCCACCTGACAGCGGGGACCCACCGGACGGGCCACCGTATTTCGCGAAAAAAACGTTTCCCCCTGACTGCTGGGACCCACCAGCTACACCTTCGCACGCAAGGAAGTGCGTCCGGGCAAAAAAACAAAACGATTCGCCCCCCCTGACTGCTGGGACCCACCAGCTACATCTTCGCACGCAAGGAAGTGCCTAACAGTCGGGACCCACCTGGTCGAAGCGTACGTAGCGTTGTCATTCTGGTCGCGAACGTGTACGTACATATATACTGGTGGATGTAGAGGCGCGCACGTGTCATAGTAGAGGCGCGCACGTAGCATGTACACGTACGTACAGCGGCCAGGGTGCAAGAAAGAAAATACGCCCACGTATGTGTACATACGGGCGGGGTCTCGAACGCCTACTCGCGCATATGTATGGCGAGGGCTCGTTGACATGGCTGGGTCGGAATGGAGAAACAGCGTCGTCGTCGTGTTCATGGGGAGGCAACGGAATGCATCGTGTTCATGGGGAGGCAACGGAATGCGTCGTGTTCATCGGGAGGCAACGGAACGCATGGGAGCCAACCGGCTGGGTCGGAACGGAATGCGTGGTCGTGTTCATCGGGAGGGCTTGGACGGAACAGGCAATGGAAATGAGGCCTGGCGTACTACAGAACGGAGGAAACGGCCTTGTGTTCGACTGGCCATGTTCGAAACGGGATCCTGTTCATCGAGAGGGGTCTGGCGTACCGCAAAACGGAGGAAACGGACCTCCTACGGTCGAAACGGGGGTCCTGTTGATCGGGAGGGGTGTGGCGTACCGCAAAACGGAGGAAACGGACCTCCTACGGTCGAAACGGGGGTCCTGTTGATCGGGAGCGGTGTGGCGTACCGCAAAACGGACGAAACGGACCTCCTACGGTCGAAACGGGGGTCCTGTTGATCAGGAGGGGTGTGGCGTACCGCAAAACGGACGAAACGGACCTCCTACGGTCGAAACGGGGGTCCTGTTTATCGGGAGGGGTGTGGCGTACCGCAAAACGGGACTCCACGGGATACTGTTCATCTCCACCATCGACCTCCTCCAGCCTCCACGGGCTACCGTCGACCTCCTCCAGCCTCAACGGGTTCCTGTTCATCCAGCCTCCACCGCCCGCTACTCTACCGGCTACTGTTCAACCACCCCTCCACGGGCACCCCTCCACCGTCTACTGTTCATCCAGCCCTCCACACCACGGGGTCCTGTTCAACCACCCCTCCATGGGCACCCCTCCACCGTCTACTGTTCATCCAGCCCTCCACACCATGGGGTCCTGTTCATCCAGAGGCAACGCCACCGCTCACTGTTCATCCAACCCCCCCCCCCCCCCCGCAACGCTCACTGTTCATCCCGGAGGCAGCATCGATCGGCTTCAGTTAGCAGCAGTAGCGAAGGAATCGCTCGATCGGGTTTAGTTAACAGCCATCTATCGATCGCTCGGGTTCAGTAACGCGTAGCCTGCAGTGCAATCGCTCGGGTTCAGTTAGAGCCAACGCCTCGCACACACGCGCGTACGTATACGAGAGAAACACGCATCGCTCGGCCCCCGACCTCCCACCGTAACCGGGAACTCCCCGAAATTTTCCTCGCCCTCGCTTCTACCATGGTTTTTTCCGTCATGGACGGCCCAAAGAATGTCATGCAGCTGCGTCTCCGGCCCGCCCAGGACGAAAAGCCCATTTTCTATCATGATTTTTTGTCATAGAAGTAGGAGCCCACCACATCTATGATGACACCGGGTTTTGTCACAATTATCGTCATAGAAGTGTCATATGTATGACAGAAAAAAAAATTGTTCGGCCCAAAATGTCACGGATGTGTCTTTTTTTGTAGTGGTGTCACCATCTTCCGAGTCTTGGTGTCCTCATTCCTCGAGAAGGTATCTTCTATTTCTATCGTCTTCTCATGGTGTCGCCAAACTTGTGTTCAGAAGGTGTTAATGTCTGGCAAGACGTCTTCCTTCTAGATTACCCATGAGGATTACAGGGAATCCAGTGGTCAGGGGCTTAAAGGTACTAGTGACCATGCTAACTAAGGCTTCCTACAGTCAGGATGGCTCTGATACCAGCTCTGTGGGGACCCCGACTCATAAGTCGGGAGCACCGAATGCACGTGCACAGTGATCCCAGAGATCAATGCTCACTGAACACACATAAGCTGAATAACAAGAGTCTTACATCCATACATACTGTTTTACAAAAGTAGGACCATTATGGTCAAGTCTTGAGTATATCATTGCAGCGGAAATCTTCGTTGACAACTTGGACCCATGCCATCTGTCGTAACCCTATAGGCATTCTGACTGGGAAGTGTCCTAGCTCGCACGATCGTCACCAAAGAACTCTT
The DNA here is from genome assembly GCF_002575655.3 of Aegilops tauschii subsp. strangulata. Taxonomy (NCBI): domain Eukaryota; kingdom Viridiplantae; phylum Streptophyta; class Magnoliopsida; order Poales; family Poaceae; genus Aegilops; species Aegilops tauschii. The sequence continues at coordinate 259,270,079 of NC_053037.3, forward strand.
CTTCATACACCTATTCTTTCATGCTTGGCCAATAAAATAACCAGTGGCAAGCCAATGAGTACTTTGATTGTACTCGCAAGCAACCCAAGAGTGATACCAGAATAATTATGCAAGGCTCTACTGCTAAATTGGCAGCTTTGCGGAAAGCTAGTTTTTCTCATGCAAGTATTATCAATGTTTATCAAGGATAAGAACGCGTCTGCAACAAGTATCAGGAGGTTACAAACATCAATATCAAGAGAGAATTATGAACAACTCATGCTCAAGCTCATCGTGACTTCCTCACGAATCGTATCAACAATATTACCAAACCGTGTTGTTTGTCAGAAACATATGGACATAGTCTAAGCAGCACCACCAAACTGTCATTGACCGTGGACACGGCTATTCGAATAGTTTGACACTCTGCAGATGTTGCACACCTTACCAACAAGATTCGGGAAGCTTTCGTGTCATCCACGATCCCGCAGTACCTCAAGTACTCGGGGGAAGCACCCGATCACTACCTTTCCCTAGCCGTGACTAACAAAGAGTCCACTCGATTGGTAGCAGCCCCCGTGCCAAACATTGTCACATAATAAAAAATTTGTGTGGAGCCACGCTCCCATACTCATCACATATCACAAGCACGGGGTACCAACGGTGTGTCCGGTGCCCTGTAAAAACATTCATGGCCGCCCTACCTGGCATGACCCCGTCCCGAGAGTGACCACGCCACTCCCGTCACTAGTAATGTGGGCATCCATGTTAGCACGAACTAGGTAATCAATAATGCCCTTTCCCATATAAGGGTAGAGTGGTTGCGCATGTAAGGTTGGGACGGTCAACAAATCTTAAATCCAATCTGTCTCTGTAAACAACACTATTCACTTGCTTCGGTGAACCACTTCTTCATCAAGTGGTGACCTAGTTCAACATTACCCACGGGCATTAGGGGCACCCGATGGGGTTTTCAAAGGATTGTAACCAAGAGATGATCATGGCATAGATGCAACATCATGCGTCAATACCAAGTATTTTTCATCACATCTCTAGCACAAGGTAGAGCTACGAACATGCAAGTACCAATGGGCATGCATCAATGCAACGATTATATCAAGTTCATATTTAACAATGTCATCATGCATACGGAAAATTTATAGATGAACAAGAGGGGTGAATCATGGTCAAAGGGCTGCTTGCCTGGTTCATCAGAGTCTTCAAAGCTTCTGTTCCATCTCCAAGTACTCCATCTACTTCGTCAACTAACGTCGGAAACAATCACAATAAGCAACACAACAAGGCAAGAATAAAAGTGCTCTAAAAATGTGATTTAGACTTTTCTAGGACACCGCTAGTCATACGAAAAATGACCAAAGTGGTTTCATTGGGATTGGATCCATGGATATTTCTGAACATTTCGATATGATGGAATCAAGGGGTTTATGGATTTGTACAAAGTGTACAGAAGAATTATTTTGAAAAATGAGAAAAGGCACCCATTTAATAAGGAATAACTTTCATCCGCCCTCACGTCCACTCAATTTGCATGCGCTGTATTAATTGACCATCAATGAAGTGAAGGACTTTACACGCATCAAATTCTCACATGGGGTGGATCTTCGTACAAAAATGTGTCCGCCCGTGTACCCGCGTGTGCGTGCGAGGGAATGAGTGCATGAGTGGCGTGCGTGCACATCTTCACTTCGTGCATGTACCGCCAGTGTGGCTCAGAGAGGACGAGTACATTCTTCTGGAACCAGCAACATGTCGCTGTGATCAATCCACAGAAGGAGGTCGTGACAACACCTCCACATGTGCCACGTGGCTTCATGAACTGTAAGAGAGACACTATGTAGCGTGCCATTGTAATTCTAATTTATGTGTTTGCACATACTCGGAGTACTAGTAAGGTTTGTGCATTATGCTTAAGTTCAACCATGGAGTCTGCTAGATTGTACATGTGGCAAAATCCGGTGGGGGGCTAGAAGATGGTGCGAGGGCCAAGTGGAGGGAGACTATGAAGGAGTGCACAAGTGCGAGATCGATATTTAAAGAGAGGGGGCGAGAACGTGCGCTGTTGCGCGCAGTGGCGGAGCCATGAAAAATAAATGAGCTAGGGGGCCAAGCATTGCTAATCCTTTACGAGAAGGGCCAATTCATCAACTTAAACCATTTTACCGGCAATTGTCTAATGATCACATTCAAATTAGCCTCGATATATAGTGATGTTATGGGGGGCAGGGCCCTTGCTGCCCCCTGTCTTCGCCACTATGCGCACGTCTGAGAGATGAAGCGGAAGCAATGGATGATGAGAGGGGGGCGTTGGATATATAATTAATGTGGGTGTATGTCACAGCCCCAGATCAGCCCTTGCTTGATTTTTCTTGCCTCCATGCATCATGTTTAAATTCAAATGAAATTTGAATTGAGGAATTTTCAAAGCCTCAGAAACCTTTTAAAAATGATCAACATTAAAATCCTCTCAAAGAAGCCTAAGAAAATGTTCCTGTTAAACCTTGAAAAATATTGGCAAGAATAAAATTCAAACCAATATTTTTGGAAGGTTTAACATATTTATTTTGGGCCTTTGAATTAATCCAATAAATATTTGAATTGGATCTATATTTGTTATATAATAAATATTTGTTCAATAACTCTGGAAATTGTTGTGTAGCTTTGGATAAGTCCATTTAATTTACACAATTATTTTCATGAATTTTGAAAATGGTTTGGTCTTTGAACTAAATCAAAACATAATAGCAAAAATAGAAGACAGAAACTAAAGACAGAAATAAAAGAGAAGGGAGAGAAAGTTACCTGGACCTACCTACTGTGCAGCCCACCTGGCCTGGCCCTGTGCCGGCCAAGCCCACCTCCTCCTCCCCTGTCGTCTTCCTCCCCCTGCCAGGAGGACGGCGCGTGCCCGACGCGCGCACGCACGCGCCCCGGCCACCTCCTGCTTCCTGCCGCTTCCCCCTCGTCGCCCTGGGCCTCCCTCGCGACGCCACGCAGCCCCGACCGCTCTCTCCTCTCTCTCACTTTTCCCTCTGGCCCTCTCTCCCGCAAAAACAGAGCGCCACCGAGCGAGCTCGCCGACGCCGATCGCCGTACCCGCGGCCACCGCCACCACCTCGCCTCTCCGAACTGTCCAAGAGCTCCGCCTCATCAGCTTCTTCCTCCTCGACGATCCTCCCGGCCTCGGACGCGCTGCTTCGTCGCCACCGTCGCCGTTTCCGCCACCGGCCACCGAGGCTCCTCGTCGGTCGATTCGCCGCCGTCTCCGCCTCCCCGAGCCCGCTGAGTCCTCCCTTGAGATCACTGTGAGCCCCTGAACCGTTTCCCCCTACTCCCGTGCTCGATTTCGAGCTCTAGCTAGACTAGCCACCGTGCCCGAAGCTTGCCGCCGCATGAGCTCGTCGCCGTCGTGGCTCCGGCGACCAAATGGCCCCGCGCGTGCGTCCGTTGCACTCGCGACGTCCCGTAGAGCAACGCTAGCGCGATAGCCAGTTTGTTTGCAAGCCGCAGCGCTAACCCCGCACCCACCCGAACTCCGGCGGCCGCAAAAGAGCCCGCCGTCGTCAACTCCGTCCACCCCAGACCCTCCCGCTTGCACTGCTAGCTGCGCACGAGCCTTAGCTGCGCGTAGCACCAATCCGCTGTCCAAATGGTCGCCGGTGGACAATTTCCGACGTGCTCCGCCGCGTCTGGACTCGCCGGCGTCGAGTCGCCGGCGTGTTTGACCCGTTCGACCTGGGGTTTGACCCCGTCTGACCAGAGGTTTGACCTCTCTCTCTCACTTACATGCGGGCCCCGCCCGACTAACTAAGTTAGTTAGGGCTAATCCTATTTAGGTTAGTTAGGTTAGCCGCTGACTAGTGGGCCCTGGCCCCTGTTAATTACCTAAGTGTTAAATTAACTCATGTTTAAACACACAGCCACTGACGTGTGGGTCCATGGACTAATTAGCTTAGATTAACTTTTAGTTAGTGCTAATTAACCCTCTTAGTTGACTGAGCCACTGACCAGTGGACCCCACTGGCCAGGTTTGACCTGATCGGGTTAGTTGACCTGCTGACGTCACACTGACGTCAGGCTGACGCAGTAAAGCATTATCTGGATTTAAGTTTATTCAGAAAATTCCAGAAAATAGTATAAACTTCTAAAAATCATATAAAATCAACCGTAGCTCAGAATGAAATAATTTATATATGAAAAATTATCAGAAAAATGCAATCTATCCATCTGTATCATTTTCATGCATGTCAAACTAAGTTATACCTGCTGTATAGGTGAAAACATGATAATGCACTATTTGAATTCATAGTTTGAATTAGAATTTGAACCTTGAGTTGAAACCAACCCAAACCTTTCTGTTGCTAGTTCCATTAGGCCAAATCACGTCATATTGCCATGTCATAATCATGCATCATAATTGTTGCATTGCATTGATTGTGTTCTTCCTTGTTTGCCGGGGATTGTCCCCTCTCGATAGCCGTGATTCCGATGATGAGTTCGATGACACCGATGAAGAACTATACTATCTTCGGAAGTGTCAGGCAAGCATAACCCCCTTGTTCATTCCGATACAATCCCACTCTCTCGCTCCTGCTCTCTTTTACTACATTAGGACAACAACGATTCAACTGTTACTTGTTGCGGTAGTTGAACCCCTTATCCTCTGCATGACCTGTCATTGCCACAGTAAATAGATGAAACCCACTAGCATGAGTAGGAGTTGTTTGAGCCCTGGTGTGCCTACTCATTCATGCTTGTTTGTCATGCCTGCTATTGCTTAGAGTTGTGTCAGGTCTGATTCATCGGGGATGAGTTGGAATGGTGATGAACATGTCCTACTGTGTGTGAGCTAAGTGTGTGAACACGATTTGGTAAAGGTAGCGGTGAGAGGCCATGTAGGAGTACATGGTGGGTTGTCTCATTGCAGCCGTCCTCAGGAACTGAGTTCTGTGTTTGTGATCCATGATACAGTTACTACCACGCATTGGGCCCGAAACCAATGGACCCTCTCGGCTTCTTAATCACCCTTGTCCTCTGTCCAGGAGTTGCAAGTAGTTTCTGGTGTTTGTAGTATGCTGGAGGCCGTGGGCAGCGCTGACCGGAGGGGTGGGCTGTGATGCGGTAGGCACGTGGCCGGGCATGCCGGGCGCCCGTTTGGTGTCTCGGAACCCCGCACACATCGTTTGGGGCCGTATGTGGAAACCTCGGCCGGACTCCCTGCGGATGGAACCTGAATAGGCGATAAACCTGGACTAGAGACTTGAGTGTTTAGGTAGGCTGTGGCCGACACCCTCGCTGGGCTTCCGCTTGAAGGTTGCCGAGTACATGTCGTGTAAATGGCGGTAAGTGGTGAGAGCGTGTGTGTCGAAGTACACCCCTGCAGGGTTAACATCATCTATTCGAATAGCCGTGTCCGCGGAAATGGACTTCTGGGTTGCCTATAACAGTTCATAGACAAGTGAAAGTGGATACTCTAAAATGCGCAAGATAAGCGTGAGTGCTATGGATGGCGTTCTCGTAGGGAGACGGGAGCGGATCCATAGTGGTGTATTGGTGTGGTGAATTTGTGGACTCGTGTGCGCCACCTCAAAAGAGTTACTTGCAGTCATAGTTCAGGATAGCCACCGATTCAAAGTTGGCTTGCTGCAGTCAAACTCCACCACCCCCCCTTTGTTGATACCGATGCATGTGTAGCTAGTTCTGATTTAAGTCTTGCTGGGTACATTTGTACTCATGTTTGCTTATTTTATGTTTTGCAGAGAGACGTCAGTCTCGCTAGTAGTTCCGTGTGGACTTCGACGTTTAGCTTGATACCTCAGCTACGATCTTGTGCCCTCGGCAGGATCTAGTAGATAGTCAGGCTTCTCAGCCTTTTTCATTTGTAGATGTCTGTACTCAGACATGTTAAGCTTCCGCATGTGTTTGACTTGTATGCTCTGAATGTTGGGTCATGAGACCTATGTTTGTAATATCTGGCTCTTCGTAGCCTAATGAATAAATACTCCGAGTCATAGAGTCTTGTTGTGATGCCATGTTGTATTTGCACATATTGAGCATATTGTGTGTATGATTGAAATGCTTGGTATGTGTGGGATCCGACAACCTAGTTGTTTATCCTTGGTAGCCTCCTTATGGGGAAATGTAGTCTTGTGCTTCCATGAGCCATAGTAGTCCGCTACAGCTCGGTTTACCGGAGTCCTGCTAGCCCAGCACTACTGCTCCGGAACACTTGACTGGCCGGCATGTGATTCACTTCGTTCTTGTGTCTGTCCCTTCGGGGAAATGTCACGCGGTGACATCCGGAGTCCTGCCTAGCCTGCTACAGCCCGGTTCACCGGAGTCCTGTTAGCCCAGTGCTACAGCCCGGATTCGCACGTTGCTGACCAACATGCTCGATGTTGATTCATGTATGCCTGTCCCCGTAAGTTAGTGCCACTTTGGGTTCACGACTAGTCATGTCGGCCCGGGTTCTCTGTCATATGGATTCTAGCGACACTATCATATACGTGAGCCAAAAGACGCAAACGGTCCCGGGCCATGGTAAGGCGACACCTGTGGGAATACCGTGCGTGAGGCCGCAAAGTGATATGAGGTGTTACCGGCTAGATCGATGTGACTTGTTATCGGGGTCCTGACAGCGTTGGTATCAGAGCCTGACTGCCTGTAGGATTACCAAGCCAAACTGGTCGAAGTTGAGTCTAGAAATGCTTTAGTTATGTAAGGGAATTGATTGTGGAAGGGAACGTAAGGCTCTTTTTACTCCTTTACCTGATGCCCTCTAATCTGAGTCACCCTCTTCTCATTCTACGGGGATTAAGAACTAGGCTTCTCATCTTTCTATCAGGATCACGTGTTACTAATCCGTAGACTTATAGGATTGTTGGTTTCAAGCCTCAGTTCAGTCTCTACTACTTCCGTATGTTAACTGTTGATCTCGGAACCTTGATATTGTGCTTCTGGGTAGTTACGCCACCATTTTTGCAGGATGTCTCAATTCTTTTGAGCATTTACAGCCGTTAAGCTGTCCGAGTCATCCCAGGTTCCTAAATGGTCTGATGCATTTGCAAATCCTTTCCGTCCGTTCTCGATGTTCCTTGGGCCAGATTAACCACACTAATCGTCGAGTTGAGGTACTCCGTTACCTCGTCGTGTATGTTGGAGTTATTATTATGACCCTAGGTGTCTTAGAGGATCACCTAATAATCTAGCAGTGCTTGCATCCCCAGTGTGATGATTCTGGCCATTATTCTCGAAAGCATCCCGTGATGTCATTTAGTTAGTAGGCATTCTATTCCTGGGTTCTTGAACCCAAGATTCACTCTACTTAACTCGTGTAGCTAGTGTTTGCTAGTTCCCTTAAGATATTAGTAACCTTTGCATTAGTCCTCGAGGTCCGTGGTATTTCATTCTTCCAATACCATGAACCGTCATGGCAGAAGTTCTTTTAACCAAAAGATCACAACCAGGGCGCTCTTGAGGAGTACTCCATTCATATTGTGACTCTGCCAGTCCTACCTTTCTGCATGGGTTATCTAGAAGAAACTTGTTGGACTTGGTTTGACATACTAATCTATGCATCCACAACTCAGAAAAACATATGTTCCTTTGAGTTGTCTCTCTTTAGTTATTTTCTGGCCCTCGTCTATCAATTGATAGTCAGGAGTAATTGTGCATTTGTGTTATCGATGCCTATTATTCTTGTGGTATGTCAAGCCATTCTAATCCGGAATGACTAGGAGAAACAAACTCCAGTACCTCGTCCATCTCTGAGATTGGGTCAAAGTAGTTGTATTCCGCAGATCAAATGCCTAACCAGCTTTTGTTCTGTTCTACCTACGAGTATTACCCTCTTTATGTCAGGAATCTCATGAGGATTGCACCAACCCTTATGAATTCTTGTTGCTGTGATACTTCTGGCCATCGTTATTCATTCCTCGGTCTCCGTGTTATTGTAACCGGAATACTGACAAGTGAATCATGGTGTGTGAAATCTATACTCCTAGCAACTCCGTTGCTTGGTAGTTAAAGGACAATAATTTCATCCTTAGCGTGTTGGTTATTGAATCACCATCCAGAGGTTGACCGTGCTACCAGTCCTTATTTCCGGTGCACTTTTCGATCAATGAGTTAGGATAGTGTCAGTCCTTGCTTATTCGGTCATATCGTCTTGCCCTGAAAGGCAAGATTGTTCTCGAGCCTAGTAACATATCGGTGGTACGTGATTTTCCGAATATCTTCTCGGAAGTATCACCAGGTTGTCACCTGGCCGCTATGTTGAATTCGTGATCAAGTTGGTTTCCTGTAAACCACCCCTTCTCCAAGAATCCGTGTTGGATACCCTGAGCTAGTTGGTCAAGCTAAACAACAACTTGGAGAGTTGGAAGATAAAAGCTTGCCAGCCTAGTTCATTTCAAGGGATATATTTGCGTGTGTTGAAGATAGACGATATCTTCATCATTGGTCCCTGTGGTCAGTTGTTGGACCTAATGTCGTATCAAGACTTTGATTTGAGTATGGGCTATCATCAAATCAAATCAGAACCAACGATGTTCATAATGTTGTCTTACTCGTGGTTGATCCCTCGAGCATACACCATTATATCTTTTGGGTCTGACCAATGCTATCACCTGTTCACATAGTTATGGAATTACATTTATATGGAAACCTGGATGAATTGTTGTTAAGCCCATTGACAACATTCTCATCTTGTCAATGATTCATGTTGAACATCTAAGTTAGTGTTGGAAACTTTTGAAAGCATTTTCTTTGTGCTAGTTCATGAAGCCTATGTTAGGATGAAAGGAGTGACTTCCTCTAATTCATGTGCATTTGATGCAAGTTGCCGCCGTGAATTTGAGAAAGCATGTTTCTACCTCCTCTGGAGTCATCCCAAGTCAGTTATGCACGTGCGAAGTATTCCGTGGTCTGTTAGACTGATCATCGTCATTCCATATGAATTCTCTAGCACACCAAGCCACTGACTGATTTGTTCAAGGAGAAGGAGTTCCTTCATAAGAGCTAATCCGGACTTATGAAAGAACTTCGATATCCTCGTTGATGGTTCCCAACCAGAACTCGGTAGTGTTTTATTATAAGACTACCATATGATCATGCTTGTCTGGGACAACGTGCTCACATGTTTGTAGCAGAACCAGCTCATGTTTTGGAGCTTGCTATCGTAGTTCATCCCCTGAGAATCTCGCAACGACATCTCGTCGATTTGTGTTGCAAACTTTCAATTTCCTTCTAGACTTGATGAGTCTGGAATATACTGACACCAACTAGATCTGAATCTCAGGCAGATATGATGGTTGGAACATTTCCCAAGAATTATAATATTGCCCTCTCGATAACCGGTAAGGTGGATGTCGTGGCCAACACATCCAGCCGGAAGGCCTATTATTGTAGTATCTTGATTGAGTAAGTTGGCCACCTCCCCATAAGGATTTCTTAGGATTTATTCCACTAGTTATTCCCTATGGATTCCTGCGCACCCGAAGTCCGACCTACTACTTGATGTTCAAGATACCAAACCACATCTAATGGGTTACGCTAGAACATCAAGGAGAACATTAGAAGCGGAGTGCTAAATGTCTCCCGGTCAATCATCCAGATTTTGCTCCCTTGGCTTCGCTAAGGTGAAATCTGAGAAAGTGTTATCCTCCTTTGCACCTGCATCCTCCATCACCGTTCATCATGGTAGTATGATGTGTTGCCAGGATCCTCGGCACGGATGTTGGTAGAACCTTGATGAATATGGAAATGCTCAAGTTCTTGAGAGCACGCGCAAGCACTAGGTGTTATCATCGGCACTAACTGGGATTGCTCCCAGTTTCCTCGGTTATGCTATAACTTTCAAACAGTGGATTCACTCTCTACTGTTGAGCTCCTCCCCAGTTACTAGAATCATTCCTAGCATTTGCATTTTTGTTCCCAGCTTGCACCGTCATTGTGCCATCCTACCTTGGATTACCCTTCCCAGTAATTACTGATAAGGACCATCTTCAAAAGTGGTCCCACCAGGGGTTCCGACCATTTCCGGTGATAAGCAAATCACCCCTTGTGTTGTCTTCAACAAGGTAGTCCACATCATTCCATTCTGGTCCGAGTATGCCATTCTTTAGAATCCGTTCACACGATCGTTTGTGATTGCCTTAGGCTAGTATAAAGAGTTTCAATGATCTTAGGATCAAAAGTAATTCTTTTTGCCACTTAAGGGAATAACTCTACGAGTCACCTTCCCCAAGGTGACCCGTTATGGAATCATGGCAATTTTTCCTCGCTACTTTGAAACCCTCGTCAAATTGTTTCTTCCGTCCCTCCTGGTGTATGTTTTGCCTCTCAGCTCGAGAGATGTTTCAACGCCTCCCTCCATGAGTTGATCCAGAGTTGTTCGATATTCGAGAAAATCGATCCTTCTAGAGTTTTCCCTTTCCTCTTGTTGTCTTGTCGGTTGGAGTTCTCAGAGCAAGACATCGAGACAAAGATGGTGATCGAATCAACATTCTTATGAAGTGCAACTTGGATCGTGAAGATCATGTTAGCTCGTACCCCTCTGTCTTCTTACCTCACGTCTTGAATCTCGGGACGAGATTCTTGTTTAGTTGGGGTGAGCTGTCACAGCCCCAGATCAGCCCTTGCTTGATTTTTCTTGCCTCCATGCATCATGTTTAAATTCAAATGAAATTTGAATTGAGGAATTTTCAAAGCCTCAAAAACCTTTTAAAAATGATCAACATTAAAATCCTCTCAAAGAAGCCTAAGAAAATGTTCCTGTTAAACCTTGAAAAATATTGGCAAGAATAAAATTCAAACCAATATTTTTGGAAGGTTTAACATATTTATTTTGGGCCTTTGAATTAATCCAATAAATATTTGAATTGGATCTATATTTGTTATATAATAAATATTTGTTCAATAACTCTGGAAATTGTTGTGTAGCTTTGGATAAGTCCATTTAATTTACACAATTATTTTCATGAATTTTGAAAATGGTTTGGTCTTTGAACTAAATCAAAACATAATAGCAAAAATAGAAGACAGAAACTAAAGACAGAAATAAAAGAGAAGGGAGAGAAAGTTACCTGGACCTACCTACTGTGCAGCCCACCTGGCCTGGCCCTGTGCCGGCCAAGCCCACCTCCTCCTCCCCTGTCGTCTTCCTCCCCCTGCCAGGAGGACGGCGCGTGCCCGACGCGCGCACGCACGCGCCCCGGCCACCTCCTGCTTCCTGCCGCTTCCCCCTCGTCGCCCTGGGCCTCCCTCGCGACGCCACGCAGCCCCGACCGCTCTCTCCTCTCTCTCACTTTTCCCTCTGGCCCTCTCTCCCGCAAAAACAGAGCGCCACCGAGCGAGCTCGCCGACGCCGATCGCCGTACCCGCGGCCACCGCCACCACCTCGCCTCTCCGAACTGTCCAAGAGCTCCGCCTCATCTGCTTCTTCCTCCTCGACGATCCTCCCGGCCTCGGACGCGCTGCTTCGTCGCCACCGTCGCCATTTCCGCCACCGGCCACCGAGGCTCCTCGTCGGTCGATTCGCCGCCGTCTCCGCCTCCCCGAGCCCGCTGAGTCCTCCCTTGAGATCACTGTGAGCCCCTGAACCGTTTCCCCCTACTCCCGTGCTCGATTTCGAGTTCTATCTAGACTAGCCACCGTGCCCGAAGCTCGCCGCCGCATGACCTCGTCGCCGTCGTGGCTCCGGCGACCAAATGGCCCCGCGCGTGCGTCCGTTGCACTCGCGACGTCCCGTAGAGCAACGCTAGCGCGATAGCCAGTTTGTTTGCAAGCCGCAGCGCTAACCCCGCACCCACCCGAACTCCGGCGACCGCAAAAGAGCCCGCCGTCGTCAACTCCGTCCACCCCAGACCCTCCCGCTTGCACTGCTAGCTGCGCACGAGCCTCAGCTGCGCGTAGCACCAATCCGCTGTCCAAATGGTCGCCGGTGGACGATTTCCGACGTGCTCCGCCGCGTCTGGACTCGCCGGCGTCGAGTCGCCGGCGTGTTTGACCCGTTCGACCTGGGGTTTGACCCCGTCTGACTAGAGGTTTGACCTCTCTCTCTCACTTACATGCGGGCCCCGCCCGACTAACTAAGTTAGTTAGGGCTAATCCTATTTAGGTTAGTTAGGTTAGCCGCTGACTAGTGGGCCCTGGCCCCTGTTAATTAGCTAAGTGTTAAATTAACTCAAGTTTAAACACACAGCCACTGACGTGTGGGTCCATGGACTAATTAGCTTAGATTAACTTTTAGTTAGTGCTAATTAACCCTCTTAGTTGACTGAGCCACTGACCAGTGGACCCCACTGGCCAGGTTTGACCTGACCGGGTTAGTTGACCTGCTGACGTCACACTGACGTCAGGCTGACGCAGTAAAGCATTATCTGGATTTAAGTTTATTCAGAAAATTCCAGAAAATAGTATAAACTTCTAAAAATCATATAAAATCAACCGTAGCTCAGAATGAAATAATTTATATATGAAAAATTATCAGAAAAATGCAATCTATCCATCCGTATCATTTTCATGCATGTCAAACTAAGTTATACCTGCTGTATAGGTGAAAACATGATAATGCACTATTTGAATTCATAGTTTGAATTAGAATTTGAACCTTGAGTTCAAACCAACCGAAACCTTTCTGTTGCTAGTTCCATTAGGCCAAATCACGTCATATTGCCATGTCATAATCATGCATCATTGTTGCATTGCATTGATTGTGTTCTTCCTTGTTTGCCGGTGATTGTCCCCTCTCGATAGCCGTGATTCCGACGATGAGTTCGATGACACCGATGAAGAACTATACTATCTTCGGAAGTGTCAGGCATGCATAACCCCCTTGTTCATTCCAATACAATCCCACTCTCTCGCTCCTGCTCTCTTTTACTACATTAGGACAACAACGATTCAACTGTTACTTGTTGCGGTAGTTGAACCCCTTATCCTCTGCATGACCTGTCATTGCCACAGTAAATAGATGAAACCCACTAGCATGAGTAGGAGTTGTTTTTGAGCCCTGGTGTGCCTACTCATTCATGCTTGTTTGTCATGCCTGCTATTGCTTAGAGTTGTGTCAGGTCTGATTCATCGGGGATGAGTTGGAATGGTGATGAACATGTCCTACTGTGTGTGAGCTAAGTGTGTGAACACGATTTGGTAAAGGTAGCGGTGAGAGGCCATGTAGGAGTACATGGTGGGTTGTCTCATTGCAGCCGTCCTCAGGAACTGAGTTCTGTGTTTGTGATCCATGATACGGTTACTACCACGCATTGGGCCCGAAACCAATGGACCCTCTCGGCTTCTTAATCACCCTTGTCCTCTGTCCAGGAGTTGCAAGTAGTTTCTGGTGTTTGTAGTATGCTGGAGGCCGTGGGCAGCGCTGACCGGAGGGGTGGGCTGTGATGCGGTAGGCACGTGGCCGGGCATGCCGGGCGCCCGTTTGGTGTCTCGGAACCCCGCACACATCGTTTGGGGCCGTATGTGGAAACCTCGGCCGGACTCCCTGCGGATGGAACCTGAATAGGCGATAAACCTGGACTAGAGACTTGAGTGTTTAGGTAGGCTGTGGCCGACACCCTCGCTGGGCTTCCGCTTGAAGGTTGCCGAGTACATGTCGTGTAAATGGCGGTAAGTGGTGAGAGCGTGTGTGTCGAAGTACACCCCTGCAGGGTTAACATCATCTATTCGAATAGCCGTGTCCGCGGAAATGGACTTCTGGGTTGCCTATAACAGTTCATAGACAAGTGAAAGTGGATACTCTAAAATGCGCAAGATAAGCGTGAGTGCTATGGATGGCGTTCTCGTAGGGAGACGGGAGCGGATCCATAGTGGTGTATTGGTGTGGTGAATTTGTGGACTCGTGTGCGCCACCTCAAAAGAGTTACTTGCAGTCGTAGTTCAGGATAGCCACCGAGTCAAAGCTGGCTTGCTGCAGTCAAACTCCACCACCCCCCTTTGTTGATACCGATGCATGTGTAGCTAGTTCTGGTGTAAGTCTTGCTGGGTACATTTGTACTCACGTTTGCTTATTTTATGTTTTGCAGAGAGATGTCAGTCTCGCTAGTAGTTCCGTGTGGACTTCGAAGTTTAGCTTGATACCTCAGCTACGATCTTGTGCCCTCTGCAGGATATGGTAGATAGTCAGGCTTCTCAGCCTTTTTCATTTGTAGATGTCTGTACTCAGACATGTTAAGCTTCCGCATGTGTTTGACTTGTATGCTCTGAATGTTGGGTCATGAGACCTATGTTTGTAATATCTGGCTCTTCGTAGCCTAATGAATAAATACTCCGAGTCGTAGAGTCTTGTTGTGATGCCATGTTGTATTTGCACATATCGAGCATATTATGTGTATGATTGAAATGCTTGGTATGTGTGGGATCCGACAACCTAGTTGTTTATCCTTGGTGGCCTCTCTTATGGGGAAATGTAGTCTTGTGCTTCCATGAGCCATAGTAGTCCGCTACAGCCCGGTTTACCGGAGTCCTGCTAGCCCAGCACTACTGCTCCGGAACACTTGACTGGCCGGCATGTGATTCACTTCGTTCCTGTGTCTGTCCCTTCGGGGAAATGTCACGCGGTGACATCCGGAGTCCTGCCTAGCCTGCTACAGCCCGGTTCACCGGAGTCCTGTTAGCCCAGTGCTACAGCCCGGATTCGCACGCTGCTGACCGACATGCTCGATGTTGATTCATGTATGCCTGTCCCCGTAAGTTAGTGCCACTTTGGGTTCACGACTAGTCATGTCGGCCCGGGTTCTCTGTCATATGGATGCTAGCGACACTATCATATACGTGAGCCAAAAGACGCAAACGGTCCCGGGCCATGGTAAGGCGACACCTGTGGGAATACCGTGCGTGAGGCCGCAAAGTGATATGAGGTGTTACCGGCTAGATCGATGTGACTTGGAATCGGGGTCCTGACAGCGTATTAGCTATGTAATCCTATATAGAGAGGTATAGATTGATCGATGTGGACGTGGGAAAGAGGGTGAGACCTCACTAGATATATAGATTGATCGGTTTGTGTGGAAAACTGTGAAAGACCTAGCTATATATACACACACATAGAGGAACATCGATCATTGCGCATGCACGTGAGAGATAAAGAATGCCTGATATGCTGGAGAGGGGGAGGTGTGTGTGTGTGTGCATGCATGGGAGACCGACCTGAAGAAAAAGATTGCATGTGTGAGATGGATAATGCCGACTGGTAGTGTGTGTGCATGCATGCACGAGAGAATGTTAGTGGTACAATTATAAAGAGAAGACGACTGTGTGGGTGTAAAAGACTAGGTGAGGTCATAATCAATGTAAAGTTGAATTCAAATATTTGAATAAGAGATCATGATGTTTGAAACCCATGCATGCATGAATATAACTGAGATATGCGCGGTGTGGTTTGGAAATGAGCATGTTGTACTGTATACACATTGAACAAGGTCAGACTGATTTGAATTTGAGATACCGATGGCAAACATCGTTTGGCCACATTGCATCCGTGCATCGACACACAATTCTAATTGGAGATGATGGGTGGCTTTCGCATCACATATCTATATCTATACCTCTCTCTATATATTATATTTTATATTTTTATATAGTGTCCAGATAACTTTAACTTTGAAAGGTGGTCGTTGGATGAGGCCAATCCGATGGTGCAGAGATGGCAAATTTGAGCACTACTGGCCATTGGATATCATCTAGATTCCACCAGATTTTGCCACATGTACAATCTAGAAGACTCCATGGTTGAACTTAAGCATAATGCACAAACCTCAAAACATAGGCACTTCTTCTTTGTTCTAGAATATTCCGTATCAGAATTGCCCAAATGTTTTTTACATGATTTGCCATTATTTGTTTTTACTTTATGCCTTACAACGCACAATTCCATGAATCTTAAAATAGATTAGCTTTCTTATAAAAACTAGATGATTTTGAATGAAATGAAATATAAGAATTAAACGAACATCTACATCATGCATATATGACTCAAAGCTTACATGCTATAATGTGGTATTTATTCATCATTTGGTTGCCAAATCTCATGCGTGCAATGCACGTGTACCTTACTAGTCTAAATGGTGTTTGTGTGTGTGTATGTGTTGTGCGTGTTAAACACATTATACATAGTATATGATACATGGTTTAGATTCCGAACATCTAGCTAGAGCATACATGTACTATGATTTGAATTCAACATAAAATGGATACATATATTTGAATTTGAGATCGTATGTACATGTAGTTCGTATTTATATAGGAATTTACTTCTCCTATATTCATGTCATGTGTTGTGAAGATAATATTTAGATGGTTGTATAACTAACCCGAGTACAATCCCATTCAAACAGGGAAAATGTACTCAAATTTAGTCCATATGCTAGACAACACGCATTGTTTTTTTATTCTTGAGGGAAGTGCAAATTGTTTTGGTACTCTACACGTTATGTTTGTTGTCCTGATTTTCTTTTTTTTGTATTTGAATGCATTTCTAGTAATATAGTAAAACGGGACATGGCTCTCTCTAGTGATGAGGTGCGAATTGTCTTTTTTTTGGTACACGTTAAGCTTGTTCTCCCGAAATTTCAATTCGCGCCTTGTTATGCCGAAATTTCAAGCTAGCGTCTCTGTTTATCATGTTGCGAAACTCCCGCCTCTTCAACCTGCGCCTTGTTACCCCGAAATATTTAAGATATATCTTTGTCTCGTTGTGCTCCGACAACTCCCTCCATCTCAACCCGCGCCTTGCTATTCCAAAATTACAATGCGCGTGAAAACTCCCACCTCCTATGAAATCCCGACACGCGAAATGCCTGTGATACCCCTGAACCGAAAGAACCGCCTAGCTCAAATCGGTGGGGGTACTTTTGTAACTTACCCCACATTTCGGACAAGCGCGTCCCTAAGCCATGGTTCCCCACTCCCATCCCATCCGCCCACCCATTCGTACACCAACGCTGCGAAAACCCGCGAAGCCCCACACCCTCCTCCGTCCGCCACCCAGCCAGAGCTTCTTCCCCGATGACATCGTCCACAGCAACACCTCGACGTCCCTCATCCATCGTACTGGATGAGGATCCGTCGTCGATCTCGTCATCCCGCCGGTTTAGCCACCCCGTCCTCCACCTCCAAGGAGCTGCCCCGACGTTCCCCTCGTCTTTCGCGCCACCTCCATTCCCACACCGCTGTCTTCACCTGCACCACCGGAAGAGCATCATCATCACCGTTTCCTCGGATGAAGCTGAGGCCTAATCGGTGCCACCAAAGAGGTTGCACACTAATCGCCGCATTTTCTTCTTGATTCGATCTCATGGTGCTGCCGGCGCTCGGTCCCGAGCCGACACGGCGCGGCTCCATCCACGGCGGCGTCGCCGGCCACTTCCTCCACGGCGTCCCTCCCTCGGCGGCGACGTCCACATCAATAGGAGCTGTTGCTGCTTTAGCTCTCGCTCGCGCTACTGCTCTGCTCTTGCCCTCGGTCCCCTGCATGGTCTGCTCTTGCTCTTGCTCGCGCTGCTGCTCTCGCTCTTGCTCTTGCTTGCGATGCTGCTCTGATTTAGCAACACTTCAGTCAACTGAATTGACTTTTGGGTCAGTCGATTTTCAGGGGGTGGGGGGGCTCGTCGGAGTTAAGGAAGAACCAGCCGCAGCGGGGAGGGGGGCTCGCCGGAGAGGTACCCCACTATCTATCTTAGGGTTCAGGGTGGGGGCGGTGGTCGCCGGCGGTGGTGGGGCGGTGGCGTGGGGATCGCCGGAGAAAAAGCTCGGCACGGGGAGGGCCTAGAGGGATGGCCAAGGCGGCGGCGGACCGACGGTGGGGAGTGGGTTCGGGGCGGGCGGGGCGGCGCACCACCGGCCGCGGGCGGCGGGGGGCGGCGGTTTGGTCGGTGGTGGCTGGCAACTCAGGGGGTGGAGGTTGAAGATGAACTGCAGGCCCTTGATTTCATATCCAACGGCTGGAAAATCGACTGACCAGAGATGAAAAATTCAGTCGACTGACATGTAGCCTCACCTAATGCTGCTACACGACCAGCTGCCCCGGCTCTCGCACGCGCTGCTGCTACTGCTTTTCTGCTACTAGTGCATTCAGTTTTGACAGTAAAATTCAGTTTCGACAGCAAAATTCAGTTTCGACAATTAAGTTCAGTTTCGATAGTTAAATTCAGTTTCGACAGTTAAGTTCAGAGATGAGCGGCTGATGTATTTTACATCTAGCACTTTGTGGTTATGTATTTTACGTCATCTATTGGAGATGCTATTAGAATTCCACTCAGGTTAATGTTGTCTCTCATGTCCTGCTTCAGCCTCGGTGTCGTACAACTCACCGGAGCTGCTCCAACGATGAAACCCTCCATCATAGCGGAGCAGTACCCCGGGCTCCATCTCAAGATGCCTAAGATCTTCCCCTACTCCGACATCCAAGTCAGCCGGATCATCTTCACCGACCAACCCAATCACGCTGAGATCGACATGGCTTCGCCAAAGAGGTTGTTCACTTGTTGCATCTCTTTTTTACTCTACATGTTATATATATTGTCCACTGAGCACATGCATTCTCCTACTATATGACAAGCAGTGAGGTACCAGGCCACTTAGCTATCCGTGATGGACTCTCTTGAACGCCATCATTATTTATCTCTACGTGTTTGAGCTCTGGATTTGTCGATGGGCCTGGAGTTGAGCTAGTAGGGCAGTGGCCTGGGTCCAAAGTAGTAGAAGTAGCACAAAAATATTTTTTGAGTGTTGGATTTTCCTTGCTCAAGCCTGCCTGCTAGAATCGCCAGTGCTTGAAAGGAATAGTGAAGGATAAACATACGAATTGGAAAGTTTCCTATGGTACTACTATTCATGCATTTGGTTCAAAGGAATGGAGCAAAGGAAAACTGTAGGATTTGTTCCTTTAGTGTCTCCTTGAAAGAAAAACCGTATGAATTTTAATATCCACTTGTCCTCCTTTTCAAATTCCTATTCATGAAGCACAAGACTAAGAGATAGTAGCATAATAGCATTATAACCGTACATTTTCTTGTGGTTTCACTTAATATCACCATGCTTCTTTGCATCCTGTGATCTTCCAATTCTTGTGAATCAAACACCCAGATTGGCAGAAATCCGGTATTTTTAAATTCTCTGTGTTGCACGTGCATTCCTATCCTATTCCTGTCTATTTCCTATCCGTGCATTGTTAGAATCCTCAAATTCAAACAAGCCCTTACACAATTACTTCTGTTACAGATATGTGTCAAAGAAAACCTTGTGTGGTTTGTCCTCCTCCTGCTGCGCCATGTTCCACCCCAACTTAGCTGCTCCAACGAGGAAGGGTTCACCACAGCAGGGATCCGCTCTCCTGACTGTCTTTCGCTGCCTCAGATCTTCTTCCCCGCCGCCGACAGCCATGACAACTGCATTACCATCATCAACTGAGCAGATGACCTTGAGGACTACACGGGTCCGCAAGAGAGGTCGCGCTCTTCTATGTCTGCTCACGTTATGCATCGCTTAATATGATGACATGCTACTTTATCGTCGTGTTCACCTATTAGACTCTGAGTCAGGTCCAAACTAATGCTGAAACTTGAGTTTTATAATGGTTGTGGGGTACATATTGGGGCAGCAATCAATACTATCTGTCTACTATCTGGTTAATCTCGGGTGTCTACTATGAGTTTCATGTTGGGTGCAAACAAACATTAAAGGAGCCACTATCTGTATTTTTTAACTAAAGCTATTATTTGCCTGCTATCATTGGTTTTGGTTCTATCCACAGTTTGCTACCATCACTCTGGATTTGTGCATGCACTCCTTACATAAACTCACTATGTTTTAGTCCTATGCATGTCAGTTATTGTACACAATGGAACTGAACATGTAGAGCAAAAGAGACGAGCCTTGCGTGGCAATAAAATGTTATGCAGACGTCGCATGGTGGGCGCAAAGGCACCCCCTCCACCCATTTCAGATCGTAATCAAGAGGAAGATAATTGTTCTGAGGGGGATTCAGAAGGAGAGGACCACTCCTACTTACTCCCTGAGGTCTTCGCTCTAACTTGGCATGCTGATGTTGGTAATATCATGCATATGGTGCCTTGCATTGCTTACTATATACATCAAATATGTCATCTGCTTAGTTTAGACATACTTTGTGTCAATGCCATTTGTTTAGTTTCTTTATCTTATATGTGAATCATGCAATGCCATCTTGTTTAGCCAGGCATCATATATGTGAATTTTGCAATGCCACCCTGGTTAGCCAGTCATCTTATATGTGAGTTATATTATGCCATCATTTTTTATTACGTGTTAAATTTGTCAACAATTTTCGTACAATCAATTACTCTTCCTGTGCATCAGCCATTCGGCACGGTCATGGAAAAATCTGGAGTGGAAACAAGGTCTTCAGAGCAGACAATGCTATCTGACGAAGCGCATGTCTTGCTGGTTATGGATAGCTCCTCAGAGGAGGATTCAGAGACAGATGACCAGTCCTATTCCCCCCTCCCCCCCCCCCCGAGGTGCATGCTCTAACTTGGCAGGGTTATGTTGCTCATACCATGCGTATGGTATCTTGCATTGCTATGTCATTTGCTTAGTTTAGACATGCTTTGTGTGAATGCCACCTGTTTAGTGTCTAATTACCATATATGTGAGTTATGAAATGCCATCTTGTTGCAAGACATTATATATGTGAATTATGCAATGCTATCTTGTTGCAAGGCATTATATATGTGAATTATGCAATGCCATTCTGTTTAGCCAAGCATCATATATGTGAATTATATCATGCTGTCCTTTTTTTGTATTTCTCGTTGCATTTGTCGACAATGTTTGTATATTCAACTGTTCTTCCTGTGCATCAGCCATTTGAATTGGTGATGGAGAAATCTGGAGTGAAAACATCTGGCAACCTGCCGCCTCGTCTTTCCACTCTTCCCCTCCCTCCCCGGCACCATCATCACCGGTCTCTTCGGGTGATAACCGGGGAGGGATGTTCCCTTGGTGCCTTCGCCCCCCTCCAGCAGTCTTCCAGCTGAGTTTTGGTGGTTGATCCCACCGGTGCTCGAGCTGGGGCTTCTTGCTGGTGCTGGAGGTCGTGACCATGGCACCGCTGAGCTGCTCTCCGTGCACCTCCTTTGCAGCCTCAACACTCCCGATCTTGTCAGGCTGCGCCCGGCAGGCCATGACGAGACTGGGGTGCGCTCCTGCTTGGGTGCTCCTTTAGTCCTCTCCTCTTCCCACCGCAATACCTGGCAGAGGGAAAATGAAAAGAGGAGATTACGGTGCACTTATATTTTTTCAATCTCAAATATGTAGGCACTTACCAAATTTTAGTTCAAATTATGTAA
Organism: Aegilops tauschii subsp. strangulata; assembly: GCF_002575655.3. Lineage (NCBI taxonomy): Eukaryota > Viridiplantae > Streptophyta > Magnoliopsida > Poales > Poaceae > Aegilops > Aegilops tauschii. The sequence goes on from NC_053037.3 coordinate 259,291,417, forward strand.
TCTCTTGAATCCATGTTTGTGTCTTGTAAGGTCTGTTCTTCTTTGATCAGCATATTTATGAATAATATAAACCTTGCCGGGGACTCATGCATGTAACATGCCTATGCAGAGGTGGAATGCCTCTATACTTTTAAGTAAACAAGTTTCCCCGGCAGACTATCCTGCCGGTACCCTCAGTTTTGTTGTCGTGGAGTTAGGCCTACTGGGCAAAAATCATGAAGAGGGACCAGCCCCCCACCAATCTTTTTTACCAAAGGCCACTGTAACCATCCTGACGGAAGCAACGTTCGAGTCAAGGAATGGGAGCACCTAAGTTTCAAAAGGCGGCGAGGTTTTCTTATGCACAAGTCCTCAGTTACAGAACACGTATGGATAAGAGAAAGAACTTATCTGTTTGGCTTGCCGGAGATTGCAGTGTAGGCTCGTCTTCTCATCTCCTCTTGGGGACCAAGTCCACGGCAGGAGCCTGCAGTTTATGCAGATGAAAATGATGTCAGATGCGATCTTATCTACATGAACATGCGATGCTCATGAAATGCTTATGCATGCATGCAACTTGTCGGGGGCCCCCAGCGCTTCATTTATTTCTCTGTTGCCTAGGTTCTGCGCCTAGCTTTGTACAAGGGGTTACATGCAACTGAGGCAAGGCCTGTACAAAAGGGTGGCTGCCGGGCAGGGCCCGGCTGTCGCGCCTTACGGGTAGAACTTGCGGAGATGCTAAATATTCCATGAGTTTTTCAATTGAATGCCATCTCCGGTCTCCAGACAGACTGTGCCAGGTCTGGTGACTCGTACTGCCCGGTAAGGGCCTTCCCACTTTCGCGTCAACTAGTTTGCACCCTTGGCGGACTGAACACGCCTAAGGACAAGGTCGCCTTCCTCAAAACACCAGGCATGAACCTTGCGGCTGTGATAGCGACGCAGGGCTTGTTGGTAGTGTGCAGCACACGTAGCATCCCGGAGATGGTTCTCCTCGAGAAGCACAGCGTCGTCACGCCGGTGCTGATCCTACGCTACTTCATCGTAGGCAAGCACTCGAGGTGACCCATAAATGAGTTCCGTGGGGATAAATACTTCTGCGCCATAGACTAGGGAGAAGTGGGTCTGCCCGGTAGCTCGATTTGGTGTCGTTCTGAGGGACCAAAGAACTACCGGTAGCTCGTCGATCCATCATCTGCCGCACTTCTGCAGCTTATCAAATGTTGTCGTCTTGAGTCCTCGCAACACTTCAACATTCGCCCTCTCAGCTTGTCCATTGCTTTTGGGATGTGCAACGGAGGCAAATGAGATCTTGTTTCCGAGGGCATGAACATATTGCATGAAGGCGCGGCTCGTGAACTGGGTGCCGTTGTCGGCGATGATCTAGGCAGGGACCCCAAAGTGGCACACCAATCCTTTCAAGAACTTGATAGCTGACTGAGCAGTCACCTTTCTCACGGCTTCTACTTCTGGCCACTTTATAAACTTGTCGATTGCAACGAACAAGAATTCAAAGCCCCCGACAGCTCGGGGGAAAGGCCGAGGATATCGAGCCCCCAGACCAAAAACGGCCATGACAAAGGGATTGTGTGAAGAGCTTGAGCAGGCAGATGGATGTCCTTGGAATGGAACTGGCAGGCTTCACTTTTGGTGACTAGCTCGACCGCATCTTGGAGGGCTGTGGGCCAATAGAATCCTTGCCGGGATGCTTTCCCAACCAAAGCCCTTGATCCAATGTGGGAGCCGCACCTGCCTTTGTGTATTTCTGCCAGTAGTTCCTTTCCTTCTTCCCGGAAAATGCACTTCAATTTCACACTATTGGGCCTTCTTCTGTATAGTGCCACGACAAACTGATACATACTGGCCCTCCGGGTTACTCTTTCAGCTTCTTCTTGCTCTTCGGCAAGTTCTACAGTTTGTAGGAAATGGACTATGTGTCTTCCCAAGTTGGAGCCTGGGGCTCGGCAACGAGGACTAGCGGCACCTCCTCATTCATGGGAGTGCATTCCTCGACCGCAGGGACCAGTGGCCCAGTAGGAGGGTGCAGTCCGGCAATCAAAGGGGGTTGTTTCCGGCAGGGTCCCTGCTAGGAGCCTCGAGAGGCTCTACCAGGAGAGGCTTACCGGAGTCCAATTTCCTCCTCTTTCGGGCCATTGTTGCTGGGGATAAGGAGGGCTGGGTAAGATGGAGAACAAAAGTTCCTGGTTCCACATGAAGCTTTTGCGCAACACACTTTGACAGATGATCAGCAATGCTGTTTTCCGCATGGGGTACGTGCTCTGTTTGCAATCCATCAAAGTGCTCCTCCAGTCTTCTCACTTCCTCAACGTATGCCTCCATCAATGGACTTTGGTAATCCTTGTTGACTTGTCTCACCACAAGTTGTGAATCTCCTCAAATGCTCAGCTTCTTGATCCCCAATTCTGTGGCAATCCTGAGCCCGGCAAGGAGCCATTCATACTCTACTATATTGTTGGTCGCCTCCTCCCGGGAAAAATGCATCTGGACGACATACTTCAGGTGCTCTCCAGTGGGAGCAACGAGAAGCACACCCGCCCCTGCACCTTACAGGGACAAGGCACCATCGAAATACATGGTCCATTCATGGGGTGCTTCCTTACCGGGAATAACTGTCTCCAGCACTTCTTCATCAGGGGTTGGCGTCCATTCTGCAATAAATTCTGCCAATGCCCTGCTCTGAATTGTTGATGTGCTTTCAAATTTCAGTCCAAAGCTGGATAACTCCAATGCCCATTCCACTATTCTTCCGGTAGCCTCAGGGTTTCGGAGTATCCTTTGCAAAGGAAAGCGGGTGACAACCGTGATCTCATGGGCTTGGAAATAGTGGCGCAGTTTCCTTGAGGCCATTACGAGGCCAAAAATCAACTTTTGCACACCAGAGTACCTGGATCTAGCCCCCTGCAATAGGGAGCTGATGAAGTACATTGGGCGTTGCACCACTTTCTTCCGTGTCGCGTCCTTGGGGTTGTCTCCGCTGTCGTGCTCTTCTTTGCCTTGATCCATGTCTGGCCCTGCCGAGCTGTTCTCACTCTCTCCCCCGGAAGGGACACTAGTTGAGGTTGCCGCTCCTTCCACTTCCCGCTGCGCCACTAGTGCTACACTGACCACTTGATTATTGCCGCCGGGTATAGCAGCAACGGCTCTTGTGGTTTGGGAGCAACCAAAGTGGGCACAAAAGACAAGTAGGTCTACAAATCTTGCAGTGTTGCGGCTGCTTCTAGAGTCCACTTCATGGGCCCTGCCTTCTTCAAATTTTTGAAGAATCGTAAGGCGCGCTCAGCAGACTTGGAGATGAACCTGCTAAGCGTGGCAACGCACCCTGTCAAACGCCTCACATCCTTAAATGTCTTAGGTGCCTAAATTTGCTCGATATCCTTGATCTTATCGAGGTTGGCCTCTATCCCGTGATGGGACACAAAGAAACCAAGTAGCTTGCCGGAGGGAACGCCAAACACACACTTGTCCGGGTTCAACTTCAAGTTGATTTTGCGCAGATCAGCAAACGTCTCTTCTAAGTCCTGGATGAGGGTTGATTTGTCCTTGGTCTTGACCACAATATCATCCATGTAAGCTTCAATGTTCCTGTGCAACCGCAGTTCAAAACCAACCTGGACTGCTCTTGCAAAAGTGGACACGACACTCTTCAACCTGAAAGGCATGCACATGAAGAAGTATGTGCCACAGGGGGTGATGAATGAGGTTTTCTCTTTGTCTTCCTTGTACATAAAGATCTGATGATATCCAGAGTATGCATCCAGAAAGGAGAGCAAATCGCACCCAGAGGTGGAATCCACAATCTAGTCAATGCGTGGCAAGGGAAATGGGTCCTTCGGGCACGCCTTGTTCAGATCTGTGAAATCTATGCAAAGCCTCCATTTTCCGTTAGCCTTGCGTATGACCACTGGGTTTTCTAACCATGTTGGATGTAGTACTCCTCTGACCAAACCAGCTGCCTCAAGTTTCTTGATTTCCTCTGCAATGAATTGCTGCCGCTCCAAGGCTTGCTTTCAGACCTTATGCTTGACGGGTCGGGCATGTGGGCAGACAACAAGGTGGTGCTCGATTACCTCCCTGGGAACACCGGGGATATCGGATGGTTGCCAAGCAAACACATCGATATTCGCCTGCAGGAAGGCAACGAGCGTGCTTTCCTATTTGTCATCAAGGGTAACACTGATAGTAAAGGTACCATCAGTGCCAGCTAGCCCTGCCGGGACCTTTTTCACATGAGGTGCAGCAGCCTTGGATTTCTTGCTGTTGGAACTCCCCGGCAAGTCATCAGCAGGCGCAGCATACTCTAAAAAGGTACGCTTCCCGGATTTCTTGTTGGTGTCCCTGCTAGCCTTCTTCTTTCCTCTGCTTTCCTTGGCGGGAACCATGGCTTCAGCGGCCTCTGCCGCGACTGCGTCCCGGTACATTTTATCCACGCAAATAATTGCGTCCTTCTCGTCTGATAGAATGGAAATGACACCCATCGGCCCTGGCATCTTCAAGGTGTTGTAGGCATAGTGGGATGCCACCATGAATTTTGTCAGAGCTGGGCGTCCAAGGATTCCGTTATACGGCAGGGGGAGGTTGACCACATCAAACACAACCTTCTCAGTCCGGTAGTTCAACTCTCCTCCGAATGTCACTGGAAACATGATCTTTCCCTTAGGATGACTCCTACCAGGGTTGATTCCTTGAAACGTGCCCATGACTTTGAGTTCTTCCTCTGCTATCTGAAGTTTGCTGATGACTTTTGGGGAAACCAGATTCAACCCGTCCCCGCCGTCAACCAACATCTTTGTGACTTTGAAGTTGCGGATCGTTGGTGATACCAACAACGGCAAGCACCCTACCGTGGTGGTGCGGTCAGGATGGTCCTTGAGGGAGTCCTGGATTAAGGGGTCCTCGGATGGCAGGGCTATGTGACATGGGCCGGACTGATGGGTCGTGAAGATACAAGATAGAAGGCCTTCCCCCGTGTTCGGATGGGACTCTCCTTTGCGTGGATAGCAAGCTTGGCGGCCAGATCTGTAGTTTCCTTTCTCTGTAAACCGACTTTGTACAACTCTAGCCCCCTCCGATGTCTATATAAACCGGAGGGGTTAGTCCATAGAGGCTATCACAAATCATATAGGCTAGACATCTAGGGCTTAGCCATTACGATCTCGAGGTAGACCAACTCTTATAACCCCTATACTCATCAAAGTCAATCAAGCAGGAAGTAGGGTATTACCTCCATTAAGAGGGCCTGAAACTGGGTAAACATCGTGTCCCCCGTCTCCTGTTACCTTCGATCCTCAGACGCATAGTTCAGGACCCCCTACCCGAGATCATCCGGTTTTGACACCGACATTGGTGCTTTCATTGAGAGTTCCTCTATGTCGTCAATAGAAGGATCGATGGCTCGCCTTGTCGTCAATGACAAAATCACCTCTGGAAGGGCCCTAGCTCCTGGGCAGATCCTCCAGCTCGGCAGTTTTACCATGGGCGCCCGCTCGGCCGTTAAGCCAAAGGCGGTCCCCCAAACTGTCAAAAATCATCTCCGCATTGACCTCGAACACTCCGATGAGATGGATCCAGCAGATGTCTCGTCTTTGAACAAATTGCTAGATCGCATTGCCGCCCAGGGGGTCGCAACAGACTATGATCGGATTGGACTTAAACCCGATCAGAGGGAAATCAGGTCCCCGCCAATCACCCATCTGGTTGCGGTTGTGGAGGAGCAAGCCAACGATATCTCTCCCCCTATGCTGAGAACAAGCTATGTTCGGATTTCCGAGCCCTGCAAGCAGGATACCCATCTTCAGGAAGAGACTCACTGTCCTACGAACATAGAACCACATGTCGAGCCTGAAAACTCCCAGCATACTCTGGATCCTAGGCTAGTGACCTCAGAAACTCTTAAAATTCCGGATCCCACGTCGGGTCAGGGTTCGGATTTAAACCCACCCACCACAAGCAATATTCCCCAAGCAATTCCGGTCCTCTGGACATAGGCGACCTAATGTATGTGCGGCAGCAACCTCAGGAAATAGTCCATCACTTTTGGGCCAGATTCCTCCTTGTCAAAAACAAGATCAAAGATTGCTGCAACGACGATGCGGTTTTAGTATTTTGCCGCAACTGTACGGACGAGGGGATCCTCAGTGCCCTCGACCGACGCTGCATACTGCACTTTGCAGATTTGGCACACATAGTACAGAAGTATTGCACAATGGAAAGCGCCTGGGAAGCCCAGACAGCCCGGTGGGAACCGCCTACCTTTAAGCCACCCACCGGACGGGAAAAAAGGATGCACCCTCGCGGGGCACTTGATCATCACCCTACGGGCAAGAAAATTAAGCCCTTAACGGGACACAGAACTGTACTTGATGAATGGCTCGACAAGCCCTGTCGGATACACATGACGCGAATTCTGAACCAACAAACAGCCTTCGGGCATGTTGGGTACTCCGGCAGGTGGCCAAGAGCGGTGAGGCTATCCTCACCAATACAACCTCAGAGAAATACTCTCCGGAGGATAACGATCTCAATGTCTTTACGGTCTTCGAGACCTTTTCTTCAAATAATCGGCGTAAAAGGGCACTCCGCGACCTCACCGAAGTCAACCAAGTAGCCGCAGTAAATCCTTGGAACGATATGGCGATAACTTTCACCGCCAACGACGAACCAAGGGCTCGATCAGTCCGCGCACCAGCCGCTTTGGTCTTAAACCCAATCGTCGATGGTGGCAGGGGATTGAACCTCATCTACAAGGACACGCAGACAAGGGCCGCATCGAGCAAAGCAGTACAACCTTTCGAGGCATTATCCCCAGTCGAGAAGCGCGATGCTCGGGGAAAATTAAACTCGATGCGGTATTCGGCACGCCGGAGAACTACAGGTTAGAGGAGTTAATCTTCCACGTGGCACCTTTCAACAGTGGATATCACGCCCTATTGGGGCGAGACGCATTCACACACTTTCAAGCCATACCCCATTACGGGTACATGAAGCTTAAAATGCCTGGGCCAAACAGAGTTATCACTATCACCAGTGATCCGGACATAGCTCTCCGCGCCGAAAACAAAACCGCATCCTTAGCCCTCGAGGCATTATCCGAGGCCCTTACGGCCAAGGAACTCATCGCTCTGCGTTCCAAAGTGGACAGAGACGACGTAATCCTCGATAAGAGGCCTAAGTCCACTTCTTTCAAGCCAGCTGACGAAATAGTCAAATTTCAAGTTCACCGACGGATCCTAATAAAACAGCAGCCATTGGAGCACAGTTGGATCCGACGGTCGACGCCGCTCTAAGAGCATTCCTGCGCGAGAATTGGGACATCTTTGCCTGGCATCCCTCAGATATGCCAGGAATCCCACGCAGACTGGCCGAACACAGCCTCAATAAAATAAAGGGGTTCAAGCCAGTCAAGCAAACACTGCGGCGATTTTCCGAACCCAAGCGGCAAGCTATGGGGGAGGAGCTAGCCAAACTACTTGAAGCCAGGTTCATCAGAGAGATCAAACACCCGGACTGGCTAGCAAACTTGGTCATGGTGCCAAAGAAGGACAAATCATGGCACCTCTGTGTCGATTTCAAAGACCTCAACAAGGCCTTCCCGAAGGACCCCTTCCCACTACCCCGCATTGACCAAATCATTGATGCAACTGCAGGACACAATTCACTGTGTTTCCTCGGTGCGTACTCCAGATACCATCGGATTAAGATGAAGGAATCCGATCAGGCCGCAACGGCATTCATTACTCCGTATGGGCCTTTCTGTTTCAACACTATGCCTTTCGGACTAAAAAACGCCGGTGCCACTTACCAACGCATGATTCAAACATGCCTGGAAAAACAAATTGGCAAGACGGTGGAGGCATATGTAGATGATGTAGTCATAAAAACTAAACATGTCGAATCATTGGTGGACGACTTACGCCTTACATTCGACAACCTCCGAACATATGACATACGGCTCAATCCGGAAAAATGCATTTTCGGTGTTCCGCCCGGGAAGTTGCTCGGTTCAGTGTTTCCAATAAAGGAATCGAAGAAAATCCGGCCAAAATCCGAGCCCTGTCACAATTGGCAACACCAACAAACCTAAAGCAGTTCCAAAAACTAGCCGGGTGTGTGGCAGCCTTGAGCCGCTTTATCTCCAGATTAGGAGAGAAGGCGCTGCCGCTCTATTGCCTGCTCCGACGTACCGACCACTTTGAGTGTACGGACGCGGCAACAACCGGGTTGGAAGAAATAAAAACTTTCTTAGCAAACAACCCAATCCTTGCCGCACCTAACATCGGCGAACCTATGCTGCTGTACATATCTGCAACTCACCAGGTGGTGAGCGCTGTGCTCGTCGTCGAACAAGAGGAAGAGGGACACAAATTCCCACTCCAAAAACCAGTATACTATGTATCGATGGTCCTCACACCAGGTAAATCCCGATACCCGAACTATCAAAATATAGCATATGCGGTTTTCATGGCATCTCGGAAGCTGCGGCACTACTTTCAAGAGTGCTCGATCATGGTGGCCTCCGAGGTACCACCCAACGATATCATAAACAATCAAGACGCCACCGGCCGCATTGCAAAATGAGCTATCGAGCTATTACCATTTCAAATAACATACAAGCCACGCCGAGCTATTAAATCTCAGGTGTTGGACGACTTTGTCGCCGAATGGACAGAAGCCGAACTCCCTAAAGAGTATGGCACATACTCCAATTGGGTGATGTACTTCGACGGCTCCAAAATGCTATCCGGATTGGGGGCCGGTGTCATCCTAACATCCCCTACAGGGGATACAGTCCGTTATGTATTACAAATCATGTATACGGACTCCAATTACGCAACCGAATATGAGGCACTCCTGCATGGTCTCCGGATGGCTATTTCTATGGGCATGCAACGCCTTGAGGTGCGCGGGGATTCGAACCTCGCAATATCCCAAATAAACGGAGAATTCGATGCAAAAGATCCAAAGATGGCGGCTTACCGCAATGCCGTACTCAAAATATCAGCTCGGTTTGAGGGGCTCGAGTTTCACCATGTGGCCCGAGAAAGTAATCAAGCAGCGGGCATCCTTGCTCGAATGGGCGCTAAACGCGACCCCGTCCCGCCTAACACCTTCGTGGAAAGGCTTTTCAAGCCATCCATGGTATGGCAGGACGAGAGCGGAAATACCAGTCCGGTGCCGGTCACACCCCCGGATGTCGAACATGATTCGGATATCATCGGGGGCTCGGGTACCGAACCAACGCCTTCCGCCCATGTAATCATGGCGGTAATATGGACCGAACCTTTCCTAGCCTACCTTAATAGGCGGGAGCTCCCTGATGACCAGAATGAGGCTCGTTGTATCGTTTGACGCTCGAAAGCCTACAAAGTTCATGAAGGAGAACTCTACAAGAAAAGCACCACTGGAGTTCTTCAAAGATGTATCTCCGAAGAGGAGGGGCGGCAGCTCTTGGCCAAAATACATGCTGGCCTCGGCGACCATCGTGCCGTAGCTTGGGCCCTCGTCAGCAAGGCCTTCCGTACGGGTTTCTTCTGGCCCACGGCCCGAGTAGATGCACAGGCCCTTATACAACGCTGTGTCGGATGCCAGCTGTTCGCCAATCAAAGCCATATGCCGCCCACAGCCCTAAGAACAATCCCCAATACCTGGCCTTTTGCGGTCTGGGGGCTAGACATGGTCGGACCCCTTAAAGGGGGAAGCCAACATATATATAATTTTTTATTGTTCCATGTTGTTTTATTATCAATCTTGGATGCTTTATAATCATTTTATAGTCATTTAATATCATTTTTTGGTACTAACCTATTGACATAGTGCCAAGTGCTAGTTGATGTTTTTCCATGTTTTTACATCGCAGGAAATCAATATCAAATCGAGCCCAAATGCCACGAAACTCCACGATGATTTTTTATGGGCCAGAAGGAAGGAAATGGGCCCTGGTTGCACCTGGGGGGTGCCCCGAGGGGGGCACAACCCACCAGGGCGCGCCAGGAGGCCCAGGCGCGCCGTGGTGGGTTGTGCCCACCTCGGGTGCCCCCCGGACTGCCTCTTTGCTCTATAAATACCCCAAAAATACTAGAACCCTAGAAGAGTCGACGAAATATTCATCCAGCCGCCGCAGAGTCCAGAACCACCAGATCCAATCTAGACACCATTACGGAGGGGTTCACCACTTCCATTAGTGCCTCTCCGATGAGCGTGAGTAGTTCTTTGTAGACCTTCGTGTCTGTAGTTAGTAGCTAGATGGCTTCCTCTCTCTCGCTGAATTATCAATACAATGGTCTCCTGGAGATCCATATGATGTAACTCTTTTTGCGGTGTGTTTGTTGGGATCTGATGAACTTCGAGTTTATGATCAGTTATACCTTTTTATATCCATGAAAGTTATTTGAGTTTCTTTGACCTCTTATATGCATGATCTCTTATAGCCTCATATTTCTTCTCCGATATTTGGGTTTTGTTTGGCCAACTTGATCTATTTATCTTGCAATGGGAAGAGGTGCCCGGTAGTGGGTTCGATCTTACGGTGCTTGATCCCAGTGAAAGAAAGGGAACCGACACGTATGTATCGTTGCTACTAAGGATAAAAAGACGGGATCCCTATCTGCCGCAATAGATAACGGATCTTGTCTACATCATGTCATCATTTTTATTGCATTACTCCGTTTTTCCATGAACTTAATACACTAGATGCATGCTGGATAGCGGTCGATCTGTGGAGTAATAGTAGTAGATGCAAGCAAGAGTCGGTCTACTAATCTTGGACGTGATGCCTATGTAATGATCATTGCCTGGATATCGTCATAATTATTTGAAGTTCTATCAATTGCCCAACAGTAATTTGTTTACCCACCGTTTGCTATTTTCTCGAGAGAAGCCACTAGTGAAACCTACAACCCCCGGGTCTTCTTTCTCATATATTTGCCTTGCGATCTACTTTTCCTTTGCGTTTTTATTTAGATCTATTAATCCAAAAACAAAAAAATACCTTGCTGCGTTTTATCTTTATTTATTTTATTTGGCGTTCGATCTATCAATCTACTACAATTTACCTCACGTCCGTTTGCCTATCTTGAGGCGCCGTACCCCGGAAGGGACTGACAACCCCTTTAACTTGTCGGGTTGCAGGTGCTGCTTACGTTGTGTTTCTTGGTTCTCCTACTGATTCGATACCTTGGTTTCATCACCGAGGGAAATACCTACCATCGTTGTGCTACATCATACATCCCTCTCCGGGGAAATACCGACGTAGTTGCAGCAACCATCAAGGAGAATTTCTGGCGCCGTTGCCGGGGAGGATCTTCAACATAACCAGGTTCCTAATCACAAATCTCATCTCCTTGCAATTTACATTATTTTCCATTTGCCTCTCGTTTTCCTCTCCCCCACTTCACAAAAATTTGCCGTTTTATTCGCCTCTCTTTTTCCTTTCGCCATTTTCTCGTCAGATCTATTCTCTGCTTGCAATCATGAGCGATTTTGGTATGGCACCAACAGATGATGGCCTGACTCCTAAGATTGGATGTACAGGCAATCTGGATGCTAAAAATTTTATTTTGGGGCAAGCGAACGTTATGGGAAAAGAACGTATCCAAGAATTTTTCAATTGTGTTGGAAATCTGAGTCTTGATGATGCTCCTATACTTAAAACTACTAGATCTTATGCGGATGCTATTTCAGCACTAGTTCTGAAACTTGCAAGTGAAATTTATCCGCACTCATCCTACTTCGCAAAGATTGTTTTTTTGAGCTTCTCGGAATAAAGAATCCTAGAGCCAAAAAGTTGGCCACTCGCGTTCTTATGAACGAGTTTGACTACATAATTCGGGAAGCTAGGGAAATCTTTGACTTTTATGGTATGAATCATGAAAAACCCGTGATAGATGAAATTCTTTACAATAGTGATTATGCACTAAGGCATTTTCTTGGGGATAATAAGATCTTTGATGAGAATCTTAAAAAGGAGGTTCCCATTCTAGAAATAATCCAACAAATTTTCAATAATGTAAATCAACATTACTCTTGGATTGTTGCGGGAAATCAAAGGGGTTATGATGAAAACCAACTAAGGAATGCTAAAGTTTCCATGGATAATATGTTTTATGTTTTATGTTTTGTTTACAAAACCTCATGATGGAAACACGCCTAAGAAAACTAAGAAGAAGAAGGATGAAAAAACTTAGATCATTGCCTTACGCCTAGCTAAGGGCGTAAAACTATAGCGCTTCTTGGGAGGAAACCCAATGAATAAAAATTTCTTTTTTGCTTTTTTGCTTTCTGTTCTTATGTGTTTACACAATTATGCTACTGGTATGATTGTGCTTTTTATGTTTTAATTAGTGTTTGTGCCAAGTAAAGCCTTTAGGATCTTCTTGGGTGATAGTTGTTTGATCTTTCTGAAAAAGACAGAAACTTTGTGCTCATGAAAATAATTTTCATAAATCATAGAAAAGATATTTTGCCCTGATTCTTTTTGCAAAAGATTAATATACAAATTACCCTGGTCTTCCTAATTTGGTAGAATTTTTGGAGTCACATAAGTATTCGCTCAAGTCAGATTACTACAGACTGTTCTGTTTTGACAGATTCTGTTTTCTTTGTGTTGTGTGCTTATTTTGATGGCTCTATGGTTTTCTTTGATGAGTTTTTGCCCTAGAAAAGTTGGAATACAGTAGATATAATACAAAAACAAAATATGAATTGTTTTGATACAACACTTATAGTAGTGGTTTGCCTTCTTATACTAACGGATCTCACGAAGGTTTTGTTGAGTTTTGTGTGATTGAAGTTTTCAAGTTTTGGGTTATCTTACGATGGATGAAGGAAGGATGTAAGAGCCTAAGCTTGGGGATGCCCCGGCATCCCAAGCTATTATCCAAGAATGAGCAACCAACTAAGCTTGGGGATGCCCCCGAGTGGCATCCCCGCTTTCTTCCAACAACTATCGGTATTTTACTCGAGGCTATATTTTTATTCGTCACATGATATGTGTTTTGCTTGGAGCGTCTTGTATGATATGTGTCTTTGCTTGTTTTATTTTATGTTTTAAGTCATCAATCCTTGCTGGACACACCTATTTGAGAGAGCCAAAATTATATCATGACTTGTTAGAATTGCTCTCTATGCTTCACTTAAATCTTTTATGAGCTAGGACTTGCTCTAGTGCTTCACATATATCTTTTTGAGCATGGTGTGCTTTGTTATTTTTTAAGAAATGATCTCTTGCTTCACTTAGATTTATTTGAGAGTTAGTAAAATTTTGAAGAAATTCTCTCTTGCTTCACTTAAATTATTTTGAGAGAAAGAAAATTTGTTATGCTCATGATCTTCACTTATATTTGTATGAGCTTATGAAAAAGAAACTCATGAAAATTAGTCCCAAAGTGATAGATATCCAAGAAGGATAAAGTAAAAGAATGTCATGAAGATCATTGGACAAAATAAACTTGATTCTTAGTAATAGTTTTGAGATATGATGATGTGATATGTGAGTTATGTTGATGAGTAATTGTGCTCTAGTAAGAATATTGGTGTTAAGGTTTGTGATTCCCTACGCATGCACGAAAGTCAATAATCATGCAATAAAAATTATATCTATAGGATCGAAAGTATGTCTAGATGGGGGTGATTAGACTACTTGACCAAATAAAAATCTAGCCTTTTCCCAATTTTAAGTCTTGGCAGATTTTAGCAACTTAGCACAATTCAAGTAATCAACCTACACATGCAATTCTAAGAGTATAGCAGCGGAATGTAAAACAATTGCATATGAAGGTAAAGGGAGGAGTTTGGAGGGAGCAAACGCAATGTAGAAACGGAGATTTTTTATCCGTGGTTCCGATAGGTGATGCTATCGTACATCCACGTTGATGGAGACTTCAACCTACGAAGGGTAACGGTTGCGCGAGTCCACGGAGGGCTCCACCCACGAAGAAGCAACCTTGTCTATCCCACCATGGCCATCGCCCACGAAGGACTTGCCTCACTAGGGTAGATCTTCACAAAGTAGGCGATCTCCTTGCCCTTACAAACTCCTTGGTTTAACTCCGCAATCTTGACGGAGGCTCCCAAGTGACACCTAGCCAATCTAGGAGACACCACTCTCCAAAAGGTAATAAATGGTGTGTTGATGATGAACTCCTTGCTCTTGTGCTTCAAATCATAGTTTCCCCAACACTCAGCTCTCTCTCATAGGATTAGATTTGGTGGAAAGAGGGTTTGAGTGGAAAGCAACTTGGGGAAGGCTAGAGATCAAGATTTATGTGGTTGGAATGGAATATCTTGACCTCAACACAAGTGTAGGTGTTTCTCTCTCAGAAATTGTGTGTTGGAAGTGTAGGCATGTTCTGATGGTTCTCCCCACGAATGAAGAGTGGGTGGAGGGGTATATATAGCCTCCACACAAAATCTAACCATTACACACAAATCACCAAACTCGGTGGGACCGAATCAAAAAACTCGGTCAGACCGATTTAGTGCAAAATGTGAACATTAGGATTTTCGATGGGACCGACATGTCAACTCGGTGGGACCGATTCCGTTAGGGTTAGGGCATACGTAATCTCGGTGAGACCGATTACACAAACTCGGTGGGACCAATTTTGGTAATAAGTAAACAGAGAGTTGGTTAGGCAAACTCGGTGGGACCGATTCGCTCATCTCGGTTAGACCAAAACGTTACGAAGGAAAACAGAGAGGTTGCAATCCCGTCTCAGTGAGACCGAGATCCCTATCGGTGAGACCGAAGTGACTAGGGCTTGTGGCAGTGGCTATGTCAAGTGAACTCGGTGGTGCCTGATAGAAAATTTTGGTGGGGCCGAGTTTGACTTTTGGTTTGGGACATATGTGGATATGAGGAAGTAGTTGAGGGTTTTGGAGCATATGACTAAGCATTTTGAGCAAGTAACTCATTAAGTAACACCTCATCCCCTTTTAATAGTATTGGCTTTTCCTATGGACTCAATGTGATCTTGGATCACTAAAAGTAAAATGTAGAGTCTTGAGCTTGAGCCAACATGTGTCCTTAGCATTTTGAGGGGTCCACATTCCTAATCCATGCCATGCCAATCATTGAGCTTTCCTGAAATATTTATCTTGAGATAGCATTAGCTCAATGAGCTATATGTTGTTAGGAATTACCAAAACCACCCAGGGATAGTTGCACTTTCAATCTCCCCATTTTTGGTAATTGATGACAACATATAGATCAAAGCTTCGACAAATGATAATAAGATTGAAAACCATCGTCGCTTTGAGAAGTATGTGATAAGCAAGAGCTCCTCCTAAATTTGTGCATTATTTAAAATTTGCTTTTGAATGCAAATACACAATCGATTAGGATCATGGGTTACTCTTCCATGTCACATACATCTTGGTGGAGCGCTCAAAATGATAGAAATTAAAATCATGCACTCATCACCAAGCAAGTGAATGATCATACATGAGATATAAAAGGTAATATCATCCAAACAAGCATTATGGTAGCAAATGATCAAACACATGATGAAATAAGTATCTCACACAATAAAAAGTGCAACCAAAGGCAAAGAAGCAAAACACTCTCTCGAAGCCTATGATCTATACAAATTTCTCCCCCTTTGGCAACAAGTTACCAAAAAGTTCAAATATGCATAGTGTTATGCGTCTCTCAGGCTTGGTCTTCGGGAGGTGGTGTAGAGAGAACTTCGAGGACGAAGGCATCTGTTGATGTAGTTGGAGCTGGTGGAGTGGCTGCTGGAGGTGGCACGGGAGCTGTAGCTGCTGGTGCTGATGCTGTAGCTCTAGAATCTGTCACTGACACTACAGCAGACCTCTGTCCTCTAGGCACTCGCTGAAATGCATCTGTAGTTGCCTTGACTCTCTTCTCTTCTGCTTCCTCCTGAAGCTGCTCAACTGTTGTTTGAATCTCAGTTACCTTCAGATCAAGATCATAAAATTTGGTTTCTATGATCCTCTCCAAGCTCTCCTGGTTTTGAGTCAGGGTGGCCAAGCCCTTCTCAATCCTCAGTGTTGACTGGATCAGATATGCAAGTTGATCTTGCTTGCTCTTCAGGAAAACTTGAGATGCCTCTTCAACACTTGGCATCTTGGCAGCTTTCTCAGCCTTTGCTTTGGCTCTCTTCTCCTGTGCTTGCTCAGATGCGGGGTCTTCCTCATTCATCACAACAGTGTTATCTTCAAAATCAGGATATAAGGGTAGATGCTCCTTGTCCAACAGATATGTTCCTGTGCCCATCTTGGATTTGATGAGGTCCTGAATGTGTGGAGCATACCCACAGCTTCTCTTCTAGTCAGCGGCAGTCCTGTTGATTGTCTCTACAATCAGACTCATAACCTTGAACTTCTGAGGGACATCAAAAAGCTGTAGCAGGTTGATAGAATGCCCTCTGATCATCTTGTGATCTCCTGACTTGGGTAGCAGAGTGTGCCTAAGGATTGTGTTGATGGTAGGCAGACCAGACAACAAGTAATGTACTGATCCAAGCTTGTGAGTCTCCAAAGCCTTATCTGGGATCTCCTTGTACATGTTTGCCATAGTGTTGTGGTCCTTATTCTTGGTGGCATACACATCCAAGTCATCTTCATGTTCTTCAGGGGCATTTATCAGCTTGGCCCACTCCTCAACTGTGGATTGGTACCTAGTACCTTCTGACATCCAAACTATCCTCCCATCTAGATAGAAGTGGGCAGTGGAGTAAAACTGCATGATCAGCTCATCATTCCATTTGGTGAGCTTCTGTCCAACAAATTTGTCAACTCCACATGCCTTGAAGCTGTCATAAACTCCTGGAAAGTGTTCTTCTTCCTCCTTGATGTATTCCCAACCCACCCATCTCATGTCACATACAATGGGCTTCTTGTCAAGCAAAATAATTTCATAAAAGTCTTGTTGTTCCTTTGTGTGAAACCCGTAATCAACTGCTGTCCTCCTCCTCACAGCATAAGGATCAGACTATCTCCACAATCTCAGTTCAGCATCCTTTCTGATATGCATATCTTCAGCTACTGGATGAGCATCATTATGGTCAGGAATCTTGGGCTTCAACTTCCTCAAAACAAGTGAATCATCACCCTCTTCTTTAGCTCGAGGCACTAGGGCCTTGTTCTTCTCTTCAGTAGGTATACTTCTGGTGTTCCTCTTGGGTTTTGTGGGCTTCTGAGCTTGAGCTTTGGGAGCAGACTTGGGCTTTGATGGAGCAGCCCCTACCTTTATAGCATCTCCCATAAGCTTCTAAGCTTTGGGTGCTGGTGCAGCATCCTCTTCCTCTTCTTCTTCAGAATCTCTCATCATTGAGGGCTTGCCAAGAACTTTTGCAGTAGTGGTTCTTGCCCTCTTCTTTTTCTGGCCATCACCTGCTGCTTCACCATCATCTGATTCTATGGTGTATTTCATTGTTTCTCCTGTTGCTACCTTCCTTGGCTTTGACATTGGGATCCTCCTAGCTGGTGCCTTCTTATTCAAGCCTGGCTTTGTTGCAGCAGCTGTGCCATACTCCTTTTTCAGCACCTACTTCTTGGCGCTTACTTCTTCCTCAGTGGCCACATAGTCCTCATCCTCAGGTTTTGAGGTTATCTTCTTCCTAGATCTGGTGGCTGCCTTTGGCAAGTTGCTTGGAGTGCTCCTGCTGCCATCATCAGAGGTGCTTGAGGGATCTGAACCCTCACCCACATGTTCCTCAGACCTGTTCTGACTGTCACTCTCATCAGACATTTCTGCAAACTTACTGACAGCAGACCCTGTGAATAGATGTAGATGAGGTAGAGTGGATGAGCATCACAAAGTGCAGAATTTTTGCAAAACAGATGACTTGAAAACTTAGTTTTAGATCTCCACAGAAAGCATTTCGGAGCTACCGATTTGTAAACTCGGTGATACCGAAGCAGCTTTCGGAACCTAAACTAGTGAACTCTGTCAGACCGAGTCACAGTTTGGTGGCACCGAGACTGCTAGGGTTTCACAGAGAATCGAACACGGTCACACCGATTTGCAGTTTTCGGTCAGACCGAAAATCGCAAGTGCTATGGCCTAAGCCAAATCGGTGAGACCGATTTCTACAACTCGGTCGGTCCGAGATGGGTTCGGCGGAGACCTAACCCTAAATTTTCAAATCCAGTCTAATATAAAGGATGTTTTCAATGAATAGAGTGTTTGCATACGCGGTGATGATCATGGCAGAGCAATGTGCTACGAATCAGAGTTAAAGGAATAGCACAAAGAGACGAACTCGTACCCTAGTTTGGCGGAGTTCGCTACGACGCAACGGAGGGGCAGAATTCCGTTGACGGTGATGGAGACCAGTGGCGGGAGGTCGCTGGCGGCGAGGAGATGATCCAGAGACCTGAGGCGGCAGAGCAGGATACGCGCGGGCTGAGAGGTTTTGAAGAAATTTCCAAAATCTCACCCGTGGGTTTATATATCCCGACCCTGTCGGTGTGACCGAGTGGAACAACTTGGTGGCACCGAGATGCAGAATTGCAAGCGGTTACTGCAACTCGGTGTGACCAAAAGTTCAAATCGGTTGCACCGAGATTGAAAACCTAGATCAACTCAGTGATCTCGGTGTGACCGAAATGAATGATTCGGTCATACCAAAATGCACAAAGAGGTTTTGGAAGTTTAAGTCTATGACGAATCGGGGACTCTGAGTGCTCCTCACACAGAGTGGTTCGAATCTGACTTGATCAAACTTTGTGATGTAGCATGAATAGAGTTTGAGACGAGAAAAGCATAGATAGCTAGATGGAGTTCTTAGGCATTCTTGTCCATCCATTTGGCAAAAGAGAAAAACCAAACAATCAAAGCAACAAATGGATGTCCTCGAATGAGTAAAATATGCATCCAACATGCTCACACAATAAAATGACAAATGAAATATGTGACAAAGCATGCACAATCACTCTAGCATCTATCAAGCAATTTGGGGATGACTAGGTCATCTATATATGAGTATATTGACTTAGGAGTCAAATGAGAACATTTGATCCTAGGTCATACTCATCATCTAAGCACAAGTGGGGTTACCACTTTTACATAAAGCATTGTTGTGTTCACATCATTAGAGTTGCTTTAACTCAATTGATTAGAGTAAAGCTCCCCCTAGATGTGATATCCCCCCTAAGAGGGATGAACTAACCTTGGGTTTTGTCGATGATGACTTCATGTAGGTGTTGAAGATGTAGATGTCCAATGTTGATGTAGATCATTCGGAGCAATCCTTTGGAGTGAGTTGCACTTTCAATACCTACACGGGTTAGTCCCACACGGAACAAACAAGGATATCCATAGACATAGAGTGATATTCACATGAGATGATGTCCATGAATGCATTAGGTTACCTTGTCCCTTGTCTTACCAACAAGAGGGTTTGTGACTCCTTGAACTAGTGCAAGATATGGAAGTTGTTTGCACCTGTCCTTGCCAAAATGATAAGAGTGAAGTATGTTGGCGGAGTCACCCTCAAGAACTCTATAGTTCTTCTTCTTCGGGATCCACACAATCTTGATGGGAATCCTTGGAGTTGTAGTCGTACTTGATGAAGTGGAACTTGATGTAGTCTTGGGAACCCACTTGAACAAGGCCTTAGGAGCTTCTTCAAATGCATCAATCTCCTCTTGAAGCTTGCCCTTGCCCTTTAGCTTGTGGTCTTGTGGTGGAAGATCATCTTGAGCTTGTGTTCCTTGGAAAGAAGTAGGATCATACTTCTCTTGTTGAGGAACAAACTTCGTCTTGGGGTATTGATCTTATTCCCACTCAACTCCATTGGCATTGAACTTTCGTTCAAAACCAACACCTTGATTCTTTCGGTGTCTTCCTTGCTTGTGTACAATTTCCTCAAATTGCTTACTTCCGGCAAGACTCTTGTAAACACCTTTCTCTTTAATTCCCTTCAATAAGCTATTTTCTTGCTCAAGTGTAACTTGGCTAAGAGAATCATTAGTGGAATCAAGAGAACTACTAGAAGCAACAACATTGGATTTAGCATGATTGTTGTTACCACTAGAGGAAGAATCTTTCTTGTTCTTGTCGCTAGATTTAACTTGTGGCATGTAAGTAGTCAAGAGTAAACGCTTGGCAATGTAAGAAGAACTTTTCTTGCGAAGATCATCATTGATTGCTTTTAAGAACTCATGCTCTTGCTCAAGGTTGAGCTTTTCAAAGCGTAGCTTCTCATGAGTCTTTAAAAGTTCTCGATGATCTTCCAAGGTAGTTTCATGAGCTAACTTAAGAGTGTTTAGTTCTTTAATTAGACGCTCAATCTCCTTCTTATCATCATCATTCATTTTATCTTGATTAACATGATTAATAGCAAGTTCATCATAGTTTTCATAACTAGAATTGTCAACAAGTAAATCATCATCTCCTAGCAAATCATCTTCATCACTATTGAAACCAACATACTCGGGGTGTGTTACCTTTGGACCTTTGGCCATGAAGCATCTTCCAATTCCTTCATTTGGTGAGTCAAATATGTTGTAGGAGTTGGTTGACACAAGTGCTAGACCGGCAACACCTTCATCTTGAGTATATTCGGAGTCGGAGTGATAACTTCTTTCGGAGTGATGGTCGGAGTCGAAGCCGGATACCCATTCACCAACATAAGCTTGATGTCTTCTTTTTGTGTAGCTCATTGATGACTTGTCCTTCCTTTCCGAATCCTTGCTTCTTCGAGAGGGTCTTTGCTCCTAACGATCATCTCTACTCCTTCTCTCTCTAGGTGGTGATTCTTCTCTTCTACTTCTTCTTTTGAGAGAATCTTCTCTTCTTTTGTAGGGAGCCATACACTCATTGGAGTAGTGTCCGGGTCTTCCACAATTGTAGCAATTTCGTTCACGACTTGAAGATCTCTTGTCATTGTAGGGCCTTGACTTGGAGCTTCTTTCCTTGCTTCTACTCTTGTAGAACTTGTTGAAGTTCTTCACCATCAGGCTCAATTCTTCATTGAAGGTTTGTTTCTCACTTGATGATGTGGGAGCTTCACATGAGGCTTTGTAAGCACCACTTGACTTGTTGTGGAGCTCTTCCTTATCCTTAAGTGACATCTCATGAGCAACAATTCTTCCAATGACTTCCGTTGGCTTGAGATCGTTGTAATTGGGCATCATTTGAATCAATGTGCACACGGTATCATACTTTCCATCCAATGCTCTTAGGATCTTCTTGATGATGAATCTATCGGTCATCTCTTCACTTCTTAAGCCGGCAATCTCATTTGTGATGAGAGCTAGCCTAGAGTACATTTCAGCGACACCTTCACCATCCTTCATTTTAAACTTGTCAAGTTGACTTTGAAGCACATCCAATTTGGATTCCTTGACGGAGTCGGTACCTTCGTGCATATCAATTAAAGTATCCCAAATTTCCTTTGCATTCTCAAGGTGGCTGATTTTGTTGAATTCTTCGGGGCACAATCCGTTGAAGAGAATATCACAAGCTTGAGCATTGTATTGCAGCATCTTCAACTCTTCCGCGGTAGCTTCACGGTTCGGTTCTCTCCCATCAAAGAATTCACCTTGCAAGCCAACACAGACAATAGCCCAAACGGCGGGGTTATGTCCAAGAATATGCATTTTCATCTTATGCTTCCAACTAACAAAATAGTACCATCAAAGTAAGGACCTCTACCGTGGTAATTTCCCTCGCTAGACGCCATACTCTCCTAGGTTGTGAAACCAAGGCTATGATCACCAAAAGCTATGGAAATCAAAGCAAATGGAGACCAAAGCTCTGATACCACTTGTAGGATTGAAAGTATGTCTAGAGGGGGGGTGATTAGACTACTTGACCAAATAAAAATCTAGCCTTTTCCCAATTTTAAGTCTTGGTAGATTTTAGCAACTTAGCAAGTAATCAACCTACACATGCAATTCTAAGAGTATAGCAACGGAATGTAAAACAATTGCATATGAAGGTAAAGGGAGGAGTTTGGAGGGAGCAAACGCAATGTAGACACGGAGATTTTTTATCCGTGGTTCCGATAGGTGGTGCTATCGTACATCCACGTTGATGGAGACTTCAACCCATGAAGGGTAACGGTTGCACGAGTTCACGGAGGGCTCCACCCACGAAGGGTCCACGAAGAAGCAACCTTGTCTATCCCACCATGGCCGTCGCCCATGAAGGACTTGCCTCACTAGGGTAGATCTTCATGAAGTAGGCGATCTCCTTGCCCTTACAAACTCCTTGGTTCAACTCCACAATCTTGACGGGGGCTCCCAAGTGACACCTAGCCAATCTAGGAGACACCACTCTCCAAAAGGTAATAAATGGTGTGTTGATGATGAAGTCCTTGCTCTTGTGCTTCAAATGATAGGCTCCCCAACACTCAGCTCTCTCTCATAGGATTGGATTTGGTGGAAAGAGGGTTTGAGTGGAAAGCAACTTGGGGAAGGCTAGAGATCAAGATTTATGTGGTTGGAATGGAATATCTTGACCTCAACACAAGTGTAGGTGTTTCTCTCTCATAAAATGTGTGTTGGAAGTGTAGGCATGTTCTGATGGCTCTCCCCACGAATGAAGAGTGGGTGGAGGGGTATATATAGCCTCCACACAAAATCTAACCGTTACACACAAATCATCAAACTCGGTGGGACCGAATCAGAAAACTCGGTCAGACAGAATCAGAAAACTCGGTCAGACCGATTTAGTTCAAAATGTGAATGTTAGGATTTTCGGTGGGACTGACATGTCAACTCGGTGGGACCGATTCCATTAGGGTTAGGGCATAACATAATCTCGGTGAGACCGATTACACAAACTCGGTGGGACCGATTTTGGTAATAAGCAAACAGAGAGTTGGTCAGGTAAACTTGGTGGGACCGATTCGCTCATCTCGGTTAGACCGAAACGTTACGAAGGGAAACAGAGAGGTTGCAATCCCATCTCGGTGAGACCGAGATCCGTATCGGTGAGACCAAAGTTACTAGGGCTTGTGGCAGTGGCTATGTCAAGTGAACTCGGTGGTGCCTGATAGGAAATTTTGGTGGGGCCGAGTTTGACTTTTGGTTTGGGACATATGTGGATATGAGAAAGTAGTTGAGAGTTTTGGAGCATATCACTAAGCATTTTTAGCAAGTAACTCATTAAGCAACACCTCATCCCCTTTTAATAGTATTGGCTTTTCCTATGGACTCAATGTGATCTTTGATCACTAAAAGTAAAATGTAGAGTCTTGAGCTTGAGCCAACATGTGTCCCTAGCATTTTGAGGGGTCCACATTCCTAATCCATGCCATGCCAATCATTGAGCTTTCCTGAAATATTTATCTTGAGATAGCATTAGCTCAATGAGCTATATGTTGTTAGGAATTACCAAAACCACCCAGGGATAGTTGCACTTTCAATATCCTACTTGTGGCGCATTATTCGGTGTTAATTATGCTTAATGCTTTCTTATGAGATTATTTGTTTCTTGGTTGGTCGCTTCTCAATCTTTTTCCTAGCCTTCACTTTGCACCAAGTATGACCTCTACTTGTGCATCCAAAATCCTTTAAACCAGTTTTGCCACATGAGTCCACTATATCTACCTATATGCAATATTATTTTGCTGTTCTAAGCAAATTTGCCTGTGCCATCTCTAATTTTCAAAATAAACTTCTCTTTTGTGTGTTTGTTTCACTCACGGAACGGCAACGGGTGGCTAATATTTTCCATGATGGATGTGTTATTCTCACGTTGAGTGTTTATTCACTTGTCATTGCACGAGAGTAAGGCAAAGGTCTTAGGGATGCCCAGTCCCGAAATGCAAAAATGAATTTACTTTATGTTTCAAATAATAAATTCCTTGGAAAGTGTTGGTATGGAAGGCACCCGTGGATACGGCTAGCCATGGAAAGTGAAAGAATGGTGGAAAAAGCAATAAACTTTATTTTCTGTTTGGGAACCGCCTATGGCATATCTAGCATGGAAATTATTCGTAGCTCTGCGTCGTTTTCGTTGGTGGGATGGATACACCTCCCAAAATGTTTTTATCTCAAATTTTTCGCTTTGAGCTCTCGCACCTCTACAAATCCCTACTTCCTTCTGCGAAGGGCCTTTCTTTTACTTTATACAAATTTTATTTTGAATTTGAGTCTCCATCTTCTCTTACAAAAGCACCAACTAGGAGGCAATATGATCGTGCCCAAGTATTGGGTGTAGTTAATATTCAAGAGTGTTTCATGAATGGATCAATGTTTGAGCATGGTGGGCTAGGGATAACTTATTTTAGCGTTGATATTTTGAAAGACATGGTTGCTTGTTGATATGCTTGAATATCTAAATTATTATGTCAAAACTAGACTATTGCTTTGAATCACATAAAAGTCCAAATGTCCATGCTATAAAGAAAAGAATATGATATGACTTGATGAACAACACTCCACATCAAAAATTCTGTTTTTATCACTTACCTACTCGAGGACGAGTAGAAGTTCAGCTTGGGGATGCTGATACGTCTCCAACGTATCTATAATTTTTTATTGTTCCATGCTGTTTTATTATCAATCTTGCATGTTTTATAATCATTTTATAGTCATTTTATATCATTTTTTGGTACTAACCTATTGACATAGTGCCAAGTGCCAGTTGCTGTTTTTCTATGTTTTTTACATCGCAGGAAATCAATATCAAACAGAGTCCAAATACCACGAAACTCCATGATGATTTTTTATGGGCCAGAAGGAAGGCAATAGGCCCTGGTTGCACCTGGGTTGTGCCCCGAGGGGGGCACAACCCACCAGGCCGCGCCAGGAGGCCCAGGCGCGCCCTGGTGGGTTGTGCCCACCTCGGGTGCCCCCCGGACCGCCTCTTTGCTCTATAAATACCCCAAAAATACCAGAACCCTAGAAGAGTCGACGAAATATTCATCCAGCCGCCGCAGAGTCCAGAACCACCAGATCCAATCTAGACACCATCACGGAGGGGTTCACCACTTCCATTAGTGCCTCTCCGATGATGCGTGAGTAGTTCTTTGTAGACCTTCGGGTCCTTAGTTAGTAGCTAGATGGCTTCCTCTCTCTCGCTGAATTCTCAATACAATGGTCTCCTGGAGATCCAATGATGTAACTCTTTTTGCGTTGTGTTTGTTGGGATCTGATGAACTTCGAGTTTATGATCAGTTATACCTTTTTATATCCATGAAAGTTGTTTGAGTTTCTTTGATCTCTTATATGCATGATCTCTTATAGCCTCATATTTCTTCTCTGATATTTGGGTTTTGTTTGGCCAACTTGATCTATTTATCTTGCAATGGGAAGAGGTGCCCGGTAGTGGGTTTGATCTTACGGTGCTTGATCCCAGTGACAGAAAGGGAACCGACACGTATGTATCGTTGCTACTAAGGATAAAAAAGACGGGATCCCTATCTGCCGCAATAGATAACGGATCTTGTCTACATCATGTCATCGTTCGTATTGCATTACTCCGTTTTTCCATGAACTTAATACACTAGATGCATGCTGGATAGTGGTCGATGTGTGGAGTAATAGTAGTAGATGCAGGCAGGAGTCGGTCTACTAATCTTGGACGTGATGCCTATGTAATGATCATTGCCTGGATATCGTCATAATTAATTGAAGTTCTATCAATTGCCCAACAGTAATTGGTTTACCCACCGTTTGCTATTTTCTCGAGAGAAGCCACTAGTGAAACCTACGGCCCCGGGGTCTTCTTTCTCATATATTTGCCTTGCGATCTATTTTTCCTTTGCGTTTTTATTTAGATCTATTAATCCAAAAATACAAAATACCTTGCTCTGTTTTATATTTATTTATTTTATTTGGCGTTCGATATATCAATCTACTACAATTTACCTCACGTCCGTTTGCCTATCTTGAGGCACCGTACCCCGGAAGGGACTAACAAACCCTTTAACTCGTCGGGTTGCGAGGTGTTGTTGTTTGTGTGCAGGTGCTGCTTACGTTGTGTTGCTTGGTTCTCCTACTGGTTCGATACCTTGGTTTCATCATTGAGGGAAATACCTACCATCGCTATGCAACATCATCCCTTCCTCTCCGGGGAAATACCGACGTAGTTGCCGCAACCATCACCAGGGCCCCCCCTCCAGGCGCGCCCAGGTGGGTTGTCTCCACCTGGTGGCCCCGCAGACTCCAACCCTGATACTATAAAATCACATAGTTCTAGAAAAAAAATCAGGGAGAATGAATTATCGCGTTTCATGAGACGGAGCCGTTGCCACCTCCTGTTCATCATCGGGAGGCCAGATCTGGAGTCTGTTTGGGGCTCCGGAGAGGGGGATCTTTGATCTTCGTTATCACCAACCCTTCTCCATCGCCAATTCCATGATGCTCCCCACCGGGAGTGAGTAATTCCTACGAACTTCTCTTATATTATTCTTGCTAAGTTACTACAGCTACTGTTACTATTGCACTTGCTACAAAATCATTGCTATCACTGTTACCATTACTATTGTTGTTACTACTACTATCAAAACTATCACACAACTTTGCTACTGATCACTTTGCTGCAGATAATTAATCTCCAGGTGAGGCTGAATTGACAACTCAGCTGCTAATACTTGCAAATATTCTTTGGCTCCCCTTGTGTCGAATCAATAAATTTGGGCTGAATACTCTAC
This sequence comes from Aegilops tauschii subsp. strangulata, assembly GCF_002575655.3. Taxonomy (NCBI): domain Eukaryota; kingdom Viridiplantae; phylum Streptophyta; class Magnoliopsida; order Poales; family Poaceae; genus Aegilops; species Aegilops tauschii. The sequence goes on from NC_053037.3 coordinate 259,317,987, forward strand.
CCTCAAAAACTGTTGTGATCCTCTATACTTGTGGGTTATCAAGACCTTTTTCTGGCACCGTTGCCGGGGAGCATAGCTATATTTGTGGAGTCACTTGGGATTATTATCAAATTATCACTATGAAGAATCTGAAGGACGCTAAGACTAAGATTTTTCCCTCCAAGACGATGGAAGGTAAGGACTTGCCATCTAGCTCTGCACTTGATTCACCTTATGTTATAAGTAAACTTGCAACACCACCACATGCTATTAATCCTGATATGTCGCAAGTTATTGATGATGCTACTTCTGCTATGAATGATAGTTATGATGATGCTAGCACTTTGCTTGATGATAATGTGCCACTAGGTGAATTTCTTGATGAACAACTTTCTAGAACTAAAGCTTTTGAAAATGCTGAAACTGATGAAATTATTGAAACTAATGAAGAGCTTGAAACTGAAAATCTTGAAACACCTATTAGACCTTGTTCTCCTAGATATGAATTGCTTAAGGTACCGGAAGGCTATGTTATGGATGAGGAGACAACTAGAGACACCCTTGCTTGTAAGGATAGAGATGATCTAGAAAAATTATTATGCAAGTATAAAGAAAAGACTTTGAATGCAAAAATGAAATGTGATCCTGAGTTTGCTACTTCACCTATCTTTGTTGACAATAAGGATTATGAATTTCTGTCGACCCAGAGTTAATTACTTTGGTTGAATCTGGTCCTTTCTAAGGTTATGAAACTGAAACTGTTGTGGCACATCTTACTAAGTTGAATGACATAGCCACCCTTTTTGCTCAGGATGAGAAAATTTGCTATTATTATATTCTCAAATTATTTCCGTTCTCACTAAAGGGTGATGCTAAGACTTGGTATAATACTCTTCCTCCTGGTTGTGTGCGTAGTCCCCACGATATGATTTATTACTTCTCTGAAAAATATTTTCCTGCTCATAAGAAACAAGCTGCCTTACAGGAAATATTTAACTTTGTGCAAATTGAAGAAGAGAGTCTCCCACAAGCTTGGGGAGGCTTCTCCAATTGCTTAATGCTTTGCCTGATCATCCTCTTAAGAAAAATGAAATACTTGATATCTTCTATAATGGACTAACCGATGCTTCTAGGGATTTCCTAGATAGTTGTGCTAGTTGTGTTTTCAGGGAACAAACTATTGGACAAGCTGAAGAACTATTGAATAACATATTGAAAAATTATGATGATTGGATTCTTCCTGAACCACCGCTCAAACCTACTCTGAATAAGAGGGGTATCTTATATCTCAGCCCTGAAGATATGCAAGAGGCAAAGAAATCTATGAAGGAAAAAGGTATTAAAGCTGAAGATGTCAAAAATTTACCTCCTATTGAAGAAATACATGGGCCTGATACACCACCACCACCTAAGGTGGTAGAGGTAAATTCTTTAATGAAGTTCAATGACAATGACAATCCTTATAATATGCATCCTAGCCAATGCCTTTATGAGTTTGAAAATTACATTAGAAAGCAAGATCACTTCAATGCAAATGTTATGAAACAATTGAAATAAAATTCTGATATGATTGCTCGCTTGAGTGACTTGTTGTTTAGAATCTCAAATGATGTTAGAGGTGTGGGAAAACATGCCTCTATGGTTCAAACTCAATTAGAACAAGCTGCTAAATCTCAAAGAGAATTGCTTGATGAAATGAATAACAATATCAATGATCATGATGTTAGGGTAATGACTAGAGGAGGTAGAATGACTCAGGAACCACTTTACCATGAGGGACACCCAAAAAGAATTGAACAAGACTCTCAAAGAGTTAACACTGATGTGCCTAGTCCTTCTAAAAAGAAAAAGAAGAAGAAAAATGATAGGACTTTGCATGCCTCTAGTGAACCTGAAGTAGAAAACCCTCCTGATAATGATGATGAAGTTTCTATCTCTGATGCTGAAACTCAATTGGTAGTGAACACTCACCTTTTGATAATGAAAAGGATAATGATGAGGTTCATGAAGACACTCAAACCAATAATAAAGAACTAGACAATGATGTTGATATGGAGCCATCAGTTGATCTTGTTAACCAACAACACAAAAATAAAATATATGATAAAAGGTACTTTGTTGCTAGAAAACATGGTAAGGAAAGAGAACCATGGGTTCAAAAACCTATGCCCTTTCCACCCAAGTCAACTAAAAAGAAAGATGATGAAGAATTTGAACGCTTTGTTGAAATGATTAGGCTAGTCTTTTGCGTACTCGCTTGACTGATATCTTGAAAATGCCTCCCTATGCAAAGTACATGAAAGACATCATCACCAACAAAAGAAAAATACCAGAAGCTGAAATCTCCACCATCCTTGCTAATTATACTTTGAAAGATGGAGTACCTAAAAAACTTGGAGCTACGGGAATCCCCACTATACCTTGCTGGCTTGCTCCATCAAAAGAAACTATGTGAAAACTGCTTTATGTGATTTAGGAGCTGGTGTTAGTGTTATGCCTTTCTCTTTATATAAAAGACTTGATTTGAATAAACTCACACCTACTGAAATATCTTTGCAAATGCCTGATAAATCAACTGCCATACCTATCGGTATTTGTGAGGATGTGTCCGTTGTTGTTGCTAATGTTACTATCTTGACTGACTTTGTTATACTTGACATGCCCGAGGACGACAACGGGTCGATTATCCTTGGTAGACCCTTATTGAATACTGCAGGGGCTGTTATTGATTGCAATAAAAGCAAGGTCACTTTTCATATCAATGGTAATGAGCACACGGTGCACTTTCCGAAGAAACAATTCCAAGTGAATGGTATTAATGTCATTGAAACATCTCCGACAATCACTATTGGAAGTTTTCAACTACATCTACCTACTGTTAAAAAGAAATATAAAATGCTTATTGTTGGGGACATTCATATCCCCGTTGAGGTAACTTAGTGTTTTATGAAAGTTGTTCGGTTTCATGCTAATCGAAAGTGGTTGTTAATAAGACTTGATGAACCTTATTAATGCATCATTTTTGAGAGGTATGAAGTCGATGAATTTAGTAAGCACTACCTTCTGTCCCTACCTTTTGTTTTCTATTTTTATTAGTTAAATAAAATAAAATGCTATGTTTTGTCAGTTTTCTGAATTTCCCGTCCAATAAAAAATGTCCCAAAAATAAAAGTTCTCAGAATGCTCTGAAAATTTAACACGGTTTTTTCTGAATATTTAAGAAACTTTTTATGCAAATAACATCAGAGGGGGGTGCACCAGGTGGTCACAACCCACCTGGGCTCGCCAGCACCCCCAGGCGTGCACTGGCGGGTTGTGGTCCCCACATGGGCCCCACACTTATCTCATCATCCCACATCATCACCTACCTCCAGAAAAAAAATCACCATTGCTCTCTCTCTCGTGTTCTTGCTCTCAAACCCGCGGATTTCGATCTCTTTGCTCGAAGCTTCGTTTCCGGAACAGTTTTGGGGGATTGTTGCTTGGTATGTGACTCCTCCGTTGGTGCAATTAGTTTTTGCTTTAGTGGTTTATATTTTGAATAATTAGTTACTCTTGGTGCTGATGTAGATGACCTTGCATGTTGAATTCTTAGAGTTCTAAGTAGTTTGAATGCTTGATATGGCCTCTATGCATACCTATGAGTAGTTGCTTTCAATCTTGTGAAGTTTTGTTAACCAATTTTTGTGACCCAAAATTTTTCAGAAAATTGTACGTGAATATGATGAACCTCTTTTGTCGGGGATATACCCCGCGGTATGACCCAGCCGGAAGTATGACCCGGCCGGACTTGGCGCTTCACTGTGACCCACCGGAGGACTGGCGACTCACGGGTCTGACGGCTCACTGTCAGACGACTCACGAGCCTGACGACTCACGGATGACCCCGACGGCGGGTCAGATAGAAGACTAGGCCCAAGGCCCAGAAGGCCGGCTCATGTTATGGTGGGCCGGCTTAAAAGGAAAGGGATGACGAATATTTCCTTTACGCGGAAGCAAGACCCGGACTTGTATTCAACTTGTAAGAAAAGATAGACTAGCCCTAGTCCTACTAGGACTCCATATGTAACCCGCCCCTCCAACTTATATAAGGAGGGGGCAGGGCTCCCCAAAGAGGGACAAGCAAGAAACAATCTCTATGGCTAGACACAACTAGAGGAGATCCGGTTTACGGCGACTCCCTCGTGATGATAATGAGATCTAGCCTCAAACAGCATGTAGGGTTGTTACCGGATGATGTTTCCCGGGGCCCGAAGCTGTCTAAACCCTTGTCTTGTGTTGCGTCTCTCGATTCCACTCAACCCCTCTCAAGCTATCACAAAGATGCGTTGGCCTCACGACTAAGTCCTTACACCTAGGACATCTGACGTGTTAATTCCACGACAGTTGGCGCCCACCGTGGGGCTCGCGCACGGTGGTGTTGAGTTCTTGAAGGGATTTCTTCAGGGTTCGAGAAGCTCGCGATTATGCGGACGAAGAAGAGCCGGCAAGAAGAGAGTCTACGTCATCATCGAGCAGTTGGAACGAAGCGTACGTTTTAAAATCAGGAAATTAGGGTTGCATGATGCGCTCCGTTGTGATCAACCGATCCATCGAAACGGATCAAATTTTCGCTGCAAAGCCATCAGATCTCCAAGTCGCCGAGATGGTTTCAACTACAATCTATTTCGCGGATTGGATATATTACAAGTCCCAAGGCATCAGCTCGTGGCTGCTGGTGATATTCCCTTTTCGTGAAAACCAACATGTTCATCTACCGGAAGTGCTACTGGAGTACTATAATCCATATTTTTTTGAATCTGTCAATGGTTGTCGAGCACTGCATCTAATGATCCATCAAGCCATCACATCAAATCAGCCTGTATCCAAGTCAAGCCAGCGCAACTCGCCATCCGGCGAAAGGCCAGCACTCGAAAATCATCTTCGGCCACTGCTATTGGGTCATACCACGTGTCAGGACAGATACGCGATGAGATCGGATCGATCTCCAGTTTCCAAAACTACAAGGCAAAAGGTTGCGGAGCACTTAGTGCCGGCAAACCGGGGACTCGGTCTCCGTTTCGATCCCCAAGTCACCGCCGCGGCTTCGCTCCACCTCCGCTCCAAACCACCATGGCGGGTCTGCCACCTCGCCCCTGCTGGGCCACCGCGGCCTGCGCCACCCTCGGCGACCCGCCAAGCCATGCGCTGCAGCTGCTGAAGCTCCACCGTTGTGGCCTCTTGTCAAGCCGGCTGGCCACTGTGCTTCTTCCTGTTGAGCATCGCCTCCACCGGCGCATTGCCAAACCGCTGTCGCACCTTGCCGAGTTGTCCCCATATGGAGTTACCCTCATCGGCGTAATAACCGCCTCTCCGACTCCGCCTCGCCACTGCGGGCCTGCCGGCGCATTTCCAAGTCGTCACCGATATCAATCCACATCGCCGTGTTACTGTATGAACCGGCCACCGTCATGCCTGTTTTACCCCGAGAGCCGGCTGTCTTCGACCTCGCTCGGGTGCTCTATTGACCCGCCACCACTACTGCATGTGAGCCGTTCTTCGCTAGTGTGGTGCGCTTCGCTGCCTTCGCCAAAACCTATCCGCGAGCCATCGTCGTCGCCTCCGCTTGCTTCCACCAGTGCCTAGTTCCAAGTCACTCCTGCTCTATTGCAAATCGCCGGGCGAAAATTACTACTCGTTGCCTATTAACAATGGGTGGTTTGGCTATTTTTTCGACATGGCTGAGCCAAGCAGCTACTGAGGAGCAAGAAACTATTATTCTTGTCATTTTCAAAGACACAAGACGTATCTGGCAAGGCCAGAAATATGCTTTCCAGGTTAAGACAAAAGTGCAAAGCCCGGCGGTACAGATTTGGTTAAAGTTTCTGAAGACCGTCAAATCAGTTTGATGTTTGAAGAGCCATCAACCATCAGATACCAAACGTGGGGATTAAAAATTCAGGGTCATCCACTGTTATGGCAGTGGAAGTATGCGCATCGATGCTACCGGTGGGCCTCTATATCTGAGTTAATCTCTGATCCGCACAAAGAGCAAACTATCATTCAGATGCATCAGGTGATATCTTTCCTTTGTATTTTATCAGTACATAATAAATGTTTGAGAACAATTATTTGGTCTATGATATTTTTTCATAGGACCATTATTCATTACAAAGATGTCGCAAAAGGGTATGCGCCAACATTATTTTTGGTAATAGCACTCGCCCGTGCCATGCCGCTCCACGGATATACATGCAAGTCGCCGCCCGCTGTTCGGTTTACATCCGTCCGTGCCAGCGGCTGACTCATGTGTCCGCACCGCCTTACAACGCCACGGACGACTCGCCCGTCCGCCCTCGCGGCCGGTTCATGTGTTCGTGCCAGCTTGCAACGTGGAGGAAAACTCGCTCGTCCGTGATGGTTTACAACACTATGGGCGACTTACCCGTCCGACCCCGTGGCCAACTCTCCCGTCCACGCCGTTTTACAATGCCACGGCCGGCTCGTCTGTTGACCGGGCGAATCAGGTGATATCCTTCTAAATATAATTTTGGCACATATTCCTTTTGTCAAAAAACAATTACTCTGGCCTGCGATGGTTTTGATGCAGGACAATTGTTCACTACATCAAAATGACGTGGTTGACTCGCCCGTCCGCGCCGGTTTACAACACCGCGGCCGGTTCATCTGTCTGAGCCGCCTCTGATGCTGAGGTCGTCTTTTCCGTCCGCCTCTCGCGTCCTGGTCTACATCAACACACCGGGCGGCACCTGTCTGCATGTGCTGTGTATTGAGTATGAGCAAGTCACTGCTTGGGAAGCCCGGTTTTCTTCCAACAAATTGGAGGAAAATTATCATCAACCGCCGTTTGCACTGGATGGCTCAATGGGCAGGCGCACAAGTCGCCACCACTACAGTTTTGGTTTACTTCGAATCGCCAGTTGGAAGGAACCATTGGCCGAGTTGCTGACACAGCTCGTACAGGATTATTTATAACCCGCCGCAGTCACCTCAACTTTCTGTGGATTCACATCGCGTTATCAACATCAATGATATACACCTTCTGCTATGCAAACACGGAGAATCTCAAGCCAACTCTTCGAGTCACCTTGAGACTTGGGGGCTACAATGATATGATTCAACTATATGCCGGTTTGAAGTGAAGTCAAGAACCCCAGGACGTTGGAGGGAAAGATAACCCAGTCCCGGAGGCTACTACCATATGGATGAAAATTTAAAGGCCGTCAGAAAATTTCCGGTTCAAAATGAAGAATGCCGGTTTGCAATCCGGTTCAAGGGAAATCTGTTCTCCCACAAAGCACTGAAGCTCTTAAAATATCCGGTTTAAAATCCTGTTCAAGGGAAATCTGTTCTCCCACAAAGCACTGAAGCTCTTAAAATATCCGGTTTAAAATCCAGTTCAAGGGAAATTTATCTGCCACAAAGTTTTGAAGCTCTCAAATCCGGTTCAAAATCCGGTTGAAGGTAAATTTGTTTATCATAAAGTTTTGAAACTCTCAATATCCAGTTTTTTTCGGTTCAAAAAGAATTTATCTCTCGCAAAAGTTCGAGTTTTCGGGAAAAGATTAAAGGGACCAAAGAGAGTCTGTTACAAAGCACAACTCAAATATAGGTACCCTGCTTTAATGACCACCGGGAGCTGATCATATTCGAATTTAGCTTAACCCTTTGGGTGTGACCCTGATCGTATTCGAATCAGAGTCGTTAAATATTATCATGATCACTAGGGGGCTTCCTGTTCAAACATAGGTCGTATTCGAACCAAAGAGAACATAGCTGTCGATACCCTTTTGATCGGCACACTGCCGAGCTCATTGGGGAGTTTCTTGGTCATATTTGAACCATAACTCAACCCCCTTTGGGAACCGACGTGGATCGTATTCGAATCAGCGTCGTTAAACAACTCTCAAGGTCATTTGGGGGCTTCCTGTTCAAACATAGGTCGTATTCGAACCAAAGAGAACATAGCTGTCGGTACCCTCTTGATCGGCAACGCCAAAGCCACTGGGGACTATATGATCGTATTCGAATCTTAGCTTAACCCCTTTGGGACGGTTTTCTGATCGTATTCGAATCAGAAGCCTCAAAATTTTTGAAGTCTCTTTTTGCAAATAATTTTTGGGATTTTATTTGAAAGCTCTTTTGAACACATCTAAAGTGTATATGAGTGGTTTCTATTTAAACCCGGCTTGATTTTCAATGATAAGTCGCCGGCTTATGACAATCATCATCTATGTGGAAGCATTGGCTTCTAAGGATTGGGTTATCACACTTACTGCACAGGTATCATAAGCCGGCAGTACAATTCAATATCACAGGTATGATATTGTTCATACATGATTATGTTTAAGCTGGCCCTGGCTATGGACTTTAAGCCGCCGGTATGTTTTGAATTGCGCCATTGGAATCATGCGCGTATCAAAGATTGGGTTGTCACCCTTATCGTGCAGGTCATATAAACCGACAAATGCAAATTCAATATCACAAGTATGATATTATAGTTATGTTTCAAAGTTATGATTCATAACAGGCTTATCTGTGACTCCTTTTTTACACATCAGTGGTCATATGTAAGATATTATGACCCGCCCTGCGGTAAAGCGCCAAGGGTTCTTGTGATCTACTTGCGTGCAGGATAAGACTACATTTGGGTGGTTACCCGCCCTGGTTTTTGACGTTAAGTCGCCAGGGCATATGTTGTTTAAACTTTGTAGGATTTACAGAGCTATGACTTACATAAATGATTAAATTCAAGCCCATCATCATAGATGGAAATTGGTGTCTCAAAAGGGTTATCAATTCTTGATTTTCTCAAAGGCTATAAGCCGCCGGGTTGTACAAATTCCGGCTTACAATGGAGGCGTATTAAATCGCCATCGGCCAAGAGCCGCCGGGTATTTAAACTCCGGATTGACCTATCAGCAGATGAGGTATTCAAAGTCGCTTTGGCGCAATGGCTATTATTTTATCAATGGATATGATTTATTCTACAATGGAAAGAATAGTCCCGAGTCGCTGCAGGCTTACGACCCGACACTTGGGGGCTACATTATTCAAATTGATATTACATCAAATATGCAAGTCCCATGTCACTGCCAGCATGCACCATGGCACTTGGGGGCTAATGCAAAGTCATTTTTTACTCAACTTATTGAAGACCCGACTCATCACATTTAAATGAGCCGGCCCTTAGGGGCTACCAATTGCTCCTGTCGAAAATTCAAGGTACACAAGCATTAATCCATTATATTGAAAGATCCACTATTTAATTGGTAGAGTACAAAGCTCTTAACCTTGTGGACGTGGGTTCAAGCCCCATGGTGGAGATTACATCATATACTGTTATTGTCAATGAATCATATACAAAGTCCCAGCTCGGTAATATCTTACTGACCCGGCCCTTGGGGGCTACATGTTGCTGGTCAAGTTTACATGATCATATTTACAAAGTCCCTGCTCATTATTGCATAATGACCCGGCCCTTGGGGGCTACGCTGGTTGAAGTTTATATGAGCATGAGGCAATTACAAGTCCCAGGTTGCTGCAAGCATGACAACCCGGCACTTGGGGGCTACATAATATGGAGTATTCAGTTTTTACTAGTGACTGAGATGAACAATATGGATTTCTTCAAAGTGGCAGCATTTATCTTGAAGCAAGTCTTAAGCCATCACTTTGTTCTACTCAAGACTTGGGGGCTATAGGTATTATATTATTATCGAAGAAATATTTTCAAATTCTTTGTTTTGAGCAACCAGATTGACCCGGCATCACCAATCATTATGACCCTGTGTCTACAACCCGGCGTCATCAATAATCATGAACCGGCGTTGGCAACAATCATGACCCGGAATTATCAGCTTTTATAACCCGACAATGGTGGTAATCATAAACCGGCAAGTTTTACATCTTCAAGCCGGCTGGATATCAGTTGAATATTTCAGAGACTAATATTTTTGTCAAGTCGGAGCATTAAAAGCCAATTCAAATGGATTCTTTATTTACAAGAGCCAATATCAACAAATGGGTTATGAAGCTGGCCTATTGACCCGGATATTCCAGGAGAAAATGTCAAGGACTCAAGGATGATCAGGTGCCGGTTTACAAGAATATTTAACCCGGAGCACAACCTGTCAAATTTGTTCTTGTGCTTATGTTGCAGGATCAGTTTAACATGGATAAATCCAAATTAAACTGGGGGCTAATGTCGGGGATATACCCCACGGTATGACCCGGCCGGAAGTATGACCCGGCCGGACTTGGCGCTTCACCGTGACCCGCCGGAGGACTAGCAACTCACGGGTCTGGCGGCTCACTGTCAGACGACTCACGAGCCTGACGACTCACGGATGACCCCGACGGCGGGTCAGATAGAAGACTAGGCCCAAGGCCCAGAAGGCCGGCTCATGTTATGGTGGGCCGGCTTAAAAGGAAAGGGATGATGAATATTTCCTTTACGCGGAAGCAAGACCCGGACTTGTATTCAACTTGTAAGAAAAGATAGACTAGCCCTAGTCCTACTAGGACTGCATATGTAACCCGCCCCTCCAACTTATATAAGGAGGGGGCGGGGCTCCCCAAAGAGGGACGAGCAAGAAACAATCTCTAGGGCTAGACACAACTAGAGGAGATCCGGTTTACGGCGACTCCCTCGTGATGATAATGAGATCTAGCCTCAAACAGCATGTAGGGTTGTTACCGGATGATGTTTCCCGGGGCCTGAAGCTGTCTAAACCCTTGTCTTGTGTTGCGTCTCTCAATTCCACTCAACCCCTCTCAAGCTATCACATAGATGCGTTGGCCTCACGACTAAGTCCTTACACCTAGGACATCTGACGTGTTAATTCCACGACATCTTTGGAAGGAGTTCTTCAAGGAGGAGGTCCTCGGAGGCATCTTCTAGTAGTAGCTCCACTCGTCGGTCCTACGCTGAACCAAGTGAATGTTCCATATGAGATGCCGCCACCAAATCATGCTTATGGCCATGCAACGATTATATGGTGCGTGTGGGAATTAAGGAAGAATTTGAGTAATATGTTCACAATGACGAGCTTGGTCCCTACATTTCAGATAAGTGCAACCAACACCTCCACCTCACTGAATTTTTTTCCAAAGGATTTAAATTCCATCCCCGTGAGTCTAGGGTGTCATTTAAACTGTATGAAAATCTATTTACCATATCTCTAGAGAGATTTGCCTACTGCTGCAAAATCCCAATTTGGGGTTCGCTTGACGAACCACCAAGATCTAAGTTTGAGATATTCTTGACTAGTCTTTGCTATGGTGAGACTAGGGGAGTGACGCAAGGTAGAATAAAGAGCATTCATTTTCCCTCAATCCAGTACTTTGCATTATTTAATGGAAAATACATTGTAGGCAAACAAGATTGTAGTACACTTTGTGCTCCAAACTTGAGCCTCATATGCACCACTCTCACCGGTGACAAAAGTTATAATCTTGGAGCGATTGTTGCACACAGGTTGCAACACAGCGCTGGTAGTGGATGTTTTTATGGTGGAATTTATGCCACACGCTTAGCAAGAGAGCTGGGTGTTTCACCTTGGCCTTATTACCCTATTTTACCCATGCAGTACTTGGACTTTCATGCTATGAAACGTCATAAGATCCTTAGTGGTGAACTCCATAATTTCACTTATAACTTGTAGTTTAATAAAATTTCCGTTGTGGACACATATTTTCCTGCACCTGCTCTCTTTGATGTTCATAGTAAGGGAAGATATTATGTTCTTGAGAGCGAGGCCCGAGCTCATAACGCGGCAGTTGTGGCTGCATGGCAGGCTAAGGCATTTGCACCTAGAGCCTCCACGAGCTATCACTCCGACCATTATGAAGGCTACTAATCAATTACCAAGTTAGGCCCAAAGCCTAAGCTTGGGGGAGTACGTATTTCCACCGACACTACATTCATGTTCACACATTTCATTCTAGTTGTCGGTGTCCACACTCTTTCATTGTATTATCCATGCTAAATTTATTTTCTCGCTTTCTTCTTGTGTGTTTGAAAAACTTTGAGAAAATCCAAAAATATATTTCCTGCTTCTTTTCGGTTTTTCTTCCTAGTTTCAATTGTTGTAGTACTAAAAAGAAAACCCAAAAAGATTTGCTTGTTCTTCTTTTACTTGTTGGGAGCTTTCCCTTGTAAATAGTTTTTCTCGTTTTTGTTTTTCCCCTTTTATTTGCTTGTTTAAGAAAAACCAAAAACTCCAAAAATATTTCATTGCGTTTCTCAGAATTTCTTTTTCTTTTTATTGAGTCATACCGAGGAGAAGACCACGATGAAAATGTTGAGTGGCTCTCATATGTATTATTGTTGATCTAACAAAGGGCCCATATTACTTTGTCTTCTCCTTTTGAATAAAATGTTTGCATCTTAGTCCATGGCACTCTTGCACTATTATTATTTTCAAGTCGTTCGATCGTGCAAGTGATGTTGAGGAACGTAGCATGCAAATTTCAAAAAATCTCCTACGATCACGCAAGATCTATCTAGGAGATGCATAGCCACGAGAGGGGAAGAGTGTGTCCACATACCATCGTAGACCGAAAGCAGAAGCGTTAGGTTAACGCGGTTGATGTAGTCGAACGTCTTCGCCATCCAACCGAATGTACGACACCTCCGAGTTCAGCACATGTTCAGCTTGATGACGTCCCTCGAACTCTTGATCCAGCAAAGTGTCGAGGGAGAGTTTCGTCAGCACGACGGCGTGGTGACGGTGATGGTGAAGTAATCCGCGCAGGGTTTCTTCTCAGCACTACGTGAATATGACCGGAGGCGTAAACTGTGGAGGGGGGCGCCGCACACAGCTAACAATTGTTGGTGTGGTTTCTAGGTGCCCCCTCCCCATGTATATATAGGTGCGAGAGGGAGGGGAGCAGCCTTGGGGCGCCCCAAGTAGAAGGAATCCTACTTGGGGGCCTCCTCCAATTCGGCCTCCCCTTTTCCTTATCTCCAGAGGGGGGAAGGAAAGAGGGGAGAGGGGAAAGGAAGTGGGAATCCTATTCCCTCTATTTCCTTTCCTCCTCCCCTTTTCCTTTCTCCACTTAGATCGTCCCATATGGGGGCGCACCAGCCCACAAGGGGCTGGTTTGTCCCGCCCTAGGCCCAATAAGGCCCATATCTTTGCCGGAGGGTGCTCGGAACCCCTTCCGGTGACCCGATACGTACCCGGTACCCCCGGAACACTTTCGGTGTCTGAATACTATCGTCCTATATATGAATCTTTACCTCTCGACCATTTTGAGACTCCTCGTCATGTCCGTGATCTCATCCGGGACTCCGAACAACATTCGGTCACCAAATCACATAACTCATATAATACAAAATCATCATCGAACGTTAAGCGTGCAGACCCTATGGGTTTGAGAACTATGTAGACATGACCGAGACACCTCTCCGGTCAATAATCAACAACAGAACCTGGATGCTCATATTGGTTCCCACATATTCTACGAAGATCTTTATCGGTCGTACCGTAATGACAACATACGTTATTCCCTTTATCATCGGTATGTTACTTGCCCGAGATTCGATCGTCAGTATCCTCATACCTAGTTCAATCTCGTTACCGGAAAGTCTCTTTACTCGTTCCATAATGCATCATTCCGTAACTAACTCATTAGTCACATTGCTTGCAAGGCTTATAGTGATGTGCATTACCGAGAGGGCCCAGAGATACCTCTCCGATACGCAGAGTGACAAATCCTAATCTTGATCTATGCCAACTCAAAAAACACCTTTGGAGACACCTGTAGAGCATCTTTATAATTACCCAGTTACGTTGTGACGTTTGATAGCACACACGGTGTTCCTCCGATATTCGGGAGTCGCATAATCTCATAGTCAGAGGAATAGGTATAAGTCATGAAGAAAGCAATAGCAATAAATCTAAACGATCATAATGCTAAGCTAACGGATGGGTCTTGTCCATCACATCATTCTCTAATGATGTGATCCCATTCATCAAATGACAACACATGTCTATGGTTAGGAAACTTAACCATCTTTGATTAACGAGCTAGTCAAGTAGAGGCATACTAGGGACACTCAGTTTTTGTCTATGTATTCGCACATGTACTAAGTTTTCAATTAATACAATTCTAGCATGAATAATAAACATTTATCATGATAGAATTAAATATAAAATAACAACTTTATTATTGTCTCTAGGGCATATTTCCTTCAGTCTCCCACTTGCACTAGAGTCAATAATCTAGTTCACATCGCCATGTGATTTAACACAATAGTTAACATCACCATGTGATTAACACCCATAGTTCACATCGCCATGTGACCAACACCCAAAGGGTTTACTAGAGTCAATAATCTAGTTCACATCGCCATGTGATTAACACCCAAAGAGTACTAAGGTGTGATCATGTTTTGCTTGTGAGAGAAGTTTAGTCAACGGGTCTGCCACATTCAGATCCGTATGTATTTTGCAAATTTCTATGTCTACAATGCTCTGTATGGAGCTACTCTAGCTAATTGCTCCCACTTTCAATATGTATCTAGATTGAGACTCAGAGTCATCCAGATCAGAGTTAAAGCTTGCATCAACATAACTCTTTACGATGAACTCTTTATCACCTCCATAACCGAGAAATATTTCCTTAGTCCTCTAAGGATAATTTTGACCATTGTCCAGTGATCTACTCCTGGATCTCTATTGTACCCCTTTGCCAAACTCATGGCAAGGTACACAATAGGTTTTGTATACAGCATGACATACTTTATAGAACCTATGGCTGAGGCATAGGGAATGACTTTCATTCTCTCTCTATCTTCTGTCGTGGTCAGGTTTTGAGTCTTACTCAACTTCATACCTTACAACTCAGGCAAGAACTCCTTCTTTGACTGATCCATTTTGAACTCCTTCAAATTATTATCAAGGTATGTACTCATCGAAAGTCTTATAAACACTCCTTTCAAAATCTTATCAAGATCTTGATGCCCGATATGTAAGCAGCTTCACCGAGGTCTTTCTTTGAAAAACTCCTTTCAAACACTCCTTTATGCTTTCCAGAAAATTCTACATCATTTCCGATCAACAATATGTCATTCACATATAATTATCAGAAAGGCTGTAGTGCTCCCACTCACTTTCTTGCAAATACAGGCTTCACCATAAGTCTGTATAAAACCATATGCTTTAATCACCTTATC
Organism: Aegilops tauschii subsp. strangulata; assembly: GCF_002575655.3. Lineage (NCBI taxonomy): Eukaryota > Viridiplantae > Streptophyta > Magnoliopsida > Poales > Poaceae > Aegilops > Aegilops tauschii. The sequence goes on from NC_053037.3 coordinate 259,333,150, forward strand.
AAAGCGTATATTCCAACTCCGAGATGCTTGCACCAGTCCAGAGATGGATCGCTGGAGTTTGCACACTTTGTTAGCACCTTTAGGATCGACAAAACCTTCTGGTTGCATCATATACAACTCTTCTTTAAGAAATCCATTAAGAAATGCAGTTTTGACATCCATTTGCCAGATTTCATAAAATGTGGCAATTGCTAACATGATTTGGACAGACTTAAGCATCGCTACGAGTGAGAAAATCTCATCGTAGTCAACACCTTGAACTTGTCAAAAACCTTTTTCGAAAGGTCTAGCTTTGTAGACAATAACATTACCGTCAGCGTCAGTCTTCTTCTTGAAGATCCATTTATTCTCTATGGCTTGCCGATCATCGGGAAAGTCAACCAAAGTCCACACTTTGTTCTCATACATGGATCCCATCTCAGATTTCATGGCCTCAAGCCATTTTGTGGAATCTGGGCTCATCATCGCTTCCTCATAGTTCGTAGGTTCGTCATGGTCTAGTAACATGACTTCCAGAACAGGATTACCGTACCACTCTCATGCGGACCGTACTCTGGTTGACCTACGAGGTTTGGTAGTAACTTGATCTGAAGTTTGATGATCATCATCATTAGCTTCCTCACTAATTGGTGTAGGAATCACTGGAACTGATTTCTGTGATGAACTACTTTCCAATTCGGGAGAAGGTACAATTACCTCATCAAGTTCTACTTTCCTCCCACTCACTTCTTTCGAGAGAAACTCCTTCTCTAGAAAGGATCCATTCTTAGCAACGAATATCTTGCCTTCGGATCTGTGATAGAAGGTGTACCCAACAGTTTCCTTTGGGTATCCTATGAAGACGCATTTCTCCGATTTGGGTTCGAGCTTATCATGTTGAAGCTTTTTCACATAAGCATCGCAGCCCCAAACTTTAACAAACGACAGCTTAGGTTTCTTGCCAAACCACAGTTCATATGGTGTCGTCTCAAAAGATTTAGATGGTGCTCTATTTAACGTGAATGCAGCCATTTCTAAAGCATAACCCCAAAATGATAGCGGTAAATCGGTAAGAGACATCATAGATTGCACCATATCTAATAAAGTACGATTACGACATTCGGACACACCATTACGCTGTGGTGTTCCAGGTGGCGTGAGTTGCGAAACTATTCCACATTGTTTCAAATGAAGACCAAACGCATAACTCAAATATTCACCTCCATGGTCAGATCCTAGAAACTTTATTTTCTTGTTACGATGATTTTCTACTTCACTCTGAAATTCTTTGAACTTTTCAAATGTTTCATACTTATGTTTCATCAAGTAGATATACACTTATCTGCTCAAATCATCTGTGAAGGTGTAGCGACCAGACCTCAAATGGCCTGTGCTGCTGTGCACCAGTGTCATCCCTGGATCAGTAATGCTGACACGCACAGTACAAATGGAGGATTTATAACAGAGTAGCAATCACACACTTATTACATCGAATATCTCCGAAGAGATTAAGTATGCTAAATATGGCTTAAGGCCATCTAAAAACGATAACAGCGGAAGACTTGGAAGATAAGTGAGTCCATCAACTCCAGCGGCATCACTGAGTATAAGACCACGACCTAAGGCACCTTACTCGTCGTCTGAAAAGTCTGCAACATGAAACGTTGCAGCCCGAAAACGGGTCAGCACATGGAATATGCTGGCAATGTAACACATAGAGAACAATGAACAATAATAATGCTATTCTATATGCATATATGGCTGGTGGAAAGCTCTATGGTTACAGTTTTGCAAAAAGCCAATTTTATCCTACTACAAAGGAATAAATTTTATTTAACTATCATGGTGGTTGAAACATTGAGAAGGTACCTCCAACTCAATCCCAATTAAGTGTCATCAATAACCCAACAAAATTAATTATAAGTATCACGGTGATGAGATTCAAATGATAATCCAGGTACTAGATACTCAAGTTATCCATAACTGGGGACACGGCTAATCATGATCAGTTTGTACACTCTGCAGAGGTTTGCGCACTTTTCCCCACAAGACTCGATCGCCTCCGCTTGATTCTCGCACTGCATGATGTTTGAGAAACGGATGACCGAGACACAGTCTTTCAGAAACAGTCACTCTTTACTCCGGGTGGACCGGTACACCTACTTTCCCCTACATCTGCTAGTCCACCTCTTCAAGAGATCCTGTAACCTACTCAGCTATGCTAGAGCCCATAATAGCTTGCAGCTGCACACGGAAGTTTCTAGCATGAAATATCTTATGATCCCTTTGAGCCTGGGTGGCGGACCTTATACATACAGACAACACTGGGTTCTCCAGGTGTCTCAATCCACCCAGATGTGAGTTTTAGTTGCCACCTTAAGTTAAACCATTATTAAACACTCACATCTGTCATGAATATCTCTCAAACCCAATCCACGTCTACGAGCATAGCATGGCAATAATAAAAGCAACGTAGAAGTAACTCCCGAGGGTTTGATATATGAAACAGGTAATAGGTACTACCTCAACTACTTCCCAATACCCACAATTTAATTAGATCCTAATCATGCAATGTGTTTGAGGGAATAGATCTAATGCAATAAAACTGGGTATGAACGGGGTATGATCAAAGTGTTACTTGCCTTGCTGATGATCCGCAAAAGCTAACGAGTCGAAGTAACAAGCGGCACACTCCGGGTATTCTATCGCAAAACAAACAAGCACACAATCAATACTCATCTAATGCACAGGTAAAACTCGATAGAAAGATCCAACCAGAAAGTTCAACTTAAGAACTCCGGTTTGCAAAAAGAATCAACTCGAAAGAAGCAACGAAAGTCAAACGGCTAAAGAAAGAAACTTCGTTTGCTAATCTGGATCTAGGTCAAATTTTACTGTGGCAAAATCTTGTTTGAGTAGGTTAAACGGAAAGAGAATTTCGAGACGAAACTCTAGGCGCTTGAATCACCTGATTCCGATAAACGAGCGAGAAGTTAAACAGAAACGAAGATTCGATCAGAAATCGAATCTGAGAAAATAATGGGAAAAATCCGACGAAAAAGAAAAACGGATGAACGGTTAAATAACGGACGTTCGTTAACAGAGAAAAACCGATGAACACGTTCGTTAAAACGAACGGTTCGGTGAACGCTCGTGAAATAAGAAAACCGAAAAAACCGATCTAGGGTTTTTTTTAAACAAAAGGTTTTTTTTTCAGAAAACCGGTCAACTCGACGAACGGCGGCGGCAGTACCTCGACGGGCTCGCTCCGGCGAGGGGCTCCGGCGGGCGGGGTCGGCGGCGGGGTGCGGGGCTCGGGCGCGGCGGCTCCGGCGGCGAGGGGCGGGGGCTCGGGCGCTCCCGGCGACGGGCGGCGGCGATGGCTAGATGCGGGGCGGCGGCGGCGGCTCCGGCGATGGTGGCGGCGAAAACGGAGGGGGGGTATATATGGAGGGGGGGCTAGAGGCTTGGGGGAGGGGGCATCCGAGGCGGCGGCGGCCTCTGTGGCGTGGCCGGACTCCGGCGACGACGTGGGGAAGGAGGAGAGCGCGGGCGGGCTCGGTTGGGCTCGGCCCAGCCGGCGCGGCGCGGTATTTTTTATTTTTTTTAAATAAGTTCCGCGAAGAAAATTGCATAGAAAAATAAATAAAAATCAGACAAATACAAAATAAATTTTCCCCGTCTAGTTAGAAAATCTAGAATAGGGTGAACATTTTTAAAATCAAAAATAAATATTTTGAAACATGCATATTTTTAAATGCAATAAAAATTGCAAATAAATCCAAATAAATTCCAAATAATGTTTTTAACATTTTTCCTCCAGTATTTCAATTGTTTTGGAGAAGTCATATTTTCTCCTCTCGTTTATCTTAAAAATGAAATATTTTTCCGGAGAGAAAAATAATTAAAAATCCCAATCCTCGTTTGAAAAATCAAATAAGAAAATTCGAGAAAATCCCCAACTCTCTCCGAGGGTCCTTGAGTTGCTTAGGATTTATCGAGGATTTGTCAAAATGCAATAAAACATGATATGCAATGATGCTCTATGTATAACATTCCAAATTGAAAATTTGGGATGTTACAAACCTACCCCCCTTAAGATGAATCTCGCCCTCGAGATTCGGGTTGGCTAGAAAACAGGTGGGAGTGGTTTTTCCGTAGATCTTCCTCTCGCTCCCAGGTGGCCTCATCTTCTGTGTGGTGACTCCACTGAACTTTGCAAAACTTGATAACCTTGCTGCGGGTAACTCGGCTGGCATACTCGAGAATCTTAACTGGTTTCTCCTCATAAGTCAAATCACTTTCCAACTGAATCGCTTCCAGTGGCACAGTATCTCTCAGCGGTATCTCAGCCATCTCTGCGTGGCACTTCTTCAACTGCGAAACATGAAATACATCATGTACTTCAGACAATCCTTCGGGCAATTCCAGCTTGTAGGCAACTTCTCCCATACGTTCCAACACTCTGTATGGTCCAATAAAACGAGGTGCTAACTTTCCCTTAACTCCAAAGCGCTTCACTCCACGAAGTGGTGATACTCGAAGATACACTCTGTCTCCGACTTCGTGAACGGTCTCCTTGCGTTTAGAATCAGCATAGCTCTTTTGCCTGGACTGGGCTACCTTGAGCCTATCGCGAATCATCTTCACTTTCTGTTCAGACTCCTTAATCAAATCTGGTCCAAACAACTGACGGTCTCCAACTTCGTCCCATAGCAACGGTGTTCTACACCTCCTTCCGTACAAAGCTTCGAAAGGGGCCATCTTCAAACTGGTTTGATAACTGTTGTTATATGAAAACTCCGCATATGGCAAATTGTCGTCCCAACTAGATCCATAATCTAGTGCACATGCTCTCAACATGTCCTCCAAAATCTGGTTGACTCTTTCAGTCTGTCCATCTGTCTGTGGGTGGAAAGCTGTACTAAATTCCAGCCTGGTTCCCAATGTTTCATGTAACTGCTTCCAAAACTTTGAGGTAAACTGGGTTCCTCTGTCTGATACAATGGTCCTCGGAACTCCATGCAAACATACGATCCTGGTCATGTATATCTTAGCCAACTTAGCACTGGTGTAAGTGGTCTTCACTGGAATGAAATGAGCCACTTTTGTCAAACGATCGACTACAACCCATATCGAGTCATAGCCTGAACGGGTCCTGGGTAATCCTGTGATAAAATCCATGCCTATTTTATCCCACTTCCATTCGGGTATCGGCAATGGCTGTAACAATCCTGCTGGCTTCTGATGCTCTACCTTCACTCTCTGACATACATCACAAACTGCTACAAACTCCGCAATATCCTTCTTCATTCCGGTCCACCAGAAAGTATTCTTCAAATCCAAATACATCTTGGTATTCCCTGGGTGTATCGAGTACGGTGAATCATGGGCTTCTTGCAAAATCAACTTCCTGATCTCCGGATCATTTGGTACATATACACGGTCTTCAAACCATAAGGTATCGTGCTCATCCTCACGAAATCCCTTGGCTTTACCTTTGCTCATCTTCTCCTTTATCTCTTCAATCTCCTTGTCTGCCTTCTGAGCTTCTCTGATCTTTTCCATCAAGGTAGACTGAATCTCCAATGTCGCTAAATAGCCTCTAGGGACTATCTCCAAACATAGCTCGCGTATGTCCTCGGCTAACTCCTGAGGTAACTCTCCTGTCTTGATGTTGTTGACATGACACTTGCGGCTCAACGCGTCTGCTACTACGTTAGCCTTTCCAGGGTGATAATGCAATCTCATATCATAGTCTTTGATGAGCTCCAACCATCTCCTCTGCCTGAGATTTAACTCCTTCTGTGTGAAAATGTACTTCAAACTCTTGTGATCCGTGTACACCTCACAATGGTTTCCGATGAGAATATGTCTCCATGTCTTCAATGCATGCACCACGGCTGCTAACTCCAAATCATGCGTAGCATAATTCTTCTCATGGGGTTTAAGTTGTCGTGAAGCATACGAAACAACTCTTCCTTCCTGCATAAGTACTGCTCCAAGTCCTCGACGAGAAGCGTCGCAATAAACTTCATAGTCCTTGCGTTGATCTGGCAGAATCAACACGGGTGAGGTAACCAATCGTTTCTTCAACTCTTGGAAACTAGCTTCGCAATCCTCAGTCCAATTGAATTTGGTGTCCTTCTTCAATAGCTCAGTCATGGGTTTAGCAATCCTTGAGAAATTTTCGATAAATCTCCGGTAGTATCCTGCGAGTCCAAGAAAACTCCGGATTTCTCCAACTGTAGTGGGCGATTCCCAACTTGTCACTGTGTCAACCTTGGCAGGGTCTACTGCTATTCCTTCTCCAGAAATAACATGTCCAAGGAATCCAACTTCCTGCAACCAAAACTCACATTTGCTGAACTTGGCATATAGCTGATGTTCTCTGAGCTTCTCAAGTACCAATCGTAAATGCTCCTCATGCTCTTCTTCATCCTTGGAAAAGATTAAAATATCATCAATGAACACCACGACGAACTTATCCAAAAACTCCATAAACACTTTGTTCATCAGGTTCACGAAATAGGCAGGTGCGTTAGTCAGTCCAAATGACATAACGGTATACTCATACAATCCATATCTGGTGGTAAATGCCGTCTTAGGTATATCCTGCTCTCGAATCTTTAATTGATGGTATCCCGATCGTAGATCGATCTTGGAAAATACTTTAGCTCCTTGCAGGTGGTCAAACAAATCATTGATCATCGGCAGTGGGTACTTGTTTTTGATGGTCACTTCATTCAATCCTCGGTAATCAACAACCATCCTCAGCGATCCATCTTTCTTCTCCACTAGAAGTACTGGTGATCCCCAAGGTGACGAACTTGGGCGAATATAGCCTTTATCCAGTAACTCCTTGATCTGTTTCTTAATTTCCTCCAAATCCTTTGCGGGCATCCTGTACGGTCTCTTAGATATTGGCCCTATGCCTGGCAAAAGTTCAATCAAAAACTCAATGTCTCTGTCTGGTGGCATGCCTGGCAACTCTTCTGGAAATACATCCGGATAGTCCTTCACCACTGGTACTTCCTCCTGTACAACTCCTGATAAGGAATTTACTTGAGTCCTCTTCGGCATATGCCGGGATACATACTTGATCCTTTTTCCTTCCGGGGTGGTAAGCAAAATAGTCTTGTTGGCACAATCGATGTTTCCTCCATACAACGATAGCCAATCCATTCCCAAAATCACATCCAAACCTTGCGATTCCGAAACAATGAGGTCTGAGGGGAAAACATGCCTACCAATGGCCAATGGTATCTGAAAACATCCTTGGGTGGCCATATACTCTGCTCCTGGCGAGGTTACTAACATAGGGGTTTTGAGAACTTGGGTGGACATCTTAAACTTGTTTACGAATCCCCTTGATATGTATGAATGCGATGCACCAGTATCGAAAAGAATAGTTGCAGTAAATGACTTAACCAAAAACTTACCTATTACTGCATCAGGCTGAGCTTCAACCTCCTCCACGCTCACGTGGTTCACATGTCCTTTGTTGAACGGGTTCGGCTTCTTCCCAGAGCTTCCATTGCCATTTCCATTTTGGGCTTCGGGACAATCAGTAGTGTAATGTCCCGTCTTCTGGCACTTGAAACAAGTAATGTGACTCAGATCTCTCTTGGTTGGGGGTAGATGGGTTGGTGCGGTTCTGTCCGTTTCCTCCTCCATTCCCATTACCATTCTTGGAGCCATTATGGTTGTGCGAACTACCTCCTCCATGGGTATGCTGAAACTGTCCTCCCGGCTTCGGGGTAAATCGTGGCTTCTGCTGGGCTCCAGAATTATACTTCCCTTGTCCATACTTCCTTTTGCGGTTTTCGATCTGTTGTTGCTTCCCTTCTATCATGAGAGCTCTATCTACCAGCTCCTGGTAGTTGTTGAAGGTTGCTACCATCAACTGCATACTCAGCTCATCATTCAATCCTTCCAGAAACTTCTCCTGCTTGGCAGCATCCGTAGCAACGTCATCTGGTGCATAACGTGCTAGCTTACTGAATTCCTCCACATACTGGCCTACGGTGCGTCCTCCTTGGCGTAGGTTGCGAAACTCACGCTTCTTCATAGCCATAGCTCCTGCTGAAACATGTGATGTACGGAAAGCTTGCTGAAACTGGTCCCATGTGACAGTGTCAATAGGGTGCGTGGCTGTATAATTCTCCCACCATGATGTTGCGGGTCCATCAAGCTGATGTGCGGCAAAACGCACTCTTTCCGCATCTGTGCATCCTGCAGTGGTCAACTCCCTTCCAACTTTGCGGAGCCAATCATCTGCAACAATCGGCTCGGTGCTACTGGAAAACACCGGCGGGTTTAGCCTTAAGAAACGGGCTAAGTGATCAACAGGTGGTGGTGGCGGTGGGTTGTTGTTGTTGTTGCCTTGGTTCTGAACTAACACTTGCATCAAGGCATTCTGTTGCTGAATCAACTGGGTGATCTCTGGCGGGAAAACAAATCCGGTGTCGCGTCTCGGAGGCATCTGATGGGTTTAGAAAAGATGAGAATTAAGAATAGAATGAGGTCTAGAGAGAAAACACTACCCATATGCTCATGAGACAAATTCAATCAATATCACTCAATCAATCCAAACAAGGCAAAACAATCGATCTAACTAGCGTTACAAAGTGCTTGAACTATACTACTGAATGGGGGAAAACTACTACTGATATGGTAGTCTACTAAAAATTCTGATCCGTTGAAGACTCCATGATGTCTGCTCCAGCTTCATCAATCCAATCGTCTTCACTTGGTTCCGAGTCGGTGTCGTCGATGATGATGTAGTTATCCGGACAAGTGCACTCGCCGACTTCTGCTTCTGGTACTGGATTTCCCACGAATGCTCCAATCTTATTCTCCAGGTCGTCAATCTTCCCTACTAGTGCGTTGATTTCCTCCAAATAATCTTCGCGTGTAGTCTTGAGTTCTTCTTGGAGCTCCTTGATCTTCGTGAATGCCTTCTTTAGTTCTTCCTTGTCCGTGCACATCTGGTTCTCCTGGCGTCGAATATGTTGGTTCTGCTCCTGGATGAAAGCTGCAATTGATCCATCCTTCTTGGTCTTGATCATCTCCCATTGTGCGTCTCGACGTCCACAAATTTGATAAATTGTATCTTTAAGCTCCTGGTGGTAGACTTCTCCAATGCGTCCCATGGCGATGTGTGCGGCCATGCTCTTCCCTAAACTCCAAGTTGGTGCTTCAAAAATCATTCTTATGGGTTCCGTAATTGGCGCAAACGTTCTTCCTGGAATGATAACTTGAATCTTCCAGCTCTCCTCTTCAGGTAATGTAGCGTTGTAGGTTCCGGTGACGCTTGGTATTCCTATGTTCAAGTACTTGGTGACTTCCTTCAAGTGTCGTCCAAATGGCGTGTCTTCGTCGGGTTGCATGAACTTGCTCCTTGCATTCGCCATTCCTAAAGAGTAGAAAGTGGAGAGGAGTCAGAAATGAGAAGAGAGAAGTTTTTCTAGGGCTTAAGCTTAGTGGTCGTGTCCTACAGTCAGCGTGTGCTCTGATACCAACTTTGTAGCGACCAGACCTCAAATGGCCTGTGCTGCTGTGCACCAGTGTCATCCCTGGATCAGTAATGCTGACACGCACAGTACAAATGGAGGATTTATAACAGAGTAGCAATCACACACTTATTACATCGAATATCTCCGAAGAGATTAAGTATGCTAAATATGGCTTAAGGCCATCTAAAAACGATAACAGCGGAAGACTTGGAAGATAAGTGAGTCCATCAACTCCAGCGGCATCACTGAGTATAAGACCACGACCTAAGGTACCTTACTCATCGTCTGAAAAGTCTGCAACATGAAACGTTGCAGCCCGAAAACGGGTCAGCACATGGAATATGCTGGCAATGTAACACATAGAGAACAATGAACAATAATAATGCTATTCTATATGCATATATGGCTGGTGGAAAGCTCTATGGTTATAGTTTTGCAAAAAGCCAATTTTATCCTACTACAAAGGAATAAATTTTATTTAACTATCATGGTGGCTGAAACATTGAGAAGGTACCTCCAACTCAATCCCAATTAAGTGTCATCAATAACCCAACAAAATTAATTATAAGTATCACGGTGATGAGATTCAAATGATAATCCAGGTACTAGATACTCAAGTTGTCCATAACCGGGGACACGGCTAATCATGATCAGTTTGTACACTCTGCAGAGGTTTGCGCACTTTTCCCCACAAGACTCGATCGCCTCCGCTTGATTCTCGCACTGCATGATGTTTGAGAAATGGATGACCGAGACACAGTCTTTCAGAAACAGTCACTCTTTACTCCGGGTGGACCGGTACACCTACTTTCCCCTACATCTGCTAGTCCACCTCTTCAAGAGATCATGTAACCTACTCAGCTATGCTAGAGCCCATAATAGCTTGCAGCTGCACACGGAAGTTTCTAGCATGAAATATCTTATGATCCCTTTGAGCCTGGGTGGCGGACCTTATACATACAGACAACACTGGGTTCTCCAGGTGTCTCAATCCACCCAGATGTGAGTTTTAGTTGCCACCTTAAGTTAAACCATTATTAAACACTCACATCTGTCATGAATATCTCTCAAACCCAATCCACGTCTACGAGCATAGCATGGCAATAATAAAAGCAACGTAGAAGTAACTCCCGAGGGTTTGATATATGAAACAGGTAATAGGTACTACCTCAACTACTTCCCAATACCCACAATTTAATTAGATCCTAATCATGCAATGTGTTTGAGGGAATAGATCTAATGCAATAAAACTGGGTATGAACGGGGTATGATCAAAGTGTTACTTGCCTTGCTGATGATCCGCAAAAGCTAACGAGTCGAAGTAACAAGCGGCACACTCCGGGTATTCTATCGCAAAACAAACAAGCACACAATCAATACTCATCTAATGCACAGGTAAAACTCGATAGAAAGATCCAACCAGAAAGTTCAACTTAAGAACTCCGGTTTGCAAAAAGAATCAACTCGAAAGAAGCAACGAAAGTCAAACGGCTAAAGAAAGAAACTTCGTTTGCTAATCTGGATCTAGGTCAAATTTTACTGTGGCAAAATCTTGTTTGAGTAGGTTAAACGGAAAGAGAATTTCGAGACGAAACTCTAGGCGCTTGAATCACCTGATTCCGATAAACGAGCAAGAAGTTAAACAGAAACGAAGATTCGATCAGAAATCGAATCTGAGAAAATAACGGGAAAAATCCGACGAAAAAGAAAAACGGACGAACGGTTAAATAACGGACGTTCGTTAATAGAGAAAAACCGATGAACACGTTCGTTAAAACGAACGGTTCGCTGAACGCTCGTGAAATAAGAAAACCGAAAAAACCGATCTAGGGTTTTTTTTTTAAACAAAAGGTTTTTTTTCAGAAAACCGGTCAACTCGACGAACGGCGGCGGCAGTACCTCGACGGGCTCGCTCCGGCGAGGGGCTCCGGCGGGCGGGGTCGGCGGCGGGGTGCGGGGTTCGGCGGCGGCGGCTCCGGCGGCGAGGGGCGGGGGCTCGGGCGCTCCCGGCGACGGGCGGCGAGGCAACCGGCGGGCGGCGGCGATGGCTAGATGCGGGGCGGCGGTGGCGGCGAAAACGGAGGGGGGTGTATATATGGAGGGGGGGCTAGAGGCTTGGGGAGGGGGCATCCGAGGCGGCGGCGGGCTCCATGGCGTGGCCGGACTCCGGCGACGACGTGGGGAAGGAGGAGAGCGCGGGCGGGCTCGGTTGGGATCGGCCCAGCCGACGCGGCGCGATATTTTTTTTTAAATAAGTTCCGCGAAGAAAATTGCATAGAAAAATAAATAAAAATCAGAAAAATACGAAATAAATTTTCCCCGTCTAGTTAGAAAATCTAGAATAGGGTGAACATTTTTAGAATCAAAAATAAATATTTTGAAACATGCATATTTTTAAATGCAATAAAAATTGCAAATAAATCCAAATAAATTCCAAATAATGTTTTTAACATTTTTCCTCCAGTATTTCAATTGTTTTGGAGAAGTCATATTTTCTCCTCTCGTTTATCTTAAAAATGAAATATTTTTCCGGAGAGAAAAATAATTAAATATCCCAATCCTCGTTTGAAAAATCAAATAAGAAAATTCGAGAAAATCCCCAACTCTCTCCGAGGGTCCTTGAGTTGCTTAGGATTTATCGAGGATTTGTCAAAATGCAATAAAACATGATATGCAATGATGCTCTATGTATAACATTCCAAATTGAAAATTTGGGATGTTACAGAAGGTCAGAAAATAACGATACCCGCTGCGAGCCTCAACACTCATCGGACTGCATACATCGGTATGTATTATTTCCAATAAGTCAGTTGCTCGCTCCATGTTCCTGAGAACGAAGTCTTAGTCATCTTGCCCATGAGGCATGGTTCGCAAGCATCAAGTGATTCCAAAAGCCCATCAGCATGGAGTTTCTTCATGCGCTTTACACCAATATGACCTGAACGACAGTGCCACAAATAAGTTGCACTATCGTTATTAACTTTGCATATTTTGGCTTCAATATTATAAATATGTGTATCACTACAATCGAGATTCAAAAAAATAGACCACTCATCAAGGGTGCATGACCATAAAAGATATTACTCATATAAATAGAACAACCATTATTCTCTAATTTAAATGAATAACCGTCTCGCATCAAACAAGATCCAGATATAATGTTCATGCTCGACGTAGGCACCAAATAAAAATTATTTAGGTCTAAAACTAATCCCGAAGTTAGATGTAGAGGTAGCGTGCCGACGGCGATCACATCGACTTTGGAACCATTTCCCACGCGCATCGTCACCTCGTCCTTAGCCAATCTCTGTTTAATCTGTAGCCCCCGTTTCGAGTTGCAAATATGAGCAATAAAACCAGTATCAAATACCCAGGCGCTACTACGAGCATTAGTAAGGTACATATCAATAACATGTATATCAAATATACCTTTCACTTTGCCATCCTTCTTATCCGCCAAATACTTGGGGCAGTTCCGCTTCCAGTGACCAGTCCCTTTGAAGTAGAAGCACTCAGTTTCAGGCTTAGGTCCAGACTTGGGCTTCTTCCCGGGAGTAGCAACTTGCTTGCTATTCTTCTTGAAGTTCCCCTTCTTCCCTTTGCCCTTTTTCTTGAAACTAGTGGTCTTGTTAACCATCAACACTTGATGCTCCTTCTTGATTTCTACCTCCGCAGCCTTTAGCATTGTGAAGAGCTCGGGAATTGTCTTTTCCATCCCTTGCATATTATAGTTCATCACGAAGCCTTTATAGCTTGGTGGCAGTGATTGAAGAACTCTGTCAATGACACTATCATCAGGAAGATTCACTCCCAGCTGAGTCAAGTGGTTATGGTACCCAGACATTTTGAGTATATGTTCACTGACAGAACTATTCTCCTCCATCTTGCAGCTATAGAACTTGTTGGAGACTTCATATCTCTCAACTCGGGAATTTTCTTGAAATATTAACTTCAACTACCGGAACATCACATATGCTCCATGATGTTCAAAACGTCTTTGAAGTCCCGATTCTAAGCCGTAAAGCATGGCACACTGAACTATTGAGTAGTCATCAGCTTTGCTCTGCCAGACGTTCATAACGTCTGGAGTTGCTCCTGCAGCGGGTCTTGCACCTAGCGGTGCTTCCACGACGTAATTCTTCTGTGTAGCAATGAGAATAATCCTCAAGTTACGGACCCAGTCCGTGTAGTTGCTACCATCATCTTTCAACTTGGCTTTCTCTAGGAACACATTAAAATTCAAGGGAACGGTAGCACGGGCCATTGATCTACAACAAAATAGATATGCAAAAACTATCAGGTACTAAGTTCATGATAAATTAAAGTTCAATTAATCATATTGCTTAAGAACTCCCACTTAGATAGACATCCCTCTAGTCATCTAAATGATCACGTCATCCATATCAACTAAACCATGTCTGATCATCACGTGAGATGGAGTAGTTTTCAATGGTGAACATCTCTATGTTGATCATATCCACTATATGATTCACGTTCGACCTTTCGGTCTCAATGTTCCGAGGCCATATCTACATATGCTAGGCTCGTCAAGTTTAACCCGAGTATTCCGCATGTGCCAAATTGTCTTGCACCCGTTGTATGTGAACGTAGAGCCTATCACACCCGATCATCACGTGGTGTCTCAGCACGAAGAACTTTCACAACGGTGCATACTCAGGGAGAACACTTATACCTTGAAATTCAGTTAAGGGATCATCTTATAATGCTACCTCCGTACTAAGCAAAATAAGATGCATAAAAGATAAACATCACATGCAATCAAAATATGTGACATGATATGGCCGTCATCATCTTGTGCCTTTGATCACCATCTCCAAAGCACCGTCATGATCTCCATTGTCACCGGCTTGACATCTTGATCTCCATCATAGCGTCGTGGTCGTCTCGCCAACTATTACTTCTACAACTATCGCTAATGCATAGTGATAAAGTAAAGCAATTACATGGCATTTGCATTTCATACAATAAAGCGACAACCATAAGGCTCTTGCCAGTTGCCGATAACTTTTACAAAACATGATCATCTCATACAACAACGTATATCACATCATGTCTTGACCATATCACATCACAACATGCCTTGCAAAAACAAGTTAGACATCCTCTACTTTGTTGTTGCAAGTTTTACGTGGCTGCTACGGGCTTATAGTAAGAATCGTTCTTACCTACGCATCAAAACCACAACGATGTTTTGTCAAGTGTGATGTTTTAACCTTCAACAAGGACCGGCCGTAGTCAAATTCGATTCAACTAAAGTTGGACAAACAGACACCCGCCAGCCACCTTTATGCAAAACAAGTTGCATGTGTGTCGGTGGAACCGGTCACATGAACGTGGTCATGTGAGGTTGGTCCGGGCTGCTTAATCCAACAATACCGCCGAATCAAAGTAAGACATTGGTGGTAAGTTGTATGACTATTATCGCCCACAACTCTTTGTGTTCTACTCGTGCATATCATCTACGCATAGACCTGGCTCGAATGCCACTGTTGAGGAATGTAGCATGCAATTTCAAAATTTTCCTATGATCACGCAAGATCTATCTAGGAGATGCATAGCAACGAGAGGGGGAGAGTGTGTCCACATACCCTCATAGACCGAAAGAGGAAGCGTTAGGTTAACGCGGTTGATGTAGTCGAACGTCTTTGCCATCCAACCGAACGTACGACACCTCCGAGTTCAGCACACGTTCAGCTCGATGACGTCCCTCGAACTCTTGATCCAGCAAAGTGTCGAGGGAGAGTTTCGTCAGCACGACGGCGTGGTGACGGTGATGGTGAAGTAATATGCGCAGGGCTTTGCCTAAGCGCTACGTGAATATGACCGGATGCGTAAACTGTGGAGGGGGGCGCCACACACAGCTAACAATTGTTGGTGTGGTTTCTAGGCACCCCATCCCCATGTATATATAGGTGGGAGAGGGAGGGGAGCAGCCTTGGGGCGCCCCAAGTAGGAGGAATCCTACTTGGGGGCCTCCTCCAATTCGGCCTCCCCTTTTCCTTATCTCGAGAGGGGGGAAGGAAAGAGGGGAGAGGGAAAGGAAGTGGGAATCCTATTCCCTCTATTTCCTTTCCTCCTCCCCTTTTCCTTTCTCCACTTAGATCTGCCCATATGGGGGCGCACCAGCCCACAAGGGGCTGGTCTGTCCTGCCCTAGGACCAATAAGGCCCATATCTTTGCCGGGGGGTGCCCGGAACCCCTTCCTGTGACCCGATACGTACCCAGTACCCCAGAACACTTCTGGTGTCCGAATCTATCGTCCTATATATGAATCTTTACCTTTCGACCATTTCGAGACTCCTCGTCATGTCCGGGATCTCATCTGGGACTCAGAACAACATTCGGTCACCAAATCACATAACTCATATAATACAAAATCATCATCGAACGTTAAGCGTGCAGACCCTACGGGTTCGAGAACTATGTAGACATGACCGAGACACCTCTCCGGTCAATAACCAACAGGGGAACCTGGATGCTCATATTGGTTCCCATATATTCTACGAAGATCTTTATCGGTCGTACCGTAATGACAACATACGTTATTCCCTTTGTCATTGGTATGTTACTTGCTCAAGATTCGATCGTTGGTATCCTCATACCTAGTTCAATCCAATTACCGGAAAGTCTCTTTACTCATTCCGTAATGCATCATTTCGTAACTAAATCATTAGTCACATTGCTTGCAAGGCTTATAGTGATGTGCATTACCGAGAGGGCCCAGAGATACCTCTTCGATACATGGAGTGACAAATCCTAATCTTGATCTATGCCAACTCAACAAACACCTTCGGAGACACCTGTAGAGCATCTTTATAATAACCCAGTTACGTTGTGACGTTTGATAGCACACAAGGTGTTCCTCCGGTATTCGGGAGTTGCATAATCTCATAGTCAGAGGAATATGTATAAGTCATGAAGAAAGTAATAGCAATAAAACTAAAAGATCATAATGCTAAGCTAACGGATGGGTCTTGTCCATCACATCATTCTCTAATGATGTGATCCCGTTCATCAAATGACAACACATGTCTATGGTCAGGAAACTTAACCATCTTTTATTAACGAGCTAGTCAAGTAGAGGCATACTAGGGACACTCAGGTTTTGTCTATGTATTCACACATGTACTAAGTTTCCAGTTAATACAATTCTAGCATGAATAATAAACATTTATCATGATATAAGGAAATATGAAATAACAACTTTATTATTGCCTCTAGGGCATATTTCCTTCAAGTGAAAGGCAATAATGACGATATTTGATGAACTGGTTGTGGCAGAGAGAAACGGATATGAACTCGGCTTGTTCTGTTTTTGTAAATATGTTTAACCTTGTATCCATGATTCTTCCTGTTATGATCAAACATGTTTGCATGAAAATTAGAGATTGTATTTTCTCATGCCATTCTTAAGTAGCTAGGAGTGGATAATGATTTATCTTGGATGTCAACATTGCGTTAAAATGATTGTGATGTAGTATGATGATATGGTATCCTCATTTGAATGTTCGAGTGGCTTGACTTGGCACATGTTCATGCATGTAGTTGAATCAAAACCAACATAGCCTCTATGATATTTATGTTCATGGTGTTCGTATCCTACTCATGCTAGTATCCAATGTTACTTATGCATAATGCATGTTCATGACCGTTTTCGCGCTCTAGCTGGCCGCTTCTCAACCTATTTGCTAGCCTTCACCTGTACTAAGCACGAATTCTCCTTGTGCATCAAAAATATGAAATGCAAGTTATTCCAGATGAGTCCACTATACCTACCTATATGCGGTATTACCTGCCGTCCTAAGTAAATTTGCATGTGCCACCCCTAAAAACTTCAAATAAATATCCTTTTTTGTGTGCCTGGATTGTTCATAGAGCGACTGGCGATAGTCAGTATCTTCCATGCTAAGCGGGTTATTCTCATGATGAGTGTTTATTCACTCGTCCTTGCATGCGAGGGGCGGTAATAGGGATTCCCAGTCCCGAACTCAAATGGCAAATAACTAAACAAAACGCCCCGGGGACTGTTGTTGGTATGGACGGCACCTGTTGTTTCGGATAAGCCATGGAGTGTGATTGTTGGTGGAGGGGAGTAAACCTTTACTTTTATCGCTTGGGAACCGCCACTAATGTGTTTAGCATGGAAGGTATCGATAACTAATGGTCGCGAAGTAAACAAGAAGGGTGCATTTCTCAAAATTTCATTTACCTCTGTTTTAAAAACTTGAGCTCTCGCACCGCTGCAAATCACTGCTTCCCTCTGCGAAGGGACTATCTATTTACTTTTATGTTGTGTCATCACCTTCTCAAATAAGCGCCAGAACCTGAGAGCACTATTGTCATCCTCATGCATTGTGTGTAGCTAATGTTGGGTGCATCATGACTGCATCTTTTCTACCATGAATGACAATGTTTAGTCGCTGCTTGAACTTTGGAGGTGCTCTGCATTTTTGTTTTACGGTATCAGAAAGGGCTAGCGAGATACCATTATTGTCATATTATATCATGGTTGTTTTGACAACGTGTTGTTGTTTGAGATATCTTATTATTGCTCGCTAGCTGATTGTGTCATTGATATGAGTTACTATAATTTTTAAGAGTTATTGTCGACATGGTTGGTTATAATCTTGGCTGAAAACCTGGGTGTTGTTTAAGCTTATTTATGTAAACAAGAGCAAAAGAGTTCGTAAAAGTTTTCCTTTTCCACTTTCAGTTTATCAACTGAATTGCTTGAGGACAAGCAAAGGTTTAAGCTTGGGGGAGTTGATACGTCTCCGTCGTATCTACTTTTCCTAATGCTTTTCCTCTTGTTTTGGACTCTAATTTGCATGATTTGAATGAAACTAACCCGGACTGACGTTGTTTTCAGCAGAACTACCATGGTGTTATTTTTGTGCGAAAATAAAGTTCTCGGACTGGAACGAACTTTGCAAGGATTTTTATTCAATAAATAAGAATTTCCGGAGCCAAGAACCACCGGAGGGGGCACTTGAGTGGGCACAACCCACCAGGCGCGCCCAGGTGGGTTGTCCCCACCTGGTAGCCCCGCAGACTCCAACCCTGATACTATAAATTCACATATTTCCAGAAAAAAAATCAGGGAGAAAGAATTATCGCGTTTCACGAGATGGAGCCGCCGCCACCTACTGTTCTTTATCGGGAGGCCAGATCTGTTGTCTTTTTGGGGGCTCCGGAGAGGGGTATCTTCGATCTTCGTCATCGCCAACCCTTCTCCATCACCAATTCCATAATGCTCCCCACCGGGAGTGAGTAATTCCTATGAATTTCTCTTATATTGTTCTTGCTAAGTTACTACTGCTACTGTTACTATTGCACTTGCTACAAAGTCATTGCTATCACTGTTACCGTTACTATTGTTGTTACTACTACTATCAAAACCATCACACTACTTTGCTACTCATCACTTTGCTGCAGATAATTAATCTCCAGGTGTGGCTGAATTGACAACTCAGCTCCTAATACTTGCAAATATTCTTCGGCTCCAAATAATTAATCTGAGTATTATATTCTCATCTGAACCCCCATATTATGTTATATATATATTCCCCTTGATTTTTCTTATGTATAAAGTTGTGATATAAAAGATTTTTATATTTCTTTACAGAGGGAGTATGTCTCTATCAAAAATATATTTATGAGTAACTAGTTACGCCTGCCTTTCTACTTCCTTTCACTGATATGTGGGGCATCTGAGAACGGGCTCCACGTGCCATGCACCAAATTAGAGTGCCCAACTGCACGGTGGACTCACCTCGGTTGTAGCGCCGCAGTAATGCCTAATGAGCCATCAAATCACAAAACCCCCACCTTTCCAGCAGTAGCAGTAAGCTGGACGGATGAACCAGCAATATTCACTGGGCCTGAATCCCCTTCTCCCTCGTATTCTTGTTCAGAGAAAACCTCCTCTCGGCGATTGCGTAGGGTTTTCTCATGGAGAACCAGGAATGAATTCTTCATCTATCCCCGATAAATCCTAGTCCCTTGGTCATGGGTAATCCTAGGATGGCAGCCGCCGCCGTTGATGCATTTTTCTTCCTACTGAATCTAGTGTGTTTCATTTGCAGTGCCCAAACTGCGAGGACCCTACAGGTTTCTGCGCCCTTGGCGAGACGCCACACTTGTTCCTTCTCATCCTAACACAGGATTTTAAAATGCGCACAGTATGTTCCTAGAATCCTCTTTTCTATCCGGGAGGGTTGGGGTTTTTGAACATGTTGTCGACTAATTTGGAAATTTGGATTGCTATATTTGGATAAAAGGTACTAGTACCATGGTCAACACTGACGTGAAAGAGGAAATTATTTCTAGATTTGGATAGCGAATACATTGTGTTCTCATATTATTTTTCCTGCAGTGCATTTCTTGCTCCGCCAGAACACATGTACTCAGAAGGTCGGCTTTGCCATAACTGAATACACCAGTTTAATGGTCACATTGAAGACAAGCCATGGATATAAGTTCCAGTTGGGTTCATGAACCAAGAAGATCACTGCTTTTTATGGCCGAACTTGGATAAATTTATCAAGTGTTACGGACTGAAAGTTGGCACACGAATGTTGATGGAAATAGCAAAACCTGGTCTCATCTTCACTCTGATTTCCACCCCGACGTCGTTCCAGTAGTTCATCCATGTTAGTTTTGTTTCTGGTTCTTGCATGTTGCCTCGATTACTTCTTAATCCACCTATGTTGTCTAATTAATCACAATTTGACTTTAGAAGTAGCAACAATTTGTGATTCCCTTCTCTCACGAAGATGCTACTTCTAAGTAATATTTCTTATAATTGGTGGCACGTGTAGGTTATTTCAAAGTTCAGCACAATACTCGTTTGTTATTCTATAAGAACTCGACTGTTACTGATGGCACTGATGTTGACTCGGACTACATCCACCAGTTCCTACACTTTATTGATCGTCTTGAGGTCCTTGTTGGGTGTTTCAATGGTGGAAGGCCATGTGGGATATGTGTGCCACTGGTGCACACGTTGAACAGGTCCAACTATGTCAAGAAACTTATGGTATGAGCTGTTTTCTGTTATATATGTTCATAAACTCTTGCTTATACACAGTTTTACAGTTGTGATCTTCTTAAAATGGAAACTGCCCAGTTCTATTGTTCCTAGACAGATGCCTGACCATGGTCGGGTCAGACTTGCGCTTGGTCACAACATGATGTTTATGTTGACCTACTCCATTTCCCTTGAAGGTTAAAAGATACTTATTCATGGGTGGTCTCAAATAATGAAGGCCCATCCATCTTGGAGAATAGGACAGAAGGTTATGCTCATGCTTTTCCATGGCTCTAAAGCGAATATCCTGTTTATTGACCACATTGCGAGATAAAGCCGCTTTCAGAAGGTTGTGGATGTGCGGGGTGGCGCTTGAGCCTTGTCCTGGGGCTTCGTGGCCTCACCCTCCATTAACTGTAGGCAAAGTAGCATTGTTCGAGGTGTGCTTTGTATGGTTGAACCTGTATAAGTACTCATACTGCTTTCAGCTATGGTTGTTAAGTGCCCCTGCTGGTTTCAGTTAAGGTTGTTAAGTACTCCTACTACTTTTACAGTTTGTCGTGTTTCTTCAGTCTCGTCTTCCTCCAGCCGCCAAAACCAAACCAGCGCTGGCGGGGCCGCCTGCTTCCGCCTCCATCGGCTGGCAGCACCTCAGCGCACGCATCACCACCCAATCGTCTCCTAAATCATTAACACCGACGTTCGAGGCCTCGTCGTTGATACGTCTCCAACGTATCTATAATTTTTGATTGTTCCATGCTATTATATTATCTGTTTTGGATGTTTAATGGGCTTTACTAAGCACTTTGATAATATTTTTGGGACTAACCTACTAACCAAAGGCCCAGTGCAAATTGTTGTTTTTTTTTTGCCTATTTCAGTGTTTCGCAAAAAAGGAATATCAAACGGAATCCAAACGGAATGAATCCTTCGGGAGAGTTATTTTTGGAACAAACGTGATCCAGGGGACTTGGAGTGGACGCCAAGAAAGAAGCGAGGAGGCCATGAGGCAGGGAGGCGCGCCTGCCCCCCTGGGCGCGCCCCCCTAGGCGCGGCCCCCACCCTCGTGGGCCCCTCGCAGCTCCACCGACCTACTTCTTCCTCCTATATATATCCATATACCCTGAAAACATCCGGGAGCAGCACGAAACCCTATTTCCACCGCGCAACCTTCTATACCCGTGAGATCCCATCTTGGGGCCTTTCCAGCGCTCCGCCTGTCGGGGAAACGACACCTATGGGATCACTGGAATCCCTTCTACGGTTGGCGGGTGCAGGGTTGTGAGAAGAGAGGTTCTAGGAGCTAGCACAAAGATTGTTTACTCAGGTTCGGGCCACGAGGATGCGTAATACCCTAGTCCTGCTTTGGTGTGTATTTTAGAGTGTTCTTGAGCTCTCGAACTAGCTATGGCGGCTGCGTAGTTCCAAAGAGCCGAATCCCCCTCCTGGTCGCCTCGGGCCTCCTTTTATAGGCAAAAGGGGTTGCCACAGTGGCACACAGGAGGTGGAAAGGTCTACAGTTGATAAGCCTATCCTCTGGAACCGTAGGACAAACGCATTTAATCCGCTGCCGATGTGTCCCCCTTGCTTTATCGGGGACGGCAAGGAAGCACGTCCCAGCTGTCGCCGCCTCGCCTGGCCTTGACACGCGTCCGAGCTGATGAGGCGTCGCGGCGCCACGTTGGCTGGCTGCTGGGATGGCGTGGTGGTGGAGCCTTCACGAAGGGTTGCATGCCACCACGCAGGTGCTTGATGAGTCGGTGTAGAGGCCGCCCATCGCCACGCAGGTGCCTGCCCAGCTGGTTGAGCTAGCAGCTGCTTGGGGACGGCGGTGGAGTCTTGGCTGGTGCGGGCCTGGCAGTGGCCCCGCTGATGCCCTCGGCAAGGGTCTTGCCGGGGGCCCGGCAAGGGTCTTGCTGTGGCGTTGCAGTCGTCCCCGGCAAGGCGCTCGCCGGGGCTCTTGTGGATTTCCTCGGCCAGGATCCCGCCGAGGGTTGCTGTCTTCTGGTCCTCATCTGATGTCACATGTTTATGATCTTGACGAAGATCTGCATGCCACCACAGAGGCGCCTCCCGAGCCTTGGTTCCAATGTAGTTGGTTGGGTTGGAACCCGTGGGCTCGAGGGTGGCTTACTCCGCTGGCATCGGGCGAGCTGCCCCGGCAAGGCTCTTGCCGGGGCTGCTGAGGCTGCCCCGGCAAGGGTCTTGCCAGGGGAACCTGCTTCGTCCCTCTGCTCTTTGTGTTCTTGGTCTTGGCGTTGTTTTTGTTGGCCTTATGCTTCGGTTTCCCTTCGGCTTCCCTCCTCTGCCTTGTTAAGTGTGGCCGTGGGTGCGGCTCTGACTGCCCGTGCACAAGTAAAGGGGTCAAAAGGTGAGCCCTACTTTTGTACACCGACAGGAGCCCCCAGGCCTGGGCCATACATAAGTGCGACTTGTTGTTGGGTTAGGCCCAAAATGGTGCGCGGGCAGGTGGGCGGATTTTACCGCAGTAACTTTTCGTCCGCTGCGCTTCTCCACGACCCGCGTTGAACGCGCGACGTGGAGGGTCGTGCGTGACATGGGGGTCGTGCGTGGGGCGGTCTCCGCATGCATGCGTCACATCGCAGTTAATGGGAAAAGAGACGACCCGCGCCTTCCCCGTAAAAAGGAATAACCGCGGGTGCGCTGCTCATTTACCCCCTGCGCCATCTCCAATCTTGGAACCGTCGTCCCCTTCTTCCTCCCTCTCGAGCTTTTGCCCCCTCTCGCCGCCGCCGCGCCTTTGTCCTCCTCAACCGCCATGGCGCCCAAAACTAGTAGAGGCAAGGGGGCGGCCAAGGATGCTAGGGAGAAGGAGCCACCGGAGAGCGAGTTGGCGGTGCAGCGGACACAGCACGCCTACTTTCCGTCGACGGTCGACACGGTCGAACTCCGGGACTACTTCAAACACCTGTGGGGGTGAAAGACGGGGGGCGAGACGACGGGGCATCCGGCCACGCGCGTCATCCCCGCCGCTTTCGCCGAAGCCGGCCCAAATCGGTACCCATTCTTCGTCGATTACTTCTCCTGCGGCCTCTGCCCCCCCTTCTCTGATTTCTTCCATGACGTCATGCACACCTACGGCTTCCACCTTCTGGACTTTACTCCAAATGCCCTGGCGTGCATGGCTCTTTTTGCGCACCTCTGCGAGGTTTTCGCCGGGGTGCATCCCAACACGGCGCTCTTCCGCCACTACTTCTTCCCTCGGATCCAAAAGGGGGCGCCATTTCCGGTTGCATCGCCTGGATCCCAAGGTCCAAGGGGACATACCCGGAGAGCGCTCAAAAGGAGAATGGGAGGAGTGGCGGGGCCGGTGGTGCTGGATTGAGGAACATGATCCACAAGATTTCTGCTGGGTTAGCCAGGCGCCGCCGGTTCGTTGAAATGATTGGAGCAATGTCGACGCCGACGACGCGAAGCTCACGGTTGCCACCACCAGGATTCTCCGCCTCACCGAGGCCGGGCTCACCCTTGAGATGATCGGGGCGGATTTCATCCGCCGCCAAATCGCTCCGCTGCATAACAAGGGGAGGCCGGCCTGGCTTTTTACGAACGCGGCCGCATCATGAGGCTTCGCCCCGGCCTCGACCACAACTTCACGGTGATATGGCACGCCCCCTTCTGCCAGCGGCTCTTCCAGCTCGACGTGAACCGCGACGGCAAGGTCGAGCGGTCCGGCAAGGCCGCAAAAACCAGCAAGGTCGCCAAGGGGCCCTTGTTCGGGGTGCCGGCGGGGATGGTCCCGCTGAGCAATAACTCGCGTCTAAATGACATCATCGCCATGATGCCAGAGTTCAACGCGCATGTCCTCGTGTCAACTTGGGCCAAGCCACCGGAGGATCAAGTGCAGGAGTTTTTTGACACCTTGGAGGAGAAGTACGTCAGCGCCGAGCCGCGGCTCGTCCAGGACACCACCCAGGTGGAGCTGGACTACATCGCCGCCAGGGCGGCGGAGGCGGAGCTCGCCAGGGAGGCCGGGAGCATCGGCGGTGTGGAGGACAAGGCCGCGGCGGACGCAGAGGCCGCTGGGGAGGCCAGCAGCGCCGGCACTGGGGCCCCTCTCATGGAAGATGTGGTCGACGAGCTGTCGGAGGAGGAGGTCGAGACTGTCGAACCCCCGGCAACAGGGAGAGGGCGAGTCCTGCGGCGGGCCAGCTCTGGCGAGCCGGTCTGGCCTGGCAGGGCCGTGCAGCCGCAGCAAACCCAGGGGGCGTCCGTGCACCAGACGAGGGCCGCAGCGGCGAGGAAAGTGGTGAAAGCCGCGGTGGCGAAGAAGAAGGCAACTGCCTCTGCTTCGTCCAAGCGTCCACGGACCCCATCTGCTTCCCCTCCTCCCGCAGATGACGACGCGGAGGTTGTCTTTGATTTTGGGTCCCTCGGCCCAAGGAGGAAGAGGAAGGCAACAGAGGAGGAGGTGGAGGACGAGTAAGTATCTTGTTCCCTTTTTCTTGCCATCTCTGCCTCCTCAAACCGTGCCGCTTATCTTGATTTGTTTCTTTCATTGATAGGACGCGGAGACACTGGCCCAGAGGGTGAATAGGGCCAGGGCTTCAGCGAGCGCCCAGCACCCGACAGGTACTTCTGGTACACCGCTGGTGGTGTTGAGCAGCACAGACAGCAGCCCCCGGCGCATCCCCCAGCGTTAGCTCATCACTCACCCCTCGTTGACATGTGTCGGGGGTACGATCCTTTGGCGCTGACCTTGCTGTGGTTGCAGGAGGAGGGCAACAGCAGGAGGAGCCACCGAGGGCAACCCCCAATACACCGCCCCCATCGACCATGCCGCCCCGAGGAGCGTCCCCGGCAAGGGCGCTAGGCACCGAGCCCATGCACAAGGAGGGGGAGGAGGCAAACTCAGGCGCTGGTGGCTTCGCCTCAGCGCTAGATGTTGGCGGGGAGGGGGCCTCTTCTTCCTAGCCCGGCACGGGTAAGTCACCCGCTTTCTGTCCCTGTTCTTTTTCCGTCCTTTCTGAATCTTGGTCTCGGCTTCGCCTCATCCCCTTCTCGGTATCCAGATCCTCCCTCGGCGGACCGGGAGGACATAGACACCGTCATCAAGGACGTCGCCAAAGATGCCGCGGTAGAGGCCGAGAAGATCGCCACCGAGGAGGCCGCTAAGGATGCTGCTGAGGGCGCCGCCAAGGGGTCCGCCGGGGAACCCGGCAAGGCTACCGCCGAGGAGGCCGGCAAGGCCGCTGCCAAGGAGGAGGTGGTTGATGACCAACCCTCCTCGTCCGCTGCCTCTGGCTCAGGCAGGTATCTGAAGGTGAATGATGACCTGTTCGTCCACCTCCCAGGGACGGCGAGCACCAGGGCGCCCATCGAGGGGGAGGTGTTTGACGACGAAGTGCTCGCCGCCACCGGGTTTGAGGTTGTTGACGAGCTGAGCACTGGTGGCGGCGGTTCCCAGGAAGAGCGGCTCCTCCGGGCCATGAGTGCCAACTTCCAGAAGCTCCACGCGCTTCACCATGCCCGCCTGGACAAGGCCAAGTCCAGGATGGTGGTGGTGGACAAGGCGGAGGCGGACCTCGAGGGGCGTGTCGCCGAGGCGCAGGCTTGGTTCCGCCAGGCCCACAAGGACCTGAAGGCCGCCCAGGACGCGCTAGCTGAGCATGACCTGGCGCTTGTCATGAAGCAGGCCAACATCGAGAAGGCCCAGGAACGGGCGAAGCAGGAGGCCGCTCAGGCCGAGGCCGCTCGGCACTAGCAGCAGGCTGCGCTAAACTCCGAGGAGGA
The DNA here is from genome assembly GCF_002575655.3 of Aegilops tauschii subsp. strangulata. Lineage (NCBI taxonomy): Eukaryota > Viridiplantae > Streptophyta > Magnoliopsida > Poales > Poaceae > Aegilops > Aegilops tauschii. The sequence goes on from NC_053037.3 coordinate 259,359,451, forward strand.
GGACCTTGCCGCGTGCGAGGAGAGGCTCGCTGCAACACTCCATGGCAAGGACGAGGAGGTGGAGAAGCTTGTCATGCAGCGGACCTAGGAGCTGGAGCAGAGGCACAAGGAGGCACTCGATGCCCAGGCTCTGGCTCACGCCGACAAGGTAAAAGAGCTGGAGGTGGAGCAGGACGGGCTAAAGGATCAGGCCCTGAAGCTAGCCAAAGAGAAGGACACGCTCAACGGTGCCCTGGTGGAGGCGCAGGGCGCAGTCCTCGGCAAGGCTGATCAGCTCTCCAAGGCCAACGACTCCATCAAAGTTCTGAAGCTAAAGCTAGAGGGTCTTGAGAGGATGCTCTCGGAGGCCAAGGCCCAGGAGGGGACCCTGGCCAAGGATCTAGAGGCCGAGAAGCAGCTGCGGAAGAACAAAGCCGCCAACCACAAGGATTTTGTGGAGGGCGAGAACTGCTGGATCGGCCGCCTCGAAGATGTCGCCGGCAGGATCACCATGCAGCTGGCCACCATGGGGATGCCAAATGGGAAGTACACCCCGGAGCGCAACGCGAGCCCCAACGCCAAGCTAACCCTGTTCTTCGAGGGTGTTCTCGGAGCCCTGGAGCATTTCCGCTCCACCAGGGCGACTTTCCTAGCCAATGAGGCCCGGAGGCTTTGTCGGGGTGCCATGACCAAGGTTCTCAATAAGGTGGCATACTGGAATCCCAACCTCGACTTCGACGCTGCGCTGGAGAGCTTGCCGGAGGATGTGGACCTCGCACCGCTCAAGGAGCGTATCGAGCATGTCATCAGCCGCATCGATGGAGTCCAGTGGGTAGAGGGCCAGCGCCAGGACTAGGCACCCCATTGCTTATCGCTGCTGCAAGTTCATTACCAAGACAATTTTTATCTCTAGTTAGAACTGCGGCAACAAGTGATGCAATATAACTCTGCGGTACTTTTAAATTGACGCTTATTATTTTCCTGTTCAATCTCTCTCTCTCTGTATGTCCACCCTGCGTTTCCTTGGGTAGGCTGGCCAGCACGTAAACCCAAGCCACGGTGCCTCGAGGACGGATCCTCGATCGGGTGCCGGGTGTGCTTGCTGCCAGGCAAACCACCTTACCACTCTCAACGCGGCCGCTCAAACTGTCGAGCTTGACTCGAGTCAGAATCGAGAGCGTTGCCAATTGCAGAAGGCTACCGTGCCATTCTAGACGTGGCCGCTTAAGCTGTTGAGCAGACTCGAAATAGAGTAAGGGCGTTGCCAAGAGCGGAATGGCCCCATTGCGTGCAGGTTTTCCATACAAAGAACGAGATCTCTGAGGGGAATAACCTTATATAAAAAGGAAAAATTTAAAGTTCGGCATGACTTAGCTTTCCTGTCGCCGCACTGGCGCCCTTCGCGCTTGCAGGCGGCGCCGTTCTCTTGGCCGTCTTCTTCTTTAGAAGCCATCGCCACGAGGAACTGCTAAACCGGCTGCTAAACCAGATTATCACAACTGCGCCCCCTACCTGGCGCGCCAAAGATGTCGGGGAAACGACACCTATGGGATCACTGGAATCCCTTCTACGGTTGGCAGGCGCGGGGTTATGAGAAGAGCAGGTTTAGGAGCTAGCACAAAGATCGTTTACCCAGGTTCGGGCCGCGAGGACGCGTAATACCCTAGTCCTGCTTTGGTGTGTATTTTAGAGTGTTCGTGAGCTCTCGAACTAGCTACGGTGGCTGCGTAGTTCCAAAGAGCCGAATCCCCCTCCTGGTCGCCTCGGGCCTTCTTTTATAGGCAAAAGGGGTTGCCACAGTGGCACACAGGAGGTGGAAAGGTCTACAGTTGATAAGCCTATCCTCTGGAACCGTAGGACAAACGCATTTAATGCGCTGCCGACGTGTCCCCCTTGCTTTATCGGGGACGGCAAGGAAGCACGTCCCAGCTGTCGCCGCCTCGCCTGGCCTTGACACGCGTCCGAGCTGATGAGGCGTCGCAGCGCCACATTGGCTGGCTGCTGGGCTGGCACGGTGGTGGAGCCTTCACAAAGGGTTGCATGCCACCACGCAGGTGCTTGATGAGTCGGTGTAGAGGCCGCCCATCGCCACGCAGGTGCCTGCCCAGCTGGTTGAGCTAGCAGCTGCTTGGGGACGGCGGTGGAGTCTTGGCTGGTGCAGGCCTGGCAGTGGCCCCGCTGATGCCCTCGGCAAGGGTCTTGCCGTGGCGTTGCAGTCGTCCCCAGCAAGGCGCTTGCCGGGGGTCTTGTGGATTTCCTCGGCCAGGATCCCGTCGAGGGTCGCCGTCTTCTGGTCCTCATCTGATTTCACATGTTTATGATCTTGATGAAGATCTGCATGCCACCACAGAGGCGCCTCCCGAGCCTTGCTTCCAATGTAGTTGGTTGGGTTGGAACCCGTGGGCTCAAGGGTGGCTTGCTCCGCTCGCATCGGGCGAGCTGCTCCGGCAAGGGTCTTGCCGGGGGAACCTGCTTCGTCCCTCTGCTCTTTGTGTTCTTGGTCTTGGCGTTGTTTTTGTTGGCCTTATGCTTCGGTTTCCCTTTGGCTTTCCTCCTCTGCCTTGTTAAGTGTGGCCGCGGGTGCGGCTCTGACTGCCCGTGCACAAGTAAAGGGGTCAAAAGGAGAGCTCCTACTTTTCTACACCGACAGGAGCCCCCGGGCCTGGGCCATACATAAGGGCGACGTGCTGTTGGGCTAGGCCCAGAACGGTGCGCGGGCAGGTGGGCGGATTTTACCGCAGTAACTTTTCGTCCGCTGCCCTTCTCCATGACCCGCGTTGAACGCGCGACGTGGAGGGTCGTGCGTGACGTGGGGGTCATGCGTGGGGCGGTCTCCGCACGCATGCATCACGTCGCAGTTAATGGGAAAAGAGGCGGCCCGCGCCTTCCCCGTAAAAAGGAATAACCGCGGGTGCGTTGTTCATTTACCCCTTGCGCCTTCTCCAATCTTGGAACCGTCGTCCCCTTCTTCCTCCCTCTCGAGCTTTTGCCCCCTCTCGCCGCCGCCGCGCCTTTGTCCTCCTCAACCGCCATGGCGCCCAAAACCAGTAGAGGAAGGGGGCGGCCAAGGATGCCGGGGAGAAGGAGCCACCGGAGAGCGAGTTGGCGGTGCGGCGGACGCAGCATGCCTACTTTCCGTCGACGGTCGACGCGGTCGAACTCCGGGACTACTTCAAACACCTATGGGGGTGCAAGACGGGGGCGAGACGATGGGGCATCCGGCCACGCGCGTCATCCCTGCCGCTTTCGCCGAAGCCGGCCCAAATCGGTACCCATTCTTCGTCGATTACTTCTCCTGCAGCCTCTGCCCCCCTTCTCTGATTTCTTCAATGACGTCATGCACACCTACGGCTTCCACCTTCTGGATTTTACTCCAAATGTCGTGGCATGCATGGCTCTTTTTGCGTACCTCTGCAAGGGTTTCACCGGGGTGCATCCCAACACGGCGCTCTTCTGCCACTACTTCTTCCCTCGGATCCAAAGGGGGGCGCCATTTCCGGTTGCGTCGCCTGGATCCCAAGGTCAAGGGGACATACCCGGAGGGCGCTCAGAAGGAGAGGTGGGAGGAGTGGCGGGGCCGGTGGTGCTGGATTGAGGAAGATGATCCACAAGATTTCTGCCGGGTTCGCCAGGCGCCGCCGGTTCATCGAAATGACTGGAGCAATGTCGACTCCGACGACGCGAAGCTCACGGTTTCCACCACCAGGATTCTCCGCCTCACCAAGGCCGGGCTCACCCTTCAGATGATCGGGGCGGATTTCATCCGCCACCGAATCGCTCCGCTGCATAACAAGGGTACGCCGGCCTGGCTTTTTACGAATGCGGCCGACATCATGAGGCTTCGCCCCGGCCTCGACCACAACTTCACGGTGATGGGGCACGCCCACTTCTGCCAGCGGCTCTTCCAGCTCGACGCGAACCACGACGGCAAGGTCGAGCGGTCCGGCAAGGCCGCAAAAACCGGCAAGGTCGCCAAGGGACCCTTGTTCGGGTTGCCGGCGGGGGTGGTCCCACTGAGCAATAACTCGCGTCGAAACAACATCATCGCCATGATGCCGGAGTTCAACGTGCACGGCCTCGTCTCAAATTGGGCCGGGCCGCCGGAGGATCAAGTGCAGGAGTTTTTTGACACCTTGGAGGAGAAGTACGTCAGCGCCGAGCCGCGGCTCGTCCAGGACACCACCCAGGCGGAGCTAGACTACATCGCCGCCAGGGCGGCGGAGGCGGAGCTCGCCAGGGAGGCCGAGAGCATCGGCGGTGTGGAGGACAAGGCCGCGGCGGACGCGGAGGAAAAGGAGCTCGCCCAGTGGGCGGAGGCCACTAGGGAGGCCAGCAGCACCGGCACTGGGGCCCCTCTCATCGAAGATGTGGTCGACGAGCTGTCGGAGGAGGAGGTCGAGACTGTCGACCCCCCCCCCCCCCCCCCCGCAACAGGGAGAGGGCGAGTCCTGCGGCAGACCCGCTCTGGCGAGCCGGTCCGGCCTGGCAGGGCCGTGCAGCCGCAGCAAACCCAGGGGCGTCCGTGCGCCAGACGAGGGCCGCAGCGGCGAGGAAAGTGGTGAAAGCCGCGGTGGCGAAGAAGAAGGCAACTGCCTCTGCTTTGTCCAAGCGTCCATGGACCCCATCTGCTTCCCCTCCTCCTGCAGATGATGACGCGGAGGTTGTCTTCGATTTTGGGTCCCTCAGCCCAAAGAGGAAGAGAAAGGCAACAAAGGAGGCAGTGGAGGACGAGTAAGTATCTTGTTCCCTTTTTCTTGCCATCTCTGCCTCCTCAAACCGTGCCACTTATCCTGATTTGTTTCTTTCATTGATGGGACGCGGAGACACTGGCCCAAAGGGTGAAGAGGGCCAGGGCTTCGGCGAGCGGCCAGCCCCCGACAGGTACTTCTGGTACACCGCTGGTGGTGTTGAGCAGCCCGGACAGCAGCCCCCGGCGCAGCCCCCAGTGTAAGGTCATCACTCATCCCTCGTCGACGTGTGTCGGGGGAATGATCCTTTGGCGCTGACCTTGCCGTGGTTGCAGGAGGAGGGCAGCAGCATGAGGAGCCACCGAGGGCTACCCCCAATACGCCGCCCCCATCTACCACGCCGCCCCGAGGGGCGTCCCCGGCAAGGGCGCCACGCACCGAGCCCATGCACACGGAGGAGGAGGCAAACTCAGGCGCTGGTGGCTTCGCCTCAGCGCCAGATGTTGGCGGGGAGGGGGCCTCTTCTTCCCAGCCCGGCACGGGTAAGTCACTCGCTTTCTGTCCCTGTTCTTTTTTTGTCTTTTCTGAATCTTGGTCTCATCTTCGCCTCATCCCCTTCTCGGTATCCAGATCCTCCCTTGGCAGACTGGGAGGACATAGACACCGTCATCGAGGACGTCGCCAAAGATGCCGCGGCGGAGGCCGAGAAGATCGCCACCGAGGAGGCCGCTAAGGATGCTGCTGAGGGCACCGCCGGGGAATCTGGCAAGGCTGCCACCGAGGAGGCCGGCAAGGGGCCTGCCGGGGAGGCTGGCAAGGCCGCTGCCGAGGAGGAGGTGGTTGACGACCAACCCTCCTCCTCCGCTGCCTCTGGCTCCGGCAGGTATCTAAAGGTGAATGATGACATGTTTGTCCACCTCCCAGGGACGGCGAGCACCGGGGCGCCCATCGAGGGGGAGGTGTTTGACGATGAAGTGCTTGCCGCCACCGGGTTTGAGGTTGTTGACGAGCCAAGCGCTGGCGGCGGCGGTTCCCAGGAAGAGCGGCTGCTCCGGGCCATGAGTGCCAACTTCCAGAAGCTCCAGGCGCTTCATCGTGCCCGCCTGGACAAGGCCAAGTCCAGGATGGCGGTGGTGGACAAGGCGGAGGCGGACCTCGAGGGGCGTGTCGCCGAGGCGCAGGCTTGGTTCCGCCAGACCCACAAGGACCTGAAGGCCGCCCAGGATGCACTGGCTGAGCACGACCTGGCTCTCATCATGAAGCAGGCCAACATCAAGAAGGCCTAGGAACTGGCGAAGCAGGAGGCCGCTCAGGCCGAGGCCGCTCGGCACCAGCAGCAGGTTGCGCTAAACTCCAAGGAGGAGGACCTTGCCGTGCGCGAGGAGAGGCTCGCTTCAACACTCCGTGGCAAGGACGAGGAGGTGGAGAAGCTTGTCATGCAGCGGACCCAGGAGCTGGAGCAGAGGCACAAGGAGGCACTCGATGCCCAGGCTCTAGCTCACGCCGGCAAGGTAAAAGAGCTGGAGGTGGAGCGGGACAGGCTGAAGGATCAGGCCCTGAAGCTGGCCAAAGAGAAGGACATGCTCAACGGTGCCCTGGTGGAGGCACAGGGCGCAGTCCTCGGCAAGGCTAAGCAGCTCTCCAAGGCCAACGACTCCATCAAAGATCTGAAGCTAAAGCTGGAGGGTCTTGAGAGGACTCTCTCGGAGGCCAAGGCCCGGGAGGGGACCCTGGCCAAGCATCTGGAGGCCAAGAAGCAGCTGCGGAAGAACGAAGCCGCCAACCACAAGGACTTTGTGGAGGGCGAGAACCACTGGATCGGCCGCCTCGAAGATGTCGCCGGCAGGATCACCACGCAGCTGGCCACCATGGGGATGCCAAATGTGAAGTACACCCCGGAGCGCAACGCGAGCCCCAACGCCAATCTGACCCTGTTCTTCGAGGGTGTTCTCGGAGCCCTGGAGCATTTCCGCTCCACCAGCGCGACTTTCCTGGCCAATGAGGCCCGGAGGCTTTGCCGGGGTGCCATGACCAAGGTTCTCACCAAGGTGGCATACTGGAATCCCAACCTCGACTTTGACGCTGCGCTGGAGAGCTTGCCGGAGGATGTGGACCTCGCGCCGCTCAAGGAGCATATCGAGCCCGTCATCAGCCGCATTGATGGAGTCTAGAGGGTAAAGGGCCAGCGCCAGGACTAGGCACCCTATTTCTTATCGCTGCTGCAAGTTCATTACCAAGACAATTTTTATCTCTAGTTAGAACTGCGGCAACAAGTGATGCAATATAACTCTACGGTACTTTTAAATTGACGCATATTATTTTCCTGTTCAATCTCTCTCTCTCTCTCTGTATATCCACCCTACGTTTCCTTGGGTAGGCTGGCCGGCGCGTAAACCCAAGCCGCGGTGCCTCAAGGACGGATCCTCGATCGCCTGCCGGGTGTGCTTGCTGCCAGGCAAACCACCTTACCACTCTCAACGCGGCCGCTCGAACTGTCGAGCTTGACTCGAGTAAGAATCGAGAGCGTTGCCAATTGCGGAAGGCTATCGTGCCGTTCTCAACGCGGCCGCTTATGTTGTTGAGCAGACTCGAAATAGAGTATGGGTGTTGCCAATAGCGGAATGGCCCCATTGCGTGCAGGTTTTCCATACAAAGAACAAGATCTCTGAGGGGAATAACCTTATATAAAAAGGAAAAAATTTAAAGTTCGGCATGACTTAGCTTTCCTGTCGCCGCACTGGCGCCCTTCGTGCTTGCAGGCGGCGCCGTTCTCTTGGCCGTCTTCTTCTTCAGAAGCCATGGCCACGAGGAACTGCTAAGCTGGCTGCTAAACCAGATTATCACAACTGTGCCCCCTACCTGGCGCGCCAAAGATGTCGGGGAAACGACACCTATGGGATCACTGGAATCCCTTCTACGGTTGGCAGGCGCGGGGTTGTGAGAAGAGCAGGTTTAGGAGCTAGCACAAAGATCGTTTACCCAGGTTCGGGCCGCGAGGATGCATAATACCCTAGTCCTGCTTTGGTGTGTATTTCAGAGTGTTCTTGAGCTCTCGAACTAGCTACGGTGGCTGCGTAGTTCCAAAGAGCCGAATCCCCCACCTGGTCGCCTCAGACCTTCTTTTATAGGCAAAAGGGGTTGCCACAGTGGCACACAGGAGGTGGAAAGGTCTACAGTTGATAAGCCTATCCTCTGGAACCGTAGGACAAACGCATTTAATGCGCTGCCGACGTGTCCCCCTTGCTTTATCGGGGACGGCAAGGAAGCATGTCCCAGTTGTCGCCGCCTAGCGTGGCCTTGACACGCGTCCGAGCTGATGAGGCATCGCGGCGCCACATTGGCTGGCTGCTGGGCTGGCACGGTGGTGGAGCCTTCACGAAGGGTTTCATGCCACCACGCAGGTGCTTGATGAGTCGGTGTAGAGGCCGCCCATCGCCACGCAGGTGCCTACCCAGCTGGTTGAGCTAGCAGCTGCTTGGGGACGGCGGTGGAGTCTTGGCTGGTGCGGGCCTGGCAGTGGCCCCGCTGATGCCCTCGGCAAGGGTCTTGCCGGGGGCCCGGCAAGGGTCTTGCCGTGGCATTGCAGTCGTCCCCGGCAAGGCGCTTGGCGGGGGTCTTGTGGATTTCCTCGGCCAGGATCCCGCCGAGGGTCGCCGTCTTCTGGTCCTCATCAGATTTCACATGTTATTTATCTTGACGAAGATTTGCATGCCACCACAGAGGCGCCTCCCGAACCTTGGTTCCAATGTAGTTGGTTGGGTTGGAACCCGTGGGCTCAAGGGTGGCTTGCTCCGCTAGCATCGGGCGAGCTGCCCCGGCAAGGCTCTTGCCGGGGCTGCTGAGGCTACCCCGGCAAGGGTCTTACCGGGGGAACCTGCTTCGTCCCTCTGCTCTTTGTGTTCTTGGTCTTGGCGTTGTTTTTGTTGGCCTTATGCTTCGGTTTCCCTTCAGCTTCCCTCCTCTGCCTTGTTAAGTATGACCGCGGGTGCAGCTCTCACTGCCCGTGCACAAGTAAAGGGGTCAAAAGGACAGCCCCTACTTTTGTACACCGACACCGCCGGAGGGGAAATCGATCACGGAGGGCTTCTACATCAACACCATAGCCTCTCCGATGATGTGCGAGTAGTTTACCACAGACCTTCGGGTCCATAGTTATTAGCTAGAAGGTTTCTTCTCTCTCTTTGGATCTTAATACAAAGTTCTCCTCGATCTTCTTGGAGATCTATTTGATGTAATTCTTTTTGCGGTGTGTTTGTCGAGATCCGATGAATTGTGGGTTTATGATCAAGATTATCTATGAACAATATTTGAATCTCCTCTGAATTCTTTTATGTATGATTTGTTATCTTTGCAAGTCTCTTCGAATTATCAGTTTGGTTTGGCCTACTAGATTGATCTTTCTTGCAATGGGAGAAGTGCTTAGCTTTGGGTTCAATCTTGCGGTGTCCTTTCCCAGCGACAGCAGGGGCAGCAAGGCACGCATTGTATTGTTGCCATCGAGGATAAAAAGATGGGGTTTATATCATATTGCTTGAGTTTATCCCTCTACATCATGTCATCTTGCCTAATGCGTTACTCTGTTCTTATGAACTTAATACTCTAGATGCATGCTGGATAGCGGTCGATGTGTGGAGTAATAGTAGTAGATGCAGAATCGTTTTGGTCTACTTGTCGCGGACGTGATGCCTATATACATGATCATGCCTAGATATTCTCATAACTATGCACTTTTCTATCAATTGCTCGACAGTAATTTGTTCACCCACCGTAATACTTATGCTATCTTGAGAGAAGCCACTAGTGAAACCCCTATGGCCCCCGGGTCTATTTTCCATCATATAAGTTTCCAATCTATTTTATTTTGCAATCTTTACTTTCCAATCTATATCATAAAAATACCAAAAATATTTATCTTATTATCTCTATCAGATCTCACTTTTGCAAGTGGCCGTGAAGGGATTGACAACCCCTTTGTCGCGTTGGTTGCAAGGTTCTTAGTTGTTTGTGTAAGTACGAGGCAACTTGCGTGTAGTCTCCTACTGCATTGATACCTTGGTTCTCAAAAACTGAGGGAAATACTTACGCTACTTTGCTGCATCACCCTTTCCTCTTCAAGGGAAAAACCAACACAAGCTCAAGAGGTAGCAAGAAGGATTTCTGGCGCCATTGCCGGGGAGGCTTACGCCAAGTCAAGTCAAGATTTGATCTCCCAGCAACTAGCCATTTCTGGCTCCGTTGCCGGGGAGATCTATGCCAAGTCAAGTCAATTCAACACATACAAAGTACCCATCACAAACTCTTATCCCTCGCATTACATTATTTGCAATTTGCCTCTCGTTTTCCTCTCCCCCACTTCACGTTTGCCGTTTTATTCGCCTTCTTTTTTGTTTGCCTTTTTCTCGCCAGATCTATTGTTTGCTTGTGTTACCATGTGCCTTTTATATGCTTGCATCTTCGCTGGCTAAAAACCTATTGATATGGATCCATTTAAAGTGTTCTACTTGGATCATCTTCGATCTATATGTGCTCGTGCTGAAACCTAACTAGTTTAGTTGAGGGAAAATCTTTAGATGAGCATGCTCATTTTGTGTGTCATCGTTTGTTTGAAAAGGGGAAGCTCTTATGGTATCAAATAAATAGTTTGCTATGCTATGCTTGGAATCTTCGTGAAATTTATGACTTTACTTGTTGCCCTAAGAACCCTAAAAACACCTTCCCTACCTATGTGAGTTCAATGATAATGAAATCATATCTTCTTATGGAAAGGGTGTTTATAGTTACTATGATATCGAACAAATTGAAGAATTTGTTGTTTTTAAGGGTGCTCGTGAAGTTGCTTCTTTGATTGAAAATTATGATATTACTCTCTACAATTCTGAAAATTCCGACATACTTAAATATTGCTATGAAAACTATGCTCATAATGCCTATGTTAAGGAATTTATTGAGAGAATGACCGTTGCTTTGGAAGAAAATAATGATATGCACGAATCTATAGATAATTATGATTCCGATGATTTGATTGAAATACCCCTTGATGAACATGATGCTTGCTATTCTTGTGGCCATGATGCCAATATTTATGAAGACAAATTTGCTATAGTTCATTATGTTAAACATGAGATCGTTGCTATTGCACCCATACATGATAGTTCCTTCGATGAAAAGCATGATTAAAATGATGTTACTATAAATTCTCTTGATGTCAATTGTGCTAATAATATGCAAAACCCTAAGCTTGGGGATGCTAGTTTTTCTATGTCTACTACTTGTTGCAATGATCATGATTGGGGTGATTCTTCTTATGATCTTGAAAATTTATTTAAGCCCCATGATGAATATGAGATTGATAATAGTGTTTGTAATAATATTGAAAGTTGGTTCGGAAGAGTGTCAACTTTAGATCCCACATATTTGGTGAATGTTCAATCTTATGGTATTTTTGATAAAAGTGGGTTTGGAGAGGTCATGACTTTAGTTGATGATAATCCCACTATTTTGGAAGAGTGTCAACTTTGCATACATGTGGATCGTGTTAAGAATATGTTTTTTGATAGCTATATTGTTGAATTTTCTTATGTTCCTACATGTAATTATTATGAGAGAGGAAAATATGGTTGTAGGAATTTTCATGTTACAAAATTACCTCTCGTTATGTTGAGATTGCTATTGTTTCTTTCCACTTCCTTGCATATGCTAGTTTTTGCTTGCTATGATAATTTGTTTTCCTATAAGATGCCTATGCATAGTAAGTATGTTAGACTTATATGTGTTTGTCACGTGTTTTAATATGCTCTCTTTGTGCTTTAATTCTTGTCTTTGATGTGAGCATCATTAAAATTATCAATGCCTAGCTAGGGGCGTTAAACGATAGCGCTTGTTGGGAGGCAGCCCAATTTTATTTTTGTTTCTTGCTTTTTGTTTCTGTTTAGTAATAAATAATTCTTCTATCTTCTGTTTAGATGTGGTTTTATGTTTTAAATTAGTGTTTGTGCCAAGTAAAACCTATAGAATCTTCTTGGATGATAGTTATTTGATCTTGCTGAAAAAATCAGAAACTTTCTGCTCATGAAAACAATTGTTAAAAATCACCAGAACGTGATAAAATACTGATTCTAATTGAAGTAGATCAATAAAAAAATTATTTAGGTCGTCCTATTTTGGTAGAATTGTTGAGTTACAGAAAGTTTACGTTTGATACAGATTACTACAGACTGTTCTGTTTTTGACAGATTCTGTTTTTCGTGTGTTGTTTGCTTATTTTGATGAATCTATGGCTAGTATCGGAGGGTATGAACCATAGAGAAGTTGGAATACAGTAGGTTTAACACCAATATAAATAAAGAATGAGTTCATTACAGTACCTTGAAGTGGTGGTTTGTTTTCTTTCCCTAACGGAGCTCATGAGATTTTCTGTTGAGTTTTGTGTTGTGAAGTTTTCAAGTTTTGGGTAAAGATTTGATGGATTATGGAATAAGGAGTGGAAAGAGCCTAAGCTTGGGGATGCCCAAGGCAACCCAAGGTAAAATTCAAGGACAACCAAAAGCCTAAGCTTGGGGATGCCCCAGAAGGCATCCCCTCTTTCGTCTTCGTCTATCGGTAACTTTACTTTAGGCTATATTTTTATTCACCACATGATATGTGTTTTGCTTGGAGCGTCTTGTATGATTTGAGTCTTTTCTTTTTAGTTTACCACAATCATCCTTGCTGTACACACCTTTTGGGAGAGACACACATGAATCGGAATTTTTTAGAATACTCTATGTGCTTCACTTATATCTTTTGAGCTAGATAATTTTGCTCTAGTGCTTCACTTATATCTTTTAGAGCACGGTGGTGGTTTTATTTTATAGACATTATTGATCTCTCATGCTTCACTTATATTATTTTGAGAGTCTTTTAGAATAGCATGGCAGTTTGCTTCGGCTATAAAATTAGTCCTAATATGATGAACATCCAAGATGGGTATAATAAAAACTATCATATAAAGTGCATTGAATACTATGAGAAGTTTGATACTTGATGATTGTTTTGAGATATGAAGATGGTGATATTAGAGTCATGCTAGTTGAGTAGTTGTGAATTTGAGAAATACTTGTTCTAAAGTTTGTGATTCCCGTAGCATGCACGTATGGTGAACCTTTATGTGATGAAGTCGGAGCATGATTTATTTATTGATTTTCTTCCTTATGAGTGGCGGTCGGGGACGAGCGATGGTGTTTTCCTACCAATCTATCCCCCTAGGAGCATGTGCGTAGTACTTTGTTTTGATAACTAATAGATTTTTCCAATAAGTATGTGAGTTCTTTATGACTAATGTTGAGTCCATGGATTATACGCACTCTCACCTTTCCATCATTCCTAGCCTCTTCGGTACCGTGCATTGCCCTTTCTCACCTTGAGAGTTGGTGCAAACTTCGCCGGTGCATCCAAACCCCGTGATATGATACGCTCTATCACACATAAACCTCCTTATATCTTCCTCAAAACAGCCACCATACCTACCTATTATAGCATTTCCATAGACATTCCGAGATATATTGCCATGCAACTTTCCACCGTTTCATTTATTATGACACGTTCCATCATTGTCATATTGCTTTGCATGATCATGTAGTTGACATCGTATTTGTGGCAAAGCCACCTTTATAATTCTTTCATACATGTCACTCTTGATTCATTGCATATCTCGGTACACCGCCGGAGGCATTCACATAGAGTCATATTTTGTTCCAAGTATTGAGTTGTAAGTAAATAAAAGTGTGATGATCATTATTATTAGAGCATTGTCCCATGTGAGGAAAGGATGATGGAGACTATGATTCCCCCACAAGTTGGGATGAGACTCCGGACAAAAAAAGAAAAAAAGAGGCAAAAAAGAGAAAAAGGCCCAAACAAAAAAATGAGAGAAAAAGAGAGAAGGGACAATGTTACTATCCTTTTACCACACTTGTGCTTCAAAGTAGCACCATGATCTTCATAATAGAGAGTCTCCTATGTTGTCACTTTCATATCCTAGTGGGAGTTTTACATTATAGAACTTGGCTTGTATATTCCAATGATGGGCTTCCTCAAAATGCCCTAGGTCTTCGTGAGCAAGCGAGTTGGATGCACACCCACTTAGTTTCTTTTGTTGAGCTTTCATACACTTATACCTCTAGTGCATCCGTTGCATGGCAATCTACTCACTCACATTGATATCTGTTGATGGGCATCTCCATAGCCCGTTGATACGCCTAGTTGATGTGAGACTATCTTCTCCTTTTTGTCTTCTCCACAACCACCATTCTATTTCACATATAGTGCTATGTCCATGGCTCACGCTCATGTATTGCGTGAAGATTGAAAAAGTTTGAGAACATCAAAAGTATGAAACAATTGCTTGGCTTGTCATCAGGGTTGTGCATGATTAAATACTTTGTGTGATGAAGATAGAGCATAGCCAGACTATATGATTTTGTAGGGATAACTTTCTTTGGCCATGTTATTTTGAGAAGACATGATTGCTTTGTTAGTATGCTTGAAGTATTATTATTTTCATGTCAATATTAAACTTTTGTCTTGAATTTTTCGGATCTGAACATTCATGCCACAATAAAGAAAATTACATTGAGAATTATGCTAGGTAGCATTCCACATCAAAAATTCTGTTTTTATCATTTACCTACTCGAGGACGAGCAGGAATTAAGCTTGGGGATGTATCCATAATACGTCTCCAACGTATCTATAATTTTTTATTGTTCCATGCTATTATATTATCTGTTTTGGATGTTTTTTGATGGAAAGACAGTAGGAGAGGCTCCTACTGTTTGTATATGTTTTCTTCTTTTTGTAAAGAGTTACATGTGAGTTACAGAATTGTTACAAGATGGTGTCCTACCATCACCCCCACCCCGGGGGGAGGGGGGTTATGAAGGAGCACTGTACAAGTAGTCACTACTCGAGGATCAAGGGGGGAGTTAGGCTAGTGAGTTACAAAAAGTAGTTACAATAGACTTCTGTGCCTCTTTCACCCTGTGTTGGAGGAGGCCAAATTCTCCTTTGAAACGTGTCAACCAGGAAGCAGTACTAGGGTTGACCCCTCTGAAGTGTTTGTTATTGCGCTCCTTCCACAAACTCCAAGCTGCCGTGAGGAAGATTTCCATGAAGAGAGGTCTATGCCCAGTCTCATTGATTTGCGTGATCAGATCAAGTCTGGAATCAAACTCAGGCCATGCAATATCAATCTTCTCTCAACAAGCTTTACTGAACGGGCAGGTGAAGATCATGTGGTCCACCGTTTCTTCAATATGTTGTCCACGGAGAAGGCAGTCAAACACCTCACCAATGTTGTAATGACGATGCTTTAGCATGTTCCTTGTGTTCAGTCGATCAAGCAGAAGCAACCATCCGAAGACTTTGATTTTCATGGTGCTTTTAGATCGCCACAGCAGCCTCTGAAACAGAATTTTTAGTAATCTGCAGCTTTGAACTCCGTTTTCCCCCAGGTATAGTGCCATACGTCAGTGGAGGTCGTGGAGGGGCGCATATGAGTGGTTAGGGACTGCATATCACGAACTTCCAAAAGGGCTTCAGGAGAGAGGGGCAGGTGAAAGAGTGCATGCAGTGACGTGCTCTCCAAGAAATCCTTGATGGATGCGTCTTCATGCAAGGCAAAAGAAAAGGCCCGGGGGTGCGACATCTCTAAAGTTTTGTTTAGCCAAAGATCTTTCCATATGAGAGCAGTTGTCCCATCAACCACCTGGACACATGAGATCCCGCGGTATTGAGGTGTAAGTTTAAGCACGTCACGCCACCAGAACGAGCCCACCGCGTCCACAGCATGAGGAATTTTGCCTGTATAGTAGGTGTCCCAAAGAAGGTGCACCCATGGGACATCTTTCTTGTTATAGAATTTGTGCAAGAACTTCATGAGCAAAGCTTCGTTCTGAAGTTCCAGATTAATCACTCCCAAGCCTCCATTTTTCTTTGGTTTATAGACCATGTCCCAAGCAGCTAGTGAGTTGCATTTCTCTCCGTGCTCAGTCTTCTTATTCCAAAGGCAGCGGCGACGGATCTGATCTAACATCTCAATGACTTGGGGGTGTATCTTCAGTGTGCACATGGCATAAATAAGCAAGGATGTGATGGTTGCGTTAAGCCAGGAAAGCTTTCCCCCATACGACATCATGGAGATTGTCGCAGTGAGGCGTCGCTCGGCGCTGCATACAAGCGGCATGAGGTCTTGTACAGTAGGTTTCGAGGTACCCATGGGAAGTCCAAGATACATAAAAGGCATGGTGCCAATCGAACAGCCAAAGATGCTAGCGAGCTCAGCAGTTGAGGCATCGTCAAGATTTATAGGGATAAGAGTGGACTTGTTGAAGTCGATCTTGAGACCAATGGACAGTACATAGTACGAGAGAATCTGCTTGATAATTTCAGCTTGACGTGGGCAGGCAGGGAGGGCCAGGATGGTATCATCGGCGTACTGGATGACCGGATATTCAGATTGACCAGGGCAAGGAAAAGGCAGCTTGATCCTCCCATGCCTAAACACATTGTTGATGGCAGCCTGAAGGAGATCAGCTGCGAGGACAAAGAGCTGGGGGGAGAGAGGATCCCCCTGGCGTACCCCACTTTTACAATGAAATTGGCGGCCCGGTACACCATTGAGCAGAATGGAAGATCGTCCAGTAGAAAAAATACAATGAATCCAATTGAGCCATTTGTCAGTGAATCCCATATGACGCATGATGTTGATCATAGGATCATCGCCAATAGTGTCAAATGCTTTTGCAAAGTCCAATTTGAGCAATATGATTTTTCTTTTTGATGCATGACATTGATGGATATATTGGAAGGCCCAAGCCAGGCAATCCTGAATGGTCCGGCCTTTGAGAAAACCGTATTGGTTGCGGTGGACCAGAATCAATATGATCTTTTGTAGTCGAATTGCCAAGAGTTTGGTGATTAGCTTGAGGCAACAGTTTAGTAATGTTATCGGTCTGTAGTCATTGACTGACTCCGGCGAGCGAACCTTCGGGATCAGAGTGATAAGGCCAGCATTGATGCTTGTTAGGTCCAGGTCACCAGCATGGAATTGGGAGCATAGAGCATAAAAGTCAGACTTGATCAAAGGCCAGCAAGCCTGGAGGAATGCTCCACTAAACCCGTCCGGGCCAGGTGCTCGGTCAGAAGGCATCTCTTTAACCACAGCGTCGATCTCTTCATGTGTGAATGGATGTTTAATGGGCTTTACTAAGCACTTTTATATTATTTTTGGGACTAACCTACTAACCAAAGGCCCAGTGCAAATTGTTGTGTTTTGCCTATTTCTGTGTTTCGCAGAAAAGGAATATCAAACGGAATCCAAATGGAATGAAATCTTCGGGAGAGTTATTCTTGGAACAAATGTGATCCAGGTGACTTGGAGTGGACGTCAAGAAAGAAGCGAGGAGGCCACGAGGCAGGGAGGCGCGCCTGCCCCCCTGGGCGCGCCCCCCATTCTCGTGGGCCCCTCGCAGCTCCACCGACCTACTTCTTCCTCCTATATATATATCCATATACCCTGAAAACATCCAGGAGCACCACGAAACCCTATTTCCACCGCCACAACCTTCTGTATGCGTGAGATCCCATCTTGGGGCCTTTTCCAGTGCTCCACCGGAGGGGGAATCGATCATGGAGGGCTTCTACATCAAAACCATAGCCTCTCCGATGATGTGTGAGTAGTTTACCGCAGACCTTCGGGTCCATAGTTATTAGCTAGATGGCTTCTTCTCTCTCTTTGGATCTCAATACAAAGTTCTCCTCGATCTTCTTGGAGATCTATTTGATGTAATTCTTTTTGCGGTGTGTTTGTCGAGATCCGATGAATTGTGGGTTTATGATCAAGATTATCTATGAACAATATTTGAATCTCCTCTGAATTCTTTTATGAATGATTTGTTATCTTTGCAAGTCTCTTCGAATTATCTTTTTGGTTTGGCCTACTAGATTGATCTTTCTTGCAATGGGAGAAGTGCTTAGCTTTGGGTTCAATCTTGCGGTGTCCTTTCCCAGTGACAGCAGGGGCAGCAAGGCACGCATTGTATTGTTGCCATCGAGGATAAAAAGATGGGGTTTAGATCATATTGCTTGAGTTTATCCCTCTACATCATGTCATCTTGCCTAATGCGTTACTCTGTTCTTATGAACTTAATACTCTAGATGCATGCTGGATAGTGGTCGATGTGTGGAGTAATAGTAGTAGATGCAGAATCGTTTCGGTCTACTTGTCGCGGACGTGATGCCTATATACATGATCATGCCTAGATATTCTCATAACTATGCACTTTTCTATCAATTGCTCGACAGTAATTTGTTCACCCACCGTAATACTTATGCTATCTTAAGAGAAGCCACTAGTGAAACCTATGGCCCCCGGGTCTATTTTCCATCATATAAGTTTCCAATCTATTTTTTTTGTGCAATCTTTACTTTCCAATCTATATCATAAAAATACCAAAAATATTTATCTTATTATCTCTATCAGATCTCACTTTTGCAAGTGGCCGTGAAGGGATTGACAACCCCTTTATCGCGTTGGTTGCAAGGTTCTTATTTGTTTGTGTAGGTACGAGGCGACTAGTCTGTAGTCTCCTACTGGATTGATAGCTTGGTTCTCAAAAACTAAGGGAAATACTTACGCTACTTTGTTGCATCACCCTTTCCTCTTCAAGGGAATAACAAACGCAAGCTCAAGAGGTAGCAGTTGTCGTCCTTCGCGCACTTTGGTGCGCTCGTCGTGGCGGCGCCCTCTCGCGTTGTCAACATGGTCAACAAACAAGAGGAATCGGGAGAGGACTGTATGTGGAGAGGATGACAGTAGGGACCCACCATGTCCATGGTCGTACGCAAAGCAAGTTCCTCATTTTTTTTGTTATATACTCCATTGTCAGCGCATAGAAAAAGAAAATGCTTCCTCCTAGTGGTTTGTTAACATCTAGGACCCACGACATTGTCAGCGTATAGTCAATAGACAAGACAACAGCACAAGATCGGCTGATACCTGGGACGTAGCTGCTCGAGTAGTATTTTTTTGTTATTGTTGAGACGGACCAAGGTTTCAACTAGGTTGTGGCCCGTCTAGCCGAGGCTTCTATTTTACGTTCACCACATGACCAGCCTAGCTATTTTTTCTTTGTGAAAATGGCTAGCCCAGTTTGTTTTTCTGAAGAATACCCAATCCAGGCCTACTTATTTTTTTCCGTCCTACTGGGCTGCAACTCTTTCAAGACAGCTGCAAATCTTAAAAGTAATATGAAATGGGCTGTAAATATAAAAAACATGACAAATTGGCAATTACTTTCAAATTTCTGAATTTTTCACATTTTCATATTCCAATTTCACTGGGCTTTAATCTAATTTAAATATATCTTCAAATTACTTTAAATCTGGCTTGACATTTCGTTATGAAAAATAGTTTGGACCCCACCGAAATATGCGAAATTTCATTTAAATTTTTAACCCTAGCCTTGGCCAACAAAGAAACCCGGACTGCAATAAGTTGCATAAGAAGTTGCAGTGAGCTCTAAATTATTAAAAAAAAATAGGGAATGGGCTGACTTGTGGGCCTATTAAGTTGATGCGTATGCAAGATTTTTTACTTATTATATACGTCAACAAACGATTCTAGCAGAAGTGACCGTTAGATGTCAATCCAACGGCCGTCATGCTTCTTCAATCTCTGATCTTCTTGCTCCAGCCGTCAAATCCAGCACCGGCGGGACCGCCTGCTCCCGCCTCCCGTGGCCGGCTGTGCTGCCGCGTAGGCCTCACTGCCCGCTACTACTCACACCGCTAGCCAAGCCATCCCTCTACTCACCCACATCCCTCCACTACTGTGGCTTCGCCGCCTCTGGGTCATTCCCTTCCTGGGTCTCGCCGTCGTCCATCACGTTGGCGTTCTCGGCATGGCGTGGTCAACGTTGTCAACAAACAACAACATCGGAAGAGGGATGTATATGGAGAGGCTGACAGTTGGGACCCACATGGTCCATGGCCACACGCAAGCAAGTACCTCCTTATTACGCCAAAAAATCGCCCCCATGACAGTTCGGACCCACCAGCTATATCTTGGCACGGAAGGAAGTGCCTCCTTATTAAGCGAAAAATAATGATTGCTCCCTATGACAGCTGGGGCCCACCAGATTTGGAGGCTGACTTGTGGCCCTACTAAGTTGACGCGTACGCAGGGCTTTGTCGACTTAGTCAACAAACGATCCTATCACCAATGACCATTGGATTGTTAACATCCAACGGTCGCCCTGCTTCTTCAACCTCTGATTTTCTTGCTCTGGCCATCCAAACCACCGCGTGCTCCTGCCTCCCGTGACCGGTTGTGCTGTCGCGCAGGCCTCACCGCTCCCTACTACTCGAACCACTGGCCAGGCCATCCCTCTACTCACCCACACCCCCTGTTATTCTGCGGCGACGGCAGCCGCACACCGCAGCCGAACCTGCGTGCTGTCCGCTGATACGTCTCCGTCGTATCTACTTTTCCTAACACTTTTACTCTTGTTTTGGACTCTAATTTGCAAGATTTGAATGAAACTTACCCGGACTGACGTTGTTTTCAGCAGAACTACCATAGTGTTGTTTTTGTGCAGAAATAAAAGTTCTCAAATTGGAACAAAAAATTTTGGAGAATTATTTCAGAATAAAAGAAAAATATTGGAGCCAAAAACCACCAGAGGGGGCCGCTGGGTGAGCACAACCCACCAGGGCTAAGGATGGCAATGGGTACCCATTACCTGCGTACCCGGCGGGTAAAAACCCTATTAGGGCAAGGGTATGGGATAAAAGATTACCCATGGGTATATAAATAGAAAAATATTAAACCCATCGGGTATAGTGGGTACGGGTATGGGATATCATAACCCATACCCGTGTACCCATAGACCCACATAAAATATGTTAAGTGGGCACTCACTATTTATTTATCTAATTTAATTTCCGACAAAATGAGTCTAATCCCGTAGCCATTGACCACATGAGTGGCCCACGTTGACAGTAGGTACATGGTAACATGGAAAGGAAACATGTAATGGCAGAACGAATCCCATAAATCTCTCCTACTCTCCTAGATTAACGTGATTAGGTGATGGTGAATAATGAATACGTGATCACATCCCATATTAAGATAGATATCCTCCTCATTTCCTTGTCTCATCTCGTCTCCTCACCACCTCATCCATCACTAGTCGCTGCCTCCGGCTTCTCACTGCCTCGCCGTTGCTAGCGCCTCTAGTTGCTCGGACGCCATGGACCTTGCAGATGAGGACCACGGCTTCCGTGAGGACAGCGACCGGGATAAGCAGATGCAGCTCACACTCATGCGGATTTAGTCAGAGGGC
Organism: Aegilops tauschii subsp. strangulata; assembly: GCF_002575655.3. Lineage (NCBI taxonomy): Eukaryota > Viridiplantae > Streptophyta > Magnoliopsida > Poales > Poaceae > Aegilops > Aegilops tauschii. Next base: position 259,380,498 of record NC_053037.3, read on the forward strand.
GGCGGCCACCACGGCCAGGATCATGGCACGACAACCCCGATCTCGTCGATGGATGGAGCATTGATCTTGTAGTTTTTTTATATGGATGAGGTGTTGCATTCGTGCATATAAGCATTGATTTCTTCTTATATATGATGTATACAGTATATAGCTATTGCGATGAATATGATTTTTCTATAAATACAAGATATACGACATCTAGAGATGTTATATAAATACAAGATTTCAGTACATAGTGTATTATGTATATATGAGCATCGTAATTTCAGTGCTCATTAAGAATCAAGTATTATATTCAATAGACTATATATATGAATTTGATGTCTATTTTGTTATTTATGCTCCTTTTGCAGTAGTACAAGCTCAGCAGCCTCCTTGTGAATATCCCAATGTTAAATCTGCCCCAATGGATGAAGATGGAGATCATGTTGTTCTTTCTGATGATTAGATGTGTAGGAGGAGGTGGAAGACATCAACGAAGTACACAAACAGAAGATAATTACTAAAGTTTGGCTAGAAATGAAACGAAAGAGGTCAATGATATCTTGTCGATTATGACTACATGTTGCTCAAGTTGATGTGTGCACACGGGTATTTTTACCCGTGGGTACCCATTTACCCTGTCGGGTGATGGGTATGGGGGAAAATTGTACCCATTGAGTGGTATGGGTACGGGTAATGGGTAAGCTCGAGGAGGATGGGTAAGGGTATGGGGTAACTCTACCCATACCCATACCCAAACCCGACGGGTGCCACCCCCCCCCCCTCAGGCACGCCCAGGTGGGTTGTGCCCACCTGGTGGCCCCGCGGACCCTGATTCCAACTCCATAAATACCTATTTTTCCAGAAAATAAACTGGGAGGAAGAATTATCTCGTTTCAGGATACGGAGCCGCCGCCACCTCCTGTTCTTCATCGGGAGGCCAAATCTGGAGTCCATTTTGGGCTCCGGAGAGGGGGATCTTCGATCTTCATCATCACCAACCCTCCTTCATCGCCAATTTCATGATGCTCCCCACTAGGAGTGGGTAATTCCTTCGTAGGCTCACTGGTCGGTGAGGAGTTGGATGAGATTCATCACGTAATCAAGTTAGTTTTGTTAGGGTTTGATCCCTAGTGTCGGTGTACAAAAGGAGGGGCGCACTTTTGTACCCCTTTACCTGTGCACGGGCAGTCAGAGCCGCGCCCACGGTCACGCCAAGTAGAACAGGGGAGGTGAGCCAAGGTAAGACCGAAGCCCAAGATAACCAGAGCAACGCCAAGGCCAAAACCACAAAGAGTAGAGGGACGAAGCAGGGACGAAGCAGGTTCCCCCGGCAAGACCGAAGCCCAAGATAACCAGAGCAACGCCAAAGCATCCCACACAGGTACAGTCCGTACGGAATGAAAAACATGAACGAGGGGGATTACAAGCTTTAAATTTAACAAGGCCCGAAGGCTTACAGATCAAAAAAGAGATAAGATGCCCGTGATCCCTTTCTTGTCCATCGCCTTAGGAGGCAGGTCAAGGAGGCGAAAGGGCAAAAGGGGCGCCTAGGCGAGCTACGAGCAGCAGAAAGCACCAAGAGAACACCTCGGAGGCCGCCCATGGGTGGGCCGGTGATGACGGTGCCGGGAAAGGAGCTGGAAGACGAGGTGCCAGGAGCGGCAATACGCGATGAAGGCGTCGGTGCCCGCATACTCCGAGTTGACGGCCTTGCCGCCCGCCCTCTTCCTCTTCTGCAACCTCCCAACGCCAGCCGCCCAAGGAGACGGCCCCGAGAGGTTCAAGGAGCTGGCCCCACCCCCGCCAAAACTCTGCCGGAGGAGCGACCAGGTGCAGATGCTGCTGCTGCCGCACACGCCCAGGCGCGGGGCGTCCGACGCCTAGTCGGACTCGTCCCCGTCATCTGCCCCGCTGTCCTCCTCGTCACTTTCGCTCGAGGAAGAGCTTCCATCGTCGGAATCTCCATCAGAGGAGCTCTCCACGCAGCACTCCAGGCGAGTCCCGAAGTCTCCGAAGACCTTGACGGAGAGCAGGCCGTCCTCCATTAATTTGAAGTAGAGGACGAGCCCTGCCGTCAGGCTGTGGATGTGAGCGAGCGTCTTCAATCCACGACGGAGGTACATGACCCGAGGAGCCAGGAAGTCGACGTCAACCCGCGTGCCCCCATTCCCACAGCCCCTCATGTGCAATCTGAGGGATTGGGGCGGGTCACGCTCCATCTCCCGAGCAAACGGGGCGGGAAGACGAAGACAGCGACGCGGAGGCCGGCGCAGCCTGATGAAGAACTCGCGGGGCTGGTCTCCAACATGGCCTTCCATCGGAAAAGGCATCATTGGCGGGGGCGAAGCCGGCGCGCCGCCCCGTCCTCCTCTTCCCTGAGCACTACGACCTCTGCCCCGGCCTCGCCCCTCCCCCTTCCCCTCGCGGCCGGTTCCACCACCGCGGGCTCAGGAGGGGGAGGGACGCGGTGTCGAGCGGCGACCGTCACCGCCACTGACGAAGGACCAGGATTCCCTTTCTCCATGGCTAGTGAAAGAAGAAGCGGAAGCAGGAGGAGATAGATGACAGAAGAGTGCGGGATGCCATTCCCCCCTTCCCCCTCCTTATAAAGGGGCTGGGTCGGGGCTTGGCCGCCCCGCTCGGCCAATCCAGCCACCAGAGGCGCGGGGAATCGAGGCCGACCCGCTGCCCCAACCAGCGACGGCCCGGTTTCCCGCCTCCACCGCTTGCCACCCCAAGCGCATGGAGGACGCGTGGCAAACGTGCAGAATCGAGGGGACGGGTGAAGCGACCTCTCCCCACCCCGTGATCATGGGGTGTGGACGCCTTGGAGACCGCAACCCGGCGCCGCGCAGTAAATAAGCCGCGCCTCCACGCCTCCCTCCTTTCATGGGGAAGGCGCGAGCTGCCCATTTACTGCGATTTGACGCATGCGTGCAGGAACCACCCCACGCATGCCGCCCACGTCACGCGCACCCCTCCACGCCATGCCGCGCGCGGGTCATTGGAAGTGCAGCGCGCGAAAAGTTTTACCGCGGTAAAAACCGCCCCGCCTGCCCGCGCACCATTTTGGGCCTGGCCCAACAACGTGTCACGCTTATGTGTGGCCCAGGCCCGGGGCTCCTGTCGGTGTACAAAAGGAGGGGCGCACTTTTGTACCCCTTTACCTGTGCACGGGCAGTCGGAGCCGCGCCCATGGTCATGCCAAGCAGAACAGGGGAGGTAAGCCAAGGTAAGACCGAAGCCCAAGATAACCAGAGCAACGCCAAGGCCAAAACCACAAAGAGCAGAGGGACGAAGCAGGTTCCCCCAGCAAGACCCTTGCCGGGGCAGCCCCAGCAAGACCCTTGCCGGGGCAGCTCACCCCACACCAACAGAGCGAGCCACCCTTGAGCCCACGGTCTCCAACATCACGTTGGGCCAGGGCTCGGGAGGCACCTCCATGGTGGCATGCAGATCTTTGTGAAGACAAGGAACACTCAAGATTAGATGAGGATTAGAAGACGACGATCCTCGGCAGGATCCTTGCCGAGGAAGGCCACCAGACCCCCGGCAAGGTCCTTGCCGGGGACGACAGCGCGCCACGACAAGACCCTTGCCGGGCCACCCGGCAAGGCCCTCACCAAGGACGCCAGCAGGGCCACTACCAGGCCCGCACCAACCAAGTCTCCACCATCGTTCACATGCAGCTGCCAGCCCAACCAGCTGGGCGGGCACCTGCGTGGCAACATGCAGCTCCCAGGCCAACTGATCAAGCGCCTGCATGGCGGCATGCAGATCTTCGTGGAGGCTCCACCACCTCAGCTGCCTGCCTGCCTACGTGGCGGCACATGCGTCGCTAGCCAGGGCGCGTGTCGAAGCAAGGAGGAGCGGCGCCGGACGGGACGGGCCTCGCCCCCGTCCCCGATAAAGCAAGGGGACACCTAAGCTACGCATTAAATGCGTCTTGTCCTGTAATACGAGCGATAAGCTCATAGCAGTGTGCGCCTTTCCACCTCCTGTGTGCCACTGTGGCAGCCCCTTTCGACTATAAAAGGAGGCCCATGGCATACTGGAGAAGGATTCGGCTCTTTCGAACCACACACTCACCACAACTAGTTCGAGAGCTCAAGAACTCTCTGAAATACACCCACCAAAGCGGGACTAGGGTTTTACGCATCCTCGCGGCCCGAACCTGGGTAAACGATCCTCGTGCTGGTTACTAATCCTGCTCTTCTCGCAACCCCGCGCCCCGGCAACCATAGTAGGGATTCTTGTGATCCCATAGGTGTCGTTCCACACCGACATCTTTGGCGCGCCAGGTAGGGGGCACAATTGTGAGAATCTGGTCTAGTAGCTAGCCTAGCAGTTCTTCGTCGCCATGGCTCCCAAGAAGAAGACTGCCACCGTGATCGGCTCGTTGGGAGCCGAACGGCCCGTGCCAGTGCGGGCGAGCAGTGGGCCGGTCGCGGACAGGACCCGGGCCGCGGTCCGTGAACACCAGCATCGTCGTGGCAGTCAGAGCCTGGCGAGCGGCGTTGTTCGCGCGCCAGACGACCGGCAGCACGTCGCCAGATCCAAAGACGGAGCTGGACCCCCGCAGGTGGCGCGGGGCCCTTCAAGAGTGTCGTTGTGCCACCCCCGGGCGGCGCAGCGACCTCCAAGACGCCCACGCCGACGACCGCTGCACGCTCTTCCCATGGTGTGCGCGACGAGCAGCGTCACCACGCCGGTGACCCTAGGCACCGCCATGGGAAGAGCCCTGTGCGTCGTCCACGAGATGAAGGAGTTCAGCATGCCCGCCGAAGTGCTGGCGAAAATGGCACGCAATCGCTGGATCGTAACAGAGCTCCTTCTAACGTGGTTAGAGGTCGAAGCGCACCGCGATCCACGCAGCTGTCGCCGCCGCCCACGCCAGCAGAAGCTTTGGCGCGCGCGCAGCTGCTCCTCGACTTCCCTCCTGCTGCAGAGAAGCTCGACGAGTGGAGGGCCACCATCCGGAGCCTCGTCGCCATCGCGAACAAAGACGATTCGCGGCCGGCGGGGCCCTCGGGACGGTGCTCCACCGAGCCACCACACGCTAACGTTGGGAGGACCGGGGGAGCTGTGGCCACGGTGCACTCTCCTCCCCCTCGCCAGCCGCCGTGGGCGTCGGCCCGTCGTGACGACGCTTGTGATAACATCTCCATAGCGTCGTCCGACCCGCGAACCCTCCGCGACCAGCGCCAGGTTCTTCGGGAACGAGCTCACAAAGACGCTCGGACCACCATCGAGCGACGGCGCGAAACGCGCCACCAGTCGGACAAGCGGGTGGGACCCGCTATGGACCACCCAACACCGGGGGGCTCCAGCGGCCTACCTTACGAGGTGGGCTGCCCGGCCTTCACCCGTGAGCTGCGGCAGTTCCAGTGGCCATCCCACCGCATGTTCAAGCCCGACGTCGACGAGAAGTACACTGGCAAGACCCATCCGTCCGAGTTCCTCGGCATCTACACCATCGCGATGCAGGGTGCTGGAGCTCGCGACGACAAGGTGCTTGCCAACTATTTCCCGCTGGCACTAAAGCCCAATGTTATGTCTTGGTTGATGCACTTGCCGGCGGATTCCATTTCTTCTTGGTCGGATCTGTGCCATGAGTTCGTTGGCGCCTTCACAGGAGGCCACCAAGCTCATGGCCAGGCCAGTGATCTGCATATCATTCCCCAGAAGGAAGGGGAAACCCTGCGCAAATACATCCAGAGATTCAGCCGGGTGCAGTACAACATCCCCGACGTTCATCCCGCCGCTGTGATCAGCGCGTTCCATCAGAACGTGCGCAACCGCAAGATGCGCGAAGAGCTGGCGATCACCAAGGTTAAGGATGTGGCCGAGCTCTACGTTCTGGCCGATAGGTGCGCCCCGGCTGAAGAGGGAAGGAAGTACCCCGGCGAAGACGCCGGTGCGGAAACCGACTCTACCGACGAAGACGCCGCCACCCCGACGAAGAAGGGCCGGCGTCGCAACAGGAAACGCAAAGGCAAGGCCGTGCTTGTCGTTGAAGGATCTAACGACACCGGCGCTGCCAAGAAGGTCAAGGCAGACGCCCCCGGCAAGGAGATTGCCGGGTGCGCCGCCTGCCGGGCCTTGGCGGCTATCGACAAGCCAGGAAGCTCCGGCAAGCAATACTGCAAGATCCACCGCACCAAGGGCCACGACCTCCAGAACTGCCGACAAGTCGAGCTGCTTGCTGAGAAGCAAAAAGCTGAGTACGAGAGGAGGGACAAGGAGAAGGACCAGGATGGTGCCGAGGGATCCGGCAAGAAGCGTGGCGGCCAAGGAGGCCGCCGCGGCAAGGACAACCAGCAAGAGAGGCCCGCCCGGGGCCGTGACAAGAAACAAGAAGACGATGATCATGACGAGGACGACGAGTCCGGTGAGCAAGAGTTCCAGAAGGCTACGGAGGCCGTGTGCGTCGATGGTGGCGCCTTGCTGCATACTTCTCACCGCCAGCTCAAGCAGTGGGCGCGTGAGATTACAGCAGCGGAACCGTCGTTCGACGCTCAGAAGCCGTTGAAGTGGTCCAGCATGCCCCTCATCTTTGACGCCAAGGACCACCCTGACCGCACAACCGCGGTCGGGTGTTTGCCATTGTTGGTCTCACCAACGATACGCAACCTCAAGGTGAACAAGATGTTGGTTGACGGCGGGGCCGGCCTGAACTTGATCTCGCCCGTCGTGATCAAAAGGCTGCAAATTCCTGATGAAGACCTCGAGGAAACGGGCACGTTTCAAGGGGTCAATCCGGGGAGGAGCCAGCCGAAGGGGAAGGTCACACTGCCCGTGACGTTTGGAGGAGAGTTGAACTACAGGACGGAGAGGATCATCTTCGACGTGGCCGAGATCCCCTTGCCCTACAACGGGATCCTCGGCCGCCTGGCACTAGCCAAGTTCATGGCGGCATCACACTACGCCTACAACATGCTAAAGATGCCCGGGCCGTTGACCATCATCTCCGTCCCCTCCGACAAGAAGGACGCGCTGATTTGCACCGACCAACTCTACCGGGAAGCTATTGCAGCAGCTGCCGTCAAGGTACCTGCTCCTGCCGCTGAAAGCCCTGGAGGGAAGAAGAAGCCCGGCAAGACCTCTTGCACCCACTCCGGCAAGCGCACCTCCTCGGAGTGTTGTGCTACCGTCGAGGACGTGCCAGAGAGCTCTACCGGCAAGAGCAAGAAACCCAAAGCTGAGCCGCCGCAGACCAAGAAGGTGTCCATCAGGGAGGATGGCACGAGAGGGGCCTTCACCATAGGCTCCACCCTCGACAGCAAATAGGAAGGCGCGCTCGTCACCTTCCTGCGGGCGAATGTTGACGTGTTTGCGTGGCAAGCATCCGACATCCCCGGTGTTCCCAGGGAGGTGATTGAGCACCACCTAGCTATCTGTCCTCATGCGCGGCCCGTCAAGCAGAAGGTCAGAAAGCAGGCTCTGGAGAGGCAGGAGTTCATCACAGAGGAGATCAGGAAGTTGGAAGCGGCAGGCTTGGTGAGAGGAGTGCTCCACCCGACGTGGTTGGCCAATCCGGTAGTGGTGCGCAAGGCAAATGGGAAATGGAGGCTGTGTATTGACTACACAGTTATCAATAAGGCTTGTCCTAAGGACCCCTTCCCGTTGCCGCGCATCGACCAGATTGTCGACTCCACGGCCGGGTGTGATATGTTGTCATTCCTCGACGCCTACTCGGGCTACCACCAAATCTTCATGACAAGAGAAGATGAAGAGAAGACAGCATTCATCACCCCATGTGGTACGTATTGCTTTTTGCGGATGCCTTTCGGGTTGAAGAGTGTTGGCTCGACGTTTGCAAGAGCAGTCCAAATTGGCTTTGAACCCCAGCTCCATAGAAATATGGAAGCATACATGGATGACATAGTGGTCAAGACCAAAGATGGGGCAACTCTTGTGCAAGATCTGGAAGAGACATTTGCCAACCTGCGCAAGATCAACCTCAAGCTGAACCATGAGAAGTGTGTCTTCGGCGTTCCGTCCGGTAAGCTTCTCGGGTTCTTTGTGTCGCAGCGCGGGATCGAGGCAAACCCAGACAAAATCAAGGCTATTGAGCAGCTTGAGGCGCCCAAGCGGATCAAGGATGTGCGTCGGCTCACCGGCTGCGTCGCCGCCATGAGCCGATTCATCTCCAAGTCCGCCGAGCGCGCCCTTCCTTTCTTCAAAATCTTGAAGAAGGCAGGCCCAATGGAGTGGACCCCAGAAGCCGAGGCAGCATTGCAGGATCTGAAGAAATACCTTTCCTCCACGCCAATACTGGTTGCACCTAAACCACAAGAGTCGTTGCTGCTGTATCCGGCGGCGACGAATCAAGTGGTCAGCGCCGCACTGGTGGCACAGAGGGAGGTCGACGAGGAGACAGTGACGGCGGCAGAACCAGCGGATGGCAAGCCAAAGATTCCCCCGGCAAGGCCTGGTGCCGGCAAGGCGAGGCCCCCGGTAGAGTCTGATGCCACCAAGGCAGTGCCCGCGCAGTCGAGTGAGGTGGTGCAGAAGAAGAAGATGATGTAGCACCCGGTTTACTTTGTCAGCTCCCTCTTGCAGGGAGCTAGATCGAGGTACTCCGGTGTGCATAAATTGCTCTTCGGCCTCCTTATGGCCTCGAGGAAGCTGCGTCATTACTTCCAAGCCCACGAGATCACTGTCGTCACCCGCCTCCCGTTGCAACGGATACTGCATAACCCAGATGCAACCGGAAGGATTGTGGAATGGGCCTTGGAGTTATCAAGTTTCGGTTTGAAGTTTGAAAGTACCTCGACAATCCAGAGCAGAGTCTTGGCGGAGTTCATTGCAAAATGGACCTCAACGCCTGACGAAGAAATCCAGGAGACCACTCTCCCCGGCAAGGAAGCAGACCGCGACTAGATCATGTACTTTGATGGGGCTTTCTCGCTGCAAGGCGCCAGTGCCGGTGTGCTGCTTGTCGCATCCATCGGAGAGCACCTCAAGTATGTGATCTAGATGCACTTCCCCAGGGAGATGTCCACAAACAACACTGCTGAGTACGAGGGATTGCTCGCCGGTCTCAGGATCGCGGCAGACCTCGGGGTTAAGAAGCTCATCGTCAGGGGTGACTCGCAGCTTGTTGTTAGGCAGGTCAACAAGGATTATCAGAGCCCATTGATGGAGGCTTACGTAGATGAGGTGAGGAAGCTGGAGGAACGCTTTGACGGTATCCAAGCGAAGCACATCCCCCAAATGGAGAACGACATCGCCGATTACCTGTCAAAGCATGCTGCATTCAAGCTACCTGTGGAACCAGGTACCTTTTTGCTCCAGTTAACTCAACCATCCGTCGAACCATCAACGGGGCAGAACAAGCGGAGGAAGTCAGGTCCCGGCAAGTACTTTCCTACCGAGCCCCCTGGGGAAGCCGGCAAGGGTGCTGCCGCGGACTCTGAGCCTGCCAAAGGGCAACTGGCTCCAGCAGGGCGTCAAGCCCTGGCCATGGAGACAGCCGCACCCATGGCTGAGGAAATGCCTTTGGTCCTTGCCGTCGAGCCCCAGGCTCCGGCATGGGCACAGCATACTGTCTGATTCCTCCAAACAGGGGAACTTCCTGAGGAGCAGGAGGAAGCGGAAAAAGTAGCCCGCCGGTCCGCCCTGTACCAGTTCGTCGATGACGTCCTGTACAGGAGAAGGCCGAACGGCGTGAAATTGAAGTGCATCCCCCGGGAGGAAGGACTGGAGCTGTTGGCAGAGATACATGGTGGCATATGTGGCTCCCACATAGGGTCGAGGGCCCTTGCCAGAAAGGCGTTCCGACAAGGTTTCTTCTGGCCCACCGCCCTCCAGGATGCAACGGCACTAGTAACCAAGTGTGAAGCGTGTCAGTTCCATTCAAAGAAGCTTCATCAACCAGCTCAAGCCCTTCAAACAATCCCTCTCTCCTGGCCATTCTCGGTCTGGGGGCTCGATATACTGGGCCCTTTCCCCCGCGCTGTCGGGGGCTTTGAGTACTTGTACGTTGCAATCGACAAGTTCACAAAGTGGCCGGAGGTGGAAGCAGTGAGAAAGGTGACTGCTTAGTTAGCTGTCAAGTTTTTCAAGGGACTGGTCTGCCATTTTGGTGTGCCAAACAGAGTCATCACCAACAACGGCACGCAGTTCACAAGCCACACCTTGATGCAATACATTCAAGACCTCGGCAGCAAGGTCTGTTTTGCTTCCGTGGCACACCCACGGAGCAACGGCCAAGCGGAGAGGGCAAATGCTGAAGTGTTGCGAGGCCTAAGAACAAAGACTTTTGACAAGCTACGCAAGAGTGGAAGGCACTGGATTGATGAATTGTTGGCGGTTCTTTGGTCGATGAGGACGACGCCAAATCGAGCCACCAGCCAGACACCTTTTGCCCTAGTATGTGGGGTAGAAGCAGTTTTCCCCACGGAACTCATATACGGGTCACCTCAAGTGCTCGCTTATGATGAGCTTGAGCAAGAGCAGTTGTGCCAAGATGACGCGACGCTCCTTGAGGAAGATCGTCTTCGGGCGGCTGTGAGAGCAGCAGGCTACTAGCAAGCCTTGCACCGCTACCATAGCCGCAAGGTTCATGCCCGAAGCTTTGAGGAAGGCGACCTTGTTCTTCAGCGCGTTTAGTCGGCCAAGAATTCCAACAAGTTGACGCCAAAGTGGGAAGGCCCTTATCGGGTAATGCGACTCACCAGGCCCGGCACAGTCCGCCTGGAGACCGAAGATGCTGTCCCAGTGAGCAACTCCTGGAACATCGAGCATCTTCGCAAGTTTTACCCGTAAGGCGCGGCTTGCCGGGCCTCCCGGCAAGCCACCTTTTGTACAAGCTTTGCCGGCAAGGCATGTAACCCTTCGTACAAAGCCAGGCGCAGACCCTGAGCATAAATAAATGAAGCGCTGGCGCCCTAAGTTATAGCATGCATGCTAGGTCGAGTCTCTTCCCATGTTAGGGTTGATAGTGCTTAGCGGCGACTAACCCCTAGCCTAGAGATCGAGTGCGCGTCTATTTGTTTCTTTTCTGTCCTGCTTTGGTTCGCAGGGCACATGAGCACTTCTGCTGAGCTACTTGGAAGAAAGGAAACGGCCGGCGTCCCGACCCCGGCAAACCAGAGTTGCCAGGGGCTGCAAGCACAAGGATCCAACCGTGGCAAGACAAGGTTGCCGGGGGCTGCAGATCTAGATAAGTCTTTCATCCTCTATCAGGCATTTCGGAACGGAACTGGGATATGTGAAACCTCGTTTTATTTCTAGGCCACCGTGCTCCCCTTTTCTATACCCAAGGATTATCTCATGGGCCCGGATTTGGTTGTAGTCGCGGTGGCAAGGAAGTAGAACGAGGAGCCTAAGCCCGCTTCATCCCTGCCTCCGCCAAGGGCGCGAGAATGGTCGAGCGAAGTGGGGGGACGGCAAGGCCTGTTGCCGGGTGAAAACGTTTATCTTAAATTGTAACAAGGATTCGCTCCTTGTTGCGGGGTCTACCCACGAACGAAAAACCCGGCAAACATCCCTTTTTCATTAAAAGCATCCCACACAGGTACAGTCCATACGGAATGAAAAACATGAACGAGGGGGATTACAAGATTTAAATTTAACAAGGCCCGAAGGCTTACAGATCAAAAAAGAGATAAGATACCTGTGATCCCTTTCTTGTCCCTCTCCTCAGGAGGCAGGTCAAGGAGGCGAAAGGGCAAAAGGGGCGCCTAGGCGAGCTACGAGCACCAGAAAGCACCAAGAGAACACCTCGGGGGCCGCCCACGGGTGGGCCGGTGATGACGGTGCCGCGAAAGGAGCTGGAAGACGAGGTGGCACGACCGGCAATATACGATGAAGGCGTCGGTGCCCGCGTACTCCGAGTTGACGGCCTTGCCACCCGCCCTCTTCCTCTTCTGCAACCTCCCAACGCCAGCCGCCCAAGGAGACGGCCCTGAGAGGTTCAAGGAGCTGGCCCCACCCCGGCCAAAACTCTGCCAGAGGAGCGACCAGGTGCAGATACTGCTGCTGCCGCACCCGCCCAGGCGCGGGGCGTCCGATGCCTAGTTGGACTCATCCCCTTCATCTGCCCCGCTGTCCTCCTCGTCACTTTCGCTCGAGGAAGAGCTTCCATCATCGGAATCTCCGTCGGAGGAGCTCTCCACGCAGCACTCTAGGCGACTCCCGAAGTCTCCGGAGACCTTGACGGAGAGCAGGTCGTCCTCCATTAATTTGAAGTAGAGGACGGGCCCTGCCGTCAGGCTGTGGATGCGAGCGAACATCTTCAATCCACGACGGAGGTACATGACCCGAGGAGCCGGGAAGTCGACGTCAACCCATGTGCCCCCATTCCCACAGCCCCTCATGTGCAATCTGAGGGATTGGGGCGGGTCACGCTCCATCTCCCGAGCAAACGGGGCGGGAAGACGAAGACGGCGACACGGAGGCCGGCGCAGCCTGATGAAGAACTCGCGGAGTTGGTCTCCAACATGGCCTTCCATCGGAAAAGGCATCATTGGCGGGGGCGAAGCCGGCGCGCTGCCCCGTCCTCCTCTTCCCCGAGCACTACGACCTCTGCCCCGGCCTCGCCCCCTCCCCCTTCCCCTCGCGGCCGGTTCCACCACCGCGGGCTCAGGAGGGGGAGGGACACGCTGTCGAGTGGCGACCCTCGCCGCCACCGACGAAGGACCGGGATTCCCTTTCTCCATGGCGAGTGAAAGAAGAAGCGGAAGCAGGAGGAGATAGATGACAGAAGAGTGCGGGATGCCATTCCCCCTTCCCCTCCTTATAAAGGGGCAAGGTCGGGGCTCGGCCGCCCCGCTCGGCCAATCCAGCCACCAGAGGCGCGGGGAATCGAGGCCGACCCGCTGCCCCAACCAGCGACGGCCCGGTTTCCCGGCTCCACTGCTTGCCACCCCAAGCGCATGGAGGACGCGTGGCAAACGTGCAGAATCGAGGGGACGGGTGAAGCGACCTCTCCCCACCCAGTGATCGTGGGGTGTGGACGCCTTGGAGACCGCAACCCGGCCCTGCGCAGTAAATAAGTCATGCCTCCACGCCTCCCTCCTTTCACGGGGAAGGCGCGAGCTGCCCATTTACTGCGATGTGACGCATGCATGCAGGAACCACCCCACGCATGCCGCCCACGTCACGCGCACCCCTCCACGCCACGCCGCGCCGCGCGCGGGTCGTGGGAAGCGCAGCGCGCGAAAAGTTTTTCTAAGTCTGTGACTGCTGTTATTTTGTTGCTATGTATCCATGTGGCTACAGAGAGATCCATGCCTATTTTGGAGATGTTCAGTAAGGATGTTTTGTAGATATTGTTGTAATTGATCCATTCATGCCCTTGTTTGCATTTACGGAGTGCCATAGCATGACTCAATCTTGCTCTACTTTTGCTATAAAATATTTCTGGCAGATTCTTAGCATGATATCCAATTTTGCCAAGCTTGTTGTAGTTGATCCATACATTCTATGTACTTTCTCTTGCCATGGATAGCTTCATAAACATGCCATCTTTATGTAGGTATGCTTGTTTTGCCATGCATTGCTTTGTGGTGAGTGCGTCAAGCTCACAAAGATGCCTTCATATTATTGTTTCTGCCATGCTCTGTTTTCTGCTAAGTCTGAAACCTGTTTACAAAACTTGCTATGTTTACATGGTTGCCATCATATCTTCTGGACCTTTTTGGCTTATGGTCAGTAAGGTACTTTTGTCATATGTATTTAGTAGAATACTGCCATGGCTTGTTTTGCCATGTTAAGTCCCTGTAGCATGTTGATTTCGTGCTCTGAACATTGCTACCTGATGCTGTTTCAGCTATGTCCAGTAATTTCTCCAGGTTTGTGAACCTGATATCTTTTGCACTTTTGCCATGCTTGTTTGAACCTGTTATGTTGTGATCTAGCCGTAGCTCAGTGTTCATCTTTTGTCAAGCATCTCCTGTAGATTACTGCCATATGCTTTGTTGCTATGTTGGGGTGCTGTAGCATTGTTGCTTGTTGCATTCTAAGTGCTATCATGCTGTTAATCACAGATTCGTGTCGTTCTTGTTTTGCTTGCCATTTGCAAACCGTGCATCCGTTTCCGGTGATCTTTATATCGATTTCGACCGAAATCATCTCATCTTTCCAGTGGCATGCTTGGTTTGCCAAGTTACTGCCTTGTTCATCATTTTTCTTCCGGAGTACGCATATCATATCTTGCATATCATTCATGTATTGCATCATGTTGCTTGTGCATTTCCCGTGATTGATTGTGGTTCCATTGCTTGTGTTCTTGTCTTGGGTAGAGCTGGGAGACGAGTTCATGAACGAGGAACCTGTTGAGTACGCTTTCGAGGATCAATCTTTCGACAACTCTGACAACTCTGAGAACCTCGAAATCACTTCTATCTTTGCTTTGCTAGTTGTTTGGCTATTGCCATGCTGCGCTACCTACCACTTGCTATATCATGCCTCCCATATTTCCATGTCAGCCTCTAACCATCCTTTCCTAGCAAACCATTGTTTGGCTAAGTTACCGCTTTTGCTCAGCCCTTCTTATAGCGTTGCTAGTTGCAGGTGAAGTTGAAGTTGGTTCCATGTTGGAACATGGATATGTTGGGATATCACAATATCTCTTATTTAATTAATGCATCTATATATTTGGTAAAGGGTGGAAGGCTCGGCCTTATGCCTGGTGTTTTGTTCCACTCTTGCCGCCCTAGTTTCCGTCATACCGGTATTATGTTCCTTCAGTTTGCGTTCCTTACGCGGTTGGGTGATTTATGGGACCCCCTTGACAGTTCGCTTTGAATAAAACTCCTCCAGCAAGGCCCAACCTTGGTTTTACCATTTGCGACCTAAGCCTTTTTCCCCCGGGTTTTCGCGAGCCCGAGGGTCATCTTTATTTAAACCCCCGGGCTAGTGTTCCTCTCAGTGCTGGTCCAAACTAGAGCCACTTGCAGCGCCACCTTGGGGAAACTCGAGGATTGGTTTTAGTTGTACGTAGTATTCATCTGGTGTGCCCTGAGAACGAGATATGTGCAGCTCCTATCGGGATTTGTCGGCACATTCGGGCGGCTTTGCTGATCTTGTTTTACCATTGTCGAAATGTCTTGTAAACCGGGATTCCGAGACTGATCGGGTCTTTCCGGGAGAAGGTTTATCCTTCGTTGACCGTGAGAGCTTATGATGGGCTAAGTTGGGACACCCCTGCAGGGTATTATCTTTCGAAAGCCGTGCCCACGATTATGAGGCAGATGGGAATTTGTTAATGTCCGGTTGTAGAGAACTTGTCATTTGACTTAATTAAAATACATCAACCGCGTGTGTAGCCGTGATGGTCTCTTCTCGGCGGAGTCCGGGAAGCGAACACGGGTTGAGTTATGAATGACGTAAGTAGGAGTTCAGGATCACTTCTTGGTCATTACTAGATGACGACCGTTCCGTTTGCTTCTCTTCTCGCTCTCTTTTGCGTATGTTAGCCACCATATATGCTTAGTGCTTGCCGCAGCTCCACCTCTTTACACCATCTTTCCTATAAGCTTAAATAGTCTTGATCTCGCGGGTGTGAGATTGCTGATCCCTCGTGACTCACAGATTCTACCAAACAGATGCAGGTGCCGACGATGCCAGTGCAGATGATGGGATCGAACTCAAGTGGGAGTTCAATGAGGAACGTGGTCGTTACTATGTGTCTTTTCCTGATGATCAGTAGTGGAGCCCAGTTGGGACGATCGGGGATCTAGCATTTGGGGTTATCTTATTTTCATTTGGTTTTGACCGTAGTCGGTCTATGTGTGGATTTTGGATGATGTATCATTTATATTTATGTATTGTGTGAAGTGGCGATTGTAAGCCAACTCTCGTTATCCCATTCTTGTTCATTACATGGGATTGTGTGAAGATGACCCTTCTTGCGACAAAATCACAATGCGGTTATGCCTCTAAGTCGTGCCTCGACACGTGGGAGATATAGCCGCATCGTGGGCGTTACATCGGGAGGCACCTCCATGGTGGCATGCAGATCTTTGTGAAGACAAGGAACACTCAAGTTCAGATGAGGATTATAAGACGACGATCCTCGGCAGGATCCTTGCCGAGGAAGGCCATCAGACCCCCGGCAAGGTCCTTGCCGGGGACGACAGCGCGCCACGACAAGACCCTTGCCGGGCCACCCGGCAAGGCCCTCACCGAGGACGCCAGCAGGGCCACTACCAGGCCCGCACCAACCAAGTCTCCACCACCGTTCACATGCAGCTGCCAGCCCAACCAGCTGGGCGGGCACCTGCATGGCAAGATGCAGCTCCCAGGCCAACTCATCAAGCGCCTGCGTGGTGGCATGCAGATCTTCGTGGAGGCTCCACCACCGCGCCACCTCAGCTGCCTGCCTTGTTGGAAATATGCCCTAGAGGCAATAATAAATTGGTTATTATTATATTTCCTTGTTCATGATAATCGTTTATTATCCATGCTAGAATTGTATTGATAGGAAATTCAGATACATGTGTGGATACATAGACAACACCATGTCCCTAGTAAGCCTCTAGTTGACTAGCTCGTTGATCAATAGATGGTTACGGTTTCCTGACCATGGACATTGGATGTCGTTGATAACGGGATCACATCATTAGGAGAATGATGTGATGGACAAGACCCAATCCTAAGCCTAGCACAAGATCGTGTAGTTCGTTTGCTAAGAGCTTTTCTGATGTCAAGTATCATTTCCTTAGACCATGAGATTGTGCAACTCCCGGATACCGTAGGAATGCTTTGGGTGTACCAAACGTCACAACGTAACTGGGTGGCTATAAAGGTGCACTACAGGTATCTCCGAAAGTGTCTGTTGGGTTGGCACGAATCGAGACTGGGATTTGTCACTCCGTGTAAACGGAGAGGTATCTCTGGGCCCACTCGGTAGGACATCATCATTATGTGCACAATGTGACCAAGGAGTTGATCATGGGATGATGTGTTACGGAACGAGTAAAGAGACTTGCCGGTAACGAGATTGAACAAGGTATCGGGATACCGACGATCGAATCTCGGGCAAGTAACATACCGATAGACAAAGGGAATTGAATACGGGATTGATTGAATCCCTGACATCGTGGTTCATCCGATGAGATCATCATGGAACATGTGGGAGCCAACATGGGTATCCAGATCCCGCTGTTGGTTATTGGCCGGAGAACGTCTCGGTCATGTCTGCATGGTTCCCGAACCCGTAGGGTCTACACACTTAAGGTTCGATGACGCTAGGGTTATAGGGAATAGATATACGTGGTTACCAAATGTTGTTCGGAGTCCCGGATGAGATCCCGGACGTCACGAGGAGTTCCAGAATGGTCCGGAGGTAAAGATTTATATATGGGAAGTCCTGTTTTGGTCACCGGAAAAGTTTCGGGTGCTATCGGTAACGTACCGGGACCACCGGGAGGGTCCCGGGGGTCCACCAGGTGGGGCCACCGGCCCCAGAGGGCTGCGTGGGCCAAGTGTGGGAAGGGACCAGCCCCTAGGTGGGCTGGTGCGCCTCCCACAAGGGGCCCAGGGCGCAGGAAGGGGGGGAAGGGGGAAACCCTAGGCTCAGATGGGCCTAAGGCCCACCTAGTGGTACGCCCCCCCTCTCTCCCCCCTTGGCCGCCCCCTAGATGGATCTAGGGTTGGCCGCACCCCTTGGGGGGGAAACCCTAGATGGGGTGCAGCCCCTCCTCCTCCCCTATATATAGTGGGGGTTTTGGGGCTGCCATACACATGAGAACATCTCTCTCTTGGCGCAGCCCTACCCCTCTCCCTCCTCCTCTCCCGCGGTGCTTGGCGAAGCCCTGCAGGATTGCCACGCTCCTCCATCACCACCACCCCGTCGTGCTGCTGCTGGACGGAGTCTTCCCCAACCTCTCCCTCTCTCCTTGCTGGATCAAGGCGTGGGAGACATCACCGGGCTGCACGCGTGTTGAACGCGGAGGCGCCGTGGTTCGGCGCTTAGATCGGAATCAACCGCGATCTTAATCGCTACGAGTACGACTCCTTCATCCGCGTTCTTGCAACGCTTCCGCATCGCGATCTACAATGGTATGTAGATGCACTCCCCTTCCCCTCGTTGCTAGATTACTCCATAGATTGATCTTGGTGATGCGTAGAAAATTTTGAATTTCTGCTACGTTCCCCAACAGTGGCATCATGAGCTAGGTCTATGCGTAATTTCTATGCACGAGTAGAACACAAAGTAGTTGTGGGCGTCGATTTTGTCAATTTACTTGCCGTTACTAGTCTTATCTTGATTCTGCGGCATCGTGGGATGAAGCGGCCTGGACCGACCTTACACGTACACTTACGTGAGACAGGTTCCACCGACTGACATGCACTAGTTGCATAAGGTGGCTAGCGGGTGTCTGTCTCTCCCACTTTAGTCGGATCGGATTCGATGAAAAGGGTCCTTATGAAGGGTAAATAGAAATTGGCATATCACGTTGTGGCTTTTGCGTAGGTAAGAAACCTTCTTTCTAGAATCCCATAGCAGCCACGTAATACATGCAACAACAATTAGAGGACATCTAACTTGTTTTTGCAGGGTATGCTATGTGATGTGATATGGCTAAAAGGATGTGATGTATGAGATTGATCATATTCTTGTAATAGGAATCACGACTTGCATGTCGATGAGTATGACAACCGGCCGGAGCCATAGGAGTTGTCTTAATTTATTGTATGACCTGCGTGTCAATGATAACGCCATGTAATTACTTTACTTTATTGCTAACCGTTAGCCATAGTAGTAGAAGTAATAGTTGGCGAGACAACTTCATGAAGACACAATGATGGAGATCATGATGATGGAGATCATGGTGTCATGCCGGTGACGAAGGTGATCATGCCGCGCCTCGAAGATGGAGATCTAAGGCACAAGATGATATTGGCCATATCACGTCACTCTATGATTTGCATGTGTTGTTTGTCATGTTTACATCTTATTTGCTTAGAACGACGGTAGCATAAATAAGATGATCCCTCACTAAAATTTCAAGAGACGTGTTCCCCCTAACTGTGCACCGTTGCGAAGGTTCGTTGTTTCGAAGCACCACGTGATGATCGGGTGTGATAGATTCTAACGTTCGAATACAACGGGTGTTGACGAGCCTAGCATGTACAGACATGGCCTCGGAACACATGCAAAACACTTAGGTTGACTTGACGAGCCTGGCATGTACAGACATGGCCTCGGAACACAAGAGATCGAAAGGTCGAACATGAGTCGTATAGTAGATACGATCAACATGGAGATGTTCACCGATGATGACCAGTCCGTCTCACGTGATGATCGGACACGGCCTAGTTTGACTCGGATCATGTATCACTTAGATGACTAGAGGGATGTCTATCTGAGTGGGAGTTCAATAATCAGATGAACTTAATTATCATGAACATAGTCAAAAGGTCTTTGCAAATTATGTCATAGCTTACGCTTTAGTTCTACTGTTTAAGATATGTTCCTAGAGAAAATTTAGTTGAAAGTTGATAGTAGCAATTATGCGAACTGGGTCCGTAAACTGAGGATTGTCCTCATTGCTGCACAGAAGGCTTATGTCCTTGATGCACCGCTCGGTGTGCTGAACCTCAGCATCGTTTGTAGATGTTGCGAAACATCTGACATACACGTTTTGATGACTACGTGATAGTTCAGTGCGTAATGCTAACGGTTTAGAATTGTGGCACCAAAGACGTTTTTGAAATGTCGCAGAACATATGAGATGTTCCGAAGACTGAAATTGGGATTTCAGACTAATGCCCACGTCAAGAGGTATGAGACCTCTGACAAGTTTCTTAAGCCTGCAGACTAAGGGAGAAAAGCTCAATCGTTGAGCATGTGCTCAGATTGTCTGAGTACCACAATCGCTTGAATCGAGTGGGAGTTAATCTTCTAGATGAGATAGTGATGGTTCTCCATAGTCTCTACCACCAAGCTATTAGAGCTTCGTGATGAACTATAACATATCAGGGATAGACATGATGATCCTTGAGCAACTCGCGATGTTTGACACCGCGAAAGTAGAAATCAAGAAGGAGCATCAATTGTTGATGGTTAGTCAAACCACTAGTTTCTAGAAGGGCAAGGGCAAAAGGGATACTTCATGAAACAGCAAATCATTTGCTGCTCTAGTGAAGAATCCCAAGGTTGAACCCAAACCCGAGACTAAGTGCTTCTGTAATGAGGGGAACGGTCACTGAAGCAGAACTACCCTAGACACTTGGTAGATGAGAAGGCAGGCAAGGTCGACAGAAGTATATTGGATATACATTATATGAATGTGTACTTTATTAGTACTCCTAGCAGCACCAGGGTATTAGATACCGGTTCGGTTGCTAAGTGTTAGTAACTCGAAATAAAAGCTGCGGAATAAATGGAGACTAGCTAAAGGTGAGATGACGATGTATGTTGGAAGTGTTTCCAAGGTTGATGTGATCAAGCATCGCATGCTCCCTCTACCATCGAGATTGGTGTTAAACCTAAATAATTGTTATTTGGTGTTTGCGTTGAGCATAAACATGATTGGATTATGTTTATCGCAATACGGTTATTCATTTAAGGAGAATAATGGTTACTCTGTTTATTTGAATAATACCTTCAATGGTCTTGCACCTAAAATGAATCTCGATCGCAGTGATACACATGTTCGTGCCAAAAGATATAAAATAGTAATGATAGTACCACATACTTGTGGCACTGCCATTTGAGTCATATTGGTATAGAACGCATGAAGAAGCTCCATGTAGATGGATCTTTGGACTCACTCATTTTTTAAAAGATTGAGACATGCGAACCATGTCTATTGGTATATATGCATGAAGAAACTCCATGCAGATGGATCGTTTGGACTCACTTGATTTTGAATCACTTGAGACATGCAAATCATACCACATGGGCAAGATGACTGAAAGCCTCGTTTTCAGTAAGATGGAACAAGAGAGCAACTTGTTGGAAGTAATACATTTGATGTGTGCAGTCCAATGAGTGCTGAGGCACGCAGTGGATATCGATATGTTCTTACTTCACAGATGATTTGAGTAGATGCTGAGAATATTTACTTGATGAAACACAAGTCTGAATTATTGAAAGGTTCAACTAATTTCAGAGTGAAGTTGAAGATCGTCGTGACAAGAGGATAAAATGTTTGTGATATGATCATAGAGATGAGTATCTGAGTTACGAGTTTGGCACACAATTAAGACATTGTGGAAAGTGTTTCACAATTAATGCCGCCTGGAACACCACAGTGTGATGGTGTGTCCGAACATCATAACTGCACCCTATTGGATATGGTGCATACCATGATGTCTCTTATCGAATTACCACTATCGTTTATGGGTTAGGAATTAGAGACAACCGCATTCACTTTAAAAGGGGCACCATGCAATTCCGTTGAGACGACAGCGTTTAGAGAAACCTAAGTTGTCGTTTCTTAAAAGTTTGGGGCTGCGATGCTTATGTGAAAAAGTTTCGGGCTGATGAGCTCGAACCCAAAGCGGATAAATGCATCTTCATAGAATACCCAAAACAGTTGGGTATACCTCCTATTTCAGATCTGGAAGCAAAAGTAATTGCTTCTAGAAACGGGTCCTTTCTCGAGGAAAAGTTTCTCTCGAAAGAATTGAGTGGGAGGATGGTGGAGACTTGATGAGGTTATTGAACCATAACTTCAACTAGTGTGTAGCAAGGCACAGGAAGTTGTTCCTGTGGCACCTACACCAATTGAAGTGGAAGCGTATGATATTGATCATGAAACTTCGGATCAAGTCACTACCAAACCTCGTAGGTCGACAAGGATGCGTACTACTTCAGAGTGGTACGTAATCCTGTCTTGGAAGTCATGTTGCTAGACAACAATGAACCTGCGAGCTACGGAGAAGCGATGGTGGGCCCATATTCCGACAAATGGTTAGAAGCCATGAAATCCGAGATAGGATCCATGTATCAAGAACAAAGCATGGACTTTGGTGAACTTGCCCGATGATCGGCAAGCCATTGAGATAAATGGATCTTTAAGAAGAAGACGGACATGGACGGTAATGTTACCGTCTATGAAGCTCGACTTGTGGCAAAGAGTATTTTCACAAGTTCAAGGAGTTGACTACGATGAGATTTTCTCATCCGTAGCGATGCTTAAGTCCGTCGGAATCATGTTAGCATTAGCTGCATTTATGAAATCTGGCAGATGGATGTCAAAACAAGTTTCCTTACCAGTTTTCGTAAGGAAAGGTTGTATGTGATACAATCAGAAAGGTTTTGTCGATCCTAAGGATGCTAAAAGGTATGCTAGCTCCAGCGATCCTTCCATGGACTAGAGCAAGCATCTCGGAGTCACAATATACGCTTTGATGGAGTGATCAAAGTTTTTGGGTTTATACAAAGTTTGTTAGAAACTTGTATTTACAATAAAGTGAGTGGGAGCGTTACAACATTTCTGATAAGTATATGTGAATGACATATTGTTGATCCGAAATGATGTAAAATTTCTGGAAAGCATAAAGGGTTGTTTGAAAGGAGTTTTTCAAAGGAAGACCTGGATAAAGCTGCTTACATATTGGGCATCAAGATCTATAGAGATAGATCAAGACGACTGATGATACTTTCAAAGAATGCACACCTTGACATGATTTTGAAAGAGTTCAAAATAGATCAGCAAAGAAGGAGTTCTTGGTTGTGTTACAAGGTGTGAGTATTGAGTAAGACTCAAGACCTGACCACAGTAGAAGAGAGAGAAAGGACGAAGGTCGTCCCCTATGCTTTAGACGTAGGCTCTACAGTATGCTATGCTGTGTACCGCACATGAAGTGTTCCTTGCCATGAGTTGGTCGAGGGGTACAATAGTGATCCGGGAATGGATCACATGACAGCGGTCGAACTTATCCTTAGTATCTAGTGGACTAAGGAATTTTCTCGATTATGGAGGTGAAAAGGAGTTCGTCGTAAAGGGTTACGTCGATGCGAACTTTGACACTAATCCGGATGACTCTGAGTAGTAAACCGGATTCGTATAGTAGAGCAGTTATTTGAAATGGCTCCAAGTAGCGCGTGGTAGCATCCACAAGATGACATAGATATTCGTAAAGCACACACGGATCTGAAAGGTTCAGACCCGTTGACTAATAACCTCTCTCACAAGCATAACATGATCAAACCAGAACTCATTGAGTGTTAATCACATAGTGATGTGAACTAGATTGTTGACTCTACTAAACTCTTTAGATGTTGGTCACATGGTGATGTGACCTGTGAGTGTTAATCACATGGTGATGTGAACTAGATTATTGACTCTAGTGCAAGTGGGAGACTGTTGGAAATATGCCCTAGAGGCAATAATAAATTGGTTATTATTATATTTCCTTGTTCATGATAATCGTTTATTATCCATGCTAGAATTTTATTGATAGGAAATTCAGATACATGTGTGGATACATAGACAACACCATGTCCCTAGTAAGCCTCTAGTTGACTAGCTCGTTGATCAATAGATGGTTACGGTTTCCTGACCATGGACATTGGATGTCGTTGATAACGGGATCACATCATTAGGAGAATGATGTGATGGACAAGACCCAATCCTAAGCCTAGCACAAGATCGTGTAGTTCGTTTGCTAAGAGCTTTTCTGATGTCAAGTATCATTTCCTTAGACCATGAGATTGTGCAACTCCCGGATACCGTAGGAATGCTTTGGGTGTACCAAACGTCACAACGTAACTGGGTGGCTATAAAGGTGCACTACAGGTATCTCCGAAAGTGTCTGTTGGGTTGGCACGAATCGAGACTGGGATTTGTCACTCCGTGTAAACGGAGAGGTATCTCTGGGCCCACTCGGTAGGACATCATCATTATGTGCACAATGTGACCAAGGAGTTGATCATGGGATGATGTGTTACGGAACGAGTAAAGAGACTTGCCGGTAACGAGATTGAACAAGGTATCGGGATACCGACGATCGAATCTCGGGCAAGTAACATACCGATAGACAAAGGGAATTGAATACGGGATTGATTGAATCCCCGACATCGTGGTTCATCCGATGAGATCATCGTGGAACATGTGGGAGCCAACATGGGTATCCAGATCCCGCTGTTGGTTATTGGCCGGAGAACGTCTCGGTCATGTCTGCATGGTTCCCGAACCCGTAGGGTCTACACACTTAAAGTTCGATGACGCTAGGGTTATAGGGAATAGATATATGTGGTTAACGAATGTTGTTTGGAGTCCCGGATGAGATCCCGGACGTCACGAGGAGTTCCGGTATGGTCCGGAGGTAAAGATTTATATATGGGAAGTCCTGTTTTGGTCACCGGAAAAGTTTCGGGTGCTATCGGTAACGTACCGGGACCACCGGGAGGGTCCCGGGGGTCCACCAGGTGGGGCCACCGGCCCCAGAGGGCTGCGTGGGACAAGTGTGGGAAGGGACCAGCCCCTAGGTGGGCTGGTGCGCCTCCCACAAGGGGCCCAGGGCGCAGGAAGGGGGGAAGGGGGAAACCCTAGGCTCAGATGGGCCTAAGGCCCACCTAGTGGTGCGCCCCCCCTCTCTCCCCCCTTGGCCGCCCCCCTAGATGGATCTAGGGCTGGCCGCACCCCTTGGGGGGGAAACCCTAGATGGGTTGCAGCCCCTCCTCCTCCCCTATATATAGTGGGGGTTTTGGGGCTGCCATACACATGAGAACATCTCTCTCTTGGCGCAGCCCTACCCCTCTCCCTCCTCCTCTCCCGCGGTGCTTGGCGAAGCCCTGCAGGATTGCCACGCTCCTCCATCACCACCACGCCGTCGTGTTGCTGCTGGACGGAGTCTTCCCCAACCTCTCCCTCTCTCCTTGCTGGATCAAGGCGTGGGAGACGTCACCGGGCTGCACGTGTGTTGAACGCGGAGGCGTCGTGGTTCGGCGCTTAGATCGGAATCAACCGCGATCTGAATCGCTACGAGTACGACTCCTTCATCCGCGTTCTTGCAACGCTTCCGCATCGCGATCTACAATGGTATGTAGATGCACTCCCCTTCCCCTCGTTGCTAGATTACTCCATAGATTGATCTTGGTGATGCGTAGAAAATTTTGAATTTCTGCTACGTTCCCCAACATGCCTGCCTACGTGGCGGCACATGCGTCGCTAGCCAGGGCACGTGTCGAAGCAAGGAGGAGCGGCGACGGACGGGACGGGCCTCGCCCCCATCCCCGATAAAGCAAGGGGACACCTAAGCTACGCATTAAATGCGTCTTTTCCTGTAATACGAGCGATAAGCTCATAGCACTGTGCGCCTTTCCACCTCCTGTGTGCCACTGTGGCAGCCCCTTTCGACTATAAAAGGAGGCACATGGCATACTGGAGAAGGATTCGGCTCTTTCGAACCACACACTCACCACAACTAGTTTGAGAGCTCAAGAACTCTCTGAAATACACCCACCAAAGCAGGACTAGGGTTTTACGCATCCTCGCGGCCCGAACCTGGGTAAACGATTCTCGTGCTGGTTACTAATCCTGCTCTTCTCGCACCCCCGCGCCCCGGCAACCATAGTAGGGATTCTTGTGATCCCATAGGTGTCGTTCCACACCGACACCTAGTATCCACTATGTTCTGAGATTGATGTTGATATGACGTTTCCATGCTTAATGCTTGTCACTTTGGGCCCGGGTGCCATGATTTCAAATCTGGACCGTTTATGTTATCTCCATTATATCTATGTTCTAGATCCGATCTTGCAAGTTATATTCACCTATTACGTGTTATGAATCGTAAACCCCGGAGTGACAGTATTCGGGATACTTTCCGGTGATGACCATTTTCATGTATTCACTATGTGTTAATGCTTTATTCCGGTTCTCTATTAAAAGGAGGCCTTAATATCCCTTAGTTTCCATATGGACCCCACTGCCACGGGAGGGTAGGACAAAAGATGTCATGCAAGTTCTTTCCATAAGCACGTATGACTATTTACGGAATACGTGCCTACATTATATTTATGAACTGGAGCTAGTTTTGTATCGCCGTAGGTTATGACTGTTATATGATGAATATCGTCCCACGAATCCACCGATCCAGTGCCTACAAATTTCTCTTAATTATATTGTTCTTGCTAAGTTTTTACTGCAACTGTTAGTTTTACACTTGCTACAAAATCATTGCTATCACCGTTACCGTTACTATTTTCGTTGCTACTACTATGAAAACTATCATATTACTTTGCTATTGATCATATTGTTGTAGATAATTAATCTCCGGGTGTGGTTGAATTGACAACTCAGCTGCTAATACTTGCAAATATTCTTTGGCTCCCCTTGTGTCGAATCAATAAATTTTGGTTGAATACTCTACCCTCAAAAACTGTTGTGATCCCATATACTTGTGTGTTATCAAGACCTTTTTCTGGCGCCGTTGCCGGGGAGCATAGCTATATTTTTTGAGTCACTTGGGATTATTATCTAATTATCACTATGAAGAATCTGAAGGATACCAAGACTAAGATATTTCCCTCTAAGACGAGGGGAGGTAAGGAACTGCCATCTAGCTCTGCACTTTATTCACCTTCTATTTTGAGTAAACTTGCAACACCACCACATGCTATTAATTCTGATATGTCGCAAGTTATTGATGATGCTACTTCTGGCGATATTTAGAGAGAAGTTTTCCTGCCCACCATAACCGGGAACTCCACGATATTTTCCTCGCCCTCGCTTCTACCATGATTTTTTTCGTCATGGACGACCCAAAGAATGTCATGCAGGTGCATCCCCGGCCTGCCCAGGACGAAAAGGCCATTTTCTGTCATGATTTTTTGTCATAGAAGTAGGATCCCACCATATCTATGATGATATGTGCTTTTGTCACAATTATCATCATAGAAGTGTCATAAGCATGACATAATTTTTTTTCGTTCGGGCCAAAATGTCACGGATGTCTCTTTTTTTATAGTGTCAAAACTAATCTTTATTATATAACTCATGGACTCGATAACATAGATAGATCACAAAGCAAAACTCAAAGACTAGATCATACTAAAAACAAAAAACTTTAGTCTACTAAACCAAGATATAACCAAAAGCATCAAACTAAGGAAAATGGTAAAGGTAAAGATGTGGTGGTGATACGATACCAGGACACCTCCCCAAGCTTGGCACAAGCCAAGGGGAGTGCCCATACCCATGTACTCAAATTTCCTTCTTCGGAGGTCGTGATGATGGAGTTGTAGCATTCTTCTTCTCCAGCTTGCGTCTGAGGCTAGAATTTTCCTCCCTTAGATCATCATTCTCGAGCTCAAGCTTTAATATCTTTTTGCATAACGTCGCCTTGCTGTCCTGCAGAAAACGGGGTGGAACAGATTTGACCTTAGGAAGGCTTGACTTCTTGAATTCCACGTGCATATCTCCAAGTTGAGGTAGTGGATCTTCATCTTCGTCGGAAATATCGTCACTTGTTTTCTCCAGGTCAAAGTCTTCCTCCTCCTCCATAGTCCAACCGTAATGTTCTACATCCCCATAGACCATCGGGTCTGCAATATAATCAGTGATGTAGCTCTCTCCCTCTGAATCTTGACACGACATATTTTCAAATATGCCAGGAAAATAGCATGAAACAAGAACAAAGGAAATCGTTGTGGTACTGTGGTCCAAATCTTCGAGAGATTATATAATGAATTTTTACCGTGCATAACAAGTATTCTGGGAGAAAACGGAGTCTGGAGGGCACATGAGGTGGCCAGAAGCAAGGGAGGCGCGCCCCCACGGCTTGTCGCCTCCTCGTGCGCTATTCGGACTACTTATTTTTCTAATTTTTTAAATATTCCAAAAAAGAGTAAAATTGCCATTGGAGAACTTTTGGAATCGGTTTACTTACCGTATGACATACCTATTGCCTTTTCAGGGCTTTGTAGCATTCTGGAAAGTTTCCCTTATGTACTCCTCCGGTGTTATGGTATTAATAATATTGGTTTCAACATTTATGGGAGTACCTGAGATATAATGTTTGATTCTTTACCCATTTACCACATTTTGGTTGGTACCCTCGGTGTTATTGATCTTGATGGCACCGGAACGATAAACTTCCTCGATAACGTAAGGCCTTCCCATTTAGAGAGAAGTTTTCCTGCAACAAATCTTAAACGAGAATCGTATAGCAAGACATGGTCACCTACATTAAATTCACGCTTTTGTATCTTTTTATCGTTCCATCTTTTAACCTTTTCTTCAAACAATTTGGCATTTTCATAGGCTTGGGTTCTCCATTCATCAAGTGAGTTAATGTCAAATAACCTCTTCTCACCGACAAGTTTGAAATCATAATTGAGCTCTTTAATTTCCCAATGAGCCTTATGTTCAAGTTCGAGAGCTAAGTGACATGCTTTTCCATAAACCATTTTATAAGGAGACATACCCATAGGATTTTTATAAGCAGTTCTAGAAGCCCATAGTGCATCATCAAGTTTCTTAGACCAATTCTTCCTAGATCTATTAATAGTCTTTTGCAAGATCAATTTAATTTCTCTATTACTTAATTCTACTTGACCACTACACTGGGGATGATAACGAGATGCAATTCTATGGTTAACATCATACTTAGCAAGCAATTTGCGGAAAGCAACATGAATAAAGTGTGAACCATCATCAGTCATTAAATATCTAGGGACCCCAAACCTCGAAAAAAGAACTTCTTTAAGCATTTTAATAGAAGTGTTGTGATCAGCACTACTAGTTGGTATAACTTCTACCCATGTAGTAACGTAATCAACAGCAACTAAAATACGTGTATGCCCATTAGAGGATGGAAAAGGCCCATATAATCAAATCCCCAAACATCAAATGGTTCAATAACAAGTGAATAGTTCATAGGCACTTCCTGACGTCTACTAATATTACTAATCCTTTGACATTCATCGCAAGACAAGACAAACTTACGAGAGATTGTAATACCTTGTGTGCAGTTCTGTCTCCAGCATGGTGTCCTCCGTAAGCCTCGGAGTGACACTTGCGTAGGATCTATTCCTGTTCATGCTCAGGTACACAACATCTAATAACACCATCTACTCCTTCTTTATAAAGGTGTGGGTCGTCCCAAAAGTAATGTCTTAAATCATAGAAAAACTTTTCTTTTGTTGGTATGTAAAATTAGGTGGTATAAATTTAGCAACAATATAATTAGCATAGTCTGCATACCATGGAGCACTACGAGAAGCATTTATAATAGCTAACTGTTTATCAGGAAAGCTATCATCAATAGGTAGTGGGTCATCAAGAATATTCTCTAACCTAGACAAGTTGTCTGCTATGGGGTTCTCAGCTCCCTTTCTATCAATAATATGTAAATCAAATTCTTGTATCAAGAGAACCCACCTAATGAGTCTAGGTTTAGCATCTTTCTTTTCCATAAGGTATTTAATAGCAGCATGATCAGTGTGATCAGTTACTTTCGAATATACAATATAAGATCTGAACTTGTCACATGCAAATACAACTGCTAAAAATTCTTTTTCAGTAGTAGCATAATTTCTTTGAGCACTGTCTAGAGTTTTACTAGCATAATGGATAACATTTAATTTCTTATCAACTCTTTGTCCTAGAACAACACCGACAGCATAATTACTAGCATCACACATAATTTCAAAGGGTAGGTTCCAATCAGGTGGTTGAACAATAGGTGCAGAAATTAAGGCTTTCTTAAGAATTTCAAATGCTTCCACACAATCATCATAAAAAACAAATGGAACATCCTTTTGCAAAAGATTAGTGAGAGGCCTAGAAATTTTAGAGAAGTCTTTAATAAATCTCCTATAGAAACCAACATGACCAAGGAAACTTCTTATACCTTTGATATCTTTAGGACACGGCATTTTTTCAATAGCATCAACTTTAGCTTTATCAACTTCAATAACTCTTTCGGAGATTTTATTCCCCAAGATAATACCTTCATTAACCATAAAGTGGCACTTATCCCAATTCAAGACGAGATTAGTTTCTTCACACCTCTGCAAAACTCGATCAAGGTTGCTTAAGCAATCATCAAAAAAGTTCCATAAACAGAGAAATCATCCATGAAAACCTCAACAATATTTTCAAAAAAGTCAGAGAATATAGCAGTCATACATTCGAAAAGTAGTGAGTGCATTGCATAAACCAAAAGGCATGCGTCTATAAGCGAAAGTACCAAAAGGGCAAGTAAAAGTAGTTTTTTCTTGATCCTCTTGTGACACAGGTATTTGGGAAAAACCAGAGTAACCATCTAGAAAGCAGAAATGTGTATGTTTGGATAGTCTTTCTAGCATTTGATTAATAAAAGGTAGATGATACTGATCTTTCCTTGTAGATTTATTTAATTTTCTAAAATCAATTACCATTCTATAACTTGTAACAATTATTTGCGGAATCAATTCATTTTATCATTAGGAACATCAGTGATGCCTCCTTTCTTGGGGACACAATGAACATGACTTACCCATCTACTATCAGCAAAAGTATAGATTATACCTGCTTCCAAAAGCTTTGATATTTCATTTCTTACCACTTCCTTCATCTTAGGATTCAACCGTTGCTGATGATCAACAACTGATTTAGCATCAGGTTCCATATTAATTTTGTGCTGGCATAGAGTGAGACTAATGCCCTTAAGATCATCAAGAGTATATCCAATAGCGGCACGGTGCTTCCTCGGAGTTTTCAATAATTTCTTTTATTCATGCTCTGAAAGGTTAGCACTAATCATAATAAGATATATCTTCTTTTCATCGAGATAAGCATATTTCAAAGTATCGGGTAATTGTTTAAGATCGAACACATGATCACTCTTGGGTGGTAGAGGATCTCCAAGAGTCTCAATAGGCAAATTGTGTTTCAAAACAGGCATTTGTTTAAAGTAAATCTCGCCTGATTCCTTTCTTTAATTCATGAACATATCATTTTCATGGTCTAGCAAATATTGTTCTAAAGGATCAGTAGGAGGCACGACAATAGAAGCAAGACCAATAATTTCATCTTTACTAGGCAATTCTTTATCATGGGGTTGTCTACGAAATTTGGAGAAATTAAACTCATGAGACACATCCCCGAAACTTACACTAACAGTTTCTTTCCCACAATCTATTTTAGTATTAATAGTGTTCAAGAAAGGTCTACCAAATATAATGGGACAAAAATCATCTTGTGGGGAACCAAGAACTGGAAATTCTGTTGGGTATTTTTTTCCCACACAAGACTTCAACATTTCTAACAATCCCAATTGGTGAGATAGTGTCTCTATTAGCAAGCTTAACAGTAACATTAATACCTTCTATTTCAGCAGGTGCAATATCATTCATATTTTCTTGATATAAAGTAAAGGGAAATGTACTCACACTAGCACCCAAATCACATAAGCCATGATAACAAAGATCTCCTATTTTAACAGAGACAATAGGCATGCCAACAACAGGTCTATGTTTGTCTTTATCATCGGGTTTAGCAATTCTAGCAGCTTCATCACAAAAATAAATAACATGCCCATCAATATTAGCGACCAGGAGACCTTTAACCATAGCAATACTAGGTTCAACTTTAATTTTTTCAGGGGGTGTAAGTGTTCTAGTATAACTCTTACGGACTGCAGCTGAAGCTTTAACATGTTCTTTTATCCTAACAGGAAAAGGTGGTTTCTCAATAAGCAGTAGGAATAACTGGATCAACATTATAAGTAATAATTTCTTCTTCAGCTTTAATGGGTTCTACTCTTTTTACTTCAATGGGAAGATGATATTTAAACCACTTCTCCTTAGGGAAATCAACATGAGTAGCAAAAGATTCACAAAAAGAAGCTACTATCTCAGAGTCAAGTACATATTTAGTGCTAAATTCACGAACGACATCGGTATCCATAAAAGATTTAACACAGTCAACTCAAGGTTTATACCTGACTCCTTACCTTTGTCGAGCTCCCAATCTTTAGAGTTGCGTTTAATTCTTTCCAATAGATCCCATTTGAATTAAATAGTCTTCTTCATAAAAGAACCAGTACAAGAAGTATCGAGCACGGATTGATTATTATGAGAAAGTCGAGCATAAAAATTCTGAATAATAATTTCTCTTGAGAGCTCATGATTGGGGCATGAGTATATGTCGGTGTACAAAAGTAGGGGCCTTCTGTACCCCTTTACTTTTGCACGAGCAGTTGTAGCCACACATGCGGCCACGCTTGGTGGGGCAGAGGAAGCGAAGACACAAGACTACCAGGGCAGCACCCAAGCCAGAAGCATGAAGAGCAAAGAGGCAAGGTGGATTCCCCTGGCAAGGCCCTTGCCGGGGCAGCCCACACAGGCCCGGCAAGAGCCTTGCTGGAGCAACTTGCCCAACAACAGCGAGGCCGCCACCCTTGAGCCTATGAGTTCCAACACCATCAACAACATTGGAACCAAGGCTCGGGAGGCGCCTGCACGATGGCATGCAGATCTTTGTGAAGACCAAAGGCCTGCAAGACTAGATGAGAACCAGAAGACGAAGACCCCCGGCAAGATCCTTGCCGGGGATGCCCACGAGACCCCGGCAAGACCCTTGCCGGGGACGCCTACGGGGCCACATCCAAGCCCACACCTACCAAGGCTCCACCGCCGTTCCAACACAGCAGTCAGCCCGCCAACTATGCAGGCACCTGCGTGGCAACATACGGCTTCCAGGCCAACACAGCAAGCACCTGCGTGGTGGCATGCAGATCTTCGTGAAGACTCTGCCACCGCACCAGCTCAGCAGACAGACAGCCAGCATGGTGTTGCGTGCCTCGTCAGCCTGGACGCGCGTCGGAGCGAGGCGAGGCGGCGACGGATGGGACGAGCTTCCTTGTTGTCCCCGATAAAGTGAGAGGGCACATCGGCAGCGCATTAAATGTGTTTTGTCCTACGGTGCCAGGCAATAGACTTGTATATAGTACATACTTTCCACCTCCTGTGTGCCACTGTGGCAACCCCTTTTGACTATAAAAGGAGGCATGAGGCATACTGAGGGAGGATTCAGACTTTTTGGACCCTGCACATCTGGTAGCTAGTCCAAGAACACCAGATAAACACACCAAAGCAGGATTAGGGTGTTACGCATCGCTTGCGGCCCGAACCTGGATAAAATTCCCCCGTGTTGATCTTCTAAACCCGCTCTTTCCACAGCCCCGCACCCTGTCAACCGTAGTAGGGATTCCCTGTGATCCCATAGGTGTCGTTTCCCGGACAGTATAACATTGACTTAAGCCTCCCACAAGCTTGAGAGATACTTTCTCCTTCACGAGGCAAAAAATTATATATATAATTCCGATCACAATGAACCAAATGCATAGGATAAAACTTCTGATGAAATTCCAATTTCAATCAGTTGTAATTCCAAGCTCCAATATCATCACATAGCCTATACCACGTCAATGCCTTTCCCTTCAAAGATAAAGGGAAGTCTTTCTTCTTGACTTCATCCTTGGCTAAACCTGCAAGCTTAAATAATCCACAAACTTCATCCACATAGATTAGGTGCATATCAGGATGTAATGTTCCATCTCCTGCATAAGTATTAGCTAGTAGTTTCTCTATCATACCCGAAGGAATGTCATAATAAATACTTTCAGGAGGTGCAGTAGGTTGAGGAGCAACTCTTTGCTCTTCCAGTCGAGGTGAAGATACCCCGAACAAGCCCCTCAAAGGATGATTTTCCATAGTGACAAGTGACAACAAATTTCAGCACGTAATATAAATGTTTCCTTACCATATTCCACTCCCCGGCAACGGTGCCAGAAAAGAGTCTTGATGACCCACAGGTATAGGGGATCTATCATAGTCCTTTCGATAAGTAAGAGTCTCGAACCCAACAAGGAGCAGAAGGAAATGACAAGCGGTTTTCAGCAAGGTATTTTCTGCAAGCACTGAAATTATCGGTAACAGATAGTTTTGTGATAAGATAATTCGTAACGGGCAACAAGTAACAAGTGTAACAAAGGTGCAGCAAGGTGGCCCAATACTTTTTATAGCAAAGGATAAGCCTGGACAAACTCTTATATAAAGCAAAGCGTTCCCGAGGACACATGGGAATTGTTGTCAAGTTAGTTTTCATCATGCTCATATGATTCGCATTCGTTACTTTGATAATTTGATATGTGGGTGGACCGGTGCTTGGGTGTTGTCCTTACTTGGACAAGCCTCCCACTTATGATTGACCCCTCTCGCAAGCATCCACAACTACAAAAGAAGAATTAAGATAAATCTAACCATAGCATGAAACATGTGGATCCAAATCAGCCCCTTACGAAGCAACGCATAAACTAGGGTTTAAGCTTCTCTCACTCTAGCAGCCCATCATCTACTTATTACTTCCCAATGCCCTCCCCTAGGCCCAAATCATGGTGAAGTGTCATGTAGTCGACGTTCACATAACACCACTAGAGGAAAGACATCATACATCTCATCAAAATATCGGACGAATACCAAATTCACATGATTACTTATAACAAGACTTCTCCCATGTCCTCGAGAACAAATGTAACTACTCACAAAGCATGTTCATGTTCAAGATCAGAGGGGTATTGAATATCATTAAGGATCTGAACATATGATCTTCCACCAAATAAACCAACTAGCATCAACTATAAGGAGTAATCAACACTACTAGCAACCCACAGGTACCAATCTGAGGTTTTGGGACAAAGATTGAATACAAGAGATGAACTAGGGTTTGAGAGGAGATTGTGTTGGTGAAGATGTTGATGAAGATTGACCCTTCCTCGATGAGAGGATCGTTGGTGATGACGATGGCTTTGATTTCCCCCTCTGGGAGGGAAGTTTCCCCGGCAGAACAGCTCCTCCAGAGCCCTAGATTACTTCTGCCCAGGTTCCGCCTTGAGACGGCGGCGCTTCGTCCTGAAAGCTCTCTTCAGATTTTTTTTCTAGGTCAAAACGCTTCATATAGCAGAACATGGGCACCGGAGACCTGCCAGGGGGCCCACAAGCCATGGGGGTGGGGCGCGCCCCCCAGGCTTGTGGCCACCTGGTGGGTCCCCTCTGGTAGTTTCTTTGCCCAATAATTCTTATATATTCCAAAAAAATTCTCCGTAAATTTTCAAGACTTTTGGAGTTGTGCAGAATAGGTCTCACAGATTTGCTCCTTTCCAGTCCAGAATTCCAGCTGTCGGCATTCTCCCTCTTCATATAAATCTTGTAAAATAAGAGAGAGAAAGGTATAAGTATTGTACCATAATGTGTAATAAAGCCCATAATGCAATAAATATTAACATAAAAACATGATGCAAAATGGACGTATCACTTGGCACAAGCCAAGAGGAGTGCCCATACCCGTGTACTCAAGTCTCGTTTGATGGGGAAGATGATGGAGGTGGTGGTGATGAGGTAGTAAGTTTGTCCAACTTGCGTCTGAAGCTAAAAATTTCCTCCCTGAGATCCTCATTCTCTAGCTCAAGCTTCAATACTCTCTTTCATAATGTTGCCTTGCTCTCCTGCAGAAAACGAGATGGGATAGATTGGGTCGATTTGTTTGCTTTGTTGGGGAGGCTTGATTTCTTGAATTCCACATGCATATCTCCAGGTTGGAGTACTGGAGCTTCATCTTCTTCGGAGCTGGTATCTTCCTCCTCATCCGTAGCCCAGAAGTAAGGATAGGTATTCTTAAAGATATTTGGATCTAGAGGATGGTGAAAAACAGGGCTCTCTCCCTCCGAATCTTGAGACGACATATTTTTTGATCTGCGAGAAAAACAGCGCGAAACAAGAACAGAGGATTTTTCTACGATGCGATGGTAAAATCGTCCGGGGGTATATATCAAGATTTCTTTTTATATTGGGAAACAAGAACATGGAAGAAAAACGGAGTCGGGAAGGTGCCCGAGGGCCCCACCACTGACCAGGGCGCGCCAGGTGGGGCAGGCGCCCTGGTGTCTTGTGGGCACCTGGGTTGCCTTCCCGGTTGTTTCTTATTTTCCTATTATTCTAATATTCTGAAACTGATAGAAAATATTTTTGCGGATTTTTTTAAGTCCGTTTACTTACGTATTACATACCTCTCCTTTTCAAGATTCTGGAGTGTTCTGGAAGGTTTCTTTTATGTATTCCTCTAGTGTCATGGTTTGGATAATATTGCTTTCAACATTAATTGGCGTACCTGAGATATATTTAGCGACCAGACATCAACCAGTCTGATCTCTGTGCATAAGTGTCATCCCTGGATCGGTAATGCTGACACACACAGTACTTGAAGGATTTATAACAGAGTAGCAATCACACACTTATTACCTCGAATGTCTCAAAAGAGAACTTATTACAATAAATATGGCTTAAGGCCATCTAAAACGATAACAGCGGAAGGCTTGGAAGATAAAGTGAGTCCATCAACTCCAACGGCATCACTGAGTGAAAGACCATGACCTAAGGCTCCTTACTCGTCATCTGAAAAGTCTGCAACATGATACGTTGCAGCCCGAAAACGGGTCAGCACATGGAATATGCTGGCAATGTAACACAAAAGGATAATGAACAGAATAATGCTATCACTACATGCATATATGGCTGGTGGAGGCTGTAGGGTTAATATGTTTTTGCGAAAAGCCAATTTTCCCTACTGCAAAGAAATAAGTTTTATTTAACTACAAAGTTTGTTGAAAAAATATTGAGAAGGTAAACCCCCTCTCAATCCCAATTAAAAGTAATCATTAACAACGCAACAAATTATTTAAGTAGTGATGAGATCAACATGATAATCCAAGAACCAGATACTCAATATGTCCATAACCGGGGACACGGCTAACCATGATTAGTTTGTACACTCTGCAGAGGTTTGCGCACTTTTCCCCACAAGACTCAATCTCCTCCGTTTGATTTCTTGCACTACATGATGTTTGAGAAACGGATGACCGAGACATAGTCTTTCAGAAGCGTTAGCACCTTACGATGGGTAGACCGTACCACCTACATCCCCTACATCTGCTAGTCTACCACTGTAAGAGTTCACACGACTTAATCAACTATGCTAGAGCCCATAATAGCTTGTGGCTGCACACAGAAGTTTCTAGTATGAATAATCTCATGATCCCTTTGAGCCTGGGTGGCAGTCCATAGGAGAATCACAGGGTACCCCGGGATTTCCAAAAAAACAGGCAATCACTGGATTCCCCAGGTGCCTCAATCCACCCAGATGTGTATTTAAGTTGCCACCTTAAGTTTAACCGTTAATTAACAATCTCACATATGTCATGAATACTCTCAAACCCAATCCACGTCTACGAGCATAGCATAGCAATATAAGCATAACGTAGAAGTAACTCCCGTGGTTTGAATGCAGGGCAACATGTTCCTACCTCATCAACTACTTCCCAATACCCACATGTTATCAATCCTACTCATGCAATGTTTGAGGGTGAAACTAATGCATAAAAACTGGGTATGAAAGGGATATGATCAAAGTGTTACTTGCCTTGCTGATGATCCGCGAAACCTAGAGACTCATAGTAGCACGCTTCGCACTCCGGGAATTCTATCACAAACAAACAGTAGCATACATAAGCAATCAAGAAAAGACGCACGGGCAAAACTCAAATAAGAAGAATTGACCAGAAAGTTCAACTTAAGAACTCCGGTTTGCAAAAAGAATCAAATCAAACGGAGCAACGAAACTCAAACTGCGAAAGAAACAAGATTCGTTTACTAATCTGAACTAAAGTCAAATTTTACAGTACCAAAATCTTGTTCAAGTTGGTTAAACAGAAAGAGGGTTTCGAGACGAAGATCTAGGCGCTTGAATCGCCTGATTCTGATAAACGAGCAAAAAAATAAACTAAAACGAAAATCGGATCAGAAATCTCGATCGAAAATAATCGCAGAAAATCCGAGAAAAGGAAAAACTAACGAACAGGCTAATGAACGAACGGTTGCTGTCTGTGGTTAAATGGTGAAAACCGTTCATTAAAACGAACATAAAATGGGCGTTCGCTAAATAACTAAACCGAAAATAAATCGAACCGGATCTATAAAAAAACGGATCTAGGGTTTCGAAAAAAAAAACAAAACGGTTTTCTCATGAAAACCGAGGCGGCTACCTCGGGTCCGGCGGGGTCCGGCGAGACGGCGGCGGCGGCGGGGCGGCTCCGGCGGGGCGGCGGGTGGCGGCGTCGGCGGCGGCGGGCGGCGGCGGCGGTGGCTCGCGGCGGATCGGGCGGGCTAGGGTTTTGGGCGGCGGCGGTGCTGGTTTGGGCTGCGGTGGGCTCGGCCGGCGCGGCTTATAAAGCCCCCCCGGGCGGAGTCCCACTCGGGTACGGCCCGGAGTCGGTTTGACTTTTTTTTTCAAAATCCGACGTGCAGAGAAAGTAACAAAAGTAATACTAAATGGACTCCAAAACTTCCGAAATAAATTTTCCCCGTCCCCTAAAAATAGGCCGGACAAGGTGAACATTTATTTGGGCCTAAAATGAAATTTTGAAAAATGCATATTTTTCCTAATTCAAATAAAATAGCGACAAAACTCCGAATAAAAATCCAATATTTGATTTTAATATTTTTCCTCCAATATTCATTTATTTTGGAGAAGTCATATTATCTCCTCTCATATATTTGAATACGAAATATTTTCGGAGAGAAAAATAATTAAAACAAATAATCCTCGTTTCAATATTTGATAAAATTCAAATATGAAAATAGGGAAATCCCCAACTCTCTCCGAGGGTCCTTGAGTTGCTTAGGATTTCGAGGATCGCGAAACAAAATGCAGCAAAAAATATGATATGCATGAATGATCTATGTATAACATTCCAAATTGGAAATTTGGGATGTTACAAACCTACCCCCCCCCTTAAGATGAATCTCGCCCTCAAGATTCGGGTTGGCTAGAAAATAGTGTGGGTGGTCTTTCCGTAGGTCTTCCTCTCGTTCCCAAGTGGCTTCATCCTCGGTATGGTGACTCCACTGAACTTTGCAGAACTTGATTACTTTGTTGCATGTAACTCGGCTGGCAAACTCGAGTATCTTGACTGGTTTCTCCTCATATGTCAAATCACTATCCAACTGTATCGCTTCTAGCGGCACTGTATCTCTTAGAGGAATATCAGCCATCTCCGCGTGGCACTTCTTCATCTGAGAAATGTGGAAGACATCGTGAACTCCGGACAATCCTTTGGGTAATTCCAACTTGTAGGCAACTTCTCCCATACGTTCCAAAACTCTGTATGGTCCCACAAAACGTGGTGCTAACTTTCCCTTAACTCCAAAGCACTTCATTCCTCGAAGTGGTGATACTCGAAGATACACTCTGTCTCCGACTTCGTAGATTGTCTCCTTGCATTTAGAATCCGCGTAACTCTTCTGCATGGATTGTGCTACCTTGAGTCTATCGCGAATCAGCTTAGCCTTCTCTTCAGACTCTTTAATCAAATCTGGTCCAAACAACTGTCGGTCTCCAACTTCGTCCCACAACAACGGTGTTCTGCACCTCCTTCCGTACAGTGCATCGAAAGGGGCCATCTTCAAACTGGCTTGATAACTGTTGTTATAAGAGAACTCTGCATAAGGCAAATTATCGTCCCAACTAGATCCATAGTCTAGCGCACAAGCTCTCAACATGTCCTCCAGAATCTGATTTACTCTTTCAGTCTGTCCATCTGTTTGCGGGTGAAAAGTTGTACTGAACTCTAGTCTGGTTCCCAAAGTTTCATGCAACTGATTCCAAAACTTGGAAGTAAACTAGGTTCCTCTATCTGATACAATGGTCCTCGGAACTCCATGCAGACATACGATCTTGGTCATGTATATCTTTGCCAACTTAGCACTGGTGTAAGTGGTCTTCACTGGGATGAAATGAGCTACTTTCGTCAAACGATCGACTACAACCCATATCAAGTCATAGCCTGAACGAGTCCTGGGTAACCCCGTGATAAAATCCATGCCTAGTTTATCCCACTTCCATTCGGGTATCGGCAATGGCTGTAGCAATCCTGCTGGCTTCTGATGTTCTGCCTTCACTCTCTGACATACATCACAAACTGCTACATACTCCGCAATATCCTTCTTCATTCCGGTCCACCAAAAACTACCCTTCAATTCCAGATACATCTTGGTATTTCCTGGGTGAATCAAATATGGTGAATCATGGGCCTCTTGCAGAATCATCTTCCTGATCTCCTGATCATTGGGCACATATAAGCGGTCCTCAAACCATAAGGTATCGTGCTCATCCTCACGAAATCCTTTAGCCTTTCCTTTACTCATCCTTTCCTTTATCTCGGCAATCTCCTTGTCCGTCTTCTGAGCTTCTCTGATCTTATCCATCAAGGTAGACTGAATTTCCAAAGCTGCTACATAACCTCTTGGAACTATCTCCAAACACAGCTCGCAAAGGTCTTCTGCTAACTCCTTGGGTAACTCTCCGGTCATGAGGGTATTTACATGACTCTTGCGGCTCAACGCATCAGCTACTACGTTAGCCTTTCCTGGATGATAATGCAATCTCATATCATAATCCTTAATGATCTCTAGCCATCTCCTCTGTCTGAGATTCAGCTCCTTCTGCGTGAAGATATACTTCAAACTCTTGTGATCTGTGTATACCTCACAATGGTTTCCGATGAGAAAATGTCTCCATGTTTTCAACGCATGCACTACGGCTGCTAACTCCAAATCATGTGTAGCATAATTTAACTCATGGGGTTTAAGCTGTCGTGAGGCATATGAAACAACTCTTCCCTCCTGCATAAGTACGGCTCCAAGTCCTCGATGTGAAGCGTCGCAATACACTTCATAATCTTTGCGTTGATCTGGTAGAATCAACACTGGTGATGTAACCAAGCGTCTCTTCAACTCCTGAAAACTGGCCTCACATTCCTCAGTCCAATTGAATTTGGTGTCCTTCTTCAACAATTCTGTCATAGGCTTTGCAATCTTTGAGAAATTCTCAATGAACCTCCGGTAGTATCCTGCGAGTCCAAGAAAACTCCGGATCTCTCCAACTGTCGTGGGTGACTCCCAATTTGTCACAGTGACAACTTTGGTGGGGTCTACTGCTATTCCTTCCCCGGATATAACATGTCCAAGGAATCTGACTTCCTTCAGCCAAAACTCACACTTGCTGAACTTGGCGTATAGCTGATGTTCCCTGAGCTTCCCAAGTACCAAACGCAAATGCTCTTTATGTTCCTCTTCGTTCGTAGAGTAGACCAGAATATCATCAATGAACACCATGACGAACTTATCCAAAAACTCCATAAACACCTTGTTCATCATGTTCATAAAGTAGGCAGGTGCGTTAGTCAGACCAAATGACATAACGGTGTACTCATACAGCCCGTACCTCGTTGTAAAAGTTGTCTTAGGTATATCCTGCTCTCGAATCTTCAGCTGGTGGTACCCTGATCGTAGATCGATCTTAGAAAACACTTTAGCTCCTTGCAACTGGTCAAACAAATCATTGATCATCGGCAGTGGGTACTTGTTCTTGATCGTCACCTCATTCAATCCACGATAATCAACAACCATCCTTAACGATCCATCCTTCTTCTCCACTAGAAGTACTGGTGATCCCCAAGGTGACGAACTTGGGCGAATATATCCCTTATCCAGTAACTCCTTAATCTGCTTCTTAATTTCCTCCAATTCCTTTGCGGGAATTCTGTACGGTCTCTTAGATATTGGCCCTGTGCCTGGCAAAAGTTCAATCAAAAACTCAATGTCTCTATCTGGTGGCATGCCTGGCAACTCTTCTGGAAATACATCCGGAAAATCCTTCACCACTGGTACTTCCTCCTGTACAACTCCTAATAAGGAATTTACTTGAGTTCTATTCGGCACATGCCGGGATACATACTTGATCCTTCTTCCTTCTAGGGTGGTAAGCAAAATCAACTTACTGGCATAGTCAATGTTCCCTCCATACTTCAATAACCAATCTATGCCTAATATCACATCCAATCCTTGTGACTCCAATACTATTAGGTCTGAGGGGAACGAGTAGTTACCAATCCTTAACGGTAACCAATCACTCCATAGGCTAGCCATATACTCTGCTCCTGGCGAGGTTACTAACATGGGTGACCTAAGGGCTTGGGTTGGCAGTTTAAACTTATCCACGAATCCCCTTGATATGTATGAATGTGATGCACCAGTATCAAAAAGTACGACTGCAGTAAATGACTTAACCAAAAACTTACCTATTACTGCATCTGGCTGGGCTTCAACCTCCTCCACGTTAACGTGGTTCACTTGTCCCCTGGTGAAAGGGTTGGACTTCTTCCCAGAGCTTCCATTGTCATTCCCATTCTTGGCTTCAGGACATTCATTGGCGTAATGTCCGGTCTTCTGGCATTTGTAGCACGTCACGTGGCTTAGATCCTTCTTGGCGAGTGTTGCCGGGTTGGAACGGTTCTGTCCGCTACTTCCTCCATTACCATTACCATTCTTGGGGCCACCATGGTGGTGCAAACTTCCTCCATTATGAGTGTGGCCTCCATGGTTATGAAAAAGTCCTCCCGAGTTCGGGGTGTAACGAGGTCTCTGCCGGGCTCCAGAATTATACTTCCCTTGTCCATACTTCCTCTTGCGGCTGTCAATCTGCTGCTGCTTCCCTTCGAGCATGAGAGCTCTATCTACCAACTCCTGATAGTTATTGAAATTTGCCACCATCAACTGCATGCTCAGCTCATCATTTAGTCCTTCCAGAAACTTCTCCTTCTTAGCTGCATCTGTAGCGACGTCATCTGGGGCATAACGTGCTAACTTACTAAACTCATCCACATATTGGCGAACAGTGCGCCCTCCTTGGCGTAAGTTGCGAAACTCACGCTTCTTCATGGCCATAGCTCCTGCTGAAACATGGGCAGTGCAAAAAGCATGCTGGAACTGGTCCCATGTCACAGTGTCAATAGGGTAAGTGACTATGAAATTCTCCCACCAAGATGTTGCGGGTCCATCAAGCTGATGTGCGGCAAAATGCACTCTCTCCGCATCTGTGCATCCTGTAGTGGTCAACTCCGTATCAATCTTGCGAAGCCAATCATCTGCAACAATCGGCTCGGTGCTACTGGAGAACACCGGCGGATTCAGCCTAAGAAAACGGGCTAAATGGTCAACTTGTGGGGGTGGTGGTGGGTTGTTGTTGTTGTTGTTCCCCTGGTTCTGATTCTGGACTAGTATCTGCATCAATGCATTCTGTTGCTGGATCAACTGAGTGAGCTCCGGTGGGAAAGCAAATCCATTGTCACGTCTCGGAGGCATCTGCTGGGTTTAGAAAAGATGAGAAAACAGAATAGAATGAGGTCTAGAGGGGAAACACTACCCATATGCACATGGGACAAACACAAACATATCACTCAATCAATCAAACAACGGCATACAATCGGCCTAGAACTATCGTTACTAAAGTGTTTGGACTATACTATATACATGGTGGAATACTACTACTGATTTGGTGGTCTACTAGAAAAATTGATCGGTCGAAGACTCCATGATATCTGCTCCAGCTTCATCAACATAGTCATCACCGCTATCGTCAGGGTCCGAGTCTGTGTCGTCGATGATGATGTAGTTCTCCGGGCAAGTGGAACTGTCATCTTCTCCTCCTGGCGCAGGGTCTCCCATGAAAACTCCTAGCTTCCTTGTCAGGTCGTCATTCTTCTCCACTAGTACAACAATTTCCTCCTCATAATCTTCACGTGTAGCCTTGAGTTCTTCCTCCAGTTCCATGATCCTTGTCATTGCTTTCTTCAAATCTGCCATGCCTGCGCACATCTGGTTCTCCTGGCGTCGAATGTGCTGGTTTAACACCTGGATGAAAGAGGCAATCGATCTATCCTTCCTGGTGCTGATCATCTCCCATTGCTCATCTCGGCGCCCACAAATCTGGTAGATTTTATCCTTGAGATCATTGTGGTAAACTTCTCCAATGTGTCCCATGGTAATGTGAGCTGCCATACTCTTTCCTAGACTCCAGGTTGGTGCATCGAAAGAAAACTCTATGGGCTCAGTGACTGGCGTGAACGTCCTTCCTGGAACTTGAACTTGAATCATCCAGTGCTCCTCTTCTGGTAAAGTGGCGTTGTAGGTCCCGGCGAAGCTTGATATTCCAATGTTCAGGTACCTAGTGACTTCCTTC
Organism: Aegilops tauschii subsp. strangulata; assembly: GCF_002575655.3. Classification (NCBI taxonomy): domain Eukaryota; kingdom Viridiplantae; phylum Streptophyta; class Magnoliopsida; order Poales; family Poaceae; genus Aegilops; species Aegilops tauschii. Next base: position 259,424,516 of record NC_053037.3, read on the forward strand.
AAGTGGCGCCCAAATGGGGTGTCTTCATCCGATTGCATGAACTTAATCCTTGCATCCGCCATCCTAAAGAGTAGAAAATGGCGAGGAGTTAGAAATGAGAAGAGAGTAGTGATCTAGGGCTTTAGCTTAGTGGTCGTGTCCTATAGTTAGTGTGTGCTCTGATACCATCTTTGTAGCGACCATACCTCAAACAGTCTGATCTCTGTGCATAAGTGTCATCCCTGGATCGGTAATGCTGACACACACAGTACTTGAAGGATTTATAACAGAGTAGCAATCACACACTTATTACCTCGAATGTCTCAAAAGAGAACTTATTACAATAAATATGGCTTAAAGCCGTCTAAAACGATAACAGCGGAAGGCTTGGAAGATAAAGTGAGTCCATCAACTCCAACGGCATCACTGAGTGAAAGACCACGACCTAAGGCTCCTTACTCGTCGTCTGAAAAGTCTGCAACATGATACGTTGCAGCCCGAAAACGGGTCAGCACATGGAATATGTTGGCAATGTAACACAAAAGGATAATGAACAGAATAATGCTATCACTACATGCATATATGGCTGGTGGAGGCTGTAGGGTTAATATGTTTTTGCGAAAAGCCATTTTTCCCTACTACAAAGGAATAAGTTTTATTTAACTACAAAGTTTGTTGAAAAAATATTGAGAAGGTAAACCCCCTCTCAATCCCAATTAAAAGTAATCATTAACAACCCAACAAATTATTTAAGTAGTGATGAGATCAACATGATAATCCAAGAACCAGATACTCAATATGTCCATAACCGGGGACACGGCTAACCATGATTAGTTTGTACACTCTGCAGAGGTTTGCGCACTTTTCCCCACAAGACTCGATCTCCTCCATTTAATTTATCGCACTACATGATGTTTGAGAAACGGATGACCGAGACATAGTCTTTCAGAAGCGTTAGCACCTTACGATGGGTAGACCGTACCACCTACATCCCCTACATCTGCTAGTCTACCACTGTAAGAGTTCACACGACTTAATCAACTATGCTAGAGCCCATAATAGCTTGTGGCTGCACACGGAAGTTTCTAGTATGAATAATCTCATGATCCCTTTGAGCCTGGGTGGCAGTCCATAGGAGAATCACACGGTACCCCGGGATTTCCAAAAAAACAGGCAATCACTGGATTCCCCAGGTGCCTCAATCCACCCAGATGTGTATTTAAGTTGCCACCTTAAGTTTAACCATTAATTAACAATCTCACATCTGTCATGAATACTCTCAAACCCAATCCACGTCTACGAGCATAGCATAGCAATATAAGCATAACGTAGAAGTAACTCCCGTGGTTTGAATGCAGGGCAACAGGTTCCTACCTCATCAACTACTTCCCAATACCCACATGTTATCAATCCTACTCATGCAATGTTTGAGGGTGAAACTAATGCATAAAACTGGGTATGAAAGGGATATGATCAAAGTGTTACTTGCCTTGCTGATGATCCGCGAAACCTAGAGACTCGTAGTAGCACGCTTCGCACTCCGGGAATTCTATCGCAAACAAACAGTAGCATACATAAGCAATCAAGCAAAGACGCACGGGCAAAACTCAAATAAGAAGAATTGACCAGAAAGTTCAACTTAAGAACTCCGGTTTGCAAAAAGAATCAAATCAAACGGAGCAACGAAACTCAAACTGTGAAAGAAACAAGATTCATTTACTAATCTGAACTAAAGTCAAATTTTACAGTACCAAAATTTTGTTCAGGTTGGTTAAACAGAAAGAGGGTTTCGAGACGAAAATCTAGGCGCTTGAATCGCTTGATTCTGATAAACGAGCGAAAAAATAAACTAAAACGAAAATCGGATCAGAAATCGCGATCGAAAATAATCGCGGAAAATCCGAGAAAAAGAAAAACTAACGAACAGGCTAACGAACGAACGGTTGCTGTCTGCGGTTAAATGGTGAAAACCGTTCGTTAAAACGAACATAAAATGGGCGTTCGCTAAATAACTAAACCGAAAATAAACCAAACCGGATCTATAAAAAAACGGATCTAGGGTTTCAAAAAAAACAAAACAGTTTTCTCATGAAAACCGAGGAGGCTACCTCGGGTCCGGCGGGGCGGCTCCGGCGGCGGCGGGCGGCGGCGGCGTCGGCGGCGGCGGGCAGGGGCGCTGCGCGCGAGGCGAGGCGGCGGCGACGGATCGGGCGGGCTAGGGTTTTGGGCGGCGGCGGCGCTGGTTTGGGCTGCGGTGGGCTCGGCCGGCGCGGCTTATAAAGCCCCCACGGGCGGAGTCCCGCTCGGGTACGGCCCGGAGTCGGTTTGACTTTTTTTTTCAAAATCCGATGTGCAGAAAAAGTAAGAAAAGTAATACTAAATGGACTCCAAAAATTCCGAAATAAATTTTCCCCGTCCCCTAAAAATAGGCCGGACAAGGTGAACATTTATTTGGGCCTAAAATGCAATTTTGAAAAACGCATATTTTTCCTAATTCAAATAAAATAGCGACAAAACTCCGAATAAAAATCCAATATTTGATTTTAATATTTTTCCTCCAATATTTAGTTTATTTTGGAGAAGTCATATTATCTCCTCTCATATATTTGAATACGAAATATTTTCGGAGAGAAAAATAATTAAAACAAATAATCCTCGTTTCAATATTTGATAAAATTCAAATATGAAAATAGGGAAATCCCCAACTCTCTCCGAGGGTCCTTGAGTTGCTTAGGATTTCGAGGATCGCGAAACGAAATGCAGCAAAAAAATATGATATGCATGAATGATCTATGTATAACATTCCAAATTGGAAATTTGGGATGTTACAATATAGTGCTTAATTCTTTGTCCACTTACCACCTTCGAGTTAGTACCTTCGGCATTGTTAACCTTGATAGCTCCAGAGCGATAAACTTCTTCAATAATATAAGGTCCTTCCCATTTGGAAAGAAGTTTTCCTAAAAAAATCTAAAACGAGAATTGTACAATAGAACATGCTCACCAACTTTGAATTCTCGCTTTTGGATTATTTTGTCATGCCATCTTTTAACTTTTTCTTTAAATAGTTTGGCATTTTCATAAGCTTGGGTTCTCCATTCATCTAGTGAGTTAATATCAAATAACCTCTTTTCACCAACAAGTTTGAAGTCATAGTTGAGTTTTTTAATTGCCCAATATGCTTTGTGTTCTAACTCAAGAGGAAAATGACAAGCTTTTCCATAAACCATTTTATATGGAGACACACCCATAGGATTTTCATAAGTTGTTCTGTAGGCCCAAAGTGCATCATCTAATTTCTTAGACCAATTTTTTCTGGACCTATTGACAGTTTTTTGTAATATTAATTTAATTTCTCTATTGCTAAGTTCAACTTGACCACTAGATTGAAGGTGATGCAATTCTATGGTGAACATCATATTTAGCAAGCATTTTACGGAAAGCACCATGAATAAAGTGTGAACCACCATCACTCATTAAATATCTAGGGACTCCAACACTTGGGAAAATAACTTCTTTAAGCATTTTAATGGAGGTGTTATGATTAGCACTACTAGTTGGAATAGCTCCTACCCACTTAGTAACGTAATCAACAGCAACCAGAATACGTGTATACCCATTAGAGGAAGGAAATTGCCCCATATAATCAAAACCCCAAACATCAAATGTTTCAACAACAAGTGAATAGTTCATAGGCATTTCCTGACGCTTACCGATATTACCTAATTTTTTACATTCATCACAAGACAAGACAAACTTACGGGCATCCTTGAAAAGGGTAGGCTAATAAAAACTAGATTGTAATACCTCAGGGGCAGTTCTATCTCCTGCATGATGTCCTCCATAGGCTTCGGAGTGACATTTCCATGGGATTTGTTCCTGTTCATGCTCAGGTACATAATGTCTAATAATACCATCTACTCCCTCTTTATAAAGATGTGGGTCATCCCAAAAGTAATGTCTTAAGTCATAGAAGAATATTTTATTTTGTTGGTATGTGAAACTAGGTGGTATAAATTTAGCAACAATATAATTAACATAGTCAGCATACCAAGGAGTGTTATGAGAAGCATTTATGATAGCTAGTTGCTCATAAGTAAAGCTATCATTAATAGGTAGTGGGTCATCAAGAATGTTTTATAACCTAGACAAGTTATCAGCTACGGGGTTCTCAGCTCCGTTCCTATCAATAATGTGTAAGTCAAATTCTTGCAGCAAGAGAACCCACCTAATGAGTCTAGGTTCATCATCTTTCTTTTCCATAAGATATTTAATAGCAGCATGATTAGTGTGAACAATTTCTTTTGAATAAAAAATATAAGATCTGAATTTATCACAAGTAAACACAGCTACTAAAAATTCTTTCTCAGTAGTACCATAATTTCTTTGGGCAATGTCTAGAGCTTTGCTAGCACAATTTATAACATTTATTTTTTATCAACTCTTTGTCCTAGAACAACACCAACCACAATATCACTAGCATCACACATAATTTCAAAAGGTAAGTTCCAATCAGGTGGTTGAACAATAGGTGTAGTGGTTAAGGCTTTCTTAAGTGTTTCAAAGGCTTCTACACAATCGTCATAAAAACAAATGGAACATCCTTTTGTAAAAGATTTGTAACAGTCCTAGAAATTTTAGAGAAGTCTTTAATGAACCTCCTATAGAAACCAGCATGAGCGAGGAAACTACGAATACCTTTGATATCTTTAGGACATGTCAATTTCTTAATTGCATCAGCTTTAGCTTTATCCACCTTAATACCTCGTTCAGAAATTTTATGACCCAAGACAATGCCTTCATTAACCACAAAGAGGCACTTCTCCCAATTCAAGACAAGATTAGTTTGTTCACATCTCTGCAAAACTCGATCAAGGTTGCTTAAGCAATCATCAAAAGAAGTTCCGTAAACAGAAAAATCATCCATGAAAACCTCAAGAATCTTTTCACAAAAATTAGAGAATATAGCAGTCATACATCTTTGAAAGGTAGCAGGTGCATTGCATAAACCAAAAGGCATATGTCTATAAGAATAGGTTCCAAAAGGGCAAGTAAAAGTGGTTTTCTCTTGATCAGGTTGTGAAACAGGTATTTGAGAGAAACTATAATATCCATCGAGAAAACAAAAGTGTGTGTGCTTAGATAATCTTTCTAGCATTATAAAAGTCAGAGATAATGATCTTTTTAGTAGCTTTATTTAATTTTCTAAAATCAATTACCATTCTATTGCTTGTAAAAATTCTTTGTGGGATAAGCTCATTTTCATCATTAGGAACAACAGTAATACCTCCTTTCTTAGGGACATAATGAACAGGACTTACCCATCTACTATCAGCTATGGGATAGATTATACCTGCTTCCAGAAGCTTTACTATTTCAGTTCTTACCACTTATTTCATCCTAGGATTCAATCATCGTTGGTGATCAACAACGGGTTTAGCATCAGGTTCCATATTAATATTGTGCTGACAGAGAGTGGAAATAATGCCCTTAAGATCATCAAGAGTATATCTAATAGCAGCACGGTGCTTCTTCAGAATTTTTAATAATCTCTCTTCTTCATGTTCTGAAAGGTTAGCACTAATAATAACAGGATATATCTTTTTCTCATCAAGACAAGCATACTTCAAAGTGCCTGGCAATTGATTTAATTCAAACAGCATCACCTTTAGGTGGAGGAGGACCTCCTAGAGTTTCAATAGGCAAATTGTGTTTAAGGAGAGGTTGTTGTTCGAAGAAAATTTTATCTATTTCATTTCTTTCATGCAAGTGCATATCATTTTCATGGTCTAGCAAATATTGTTCTAGTGGATCAGTAGGAGGTACGGCAATAGAAGCAAGACCAATTATTTCATCTTTGCTAGACGATTCTTTATTATGAGGTTGTCTACGAAACTTAGAGAAATTAAAATAATGAGACTCATCACCAAAGCTAATGATAGATCCATTTTGCATCATGCTTTTATATTGATATTTATTGCATTATGGGCTTTTATTACACATTATATCACAACACTTATGCCTTTTCTCTCTTATTTTATAAGGTTTACATGAAGAGGGAGAATGCCGGCAGCTGGAATTCTGGACTGGAAAAGGAGCAAATATTAGAGACCTATTCTGCACAACTCCAAAAGTACTGAAACTTCACGGAGAGTTATTTTGGAATATATAAAAATATTGGGCGAAGAAAGCACCAAAGGGGGGCCACCTGCCATCCACAAGGGTGGGGGGGCGCCCTACCCCCAGGGCGCGCCCCCTGCCTTGTGGGCCACCTGGCAGCCCCCCGATTCCCATCTTCTGCTATATGGTGTGTTTTGACCTGGAAAAAATTAAGAGGAAGCTTTCGGGATGAAGCGCCGCCGTCTCGAGGCGGAACTTGGGCAGAACCAATCTAGGGCTCCGGCGGAGCTGTTCTGCCGGGGAAACTTCCCTCTGGGAGGGGGAAATCATCACCATCGTCATCACCAACGATCCTCTCATCGAGAGGGGGTCAATGTCCATCAACATCTTCACCAGCACCATCTCCTCTCAGACCCTAGTTCATCTCTTATATCCGATCTTTGTCTCAAAACCTCAGATTGGTACATGTGGGTTGCTAGTAGTGTTGATTACTCCTTGTAGTTGATGCTAGTTGGTTTATTCGGTGGAAGATCATATGTTCAGATCCTTAATGATAATTAATACTCCTCTGATTATGAGCATGAATATGCTTTGTGAGTAGTTACGTTTGTTCCTGAGGACATGGGAGAAGTCTTATTATAAGTAATCATGTGAATTTGGTATTCTTTCGATATTTTGATGAGATGTATGTTGTCTCTCTTCTAGTGGTGTTATGTGAACGTCGACTATATGACACTTCACCATTGTTTGGGCCTAGGGGAAGGCATTAGAAGTAATAAGTAGATGATGGGTTGCTAGAGTGACAGAAGCTTAAACCCTAGTTTATGCGTTGCTTCGTAAGGGGCTGATTTGGATCCATATGTTTCATGCCATGGTTAGATTTATCTTAATTCTCCTTTCGTAGTTGCGGATGCTTGCGAGAGGGGTTAATCTTAAGTGGGAGGCTTGTCCAAGGAAGGGCAGCACCCAAGCACTGGTCCACCCACATATCAAATTATCAAAGTAACGAACGCAAATCATATGAGCATGATGAAAACTAGCTTGACACTAATTCCCATGTGTCCTCGGGAGCGCTTTGCTTTATATAAGAGTTCGTTCACACTTTTCATTTGCTACAAAAAGGACTGGGCCACCTTGCTGCACCTTAGTTACTTTTGTTACTTGTTACCCGTTCCAAATTATCTTATCACACAACTATTTGTAACCGATAATTTCAGTGCTTGGAGAGAATAACTTGCTGAAAACCACTTGTCATTTCCTTTTGCTCCTCGTTGAGTTCGACACTCTTATCGAAAGGACCACGATAGATCCCCTATACTTGTGGGTCATCAAGACTCTTTTCTGGCGCCGTTGCCAGGGAGTGAAGCGCCTTTGGTAAGGAAACATCTATATAGTGTGCTGAAATTTACTGTCACTCGTTACTATGGAAAATAATCCTTTGAGGGGCTTGTTCGGGGTATCTTCACCTCGACCAAAAGAGCACAAAGTTGCTCCTCAACCTACTGCACCTACTGAAAGTATTTATTATGAAATTCCTTCGGTTATGATACAGAAACTGCTAGCTAATCCTTATGCAGGAGACAGAACATTACATCCTGATATGCACCTAATCTATGTGGATGAAGTTTGTGGATTATTTAAGCTTACAGGTTTGCCCGAGGATGTTGTCAAGAAGAAGGTATTCCCTTTATCTTTGAAGGGAAAGGCATTGACATGGTATAGGCTATGTGATGATATTGGATCATGGAACTACAGCCGATTGAAATTGGAATTTCATTAAAAGTTTTATCCTATGCATCTGGTTCATCGTGATCAGAATTATATTTACAATTTTTGGCCTCGTGAAGGAGAAAGTAACGCTCAAGCTTGGGGAGGCTTAAGTCAATGTTATATTCATGCCCCAATCATGAGCTCTCAAGAGAAATTATTATTCAAAAAAATTATGCTCGGCTTTCTCATAATGATCAATCCATGCTCGACACTTCTTGTACTGGGTCTTTTATGAAGAAGACTATGAATTCAGGTGGGATTTATTGGAGAGAATTAAACGCAACTCTGAAGATTGGGAACTTGACGAAGGTAATGAGTCAAGTATAAACCTTAAGTTTGATTGTGTTAAATCTTTTATGGATACCGATGCTTTTCGTGATATTAGCACTAAATATGGACTTGACTCTGAGATAGTAGCCTCTTTTTGTGAATCTTTTGCTACTCATGTTGATCTCCCCAAGGAGAAGTGATTTAAATATCATCCTCCCATTGAAGTGAAAGTAGTAGAGCCTATTAAAGTTGAAGAAGAAACTATTACTTATAATGTTGGTCCTATTGTTCCTAGTGCATATTTTGAGAAACCACCTTTTCCTGTTAGAATAAAGGATCATGCTAAAGCTTCTACTGTGGTTCGTAAGAGTTATACTAGAACACCTACACCTCCTGAACAAATTAAAGTAGAACCTAGTATTGCTATGGTTAAAGATCTTCTGGTTGATAATATTGATGGGCATGTTATTTATTTCTGTGATGAAGCTGCTAGGATTGCTAAACCCGATATTAAAGATAAACATAGACCTGTTGTTGGCATGCCCGTTGTTTCCGTTAAAATAGGAGATCATTGTTATCATGGCTTATGTGATGTGGGTGCTAGTGTGATGCAATTCCTTTTACTTTATATAAAGAAATTATGAATGATATTGCACCTGCTGAGATAGAAGATATTGATGTTACTATTAAGCTTGCCAATAGAGATACTATTTCGCCAATTGGGATTGTTAGAGATGTTGAAGTCTTGTGTGGGAAAATAAAATACCATATTGATTTTCTTGTTCTTGCTTCTCCACAAGATGATTTTTGTCCCATTATATTTGGTAGACCTTTCTTGAATACTGTTAATGCTAAGATAGACTGTGAGAAAGAAATTGTTACTGTAAATTTTGGGGATATGTCTCATGATTTTAATTCTGAGATTTTGTAGACAACCCCATGATAAAGAACTGCCTAGTAAGGATGAATTATTGGTCTTGCTTCTATTGTCGTGCTTCCTACTGATCCTTTAGAACAATATTTGCTAGACCATGAAAATGATATGTTTATGAATGAAAGAAAGGAATTAGATGAAATATTCTTTAATCAAGGGCCTGTTTTGAAACACAATTTGCCTATTTAAATCCTTGGGGATCCTCCTCCACCCAAGGGTGATCCCGTGTTTGAGCTTAAACAATTACCAGATACTTTGAAATACGCTTATCTTGATGAAAAGAAGATATATCATGTTATTATTAGTGCTAACCTTTCATAGCATGAAGAAAAAAATTATTGAAAACACTGAAGAAGCATTGTGCTGCTATTGGATATACTCTTGATGATCTTAAGGGCATTAGAACCACTCTATGTCAGCACAAAATTAATTTGGAGCCTGATGCTAAACCAGTTGTTGATCATCAACGACGGTTAAATCCTAAGATGAAAGAAGTGAGTGTGAAGATACTAATCTTGTCTTGAATTGGGAGAAGTGCCACTTTATGGTTAATGAAGGCATTGTCTTGGGGCATAAAATTTCTAAAAGAGGTATTGAAGTTGATAAAGCTAAAGTAGATGCTATACAAAAGATGTCGTGTCCTAAAGATATTAAAGGTATAAGAAGTTTCCTTAGTCATGTTGGTTTCTATAGGAGGTTTATTAAAGACTTCTCTAAAATTTCTAGGCCTCTCACTAATCTCTTGCAAAAAGATGTTCCTTTTTGTTTTTGATGATGATTGTGTAGAAGCATTTGAAATACTTCGGAAATCCTTGATTTCTGCACCTATTGTTCAGCCACCTGATTGGAATTTACCCTTTGAAATTATGTGCGACGCTACTGATTATGATGTTGGTGTTGTTCTAGGGCAAAGAGTTGATAAGAAATTAAATGTTATTCATTATGCTAGTAAAACTCTAGACAATGCCCAGAAAAATTACGCTACTACTGAAATGGAATTTTTAGCAGTTGTTTTTGCTTGTGATAAGTTCGGATCTTATATTGTTATTTCCAAAGTAACTGTTCACACTGATCATGTTGCCATTAAATATCTTATGGAAAAGAAAGATGCTAAACCTAGACTTATTAGATGGGTTTTTTTACAAGAATTTGATTTGCATATTATTTATAGAAAGGGAGCTGAGAACCCTGTTGCAGACAACTTGTCTAGGTTAGAAAATGTTCTTGATGACCCACTGCCTATTGATGATAGCTTTCTTGATGAGCAATTAGCTGTCATAAATGCTTCTCGTAATACTCCATGGTATGCTGATTATGCTAATTACATTGTTGCTAAATTTATACCACCTAGTTTCACATACCAGCAAAAGAAAAAGGTTTTCTATGATTTAAGACATTACTTTTGGGATGACCCACACCTTTATAAAGAAGGAGTAGATGGTGTTATTAGATGTTGTGTACCTGAGCATGAACATGAACAGATCCTACGCAAGTGCCACTCCGAGTCTTAAGGAGGACACCACGCTGGAGATAGAACTGCACACAAGGTATTACAATCCGATTTTTATTGGCCTACTCTCTTCAATGATGCTCGTAAGTTTGTCTTGTCTTGTGATGAATGCCAGAGAATAGGCAATATTAGTAGACGTCAGGAAATGCCTATGAATTATTCACTTGTTATTGAACCATTTGATGTTTGGGGCTTTGATTATATGGGACCTTTTCCTTCCTCTAATGGGTATACACATATTTTAGTTGTTGTTGATTATGTTACTAAGTGGGTAGAAGCTATTCCAACTAGTAGTGCTGATCATAACACTTCTATTAAAATGCTTAAAGAAGTTATTTTTCCGTGGTTTGGAGTCCCTAGATATTTGATGACTGATGGTGGTTCACAATTTATTCATGGTGCTTTCCGTAAAATGCTTGCTAAGTATGATGTTAACCATAGAATTGCATCTCCATATCATCCTGAGTCTAGTGGTCAAGTAGAATTGAGCAATAGAGAGATTAAATTGATTTTGCAAAAGACTGTTAATAGGTCTAGAAAGAACTCGTCTAAGAAACTTGATGATGCATTATGGACTTATAGAATTGCTTATAAGAACCCTATGGGTCTATCTCCGTATAAAATGGTTTATGGAAAAGCATGTCACTTACCTCTCGAACTAGAACATAAAGCTTATTGGGCAATCAAAGAGCTCAACTATGATTTCAAACTTGTCGGTGAGAAGAGGTTATTTGACATTAGCTCACTTGATGAGTGGAGAACCCAAGCCTATGAGAATGCCAAGTTGTATAAAGAAAAGGTTATAAAGAAAAGATGGCATGACAAAAGGATATAAAAGCGTGAGTTTAATGTAGGTGATCATGTTTTGCTATACAACTCTCGTTTAAGATATTTTGCAGGAAAGCTTCTCTCTAAATGGGAAGGTCCTTAATTATCGAGGAGGTGTATCGTTCCGGTGCCATCAAAATCAACAGCCAAAGGTACAAATCCGAGGTGGTAAACGGTCAAAGAATCAAACATTATATCTCAGGTACTCCCATAAATGTTGAGACCAATATAATTAATACCATAACACCGAAGGAGTACATAAGGGATACTTTCCAGAACGTTTCAGACTCCGAAAAGGAATAGATATGTGGTACGGTAAGTAAACCGACTCCAAAACATTTCCTGTGGCAATTTTTCTCCATTTTGGAATATTTAAAAAATAGGAAAATTAAAAGTAGTTCGAAAGATGCACGAGGAGACCACAAGGGTGGAGGGCACGCCCTACCCCCTGGGCGCGCCCCCTGCCTTGTGGCCACCTCGTGTGCCCTCTGGACTCTATTTTCTTGCACAATACTTCTTTTGGTTGGTAAAAATTCATTATATAATCTCCCAAAGGTTTGACCACCGTACCACGACAAAATCCCCTATTTTCGTTTTGAGTTGTTTTCTACCAGAGTTTCCAAGGCCAGGCATCATGTTGTCCTCCTCCTCCAACAACGCGGACAATGATGCTTGGTTGATGCAGATGGAACTTATAAGGGAGGATGCCGAAGGAGCCACGATAGAGGAGGATGGAGGAAATTTGCTTGAGGAACAACCTCCGGCATCGAAGAGAGGTACTCTGGCGGGCATCTCCACTATTCCAAGTCCCCATCAAGCAATAGGAACTACAAACAACCATGAAGACCAAGAGGTTCGAGAAGGGTTTCCCCCTAGGAGGCCCTTACACAGGTTACATCGGAACAACTTTCATAATTTGGTTCATAATTACAGAGTGGAGAACACCCCTCATACACATATACCCTCCAATTGGGACATATCCTGTCCAAGTGAAAGCAATGCAAGAAAGAGTTCTTGGGGGCCTGAAAATAAGCATCTTTTGGAGGAAATTCAGAAGAATGCAAATATGCTCCAACGTGTGCTCCAAGAACTGCAAGTTCTGAAAGGTGCTTTAATGAAGCTAACAGATACATCAACAACTCCATCACCATCACCTTCGAAGAAAGAGACATAAATACATGGGTATGGCACTCCCCTTGGCAACTGCCAAGCTTGGGGAAGGTGCCCCGGTATCGTATCACCATCACACTTTTATCTTTATCATTTTTCTTAGTTCGATCCTTTTGGTTATATCTTGATCTAGTAGAATAAAGTTTTAGTATGATCTAGCTCTGAGTTTTGTTTCGAGGTCTATCTATGTAATCGAGTCCGTGAGTAGTTTTGAGTTGAGGGCTTTGTTATCTTACTATGATCTTGAGGGAATAAAAGAAAAGAATAAAAAGAAATAAAAAAGATCATATATTGATCTTATGGAGAGCAATGACTTCACATATAAAGAGTTTGATGACTAAAAGTTGTTGGGAGTTGACAAACATAGTTTTGGTCATTGTTGCAATTAATAGGAAGTAATAAAGAAAGAGAGGCTTCACATATAAATATACTATCTTAGACATCTTTTGTAATTGTGGGCACTCATTAAAATATGACATGCTAAAAAGTTGATGTTGGACAAGGAAGACAGCATAATGGGTTATGTTTTCTTATATCCAAATAGTAGTTATATTGTCATGGATCATCCAACATGATTGAGCTTGCCTTTCTCCCTTATGCTAGCCAAATTCTTTGCACCAAGTAGAGATACTACTTGTGCTTCCAAACATCCCTTAAACCAGTTTTGCCATGAGAGTCCACCATACCTACCTATGGATTGAGTAAGATCCTTCAAGTAAGTTGTCATCGGCGCAAGCAATAAAAAATGCTCTCTAAATATGTATGATCTATTAGTGTGAAGAAAATAAGATTTATACGAACTTGTGATATGGAAGAAATAAAAGCGATGGACTGCATAATAAAGTTCTTTATCACAAGCGGCAATATAAAGTGATGTTCCTTTGCATTAAGATTTGTGCATCCAACCATAAAAGCGCATGACAACCTCTGATTCCCTCTGCGAAGGGCCTATCTTTTACTTTTATCTTCTACCCTTACAAGATTCATGGTGATCATCACCTTTCCATTTTATACTTTTTCTTTTGGCAAGCACTATGTGTTGGATATATATATATATATCCACTCGGATGTAGGTTATCATAAAGTATTATTATTGACATTACCCTTGAGGTAAAAGGTTGGGAGACGAAACTATAAGCCCCTATCTTTCTCTGTGTCTGATTGAAGCTTTGAACACATAAGTATCGCGTGAGTGTTAGCAATGGTGAAAGACTAAATGATAGTTGAGTATGTGGACTTGCTGAAAAGCTCTTGAATTGACTCAATGGCTGAGATCATAGTTTGTTAGTTTTCAATGAAGTTTCTGATTCATGCTTTACCTTGTGAATGAATTGTTACTTTAGCATAAGAAATTATATGACACTATCTGTTGTTGTTCTAAAGATGATCATGATGCCCTCATGTCCGTATTTTATTTTATTGACACCTCTATCTCCAAACATGTGGACATATTTTTCTATTTCGGCTTTCGCTTGAGGACAAGCGAAGTCTAAGCTTGGGGGAGTTGATACGTCCATTTTGCATCATGCTTTTATATTGATATTTATTGCATTATGGGTTGTTATTACACATTATATCACAATACTTATGCCTTTTCTCTCTTATTTTATAAGGTTTACATGAAGAGGGAGAATGCGGCAGCTGGAATTCTGGACTGGAAAAGGAGCAAATATTAGAGACCTATTCTGCACAACTCCAAAAGTACTGAAACTTCACGGAGAATTATTTTGGAATATATAAAAAATATTGGGCGAAGAAAGCACCAAAGGGGGCCACCTTCCATCCACAAGGGTGGGGGCGCACCGTTTTATTCGCCTCTCTTTTTCTGTTCGCCGTTCTCTTGCTCTCTAGTCTTGACGGCTGGCGTCCCTACTCCTCCTTTTCACCAGATTTTGAAGTCCTTTACTTCAAGCAAAGACAAGGAAAAAATTTGAAAGACGCCTGGTATAGGCTTATGGAATCATATCGTATTTCCAATTTAAAGGGGGAGGCTAAGGTTTTGCTTCATAATTTTTACATAGGATTGGCTTTGCATCATAGACAACTTCTAGACTTTGCCGCTAAAGGAAATTTTATTGAGCTTGATGCCAATGCTACCTATGAAATTTTAGAAGGAATTTTGGGAATTCCACCTCAAAAGAAGGGGTTTTCCTTTACCCCTGAGGGAGTTCAAATGTTGGACAAACTTGGTGATTTGCATAAACATATGGTTGAAATACAGAAATATAATGAACCCCTCAAACACCTCAATGGTAGTATCAATCGCATGAATACCCTGATTACTCTTTGCAAAAAATGATTGGATATTTTGGATCTTAAGATGGTTTATTTTCCGGAGAATTTAGGGAAGCGTAAAGAGCCTCCCGGGTTTGAGAAAACCCTTACAAAAGTTGCCAAAACTTTGGAAGACAAAACTTAGATCCTTGCTTTATGCCTAGCTAAGGGCGTAAAACTATACCGCTTGTAGGGAGGCAACCCAACGAATAAATTTTATTTTGCTTTTTGCTTTCTGTTCTTGTGTGTTAGCACCATTATGCTACTGGTATGATTGTGTTTTTTGTGTTTTAGTTAGTGTTTGTGCCAAGTAGAACCGATAGGATCTTCTTGGGTGATAGTTGTTTGATCTTGCTCAAAAAACAGAAACTTATGCGCTCACAAAAACAATTGTTAAAAATCACCAGAACATGATAAAATGTCAATTCTTTTTGTAGAAGATTAATATACAAATTACCCTGGTCGTCCTATTTTTTCAGAAGTTTTGGAGTTACATAAGTATTAGAAAAAGGCAGATTGCTACAGAGAATTCTGTTTGACAGATTCTATTTTCTTTGTGTTGTGTGCTTATTTTGATGGCTCTATGGTTTTCTTTGATGAGTTTTTGCCATAGAAAAGTTGGAATACAATAGATATAATGCAAAAACAAAAATATGAATTGGTTTGATACAGTACTTATAGTAGCGGTTTGTTTTCTTATACTAACGGATCTCACGAAGGTTTTGTTGAGTTTTGTGTGATTGAAGTTTTCAAGTTTTGGGTTATCTTATGATGGATGAAGGAAGGATAGAAGAGCCTAAGCTTGGGGATGCCCCGGCATCCCAAGCTATTATCCAAAAATGAGCAACCAACTAAGCTTGGGGATGCCCCCGAGTGGCATCCCCTCTTTCTTCTAACGACCATCGGTATTTTACTCGAAGCTATATTTTTATTCATCACATGATATGTGTTTTGCTTGTAGCGTCTTGTATGATATGAGTCTTTGCTTGTTTTATTTTGTGTTTTAAGTCATCACTCCTTGCTGGACACACTTATTTGAGAGAGCCAAAATTATATCATGACTTGTTAGAATTGCTCTCTATGCTTCACTTAAATTTTTTATGAGCAATGGACTTGCTCTAGTCCTTCACTTATATCTTTTTAGCACGGTGTGCTTTAGTATTTTTGAAGAAATGCCCTCTTGCTTCACTTAGATTTACTTGAGAGTTGATAAAATTTTGAAGAAATTCTCTCTTACTTCACTTAAATTATTTTGAGAGAAAGAAAAATTATGCTCATGATCTTCACTTACATTTGTTTGAGCTTATAAAAAGCAACACATGAAAATTAGTCCCAAAGTGATAGATATCCAAGAAGGATATAATAAAAACTTTCATGCAGATCATTGGATAAAATAAACTTGATTCTTTAGTAATAGTTTTGAGATATGATGATTGATGACCCACAAGTATAGGGGATCTATCGTAGTCCTTTCGATAAGTAAGAGTGTCGAACCCAACGAGGAGCAGAAGGAAATGATAAGCGGTTTTCAGCAAGGTATTCTCTGCAAGCACTGAAATTATAGGTAACAGATAGTTTTGTGATAAGATAATTTGTAACGAGCAACAAGTAACAAAAGTACATAAAGTGCAGCAAGGTGGCCCAATCCTTTTTGTAGCAAAGGACAAGCCTGGACAAACTCTTATCTAGAGAAAAGCTCTCCCGAGGACACATGGGAATTATCGTCAAGCTAGTTTTCATCACGTTCATATGATTCGCGTTCAGTACTTTGATAATTTGATATGTGGGTGGACCGGTGCTTGGGTGCTGTCCTTACTTGGACAAGCATCCCACTTATGATTAACTCCTATTGCAAGCATCCGCAGCTAAAAAACAAGTATTAAGGTAAACCTAACCATAGCATGAAACATATGGATCCAAATCAGCCCCTTGAAGCAACGCATAAACTAGGGTTTAAGCTTCTGTCACTCTAGCAACCCATCATCTACTTTACTTCCCAATGCCTTCCTCTAGGCCCAAATAATGGTGAAGTGTCATGTAGTCGACGTTCACATAACACCACTAGAGGAGAGACAACATACATCTCATCAAAATATCGAACGAATACCAAATTCACATGACTACTTCTCCCATGTCCTCAGGAACAAACGTAACTACTCACAAAGCATATTCATGTTCATAATCAGAGGGGTATTAATATGCATAATGGATCTGAACATATGATCTTCCACCAAATAAACCAACTAGCATCAACTACAAGGAGTAATCAACACTACTAGCAACCTACAGGTACCAATCCCAGACTTAGAGACAAGAATTGGATACAAGAGATGAACTAGGGTTTGAGAGGAGATGGTGCTGGTGAAGATGTTGATGGAGATTGGGCCCCTCCCGATGAGAGGAGCGTTGGTGATGACGATGGTGATGATTTCCCCCTCCCAGAGGGAAGTGTCCCCGGCAGAACAGCTCCGCCAGAGCCCTAGATTGGTTCCGCCAAGGTTCCGCCTCGTGGCGGCGGAGTCTCGTCCCGAAAGCTTGCTTATGATTTTTCTTCGGATGAAAGACTTCATATAGCAGAAGATGGGCACCAGAGGGCCAACAGGGGGCCCACGAGGCAGGGGGGCGCCCAGGGTGTGGGTCCCCTCTGGTATTTTCTTTGCTCTGTATTTTTTATTATTTGCATAAACAACTTCCGTGGAGTTTTCAAGACTTTTGGAGTTGTGCAGAATAGGTCTCTAATATTTGCTCCTTTTGCAGCCCAGAATTCCAGCTGCCGGCATTCTCCTCTTTATGTAAACCTTGCAAAATAAGAGAGAATAGGCATAAGTATTGTGACATAAAGTGTAATAACAGCCCATAATGCAATAAATATCGATATAAAAGCATGATGCAAAATGGACGTATCAACTCCCCCAAGCTTAGACCTCGCTTGTCCTCAAGCGGAAGCCGATAACGATAATTATGTCCACATGTTTAGAGGTAGAGGTGTCGATAAAATAAAATACGGACATGAGGGCATCATGATCTTTCTTATAACAGCAACATATATGGATATTGTCATATGATTTCTTATGCTCAAGTAATAATCTATTCACAATGTCAAGTATGAATCAGAAACTTTATTGAGAACCAACAAACTATAATCTCAGTCATTGAAGCAAGTGCAATTTATCATAACATCAGAAAGAGTCTATGTCAGAGCTTTTCAGCAAGTCCACATACTCAACTATCATTTAATCTTTCACAATTGCTAACACTCACGCAATACTTGTGGTTACAGAGTTTTAATCGGACACAGAGAAAGATAGGGGCTTATAGTTTCGCCTCCCAACCTTTTACCTCAAGGGTAATGTCAACAATAATAGTTCATGCTAACTTACATCCAATTAGATATATATGTCTTGATCTTTCCAACACACTGTGCTTGCCAAAGGATAAAATATAAAAAGGAAAGGTGAAGATCACCATGACTCTTGCATAAGGTAGAAGATAGAAGTAAAAGATAGGCCCTTCGCAGAGGGAAGCAGAGGTTGCCATGCGCTTTCAGGGTTGGATGCACAAAATCTTAATGCGAAAGAACGTCACTTTATATTGCCACTTGTGATATGGACCTTTATTATGCAGTCCGTCGCTTTTATTTCTTCCGCATCACAAGATCATATAAAGCTTATTTCCTCCACACTAATCAATCATACATATTTAGAGAGCAATTTTTATTGCTTGCACCGATGACAACTTACTTGAAGGATCTTATTCAATCCATAGGTAGATATGGTGGACTCTCATGGCAAAACTGGGTTTAAGGGTTTTTGGAAGCACAAGTAGTATCTCTACTTGGTGCAAAGAATTTGGCTAGCATGAGGGGGAAAGTCAAGCTCAACATGTTGGATGATCCATGACAATATACTTTATTTCAGATATAAGAAAACATAACCCATTATGTTGTCTTCCTTGTCCAAGATCAACTCTTTAGCATGTCATATTTTAATGAGTGCTCACAATCATAAAAGATGTCCAAGATAGTATATTTATATGTGAAACCTCTCTTTCTTTATTACTTCCTATTAATTGCAACGATGACCAAAGCTATGTTTGTCAACTCTCAACAACTTTTAATCATCATACTCTTTCTATGTGAAGTCATTACTCTCCATAAGATCAATATGATCTCTTTGTTTTTTTTATTCTTTCTTTTTCTTTTATTCCCTCAAGATCATAGCAAAATAATCAAGCCCTTGACTCAACACTAATCTTTATTATATAGCTCACGGACTCGATTACATAGAGGGATCATAAAGCAAAACTCAAAACTAGATCATACTAAAACTTTTATTCTACCAGATCAAGGTATTACTAAAAGGATCGAACTAAGAAAAACAGTAAAGATAGAGATGTGATGGTGATACGATACCGGGGCACCTCCCCCAAGCTTGGCAGTTGCCAAGGGGAGTGCCCATACCCATGTGATTATGTCTCCTTTTTCGGAGGTAGTGGTGTGATATTCTTGGCGATGATACTCCTCAGGATACAATTCTCCTCCTCGAGCTTATTGAGTTGCTGCTTGAGATCCATTATCTCCTTACGGAGCTTACCCGTGACGGTTAAAGCTCCTTGTACCCATGGATGCTGCATAACTGCGGGAGAACAAGTAATGCTCTTTTTCATATTTTCATAAGAGAGAAATTTAACATTGGAGGGGATGACCGAGTTTGGGATAGCTGAGCTATGTAGTTCCCCCATTGTGAAGCCTGCCCGGAAGCGAGAAGTAACTTCTTGATCCTCCTCCATGGCATCTATCCTTTTCAAGTCAGCTTCCATCTCTTCCTCCGTTGAGGGCCCAAAGTGATAGGCATCGCTGTTTGCCCCTGGACTTGGTGTTGGATGAGACACCCGACTCTCCCCGACTTACTCTTGAGAAGACATCTTGCTCTAATCTGCGGCAGAAAACAGCTCGAAACAAGAACAGAGGACAATTGCGTGATACGGTGGTCAAAACCTTCGGGAGATTATATAATGAATTTTTACCGACCAAAATATGTAACGTACAAGAAAACGGAGTCCGGAGAGCGCACGAGGTGCCAACGAGGCAGGGGGCGTGCCCAAGGGGGTAGGGCGCGCCCTCCACCCTCGTGGAGCCCTTGTGTCCTTCCCGGACTGCTTCCTATTTTTCTATTTTTCTAAATATTCCAAAACGGAGAAAAATTGCCATTAGAACTGTTTTGGAGTCGGTTTACTTACCGTACCACATACCTATTCCTTTTCAGAGTCTGAAACATTCTGGAAAGTGTTTCTTATGTATTCCTCCGGGGTTACGATTTCAATAACATTGGTTTCAACATTTATAGGATTACCTGAGATATAGTGTTTGATTCTTTGACCGTTCACCACCTTCGGATTTGTGCCTTCGAAGTTGTTAATTTTTATGGCACCGGAACGATAGACCTCCTCAATAACGTAAGGACCTTCCCATTTAGAGAGAAGTTTTCCTGCAAAAAATCTTAAACGAGAGTTGTATAACAATACATAATCACCTACATTAAACTCACGCTTTTGTATTCTTTTGTCATGCCATCTTTTAACTTTTTCTTTAAACAATTTGGCATTCTCATAGGCTTGGGTTCTCCATTCATCAAGTGAGCTAATGTCAAATAACCTCTTCTCACCGGCAAGTTTGAAATCATAGTTGAGCTCTTTAATGGCCCAATATGCCTTATGTTATAGTTCGAGAGATAAGTGACATGCTTTTCCATAAACCATTTTATACGGAGACATACCCATAGGATTTTTATATGCAGTTCTATAGGCCCATAATGCATCATCCAGTTTCTTGGACCAATTCTTTCTAGATCTATTAACAGTCTTTTGCAAAATTAATTTGAGCTCTCTATTGCTCAATTCTACTTGACCACTAGACTGCGGGTGATAAGGAGATGCAATTCTATGATTAACATCATACTTAGCAAGCATTTTACGAAAGGCACCATGAATAAAATGTCAACCACCATCAGTCATTAAATATCTAGGGACTCCAAACCTCGGAAAAATAACTTCTTTAAGCATCTTAATAGAAGTGTTATGATCAGCACTACTAGTTGGAATAGCTTCTACCCACTTAGTAATGTAATCAACAACAACTAAAATATGTGTATACCCATTAGAGGCAGGAAACGGTCCCATATAATCAAAGCCCCAAACATCGAATGGTTCAATAACAAGTGAATAATTCATAGGCATTTCTTGACGTCTACTAATATTACCAATTCTTTGACATTCATCACAAGATAAGACAAACTTGCGGGCATCCTTAAAGAGAGTAGGCCAATAAAAATCGGATTGCAATACCTTATGTGCAGTTCTATCTCCAGCATGGTGTCCTCCATAAGCCTCGGAGTGACACTTGCGTAGGATATGTTCCTGTTCATGCTCAGGCACACAACGTCTAATAACACCATCTACTCCTTCTTTATAAAGATGTGGGTCATCCCAAAAGTAATGTCTCAAATCATAAAAAAACGTTTCTTTTGTTGGTATGTGAAACTAGGTGGTATGAATTTAGCAACAATGTAATTAGCATAATCAGCATACCATGGAGCAGTACGAGAAGCATTTATGACATTTAATTGTTCATCAGGAAAGCTATCATCAATAGGTAGTGGGTCATCAAGAACATTTTCTAACCTAGACAAGTTGTCTGCAACAGGGTTCTCAGCTCCCTTTCTATCAATAATATGCAAATCAAATTCTTGTAGCAAGAGAACCCATCTAATAAGTCTAGGTTTAGCATCTTTCTTTTCCATCAGATATTTAATAGCAGCATGATCAGTGTGAATAGTTACTTTAGAATCAACAATATAAGGTCTGAACTTATCACAAGCAAATACAACTGCTAAGAATTCCTTTTCAGTAGTAGTGTAATTTCTCTTAGCATTGTCTAGAGTTTTACTAGCATATTGAATAACATTTAATTTCTTATCAACTCTTTGCCCTAGAACAACACCTACAGGATATATCTTCTTTTCATCAAGATAAGCATATTTAAGAGTATCAGGTAATGGTTTAAGCTCAAACACGGGATCACCCTTGGGTGGAGGAGGATCCCCTAGGATTTCAACAGGCAAGTTGTGTTTCAGAATAGGTCCCTGTTTAAAGAATACTTCATCTATTTCCCTTCTTTCATTCATAAACATATCATTTTCATGGTCTAGCAAATATTATTCTAAAGGACCACTAGGAGGTACGGCAATAGAAGCAAGACCAATAATTTCATCTTTACTAGGCAATTCCTCTTCACGGTGTTGTCTGTGAAATTTAGAGAAGTTGAACTCATGAGACATATCACCTAAACCAATAGTAACAACATCCTTTTCGCAGTCTATCCTAGCATTAACAGTGTTTAAGAAGGGTCTACCAAATATAATGGGACAAAAGCTATCTTGTGGGGAACCAAGAACGAGAAAATCAGCCGGATATTTAGTTTTCCCACATAAGACTTCAACATCTCTAACAATTCCAATTGGTGATATAGTATCTCTATTGGCAAGTTTAATTGTGACATCAATTTCTTCTAACTCGGTAGGTGCAATATCATGCATAATTTCTTTGTGTAAGTCAATAGGTATTGCACTAGCACTAGCACCCATATCACACAAGCCATGATAACAATGATCTCCTATTTTAACAGAAATAACAGGCATGCCTACCACAGGTCTATGTTTATCTTTAGCACAAGGTTTAGCAATTCTAGCAGTCTCATCACATAAATAAATAACATGCCCATCAATATTATCAGCCAAGAGATCTTTAACAATAGCAATATTAGGTTCAACTTTAACTTGCTCAGGAGGTGTATAAGTTCTAATATTACTTTTACGAACCACAGTTGAAGCTTTAGCATGATCCTTTATTCTAACAGGGAAAGGTGGTTTCTCAACATAAGCAGTAGGAACAATAGGATCATTATAAGTGATAGTCTTTTCTTCAACTTTAATAGGTGCGGCTACTTTTACTTCTATGGGAGGATGATATTTAAACCACTTCTCCTTAGGGAGATCAACATGAGTAGCAAAAGATTCACAGAAAGAAGCTACTATCTCTGAGTCAAGTCCATATTTAGTGCTAAATTTACGGAAAACATCGGTATCCATAAAAGATTTAACACAATCAAACTTAGGTGTCATACCTGACTCCTTACCTTCGTCGAGATCCCAATCTTCAGAGTTGTGTTTAATTCTTTCCAATAAATCCCATTTGAATTCAATAGTCTTCATCATAAAAGAGCCAGCACAAGAAGTATCGAGCATGGTGCGATTGTTATCAGAAAGCCGAGCATAAATTTTTTGAATAATCATTTCTCTTGAGAGCTCATGATTGGGGCATGAATATAACATTGAATTAGGCCTCCCCCAAGCTTGAGCGATGCTTTCTATTTTGCGAGGCCAAAAATTATATATATAGTTGCGATCACGATGAACAAGATGCATAGGATAAAACTTTTGATGAAATTCCAATTTCAATCGTTTGTAGTTCCATGATCACATATCATCACATAGCCTATACCATGTCAATGCATCTACCTTCAAAGATAAAGGGAAGACCTTCTTGATAACATCATCGGGCATACCTACAAGCTTAAATAATCCACAAACTTCATCCACATATATTAGGTGCTCATCAGGATGTAATGTTCCATCTCCTGCAAAAGGATTAGCTAGCAGTTTTTCTATCATACCCGAAGGAATTTCAAAGTAGACATTTTCATTTTCAGTAGGTTCAGTAGGTTGAGGAGTAACTCTTTGCTCTACTGGTCGGGGTGAAGATACCCCGTACAAGCCCCTCAGAGGATTACTTTCCATAGTAACAAGTGACAATAAATTTCAGCACACTATATAAATTTTTCCTCACCAAATTCCACCTACCAAAGGCGCTTCACTCCCCGGCAACGGTGCCAGAAAAGAGTCTTGATGACCCACAAGTATAGGGGATCTATCGTAGTCCTTTCGATAAGTAAGAGTGTCGAACCCAACGAGGAGCAGAAGGAAATGATAAGCGGTTTTCAGCAAGGTATTCTCTGCAAGCACTGAAATTATAGGTAACAGATAGTTTTGTGATAAGATAATTTGTAACGAGCAACAAGTAACAAAAGTAAATAAAGTGCAGCAAGGTGGCCCAATCCTTTTTGTAGCAAAGGACAAGCCTGGACAAACTCTTATATAGAGAAAAGCGCTCCCGAGGACACATGGGTATTATCGTCAAGCTAGTTTTCATCACGTTCATATGATTCGCGTTCGGTACTTTGATAATTTGATATGTGGGTGGACCGGTGCTTGGGTGCTGTCCTTACTTGGACAAGCGTCCCACTTATGATTAAATCCTATTGCAAGCATCCGCAACTACAAAAGAAGTATTAAGGTAAACCTAACCATAGCATGAAACATATGGATCCAAATCAGCCCCTTACGAAGCAACGCATAAACTAGGGTTTAAGCTTCTGTCACTCTAGCAACCCATCATCTACTTATTACTTCCCAATGCCTTCCTCTAGGCCCAAATAATGGTGAAGTGTCATGTAGTCGACGTTCACATAACACCACTAGAGGAGAGACAACATACATCTCATCAAAATATCGAACGAATACCAAATTCACATGACTACTTCTCCCATGTCCTCAGGAACAAACGTAACTACTCACAAAGCATATTCATGTTCATAATCAGAGGGGTATTAATATGCATAATGGATCTGAACATATGATCTTCCACCAAATAAACCAACTAGCATCAACTACAAGGAGTAATCAACACTACTAGCAACCTACAGGTACCAATCCCCAGACTTAGAGACAAGAATTGGATACAAGAGATGAACTAGGGTTTGAGAGGAGATGGTGCTGGTGAAGATGTTGATGGAGATTGGGCCCCTCCCGATGAGAGGAGCGTTGGTGACGACGATGGTGATGATTTCCCCCTCCCGGAGGGAAGTGTCCCCGGCAGAACAGCTCCGCGAGAGCCCTATATTGGTTCCGCCAAGGTTCCGCCTCGTGGCGGCGGAGTCTCGTCCCGAAAGCTTGCTTATGATTTTTCTTCAAACGAAAGACTTCATATAGCAGAAGATGGGCACCGAAGGGCCAACAGGGGGCCCACGAGGCAGGGGGCGCGTCCAGGGGGGTAGGGCGCGCCCCCCACCCTCGTGCCCAGGGTGTGGGTCCCCTCTGGTATTTTCTTCGCTCAGTATTTTTTATTATTTCCAAAAACAACTTCCGTGGAGTTTCAGGACTTTTGGAGTTGTGCAGAATAGGTCTCTAATATTTGCTCCTTTTCCAGCCCGGAATTCCAGCTGCCGACATTCTCCCTCTTTATGTAAACCTTGCAAAATAAGAGAGAATAGGCATAAGTATTGTGACATAAAGTGTAATAACATCCCATAATGCAATAAATATCGATACGAAAGCATGATGCAAAATGGACGTATCAATGATGTGATATGTGAGTTATGTTGATGAGTAATTATGCTCTAGTAAGAATATTGGTGTTAAGGTTTGTGATTCCCTATGCAAGCACGAAAGTCAATAGTTATGCAATGAAATTATATCCTACTTATGGTGCATTATTCGGTGTTATTTATACTTAATGCTCGCTTATGAGATTATTCGTTTCTTGGTTGGTCGCTTCTCAATCTTTTGCTAGCCTTCATTTTTGCGCCAAGTTTGATCTCTACTTGTACATCCAAAATCCTTTAAACCAGTTTTGCCACATGAGTCCAGTATATCTACCTATATGTGGTATTCTTTTGCCGTTCTAAGCAAATTTGCATGTGCCATCTCTAATTTTCAAAATAAACTTCTCTTTTGTGTGTTTGTTTCGCTCGTGGAGCGGTGAGGGGTGGCTAATATTTTCCATGCTGGATGTGTTATTCTCACGATGGGTGTTTATTCACTTGTCATTGCACGAGAGTAAGGCAAAGATTTTAGGGATGCCCAGTCCAGAAATGCAAAAATGAATTTACTTTATGTTGTCAGATAATAAATTCCTTGGAAAGTTTTGGTATGGAGGGCAACCGTGGATACGGCTAGCCATGGAAAGTGAAAGTATGGTGGAAAAAGGAATAAACTTTATTTTCTATTTGGGAACTGCCTATGATATATCTAGCATGGAAAGTGTTGGGAACTCTAAGTCTTTTTAATTGGTGGGATGGATACACCTCCCAAAATGTTTTTATCTCTAATTTTTCGCTTTGAGCTCTGGCACCTCTACAAATCCCTACTTCCCTCTGTGAAGGGCCTTTCTTTTACTTTATGCAAATTTTTGGTCTCCATATTCTCTTATAAAAGCACCAACTAGGAGGCAATATGATCGTACTTGAGTATTGGGTGTAGCTAATATGTGGGGTGTTTCATGAATGGATCAATGATTGAGCATGATGGGCTAGGGATAAGTTATTTTAGCATTGATATTTTGAAAGACTTGGTTGCTCGTTGATATGCTTGAGTATCTAAATTATTATGTCAAAACTAGACTATTGCTTTGAATCACATGAAAGTCCAATTGTCCATGCTATATAGAAAAGAATATGATATGACATGTTAGGCAGCATTCCACATCAAAAATTCTGTTTTTATCACTTACCTACTCGAGGACGAGTATGAGTTAAGCTTGGGGATGTTGATACGTCTCCAATGTATCTATAATTTTTGATTGTTCCATGCTGTTATATTATCAATCTTGGATGTTTTATAATCATTTTATATCATTTTTTGGTACTAACCTATTGACATAGAGCCAAGTGCCAGTTGCTATTTTCTGCATGTTTTTTACATCGCAGGAAATCAATGTCATACGGAGTCCAAATGCAACGGAACTTCACGGAGAGTTTTTTTGGACCAGAAGGAACATAATGGGCCCAGGCTGTGCCTGGGGGTGCCCCGAGGGGGGCACAACCCACCAGGGCGCACCAGGAGGCCCGGGCGCGCCCTGGTGGGTTGTGCCTACCTCGGGTGCCCCCCGGACCGCCTCTTTGCTCTATAAATACCCCAATATTCCCAAAACCCTAGGGGAGTCGACGAAATATTCATCCAGCCGCCGCAGAGTCCAGAACCACCAGATCCAATCTAGACACCATCTCGGATGGGGTTCACCACCTCCATTGGTGCCTCTCCGATGATGCACGAGTAGTTATTTGTAGACCTTCGGGTCTGTAGTTAGTAGGTAGATGGCTTCCTCTCTCTCGCTGAATTCTCAATACAATGGTCTCTTGGAGATCCATATGATGTAACTCTTTTTGCGGTGTGTTTGTTGGGATCCGATGAACTTTGAGTTTATGATCAGCTATATCTTTTTATATCCATGAAAGTAATTTGAGTTTCTTTGATCTCTTATATGCATGATCTCTTATAGCCTCGTATTTCTTCTCCGATATTTGGGTTTTGTTTGGCCAACTTGATCTATTTATCTTGCAATGGGAAGAGGTGCTTTGTAGCGGGTTCGATCTTACGGTGCTTGATCCCAGTGGCAAAAAGGGAACCGACACGTATGTATCGTTGCTACTAAGGATAAAACTATGGGGCTATCTCTACATAGATAGATCTTGTCTACATCATGTCATCGTTCTTATTGCATTACTTCGTTTCTCCATGAACTTAATACACTAGATGCATGCTGGATAGCGGTCGATGTGTGGAGTAATAGTAGTAGATGCAGGTAGGAGTCGGTCTACTAATCTTGGACGTGATGCCTATATAATGATCATTGTCTGGATATCGTCATGATTATTTGAAGTTCTATCAATTGCCCAACAGTAATCTGTTTACCCACTGTTTGCTATTTTTCTCGAGAGAAGCCACTAGTGAAATCTACAGCCCTCGGGTCTCTTTCTCATATATTTGCCTTTGCGATCTACTTTTTCCTTGCATTTATTTTAAGTTCTATTAAACCAAAAATACAAAAATACCTTGCTGCGTTTTATTTCTATTTATTTTATTTGGCGTTCGATCTATCAATCTACTACAAATTATCTCACGTCAGTTTGCCTATCTTGAGGCGCCGTACCCAGGAAGGGATTGACAACCCCTTTAACACGCCGGGTTGCGAGGATTTGTTATCTGTGTGCAGGGGTTGTTTACGTTGTGTTGCTTGGTTCTCCTACTAGTTCGATAACCTTGGTTTCATATCTGAGGGAAATACCTACCGCCACTGTGCTACATCATCCCTTCCTCTTTAGGGAAATACCGACGTAGCTACAAGCGACATCATGTCTCTCCTCTAGTGGTGTTATGTGAACATCGACTACATGACACTTCACCATTGTTTGGGCCTAGGGGAAGGCATTGGGAAGTAATAAGTAGATGATGGGTTGTTAGAGTGACAGAAGCTTAAACCCTAGTTTATGCGTTGCTTCGTAAGGGGCTGATTTGGATCCATGTGTTTCATGCTATGATTAGATTTATCTTAATTCTTCTTTTGTAGTTGTGGATGCTTGCGAGAGAGGTTAATCAAAAGTGGGAGGATTATCCAAGGAAGGGCAGCACCTAAGCACCGGTCCACCCACATATCAAACTAGATGATACCCCGCGCGTTGCTGCGGGAATATGTAGTGCTTATCATGGTATCTCAAAAATAGTAATTTAATTTTGTTGTATTTGTTTTTGCACCAATGAACTACTATCATTTAATCAAATACTAACAAAAAATGTATAAAAAGATAACCAAAAAATAGCAATATTTGCTCGCGCCCATTACAAATACTACTTCCCTACTATACCTGAGCATGCTACAACAACTCCACCGGATGTACGTTCTGTACATGTGTATGATACGTCTCCAATGTATCTATAATTTTTTATTGTTCCATGCTATATTATATTCTGTTTTGGATGTTAATGGGCTTTATTATACACTTTTATATTATTTTTTGGGACTAACCTATTAACCGGAGGCCCAGCCCAAATTGTTGTTTTTTGCCTATTTCAGTGTTTCGCAGAAAAAGAATATCAAACGGAGTCTAAACGGAATGAAACTTTCGGGAACGTGATTTTCAGAACAAACGTGATCCAGAGGACTTGGAGTCCACGTCAAGAAATCAACCAGGAGAGCACGAGGCAGGGGGGCACGCCTACCCCCTGGGCGCGCCCTCCACCCTCGTGGGGCCCATGTTGCTCCACCGACGTACTTCTTCCTCCTATATATACCTACGTACCCCCAAACTATCAGATACGGAGCCAAAAACCTAATTCCACCGCCGCAACCTTCTGTACCCGTGAGATCCCATCTTGGGGCCTTTTCCGACGCTCCGCCGGAGGGGGCATTGATCACGAAGGGCTTCTACATCAACACCATAGCCTCTCCGATGATGTGTGAGTAGTTTACCTCAGACCTTCGGGTCCATAGTTATTAGCTAGATGGCTTCTTCTCTCTCTTTGGATCTTAATACAAAGTTCTCCACAATTCTCGTGGAGATCTATTCGATGTAATCTTCTTTTGCGGTGTGTTTGTTGAGATCAATGAATTGTGGGTTTATGATCAAGTTTATCTATGAACAATATTTGAATCTCCTCTGAATTCTTTTATGTATGATTGGTTATCTTTGCAAGTCTCTTCGAATTATCAGTTTGGTTTGGCCTACTAGATTGATCTTTCTTGCAATGGGAGAAGTGCTTAGCTTTGGGTTCAATCTTGCGGTGTCCTTTCCCAGTGACAGCAGGGGCAGCAAGGCACGTATTGTATTATTGCCATCGAGGATAACAAGATGGGGTTTATATCATATTGCATGAGTTTATCCCTCTACATCATGTCATCTTGCTTAAAGCGTTACTCTGTTCTTATGAACTTAATACTCTAGATGCATGCTGGATAGCGGTCGATGTGTGGAGTAATAGTAGTAGATGCAGGCAGGAGTCGGTCTACTTGTCACGGACGTGATGCCTATATACATGATCATACCTAGATATTCTCATAACTATGCTCAATTCTATCAATTGCTCAACAGTAATTTGTTCACCCACCGTAATACTTATGCTCTTGAGAGAAGCCACTAGTGAAACCTACGGCCCCCGGGTCTATTTTCCATCATATTAATCTTCCAACACTTAGTTATTTCTTTTGCCTTTTATTTTACTTTGCATCTTTATTTCTCTTTATCATAAAAATACCAAAAAATATTATCTTATCATATCTATCAGATCTCACTCTCGTAAGTGACCGTTGAGGGATTGACAACCCCTTTATCGCGTTGGTTGCGAGGTTCTTGTTTGTTTGTGTAGGTACGAGGGACTCGTGCGTGATCTCCTACTGGATTGATACCTTGGTTCTCAAAAACTGAGGGAAATACTTATGCTACTTTACTGCATCACCCTTTCCTCTTCAGGGGAAAACCAACGCAGTGCTCAAGATGTAGCAAGTAGGATTTCTGGCGCCGTTGCCGGGGAGATTCGCGCCAAGTCAAGTCAAGACATACCAAGTACCCATCACAAACTCTTATCCCTCGCATTACATTATTTGCCATTTGCCTCTCGTTTCCTCTCCCCCACTTCATCCTTGCCATTTTATTCGCCCTCTCTTTTCTGTTCACCTCTTTTTCGCTTGCTTCTTGTTTGCTCATGTGTTGAATTGCTTGTTTGTCACGATGGTCAAGATAATACTAAATTGTGTGACTTCACCAATACCAACAACAATGATTTCCTTAGCACTCCGATTGCTCCTCTTACCGATACTGAATCTTGTGAAATTAATGCCGCTTTGTTGAATCTTGTTATGAAAGATCAATTCACCGGCCTTCCTAGTGAAGATGCCGCTACCCATCTAAATAGCTTCGTTGATTTGTGTGATATGCAAAAGAAGAAAGATGTGGACAATGATATTGTTAAATTGAAGCTATTTGCTTTTTCGCTTAGAGATCGTGCTAATGTTTGGTTTTCATCTTTGCCTAAAAACAGTATTGATTCATGGAATAAGTGGAAAGATGCTTTTATCTCTAAGTATTTTCCTCCCACTAAAATCATCTCTCTTAGAAACAATATTATGAATTTTAAGCAACTTGATCATGAACATGTTGCACAAGCTTGGGAGAGAATGAAATTAATGATACGTAATTGCCCTACACATGGTTTGAATCTTTGGATGATTATACAAAATTTTTATGCCGGATTGAATTTTGCTTCTAGAAATCTTTTAGACTCGGCCGCGGGAGGCACTTTTATGGAAATCACTTTAGGAGAAGCTACTAAACTCCTAGATAATATTATGGTTAATTATTCTCAATGGCACACCAAAAGATCTACTAGTAAAAAGGTGCATGCGATAGAAGAAATTAATGTTTTGAGTGGAAAGATGGATGAACTTACGAAATTATTTGCTACTAAGAGTGTTTCTTCTGATCCTAATGATATGCCTTTGTCTACTTTGATTGAGAATAATAATGAATCTATGGATGTGAATTTGTTGGTAGGAATAATTTTGGTAACAACGCGTATAGAGGAAACTTTAATCCTAGGCCGTATCCTAGTAATTCCTCTAATAATTATGGTAATTCCTACAACAACTCTTATGGAAATTTTAATAAGATGCCCTCTGAATTTGAGACTAGTGTTAAAGAATTTATAAATTCGCAAAAGAATTTCAATGCTTTGCATGAAGAAAAGTTGCCTAAGATTGATGAATTGGCTAGGAACGTTGATAGAATTTCTCTTGATGTTGATTCTTTGAAACTTAGATCTATTCCACCTAAGCATGATATCAATGAGTCTCTCAAAGCCATGAGAATTTCCATTGATGAGTGCAAAGAAAGAACCGCTAGGATGCGTGCTAAGAAAGATTGCTTTGTGAAAGCGTGTTCTTCTAGTTTCTATGAGAGTTATTGATGTGTCTCCTATTAAATCTTTGTTTTGCAATATGAATCTTGATAATGATGGGACTGAATATGATCCACCTTTACCTAGAAGGCGTTCCAAAAATTCGGAGTTTTTAGATCTTGATGCTAAAATTGATAAAAGTGAGATTGAAGAAGTTAAAACTTTAGATATCAATGAATCCACTATTTTGGATTTCAAGGAATTTAATTATGATAATTGCTCTTTGATAGATTGTATTTCCTTGTTGCAATCCGTGCTAAATTCTCCGCATGCTTATAGTCAACATAAAGCTTTTACCAAACATATCGTTGATGCTTTAATGCAATCTTATGAAGAAAAACTTGAGTTGGAAGTTTCTATCCCTAGAAAACTTTATGATGAGTGGGAACCTACTATTAAAATTAAAATTAAAGATCATGAATGCTATGCTTTGTGTGATTTGGGTGCTAGTGTTTCCACGATTCCAAAAACTTTATGTGATTTGTTAGGTTTCCGTGAATTTGATGATTGTTCTTTAAACTTGCACCTTGCGGATTCCACTATTAAGAAACCTATGGGAAGAATTAATGATGTTCTTATTGTTGCAAATAGGAACTATGTGCCCGTAGATTTCATTGTTCTTGATATAGATTGCAATCCTTCATGTCCTATTATTCTTGGTAGACCTTTCCTTAGAACGATTGGTGCAATCATTGATATGAAGGAAGGGAATATTAGATTCCAATTTCCGTTAAGGAAAGGCATGGAACACTTCCCTAGAAAGAAAATAAAATTACCTTATGAATCTATTATGAGAGCCACTTATGGATTGCCTACCAAAGATGGCAATACCTAAATCTATCCTTGCTTTTATGCCTAGCTAGGGGCGTTAAACGATAGCGCTTGTTGGGAGGCAAACCAATTTTATTTTTAGTTTTTTGCTTTTTGCTTATGTTTAGGAATAAATATTTGATCTAGCCTCTGGTTAGATTTGTTTTTATGTTTTAATTAGTGTTTGTGCCAAGTTAAACCTATAGGATCTTCTTGGATGATAGTTATTTGATCTTGCTGTAAATTCCAGAAACTCTCTGTTCACGAAAACAATTGTTAAAAATCACCAGAACGTGATAAAATACTGATTCCAATTGCAGCAGATCAACAAACAAATTGTCTAGGTCTTCCTATTTTGGTAGATTTTTTGGAGTTCCAGAAGTTTGCGTTAGTTACAGATTACTACACACTGTTCTGTTTTTGACAGATTCTGTTTTTCATGTGTTGTTTGCTTATTTTGATGAATCTATGGCTAATAAAATAGTTTATAAACCATAGAGAAGTTGGAATACATTAGGTTTAACAGCAATATAAATAAAGAATGAGTTCATTACAGTACCTTGAAGTGGTGTTTTGTTTTCTTTCGCTAACGGAGCTCACGAGATTTTCTGCTAAGTT
The DNA here is from genome assembly GCF_002575655.3 of Aegilops tauschii subsp. strangulata. Lineage (NCBI taxonomy): Eukaryota > Viridiplantae > Streptophyta > Magnoliopsida > Poales > Poaceae > Aegilops > Aegilops tauschii. Next base: position 259,457,637 of record NC_053037.3, read on the forward strand.
TTGTGTTGTGAAGTTTTCAAGTTTTGGGTAAAAGATTTGATGGATTATGAAACAAGGAGTGGCAAGATCCTAAGCTTGGGGATGCCCATGGCACCCCAAGATAATCTAAGGACACCAAAAAGCCAAAGCTTGGGGATGCCCCGGAAGGCATCCCCTCTTTCGTCTACTTCCATCGGTAACTTTACTTGGAGCTATATTTTTATTCACCACATGATATGTGTTTTGCTTGAAGCGTCTTGTATTATTTGAGTCTTTATTTGTTAGTTTGCCACAATCATCCTTGCTGTACACACCTTTTGAGAGAGGCACACATGATTTGGAATTTATTATAATACTCTATGTGCTTCACTTATATCTTTTGAGCTATATAGTTTTTGCTCTAGTGCTTCACTTATATCTTTTAGAGCACGGTGGTGGATTTGTTTTATAGAAACTATTGTTCTCTCATGCTTCACTTATATTATTTTGAGAGTGCTACAAAACAGCATGGTAATTTTCTTAAATTGAGAAATTAGTCCTAAAGTAATAGGCATCCAAGATTAGTAAAATTTATCTTATGAGTGTGTTGAATACTATGAGAAGTTTGATGCTTGATAATTGTTTTGAGATATAAAGATGGTGATATTAGAGTCATGCTAGTTGAGTAGTTGTGGATTTGAGGAATACTTGTGTTAAAGTTTGTGATTCCCATAGCATGCACGTATGGTGAACCGTTATGTGATGAAGTCAGAGCATGATCTATTTATTGATTGTCTTCCTTATGAGTGGCGGTCGGGGACGAGCGATGTTCTTTTCCTACCAATCTATCCCGCTAGGAGCATGCGCGCAATACTTTGCTTTGATAACTTGTAGATTTTTGCAATAAATATATGAGTTCTTTATGACTAATGTTGAGTCCATGGATTATACGCACTCTCCTCCTTCCACCATTGCTAGCCTCTCTAATACCGCACACTTTTCACCGGTATCATACACCCACCATATACCTTCCTCAAAACAGCCACCATACCTACCTATCATGGCATTTCCATAGCCATTCCGAGATATATTGCCATGCAACTTACCACCGTTCCGTTTACTATGACACGCTCCATCATTGTCATATTGCTTCGCATGATCATGAAGTTGACATCGTATTTGTGGCAAAGCCACCATTCATAATTCTTTCATACATGTCACTCTTGATTCATTTCATATCCCGGTACACCGCCGGAGGCATTCACATAGAGTCATATTTTGTTCTAAGTATTGAGTTGTAATTGTTGAGTTGTAAGTAAATAAAAGTGTGATGATCATCATTTTTAGAGCATTGTCCCAAGTGAGGAAAGGATGATGGAGACTATGATTCCCCCACAAGTCGGGATGAGACTCCGGACGAAAAAGAAAAAGAAAAGAAAAAAAGAGGCCATAAAAAAGAGAAAAGGCCCAAATAAAAAAATGAGAGAAAAAGAGAGAAGGGACAATGTTACTATCCTTTTACCACACTTATGCTTCAAAGTAGCACCATGATCTTCATGATAGAGAGTCTCCTATGATATCACTTTCATATACTAGTGGGAATTTTTCATTATAGAAATTGGCTTGTATATTCCAATGATGGGCTTCCTCAAAATGCCCTAGGTCTTCGTGAGCAAGCGAGTTGGATGCACACCCACTTAGTTTCTTTTGTTGAGCTTTCATATACTTATAGCTCTAGTGCATCCGTTGCATGGCAATCCCTACTCACTCACATTGATATCTATTAATGGGCATCTCCACAGCCCGTTGATACGCCTAGTTGATGTGAGACTATCTTCTCCTTTTTTGTCTTCTCCACAACCACCATTCTATTCCACATATAGTGCTATATCCATGGCTCACGCTCATGTATTGCGTGAAGATTGAAAAAGTTTGAGAACACCAAAAGTATGAAACAATTGCTTGGCTTGTCATCGGGGTTGTGCATGATTTAAATACTTTGTGTGGTGAAGATAGAGCATAGCCAGACTATATGATTTTGTAGGGATAACTTTCTTTGGCCATGTTATTTTGAGAAGACATGATTGCTTAGTTAGTATGCTTGAAGTATTATTATTTTTATGTCAATATTAAACTTTTGTCTTGAATCTTTCGGATCTGAATATTCATACCACAATTAAGAGAATTACATTGAAAATTATGCTAAGTAGCATTCCACATCAAAAATTCTGTTTTTATCATTTACCTACTCGAGGACGAGCATGAATTAAGCTTGGGGATGCTTGATACGTCTCCAACGTATCTATAATTTTTGATTGTTCCATGCTATATTATATTCTGTTTTGGATGTTAATGGGCTTTATTATACACTTTTATATTACTTTTTGGGACTAACCTATTAACCGGAGGCCCAGCCCAAATTGCTGTTTTTTGCCTATTTCAGTGTTTCGCAGAAAAAGAATATCAAACGGAGTCCAAACGGAATGAAACCTTCGGGAACGTGATTTTCGGAACAAACGTGATCCAGAGGACTTGGAGTCCACGTCAAGAAATCAACCAGGAGAGCACGAGGCAGGGGGCGCGCCTACCCCCCTGGGCACGCCCTCCACCCTCGTGGGGCCCACGTTGCTCCATCGACGTACTTCTTCTTCCTATATATACCTACATACCCTCCAAACTATCAGATACGGAGCCAAAAACCTAATTCCACCGCCGCAACCTTCTGTACCCGTGAGATCCCATCTTGGGGCCTTTTCCGGCGCTCCGCTGGAGGGGGCATTGATCACGGAGGGCTTCTACATCAACACCATAGCCTCTCCGATGATGTGTGAGTAGTTTACCTCAGACCTTCGGGTCCATAGTTATTAGCTAGATGGCTTCTTCTCTCTCTTTGGATCTCAATACAAAGTTCTCCACAATTCTCGTGGAGATCTATTCGATGTAATCTTCTTTTGCGGTGTGTTTGTTGAGACTGATGAATTGTGGGTTTATGATCAAGTTTATCTATGAACAATATTTGAATCTCCTCTGAATTCTTTTATGTATGATTGGTTATCTTTGCAAGTCTCTTCGAATTATCAGTTTGGTTTGGCCTACTAGACTGATCTTTCTTGCAATGGGAGAAGTGCTTAGCTTTGGGTTCAATCTTGCGGTGTCCTTTCCCAGTGACAGCAGGGGCAGCAAGGCACGTATTGTATTGTTGCCATCGAGGATAACAAGATGGGGTTTATATCATATTGCATGAGTTTATCCCTCTACACCATGTCAGCTTGCTTAAAGCGTTACTCTCTTCTTATGAACTTAATACTCTAGATGCATGCTGGATAGCGGTCGATGTGTGGAGTAATAGTAGTAGATGCAGGCAGGAGTCGGTCTACTTGTCACAGACGTGATGCCTATATACATGATCATACCTAGATATTCTCATAACTATGCTCAATTCTATCAATTGCTCAACAGTAATTTGTTCATCCACTATAATACTTATGCTCTTGAGAGAAGCCACTAGTGAAACCTATGGCCCCCGGGTCTATTTTCCATCATATTAATCTTCCGACACTTAGTTATTTCTTTTTCCTTTTATTTTACTTTGCATCTTTATTTCTCTTTATCATAAAAATACCAAAAATATTATCTTATCATATCTATTAGATCTCACTCTCGTAAGTGACCGTTGAGGGATTGACAACCCCTTTGTCGCGTTGGTTGCGAGGTTCTTATTTGTTTGTGTAGGTGCGAGGGACTCGCGCGTGATCTCCTAGTGGATTGATACCTTGGTTCTCAAAAATGGAGGGAAATACTTACGCTACTTTACTGCATCACCCTTTCCTCTTCAAGGGAAAACCAACGCAGTGCTCAAGAGGTAGCAGTGTACCTCCACGCCGACCACACTATATAACTGAGCTCTAGCTAGCATCTATCCCATGAGCTGTGACCCTAACACACATGGCCAACAACATCCCCACACAACTCATCAGCAGGTCTGGGCGCAAGAGAATAAAAGAAAGGACAGAACTAATGCATACCTCTGAAAGAAAAATTGCTGCTAGGGAATTGCGTCTCCTCGCCATGGTCTGTTGCAAGTTTGCAACGAACCTGGGGCTAACAGTGAGGTTAAGCGAAGGCACTGGCACCAATTGAATTGATGATTACCTTGACCAGGACCACCAGTACCACATGCGGTTGGAGGAGGCATCGTCGATGGTGAACTCACCGGTCCGACGGAGACGGTGGGCGGCACGGGAGTGACCTGGAGTAGCAGATAATGAGATAAGGGAGATTTTGGCGCATGTGTGGGAAATTTTTGTTAGGATACGAAGTGGTGGTTGGAACCAAGGAAGGAATTAGAGATGATACCAGAAGGATTTTGTCACGATTTTGACCTGGAGATCACCACAGCATGCCCCTTCTCTCTCCCGTCGACCCAGCCGCCGCCTTGTTGTCATGCCTTCTCTCCCCCCTCACAGCCGCCACCTAATCTATCCTTCTCGATTCTCTTCTCAATCAGCAAAGTGGCGACATGAAAGGAGCCGAGCGGCCACTGATTTGGCTGGGACTGGAGCGCAGGAGCGGGTGCCTCGCACCAGTGGAGGATCTATATTGGTGGGCGAACCAAGAAGACTAAGCGGGGGAGGCCGAGTTTGTGGGAAGTGGAAGGGGAACAGAAGGCTCTGATCTGGTGGTGTGTGTTGGTGCTGGCGTTTCTGGGAGGTGCGGAGACGGGGAAGGTGCTGAGAAAGGTGGAGCCAACGCAAGGGTTGAGTGCGGTAGGTTGAATGCAAATCTGACCACACATTGTCAATCGAATGGATGACTGAATTTGTGGTGACATGGCTGCTTGTGAGGGCAGGAAAATCAGGTAGTGGGGGATCCTATTTAGATATAGAAGATTACCAAAGTAACGAACACGAATCATATGAGCATGATGGAAACTAGCTTGACAGTAATTCCCATGTGTCCTCAGGAGCGCTTTGCTTTATATAAGAGTTCGTACATGCTTGTCCTTAGCTACAAAAAGGATTGGGCCACCTTGCTGCACCTTAGTTACTTTTGTTACTTGTTACCGATTATGAATTATCTTATCACACAACTATTTGTTATTGATAATTTCAGTGCTTGCAGAGAATACTTTGCTGAAAACCGTTTGTCATTTCCTTCTGCTCCTCGTTGGGTTCGACACTCTTACTTATCAAAAGGAATATGATAGATCCCCTATACTTGTGGGTCATCAGCTAACACTGACAGTTTCTTTCTTGCAATCTATCTTAGCATTAACAGTATTCAAGAAAGGATTATCTTCCATAGTAACAAGTGATAATAAATTTCAGCACGTAATAATAAATTTACCTTACCAATTTCCACTTACCAAGAGCGCTTCACTCCCCGGCAACGGCGCCGGAAAAGAGTCTTGATGACCCACAAGTATAGGGGATCAATCGTAGTCCTTTCGATAAGTAAGAGTGTCGAACCCAACGAGGAGCAGAAGGAAATGACAAGTGGTTTTCAGCAAGGTAATTTCTGCAAGCACTGAAGTTGTCGGTGACAGGTAGTTTGGTAGCAAGATAATTTGTAACCAACAAGTAACGGTAACGGTAAATAAAGTGCAGCAAGGTAGCCCAATCCTTTTTGTAGCTAAGGATAGGCCAAACGGTCTCTTATAATAAGCAAAGCGTTCTTGAGGGCACACGGGGATTTCATCTAGTCACTTTCATCATGTTGGTTTGATTCACGTTCTCTACTTTGATAATTTGATATGTGGGTGGACCGGTGCTTGGGTGCTGTTCTTACTTGAACAAGCCTCCCACTTATGATTAACCCCCTCGCAAGCATCCGAAACTACGAGAAAAATATTAAGATAAAATCTAACCATAGCATTAAACATATGGACCAAATCAGTCCCTTACGAAATAGCGCATAAACTAGGGTTTAAGCTTTTGTCACTCTAGCAACCCATCATCTAATAACTACTCCACAATGCATTCCCTTAGGCCCAAAGATGGTGAAGTGCCATGTAGTCGACGTGCACACGACACCACTAAGGGAATCACAACATACATATCATCAAAATATCGAACACATATCAAATTCACATGATTACTTGCAACATGATTTCTCTCGTGGCCTCAAGAACAAAGGTAACTACTCACAAATGATATTCATGCTTAAGATCAGATGGGTATTAAACAACATAATGGATCTGAACATATAATCTTCCACCAAATAAACCATATAGTAATCAACCACAAGATGTAATCAACACTACTAGTCACCCACAGGTACCAATCTGAGGTTCAGGTGCAAAGATTGAACACAAGAGATGAACTAGGGTTTGAGATGAGATGGTGCTGTTGAAGATGTTGATGGAGATTGGCCTCCCAAAGATGAGAGGGTTGTTGGTGACGACGATGGCTTCGATTTTCCCCTCCGGTAGGGAAGTTCTCCCGGCGGAATCACTCCGCCGGAGGGCAAAAGTGCTCCTGCCCAAGTTCCGCCTCGAGATGGCGGCGCTCCGTCCCGAAAGTCCTCATCTTATTTTTTTCTAGATGAAAAGACCTCATATACCAAAAGATGGGCACCGAAGGTGGGCCGGGCTGCCCACCACCCACCAGGGCCCGCCTGGGGGGCCTGGCGCGCCCTGGTGTCTTTTGGGCACCAGGTGTCCCCCCTCAGGTAGTTCTTTTCTCCAATATTTATTAAATATTCTAAAATAATTCTCCGTAAAATTTCAGCTCATTTGGAGATGTGCAGAATAAGTATCTCTGACGTACCTTTTTTAGGTCTAGAATTCCAGCTGCCGGTATTCTTCCTCTTGGTGTAAACCTTGCATATTATAGAGAAAAGGCATTAGAATACTCCATAAAGCATTATTATGCATAAAAACACTATAAATAACAGTAGAAAAACATGATGCAAAATGGACGCGTCACTTAGAGGCAAGAACATAGAAAAGCTAATCTATAAATGACAATATACGGTTTTGTAACCAATAAGTAAATTAAGGGGGAAAAGCAAAATACCAAATTTGGTGAAAAAGGTATCTTTGAGATATACCAGACATCAATGTCTTGTATATCTCTTTTGATCATTGAAATGACGATAAAAAGAGATATACCAAACAACAAGAACATACACAAATCCATCAAGGTAGATCTAAAAACACATATCTTACCACTGAATCTACGAAATCAAAGTGAAACATTATGAGATAACATACCAAATCTAACAAAAACAACCAGTTAGTAATTTTAGACTGTACGTAGATTGATGTAAGAACCGATTCAATAAACATTAAGTTGATGTTTGATTGAGTTGAAAACTGCAAGAACCCCTCCCAATTTACCTAATAAAAGTCCTTGTCCGAAAATATAATGGGGGAATAAAGTGAAAAGTGAAATCAAGCAAATAGGAGAACTAACCAACCGGAGAAAACGATGGAAGTGACATACGAGCCCAATGAAAAGAGGCGGTGGTGCAGGGAGGAACACGGGGTGAAGGAACAATAATTTTGGTTAAAAGACCTAAATGTTCAGGGACTAGAGTGAAAAGAGAAAAATCAAAAACCGCGAAAGTGATAACCGAAAAACCTGATGTGATCGCCTCTCCTTCCACCACGTGTCGAGCGGAGAGCGTAGCGGAGAACCTCCTCGACACGTGACGTTCCGCCACTTGCCACGCTTGAAAGCCACGAGCGACAATCCCCGAGGGTACCATTTATGTAGTTATTTCGGTTCCGAAAAAAGTAGTTATTTTGGTTTTTTTACTAGCAGTGGCATGAATTTTTTGCGGGGATGATTATGCATGTTTTTTTTAGGATAGGATGATTATGCACGTGTTTGGTCAAGGTGCAAACGCGCGGTGATTGGGTGGCTCTCCTCCGCTTGCAACCTACCCGAAGCTGGGCTTCTCTGGGCTTGAGCTCGTTTCGAACTCGACCGTCGCAAAATTTCACATCACAATAATAATAGGCGAGGTAGACTCGAAAAATTAGGTCAAAAAGTAGGAAGAGAAACGCGATAGCCCCTCGCCTCGCCGCCGCCGCCGCGCACCGCACCTGCCCTTCCGCCGGCGAATCCGCGCGTGCCCTAGCCGGAGTCTAGGTATTGGCCCAGATCTGCCGGCAGCGATGTCGGGAACCGCGGCCCCACGGTACGCGCCGGACGACCCTACGGTGCCGAAGCCGTGGCGCGGGCTGGTGGACGGCACCACCGGCTACCTCTACTACTGGAATCCGGATACCAACGTCACCCAGTACGAGAAGCCCGTGCCGCCGGAAGCTCAGCTCCCGCCGCCCCCGCCTCTCCCGCCTCCTCCTCCGCGCGCCCGCGGCCGGGACCGTCGAGACCGTTCCCGATCTCGCTCCCGCTCCCGTTCGCGCACACCGCCTCGGCGTGAACACCGGGACCGCGACCGCGACAGGCGCCGTCACGACGAGCACGACTCGTTCAAGTCGTCGTCGTCCCATCACCATCTTCCTCCGGCTGCCACCATTCCTACCGCCGCAGCTGATGATCCATCAGCCGAAGCATACCGCCGTCGCCATGAGATCACAGTTATCGTAAGGATCTCGCAGCTATCCTCGTGTTACATCTCATAGCATGTTTGTGTTACACATCTCATAGCATGTCCGTTACTCAGCATCTATTTTTTTGTTTGGTCTGTGATGCAGGGGGATAACGTGCCGGCTCCCATAACTGAGTTTGACTCTGGTGTCATCCCGCTTGATATACTCAAGGAGGTATGCATAAGTTTGGTGATGAATTATCACCCAAGGTCTAAACACTAACCCAAAAGAGTTTGATAAGGGTCAGCATGTTGGATCACGGGGATGCGCTCTTCTTTATCTTTATCTGTTTGATTGATTGTTCTAAATCAGGGACGCTTGCGAGTCAGTTACTTATCTACATCTCTGTGGCAGATGCGATATTTGCTCCAAGGTGGAGCTAATGTCGCACCCTGCTTCGTGCGCCCTCGTCCAGTCTGTAATTTCGACGGGCTGAGGGCGGATGTCGTTGATGGAGCTGCCAAGGGTGGGTGGACACCCCAGGCGGCTTGCTCCCTGCGGGGGCTGCCCATGGTCTAAAAGGCCATCTACGTCGGCTGACGCTGATTTGTTTCTCCGCGTACGGTTCCTGGGAAAGGCTCCTCACATGGATGGCAGGCCTCTTCTGGAGCCTATGGAGATCTCACCCAGGCTGCAGGCGTCCAGATGCCTGACCAATGGAAGGGGCCTGTGGATGAATGATCCATGGCTGAGCGAGTCTGTCTCCAGGGATTCTGTTAGAGCTTTTCTACTTCGCCCTGTTTCCACACTTTGTGGATCTGTTCTCTTCCGTACGGCCTTAAATTGACTTCGCACATTGTTGATTCTTTGTTGTTTTCACTACATAGAGTAACTAGAGTTTCAGTGGGAGCTGTAGCAGATGTAGGTGCATCACATTAACCATATTCTTTTGGTGTCCTTATTTTGTTTGCCTTTGCTTTCCGTTCCCCTTTCATTTTTCCAGATACAACGCGCCGGATTCCCAAGTCCAACACCTATCCAAGCCCAGTCCTGGCCAATTGCCTTGCTCAATCAAGATGTTGTAGCTATTGCCAAGACAGGATCTGGAAAAACTCTCGGGTATTTGCTTCCTGGGTTTATGCATATAAAGCGTATGCAGAACAGCACAAGGTCTGGCCCAACAGTGTTAGTTTTGGCACCTACCAGAGAGCTCGCAACACAGATTTTGGAAGAAGCTGTGAAATTTGGCAGATCATCAAGAATTTCTTCTACGGTGAGTTTTCTTTGCCTTGCTTCTTCCTGGATTATATGTTCATTATCTGATCCTTTGTTCTTGGTCTCTTCTTAGTGCCTTTATGGCGGTGCTCCTAAAGGGCCCCAGTTAAGAGATTTAGAAAGAGGGGTTGATGTTGTTGTTGCAACACCTGGAAGGTTGAACGACATTCTAGAAATGCGGAAAATAAGCCTAAAGCAGGTCTCGTACCTTGTTCTAGACGAGGCTGACCGCATGCTTGATATGGGGTTTGAACCACAAATACGAAAAATAGTAAGAGACATACCTTCTGGTCGGCAAACTCTTATGTACACTGCTACTTGGCCCAAGGAAGTCCGAAGAATTGCAGATGAGCTTCTTGTTCACCCTGTCCAGGTGACCATTGGAAGTGTGGATGAGCTTGTTGCTAATAAAGCTATTACTCAGGTACGCGACTTGCTTTGTACACCGCACTGATGATACTTGGAAATATCTTTCTTTTTTTCCTTTCACGAAGTACATTTCTTTTAATTTTCTGTTCTGTTCTGTCTTCTGCTCCTGTTGCTCTGCCAGCATGTGGAGGTGGTCACTCCCTCAGAAAAGCTTCGGCGTCTGGAGCAAATATTGCGATCCCATGATTCAGGTTCCAAGATACTAATATTCTGTACCACCAAGAGAATGTGCGACCAACTATCAAGGACACTCAATAGGCAATTTGGAGCGGCTGCCATTCATGGTGACAAGTCTCAAAATGAAAGAGAGAAGGTCCTGAGTCAATTTAGATCTGGACGATCTCCTATTTTGGTGGCTACAGATGTTGCGGCACGAGGTTTAGACATCAAAGATATCAGGTTAATCAATAATATTATTGTAATGATTTTATTGCTATATAGGTGCTGCTTCATGTATTTATATGACATACAATCATGCTAATTCCACTTGTAACTACTCCCTCCGTCCCAAAATAAGTGTCTCAACTTTGTACTAACTTTAGTACAAATTTCTACTAAGCTTGCGACACTTATTTTGGGACAGAGGGAGTATTTGAATGTCTAAATGGGGCTAAAGAATGGTGCCCTTGCGACCCATGGTAGCAGAAGTGCATGACAAGGATACCTAAAATTTCAGTAGTTAGCGTGTGTTTTTGGTTGTGTCCAAAACCTGTGCTACCAATGCTGGGTAGGCTTTTGCTTAAACCAATCAGGCCCTAAACAAGGAAGTGCAATCAATCTGGCCTCAGCAGCTATTCATTATCATGGCATGTCCAGTTGTGTATAAGTTCATATAACTAGTTCTGGATTTAAGTTCATATAACTAGTGCAAATGTACACACAGAATCTTGAAGAAAGCTGTTGTTTAAATCAGTATTGTTCTGATCTTTACCACCAGTGCTTCAAATCTCAGAAATGATCTCACAATATCCTCTTGCTTTCTTGACATAGGGTTGTGATCAACTATGACTTCCCCACTGGTGTTGAGGACTATGTTCACAGGATTGGCAGGACAGGAAGGGCTGGTGCCACTGGTTTGGCCTATACATTTTTGTGTGATCAGGATTCAAAATATGTTGCCGACCTAATTAAAATCCTGGAAGGGGCCGACCAAGATGTTCCTCCTGAACTGTTAGACATGGTCTCTCGGGGTGGGCGTGGTAGGAAACGTAACAAATGGGCAACCCGCTCTGAGAGGGGTGGTGGTTCACGCTCTGAACTGGATTCAAGGTATGGTGGCAGGTTAGAGGGTAGTCGCGGTGGACGTGGAAAGGATGATTATGGTGGCCGTAGCAGGTTCGTTCTGTCCCTTCCATTTTGTTTTCTGCAATTGCTGATGAAAACAGAGTTTGGGTCTTGTTAGTGTTAACCGAAGTAATTCGAGATTATAATTTCTTTTGTCGTCGTTGTTCGGTAGTTTGTGTTCCTGAGCCAAAGACCATGGTCTTTACAATGTTGCTGATGTTTGCAGGAATGATTACGGCGGGTCTCGCAGGTCTGCTAGAGGTCGCAGCAGAAGCCTTAGCAGGAGTGACAGTGATAGGCGCAGCCCAAGCCCCAAGAGACGGCGCCATGATGTGCAGGCTAGCCGTAGCAGGACTAGAAGTCGGAGCCGGAGCAGGAGCCGGAGCAGGAGCAGAAACAAGAGCAGGAACAGGAGCCGGAGCAGGAGCCGGAGCAGGAGTTACACTAGGAATCGTCGTGCTAGCCGCAGCAGGAGTCGTAGCCCTGGCGCTAGACGCAAGACTGAAAGAAGAGCTGACTCTGGGTCCGCACGTCCTGACTCTGCCCACCCAGTGGAGAAGAAAAGCTCACCCAATGCTCACCCTTCAAATGATCACAAGAGCCGCAGTGTCGACCCTTCAAATGGCGATGGGAAGATGGGAAAGGTTGATCTGGATCGGTCGCCCAGTCTGCAGGAGCGGGATGACAAGTCTGCTCCATATAGTCCTGTGTATAATGGCGAAGGAGGCAGGGGCTCAATGAGCCCTAATGGCGAGCCAGTGGTGGATGCTAAACCTGTGGAAGTCTCTGTGAGCAGCAAGAAGAGGGAGGATGAAGAGGAAGGTATGATAGATGAAGAGGGAGAGGAGGGTATGATAGCCGATGATGACCCTCGCGCAAGTGCAGCTGTGCAGAACGGTGATGATAAGTGACAAGGCTTTGAACGATGAATTTGCTATTCTACAAACAATCCATGTTAAAACTTTTATGATTGAGCTGTTGTTTGTTATGTAACATTGAGCTTTCATTTGCTGTTTGTTATGAACCAGAGTCCAAGATCGTTATTTGTTATGTCGACTTGTTTAAACAGCAATTCTTTTTGTTGATTTATTGTGCCAATTGGCCAACTGCTTTGGAGAGAGTGTGGGCTCGACGGTCCTCACTGAGTGCTTCCAGATAGCATACCAAATTGGTTTGGTTAATTTTCAACACTGCCCACGGAGGCCGCGCGCAATCTTGCAAGGCATGCTTTTGGTTTGAACAATACACTACTACCTTCGTCCCATAATATAAGAACGTTTTTTGAGCTAATATAGTTTGAGAAATGTTCTTATATTATGGGACAGAGGGAGTAGTTTGGGAGGAGCTTTGCTGTGTTGCCTGCCATTTATGAACCAGAGTCCAAGCAACCTGCCTGCCGATGGACTTGAAATTATTGCCAACGTACTTTTGTGCGCAGACAGATCGATGATTTCTGGGAAGAAGGCGGAATTATCGTAAATTTTGCTACGGAATGCTAGGATCCAGAGGGAGTCTTGGCTAGAAGGGCGCAGTGAACGAATCTATGGCAAGTTCATCTGGGAAGAAGGCAGAATTCTCGCAAGATTTTGTCCAAGTATAGGATCCAGAGGGAGTCTTGGCTAGAAGGGCGCAGTGAACGAATCTATGGCAACTTGGCAAGTCCTAGTAGCCTCCTAATTCGAAAAGCACATGGATGAACCCATGGGCATATGAACATACTTTAGAAAAGTCATTTCTAAATGCCCAAAAATTCTAAAAAAGTTGCAGGCATACATCTTCACATTCTATGTGTGCGCAGAAAGTTCCGCAAAAAATTAACCTTTTGTTTTGCCCAAAAAAGACAAAAAAAAAGGAAAACGTCGCGGAACGCTATTTAGGAGCACCGGAATTTGTCTTTCTCATGGAGGCAAAGTAAAAATAGATTTTTTCACAAAACTTTGTGCCCAACACACATGTTGCGAAGATGTATGCATGATTTTTTTGTTTCGAATTTTTTTGGCATTTTTAAACGTGTTTAAAATGCACTTTTAAAAAGCGGGTTCATATGCCCATGGGTTCAAGACGTCCACACTCCTCCTAATTCATCTTATAAAGAGCATCTCCAAAGCAATTTTTTCTTTACGTGATCCCTTAAAATCTTGTAAACTCCTCCTTCGTTCAGGGGAAGATGAACTTTCCCATAAAACTTGGAATGTCTTCCATGTAAACTTTCATCTCTCGTTTTTGTTGTTGTTGGTCAGTATTTGTTGTTCAAATTATTCTATGTTCTTACCCCCTAGGTTTCAATGTGAAACTTTAAACTTGACAACTCGGCTACACAAACGAGATGTACAAGCATAGGGATAAAAATGATATTTTGTTTTGTACCATTGTTGGGCTTTGCTCGAACAATGAGAAGTCGAAAAACAGGAAACATGAGCATCGTAAGGAGGAAGGCTAAATATCATCGGTTGCACAAGTACACAACAATGACGATATCGATGATAATGTCGAGGAAGTCCCAAATCCTAATCCCACCACTACTCCAAGCATCACTGCAAAAAAACCACTCATCCCCGCAAGAAGTCCACTCAGAAGGAAAGGTGAGAAAGATAAACAAAAGAATGGAGGGGATGTAATGTGTTGAAGACTATGGTGGAAGAGATTATAACAAGCAAAAGTAAGTTGGAGGAAGTGAATAGAATTAGAGAAGGACTTGAGGTGGTCTTAGGTGAAGGCAATGAAGGAGCGCAAAGTGGCATGTGAGGAGTGCAAGATGGCAATCGAAGAAGAGAAGCTGATTGTAAGTGCATCTAGTGCCACCCCTAGTTGGTTTTGGAGTATTGACGACAAACGTGGTTGAGGGACTAATGTGTTTGTGAGATTCATAGGAGAACACAGGTAGAAGTCCCTCATTGATTCGGTTTACCCGTCGGAGATGGTCCCTAAAAATGTATGAATACATTGAAGAAAATGGTGGTTCATGAAGACATTCACGTCGAAGATAATGACGTGTGAAGACATTCACTTGAAGACAATGGAGTGCGAAGACATAGTTTCTTTCGTAGCTTCATTTTCTTCTTTCTTGAGTCGTAGGAACCACCAAACTGTCAAGTAGGGTCCAAGTGAACAAAGTCAGAAGACTGATGTGATGCTCAACCCAAATCCTATGTCTTTGAGTGAAGACAATGAGAGAAAATCTTATCCAGAGTTGGATGAGTCAGCTTTGCTTGTAGCCCAAGTCAAGCTGCCGCGTGCGTTTGAAATATGACCGTTGGACACATGTCAGTTCCTTAGTGACCCAGGGTCATTTCAGACATATCATGTCGGGTTGCCTCCTGGCTATAAATAGCCCACCCCCTACACCATAAAATTGGTGGCTGCTAAGAGTTAGTGCACGACTTTTGTCATTTGAGAGCAACCCAACTCCGAAGCCTTTGAGAGAGAATCCTTGCCAGGACAAAACGCAAAACACCCAGAGCCCAAAGAGTGTTTGGCATCACTGAAGTCTTTCTATCCGCGTGATCTGAAAACTTATTACACTTGAAGACTGTGATCTTCCAGTCGGTTAGGCATCGCGTTCTGAGGATCCAAGAGTCATTGTGGATCGTCGGTGAACGAAGTCTGCGAAGGTTTGGAAGTCTACCTTGAAGACTTACCAGAGTGATTGGGCGAGGACTAAGTGTCCTTAGCTCAAGGGGAATAAGGTGAAGACACGGTCTTCTGAGTTCAATCTCAGCCTCCCTAACTAGACGCACAGTTGTCACAGCAACTGGAACTGCTCTACCAAATCCTTGTCTTCGTCAAGCAACTGGTTCTATCACTTCACCCTTTACTTACTGTTTAGCTTCGTGAAGTCACTGCTTGCTTGCTCAGTTTGACTTCACTGTGTGAAGACATTCTTCTTTGTTTGCATGTTTGGCTTCATACTATCTTCCTATTCTAATCCACTCTACCTAGCTGCTATCTGTCTTTGTGTTTACTCTGTACTATCTCCTTGACTATGTGTCCGTGTGGAAGCACGATCACCTATGGGGCAAGGGTGCCCGTTTGTGGTTCGGCAAGGGGACGATCACATTGTACAAAGACCAGAAACAACAGGGGCAGCGCGATGATGGCCAGCTCTCTTTTACCCAGGTTCGGGTCGCTTTGAAGCGTAAAACCCTACTAGTGCTATGGTGGATTGATCTGGAGGAACACGAAGACACGACGTGCTCTAGCCCGGCAAGGGTGCCTCGGGGGGAGCAACGTGCATGTACAAGTGTTGGGGGATCTAAAATTCGAACCTTTTGCTAGGTTGCCTCGGGCCTCCTTTTATAGCTTAAGGGGCGACCATAGTGGCAAAACAGTCATCTTGGTGTGATTAGATAGCTAACAGTGCTATCACACCTAACTCTGGCAGTTAGGACAAAGTGCAAATGCACTGCTAGGTGTCGTGCTGAGGTTGAAGCCCGACAAGCCTGCCGTGCCGCTTATCCATCTTCTCCTTATTAGCATGACACGTCATCTGGACGGGTGTCAATAAAGCTAATCTCTCCCCCACCATGCTGCCACGTGCCTGACAGGATCCACCTAGTTACTTGATAGCTTGACACTGCACTGATTAATGACTTGGGTATGATGAGGTGGAGCGGTGGCACCTTGGTGAAGGCCTGCCAGCAAGGAGCCTGGCGGGTTCCGATCTTGACGGCCCCGGAAACCTTGCCGGGGAGAACTGGTCTCGTCCCTCAGGTGCAACTTCAACCTGGCCAGGCTCTCCTGCCTGGCAAGTGAGGCTCTCCTGGGGTGATCTTTTGTCAACTTGATCTTCTTAATGCTCTCCTTGATCTCACGAAGAGCGGTTTCTCTGGCTTATCTTTGTGTCATGCATTGGTACTAGATGTATGATCGACATCACGCCTGTGCATGAGTTCGTCCAGCAAACGTGAATGTTTGTTACACCGGCAGGAGCCCCCGGGCCTGGTCCATGCATGCCGCCGGGCATCGTTGGGGCAGGCCTAAACAATGCACATGCCCGCATACTGACCTTGCCGCGGTGGAGTCCATGTTTTTGGAGATTTTCTTTGCTTCTTCATTAACCTAGAATTGGGTTAACCTCCGGGTCTCCCACGAAGCTTGCAGCGTCCAAACGACGTGGGTTCACCCATGCAGTAGGCCAGAGAACACCCACGTTCATGAGGGGGGGGGGTAATTAGGGTGCCCGCGCGTGATTTTTTTTTGCTCCGCAACATTTTTTTCCAAAAAAGTCTACAAATGGTCTAAAAACTGCCTAGCCAGAATTTTCCAGACTTAGTTTTTTTTCTTTTTTGAAACTGAAACTATTTTTCTTCTGCGGGTGGCACGAAAGTTGCAGAATCCGACTTGGTCATGACTCGGAGTATGGCGTGATCTGGTAATCCGAAACAAAGAAACAAATACTGGACTCAGACTAGGACTGGTGGCGGAGATGAATCTGGTGGAAACTCGGACTGATGGTGATATATGGCAGTGGTATATGTGGACTCGGATTGGTGGTTGTATATGGCAGCGGCGATGTATACGGTGGGGTGGTGGTACATGGCAGCGGTGATGTATATGGTGGGGTGGTGGTATATAGCAGCAACGATGTATACGGTGGGGTGGTGGTATATGGCAGTGATGAAGGTGGTGCGGCGGCGGCGGCGTGACAAACTATGAATAGAACTCGAAACTCTAAAGGACTAGACGCTAAGACCAGCAACTCGGCACGACGATGCAACTGCAAATTTGACAAAGAAAAAACTCTAAAAAGATTACGCAAAGGCTCATTGGTTTGGATAGGATGAACTAACCCTAATTTTTTTAGGCTTTTTCGTGGACTATAGGTATGAAGAACATACTCGATCTAAACTACGAAAAACTATAAAATCTCACCGAGCAACCTAGAAATCTGATACCACTTGATAGAGGCAAAGGTGTCCCGTCTTTCGATGAGATGGTGGCTATCGTTTATGGTGGAGTAGACTTTGACGATCCGACTACGAACGTGCGAGGACGTCTGATAACCCACAAGTATAGGGGATCGCAACAGTTTTCGAGGGTAGAGTATTCAACCCAAATTTATTGATTCGACACAAGGGGAGCCAAAGAATATTCTCAAGTATTAGCAGCGGAGTTGTAAATTCAACCACACCTGAAAGACTTAATATCTGCAGCAAAGTATTTAGTAGTAAAGTAATATGGAAGTAACGGTAACGGTCCAGCAAGCCTACGATGGAATTACTCATGCACGGCGGTGAGCATCATGAAATTGGTGATGGAGGATGGTTGATGATGACGATGGTGACGATTTCCCCTCTCCGGAGCCCAAAACGGACTCCAGATCTGCCCTCCCGAGGAAGAACAGGAGGTGGCGGTGGCTCCGTATCGTAAAACATGATGAATCCTTCTCTCTGATTTTTTTTCTCCCCGAACGTGAATATATGGAGTTGGAGTTGAGGTCGGTGGAGGTCCAGGGGACCCATAAGGTAGGGGGGTGCGCCCTAGGGGTTGGGCACGTCCTCCACCCTTGTGGACAGCCGGTGGGTCCCCCTGTGTTGATTCTTTCGCCAATATTTTTTATATATTCCAAAAATATTCTCCGTGAAGTTTCAGGTCATTCCGAGAAATTTTATTTCTGCATAAAAATATCATCACGGCAATTCTGCTGAAAACAATGTCAGTCCGGGTTAGTTCATTCAAATCATGAAAATTAGAGTCAAAAACAAGGGCAAAAGAGTTTGGAAAAGTAGATATGATGGAGACATATCAACTCCCCCAAGCTTAACCCATTGCTTGTCCTCAAGCAATTCAGTTGACAAACTGAAAGCGATAAAGAAAAAACTGTTATAAACTCTGTTTGATCTTGTTGTTGCAAATATGTAAAGCCAGCATTCAGGTTTTCAACAAAGATTATGAACTAACCATATTCATAATAACATTTAGGTCTTACATTTACTCACATCAATGGCATAATCAACTAGCGAGCAATAATAATAAATCTTGGATGACAACACTTTCTCAAAACAATCATGATATGATATAACAAAATGGTATCTCGCTAGCCCTTTCCGAGTCCGCAAAATATAAATGCAGATCACCCCTGAAAATCAAGGACTGACTGGACATTATAATTCATGGTAAAAGAGATCCAGTCACAGTCATACTCAATATCAATTAATAACAATGCATACAAATGACAGTGGTGCTCTCTAACTTGTAACATCCCAATTTTCAATTTGGATGTTATCATTAGGTCATCATATGCATTCATGCTCTTTGCATTTTTATTCGTTTTATTTGAGCATTCTGATCCTAGAGACCTTAAGCGACTCAAAGCCATTTGAGAGAGTTGGAGGTTTCATAATTTTTTTTCCATTTTTGAATTTTAAAAAATTGGTAATTGAATCAAAATGATATTATATTTGAAATTATTTTTCCAATAAAATAATGAGAGAAGATAATATGACTTCTTCAAAATAGAGGAAATATTGGCAATTTAATTCTAAATAAAATATATTTTATTTGAGATTTTATTAGATTAAATTAGGGGAAATTCTATTTTTTCAAAATTGCATCTTAGCCCAGAAAAATGTTCATCTAGTCCTAAATATTAGGTTTGGACGGTGAAAATTGTTTCTGGGATTTTTAGAATTTTTTCATTTTATTTGGATTTTTTCGTTCGAGCGAAATTATTAAAAAAAGCTTTTCGGACCGAACTGGGCCGAAGGCCCAGCCGGCCCGCTCGCGCCGCCGCCTTTCCCCGCGCGGGAGTCCGCCCCGCCGCCGCCGGCCGTGTCCGAGGCGAACACGCCTCCCGAGGCCGTCGCCCCTCCCGCAAGCCACCCCGCCGCCTCGCCCCCCACCCCCTCTCCTCCTCGTCAAGCCACCGCCGCAGCCCTGCCTCTAGCCGCGCCGCCGCCGCCGATCTGCGCCGCCTCTGCCGCTGCCCGCACCGCGCCCCGCAGCCGCACGCCACCGCGCTGCGCCCCGCAGCCGCACGCCGCCGCGCCGCTCCCGCCCCGCCGTGGCCAACGCCCGCCGCCCGTTCGCCGGAGCAGCCGGATTCCGCCGCCCCGCCGTTGACCCCGTCGCCGCCGTTGACGAGTAAAAGCCGAACGTTTTTTTCGGTTTTCGTTCGATTTTTTCGTTTAGATTAGATCGGTTTATTTATTTATTTATTAGGTTAATTAGCGAACATTCTCTGTTTAGTTCGTTTTAACGAATGGATTCGTTCGTTTAGTTCTGTTAGCGAACGTTCGTTCCAGATTTTTCTTTTTCTGTTTATTTCCGGCCAAGGACCTATCCGCGAATACTTTTCTTACAGATTAGTCCCTGATCTTTAAATCCTCGTTACTTTTTGCTCGTTTATCCAAATCCAGTGAAACCAGCGCCAAAATCTTCGTCTTGTTCCCCTCTGTCTAGTTAATCAACTTGAACATGGTTTTGAAAATTTAAAATTTGGTTTCAAGCAGATTTGAATTTGAACTTCTTTTGATCGCAGTTTGAGTTTCTCCGATTCGATTGATTCTTTTTGCAAAAATCGAAGCTCTTCACTTGTGCTTTCTGTTTAGATCTTTTCTCTTGGTTTTACCTTTGCATTTTATGCTTGAGTGCTTATGTATGCTATTGTTTGATCACGATAGAGTTTCCGGAGTGCGAGGCTTGCTACTACAAATCACTAGGGTTTCCAGATCGTCAGCAAGGCAAGTAACACTTTGATCATATCCCTTTATTACCCAGTTTTATGCATTAGTTTCAATCATCAAACATTGCATGAGTAGGATTTGATTAACATGTGGGTACTGGGAAGTAGTTGATGAGGTAGAACCTATTGTCCTTTATTCAAACCTTGGGAGTTACTACGTTATGCTTACTTTGCTATGCTACGCTATGCTCGTAGACGTGGTTTGGTTTGAGTGACTCATGACAGATGTGAGCATTATTATGAATTAAGGGATTACTTAAGGTGGCTACTTTAATACACATCTGGGTGGATTGTTTGTGGGCACCTGGGGAATCCAGTGTTGTCCAAGGAGATCCCGGGGTACCCGAGTGATCCTCCTATGGTTCGCCACCCAGGCTCAAAGGGATCATAAGATTATTCATGCTAGAAACTTCCGTGTGCAGCCACATGCCATTATGGGCTCTGGCATAGTTGAGTAAGTTGTGGGAAACCTTTCCATGATGGGCTAGCAGATGTAGGGGATTGTAGGTGTACCGACCTATCTATCGGTTAAGGGGACCTCTTCGGAAAGACAGTGTCTTGATCATCCGTTTCTCAAACACCATGCAGTGCGAGAAATTCAACGGAGGAGATCGAGTCTTGTGGGGAAAAGTGCGCAAACCTCTGCAGAGTGTATAATCTAATCATGATTAGCCATGTGCCCGGTTATGGACATCTTGAGTATCTGGTACTTGAATTATTGATTTGATCTCAACACTTTACTTAATTAATTTTTTTGGGTTAATGATTATTATTTTGGGATTGAGATGGGGTTACCATTCTCAATATTTATCAACAAACATTGTAGTTAAATAAAATATATTCCTTTGAAGTAGGGAAAAGCTAGCTTTATGCAAATGATAACCACAGAGCCTCCACCAGCCATATATGCATGTAGTGATAGTTGTTATTCTGTTCATTGCTCTATAGTGTTATCTTGCCAGCATATTCCATGTGCCGACCTACACAGGCTGCAACGTATTATGTTGCAGAGTTTTCAGACGAAGAGTAAGGTGCGCTAGGCCGTTGTCGTACACTCAGCTATGCCGTTGGAGTTGATGGACTCATTTATCTTTGATGCTTCCGTAGTTACCTTATTTAGATGGCCTTCAGCCATATTATTGTAATAAGTACTCTCTCTTTGAGACACTTGATGTAATAAGTGTGTGATTGAACTCTGCTATAAATCCTCGATTTCTGTGTGTGTTAGCATTACTGATCCAGGGATGACACTTATGAACAGAGATTTGACCGTCTGAGGTCGGATCGCTACATAACTTGTGCTTTTTATAAGAGGATGATGACTCAGCAATAAAAGTAAATAGATAGGCCCTTCGCAGAGGGAAGCAAGGATTTGCAGAGGTGCCAGAGCTCGTGCTTTTAAAACAGAGATGAATATAATTTTGAGCAGTATGCTTTCATTGTCAACATAACAACCAAGAGATCTCGATATGTTCCATACTAGATACATTATATGTGGTTCCCAAACAGAATGGTAAAGTTTATACGCCCCCACCACCAACAAGCACATTCCACGGCTGGTCCGAAACAACGGGTACCATCCAACTAACAACAATCCTGGGGGAGTTTTGTTTGCAATTATATTTTGATTTGATTTGAGCATGGGACTGGGCATCCCGGTTACCAGCCATTTTCTCGTGAATGATGAGCGGAGTCCACTCATCGTGAGAATAACCCACCTAGCATGGAAGATACTGACAGCCCCCAGTCACTACATGAGCGATTCAGGCATACAAAACAGATTATCATTTGAAGTTTTAGAGTTTGGCACATGCAAATTTACTTGGAACGACAAGTAAATACCGCATATAGGTAGGTATGGTGGACTCATAAGGAACAACCTTACGTTTATGGAAGTGGATGCACAAGCAGTATTCCCGCTTAGTACAAGTGAAGGCTAGCAAAAGATTGAGGAGCGACCAACTAGAGAGCGACAACAGTCATAAACATGCATTGAGATTAACCAACATTGAGTGCAAGCATGAGTAGGATATAAATCACCATGAACATATAATATCGTGGAGGCTATGTTGATTTTGTTTCAACTACATGCGTGAACATGTGCCAAGTCAAGCCACTCGAATCATTCAAAGGAGGATACCATCCTATCATACTGCATCACAACCATTTTAAAAGCATGTTGGCACGCAAGGTAAACCATTATAAACCCCTAGCTAATTAAGCATGGCATGAGTAACTATAATCTCTAATTGTCATTGCAAAAATGTTTCATTCATAATAGGCCGAATCAAGAACGATGAACTAATCATATCTACAAAAACAAGATAGGTCAAGTTCATACCAGCTTTTCCTCATCTCAATCATTTCACCATATATCGTCATTATTGGCTTTCACTTGCATGACCAAACGGTGTGGATAATAATAATAGTGCACGTGCATCGGACTAAGATGGAATCTGCAAACATTTATTCAAAGGAGAAGTCAAGGTAATATGGGCTCTTTGTTAGATCAACAATAATACATATGAGAGCCACTCAAACATTTTCATCGTGGTCTTCTCCTCTCGGCCCCCAAAGAAAAGGAAAGAATTTCAAAGAAACACACTGAAATGTTTTTGGAGTTTTTGTTTTTCTGAAGAAAGTAAAACAAGAATGAGAAAAACTATTTACACGGGAAATCTCCCAACAAGCAAAAGAAGAACAAGAAATCTTTTTGGGTTTTATTTTAATACTAATACTAAGTGAACATGGAAAGGAAATAAGCTACAACTATTTTTTTGTTTTTCTCAAAAGTTTTTCAAACACACAAGAAGAAAGCGAGAAAAAGAAATAAACTAACATGGATAATACAATGAAAAAGTATGAACACCGACAACTGGAATGAGTGTGTGAACGTGAATGTAATGTCGGTGAGAAATACATACTCCCCCAAGCTTAGGCTTTTGGCCTAAGTTGGTTTACGCCCATGGATCAAAGTGGCCCTCTCCGGTGTACTGAGGAGGATCCTGGGGTTCCACCGGTTAGCGAGCTCCTGTGGCTCCCACTGATAAATAGACTCCTGATATGGGTCAGGTGATGGCTCTGGCTCAGGAACTGGGGATCGCGTCCCCTCCCAGTATGCATAAATGTCCGCGGGCATGATGACATACCTGAATATCGAACAAAGAAGGTGCAGGCAAGGTAATAATATGACAAGTCTTCTCGCTAAATACCAGGTTATAGATGAGTCTCTTGTCATCGTCTTTCTTAATAAAATCACGTGCTACCATACTGTCATAATCTAAGTATATAGTGGGTAGCAGCTTCTCCTCTTTTTCATCGTGCGTAATGGGTACTCGAAGCATCTAGCAAGACGGGAAGCATAGATACCTCCAAAAATAGGCCCCTTCGAACGGTTTAAACTCAACCGTCGAGAAATAATAGCGCCCAAACTAAAAGTTTTATCACGAAGTAAAGCATGGCGCAAAATAGCAAGGTTAGGAGCACTAAGGCCTCCACTCTCCCCGTGACCAATTAAACATCTCCCAGCAAATAATGAGTAGTAGCGCAAAACAAGAAAAATGTAAACTAGACACTGACACGTCTTCAACGTATCTATAAATTTTGATTGTTCCATGCTATTATATTATACATCTTGGATGTTTATATGCATTTATATGCTATTTTGTATTATTTTTGGGACTAACCTATTAACCTAGAGCCCAGTGCCAGTTTTTGTTTTTTCCTTGTTTTTGAGTTTTGCAGAAAAGGAATATCAAACGAAGTCCAAACGAGCTAAAAATTTACGGTGATTTTTTATGGACTAGAAGAAGCCCCCGAAGCAAAAGAGTTGGGCCAGAAGATTCGCCAGTCAACAACAAGGGTGGAGGGCATGCCCACCCCCTAGGGCGCGCCCCTGCCTTGTCACTGACTCGTGGGCCCCCCTAACGTGAAACAGACGCAAAAATTCCTATAAATCCTTAAACCCCCAGAAACAAACCTAGATCGGGAGTTCCGCCGCCGCAAGCCTCTGTAGCCACGAAAAACCAATCAGGAGCCCGTTCCGGCACCTGTCGGAGGGGGAAACTATCACCGGTGGCCATCTTCATCATCCCGGCGGTCTCCATGACAAGGAGAGAGTAGTTCACTCTCGGGGCTGAGGGTATGTACCAGTAGCTATGTGTTTGCACTCTCTCTCTCTCTCTCTCTCTCTCTCTCTCTCGTGTTCTTGATTTGGCACGATCTTGATGTACCGTGAGCTTTGTTACTATAGTTGAATCATATGGTGTTTCTCCCCCTCTACCTTCTTGTGATGGATTGAGTTTTACCTTTGAGGTTTCGCTGTTATCGGATTGAATACTATTATGGATTTGAGAACGCTTGATGTATGTCTTGCGTGGGATACCCGTGGTGACAACGGGGTGTTCTATTGATTCACTTGATGTATGTTTTGGCACTCAACTCGCGGATTCCCGAGGTGACATTGGGGTAATCTATGCATAGGGGCTGATGCACGTTTTCGTCCTTGTTTCTCCGGTAGAAATCCTGGGGCACTCTTTGAGGTTCTTTGTGTTGGATTGAATATTATGGATCTGAAGTTGTTTGATGCATATCGTCTAATTGACCCACAGATACTTGTGGTGACATTGGAGTATCTAGGTGACATTAGGGTTGATTGATGTGTGTCATATGGTGTTATTTTACTACGAACTCTAGGGCTGTTTGTGACACTTATAGGAATAGCTCAATGGATTGACCGGAAAGAATAACTTTGAGGTGGTTTCGTACCCTACAAGCAATTTCATCTTATGTTCACTGCCATAGGAACTTTGGAGTGACTTTTGTCGCACGTTGAGGGATTGCCATATGATTTAATTATGCTATCATTGTTGAGAGAACTTGCACTAGTGAAAGTATGAACCCTAGGCCTTTTTTCCAAGCATTGCAATACCATTTTTGCTCACTTTTGTTACTAGTTACCTTGCTGTTTTTATATTTTTAGATTACAAAAACCTATATCTACCATCCATATTACACTTGTATCATGATCTCTTCGCCGAACTAGTGCACCTATACAATTTACCATTGTATTGGGTGTGTCAGGGACACAAGAGACTCTTTGTTATTTGGTTGCAGGGTTGTTTGAGAGAGACCATTTTCATCCTACGCCTCCCACGGATTGATAAACCTTAGGTCATCCACTTAAGGGAAATTTGCTATTGTCCTACAAAACTCTACACTTGGAAGCCCAACAACGTCTACAAGGATAAAGTTGCGTAGTAGACATCAAGCTCTTTTCTGGCGCCATTGTTGGGGAGGTGAGTGCTTGAAGGTATATATTTAGATCTTGCAATTAAGTCTTTTAGTTTCTTGTTTTATCACTAGTTTAGTCTATAAAAGAAAACTAAAAAAATGGAATTGAGGTTGCCTCATATGCTTTTTCTTTTTAATGTCTTTCGTGAAAATGATGGAAAGGAAAATTGTGCTCAATTGTTAGAAGAAGAAGTTCATAAAATGTTTGGTACTAAATCTTTGAATATGAGCATGATTGCAATGTTGTTAGTATGAATTCTTTGAATATCCATAGTACTAATGATGATTGCACTAGTCATGATAAAAATGTTTCTTATAAGCATGTCAATTTTTGTGGAGTGCATAGAGTTTGCAGTTACACTCCAAAAAGGGAAGATAGATTTTGCAAGAGGCATAAGTATTTAGAAACTAAATGGTTGCAAGAGAGGCTAGATGTTTGTGCTGAAAATTTTAATTTTTCTCGCCATCCTTGTGAACTTTGCAATGAACGTGGTCATTTAAATCTCCAATGCAAATTGTTTCATGATCGAATAGTGTCCAAAAATTGTGATGACTTGATTTCGCTTGCACATCATAATGAACTTAGTTTGCTTCTGGGATATGAAGAAATGAAACATATAACTAAGGGTGTTCCAGAATATAACCTTAAGAGAGTTCTTGATTTTGATCTAGAGGAAATTTATATGTATTGTGCGGTAAATTGCATTGAAAATCCTTATATTGCCAATTACTGAAAGACAAGAAAACAAACAGAAGATGAAGAGAATACTAATGAAGGGGAAGAGGTTTCCAAATATCCTCTTATTTTTTCTTATGATGAATCATGTAACAAGGAGGAGCTTTTTACCCAACCAATCTCATCAATAAGGAGCTTGGAAAAGTTGATTGAACCCACACATGACATGGAGAAGAAAAAGAAAAGATGTTTACCCAACCAATCTCATCAATAAGGAGCTCGAAAAAGTTGATTGAACCCACACATGACATGGAGAAGAAAAAGAAAAGATGGAGAAGCAAAGGTAAAAAGGTATTTCTCCCAAATGATGTTGCTCCTATTATTGTTATGCCTCATGAGAGTGAATCAAAAATAAATGTGAATGATGATATACTTGATGATGATATTGATTCTTTGCCTTATGGTATTATGTCTGAAGAAATTATTGAGGATGAGTTCGTTATGCCTATTACTCATTGTGATGATTATGATTGGGGAAGTAATGATACTTGTTATAATCTTGAGAATCTTTTTGGCACCAGCTTAGAAATTGTGATGATAATAATTGCTATACTATTGGTGCTATCCATACTATTAATGATGAGAGTGATTATGCTTACGATATGCAAAGCCACAAGCTTGGGGATGATATGTTTGATGAGAATGACATGTTTGAGAATTTATTTGCTGCAATTAATGTTTGTCCCAAGCTTGGGGATGCTATGTGATACGTCTCCAACGTATCTATAATTTTTGATTGTTCCATGCTGTTATATTATCATTCTTAGATGTTTTACAATCTTTTTATAGCCATTTCATATCATTTTTTGGTACTAAGCTATTCACATAGTGCCCAGTGCCAGTTGCTGTTTTCTGCATGTTTTTTCATCGTAGGAAATCAATACCAAACTGAGTCCAAACGCAGCGAAACTTTTTGTGGATTTTTTTGGACCAGTAGACATCCAGTGGGCCAAAGAAGTACCGAAGAGGGAGCCCGAGGTGAGCGCGCCCTGGTGG
The DNA here is from genome assembly GCF_002575655.3 of Aegilops tauschii subsp. strangulata. Lineage (NCBI taxonomy): Eukaryota > Viridiplantae > Streptophyta > Magnoliopsida > Poales > Poaceae > Aegilops > Aegilops tauschii. Next base: position 259,484,790 of record NC_053037.3, read on the forward strand.
GTTGTGCCCACCTCGGTGGCCTCCCGCACCTCCTCTTTGCCCTATAAATACCCCAATATTCCAGAAATCCTAGGGGAGTCGACGAAAATCAATTCCAGCCGCCACAAGTTCCAGAACCACCAGATCCAATCTAGACATCATCACGGAGGGGTTCATCATGTCCATTGGTGCCTCTCCGATGATGCGTGAGTAGTTCTTTGTAGACCTACTGGTCCGTAGTTAGTAGCTAGATGGCTTCCTGTCTCTCTTTTGATTCTCAATACAATGGTCTCTTGGAGATCCATATGATGTAACTCTTTTTGCGGTGTGTTTGTTGGGATCCGATGAACTTTGAGTTTATGATCAGATCTATCTTTTTATCCATGAAAGTTATTTGAGTCTTCTTTGATCTCTTATATGCATGATTGCTTATAGCCTTGTATTTCTTCTCCGATATTTGGGTTTTGTTTGGCCAACTTGATCTATTTATCTTGCAGTGGGAAGAGGTGCTTTGTAATGGGTTCGATCTTACGGTGCTTGATCCTAGTGACAGAAGGGGAACCGACACGTATGTATCGTTGCTATTAAGGATAACAAGATGGGTTCTATTTCTACATAAATAGATCTTGTCTACATCATGTCATCGTCCTTATTGCATTACTCCGTTTCTCCATGAACTTATTGAATAGCGGTCGATGTGTGGAGTAATAGTAGTAGATGCAGGTAGGAGTCGGTCTACTAATCTTGGACGTGATGCCTATATAATGATCATTGCGTGCATATCGTCATGATTATTTGAAGTTCTATCAATTGCCCAACAGTAATTCGTTCACCCACCGTTTGTTATTTTTCTCGAGAGAAGCCACTAGTGAAATCTACAGCCCCCAGGTCTCTTCTTTATTATATTTGCCTTCGCGACTATTTTTATTTGCTTTTATTTTCAGATCTGTTAAACCAAAAATACAAAATACCTTGCTGCACTTTATATTATTTGCGATCCGTTTATTCAATCTATTACAACTTTCTCATGTCCGCTTGCCAATTTCTGGTGCCGTTACCAGAAAGGGATTGACAACCCCTTTAACACGCCAGGTTGCGAGTATTTGTTATTTGTGTGCAGGTGCTATTTACATAGTGTTGCTTGGTTCTCCTACTGGTTCAATAACCTTGGTCTCATCACTGAGGGAAATACCTACCGTTGCTGTGCTACATCATCCCTTCCTCTTTGGGGAAATATCGACGTAGTTCTAGCAGACATCAAAACGAATTTCTGGCGCCGTTGTCGGGGAGACATCATCAACATCTACCAAGTTCCTAATCACAAATCTCATCTCCTTACAATTTACTTTATTTTCCATTTGCCTCTCGTTTTCCTCTCCCCCACTTCACAAAAATTTGCCATTTTATTCGCCCTCTTTTTTCGTTCGCATTTTTTTCCAGATCTGTTTTTGAGTGCAATCTTGTTGCGTAGTCACAATGACTCAAGAGAACACCAAGTTCTGTGATTTCTCCAATACCAACAACAATGATTTTATTAGCACTCCGATTGCTCCTCCCGCCACTAGTGCGGATTCTTGTGATATTAATACCGCTTTGCTGAATCTTGTTATGAAAGATCAATTTTCCAGTACTCCTAATGAGGATGCCGCGTCCCATCTTAACAAATTCGTGGAATTATGCGATATGCAAAAGAAAAAAGATGTGGACAATGATGTTGTGAAGTTGAAATTATTTCCGTTTTCTTTGCGAGATCATGCAAAAATTTGGTTTTCTTCTTTGCCTCGCAATAGTATCGATACTTGGGATAAATGCATGGATGCTTTTATTACTAAGTATTTTCCGCTTGCAAAAATTATTTCCCTTAGAACCCATATCATGAATTTCAAGCAACTTGAACATGACCATGTTGCACAATGTTGGGAAAGGATGAAATTGATGCTAAGGAATTGCCCAACTCATGGGTTAAATCTTTGGATGATCATACAAATTTTTTATGCGGGGTTGAATTTTGTTTCTCGTAATCTTTTAGATTCTGCCGTGGGTGGTACTTTTATAGAAATTACCTTGGGTTAAACCACCAAATTGCTTGATAATATTATGGCAAATTATTCACGATAGCATACCGAAAGAGCTCATACTTGTAAAAAAGTTAATTCGGTTGAAGAATTTCTTCTTTGAGTGAAAAAGTTGATGCTCTTATGAAATTGGTTGCTAATAAAAGTGCTCCTATTGATTTTAATGATGTGCCTTTGTCTACTTTGATTGAGAAAAATAGTGATGCCATTGATGTGAATTTTATCTCGCAAAACAATTTCAATAACAATGCTTATAGAGGTAATTTTATTCCTAGGCCTTTTCCTAGTAATTCCTCTAATAATTATGGTAATTCCTATGGTAATCCTTCTTACAATAATAATAGGAACACCTCTGATCTTGAGCTTAATATTAAAGAATTCATCAACACTCAAAAGGTTTCAATTCTACAATGGAAGAAAAGTTGAATAAGATTGATGATTTGTCTAGAAGTGTTGATAGAATTTCTCATGATGTAGAAAAATCTGAAGATGAAATTTTTTGTGCCTAAGGTTGAAGAATCAATTAAAGCTCTTTATATTTCTATGGATGAAAGTAAGAAAAGAACCGCTATGCTTAGAGCTAGAAGAGAATTTTTAGAAAAAGCATTTTCTAGTGATTGCTTTCATAAAAATGATGAAGATCTTAAAATGATTGGTGTTTCTTCTATTTATTCTTTGTTTAGTAAACTAAGATTGATGAAAAAGGGACTGGAGAAGAGTGAACTTTAGCAAGAAGGCGTCCCGATAATTCAGAGGGTGAAAATCTTGTTGAGAAAATTGATAAAAGTGGGTTTGAAGAGGTCAGAACTTTAACTAGTGATGTGCCCACTCTTTTGGATTACAAAGACTTTAATTATGATAGTTGCTCTTTGATTGATTGTATTTCTTTGTTGCAATCCATGATAAATTCACCCCATGCCTATGAACAAAATAAAGCTTTTACTAAACATATTGTTGATGCTTTGGAAGAAAAATTGGAATTAGAAGTTTCAATTCCTAGAAAATTACACGATGAATGAGAACCTACCATCAAAGTAAAGATTAAAACTTATGAGTGTTTTGCTTTATGTGACTTGGGTGCTAGTGTTTCTACAATTCCGAAATCTTTATGTGATGTGCTTGGTCTTACCGATATTGAAGAATGTTCTTTAAATTTGCTCTTGGCGCATTCTACTATTAAAAAGCCTAGGGGAAGAATTAATGATGTTCTTATTCTTGCAAACAGGAATTATGTGCCCATATATTTTGTTCTTGATATTGATTGCAATCCGTCTTGTCCAATTATTGTTGGAAGACCGTTTTTACGTACTATTGGTGCCGTGATTGCTATGATTGAAGGCAATATTAAATTTGAATTTCCACTAAGGAAGGGTATGGAACACTTCCCTAGAACAAGAATTAGGCTGCCATATGAATCAATCATGAGGGAATCTTATGGATCTAGAAACAAAGATGACAGCAGTTAGATCCTTTGCTTTATGCCTAGCTAGGGGCGTAAAACTATAGTGCTTGTTGGGAGGCAACCCAATGAATAAAATTTATTTTTGTCTTTTGCTTTCTGTTCTTGAGAGTTTGCACAATTATGCTACTGTTATGATTGTGTTTTCTGTGTTTTAATTAGTGTTTGTGCCAAGCAAAGCCTTTAGGATTCTGTTGGGTGATAGTTGATTTGATCTTGCTGAAAAATAGAAACTTTTAAGCTCACGAAAATAATTCTCATTTTTAACATAAGTGTGATAAAATACCAATTATTTTTGCAGAAGATTAATATAGAAATTTCTCACGTGGTCCTAATTTTCAGAATTTTTTGAGTAACAGAAGTATTCGAAATATCCAGATTGCTACAGACTGTTCTGTTTTTGACAGATTCTGTTTTCTTCGTGTTGTGTGCTTGTTTTGATGATTCTATGGTTTTCTTTGAAGAGTTTTTGCCATAGAAAAGTTGGAATACAGTAGATATAATGCAAAAATAAAATATGAATGGGTTTGATACAGTAATTATAGTAGTGATTTGCTTTCTTATACTAACAGATCTCACAAAGGTTTTGTTGAGTTTTGTGTGATTGAAGTTTTCATGTTTTGGGTGATGTTACGATGGATGAAGGAATAAGGAGTAAGAAGAGCCTAAGCTTGGGTATGTCCATGGCATCCCAAGCTATTATCCAAAGAGAAGCAAGCAACTAAGCTTGGGGATGCCTGAGTGGCATCCCCTCTTTCTTCTAAGGACCATCAGTATTTTACTCGGAACTATATTTTTATTCGTCACATACTATGAGTTTTGCTTGGAGCGTCTTGTATGATATGAGTCTTTGCTTGTTTTGGTTTTTATTTTGAGTCATGAATCCTTGCTAGACACACCTATTTGAGGGAGCCAAAATTATGCCATGACTTATTAGAATTGCTCTCTATGCTTCACTTAAATCTTTATGAGCTATGGAATTGCTCTAGTGCTTCACTTATATCTTTTTGAGCATGTTGTTCTTTATGATTTTTGAAGAAATGCTCTCATGCTTCACTCTGATTTATTTGAGAGTTAGTATTTTTTTTAAGAAATTCTCTCTTGCTCCACTTAAATTAATTTGAGAGAAAGAAATATTATGCTGATGATCTTCACTTATATTTGTTTGAGCTTATCAAAAGCAACTCGTGAAAATTAGTCCCAAAGTGATAGATATCCAAGAAGGATATAATAAATACTTTCATGAAGATCATTGGACAAAATAAACTCGATTCCTTGTAATAGCTTTGAGATATGATGATGTGATATGTGAGTCATGTTGATGAGTAATTATGCTTTAGTAAGAATATTAGTGTTAAGGTTTGTCATTCCCTATGCAAGCACGAAAGTCAATAGTTATGCAATGAAATTACATCCTACTATGCTAGAGCCCATAATAGCTTGTGGCTGCACACGGAAGTTTCTAGCATGAATAATCTTATGATCCCTTTGAGCCTGGGTGGCGAACCATAGGATGATCACACGGGTACCCCGGGATCTCCTAGGACAACACTGGTATATCCCCAGGTGTCTGGGTAAGTCCACTGGTATATCCCCAGGGTGCCCCAACCAATCCACCCAGATGTGTATTAAAGTAGCCACCTTAAGTTAAACCTTAGTTAACAATAATCTCTCGCATCTTTCATGAATTCTCTCAAACCAATCCACGTCTACGAGCATAGCATAGTAGTATAAGCATAACGTAGTAGTAACTCCCAAGGTTTGAATGCAGGACAATAGGTTCCTACCTCATCAACTACTTCCCAATACCCACATGTTATCAATCCTACTCATGCAATGTTTGAGGGTTGAAATAATGCATAAAAACTGGGTATGAAGGGTATGATCAAAGTGTGAACTTGCCTCGTACTGTTTATGAAGATGATTCGCACTCATAACTCCTGATAGTTCTACTCATCACACTCCGGTCAATCTATCGTAAGCAAGCAATTTCATACATAAGCACTCACTCAAAAGATCGGAAAGAATGAAGAAAACAATTCGAAAAGCTTCAAAACCAAGCAAATAACTCTTGCAACAGAAAACAATTTCTAACAGTACCAAACTTAAGTGAATTTGGCCTTATCAGAAATTTTAGGTCAAGAGCTTTATTTTGCAAAAAGAATCAACTAAATCGGAGTTATAAAACTCAAGTTACGATCAAACGAAGATTCAAATTCAAATCTGTTTGAATTCAAATTTTAAACTTTCAAAAACATGTTTAAGTTGTTTATTTTGATAGAGGGGGTCATAACAAAGAAGTGGGCGTTGGTTCGTTGAATTCCGACTAACGAGCAAAAAGTTGTGACCGTTTGAAGAACAGGGACTAATTTGTAAATAAAGTATTCACGGATGGGTCCCTGGCCGAAAATAAAAAGAAAAAGAAAAATCTATCAAGCGAACGCTCGCTAACAGAACCTAACGAATGAAAATCGTTCGCTACCGAGCCTAACGAACGAACGTCCGCTAAATAACTTAACCTAAATAACTAAACCGATAAAATAAAATAAAACCAAACTAATAAAACCGGGCGGGTTTTAGCGGTTGATACCGGTTCGGGGCGGTTTACGGTGAAAAACCGGCGGCGCAGACCGGATCGGCTCCGGCGAGGCGGGGCAGCGAGGCGAGGCGGCGTCGGCGGGAGGCGAGGCGCGGCAGGTGGCGGGGCAGCGGCGGCGGCGCGAGATGTGGTGCGAGGCGGCGGCGCGTGGCGAAACGGGGCCGGGGCGACGCTATTTAAGGGGGAGGGGAGGCCTCAGGAGGCGTGGGGGAGGGGACAAGGGCAGAGGCGGCGGGGCGCGGTGTCCGCGACGGACACAACGGCGGCGGCGCTGTCGTGGCGGCGGCGGTCTCCCGCTCGGGCGGTTCGGGGGGTGACGGGGCACTGGGCCGCGGCCTGGCTGAGCTGGGCTGGCCCAGTTCGGTGAAGACTTTTTTTAAACAATTTTTCGGAGAACTAAAATAATAAAACAAAATAATTTTAAAAAAATTATATAGGCATATATATATATATATATATCAAAATTTTCAAAAAAAGATTTACTACAACATGAACATTTTTCTAGCATCAAAGAGTGCTATGTTGCAATAAAACCTCATAAAAATCATTTTAAAAATACCAAAATAATTTCAAATTTATTTCTCTCCAATTTTCTATTGTAGGGAATCATTTTACCCTATTTTCCGTATATTTTATTTTCGGGAGAAAAATAAGTTGAATAAAAGCCAAATAACTCCAAAATGAAAATAATTTCAAAAGGACTATAAATTGGATTTCTTTTAAACTTCCAACTCATATTTCATATGTTTTGAAGAAGTCATTTTATCTTCTCTCATGAAAATCATTGAGTTGCTTAAAGTTTCTGAATTTAAAAATGTTTCCAAATGAAATTCAAATATCTTCAAATACCCTCTTCATTTAATTAAATGGAAGAAGTCATGTCATCTTCTCTCTAGGGTTTTGTATTTGAAAAGAATTTGAATTCACGGAGATCATAAATGCAAAAGTGAAAGTTAACTTTCAAAAGTTTCAAATTCACTCACTTTCAGTCAATCAATCACACAACAATCAAACAAACAATCAAAACTATTTATTTATTATAACATTCCAAAATTTAGAATTTTGGGATGTTACAAACCTACCACCCTTAAAATGAATCTCTTCCTCTAGATTCGAAGAGGCTAGAAAGAAATAGGTTAGGTTCGGGGGTCTTCTCAAAATCCATCGATCATGACAGGGGGTCTGGGGTGCTACCACCCTTAGAAACATCGTTACGGTCCCATCAATACTCATATACTCCATCCTTATTTTTGACAAGGCCGGTCTTCTCAGATTCTTAGAAAAATTCCTTCTCTGGGCTCTTCCGGTAGTGGCGTAACCTTTACCGCAATTCTTCTGTCCTTTCATCTTGGTAAGGTTATTCCGAGACTGAGTCTTCTTAGCTGACGGGTCTGGCGCCAATACTAATCAACTATCGATATCTCATGGTGGTCAACCATTTATGGTTTCTCCTGCAGCAAACGGGTCTGGGTTGAACCTCACCTATGTCCTACGATTGGCAACAGTTGCCTTGTACGAGGGGGAAAAATTGTCATACCATTCTAAGGTCTAAACAAGGTTTTGATCGTCGTCGCTCTACTATGGGTAAGTCACTCAGATTTACCATCCCGTATATCAAGGCGAATAATAAGAGTAAGTCGGTATGGTGATCAATCCATCCCGCACCCAAATCATTACTTCGTATACGGTTTAGCGAATCTCGCATTCTAACACTCAGTCATCCTCACAAGCATTGCAGAATTTCTCTTGTCGACGAACCAAGTTCGGATAAATCCATGGATTCTGCAAGCTGAACAAAACGTCTATCATTCTTCACAACTCTCAGGTTTTGCGTAAACTCCTATAAGATCGTCTGTTGATAAAGTCGTAACTTCTTCCAGGGTTTTTCCTTCAGCAAGAGTGTGCTTGCTTCTTGGCAGGTCTTGGGGCCTGTGGGTTATGGCCCATCTTATCACTTGAAAACCTTGAACTCGTCATCAGGGCAACTGATCATTACCCCAACATCCAGCTTCCTAGCATTCTTAAATCCATCCAATTGTGATGTCTCTCTTCCTTCTATTGGCACCAACTAAAACGTGATTACTCCGTCTCATCATGGAGTTACAATTGCTCCATATTGCCAACCTTCTACCTCCTTTATATCCAATAGTACTTCATCCGTTCATATTCTTGGGATATCCCACATATTGAGACAAAACTCATACTTATTTTGTCCAAACTCCATTTCGTGGAATATCATTATCTTTTCCAGTGGTCAAGTTTCCTCACAGGGTACTACCACCCTTAAAATGCACAAGTTCATCCATAGACCATATTTCTCATATCCTCAAAAAAGGTCAAAATCTTTCTTCATAGAGTGACAACTCATAAAGTCCAAATTAGTACCCACGATACTAGCTTTATTGATTCTCAAATTATTACCATCTCCTGCATTTCCATTACCTGCCTCAACTCACACCTCAATAATAAAAGAATTGTTCCCACTACTACTACTATATTCTTTTTGTTCAAAACTCAACTATTTATCACAGGCCTCCTTCTCTTTGGGACAATCTCTGGAAAAGTGCCCTGCTTCATTACAATGGAAACATTTTACTTCCGACAAGTCTCGTGGTTTCCTTATGACTACATAGCCTCCTTGGGTCCTCGGCTTCCTTTTTGGGAAACTGCTAAAGTAGTGCCCTGACTCTTTGCAACTGAAACAGGTGATATGGCTCAGGTCCTTCCTGGAATCCAATCTTCTTCTCTTCCTGGACTTTTCCGTTCCAATCAGGGCTTCTATTTCCTGTGGGTCATACTCTACTTCCTCTGTCGGGAATCTACTAGATCCCCATTCAGACAATTCTGGGAGATGTGTCCTTCTTCCCCACATGAATAGCATGACTTGGTGCAGGGTTTAATTGGGTATTCTTTGGGTGTGTCCTCCACCTCTTCCTTCATCACAGGTTCTTCTAAAATTTCCATGAGGGCTCCTTTCATCGCTTCTTCCTTCTGTTGGATGGTTCTTCGAACCATGGGGTAAATGCGACACCGAGCAGGGTAGTGGGTAGTCCCTTCACACAAGAAACAAGTGATCTGCCTAGTTGGGCATTCTTCAGCTGGGTGACTTCCTTCACAATTAGGGCATTCATCCTTGTGTTCTTTATGGTTGTGTCCTATTTCTCCATAGAGCTTGCAGGCACAAAGTTTCTTCATATCATTTCCATAAGGCTTCAATTTCTGGGACACAAGCCGAGACTTTAGCAGAGTCAACTTAAATTCTTCCCAAGTGGTTACTCTTTGCCATCCATTGATGGTTTGGTACATCCTCAACCAAGTAGCAGCTCCTCTTTCAAAGCACTGAAGAGCATGCTGGGCCATATCCTTTCCGGCTATAGTGTTATTCTTCATATGACCTTCCATGTCCTGAATCCATCGGTCCGTCTCCAATTGACCCATCGGTCCAGAAAATATAAGCTCATCTCCATTCATCCTCTATTGGGTCCATGGGTTTGGGGTGAGATGAGAGAGATAGAGAGGGATACTCACAAAGCAAACAAAAGTTTTGAAAAGACAGATTTTTATTTGTGGCTGTCGGAAAAACATCAAACAAATGACAGCTCACAAACGTCGCATCTAACATAGGTATATAATAGGGGTTTGGTCTTCTAATGGTCAATAAATCTCAAAGTCATCAAACTCTTCAAGTCTTGTTCATGTCTCAGATGGCTTCTTCCGATCGTGCTTGTCCTTCTCAAGTTCTTTTGCCAGATCAACTCTATTGACGTGAAGTCTCTCATGATGTCCTTTAATATTTCTGGAGTTGCTTTCCAAACTTCTGGATTTCAACTTCCTTGGCATGAACCATGGTCGTACTGTCCTTCAGTTCTTGACAAATCTCCGGTATCTCGAGGTTTTGTTCCTCCAGTTTGGCTACTTCAGCTTCTGGGTCCTAAGTTCTTCACAAAATGCTTCCTTATCAAATACAGCTTTCTGAAGGTCCATCTTAAACTTCTTGATGTAATACTCTAGATCCTGGTGGTACACCAGCTAAGGTTAAAACTTCATATTTTGCTAATAGGTGCTCCATCAGCCTTCTACCATCCAATCCTCCCGAAGAAATGCATGCTTAACTCAGCACGGTGACAATAGCATAAGCGGGCGATAACATCATGGATAGCCGTGTTTCTGCTCTTGTCATTTCCATGAGCTATCATTCCATAGTTGATATATCCTGCCTTAGGGTTTTCTTGACAAAACTTAGAGTTCTAATGCTCCATGTTCTGGTCTTTCTCCGATACACCTTGATCTTGGGTATTGACAACTTCTATAGTTTGCCAAGTTCCATAAGGGTAGCCTTCCTAGGTCATACAAATCTCGGAATTCTTCAGTGCCTTCAATTTCTCCTAGTCTTCAGAGTCTTCAACCGTTGCAGTTTCCATTATTATACTTCTCGGTAGAATCCTCTTCATTCCGAAGTGGTCTTCCGATATCTTGTACTTCTTGGAGTGGTCTCATCAGTCGAATCTTCGTGTGGTCAAATGGGGAAAGGGGTATAGTCTAACTAAAAAGGAATATTTGAATAAGCTCAGAAGAGAAAAGAGGTAAAAGATCTTTTTGAAGAAGTCATTTTATCTTCTCTCATGAAAATCATTGAGTTGCTTAAAGTTTCTGAATTTAAAAATGTTTCCAAATTAAATTCAAATATTTTCAAATACCCTTTTCATTTAATTAAATGGAATAAGTCATGTCATCTTCTCTCTAGGGTTTTGTATTTGAAAAGAATTCGAATTCACGGAGATCATAAATGCAAAAATGAAAGTTTGGGAAAGTCCTTTTATTCCCTCTCATTTAACTTTCAAAAGTTTCAAATTCACTCACTTTCAGTCAATCAATCACACAACAATCAAACAAACAATCAAAACTATTTATTTATTATAACATTCCAAAATTTAGAATTTTGGGATGTTACAACATTATTCAGTGTTAATTATGCTTAATGCTCGCTTATGAGATTTTCGTTTCTTGGTTGGTCGCTTCTCAATCTTTTGCTAGCCTTCATTTTGCACTAAGTATGATCTCTACTTACGCATCCAAAATCGTTTAAACCAGTTTTGCCACATGAGTCCACTATACCTACCTATATGCGGTAGTCTTTTGCCATTCTAAGCAAATTTTAATGTGCCATCTCTAATTTTCAAAATAAACTTCTCTTTTGTGTGCTTGTACCGCTCATGAAACGGTAGGGGGCGGCCAATATATTTGCATGCTAGATATGTATTCTCACGATGAGTGTTTATTCACTTGTCATTGCACGAGAGTAAGGCAAATGTATTAAGGATGCCCAGTCCCGAAATGAAAAATGAATTTACTTTATGTTGTGAAATAATAAATTCCTTGGAAAGTGTTGGTATGGAAGGCACCCGTGGATACGGCTAGCCATGGAAAGTGAAAGTATGGTTGAAAAAGGAATAAACTTTAATTTCTGTTTGGGAACCGCCTATGATATATCTAGCATGGAAAGTATTGGGAACTACTCGATCGTTCACATTGACATGAAAAACATGCCTCCCAAAATGTTTTATCTCTAACTTTTTCACTTTGAGCTCTGGCACCTCTACAAATCCCTACTTCCCTCCGCGAAGGGCCTTTCTTTTACTTTATGCAATTTTTACTTTTTATTTGAGTCTCCATCTTCTCTTATAAAGCACCAACTAAGGGGCACTATGATCATACTTAAGCATTGGTTGTAGCTAATATGCGAGTGTGTTTCATGAATGGATCAATGATTGAGCATAATGGGCTAGGGATAACTTATTTTAGTGTTGATATTTTGAAAGACATGGTTGCTTGTTGATATGCTTGAGTATTGAAATTATCTTGTCAAAACTAGACCATTGCTTTGAACCATATAAAATTGCAAATGTCCATGCTACAAAGAAAACAATATGTTATGAACATGTTAGGCAGCATTCCACATAAAAAATTCTGTTTTTATCATTTACGTACTCGAGGACGAGCATGAATTAAGCTTGGGGATGCTGATACGCCTCCAACGTATCTATAATTTTTGATTGTTCCATGCTGTTATATTATCATTCTTGGATGTTTTATAATCATTTTATATCATTTTTTGGTACTAACCTATTGACATAGTGCCCAGTGCCAGTTGCTGTTTTCTACATGTTTTTTACATCGCAGGAAATCAATACCAAACGGTGTCCAAACGCAGCGAAACTTTTTGTGGATTTTTTTTGGACCAGAAGACATCCAGTGGGCCAAAGAAGTACCGAAGAGGGAGCGCGAGGTGAGCACAAGACACCAGGGGGCGCCTGGAGGCCCAGGCGCACCCTGGTGGGTTGTGCCCACCTCGGTGGCCTCCCGCACCGCCTCTTTGCTCCATAAATACCCCAATATTCCAGAAACACTAGGGGAGTCGACGAAAATCAATTCCAACCGCCGCAAGTTCCAGAACCACAAGATCCAATCTAGACACCATCATAGAGGGGTTCATCATGTCCATTGGTGCCTTTTCGATGATGCGTGAGTAGTTCTTTGTAGACCTACGGGTCCGTAGTAAGTAGCTAGATGGCTTCCTATCTCTCTTTTGATTCTCAATACAATGGTCGCTTGGAGATCCATATGGTGTAACTCTTTTTGCGGTGTGTTTGTTAGGATCCGATGAACTTTGAGTTTATGATCGGATCTATCTTTTTATACATGAAAGTTATTTGAGTCTTCTTTGATCTCTTATATGCATGATTGCTTATAGACTCATATTTCTTCTCCGATATTTGGGTGTCGTTTGGCCAACTTGATCTATTTATCTTGTAGTGGGAAAGAGGTGCTTTGTAATGGGTTTGATCTTACGGTGCTTGATCCCAGTGACAGAAGGGGAACCGACACATATGTATTGCTGCTACTAAGGATAACAAGATGGGATCTATTTCTACATAAATAGATCTTGTCTACATCATGTCATCGTTCTTATTGCATTACTCCATTTCTCCATGAACTTAATACACTAGATGCATGCTGGATAGCAGTCGATGTGTGGAGTAATAGTAGTAGATGCAGGCAGGAGTCGGTCTACTAATCTTGGATGTGATGCCTATATAATGATCATTGCCTGGATATCGTCATGATTATTTTAAGTTCTATCAATTGCCCAATAGTAATTCGTTTACCCACCGTTTGCTATTTTTCTCGAGAGAAGCCACTAGTGAAATCTACGGCCCCCGGTCTCTTCTTTATTATATTTGCCTTCGCGATCTGTTTTTATTTGCTTTTATTTTCAGATCTATTAAACCAAAAATACCAAAAAACCTTGCTGCACTTTATCTTATTTGCAATCCATTTATTCAATCTATTACAACTTTCTCACGTCCGCTTGCCAATTTCTGGCGCCGTTACCCGAAACGGATTGACAACCCCTTTAACACGCCGGGTTGCGAGTATTTGTTATTTGTGTGCAGGCACTGTTTACGTAGTGTTGCTTGGTTCTCCTACTGGTTTGATAACCTTGGTCTCATCACTGAGGGAAATACTGTAGTGACTAGACCTCAAACAGTCTTTGCTGCTGTGCACCAGTGTCATCCCTGGATCAGTAATGCTAACACGCACAGTATAAATGGAGGATTTATAACAGAGTAGCAATCACACACTTATTACAACAAGTATCTCAAAAGAGAAATAAGGATGGTAAATATGGCTTAAGGCCATCTAAATACGATAACAGCGGAAGACTTGGAAGATAAGTGAGTCCATCAACTCCAACGGCATCACTGAGTATAAGACCACGACCTAAGGCATCTTACTCGTCGTCTGAAAAGTCTGCAACATGAAACGTTGCAGCCCGAAATGGGTCAGCACATGGAATATGCTGGCAATGTAACACATAGAGAGTAATGAACATAACAATGCTATACTACATGCATATATGGCTGGTAGAAGGCTCTATGGTTACAGTTTTGCGAAAAGCCAATTTTCCCTACTGCAAAGGAATAAATTTGATTTAACTATCATGGTGGTTGTTAAACATTGTGAATGGTTGACAGCATTCTCAATCCCAATTAAGTATCATCATCAAACCCAACAAAATTAATTAAAGTAACATGATGAGATTTACATGATAATCCAAGTACTAGATACTCAAGATGTCCATAACCCGGGACACGGCTAACCATGATTAGTTTATACACTCTGCAGAGGTTTGTGCACTTTTCCCCACAAGACTCGATCGCCTCCGCTTGATTCTCGCACTACATGATGTTTGAGAAACAGTAACTCTTTACTCCGGGTGGACAGTTACACCTACTTTCCCCTACATCTGCTAGCCCACCTCTTCAAGAGATCATGTAACCTACTCAACTATGCTAGAGCCCATAATAGCTTGTGGCTGCACACGGAAGTTTCTAGCATGAATAATCGCATGATCCCTTTGAACCTGGGTGGCGGTCCAAAAGAAAAACCGGCAATCCTGGAATACCCAGGTACCTCAATCCACCCAGATGTGAGTTTTAGTTGCCACCTTAAGGTTAACCATTAATTAACAATCTCACATCTGTCATGGTAACACTCAAACCCAATCCACGTCTACTAGCATAGCATAGCAATATGAGCAAACGTAGAAGTAACTCCCAAAGGTTTGATAATAAACAGGGCAATAGGTACTACCTCAACTACTTCCCAATACCCACAATTTAATTAGATCCTAATCATGCAATGTTTGAGGATTGGTCTAATGCAATAAAACTGGGTAGTAAAAGAGGTATGATCAAAGTGTTACTTGCCTTGCTGATGATCCGTGAAACCTAGAGATTCGAAGTAGCAAGCAACACACTCCGGGTACTCTATCGCAAACAAACAAGCATACAATAAGCACTCAAATAATGCACAGGTAAAATTTCAAATAAAAGAACTAACCAGAAGGTTCAACTTAAGAACTCCGGTTTGCAAAAAGAATCAAATCGAACGAAGCAATGAAAATCAAACGGCGAAGGAAACAAGCTTCGTTTAGTAATCTGAATCTAGGTCAAATTTTACAGTAGCAAAAACTTGTTTGAGTTGGTTAAACGGAAAGAGAATTTCGAGACGAAACTCTAGGCGCTTGAATCGCCTGAATCCGATAAACGAGCGAAAAGATATACCAGAACGAAAATCTGATCAGAAATCGCGATCAGGAATAATCGCGGAAAATCCGGCGAAAAAGAAAACTGACGAACAGTTAAACGAATGGACGTTCGTTAACTGCGACTAACCGATGAACACGTTTGTTAAAACGAACGGATCGGGCGAACGCTCACTAACTAACTAAACCGACAGAAAAACATAAACCGATCTAAAAAAAATAAACCTAGGGTTCGGAAAAATAAATAAATCGAGGCGGTTTTAAAAAAAAAAACCGAACGGCGGACGGCGGCGGCGGCTAACCTCCGGCGAGGCTCGGGACGGGCTCCGGCGGGGTCTGGATGGGGCGGCGAGGGGCGGCGGGGTGCGGGCGTCGTCGGGAGGCGGCGGGGTCGACGAACGGGGCGGCGGGCGGCGGCGTTCGGGGCTTCCCGCGGCGGCGGCGACTGGGCGGCTCCGGCGCGGCTCCTTCGGCGGCGTCGGCGGGCGTCGGGGTGGGGAACGGGGTGAGCGAGGGCGGCGGGGTCGGGCGGTACTTAAAGAGGGGGAGGGGTGCCATGGGGGAGGAGCAAGGGGCGGCGGGGTCGAGCGGGACACGGGCGGCGGCGCTGCCGTGCTCGTCTCGGTCTCCAAGAGGGAGACGGGGCGCGGGGAAGATGGGCCGTCGGCTGGGCTTCGGCCCAGTCGGCGCGCTCGGGATTTTCTTTAAAAATAATTTCGCCGAACCTAAAAAAATCGTAGAAAAATAAATAAAAATCCAAAAATGCCAAAGCAAATTTTCACCGTCTAATTAAAATAATTAGAACGGGATGAACATTTTCTTGGCCCAAAAATGCAGTTTTGAAAACATGCAATTTTTCTAATGCAAATAAAATTGCAATTAAAATCCGAATAAAATCAAATATTTGATTTTAATATTTTTCCTCCAATATTTCAATTATTTTGGAGAAGTCATATTTTCTCCTCTCATTTAGTTTTAATACAAAATATTTTTCGGAGAGAAAAATAAATAAAACAAAAAATCCTCGTTTCATTATTTGATAAAAATCAAATATGAAAACTGGGAAAATCCCCAACTCTCTCATAGGGTCCTTGAGTTGCTTAGGATTTCGAGGATTTTGCGGAAATGCAATAAAATATGCTATGCAAAGATGATCTAATGTATAACATTCCAAATTGAAAATTTGGGATGTTACAAACCTACGCCCTTAAGATGAATCTCGCCCTCGAGATTCGAGTTGGCTAGAAAATAGGTGAGAGTGGTCCTTCCGTAGATCTTCCTCTCGCTCCCAGGTGGCTTCGTCCTCGGTGTGGTGACTCCACTGAACTTTGCAGAACTTGATAACCTTGCTGCGGGTGACTCGGCTGGCATACTCAAGAATCTTATCTGGTTTCTCCTCATAGGTCAAGTCACTATCCAGTTGAATCACTTCCAATGGCACCGTATCTCTCAGTGGTATCTCAGCCATCTCTGCGTAGCACTTCTTCAACTGGGAAACGTGAAATACATCATGAACTCCTGACAATCCTTCAGGCAATTCCAGTTTGTAAGCAACTTCTCCCATACGCTCCAAAATTTTGTATGGTCCTACAAAACGTGGCGCTAACTTTCCTTTAACTCCAAAGCGCTTAACTCCTCAAAGTGGTGATACTCGTAGGTAAACTCTGTCTCCGACTTCGTAAACTGTCTCCTTGCATTTAGAATCCGCATAACTCTTCTGCCTGGACTGGGCTACCTTGAGCCTATCGCGAATCAATTTCACCTTCTGTTCTGATTCCTTAATCAAGTCTGGTCCAAACAACTAGCGGTCTCCAACTTCGTTCCACAACAAGGGCGTTCTACACCTCCTTCTGTACAAAGCTTCGAAAGGGGCCATCTTCAAACTGGATTGACAACTGTTGTTGTAAGAGAACTCTGCATACGGCAAATTGTCGTCCCAACTAGATCCATAATCTAGCGCACAAGCTCTCAGCATATCTTCCAAAATCTGATTGACTCTCTCGGTCTGTCCGTCTGTGTGGGTGAAAGGCTATACTGAACTCTAGCCTGGTACCCAAAGTTTCATGTAACTGATTCCAAAACTTTGAAGTAAACTGGGTTCCTCTATCTGATACAATGGTCCTCGGAACTCCATGCAGACATACGATCCTGGTCATGTATATCTTTGCCAACTTAGCACTGGTGTAAGTGGTCTTCACTGGGATGAAATGAGGTACCTTCGTCAAACGATCGACTACAACCCATATTGAGTCATAGCCTGAACGAGTCCTGGGCAATCCTGTGATAAAATCCATGCCTAGTTTATCCCATTTCCATTTGGGTATCGGCAATGGCTGTAGCAATCCTGCTGGCTTCTGATGCTCTGCCTTCACTCTCTGACATACATCACAAACTGCTACATACTCCGCAATATCTTTCTTCATTCCGGTTCACCAGAAAGTATCCTTCAAATCCAAATACATCTTGGTATTTCCTGGGTGAATCGAATACGGTGAATCATGGGCCTCTTGCAAGATCAACTTCCTGATCTCCGGATCATTGGGAACATAAACGCGGTCCTCAAACCATAAGGTATCGTGCTCATCCTCGCGAAATCCTTTGGCTTTTCCTTTGCTCATCCTTTCCTTTATTTCTGCAATCTCCTTGTCTGTCTTCTGAGCTTCTCTGATCTTTTCCATCAAGGTAGACTGAATCTCCAACGTTGCTAAATAGCCTCTTGGAACTATCTCCAAACATAGCTCGCGAAGATCCTCGGCTAATAATTTCGGTAACTCTCCGGTCATGAGTGTGTTGACATGGCTCTTGCGGCTCAACGCATCAGCTACTATGTTAGCCTTCCCTGGGTGATAATGCAATCTCATATCATAATCCTTAATGAGCTCCAACCATCTCCTTTGCCCGAGGTTCAACTCCTTCTGCGTGAAAATGTACTTCAAACTCTTGTGATCCGTGTACACCTCACAGTGGTTTCCGATGAGAAAATGTCTCCATGTCTTCAACGCATGCACTACGGCTGCTAACTCCAAATCATGGCTGGCATAATTCTTCTCATGGGGTTTAAGTTGTCGTGAAGCATATGAAACAACTCTTCCCTCCTGCATTAGCACTGCTCCAAGTCCTCGACGTGAAGCATCGCAATATACTTCATAATCCTTGCGTTGATCTGGCAGAATCAGCACTGGTGATGTAACCAAACGTTTCTTCAACTCTTGGAAACTAGCTTCACATTCCTCAGTCCAATTGAATTTGGTGTCCTTCTTTAACAGCTCTGTCATGGGCTTAGCAATCCTCGAGAAATTCTCAATGAACCTCCGGTAGTATCCTGCAAGTCCAAGAAAACTCCGGATTTCTCCAACTGACGTGGGTGATTCCCAGCTTGTTTCTGTGTCAACTTTGGTGGGGTCTACTGCTATTCCTTCTCCGGATATAACGTGTCCGAGGAATCCAACTTCCTTCAGCCAAAACTCACATTTGCTGAACTTGGCGTATAGCTGATGTTCTCTGAGCTTCTCAAGTACCAAACGCAAATGCTCCTTATGCTCCTCTTTGTTCTTTGAGTAGACCAAAATGTCATCAATGAACACTACGACGAACTTATCCAAAAACTCCATAAACACTTTGTTCATCAGGTTCATGAAATAGGCAGGTGCGTTAGTTAGACCAAATGACATAACGGTATACTCATATAGCCCATACCTGGTGGTAAAAGCCGTCTTAGGTATATCCTGCTCTCGAATCTTCAACTGATGGTATCCTGATTGTAGATCGATCTTGGAAAATACCTTAGCTCCTTGTAATCGGTCAAACACATCATTGATCATCGGCAGTGGGTACTTATTTTTGATGGTCACTTCATTCAATCCACGGTAATCAACAACCATCCTCAATGATCCATCTTTCTTCTTCACTAGAAGTACGGGTGATCCCCAAGGTGAAGAACTTGGGCGTATATAGCCTTTATCCAGTAACTCCTTAATCTGCTTCTTAATTTCTTCCAAATCCTTAGCGGGCATCCTGTACGGTCTCTTAGATATTGGCCCTGTGCCTGGCAAAAGTTCAATCAAAACTCTATGTCTCTATCTGGTGGCATGCCTGGCAACTCTTCTGGAAATACATCCGGGTAATCCTTCACCACTGGTACTTCTTCCTGTACAACTCCTGATAAGGAATTTACTTGAGTCCTCTTCGGCACATGCCGGGATACATACTTAATCCTTCTTCCTTCTGGGGTGGTAAGCAAAATCGTCTTACTGGCGCAATCGATGTTTCCCCCATACATCGATAGCCAATCCATACCCAATATTACGTCCAAACCTTGCGACTCCAAAACTATTAGGTCTGAGGGGAAAACATGCCTACCTATGGCCAATGGCATCTGAAAACATCCTTGGCTTGCCATATACTCTGCTCCTAGCGAGGTTACTAACATAGGTGTTCTGAGAACTTTGGTGGGCAACTTAAACTTATCCACAAATCCCCTTGATATGTATGGGTGCGATGCACCAGTATCAAAAAGAACGATTGCAGTAAATGACTTAACCAAAAACTTACCCATTACTTCATCTGGCTGAGCTTCAACCTCCTCCACACTAACGTGGTTCACATGTCCTTTGTTGAAAGGGTTCGGCTTCTTCCCAGAGCTTCCATTGCCATTTCCATTCTGGGCTTCAGGACATTCATTGGCATAATGTCCAATCTTCTGGCACTTAAAGCAAGTGACTTGGCTCAGGTCTCTCTTAGCTGGGGTTGAAGGGTTGGTACGGTTCTGGCCGTTGCTTCCTCCATTCCCATTACCATTCTTGGGGCCATTATGGTTGTGCGAACTACCTCCTCCATGGGTATGCTGAGACTGTCCTCCCAATTTCGGGGTAAAACGTGGCTTCTGCTGAGCTCCAGAATTGTACTTCCCTTGTCCATGCTTCCTCTTACGGTTTTCAATCTGCTGCTACTTCCCTTCAATCATGAGAGCTCTATCTACCAACTCCTGGTAGTTGTTGAAGGTTGCTACCATCAACTGCATGCTCAGCTCATCATTCAGTCCTTCCAGAAACTTCTCCTGCTTGGCTGCATCTGTAGCAACGTCATCTGGAGCGTAACATGCTAACTTACTAAAGTCCTCCACATACTGGCCTACGGTGCGTCCTCCTTGGCGTAGGTTGCGAAACTCACGCTTCTTCATGGCCATAGCTCCTGCTGAAACATGGGCAGTACGGAAAGCTTGCTGAAACTGGTCCCATGTGACAGTGTCAATAGGGTGTGTGGCTGTGTAATTCTTCCACCATGATGCTGCGGGTCCATCAAGCTGATGTGCGGAAAAACGCACTCTCTCCGCATCTGTGCATCCTGCAGTGGTCAACTCCCTTCCAACTTTGCGGAGCCAATCATCTGCAACAATCGGCTCGGTGCTGCTGGAAAACACCGGCGGATTCAGTCTCAAGAAACGGGTTAAGTGATCAACAGGTGGTGGTGGTGGGTTGTGGTTGTTGTTGTTGTTGCCTTGGTTCTGTACTAACACTTGCATCAGGGCATTCTGCTGCTTAATCAACTGAGTGATCTCCGGTGGGAAAACAAATCCGGTGTCGCGTCTCGGAGGCATCTGATAGGTTTAGAAAAGAAGAGAATTTAGAATAGAATGAGGTCTAGAGGGAAAACACTACCCATATGCTCATGAGACAAACACAATCAATATCACTCAATCAATTCAATCAAGGCATACAATCGATCTAACTATCGTTACAAAGTGCTCGGGCTATACTATATACATGGGGGAATACTACTATGATTATGGGGGTCTACTAGAAATTTTGATCGGTCGAAGACTCCATGATATCTGCTCTAGCTTCATCAACAAAGTCATCTTCACTGGGGTCCGAGTCGGTGTCGTCGATGATGATGTAGTTATCCGGGCAAGTAGAATCGTCATCTTCTCCTGGTGCTGGGTCTCCCATGAATACTCCGATCTTCTTTATCAGGTCGTCATTCTTCTCCAACAACGTGGCGATCTCCTCCTCATATCCATTGCGCGTAGACTTGAGTTCTTCCTCCAACTCCGTGATCTTGGTCAATGCCTTCTTCAGATCTATCATGACTGCGCACATCTGGTTCTCCTGGCGACGACTGTGTTGGTTTTGCTCCTGGATGAAAGCTATAATTGATCCATCCTTCTTGGTGCTGATCATCTCCCATTGCTCATCTCGGCGTCCACAAATCTGATAAATAGTATCCTTAAGCTCCCTGTGATAGACTTCTCCAATGCGTCCCATAGTGATGTGGGCTGCCATGCTCTTCCCTAAACTCCAGGTTGGTGCATCAAAGGAAAACTCTATAGGCTCAGTGACTGGCGTAAACGTCCTTCCTGGAACTTGAATTTGAATCTTCCAGCGCTCGTCTTCTGGTAGTGTGGCTTTGTAAGTCCCGGTGAAGCTTGGTATTCCGATGTTCAGGTACTTAGTGACTTCCATCAAGTGTCGTCCAAAAGGTGTATCTTCATCCGGTTGCATGAACTTGTTCCTTGCATCCGCCATTCCTAAAAGAGTAGAAAATGGAGAGGAGTCAGAAATGAGAAGAGAGTAGTGTTCTAGGGTTTAAGCTTAGTGATCGTGTCCTACAGTCAGCGTGTGCTCTGATACCACCTTTGTAGCGACCAGACCTCAAACAGTCCGTGCTGCTGTGCACCAGTGTCATCCCTGGATTAGTAATGCTGACACGCACAGTACAAATGGAGGATTTATAATAGAGTAGCAATCACACACTTATTACAACAAGTATCTCAAAAGAGAAATAAGTATGGTAAATATGGCTTAAGGCCATCTAAATACGATAACAGCGGAAGACTTGGAAGATAAGTGAGTCCATCAACTCCAACGGCATCACTGAGTATAAGACCACGACCTAAGGCATCTTACTCGTCGTCTGAAAAGTCTGCAACATGAAACGTTGCAGCCCGAAATGGGTCAGCACATGGAATATGCTGGCAATGTAACACATAGAGAGTAATGAACATAACAATGCTATACTACATGCATATATGGCTGGTAGAAGGCTCTATGGTTACAGTTTTGCGAAAAGCCAATTTTTCCCTACTGCAAAGGAATAAATTTGATTTAACTATCATGGTGGTTGTTAAACATTGAGAATGGTTGACAGCATTCTCAATCCCAATTAAGTATCATCATCAAACCCAACAAAATTAATTAAAGTAACATGATGAGATTCACATGATAATCCAAGTACTAGATACTCAAGATGTCCATAACCGGGGACACGGCTAACCATGATTAGTTTATACACTCTGCAGAGGTTTGTGCACTTTTCCCCACAAGACTCGATCGCCTCCGCTTGATTCTCGCACTACATGATGTTTGAGAAACGGATGACCGAGACACAGTCTTTCAGAAACAATAACTCTTTACTTCGGGTGGACAGTTACACCTACTTTCCCCTACATCTGCTAGCCCACCTCTTCAAGAGATCATGTAACCTACTCAACTATGCTAGAGCCCATAATAGCTTGTGGCTGCACACGGAAGTTTCTAGCATGAATAATCGCATGATCCCTTTGAACCTGGGTGGCGGTCCAAAAGAAAAACAGGCAATCCTGGAATACCTAGGTACCTCAATCCACCCAGATGTGAGTTTTAGTTGCCACCTTAAGGTTAACCATTAATTAACAATCTCACATCTGTCATGGTAACACTCAAACCCAATCCACGTCTACTAGCATAGCATAGCAATATGAGCAAACGTAGAAGTAACTCCCAAAGGTTCGATAATAAACAGGGCAATAGGTACTACCTCAACTACTTCCCAATACCCACAATTTAATTAGATCCTAATCATGCAATGTTTGAGGATTGGTCTAATGCAATAAAACTGGGTAGTAAGAGAGGTATGATCAAAGTGTTACTTGCCTTGCTGATGATGCGTGAAACCTAGAGATTCGAAGTAGCAAGCGACGCACTCCGGGTACTCTATCGCAAACAAACAAGCATACAATAAGCACTCAACTAATGCACAGGTAAAATTTCAAATAAAAGAACTAATCAGAAGGTTCAACTTAAGAACTCCGGTTTGCAAAAAGAATCAAATCGAACGAAGCAACGAAAATCAAACGACGAAGGAAACAAGCTTCGTTTACTAATCTGAATCTAGGTCAAATTTTACAGTAGAAAAAACTTGTTTGAGGTGGTTAAACGGAAAGAGAATTTCGAGACGAAACTCTAGGCGCTTGAATCGCCTGATTCCGATAAACGAGCGAAAAGATATACCAGAACGAAAATCTGATCAGAAATTGCGATCTGGAATAATCGCGGAAAATCCGGCGAAAAAGAAAACTGACGAGCAGTTAAACCAACGGACGTTCGTTAACTGCGACTAACCGACGAACACGTTCGTTAAAACGAACGGATCGGGCGAACGCTCACTAACTAACTAAACCGACAGAAAAAAATAAACCGATCTAAGAAAAATAAACCTAGGGTTCGGAAAAAAATAAACCGAGGCGGTTTTTTTAAAAAACCGGACGGCGGACGGCGGCGGCGGCTAACCTCCGGTGAGGCTCGGGACGGGCTCCGGCGGGGTCTGGACGGGGGCGGCGAGGGGCGGCGGGGTGCGGGCGTCGTCGGGAGGCGGCGGGGTCGACGAACGGGGCGGCGGGCGGCGGCGTTCGGGGCTTCCCGCGGCGGCGACGACTGGGCGGCTCCGGCGCTGCTCCTTCGGCGGCGTCGGCGGGCGTCGGGGTGGGGAACGGGGTGAGGGAGGGCGGCGGGGTCGGGCGGTACTTAAAGAGGGGGAGGGGTGCCGTGGGGGAGGGGCATGGGGCGGCGGGGTCGAGCGGGACCCGGGCGGCGGCGCTGCCATGCTCGTCTCGGTCTCCAGGAGGGAGACGGGGCGCGGGGAAGATGGGCCGTCGGCTGGGCTTCGGCCCAGTCGGCGCGCTCGGGAGTTTTTTTAAAAATAATTTCGCCGAACCTAAAAAAATCGTAGAAAAATAAATAAAAATCCAAAAATGCCAAAAAAAAAATTTCACCGTCTAAGTAAAATAATTAGAACGGGATGAACATTTTCTTGGCCCAAAAATGCAGTTTTGAAAACGTGCAATTTTTCTAATGCAAATAAAATTGCAATTAGAATCCGAATAAAATCAAATATTTGATTTTAATATTTTTCCTCCAATATTTCAATTATTTTGGAGAAGTCATATTTTCTCCTCTCATTTATTTTTAATACAAAATATTTTTCGGAGAGAAAAATAAATAAAACCAAAAATCCTCGTTTCATTATTTGATAAAAATCAAATATGAAAACCGGGAAAATCCCCAACTCTCTCCTAGGGTCCTTGAGTTGCTTAGGATTTCAAGGATTTTGCCGAAATGCAATAAAATATGCTATGCAAAGATGATCTAATGTATAACATTCCAAATTGAAAATTTGGGATGTTACAAATACCTACCGTTGCTATGCTGCATCATCCCTTCCTCTTTGGGGAAATACCAACGTAGTTCTAGCAGGCATCACTATGTTTAATGAAGATGATATTTTTAGTCCCCCAAGTTTCGATGTGCACATTTATTATGATGATAACATGCCTCCTATTTATGATGATTGCAATATTATGAATGGGGTTTGGAAGAGTGTCAACATAGATAATAATTATCCCACTATTTTGGAGGGTGTTGATCTTATTATAATAATAAAAGTGGATTTGGAGAGGTCATGACTTTATTTAGTAATGATTCCACTATCTTAGAAGAGGTTTCAATTGAATATGATGAGAACGAAGTTGCTACTTATGCTGATTATTGTGATGACACTTATGTTATAAAAAGTAGTGATGATTATATTTATAAAACTTGTCAAGATTATGATTACCCTTTTTCTGAACATTACTCTTTTAATGTGGAAACAATTTATAGTATTCGAGTTTCTTATAATACTCCCACTATTCCGAATGAGAAGAATTTTGCTTATGTGGAGAGTAGTAAAAATTCTATGCTTGTAGATCATGAGAGTAATGCTTTATGTGATAGCTATATTGTTGAATTCATTCATGATGCTACTGAAATTTTTTATGAGGGAGGAATATATGCTTGTAGGAGTTGCAATGATATCAAGCTTCCTCTCTATGTGTTGAAAATCTTAAAGTTATGCTTGATTTGCCTTCGTATGCTAGTTGATTCTTATTCCCATAAATTGTTTGCTCACAAAATCCCTATGCATAGGAAGTGGGTTAGGCTTAAATATGCTTGTCATATGCTTCATGATGCTCTCTTTGTGTTTCAATTCTTATATTTTATGTGAGCATCATTGAAATCATCAAGCCTAGCTAAAACGGCATTAAACAAAAGCCTTGTTGGGAGACAAACCAATACTTATACCTACTGTTTTTGTGTGTTCACATGATTAAGCTACTGTAGTAATCATGTTTTATAGCTTTAGTTTCAATAAAGTGCCAAGTAAAGCCTTTGGGATAGTGTTGATGATAGTTGACTTGATTCTGTGCAAAAACAGAAACATTTGCTTCCAGTCACAGAATTGTTCAAATTAACTAGAGTGTGACAAAATTATGATTTTTTTAGACAAGATTGATATACAAATTGCCTAGACTGTCCTAATTTTTCAGAATTTTTGGAGTTACGGAAGTATACGAAGTTTCCAGATTACTACAAGCTGTTCTATTTTTGACAGATTCTGTTTTCATTGTGTTGTTTGCTTATTTTGATGAATCTATGAGTAGTATTGGACGGTATGAACCATGAAGAAGTTGGAATACAGTAGATATAACACCAATATAAATTTAGAATGAGTTCACAACAGTACCTAGGTGGTGATTTGCTTTATTATACTAACGGAGCTTACGAGTTTTCTGTTGAGTTTTGTGTTGTGAAGTTTTCGAGTTTTGGGTAAAGATTTGATGGACTATGGAATAAGGAGTGGCAAGAGCCTAAGCTTGGGGATGCCCAAGGCACCCCAAAGTAATATTCAAGGAATACCCAAGCATCTAAGCTTGAGGATGCCCCGGATGGCATCCCCTCTTTCGTCTTCGTTCATCGGTAACCTTACTTGGAGCTATATTTTTATTCACCACATGATGTGTTTTGCTTGGAGTGTCATTTTATTTTATTAGGATTTGCTTGCTGTTTGAATAAAATATTAAGATATGGAATTCTTAAATGTTAGAGAGTCTTCACATAGTTACATAATTATTTGACTACTCATTGATCTTCACTTATATCTTTTGGAGTAGTTTGTCATTTGCTCTAGTGCTTTACTTATATCTTTTTAGAGCACGACGGCAGTTTTATTTTGAAGAAATTGTTGAACTCTCATGCTTCACTTATATTATTTTGAGAGTATTGAAACAACATGGTAATTTGCTTAGGTTATGAATTCAGTCCTAATATGATGGGCATCCAAGAGGGATATAATAAAAACTTCCATATAAAGTGCATTGAATACTATGAGAAGTTTGATTCCTTATGATTGTTTTGAGATATGAGGATGATGATATTAGAGTCATACTAGTGAGTAATTGTGGATTGTAGAAATACTTGTGTTGAAGTTTGTGATTCCCGTAGCACGCACGTATGGTGAACCGTTATGTGACGAAGTTGGAGCATGATTTATTAATTGATTGTCTTCCTTATGAGTGGCGGTCGGGGACGAGCGATGGTCTTTTCCTACCAATCTATCCCCCTAGGAGCATGCGCGTAGTACTTTGTTTCAATGACTAATAGATTTTCGCAATAAGTATGTGAGTTCTTTATGACTAATGTTGAGTCCATGGATTATTTGCACTCTCACCCTTCCACCATTGGTAGCCTCTCTGGTACCGCGCAACTTTCGCCGGTGCATTACACCCACCATTACCCTTCCTCAAAACAGCCACCATACCTACCTATTATGGCATTTCCATAGCCATTTCGAGATATATTGCCATGCAACTTCCACCGTTCCGTTTATTATGACACGCTTCATCATTGTCATATTGTTTTGCATGATCATGTAGTTGACATCGTATTTGTGGCAAAGCAACCTTCCATAATTCTTTCATACATGTCACTCTTGAGTCATTGCACATCCCGGTACACCGCCAGAGGCATTCATAAAGAGTCATATTTTGTTCTAAGTATCGAGTTGTAATTTTTGAGTTGTAAGTAAATAAAGTCTGATGATCTTCATTATTAAAGCATTGTCCCATGTGAGGAAAAAATTTGAAAGGGAAGCCAAAGAGGCCAAACAAAAAAAGAAAAAAGAAAAAATGAGAAAAAAACAAGAAAATGAGAGAAAAGAGAGAAGGGGCAATGTTACTATCCTTTTTCCACACTTGTGCTTCAAAGTAGCACCATGATCTTCATGATAGAGAGTCTCCTATGTTGTCACTTTCATATACTAGTGGGATTGTAGCGACCAGACCTCAAATGGTCTGTGCTGCTGTGCACCAGTGTCATCCCTGGATCAGTAATGCTGACACGCACAGTACAAATGGATGATTTAGAACAGAGTAGCAATCACACACTTATTACATCGAATATCTCCAAAGAGATTAAGTATGATAAACATGGCTTAAGGCCATCTAATACGATAACAACGGAAGACTTGAAAGATAAGTGAGTCCATCAATTCCAGCGGCATCACTGAGTATAAGACCACGACCTAAGGCACCTTACTCGTCGTCTGAAAAGTCTGCAACATGAAACGTTGCAGCCCGCAAATGGGTCAGCACATAGAATATGCTGGCAAAGTAACACATAGAGAGTAATGAACAATAATAATGCTATACTACATGCATATATGGCTGGTGGAAAGCTCTATGGTTACAGTTTAAGCGAAAAGCCAATTTTATCCTACTTCAAAGGAATAAATTTTATTTAACTATCATGGTGGTTGTTAAACATTGAGAAGGTACCTCCAACTCAATCCCAATTAAGTGTCATCATTAACCCAACAAAATTAATTAGAAGTAACATAGTGATGAGATTCAAATGATAATCCAGGTACTAGATACTCAAGTTGTCCATAACCGGGGACACGGCTAACCATGATTAGTTTGTACACTCTGCAGAGGTTTGCGCACTTTTCCCCACAAGACTCGATCGCCTCCGTTTTATTTCTCGCACTGCATGGTGTTTGAGAAACGGATGACCGAGACACAGTCTTTCAGAAACAATCACTCTTTACTCTGGATGGACCGGTACACCTACTTTCCCCTACATCTGCTAGCCCACCTCTTCAAGAGATCATGTAACCTACTCAACTATGCTAGAGCCCATAATAGCTTGTGGCTGCACACGGAAGTTTCTAGCATGAACAATCTTATGATCCCTTTGAGCCTGGGTGGCGGACCTTATAAAATCAGACAACACTGGGTTCTCCAGGTGCCTCAATCCACCCAGATGTGAGTTTTAGTTGCCACCTTAAGTTGAACCATTAATTAACATCTCACATCTGTCATGAATGTCTCTCAAACCCAAATCCACGTCTACGAGCATAGCATGGCAATAATAATAGCAACGTAGAAGTAACTCCCAAGGGTTTGATAAGAAAACAGGTAATAGGTACTACCTCAACTACTTCCCAGTTCCCACAATTTAATTAGATCCTAATCATGCAATTGTTTGAGGAATAGATCTAATGCAATAAAACTGGGTATGGAAAGTATGATCAAAGTGTTACTTGCCTTGCTGATGATCCGCAAAACCTAGCGATTCGAAGTAACAAGCGGCACACTCCGGGTACTCTATCGCAAACAAACAAGCATACAATCAGTACTCATCTAATGCACAGGTAAAACTCGAATGAAAGATCCAACCAGAAAGATCAACTTAAGAACTCCGGTTTGCAAAAAGAATCAACTCGAAAGAAGCAACGAAAGTCAAACGGCGAAAGAAAGAAGCTTCGTTTACTAATCTGGATCTAGGTCAAATTTTACTGTAGCAAAAACTTGTTTGAGTAGGTTAAACGGAAAGAGAATTTCGAGACGAAACTCTAGGCGCTTGAATCACCTGATTCCGATAAACGAGCGAGAAGTTAAACAGAAACGAAGATTAGATCAAAAATCGAATCTGAGATAATCGCAGAAAAAAATCCGACGAAAAAGAAAAACGGACGAACGGTTAAAGAACGGATGTTCGTTATCAGAGAAAAAACCGACGAACGCATTCATCGAAACGAACGGTTCGGTGAACGCTCGTAAAATAACAAAACCAAAAAAAAACTGATCTAGGGTTTTTTTAAACGAACGGTTTTTTTTAAAAAACAAAACCGGCGACGAACGAGGCGAGGCAGTACCTCGTCGGGGCAGAGGTCCGGCGGGGCTCCGGCGGGGCGCGGGGTGCGGCGGGGGTGCGGGGCTCGGGGGGGGGGGTGCGAGGGGCGGCGAGGGGGCGGCTCCGGCAACGAACGGCGGTGGCGGCGGGCTCGGCTCCGGTGGCGGCGGACGAGGCGGGTGCGGGCGGCGGCGAGATGAGAGGAGAGAAGAGGGGGGGGGTATATAAAGGTGGGGGGGGGGGGCGGAGGTGGCTTGGGGAAGGGGGCGGCGGCGGCTCCCGTGCGGAGCTCGGACTCCGAGCGGCGGCGGCGGTCGTGCGCGAAGGGGACGACGCGGGCGGGCCGGCGGCCTGGCGCGGTTGGGCTCGGCCCAGCGGGCGCGCGCTGTTTTTTTTAAATACGTTCCGCTGAAAATAATTCATTTGAAAATAAATAAAAGTCAGAAAAATATAAAATAAATTTTCCCCGTCTAGTTAGAAAATCTAGAATAGGGTGAACATTTTTTTAACACAAAAATAAATATTTTGAAAACATGCAATATTTTTAATGCAATAAAAATTGCAAATAAAATCCAAATAAATTCCAATAAATGATTTTAACATTTTTCCTCCAGTATTTCAATTGTTTTGGAGAAGTCATATTTTCTCCTCTCGTTTAATTTTAAAATGAAATATTTTTCCGGAGAGAAAATAATTAAAACCAAAATCCTCGTTTTATAATTTGATGAAAATCAAATATGAAAATTTGAGAAAATCCCCAACTCTCTCCGAGGGTCCTTGAGTTGCTTAGGATTTATCGAGGATTTGTCAAAATGCAATAAAACATGATATGCAATGATGATCTAGGTATAACATACCAAATTGAAAATTTGGGATGTTACAGGGATTTTTTCATTATAGAACTTGGCTTGTATATTCCAATGACAGGCTTCCTCAAATTGTCCTAGGTCTTCATGAGCAAGCAAGTTAGATGCACACCCACTTAGTTTCTTTTTGAGCTTTCATAAATTTATATCTCTAGTGCATCCGTTGCATGGCAATCCCTACTCACTCACATTGATATCTATTGATGGGCATGTCCATAGCCTGTTGATATGCCTAGTTGATGTGGGACTATCTCCTTCTTTTTGTCTTCTCCACAACCACCATATTCTATTCCACCTATAGTGCTATGTCCATGGCTCACGCTCATGTATTGCGTGAAAGTTGAAAAGGTTTGAGAACATCAAAAGTATGAACAATTGCTTGGCTTGTCATGGGGGTTGTGCATGATTTGAATATTTTGTGTGATGAAGATGGAGCATAGCCAGGCTATATTATTTTGTAGGGATAACTTTCTTTGGCCATGTTATTTTGAGAAGACATGATTGCCTTATTAGTATGCTCAAAGTATTATTGTTTTTATGTCAATACCAAACTTTTGTTTTGAATCTTATGGATCTGAATATTGATGCCATAATAAAGAAAATTACATGGATAAATATGTTAGGTAGCATTCCACATCAAAAATTCTATTTTTATCATTTACCTACTCGAGTACGAGCATGAATTAAGCTTGGGGATGCTTGATACATCTCCAACGTATCTATAATTTTTGATTGTTCCATGCTATTATATTATCCATCTTGGATATATATGCATTTATATGCTGTTTTATATTATTTTTGGGACTAACCTATTAACCTAGAGCCCAGTGCTAGTTTCTGTTTTTTCCTTGTTTTTGAGTTTTGCAGAAAAGGAATATCAAACGGAGTCCAAACGAGCTGAAAATTTACGGTGATCTTTTATGGACTAGAAGAAGCCCCCGAAGCAAAAGATTCGGGCCAGAAGAGTCCCGAGTCAACGACAAGGGTGGAGGGCGCGCCCCCTGCCTTGTCGCTGACTCGTGGACCCCCCTGACGTGAAACCGACGCCAAAAATTCCTATAAATCCAGAAACCCCCAGAAACAAACCTAGATCGGGAGTTCCGCCGCCGCAAGCCTTTGTAGCCACGAAAACCAATCGGGAGCCCATTCCGGCACCCTGCCGTAGGGGGAAACTATCACCGGTGGACATCTTCATCATCCCGGTGATCTCCATGACAAGGAGGGAGTAGTTCACCCTCGGGGCTGAGGGTATGTACTAGCAGCTATGTGTTTGATCTCTCTCTCTCTCTCTCTCTCTCTCTCTATGTCTCGTGTTCTTGATTTGGCACGATCTTTGATGTACCGTGAGCTTTGTTACTATAGTTGAATCATATGGTGTTTCCCCCCTCTACCTTCTTGTGATGAATTGAGTTTTACCTTTGAGGTTTCGCTGTTATCGGATTGAATACTATTATGGATTTGAGAACACTTGATGTATGTCCTGCGTGGGATACCCTTGGTGCCAATGGGTTGTTCTATTGATTCACTTGATGTATGTTTTGGCACTCAACTCGCGGATTCCCGAGGTGACATTAGGGTAATCTATATAGGGGTTGATGCACGTTTTCGTCCTTGTTTCTCCGATAGAAATCTTGGGGCATTCTTTGAGGTTCTTTGTGTTGGATTGAATATTATGGATCTGAAGTTGTTTGATGGATATGGTATAATTGACCCATGGATACTTGTGGTGACATTAGGGTTGATTGATGTGTGTCATATGGTGTTATTTTACTGCGAACTCTAGGGCTGTTTGTGACACTTATAGGAATAGCTCAATGGATTGATCGGAAAGAATAACTTTGAGGTGGTTTCGTACCTTACAAGCAATTTCATCTTATGTTCTCCGCGATAGGAACTTTGGAGTGACTTTTGTCGCACGTTGAGGGATTGCCATATGATTTAATTATGCTATCATTGTTGAGAGAACTTGCACTAGTGAAAGTATGAACCCCAGGGCTTGTTTCCAAGCATTGCAATACCATTTTTGCTCACTTTTGTTACTAGTTACCTTGCTGTTTTTATATTTTCAGATTACAAAAACCTATATCTACCATCCATTTTACACTTGTATCACTATCTCTTCACCGAACTAGTGCACCTATACAATTTACCATTGTATTGCGTGTGTTGGGGACACAAGAGACTCTTTGTTATTTGGTTGCAGGGTTGTTTGAGAGAGACCATCTTCATCCTACCTCCCACGGATTGATAAACCTTAGGTCATCCACTTGAGGGAAGTTTGCTACTGTCCTACAAAACTCTACACTTGGAGTTCCAACAACTTCTACAAGGATAAAGTTGCGTAGTAGACATCTGACACTCTCGCTTCGACACCTTTCTCCTTTTCCCAACGGTAACTTCATCAATAAAATCTTCCACATCTCTAGGACGTGGCTCATCGACGCTGCCATCATAAGGTAATTTGCAAACCTCACAAAAGTCAGAAAGCATCATCTCCTTATGCTCATCATATAAGTGAAATTCTACCATGGGTGGTGATCTCCTAGCATGAAGGTGAAAATTTTGCACAAAAGTATTAGTGAGTAGGAGGTACTGATCACACTTATCATGGAGAAAGTCGGTGATGCCTGCATTCCTAGCCAAATAATAGAACTCATCATATAAGTGAAATTCTACCATGGGTGGTGATCTCCTAGCATCAAAGTGTTACTTGCCTTGCTGATGATCCGCAAAACCTAGCGATTCGAAGTAACAAGCGGCACACTCCGGGTACCCTATCGCAAACAAACAAGCATACAATCAGTACTCATCTAATGCACAGGTAAAACTCGAATGAAAGATCCAACCAGAAAGTTCAACTTAAGAACTCCGGTTTGCAAAAAGAATCAACTCGAAAGAAGCAACGAAAGTCAAACGACGAAAGAAAGAAGCTTCGTTTACTAATCTGGATCTAGGTAAAATTTTACTGTAGCAAAAACTTGTTTGAGTAGGTTAAACGGAAAGAGAATTTCGAGACGAAACTCTAGGCGGTTGAATCGCCTGATTCCGATAAACGAGCGAGAAGTTAAACAGAAATGAAGATTCGATCAAAAATCGAATCTGAGATAATCGCAGAAAAAAATCCGACGAAAAAGAAAAACGGACGAACGGTTAAAGAACGGACGTTCGTTAACAGAGAAAAAACCGACGAACGCATTCGTCGAAACGAACGGCTCGGTGAACGCTCGTAAAATAACAAAAAAAAAAAACAGATCTAGGTTTTTTTTTTAATGAACAGTTTTTTTTAAAACAAAACCGGCGACGAACGAGGCGAGGCAGTACCTCGTCGGGGCAGAGGTCCGGCGGGGCTCCGGCGGGGTGCGGGGCTCGGGGGGGTGCGAGGGGCGGCGAGGGGGCGGCTCCGGCGACGAACGGCGGCGGCGGCGGGCTTGGCTCCGGCGGCGGCGGACGAGGCGGGTGCGGGCGGTGGCGAGATGAGAGGAGAGAGGGGGGGTATATAAAGGGGGGGGGGGGGCGGAGGTGGCTTGGGGAAGGGGGCGGCGGCGGCTCCCATGCGGAGCTCGGACTCCGAGCGGCGGCGGCGGTCGTGCGCGAAGGGGACGACGCGGGCGGGCCGGCGGCCTGGCGCAGCTGGGCTCGGCCCAGCGGGCGCGCGCTGTTTTTTTTAAATACGTTCCGCGGAAAATAATTCATAGAAAAATAAATAAAAGTCAGAAAAATATGAATTAAATTTTCCCCGTCTAGTTAGAAAATCTAGAATAGGGTGAACATTTTTTTAACACAAAAATAAATATTTTGAAAACATGCAATATTTTTAATGCAATAAAAATTGCAAATAAAATCCAAATAAATTCCAATAAATGATTTTAACATATTTCCTCCAGTATTTCAATTGTTTTGGAGAAGTCATATTTTCTCCTCTCGTTTATTTTTAAAATGAAATATTTTTCCGGAGAGAAAATAATTAAAACCAAAATCCTCGTTTTATAATTTGATGAAAATCAAATATGAAAATTTGAGAAAATCCCCAACTCTCTCCGAGGGTCCTTGAGTTGCTTAGGATTTATCGAGGATTTGTCAAAATGCAATAAAACATGATATGCAATGATGATCTAGGTATAACATACCAAATTGAAAATTTGGGATGTTACAAACCTACCCCCCTTAAGATGAATCTCGCCCTCGAGATTCGGGTTGGCTAGAAAACAGGTGGGAGTGGTCCTTCCGTAGATCTTCCTCTCGCTCCCAGGTGGCTTCATCCTCCGTGTGGTGACTCCACTGGACTTTGCAAAACTTGATAACCTTGCTGCGGGTAACTCGGCTGGCATACTCAAGAATCTTAACTAGTTTCTCCTCATAGGTCAAATCACTTTCCAGCTGAATCGCTTCCAGTGGCACAGTATCTCTCAGCGGTATCTCAGCCATCTCTGCGTGGCACTTTTTCAACTGGGAAACGTGAAATACATCATGCACTCCAGACAATCCTTCGGGCAATTCCAGCTTGTAGGCAACCTCTCCCATACGTTCCACAACTCTGTATGGTCCGATAAAACGGGGTGCTAACTTACCCTTAACTCCAAAGCGCTTCACTCCTCGAAGTGGTGATACTCGAAGATACACTCTGTCTCCAACTTCGTGAACTGTCTCCTTTCGTTTAGAATCAGCGTAACTCTTCTGCCTGGACTGGGCTACCTTGAGCCTATCGCGAATCAACCCACTTTCTGTTCAGACTCCTTAATCAAATCTGGTCCAAACAACTGACGGTCTCCAACTTCGTCCCATAACAACGGTGTTCTACACCTCCTTCCGTACAAGGCTTCGAAAGGGGCCATCTTCAAACTGGTTTGATAACTGTTGTTATATGAAAACTCCGCATATGGCAAATTGTCGTCCCAACTAGAGCCATAATCTAGTGCGCATGCTCTCAACATGTCCTCCAAAATCTGGTTGACTCTCTCGGTCTGTCCATCTGTCTGCGGGTGAAAAGCTGTACTGAATTCCAGCCTGGTTCCCAATGTTTCATGTAACTGCTTCCAAAACTTCGAGGTAAATTGGGTTCCTCTGTCTGATACAATGGTCCTCGGAACTCCATGCAAACATACGATCCTGGTCATGTAGATCTTGGCCAACTTAGCACTGGTGTAAGTGGTCTTTACTGGAATGAAATGAGCCACTTTCGTCAAACGGTCGACTACAACCCATATTGAGTCATAGCCTGAACGAGTCCTGGGTAATCCCGTGATAAAATCCATGCCTATTTTATCCCACTTCCATTCGGGTATCGGCAATGGTTGTAGCAATCCCGCTGGCTTCTGATGCTCTGCCTTCACTCTCTGACACACATCACAAACTGCTACATATTCCGCAATATCCTTCTTCATTCCGGTCCACCAGAAAGTATTCTTCAGATTCAAATACATCTTGGTATTCCCTGGGTGAATCGAGTACGGTGAATCATGGGCTTCTTGCAAAATCAACTTCCTGATCTCCGGATCATTTGGCACATATACGCGGTCCTCAAACCATAAGGTATCGTGCTCATCCTCACGAAATCCCTTGGCTTTTCCTTTGCTCATCTTCTCCTTTATCTCTTCAATCTCCTTGTCTGTCTTCTGGGCTTCTCTGATCCTTTCCATCAAGGTAGACTGAATCTCCAATGTCGCTAAATAGCCTCTTGGGACTATCTCCAAACATAGCTCGCGAAGGTCCTCGGCTAACTCCTGAGGTAACTCTCCTGTCATGAGGGTGTTGACATGACTCTTGCGGCTCAACGCGTCTGCTACTACGTTAGCCTTTCCAGGGTGATAATGCAATCTCATATCATAATCTTTAATGAGCTCCAACCATCTCCTCTGTCTGAGATTTAACTCCTTCTGCGTGAAAATATACTTCAAACTCTTGTGATCCGTGTACACCTCACAATGGTTTCCGATGAGAAAATGTCTCCATGTCTTCAATGCATGCACCACGGCTGCTAATTCCAAATCGTGCGTAGCATAATTCTTCTCATGGGGTTTAAGTTGTCGTGAAGCATATGACACAACTCTTCCTTCCTGCATAAGCACTGCTCCAAGTCCTCGACGAGAAGCGTCGCAGTAAACTTCATAGTCCTTGCGTTGATCTGGCAGAATCAACACTGGTGAGGTAACCAATCGTTTCTTCAACTCCTGGAAACTAGCTTCACACTCCTCAGTCCAATTGAATTTGGTGTCCTTCTTCAATAGCTCAGTCATGGGCTTAGCAATCCTTGAGAAATTCTCGATGAATCTCCTGTAGTATCCTGCAAGTCCAAGAAAACTCCGGATTTCTCCAACTGTCGTGGGTGATTCCCAACTTGTCACTGTGTCGACCTTGGCAGGGTCTACTGCTATTCCTTCTCCAGAAATAACATGTCCAAGGAATCCAACTTCCTTCAGCCAAAATTCACACTTGCTGAACTTGGCATATAACTGATGTTCTCTGAGCTTCTCAAGTACCAATCGCAAATGCTCCTCATGCTCTTCCTCGTTCTTGGAAAAGATTAAAATATCATCAATGAACACCACGACGAACTTATCCAAAAACTCCATAAACACTTTGTTCATCAGGTTCATGAAATAGGCAGGTGCGTTAGTCAGACCAAATGACATAACGGTATACTCATACAATCCATATCTGGTGGTAAATGCCGTCTTAGGTATATCCTGCTCTCGAATCTTTAACTGATGGTATCCTGATTGTAGATCGATCTTGGAAAATACTTTAGCTCCTTGTAGGCGGTCAAACAAATCATTGATCATCGGCAGTGGATACTTGTTTTTGATGGTCACTTCATTCAATCCTCGGTAATCAACAACCATCCTCAGCGATCCATCTTTCTTCTCCACTAGAAGTACTGGTGATCCCCAAGGTGACGAACTTGGGCGAATATAGCCTTTATCCAGTAACTCCTTGATCTGCTTCTTAATTTCCTCCAAATCTTTTGCGGGCATCCTGTACGGTCTCTTAGAGATTGGCCCTGTGCCTGGCAAAAGTTCAATCAAGAACTCAATGTCTCTATCTGGTGGCATGCCTGGCAATTCTTCTGGAAATACATCCGGATAATCCTTCACCACTGGTACTTCCTCCTGTACAACTCCTGATAAGGAATTTACTTGAGTCCTCTTCGGCATATGCCGGGATACATACTTGATCCTTTTTCCTTCCGGGGTGGTAAGCAAAATCGTCTTGCTGGCACAATCGATGTTTCCTCCATACAACGATAGCCAATCCATTCCCAAAATCACATCCAAACCTTGCGATTCCAAAACAATGAGGTCTGAGGGGAAAACATGCCTTCCAATGGCCAATGGTATCTGAAAACATCCTTGGGTTGCCATATACTCTGCTCCTGGCGAGGTTACTAACATAGGGGTTTTGAGAACTTGGGTGGACATCTTAAACTTATTCACGAATCCCCTTGATATGTATGAATGCGATGCACCAGTATCGAAAAGAACGGTTGCAGTAAATGACTTAACCAAAAACTTACCTATTACTGCATCAGGCTGAGCTTCAACCTCCTCCACGCTCACGTGGTTCACATGCCCTTTGTTGAACGGGTTCGGCTTCTTCCCAGAGCTTCCATTGCCATTTCCATTTTGGGCTTCAGGACATTCAGTTGCATAATGTCCAGTCTTCTGGCACTTGAAACAAGTAATGTGACTTAGATCCCTCTTGGTTGGGGTAGATGGGTTGGTGCGGTTCTGTCCGTTGCTTCCTCCATTCCCATTGCCATTCTTGGAGCCATTATGGTTGTGCGAACTACCTCCTCCATGGGTATGCTGAAACTGTCCTCCCGGTTTCGGGGCAAATCGCGGCTTCTGCTGAGCTCCAGAATTGTACTTCCCTTGTCCATACTTCCTCTTACGATTTTCAATCTGCTGTTGCTTCCCTTCAATCATGAGAGCTCTATCTACCAGCTCCTGGTAGTTGTTGAAGGTTGCTACCATCAACTGCATACTCAGTTCATCATTCAGTCCTTCCAAAAAATTTCTCCTGCTTGGCAGCATCTGTAGCAACGTCATCTGGTGCATAACGTGCTAACTTACTAAAATCCTCCACATACTGGCCTACGGTGCGTCCTCCTTGGCGTAGGTTACGAAACTCACGCTTCTTCATAGCCATAGCTCCTGCTGAAACATGAGCTGTACGGAAAGCTTGCTGAAACTGGTCCCATGTGACAGTGTCAATAGGGTGCGTGGCTGTATAATTCTCCCACCATGATGCTGCAGGTCCATCAAGATGATGTGCGGCAAAACGCACTCTTTCCGCATCTGTGCATCCTGCAGTGGTCAACTCCCTTCCAACTTTGCGGAGCCAATCATCTGCAACAATCGGCTCGGTGCTACTGGAAAACACCGGCGGGTTTAGCCTTAAGAAACGGGCTAAGTGATCAATAGGTGGTGGTGGCGGTGGGTTGTTGTTGTTGCCTTGGTTCTGCACTAACACTTGCATCAGGGCATTCTGTTGCTGAATCAACTGGGTGATCTCTGGTGGGAAAACAAATCCGGTGTCGCGTCTCGGAGGCATCTGATAGGTTTAGAAAAGATGAGAGTTAAGAATAGAATAAGGTCTAGAGAGAAAACACTACCCATATGCTCATGAGACAAATACAATCAATATCACTCAATCAATTCAAACAAGGCAAAACAATCGATCTAACTAGCGTTACAAAGTGCTTGAACTATACTATTAAATGGGGGAAAACTACTACTGATATGGTGGTCTACTAGAAATTCTGATCCGTTGAAGACTCCATGATGTCTGCTCCGGCTTCATCAACAAAGTCGTCTTCACTTGGTTCCGAGTCGGTGTCCGATGATGATGTAGTTATCCGGACAAGTGCATTCGTCGACTTCTGCTTTTGGCACTGGATTTCCCATGAATACTCCAATCTTCTTCTCCAGATCGTCATTCTTCCCTACTAGTGCGTTGATTTCCTCCAAATAATCCTCGCGTGTAGCCTTGAGTTCTTCTTGGAGCTCTTTGATCTTCGTTAATGCCTTCTTCAGTTCTTCCTTGTCCGTGCACATCTGGTTCTCCTGGCGACGAATATGTTGGTTCTGCTCCTGGATGAAAGCTGCAATTGATCCATCCTTCTTGGTTCTGATCATCTCCCATTGCGCGTCTTGGCGTCCACAAATTTGGTAAATTGTATCCTTAAACTCCTGGTGGTAGACTTCTCCAATACATCCCATGGCGATGTGTGCGGCCATGCTCTTCCCTAAACTCCAGGTTGGTGCTTCGAAAACCAATCTTATGGCACAGAACATCCTTCCTGGAATGAGAACTTGAATCTTCCAGCTCTCCTCTTCGGGTAATGTGGCGTTGTAGGTTCCAGCTCTCCTCTTCGGGTATGGAAAGTATGATCAAAGTGTTACTTGCCTTGCTGATTATCCGCAAAACCTAGCGATTCGAAGTAACAAGCGGCACACTCCGGGTACTCTATCGCAAACAAACAAGCATACAATCAGTACTCATCTAATGCACAGGTAAAACTCGAATGAAAGATCCAACCAGAAAGTTCAACTTAAGAACTCCGGTTTGCAAAAAGAATCAACTCGAAAGAAGCAACGAAAGTCAAACGGCGAAAGAAAGAAGCTTCGTTTACTAATCTGGATCTAGGTCAAATTTTACTGTAGCAAAAACTTGTTTGAGTAGGTTAAACGGAAAGAGAATTTCGAGACGAAACTCTAGGCGCTTGAATCGCCTGATTCCGATAAACGAGCGAGAAGTTAAACAGAAACGAAGATTCGATCAAAAATCGAATCTGAGATAATCGCAGAAAAAAATCCGATGAAAAAGAAAAACGGACGAACGGTTAAAGAACGGACGTTCGTTATCAGAGAAAAAACCGACGAACGCATTCGTCGAAACGAACGGTTCGGTGAACGCTCGTAAAATAACAAAACCAAAAAAAAACCGATCTAGGTTTTTTTTAAACGAACGGTTTTTTTAAAACAAAACTGGCGACGAACGAGGCGAGGCAGTACCTCGTCGGGGCAGAGGTCCGGCGGGGCTCCGGCGGGGCGCGGGGTGCGGCGGGGGTGCGGGGCTCGGGGGGGGGGTGCGAGGGGGCGGCTCCGGCGACGAACGGCGGCGGCGGCGGGCTCGGCTCCGGCGGCGGCGGACGAGGCGGGTGCGGGCGGCGGCGAGATGAGAGGAGAGAAGAGGGGGGGGGGGTATATAAAGGGGGGGGGGGGGCGGAGGTGGCTTGGGGAAGGGGGCGGCGGCGGCTCCCGTGCGGAGCTCGGACTCCGAGCGGCGGCGGCGGTCGTGCGCGAAGGGGACGACGCGGGCGGGCCGGCGGCCTGGCGCGGCTGGGCTCGGCCCAGCGGGCGCGCGCTGTTTTTTTTTAATACGTTCCGCGGAAAATAATTCATTTGAAAATAAATAAAAGTCAGAAAAATATAAAATAAATTTTCCCCGTCTAGTTAGAAAATCTAGAATAGGGTGAACATTTGTTTAACACAAAAATAAATATTTTCAAAACATGCAATATTTTTAATGCAATAAAAATTGCAAATAAAATCCAAATAAATTCCAATAAATGATTTTAACATTTTTCCTCCAGTATTTCAATTGTTTTGGAGAAGTCATATTTTCTCCTCTCGTTTAATTTTAAAATGAAATATTTTTCCGGAGAGAAAATAATTAAAACCAAAATCCTCGTTTTATAATTTGATGAAAATCAAATATGAAAATTTGAGAAAATCCCCAACTCTCTCCGAGGGTCCTTGAGTTGCTTAGGATTTATCGAGGATTTGTCAAAATGCAATAAAACATGATATGCAATGATGATCTAGGTATAACATACCAAATTGAAAATTTGGGATGTTACAGGGATTTTTTCATTATAGAACTTGGCTTGTATATTCCAATGACAGGCTTCCTCAAATTGTCCTAGGTCTTCATGAGCAAGCAAGTTAGATGCACACCCACTTAGTTTCTTTTTGAGCTTTCATAAATTTATATCTCTAGTGCATCCGTTGCATGGCAATCCCTACTCACTCACATTGATATCTATTGATGGGCATGTCCATAGCCTGTTGATATGCCTAGTTGATGTGGGACTATCTCCTTCTTTTTGTCTTCTCCACAACCACCATATTCTATTCCACCTATAGTGCTATGTCCATGGCTCACGCTCATGTATTGCGTGAAAGTTGAAAAGGTTTGAGAACATCAAAAGTATGAACAATTGCTTGGCTTGTCATGGGGGTTGTGCATGATTTGAATATTTTGTGTGATGAAGATGGAGCATAGCCAGGCTATATTATTTTGTAGGGATAACTTTCTTTGGCCATGTTATTTTGAGAAGACATGATTGCCTTATTAGTATGCTCAAAGTATTATTGTTTTTATGTCAATACCAAACTTTTGTTTTGAATCTTATGGATCTGAATATTGATGCCATAATAAAGAAAATTACATGGATAAATATGTTAGGTAGCATTCCACATCAAAAATTCTATTTTTATCATTTACCTACTCGAGTACGAGCATGAATTAAGCTTGGGGATGCTTGATACATCTCCAACGTATCTATAATTTTTGATTGTTCCATGCTATTATATTATCCATCTTGGATATATATGCATTTATATGCTATTTTATATTATTTTTGGGACTAACCTATTAACCTAGAGCCCAGTGCTAGTTTCTGTTTTTTTCCTTGTTTTTGAGTTTTGCAGAAAAGGAATATCAAACGGAGTCCAAACGAGCTGAAAATTTACGGTGATCTTTTATGGACCAGAAGAAGCCCCCGAAGCAAAAGATTCGGGCCAGAAGAGTCCCGAGTCAACGACAAGGGTGGAGGGAGTGCCCCCTGCCTTGTCGCTGACTCGTGGACCCCCCTGACGTGAAACCGACGCCAAAAATTCCTATAAATCCAGAAACCCCCAGAAACAAACCTAGATCGGGAGTTCCGCCGCCGCAAGCCTTTGTAGCCACGAAAACCAATCGGGAGCCCATTCCGGCACCCTGCCGTAGGGGGAAACTATCACCGGTGGACATCTTCATCATCCCGGTGGTCTCCATGACAAGGAGGGAGTAGTTCACCCTCGGGGCTGAGGGTATGTACTAGCAGCTATGTGTTTGATCTCTCTCTCTCTCTCTCTGTCTGTCTCGTGTTCTTGATTTGGCACGATCTTTGATGTACCGTGAGCTTTGTTACTATAGTTGAATCATATGGTGTTTCCCCCCCTCTACCTTCTTGTGATGAATTGAGTTTTACCTTTGAGGTTTCGCTGTTATCGGATTGAATACTATTATGGATTTGAGAACACTTGATGTATGTCCTGCGTGGGATACCCTTGGTGCCAATGGGTTGTTCTATTGATTCACTTGATGTATGTTTTGGCACTCAACTCGCGGATTCCCGAGGTGACATTAGGGTAATCTATATAGGGGTTGATGCACGTTTTCGTCCTTGTTTCTCCGGTAGAAATCTTGGGGCACTCTTTGAGGTTCTTTGTGTTGGATTGAATATTATGGATCTGAAGTTGTTTGATGGATATGGTATAATTGACCCATGGATACTTGTGGTGACATTAGGGTTGATTGATGTGTGTCATATGGTGTTATTTTACTACGAACTCTAGGGCTGTTTGTGACACTTATAGGAATAGCTCAATGGATTGATCGGAAAGAATAACTTTGAGGTGGTTTCGTACCTTACAAGCAATTTCATCTTATGTTCTCCGCGATAGGAACTTTGGAGTGACTTTTGTCGCATGTTGAGGGATTGCCATATGATTTAATTATGCTATCATTGTTGAGAGAACTTGCACTAGTGAAAGTATGAACCCTAGGCCTTGTTTCCAAGCATTGCAATACCATTTTTGCTCACTTTTGTTACTAGTTACCTTGCTGTTTTTATATTTTCAGATTACAAAAACCTATATCTACCATCCATTTTACACTTGTATCACTATCTCTTCGCCGAACTAGTGCACCTATACAATTTACCATTGTATTGCGTGTGTTGGGGACACAAGAGACTCTTTGTTATTTGGTTGCAGGGTTGTTTGAGAGAGACCATCTTCATCCTACCTCCCACGGATTGATAAACCTTAGGTCATCCACTTGAGGGAAGTTTGCTACTGTCCTACAAAACTCTACACTTGGAGTTCCAACAACTTCTACAAGGATAAAGTTGCGTAGTAGACATCTGACACTCTCGCTTCGACACCTTTCTCCTTTTCCCAACGGTAACTTCATCAATAAAATCTTCCACATCTCTAGGACGTGGCTCATCGACGCTGCCATCATAAGGTAATTTGCAAACCTCACAAAAGTCAGAAAGCATCATCTCCTTATGCTCATCATATAAGTGAAATTCTACCATGGGTGGTGATCTCCTAGCATGAAGGTGAAAATTTTGCACAAAAGTATTAGTGAGTAGGAGGTACTGATCACACTTATCATGGAGAAAGTCGGTGATGCCTGCATTCCTAGCCAAATAATAGAAGTCATCATACATTCCGGCCGCCTCCAAGAATGCATGACATGGACATTCACACGGCCGAACCTCCGCGGTGCGAGGAATGTTGTACTTGGGCTT
Organism: Aegilops tauschii subsp. strangulata; assembly: GCF_002575655.3. Lineage (NCBI taxonomy): Eukaryota > Viridiplantae > Streptophyta > Magnoliopsida > Poales > Poaceae > Aegilops > Aegilops tauschii. The sequence goes on from NC_053037.3 coordinate 259,528,729, forward strand.
CTTCTTCTCTTCATTTTCATTTCCTTTAGAACCCCGACTTGAAGAGCCTCTTAACAATCTCCTCATCATTTTCTTCCTCTGAAAATTCTGAAATTTTTAGTGACTCAAAATAAAAGTAAATCAAACTCAACAAGATTGATAGCAACTACTCCTACAAGTGTCTAGAAGCTATATCATGCATCAAAAATACTTTGGACCATATAAATTTGACATGCAAGCTCAAGAACAAGGTCACTACAGTAGCAAAAATTTGCAATAAATAAAGCACTAGAACAAAAACTAATTGGACAAATGGAGGAGTTACATACCAAAAAACAATCCTCCAAAACAGTTTTGCAAATGGAGCTTTGCACAAGGAGATCGAAAATGGCAGCAAGATGAGCTAGAACACGGGTTTGAGCAACGAGATGGTTTTTTATGGAGGAAGACGAAGTGGATGGGTGCTGGAATAAGTGAGGGGGCCTACGTGGGACCCACAAGGCAGGGGGCGCTCCGGGGGTAGGGCGCGCCCTCCACCCTTGTGGCCCCCTGGTGCAGCCCCCTGGTGCATCCTCAGTGCCAGAAATTCTAAAATATTCTATAAAAAATCATACTAAATTTTCAGGGCATTTGGAGAACTTTTATTTTCGGGACATTTTTTTATTGCACTGACAATTAAGAATACAGACATATAATACTATTTTTGCTTTATTTATTCTAAATGATATAAAGTAAAAAGTGGGTACAGAAAGTTGTGCTTTCTAAATTCATCCATCTCATGCCCATCAAAAGGAATCCATTAACAAGGTTGATCAAGTCTTATTAGCAAACTTCTTCCAAATGACATGAAACCGGAGAATTTTTGAATAACACTAGGTTACCTCAACGGGGATATGCATGGCCCCAACAATAAGAATATCATATTTCTTTTTGACAGTAGGAAGAGGGAATTCAAAACCTCCAATAGTAATAGTTGGAAATTTTCCAATAGAATTGATACTATGAACTTGAGGTTGTTTCTTCAAAAAATGTACCGTATGCTCATTACCGTTAACATGAAAAGTGACATTGCCTTTGTTGCAATCAATAACAGCTCCTATAGTATTCAATAAGGGTCTACCCTGGATAATCGACATACTATCGTCCTCGGGAATATCAAGAGGGAATATCAAGAATAACAAAGTCCGTTAAGGTAGTAATGTTTTCTACCACAATAGGCACATCCTCACAAATACCGATGGGTATAGCAGTTGATTTATCCACCATTTGCAAAGAGATTTCAGTAGGTGTCAACTTATTCAATTCAAGTCTATGATATAAACAGAAAGGCATAACACTAACACTGGCTCCCAAATCACATACAACAGTTTTAACATAGTTTCTTTTAATGGAGCATGGTATAGTTGGTATTCCTGGATCTCCTAGTTTCTTCGGTATTCCACCCTTAAAAGTATAATTAGCAAGCATGGTGGAAATTTCAGCTTCCGGTATCTTTCTTTTATTAGTAACAATATCTTTCATATACTTAGCATAAGGAGACAATTTTCAGCATATCAGTCAAACGCATCGCAAAAAGATAGGTCTAATCATTCCAGCAAAGCGCTCAAAATCCTCATCATCCTTTTTCTTGGATGGCTTAGGAGGAAAGGGCATGGGTTTCTGAACCCATGGTTCTATTTCTTTACCATGTTTCCTAGCAACAAAGTCTCTTATCATAATGATGATTCTTTGATTGTGGGTTATCAAGATCAACAGCAGGTTCAATCTCTATATCATTATCATTACTAGGTTGAGCATCAACATGAACATCATCATTAACATTATCACTAGGTTCATGTTCATCACCAGATTGTGTCTCAGCATCAGAAATAGAAATATCATTGGGATTCTCAGGTGTATCTATAACAGGTTCACTAGAAGCATGTAAAGTCCTATCAGTTTTCTTCTTTTTATTACTAGGACTAGGTGCATAAGTATTAATTTTCTGAGAATCTTGCTCAATTCTCTTAGGATGGCCCTGAGGATACAAAGGTTCCTGTGTCATCTTACCACCTCTAGTCATAACCCTAACAACATTATTATTATTACTATTCAACTCATTGAGCAAATCATGTTGTGCCTTAAGTACTTGTGCTATTTGAGTTCTAACCATGGAAGCATGCTTAGTAATAAGCTTAAGATCATTAACAATTTTACTGATATAATCACCCAAGCAGTCAGACATGTGAGCATTGCGTTTCAATTGTACTAGCATAAGCATTGAAATTTTCTTGTTTAACAATAAAATATCAAACTCATCCAAGCATTGACTAGCAGACTTATTATGAGGAATATCACCTTCATCAAACCTATAAAGAGAATTTACCTCTACTACCCGTGTCAGGTTATCAAGACCATGTATTTCTTCGATATGCGGTAAATTCTTAACATCTTCAGCTTTAATACCTTTTTCTTTCATAGATTTCTTTACCTCTTGCATATCTTTAGGACTGAGAAATAGAATACCTATTTTCATCGGAGTTGGCTTAGGAGTTGGTTCAGGAAGTGTCCAATCATTATCATTACTCAATATATTATTCAATAGCAATTCAACTTGCTCAACAGTTCATTCCCTGAAAACACAACTGGCACAACTATCTAGGTGGTCCCTAGAAGCATGGGTTAGTCCATTATAAAAGATATCAAGTATGTCATTTTCTTGAGAGGATGATCATGCAAAGCATTAAGTAATTGGAGTAGCCTCCCCCAAGCTTGTGGGAGACTCTCTTCTTCAATTTGCACAAAGTTAAATATTTCCTTTAAAGCAACTTGTTTCTTATGAGCAGGGATTTTTTTTCTAGAGAAGTAGTAAATCATATCCTGGGGACTACGCACACAACCAGGAGCAAGAGAATTAAACCATAACTTAGCATCACCCTTTAACGTGAAAGGAAACAACTTAAGAATATAGTAATAGCGATTTTTTCCTCATGAGTAAATAGGGTGGCTATATCATTCAATTTAGTAAGATGCGCCACAATAGTTTCAGATTCATAACCATAGAAAGGATCAGATTCAACCAAAGTAATTAACTCAGGATCGACAGAGAATTCATAATCCTTATCAGTAACAAAGATAGGTGAAGTAGCAAACTTAGGTTCATATTGCATTCTAGCATTCAAAGACTTTTCTTTCTCTATCATTGAAAGCAAAAAAGTCTCTAGCAGTTTCTTCATCCATAATATAACCCTCAGGTACAATAGGAAGTTCATATCTAGGAGAGCTAGTCTTATCAGGTGTTTCAAAGTTTTCAGTTTCAATAATTTCACCCGTTTCAAAAATATCATCATCTTCAGCATAATCAATAGTTCTAACTCTAGCAAGATGTTCATCAAGTAATTCACCCAGTGGCACAATTTTATCAAGCAGAGTAGTAGCATCATAAGCATCATTCATAGTAGAAGTAGCATCATGAATAATATGCGACATATAAGACTCAATAGCAGGTGTAGGTGTCACAAGCTTACTCAAAACAGAAGGTGAATCAAGTGCAAAGCTAGATGGAAGTTCCTTACCTCCCCTCGTAGTTGAGGGATAGATCTTGGTTTTGGTATCTTTCAAATTCTTCATAGTGATCAACAGATATAAATCCCAAGTGACTCAGAGAATAGAGCTATGCTCCCCGGCAACGGCGCCAGAAAAAGGTCTTGATAACCCACAAGTATAGGGGATCGCAATAGTTTTCGAGGGTAGATTATTCAACCCAAATTTATTGATTCGACACAAGGGGAGCCAAAGAATATTGTCAAGTATTAGCAGTTGAGTTGTCAATTCAACCACACCTGAAAGACTTAATATCTATAGCAAAGTATTTAGCAGCAAAGTAATATGAAAGTAACGGTAATAGTGGCAAACGTAACAGTAGCAGTTTTGTAGCAATCGTAACAGTAGCAATGAAGAACTAACTTAGCAAAGATCAATATGAAACGAACTCGTAGGCAATGGATCAATGATGGATAATTATGTCGGATGGCATTCGTCATGCAAGAGTTATAACTTAGGGTGACACAGAACTAGTGTAACGACCCGAGACCGACGCTCCAGACGCCTTCCATGTTCTTCTTTGTCGCCGTGTGTTTTATTTGTTTCTTGCATTCATCATGTCATCATTTCTGTTGCATCGGCAGTCCGTTGCCACCATGTTTGTAAAACTTGCATCCGCTCGTAGTTGCAGCTCTCTTCTCTCTCTTCTTTGAGCCCATCAAACCCCTTTGTCTCTGTGACCTTTTGTCAGACCCCTCGGACTTACCCGAACCCGACCCGCTCAGTCTTCACCGTTGGATTTGAATCGTCCTCAAACATCCCTAAAATATAATTAGTTCTTATTTTGACTCTCCTAACATAATTATCTCGGATCGCCCGATTACGATCGGAGGGACCGAATAGCCCTAAACTTATCCAATTTGCTATAAATACTGTACAACCCTAGTTTGTAGGGGAGATGTCCCATCCATCCTCCTGCCCGCTGCCACCTACCTGCCTTCTCTCTCTCTCGGGATCCATCCCGCCGCCACCTGGTCTCTCCTTGGTTCCAACGCCGACCAATCCCCACCGGATTCCTTCGATCCAACCATGCACCGATCCATCCAACCACCAAGGCCCACACAGACCTCCTCGTTCCCCTGGTTGCGAGCCAGGGAGAGGAGCTCCCTGCCGCCTCCCACCTTGTGCCGTCCCCGCCGTCCACCGGTAGCAGCATCAGCTCCAGCCGCAGCCCCGAGCCTCCCCGTGCTCCTCCACCGCCGCTGTCTCAGATGAGCACTGCGCTGCCCTGCCTTTCTCTTCCCCCTCTTCTAATATCTCTTTCTTTCTCATGTGACCTTCTCTCTATCATCTCTGTCACATACAGGAGCTCCGCCTGACTCCATGGTCGTCGTCCCGAACCTCTCCTTCGCCCCGCTGCACCTCCGCCTCAACTCCGGCCGGATCGGCTCGGTTCCTCGCCGCCCCGCCAAGTCCATGGAGCCGCCTCCCCGTCGCACATCCGGTGAGGTCACCGGGGAGCGTCGTGCCGTGCCCCTGCTGCCTCCCTATCCCACCATCGATCCTTGCTTTCCTTCCCTGTTCCCTCTCTGAATCCTCTCCCCGACCTTATTTTCTTGAGGCTACAATAGCAGCCATGGAGCCGCCTCCGCTTCGATCCGGCAGGGCACGAGACCCCGACGACCTGCACCGCCCAGATCCGTGCCTCCCATGCCGCCAAGTTTCGCGTCTGCTTTCGCTACCTCACGCCGGCGTGCCGCCCTCCGCCAAGTCCACCGTCGCCGGCCTCTGCTCGCTCTGCTTCAACCAGAGGAGCTTCGCTCGTCCCGCACGGGCCTCCCCTCCTCGCTCGCGTGGGCTGCCCCCCTATCCAAGGCCTCAAGGCCCGATGTGAGAAGCTCCCCCGCGCCTTGGGCCAGATCTCAGTTTCGGCCTGCGTAATTTTTTTTGCCTGGACGAATTTAGTAATTATCCAGTGAACTGCAGTTTTATAGAAAAACCCTCAAACATCATACATATAATAACTCATTAACCGTGCATCATATGTAAATAATTTATATATGTATAATGCTTAGAATTTCATCTAGTTTCCTAATATGCTGCTTTCATCCATGTTTAAAATGTTTAAATTGATGTTTGCATTAAGTTGCATAAATGTCATGTTAAAATGGTTTATTTCATAACTAAATAACCTTAGCTCCGAATTTAATAAACTTTATATGTAAATGGAGTAGAAAAATGCATAGATGAACTTGGCACACTTACTTTGCATGTTTAACAACTCTAAAATATGGTTTAGGGCAGAACAGTACCAAAACCAAAATATGCATATGGGGATTTCCCGGAATTGTTGTTTGTTGTTGCTGGCCTCATTTAAACTTGTCTAAATAGGTAGTTTTATTATGCTTCACCTCTTGCCATGTTTAACAACATTTAATATTGTTGGGTACATAAACGAGACCGAACTAAATAACTTGAATGTGGTGTTTCGTCAATATGCAACTCCGTTGCATATTGAGCTCCACTTAATTTGTAGTATTATTTGTTGCACTTTGCCATGCCATGCCTTATTAAACCGGACATGCATCATACTTGATTGTGCACCGTGCCATGTTTATGCTTGTTTGTTTACTATGTTGTTTGCTTCTTTCCGGTGTTGCTTCTTCTCGATAGTTCCGGTAATGTTGCAATTGTGAGGATTCGTTCGACTATACGTTGGTTCGTCTACTTCATGGACTCAGTCTTCTTCCTAGCGGGATTTTAGGCAAGATGACCGTCACCTTGGATCTCACTACTATCTTTGCTATGCTAGTTGTCTCGATGCTATCGCTATGTCGCGCTACCTACCACTTGTTTATCAAGCCTCCCAAATTACCATGATAGCCTCTAACCTTTTCCATCGTCCTAGCAAACCGTTGTGTGGCTATGTTACCGCTTTGCTCAACCCCTCTTATAGCGTTGCTATTTGCAGGTGCAGTTGCAGGTTGTTCCATGTTGGGACATGGATATCATGGGATATCACAATATCTTTTATTTAATTAATGCATCTATATACTTGGTAAAGGGTGGAAGGCTCGGCCTTTTGCCTGGTGTTTTGTTCCACTCTTGCCGCCTTAGTTTCCGTCATACCGGTGTTATGTTCCTTGATTTTGCGTCCCTAAAATGGTGAGGGTTTATGGGCCCCTCTTGACAGTTCGCTTTGAATAAAACTCTTCCAGCAAGGCCCAACATTGGTTTTACCATTTGCCTAATAACAACTAAAACTTGCATAGGGACCGGCTAGCACCCGAGGACTCTTAATCAACCCCCGGGCCAGTGCTCCTCATGAGTGTTGGTCCAAACCTGTCAACCGCCGGTGGCTGCCAGGGGCAACTCTGTTATTTTGGCCTACCGGAAGTTTGGACAATCCGGTCGTGGCCTGAGACGAGAAACGCGTGGCTACTATCAGGGTGTCGGCACACCGGGAGGTCTTGCTGGACTTGTTTTACCATTGTCGAAATCTCTTGTGCACCGGGATTCCGAGTCTGATGGGAGGGTCCCGCGATGGAGGATTGTCTCCACGGATCGTGAGCTTGTCATGGGCTAAGTTGGGACATCCCTGCAGGGTTTAAACTTTCGAGAGCCGTGCCCGCGGTTATGTGGAAGATGGGAATTTGTTAATATCCGGTTGTAGAGGACTTGAATTAAACTCAATTAAAATACACCAACCACATGCGTAACCGTGACTATCTCTTTTCAGGGAAGTTCGAGAGGAGAACACGGTTGGGTTATGTTTGTACGTAAGTAGTTCAGGATCACTTCTTGATCATTACTAGATTGCAACTGTTTGCGTAGTTTCTCATCTTATTCTTGTGCTTGTAAGTCAGCCACCATACAATGCTTAGCCGCTTGCTGCAACCTCATCACTTATCCATTCCATATCCATTAAGTTTTGCTAGTCTTGATACCCATGGTAATGGGATTGCTGAGTCCTCGTGGCTCACAGATTACTACAAAAACAGTTGCTGGTACATGTAACGTGATGATCTGACGTGAGAGCGATGCTTGATTGCTTTTGGAGTTCTTCTTCGATCAAGGGATTAGGTTTCGGGTCGGGGAGCCTGGGATTAGCAGGGTGGATGTTGTTCTTCTTTTTTGTTTGATTTCATCCGTAGTCGGATCCTGCTCTTCTATATGATGTTTGCTATGTATTGATGAACTATTGTATTGATGTTGTAGCTTGTGGCGAGTGTAAGCCTTTATCTTGTATTCTTATCTATTCAGTACATGGTATGTTGTAATGATATCCACCTTGCTATGTGCTCGAAACGGTTGTGCCCCAATCACGAATTCATCACGTGATTGGGATAGAATCGCATCTTGGGCGCTATAACTAGCTCCAATTCATCAATATAATGTAGGCATGTATTCCGTATATAGTCATATGTGCTTATGGAAAAGAACTTGCATGATATCATTTGTCCTACCCTCCTGTGGCAGCAGGGACATAATGGAAACTAAGGGATATTAAGGCCTCCTTTTAATAAGAACCGGACCAAAACATTAGCACTTAGTGAATACATGAACTCCTCAAACCACAGTCATCACCGGGAAGTGTCCCGACTATTGTCACTCCGGGGTTGCCGGATCATAACGCGTAGTAGGTGACTATAACTTCCAAGATAGGATCAAGAACACAAATATATTCATGAAAACATAATAGGTTCAGATCTAAAATCATGGCACTCGGGCCCTAGTGACAAGCATTAAGCATAGCAAAGTCATAGCAACATCAATCTCAAACCATAATGGATACTAGGGATCAAACCCTAACAAAACTAACTCGATTACATGATAAATCTCATCCAACCCATCACCGTCCAGCAAGCCTACGATGGAATTATTCACGCACGGCGGTGAGCATCATAAAATTGGTGATGGAAGATGGTTGATGATGACGATGGTGATGATTTCCCCTCTCCGGAGCCCAAAAACAGACTCCAGGTCTGCCCTCCCGAGGAATAACAGGAGGTGGCGGTTCCGTATCGTAAAACGCGATGAATCCTTCTCTTTGATTTTTTTCTCCCCGAACGCGAATACATGAAGTTGGAGTTGAGGTCGGTGGAGGTCCAGGGGACCCACAAGGCAGGGGCACACCCTAGGGGGGTGGGCGCGCCCTCCACCCTTGTGGACAGCCGATGGGTCCCCCTCTGTTGATTCTTTCGCCAATATTTTTTATATATTCCAAAAATATTCTTTGTGAAGTTTCAGGTCATTTTGAGAACTTCTATTTCTACACAAAAATAACGCCATGGCAATTCTGCTGAAAACAGCTTCAGTCCGGGTTAGTTCCATTCAAATCATGCAAGTTAGAGTCCAAAACAAGGGCAACAGAGTTTGGAAAAGTAGTTACGATGGAGATGTATCAATGTCGCGCCTTAGCAATCGCTAAACCAACTCCGACAGGTTATTGACCATGCCGGAGCACGATCAACCTGACCACGAGGGTCTATTTCCTACAAACAAACGAAGAACAAGCAAGAAACTAAAATTGCAATCTGGATATTGTGAATAAAAGACGAAAGCTTTATTGATCAAGTGGGGTTCTGTGACGCCTTGGTTTGGTCGTTGAACACAATCGAAGTACACGAAGTTGCAGCTATGGCGAACTTTTAATCTAAACAAAACCCAAAGTCTAAACGATGCCCTAAGGGCTGTATATATGGAGGAAGAGAGGGGAATTTCGTGGCCCTTGGAGGAGGGGTCCAAAACCAACCCTAACTCTTGTTTCCCGACACATACAGACTCTAAAAACAGCCTATACTCAAGTATTTCGATATTACATGGGTCTGGCCCAATAATAAAGTGACACAACACCTAGAATAGTCTCTGGACGAAATTTATGAAGTGACATCTTGTGTAGTTCGTCCAAGGCTTCATGCACTCATTATGGTGGCTTCAAAGTCCTGAAATCATCACTTGTAACTCCGTTCTTGCCCCCCTTTGATACGTCTCCAACATATCTACTTTTCCTAACGCTTTTCCTCTTGTTTTGGAGTCTAATTTACATGATTTGAATGAAACTAACCCCGGACTAACGCTGTTTTCAGCAGAACTACCATGGTGTTGTTTTTGTGTAGAAATAAAAGTTCTCGGAATGGAACGAAACTTTGCGAGGATTTTTTATACAATAAAAGAGAATTTATGTAGCCAAGAGTTACCTGAGGGGGGCACCTGGGTGGGCACAACCCACCAGGGCGCGCCTAGGTGGGTTGTCCCCACCTGGTGGCCCCGCAGACCCTGAAACCGACACTATAAAATCCTATTTTTCCAAAAAAATCAGGGAGAAAGAATTATCACGATCCACGAGACGGAGCCGCCGTCACCTCCTGTTCTTCATCGGGAAGCCAGATCTCGAGTCCGTTTGGGGCTCCGGAGAGGGGGATCTTCGTTCTTCATCATCGCCAACCCTTCTCCATCACCAATTCCATGATGCTCCCCACCGGGAGTGAGTAATTCCTTCGTAGGCTCGCTGGTCGGTGAGGAGTTGGATGAGATTCATCATGTAATCGAGTTAGTTTTGTTAGGGCCTGATCCCCAGTATCCACTATGTTCTAAGATTGATGTTGCTATGACTTTGCCATGCTTAATGCTTGTCACTTTGGGCCCGGGTGCCATGAACTCAGATCTGAACCGTTTATGTTATCACCATTATATCCATGTTCTAGATCCGATCTTGCAAGTTATAGTCACCTACTACGTGTTATGATCCGGCAAACCCGGGGTGACAATAGTCGGGACTACTCCCGGTGATGACCGTAGTTTGAGGAGTTCATGTATTCACCGTGTGTTAATGCTTTGTTCCGGTTCTCTATTAAAAGGTGGCCTTAATATCCCTTAGTTTCCAATAGGACCTCGCTGCCACGGGAGGGTAGGACAAGAGATGTCATGCAAGTTCTTTCAATAAGCACGTATGACTATTTACGGAATACATGCCTACTATATTGATGAACTGGAGCTAGTGCCGTATCGCCCTAGGTTATAACTGTCTCATGATGAATATCATCCAACAAGTCACCAATCCAATGCCAACGAATTTATCTTATATTGTTCTTGCTAGGTTACTACTGCTGCTGTTACTGTTGCACTCGTTACCAAACTACTGCTATCACTGTTATTGTTACTGTTACTGCTGTCACTATTATCAAAACTATCAAACTACTTTGCTACTGATCACTTTGCTGCAGATAATTAATCTCCAGGTGTGGTTGAATTGACAACTCAGCTGCTAATACCTTCAAATATTCTTTGGCTCCCCTTTTGTCGAATCTATAAATTTGGGTTGAATACTCTACCCTCGAAAACTGTTGCTATCCCCTATACTTGTGGGTTATCAAGACCTTTTCTGGCGCCGTTGCCGGCGGCATAGTAATATTTGTTGAGTCACTTGGGATTATTATCAATTTATCACTATGAAGAATCTGAAGGATGCTAAGACTAAGATTTATCCCTCTAAGACGAGGGGAGGTAAGGAACTGCCATCCGGTTCTGCTTTAGATTCACCTTCTGTTATAAGTAAACTTGCAACACCACCACATGCTATCAATTCTGATATGTCGCAAGTTATTGATGATGCTACTTCTACGATGGATAATGCTTATGATGATGCTAGTACCATGCTTGATAATGATGATGTGCCACCCTGTGACTTTCTTGATGAACAAATTGCTAGAGTAATACAACATGATGTTGTTGAATCTGATGATGACCTTGAAACTGAAACTCCTGAAACACCTGCTAGAACTAGCCTTCCTAGATATGACTTGCCTAAGGTTCCGGAAGGTTATGTTATGAATGAGGAGACAACTAGAGTTATTCTTGCTTGTAGGGATAGAGATGATGTAGAGAAATTATTATGCAAGTATAAAGAAAAATCTCTGAATGCTAGAATGAAATATGATCCTAAGTTTGCTACTTCACTGATCTTCATTGATGATAAAGATTATGAATTCTTTGTCGACCCAGAGTTAATTAGTTTGGTTGAATCTGATCCTTTCCATGGTTATGAAACTGAAACTGTTGTGGCACATCTTACTAAGTTGAATGACATAGCCACCCTTTTTACTCATGATGAGAAGACTCGCTATTACTTTATTCTCAGATTCTTTCTGTTCTCATTAAAGGGTGATGCTAAAGCTTGGTACAATACTCTTGCTACTGGTTGTGTGCGTAGTCCCCAGGATATGATTTATTACTTCTCTGAAAAATATTTCCTTGCTCATAAGAAACAAGATGCTTTACAGGAAATATTTAACTTTGTGCAAATCAAAGAAGTGAGTCTCCCACAAGCTTGGGAGAGGCTTTGCCAATTACTTAATGCTTTGCCCGATCATCCTCTTAAGAAAAATGAAATACTTGATATCTTCTATAATGGACTAAGCAATGCTTCTAGGGATTTCCTAGATAGTTGTGCTAGTTGTGTTTTCAGGGAACGAACTGTTGGGCAAGCTGAAGAATTATTGAATAATATATTGAAAGGCTATGATGATTGGACTCTTCCTGAAAAATCGGTTAAAACCACTCCAAAGAAGAGGGGTATATTATATCTCAGTCCTGAAGATATGCAAGAGGCAAAGAAATCTATGAAGGAAAAAGGTATTAAAGCTGAGGATGTAATTTTTTTACCTCCTATTGAAGAAATACATGGGATTAATACACCACCACTGCCTAAGGTGATAGAGGTAAATTCTTTAATGAAGTTCAATGATAATGACAATCCTCACAATATGCACCCTAGTCAATGCCTTTATGAGTTTGAAAACTACATTAGAAAACAAGATCATTTCAATGCAAATGTTATGAAACAATTGAAATACAATTCTGATATGATTGCTCGCTTGAGTGACTTGTTATTTAGAAGCTCAAATGATGTTAGAGGTGTTGGAAAACATGCTTCCATGGTTCAAACTCAGTTATAACAAGTCGCTAAATCTCAAAGAGAGTTGCTAGATGAAATGAATAATAATATACATGAATTTGCTGTTAGAGTTGCAACTAGAGGAGGTAAAATGACTCCGGAACCACTTTGTCCTGAGGGGCACCCAAAAAGAATTGAACAAGATTCACAAAGAAATAACACTGATGCACCTAGTCCTTCTAGAAAGAAAAAGAAGAAGAAAAATGATAGGACTTTGCATGCTTCTAGTGAACCTGAAATAGAAAAACCTTTTGATAATGATAATGAAAACTTTTATCTCTGATGCTGAAACCCAATCTGGTAATGAACACTCACTTTCTGATAATGAAAAAGATAATGATGAGGTTCATGAAGACACTCATACAAATAATAAAGAACCAGACAATGATGTTGAGATAGAACCACCTGTTGATCTTGATAACCCACAACCTAAGAATAAGAGGTATGACAAAAGAGACTTCATTGCTAGAAAACCGGTAAAGAAAGAGAACCGTGGGTTCAAAAACCTATGCCTTTTCCACCTAAGTCAACTAAAAAGAAAGATGATGAAGAATTTGAACGCTTTGCTGAAATGCTGAGGCTAGTCTTCTTGCGTACTCGCTTGATTGATATCTTGAAAATGCGTCCTTATGCAAAGTACATGAAAGATATCATCACCAATAAGAGAAAAATACCGGAAGCTGAAATCTCCACCATGCTTGCTAATTATACTTTTAAGGATGGAGTACCTAAAAAACTTGGAGATCCGGGAACACCAACTATACCTTGCTCCATCAAAAAGAATTATGTGAAAACTGCTTTGTGTGATTTAGGAGCTGGTGTTAGTGTTATGCCTTTTTCTTTATATAAAAGACTTGATTTGAATAAACTCACACCTACTAAAATATCGTTGCAAATGGCTGAAAAATCAACTGCCATACCTATCGGTATCTATGAGGATGTGCCCGTTGTTGTTGCTAATGTTACTATTTTGACTGACTTTGTTATACTTGAGATGCCCGAGGACGACAACATGTCGATTATCCTTGGTAGACCCTTCTTGAATACTGCAGGGGCTGTTATTGATTGCAATAAAAGCAAGGTCACTTTTCATATAAATGGTAATGAGCATACGGTGCACTTTCCAAAGAAACAATTCCAAGTGAATGGTATTAATGTTATTGAAAAATCTCCGACAATCACTATTGGAAGTTTTCAAGTACCTCTACCTACTGCCAAAAAGAAACATGAAATGCTTATTGTTGGGGATATCCACATCCCCGTTGAGGTAACTTAGTGAATTACGAAAGTCCTTAGGTTTCATGCTAATCGAAAGTGGTTGTTAATAAGACCTGATCAACCTTATTAATGAATCATTTTTGAGAGGTATGAAGTTGATGGATTTAGTAAGCACTACCTTCTGTCCCTACTTTTTGTTTTCTGTTTTTATTAGTTAAATAAAATAAAATGCCATGTTTTGTCTTTTTTTTTGAATTTCCCGTGCAATAAAAAATGACCCAAAAATAAAAGTTCTCAGAATGCTCTGAAAATTTAATACGATTTTTTCTGAATATTTAAGAATTTCTGGTGCAAATAATATCAGAGGGAGATGCACCAGGTGGGCACAACCCACCTGGGCGCGCCAGGACCCCCAAGCGCACCCTTGTGGGTTGTGGTCCCCACGTGGGCCCCCACACTTATCTCTTCACACCACATCATCACCTACCTCCAGAAAAAAATTCTCCATTGCTCTCTCTCCCGTATTCTTGCTCTATAACCCGTGGATTTCGATCTCTTTGCTCGAAGCTCCGTTTCCGAAACTGTTTCTGGGGATTGTTGGTTGGTATGTGACTCCACCTTTTGTCCAATTAGTTTTTGTTTTAGTGGTTCATATTTTGAATAATTAGCTACTGTTGGTGCTGCTATAGTTGAGCTTGCATGTTGAATTCTTAGAGTTCTAAGTAGTTTGAATGCTTGCTATGGCCTCTATGTATCCCTATGAGTAGTTGCTATTAATCTTATAAAGTTTTGTTGATAAATTTTTGTCACTCAAATTTTTTCAGAAAATTGTACGCGAACATGATGAACCTATCTGGAAGGAGTTCTTCGAGGAGGAGATCCTCGGGGGCATCTTCTAGTGACAACTCTGCTCGTTTGTCTTATGTCGAACCAAGTGAAAGTTCTATTCGAGATGCAGCCACCAAAACATGCTTATGGCCTTGCGATGATTATATGATGCGTGTGGGCATCACGGAGGAATTTGAGCAATATGTTCACAATGCCGGTGTCAGTCCCTACATTTCAGATAAGTGGGAGCAACGCCACACTCTTACCAAATCATTTGTCAAAGGATTTAAATTCCATCCCCGTGAGGCTAGGGCGTCGTTTAAACTTTATGAAAATTCATTTACCATTCACTAGAAAGTTTTGCTCACCACTGTAAACTCCCGTTCTGGGGTTCGCTTGACGAACCGCCAAGGGCTGAGTACCAATCATTCTTGACTAGTCTTTGCTATGGTGAGACGAGAGGAGTGACACAAGGTAGAATAAAGATCATTCATTTTCCCGCAATTTAGTACTTTGCTTTATTTAATGGGAAATGTATTGTAGGCAAACAAGTTGTAGTATACTTTGTGCTCCATACTTGAGCCTCATACGCACCGTTCTCACTAGTGATAGGAGTTATAATCTTGGGGCGATTGTTGCACGCAGGTTACAACATAACGCTAATAGTGGCTATTTCTATGGTGGAATTTATGCCACGCGTTTAGCACGAGGGCTGGGTGTTTCACCTTTGCCCTTTGACCCTATCCTACCCATGCAGTATTTAGACTTTGATACTTTGAAAATTCATAAGATCCTCACAGGAAAAATTTACAATTTCACTTACAATCTGTTGTTTAACCAAACATCTGTTGTGCACACATATTTGCCTGCACCTGCTCTTTTTGACTATCACAGCAAAGGAAGATACTTTGTTCTTGAGAGCGAGGCCCGAGCTCACAACGCGGCAGTGGAGGCAGCACAGCAGGCCGAGGCATCCGCACCGAGAGCCTCCGTGAGCTATCACGCCAACTACTATCCAGGCTACCGATCGATTACCAAGTTAGGCCAAAAGCCTAAGCTTGGGGGAGTACGTGTTTCTCACCGACATTACATTCATGTCCACTTATTCCATTTGTCGGTGTTCACACTTTTCATTGTATCATCCATGCTTAGATTTATTTTCTTGCTTTCTTCTTGTCTGTTTGAAAACCTTAGAAAAACCAAAAAAATTAGTTGTAGTTAGTTTACTTTCTATCCATGCTTAGTTGTGTTATTAAGAAGAAAACCCAAAAAGATTTCCTTGTTCTTCTTTTGCTTGTTGGGAGCTTTCCCGTGTAAATAGTTTTTCTCATTTTTGCTTTTCCCTTTTATTTGCCTGTTCAAGAAAACCAAAAGCTCCAAAAATATTTTAGTGTGTTTCCCTGAATTTCTTTTCTTTTTATTCGAGTCGTATCAAGGAGAAGACCACGATGAAAATGTTGAGTGGCTCTCACATGAATAACTGTTTATCTAATAAAGAGCCCATTTTCCCATATCTTCTCCTATTGAATAAAATGTTTGCAGATTCCAGCTTAGTCCACGTCACTCTCGCACTGTTATTATTTTCACATTGTTCGGTCGTGCAAGTGAAAGGCAATAATGACGATATTCGATGAACTGGTCGTGGCAGAGAGAAGCGGGTATGAACTCGACTTGCTCTGTTTGCGTAAATATGATTAACCTAGTATCCATGATTCAGCTCATTATGATTAAACATGTTTGCAATGACAATTAGAGATTATAGTTTCTCATGCCATGCATAAATAGCTAGGAGTGGATAATGATTTATCTTGGATATCAACATTGCGTTAAAATGATTGTGATGTAGTATGATGATATGGTATCCTCCTCTGAAGTCATATTGTCATAGATCCTTCAACATGTGGTGCTTGCCCACTATCTTTGCTAGCCAAAAATTTCGCACTAAGTAGAGATACAACTTGTGCATCCAAAAAACCCTTAAAACCAAATCTTATTTTCAAGTGCACACCATACCTACCTAGGGATGGAGCAAGATACCTCAAGTAAGTTGTCATTGGTGCAAAAGGCAATAAAAATTGCTTCTAAATGTGTGAGATCATTTAGTGTACGAGAAAATTGAGCGTTGCACGAACTTGTGATGGTGAAGAATAAAAGCGACAGACTGCATAATAAAGGTCGCTATCAGAAGGGGCAATGTAATTGACGTTCTTTTGCACTAAGGGGTTGAGCATACAAACAAATAAGCGCATGGCAACCTTTGCTTCCCTCTGCGAAGGGCCTATCTTTTACTTTTATGTATTTACTTTTATGCAAAGAGTCAAAGTTTTCCTTCTATTCCTTTTTGTTTTTCTCCTTTGGCAAGCATCATGTGGTGAGGAAAGATCTAGGCACATATGTCCAGTTGAATATAGATAGCATGAGTTATTATTGTTGACATCACCCTTGAGGTGAGTACGTTGGGAGGCGAAACTATAAGCCCCCATCTTTGTATCTGTCCGGTTGAAATGTTTTGCTCATGTGTACGCGGTGAGTGTTAGCAATCATAGAAGACTATATGATGGTTGAGTATGTGGACTTGCCTAAAGGCTCCGATACGTGACCCTTCCTGAAAAGATGATGAATTGTAGTTGCAAAGTTGACTAAGAACATAGTTTGTTGGTTTTTAATAGAGTTTTTGCTTTATACTTTGATTGTGTGATGAATTGTTACTTATTCATGAGAAGTATATGATAAAAGTCCTATGATAAAAGTCTTATGTTTAATTTTGTTGCTGTTATAATAATCAACATGATGCTTCTATGTCCGTATTTTGTTTTTATCGACACCTCTCTCTCAAAGCATGTGGACCTGTTTTGCGATTTCGGTTTTCGCTTGAGGACAAGCGAGGTCTAAGCTTAGGGGAGTTGATACGTCCCTTTTGCATCATGTTTTCTTACTGTTATTTATAATGTTTTTATCCATAATAATGCTTTTTGGAGTAATTCGAATGCCTTTTCTCTCATAATATGCAAGGTATACACAAAGAGGGAGAATTCCGGCAGCTGGAAATCTGGACCTGGAAAAGCTACGTCAGGCCACCTATTCTGCACAACTCCAAACAAGATGAAACTTCACGGAGATTTTTTATGGAACATTTGAGGAATATTGGAGCAAATAACTACCATTGGGGGCCCACCAGGTGGGCACAACCCACCTGGGCGTGCCCTCGTGGGTTGTGCTCACCCAGGCCCAACTCTGGTGCCCATCTTCTGGTATATAGGTCATTTTGACCTAGAAAAAATAAGGAGAGGACTTTCGGGACGGAGTGCTGCCGTCTCGAGGCGGAAATGGGGCAGGAGCACTTTTGCCCTCCGGCGAAGCGATTCCGCCGGGGGAACTTCCCTCCCGGAGGGGGAAATCATCGTCATCATCATCACCAACAACTCTCCCATCTTGGGGAGGGTAATCTCCATCAACATCTTCAACAGCACCATCTCATCTCAAACCCTAGTTCATCTCTTGTCTTCAATCTTGTTGCCAGAACTATAGATTGGTGCTTGTGGGTGACTAGTAGTGTTGATTACATCTTGTAGTTGATTACTATATGGTTTATTTGGTGGAAGATTATATGTTCAGATCCAATGTGCTATTTAATACTCCTCTGATCATGAGCATGTTTATCATTTGTGAGTAGTTACTTTTGTTCTTGAGGTCACGGGAGAAATGATGTTGCAAGTAATCAAGTGAACTTGATATGTCTATGATATTTTGATAGTATGTATATTGTGATTCCCTTAGTGGTGTCATGTGAACGTCGACTACATGACACTTCACCATATTTGGGCCTAAGGGAATGCATTGTGGAGTAGCAATTAGATGATGGGTTGCGAGAGTGACAGAAGCTTAATCCCTAGTTTATGCGCTATTCCGTAAGGGACCGATTGGATCCAAAAGTTTAATGCTATGGTTAGAATTTATTCTTAATAATTTTTCTCGTAGTTGCAGATGCTTGCGGGAGGGTTAATCATAAGTAGGAGGTTTGTTCAAGTAAGAACAACACCTAAGCACCGGTCCACCCACATATCAAATTATCAAAGTAGCGAACACAAATTAAACCAACATGATGAAAGTGACTAGATGAAATTCCCCTGTACCCTCAAGAACGCTTGCCTTATCATAAGAGACTGTTTTGGCCCGTCCTTTGCCTCAAAAGGATTGGGATACCTTGATGAACTTTGGTTACTACTATCGTTACTTGCTCGTTATAAATTATCTTGCTATCAAACTACTCCGCTACTTACAATTTCAGCACTTGCAGACATTACCTTGCTGAAAACCACTTGTCATTTCCTTCTGCTCCTCGTTGGGTTCGACACTCTTACTTATCGAAAAGAGATACAATTGATCCCCTATACTTGTGGGTCATCATGTAGTAATCATATTTTATAGCTTTTGTTTCAATAAAGTGCCAATTAAAGCCTTTGGGATAGTGTGGATGATAGTTGACTTGATTATGTGCAAAAACAGAAACATTTGCTTCCAGTGACAGAATTGTTTAAATTCACCAAAGCATGATAAAATTCTGAATTTTTTTATACAAGATGGATATAAAAATTTCCTGGATTATCCTAATTTTTCAGAATTTTTGGAGTTACAGAAGTATACGAAGTTACTAGATTACTACAGGCTGTTCTGTTTTTGACACATTCTGTTTTCATTGTGTTGTTTGCTTATTTTGATGAATCTATGAGTAGTATTGGAGGGTATGAACCATGGAGAAGTTGGAATACAGTAGATATAACACCAATATAAATTTAGAATGAGTTCACAACAGTACCTAGGTGGTGATTTGCTTTATTATACTAACGGAGCTTACGAGTTTTCTGTTGAGTTTTGTGTTGTGAAGTTTTGGGTAAAGATTTGATGGACTATGGAATAAGGAGTGGCAAGAGCCTAAGCTTGGGGATGCCCAAGGCACCCCAAGGTAATATTCAAGGAATACCCAAGCATCTAAGCTTGGGGATGCCCCGGATGGGTTCCCCTCTTTCGTCTTCGTTCATCGGTAACCTTACTTGGAGCTTTATTTTTATTCACCACATGATATGTGTTTTGCTTGGAGCGTCATTTTATTTTATTAGGATTTGCTTTCTGTTTGAATAAAATATTAAGATCTGAAATTCTTAAATGTTAGAGAGTCTTCACATAGTTACATAATTATTCGACTACTCATTGATCTTCACTTATATCTTTTGGAGTAGTTTGTCATTTGCTCTAGTGCTTCACTTATATCTTTTTAGAGCACGGCGGTAGTTTTATTTTGAAGAAATTGTTGAACTCTCATGCTTCACTTATATTATTTTGAGAGTATTGAAACAGCATGGTAATTTGCTTAGGTTATGAATTCAGTCCTAATATGATGGGCATCCAAGAGGGATATAATAAAAACTTTCATATAAAGTGCATTGAATACTATGAGAAGTTTGATTCCTTGTGATTGTTTTGAGATATGTGGATGATGATATTAGAGTCATGCTAGTGAGTAATTGTGGATTGTAGAAATACTTGTGTTGAAGTTTGTGATTCCCGTAGCATGAACATATTGTGAACCGTTGTGTAACGAAGTTGGAGCATGATTTATTTATTGATTGTCTTCCTTATGAGTGGTGGTCGGGGACGAGCATGGTCTTTTTCCTACCAATCTATCCCCCTAGGAGCATGCACGTAGTACTTTGTTTCAATGACTAATAGATTTTTGCAGTAAGTATGTGAGTTCTTTATGACTAATGTTAGTCCATGGATTATACGCACTCTCACCCTTCCACCATTGCTAGCCTCTCTAGTACCGCACAACTTTCGCCGGTGCATTACACCCACCATCACCCTTCCTCAAGACAGCCATCATACCTACCTATTATGGCATTTCCATAGCCATTCCGAGATATATTGCCATGCAACTTCCACCGTTCCGTTTATTATGATACGCTTCATCATTGTCATATTGCTTTGCATGATCATGTAGTTGACATCGTATTTGTGGCAAAGCCACCTTTCATAATTCTTTCATACATGTCACTCTTCAGTAATTGCACATCCCGGTACACCGCCGGAGGCATTCATATAGAGTCATATTTTGTGCTAAGTATCGAGTTGTAATTTTTGAGTTGTAAGTAAATGAAGTGTGATGATCTTCATTATTAGAGCATTGTCCTATGTGAGGAAAAAATTAAAAGGGAGGCCAAAGAATCCAAAGAAAAAAAGAAAGAAAAAAAGGAGAAAATAACAAAAAAATGAGAGAAAAGAGAGAAGGGGCAATGTTACTATCCCTTTTCCACACTTGTGCTTCAAAGTGCATCCATTGCATGGCAATCCCTACTCACTCACATTGATATCTATTGATGGGCATCTCCATAGCCCGTTGATATGCCTAGTTGATGTGAGACTATCTCCTTCTTTTTGTCTTCTCCACAACCACCATATTATATTCCACCTATAGTGCTATGTCCATGGCTCACGCTCATGTATTGCATGAAAGTTGAAAAGGTTTGACGATGAGGACATCAATACCATTGTTACACCCACAACCCCTGCTGCTATACATACTGGACCAATTACTAGAGCTCGTGCACGCCAATTAAATTACCAGGTACTTTCGTTTCTTGGTAATGATTCTAATGTTCATGAGAATATGATGCTGCCAAATTGGATACATTTGTTTTGCTTACAAATGAAGGGCCTAGCTTGGAGAAGGATGAACATTGGAGCAAGAACAAGCCTGGCGATGATGGCATACGCAAGGGAAACAAAAACGGAGTTTCAAGTGATGATTTCAGGACTTTGAAGCCACCGTGATGAGTGCATGAAATCTTGGACGAAATATACAAGATGCCACTTCACAAATTTCGTCCAGAGGGTATTATAGGTGCTGCGTCACCTTATTATTGGGCCATGCCCATGTAATTTCGAAATACATAAGTATAGGCAGTTTTTAGAGTCCGTATGTGTGGGGAAACAAGAGATATGGTTGGTTTCGGACCCCTTCCCCAAGGGCCACAAAATTCCCCCTCTTTATCCAAATATACAGCCCTTAGGGCGTCGTTTAGACTTTGGGTTTTGTTTAGATTAAAAGTTTGCCATAGCTGCAACTTCGCGTACTTCGTTTGTGTTCAACGACCAGACAAAGACGTCACAGAACCCCACCTTGATCAATAAAGCTTTCACTTTATATTCACAATATCCAGATTGCAATCTTAGTTTCTTGCTTGTCCTTCGTTTGCTTGCAGGAAATAGACCCTCGTGGTCAGGTTAATTGTGCGCCGGCTGGTCAATAACCCCTCGAAAGTTGGTTTAGCGATTGCTAAGGCGTGACGTCTCGCACGTTCGTAGTCGGATCGTCAAGATCGACTCCCACAGAAAACGATAGCTATCTCATCGAAACATCGGGACACCCTCGCCTTTATCATTTGAGAACATCAAAAGTATGAAACAATTGCTTGGCTTGTCATCGGGGTTGTGCATGATTTGATATTTGGTGTGATGAAATGGAGCATAGCCAGACTATATGATTTTGTTGGGATAACTTTCTTTGGCCATGTTATTTTGAGAAGACATGATTGCCTTATTAGTATGCTCGAAGTATTATTGTTTTTATGTCAATACCAATATTTTGTTTTGAATCTTATGGATCTGAATATTCATGCCATAATAAAGAAAATTACATGGATAAATATGTTAGGTAGCATTCCACATCAAAAATTCTGTTTTTATCATTTACATACTCGAGGACAAGCAGGAATTAAGCTTGGGGATGCTTGATATGTCTCCAACGTATCTATAATTTTTTATTGTTCCATGCTATTATATTATCTGTTTTGGATGTTTTATATGCATTAATACGCTATTTTATATTATTTTTGGGACTAACCTATTAACCTAGAGCACAGTGCCAGTTTCTGTTTTTTCCTTGTTTTTTAGTTTTACAGAAATGAATGTCAAACGGAGTCCAAATGGAATAAAACTTTTGCGATGGTTTTTCTTTGACTAGAAGACACCCAGAAGACTCATGAGGAGCCCACAAGCCCTCAGGGCACGCCCTAGGGGGGGCGCCCCTAGCTTGTGGACCCCTCGGGAGTCCCTCGACCCTAATCTTTGCACTATAAATTCCCAAATATTCCCCAAACATTAGAAGCGTCCACCAAAATACTTTTCCACCGCCGCAAGCCTCTGCTCCCATGAGATCCCATCTTGGGGCCTTTTCCGGCAGCCTGCCGAAGGGGGATTCGATCGCGGAGGGCCTGTACATCAACCTTGCAGCCCTTCCGATAAAGCGTGAGTAGTTTACCACAGACCTATGGGTCCATAGCTAGTAGCTAGATGACTGCTTCTCTCTCGTTGATCTTCAATACAATGTTCCCCTCGATGTTCTTGGAGTTCTATTCGATGTAATATTCTTTTGCGGCGTGTTTGTCGAGATCCGATGAATTGTGAATTTATGATAAGATTATCTATGAATATTATTTGAGTCTTCTCTGAACTCTTTTATGCATGATTAAGATATCTCTGTATTTCTCTTCGAACTATCAGTTTGGTTTGGCCAACTAGATTGTTTTTTGCTTGCAGTGGAAGAGGTGCTTAGTTTTGGGTTCAATCTTGCGGTGTCCTCACCCAGTGACAGAAGGGGTAGCGAGGCTCGTATTGTATTGTTGCCATCAAGGATAAATGTAAGGGCATATTTCTCCCTAAGTGGTTTTGGTGATTGATGACAATGCATTTGCGGACTAATCGTGTGCATTGAGCATTTCAGATATCTCATGTCTAGACACAAGACGATTCGGTGCCCCTCGGAGCCTATCGAAGATGGCTGTTCTCTACGTTTCTTTTTGGTGGATTTGAGTCATAGGAAAGCCGTACTATTAAGAGGGGGTCCGCTTCAGAAAGGTTAGGGTGGAATGAACACGTACACATCTGTTCCTTTGCACCACCTTTCCCTCGCTTCCATGGAGCACCGTCCGTTTATCCATGTCTGTATGATATGAAGGCTGCCAAATGCTAAAGCCTCTGTGGCGTGCGGTAGTACTATTCAAGGTAGCGGTAGTATCGCAGGAGCGTGCGGTAGTACTGCTCAAGGGAGCGGTAGTACCGCTCCTGGTGAGCGGTAGTACCACTGCCTCTGGCCCTGACGCAGACACATGCGGTAGTAGGTGGGGATGTAATTTTTTACATCCGCCACTATGCGGTAGTACCGCTCCCTGTGAGCGGTAGTATCGTGTCGGACTTTTGCACTGACCCAACCTCAGTGGAAGTTGTTAAGGAAGTAATTTATTACGTCTGTGCATTTTCAGTGCCAGTTGATGCCTACCTTACGGTAGTACCACAGGGGCGCACGGTAGTACCGCTCCGGCGGTTCTACCGCTCGCTGCCCTGTGCAACACGCCCTCATCTGGTCACTACCACGCAAGCACTAGTACCGCACCCTGCAGCGGTAGTACCACAACCATTTGCGGTAGTACCGCGGCTGTGTGCGGTAGTACCGCGTCGCGCGGGCTGAGGGAGGGGATAATGGTTGGATCTTTTCCCCCACTATATAAAGGGGTCTTCTTCCCAAAGAAGACCACCTCTTCCCTTCCCAAGCTCCATTGTTGCTCAAACCTCCATTTTGCCCGATCTCTCTCCCTAGCCAATCAAACTTGTTGATTTTCTAGGGATTGGTTGAGAAGGCCCCAATCTACACTTCCACTAAGAGAAATTTTATTGCCCCACTAATCCCTTGTGGATCTTGTTACTCTTGGGTGTTTGAGCACCCAAGACGGTTGAGGTCACCGCGGAGCCATATTCCATTGTGGTGAAGCTTCATGGTGTCATTGGGAGCCACCAATTAAGTTGTGGAGATAGCCCCAACCTTGTTTGTAAAGGTTCGGTCGCCGCCTTCAATGGCTCCAATAGTGGAATCATGGCATATCGCATTGTGTGAGGGTGTGAGGAGAATATGGTGTCCCTAGTGGCTTCTTGGGGAGCATTGTGCCTCCACACCGCTCCAACAGAGATGCACTTCCTCTCAAAGGGAAGGAACTTCGGTAACACATCCTCATCTCCACCGGCTCCACTCTTGGTTATCTCTTACCTTTACTTGTGCAAGAAGGTATTGTGTTGTACCCCTTGCTTTCTTGTATGCTTGTTGTTGGTGCATCATATAGGTTGCTCACCTAGTTGCACATCTAGACAACCTATTTTGATGCTAAGTTTAATTTGGTCAAGAAAAGCTAAAAATTGTTAGTTGCCTATTCACCCCCCTCTAGTCAACCACATCGATCCTTTTAATAAAAATATGGGGTTTATATCATATTGCTTGAGTTTATCCCTCTACATCATGTCATCTTACTTAAGGTGTTACTCTGTTCTTATGAATTTAATACTCTAGGTGCATGCTGGATATCGGTCGATGTCTGGAGTAATAGTAGTAGATGCAGAATCGTTTCGGTCTACTTGTCACGGACGTGATGCCTATATTCATGATCATTGCCTTAGATATCATCATAACTTTGCGCTTTTCTATCAATTGCTCGACAGTAATTTGTTTACCCACCGTATGTTTTCTTTCAAGAGAGAAGCCTCTAGTGAAACCTATGGCCCCCGAGTCTATTTTCCATCATATATTTTCAGATCTATAAACCAAAAACCCCAAAAATACCTTACTGCAATTTATTTATATTTACTTTAGTTTGCTCTTTTATTTATCTTTTATACCTATCTCTATTAGATCTCACTCTTGTTCGTGACCGTGAAGGGATTGGCAACCCCTTTTTCGTGTTGTGTGCAAGTGTTTGTTAGTTTGTGCAGGTGCATAGATTGGAGACTTGCTTGTGCCTCCTACTGGATTGATACCTTGGTTCTTAACTGAGGGAAATACTTATCTCTACTTTGCTGCATCATCCTTTCCTCTTCAAGGGAAAAATCAACGCAAGCTCAAGAAGTAGCACGCTACTTCATCGTAGGTGACGCGGCTTGAACTACGTCGGTATTTCCCCAAAGAGGAAGGGATGATGCAACACATCTACGGTAGGTATTTCCCTCAGTGATGAGACCAAGGTTATTGAACCAATAGGAGAACCACGCAACACCACGTAAATGGCTCCTGCACACAAAGAACAAATACTTGCAACCCGACGTAAGAGAGGGGTTGTCAATCCCTCACGGGTAAAAAGATAGGTAAAATTGTAGTAGAATGGATAAATAGATCTCGTGGGAACGCGAGATAAAATAAATAATAATAAATTGCAGCAAGGTATTTTTGTATTTTTGGATTAATAGATCTGAAAATAAAAGCAATTAAAAATATATCGCGAAGGCAAATCTAATAAAGAAGAGACCTGGGGGCAGTAGATTTCACTAGTGGCTTCTCTCGAGAAAAATAGCATACGGTGGGTAAACAAATTACTGTTGAGCAATTGACAGAACTTCAAATAATCATGATGATATCTTGGCAATGATTATTATATAGGCATCACGTCCAAGATTAGTAGACCGACTCCTGCCTGCATCTACTACTATTACTCCACACATCGACCGCTATCTAGCATGCATCTAGTGTATTAAGTTCATGGAGAAATGGAGTAATGCAATAAGAATGATGACATGATGTAGACAAGATCTATTTATGTAGAAATAAACCCCATCTTGTTATCCTTAATAGCAACAATACACACGTGTCGGTTCCCCTTCTGTCACTGGGATCAAGCATCGTAAGATCGAACCCATCACAAAGCACCTCTTCCCATGGCAAAAAAAAATCGATCTAGTTGGCCTAACTAAACCAAAGATTCGAAGAATAAATATGAGGCTATAAGTAATCATGCCTATAAGAGCTCAAAAGACTCAAATAACTTCCATGGATAAAAACATAGATCTGATCATAAACTCAAAGTTGATCGGATCCCAACAAACACACTGCAAAAAAGAGTTACATCAAATAGATCTCCAAGAGACCATTGTATTGAGAATAAAAAGAGAGAGATGAAGCCATCTAGCTACTAACTATGGACCCGTAGGTTTACAATGAACTACTCACGTATCATCGAAGAGGCACCAATGAGGATGATGAACCCCTCCGTGATGGTGTCTAGATTGGATTTGGTGGTTCTGTAACTTGCGGCGGCTGGAAATGATTTTCGTCGACTCCCCTAGGGTTTCCTGAATATTGGGGTATTTATAGAGCAAAGAGGCGGTGCGGGAGGCCACCGAGGTGGGCACAACCCACCTGGGCGCGCCTGGGCCCCCAGGCATGCCCTGGTGGGTTGTGCTCCCCTCGGAGCCCCCCTCTGGTACTTCTTTGGCCCAATAGGTGTCTTCTGGTCCAGAAAAAATCTCCAAAAAGTTTTGCCGCTTTTGGACTCCGTTTGGTAATGATTTTCTGTGAAGTAAAAAAACAAGCAAAAAACAGCAGCTGGCACTGGGCACTATCTCAATAGGCTAGTCCCAAAAAATGATATAAAGTTGCTATAAAATGATTGTAAAACAGCCAAGAATGATAATATAACAGGATGGAACATTCGAAAATTATAGATACGCTGGAGATGTATCAGCATCCCCAAGCTTAATTCCTGCTCGTCCTCGAGTAGGTAAATGATAAAAACATAATTTTTGATGTGGAATGCTGCCTAACATGTTCATCACATATTCTTTTCTTTGTAGCATGGACATTTGGACTTATTCAAAGCAATAGTCTAGTTTTGACATGAAGATTTCAATACTCAAGCATATCAACAAGCAACCATGTCTTTCAAAATATCAACACTAAAGCAAGTTATCCCTAGCCTATTATTCTCAATCATTGATCCATTCATGAAACAAACTCGCACACTGGTACGCGTCGGTGCTATACAAACGGTTTTTAACCCCTTTCCACGACGGCATTTGGAACCGTCGCCAAATGAGTGTGGGCGATAGGGGGTCCTTCCCACACGACCCAGAAATCGTCGAGGATAGGCCCTCCTGGGACACAGGCTGGGGCCAAATGAGCTCGTGTGCGATCGGGCGAGGCATCAAAACCCAATCATTTCCGTTCGTATGTACATCCCACACGGTGAATCCCAGAAAAACATTTCCATTCGTCACACAGTCAATCCAAGGAATACGTTTCCGTTCTTATGTACATCCCACACAGTCAATCCAGGGAAAACGTTTCCGTTCATATGTACATCCCACACAGTTTTATGTATACGCTCGTGTGT
The DNA here is from genome assembly GCF_002575655.3 of Aegilops tauschii subsp. strangulata. Classification (NCBI taxonomy): domain Eukaryota; kingdom Viridiplantae; phylum Streptophyta; class Magnoliopsida; order Poales; family Poaceae; genus Aegilops; species Aegilops tauschii. The sequence goes on from NC_053037.3 coordinate 259,556,434, forward strand.
GAAAGGTTTAACTATCACACACGCTCTGCCTTGGTTAACTGTTTGCTTTTATGAACTACATCACACACGATTTGATGTAGAAAACTGTGTGGCATTGGGCTATCCATAACAAACGCTTTTACTGCCAGAACCGTTTGCAAAGTTCCATGACCGTCTGTTCTCTTTTTACATCGCACACGCTGTTTTCTTTCTAACCGTGTGCACATTATTTTATTAGCTCCTGTATATTTTTATTTTTACCTGTAATTTATTATTTGAATTGAAAATTTGGAAATATGAAACGTGCAATTCAAATTCTTAGCACAATGGTTCAACAACGAATTCATAAATAAAATTGCCAGTACAATATGTTCAGTAATTACAGTATTAGGCAGCAATTAACTATGATGAACCACAATATTTAAAGGCGGTAAAGTTGAAGAGACAAGTGTAAATCATTTTGACTGCCGACGGTGTTGAAGAAGCGGAATGCCCATAATGTGCCTTCCTGCATGCCATAGGCACGAACCAATTTTGTCCGACCCCTTGTGACGATCGCCCGCCCATCCTTCACCGCCTTCAGGAAGACTTCTAGAGCATTATCATGGTAGTATGAATTATATACTTTAACCTTAGTTTCCTCCACTCCGGTCATGTAGTTTGCAAGGTAATCATCAGTAAATAGCTTCGGAAACCACTGAAGAGAGAAAAATATCAGATACTGAGGTCTAATAGAGTAACTTGTTGTGGGCAGGGGGAAAAGGCAACACATTACTTACCATCCTAAAGTTCACCGTTGTCTTGGAAAAAGTGTAAATAAAGAGCTTAATTCCAATCACCCGTTTCTTTCGCCTAACAATCTTTCTTAGTTTCCTCACTTGACGCTTGTTCATGAATATCTCATTGCCCCATACGCAAAAGGGATCGAAGCGTGGATCAGTACCACTCATATATGTACCTACAAGCAAGCAGTAAATGTTAGAAGCTAAACTGAGATTGCACAAATGATGTAAAATACAACTACCTATGTTCCTAAGTACAAGTATTTTTTTTGAGATTTCAATATGAACTACATACAAATTTATATAGAATTATAGATATAGTTTAGATCAAAATCTAGATTCACTCATTTTGCTCCTTATGTAGTCTATATTGGAATCTCTAAAAATACTTATATTTAGGAATAGATGGTGTATAAGACATGGGATGCAGCTAACCTTGACGGCAAACAACAACATCGCCCATTGTAGCCCTGTGTAAGCACATGGACGGCCAATGTTAACTACAATAGGGTTAACATCCACCAAAAATAGCAAATGGTAATAAAACGGCAGCATCTGTAGTGATATCTTCATTGCGAAAGAGTAGCACGGTAGCAAAGGGACGGATTAAAAAATGGATACAAATGTTAATTGCAACAGGCTTAACAACATCCTAATTCATGTTTTGTAAGTTTGTAGCCATTGAAATACAACTCTTTAAAAATGGATACAACTGTTAATTGCAACAGGCTTAATGGCCATTGAAATCGGTACTGATAAAAATGCAATTGGCAGAGTTAAACATCACGGGGCAGGTGCGGCCAGAGCAGATAATGGCGCAGTTGTCTATAAAAAGGTAGGGAAAATAGCTAAGACGTGTTAGGCATGTTTACTACTACATGCTTAATACATCGACCGTACAAAACATAGCCATTAATTGCAACTGGTATTGGTAAGATTGAACTGGTGAGTACGTACTTGGTAAGTCCTGAGAGGTAGTTGCTGGGGCACTTCATCTTGGCCAGAGCCCGCCCAAAGTCAACGGCGGCGGAGGCGAGCTATTCCTCCGGGTCGAAGCGTGGATCAGTGCCACTGACATGTGTACCTACATGCAACCAGTAAATGGTAGAAGTTAAACTGCAATTCCACGAATGATGTAAACTAGTGTAAGACATGGGATGCAGCTAACCTCGACGGCAAACAACACCATCGGCCGTTATGACCCTGCGTAAGTACATGGACAAGCATGTTAAGTACAACAGGGTTAGCATCCACCAAAATAGCAAATGGGCGGCATCTCTAGTATATCTTCATTGCGGAGAGTAGCATGGTAGCAAATGGACAGATTAAAAAATGGATACAATTGTTAATTGCAATAGGCTTAACAACATCCTAAGTCATGTTTTGTAAGTTTTTAGCCATTGAAATACAACTGTTTAAAAATGGATTCAACTATTAATTGCAACATGCTTAATAGACATTGAAACCGGTACTGATAAAAATGTAATTGGCATAGTTAAACATCACAAGGTAGGTGTTGCCAGAGCAGAGAATGGCCCAGATGTCTATAGAAAGGTAGGGAAAGTAGCTAAAACGTGTTAGGCATGTTTAGAACATGCTTAATACATCGACCGTACAGAACATAGCCATTAATTGCAACTGGTATTGGTAAGATTGAACTGGTGAGTACATACTTGGTAAGTCCTGAGAGGTAGTTGCTGGGGCACTTCATCTTGGCCAGAGCCCGCCCAAAGTCAGCAACGACGGAGGCGAGCTATTCCACCAGGTCGAAGCGTGGATCAGTGCCACTGACATGTGTACCTACAGGCAACCAGTAAATGGTAGAAGTTAAACTACAATAGCACAAATGATGTGAAATACTGTAAGACATGGGATGCACCTAACCTCGACGGAAAACAACATCATCGGCCGTTATGACCCTGCGTAAGTACATGGACAGGCATGTTAAGTACAACAGGGTTAGCATCCACTAAAAATAGCAAATGGGCAGCATCGCTAGTGATATCCTGAGTCATGTATTGTAATTTTGTTGCTGGTATTGGTGCAATTGAGCTGGACACGGTAATATTTGAACATCACATAGTGTGCAGCACTGAAATAAACAAGGCATGAACATGCTTAATACATCAACCATACAAATCATAGCCGTTGCAAGTGGTATTGGTAAGATTTAGCTGGTCAGATCTTACCTGTTAAGTGCTCGGAGGTAGTCGTTGGGGCACTTCATCTGGGCCAGAGCCTGCACCATGTCGGCGGCGGCGGCGGAGGCGAGGTGTTCCTTCGGGTCAACACGCACAGTGGCCATCGCGCCATGGACCGCCATCAGCTCCTGGCGGTGGGTTTGCAGACGCCATTTAAGCAATCAGGCCGGGGCCATGATAGAGATCGGTGGGTTACCTGACTGGATCCGAGACGTAGATGTGGTTGAAGCTGTGGTTGCGGCGGCAGCGGTTTGAGACACCGGCAGGGGGAGGCACGAGGGGGATACTGAGGGTGGGGATGTGGTTGGAGGAATAAATTCTGAAATCGCGCACCTAATGAAAATTTCGCTGCGAAACTTGAAACTTGGGCGGGGGAAACACACAGCACAGACGTAAAATACTCGTGTGCGAGAAAAAAGAAAGTTGGCAGATCCCGTCTCCAAAAAATGTACACGTGTAGTTGATTTTTTTCGGTCAATGGTACGCCTGGTTTATTAGGAAACATTGCACAAGTAATTGACTTATGGATCATTAACGCAAAAAGCATAGACGGGTACGGCATAGAAACTGTGTGTTTTGTGATCTTCTAATGATTAACGCAAAAAAACGCACACGGGCACACATGCTAATCAGCGCTCAAAGCCGTGAAAGGATGCTCTTACCGACATTGTACGTTAATACTACAAACTTAAAGTACTATTGGTAACTTGCTCTAATACTACAGACTTAATCTACTTCTCACATGCTGCCATTGGGGCATGCTAGCCAGATGCCGACGTTCTCCTTCCCGGCCTTGTAGGCGGTAGCCCACCGTGCTTCGATCTCCGCTAAGCTGTCCTCACCACGGCGTGCGACCTCTTTTTTCTTTCGGCGGCGGGACTCTCTTTTCTTGACTGCTTTTGGCCTTTTCCGCTCCTTTTGTGCGACTTTGGCCGCCTCTAGATCCACCACCCATTCGGCCATGGCAGCCTCAAAGTCCGCCCATGTAACTGTCTGGCCGCTGGCGGCGATGAACTCGGCGCGGTGAGATGCCATTGCTTCCTTACCATGTGTGCGGTCGCGGACGGTGAGGAATGCGACGCGGCGAGATGCCATCGCTTCCTTACCAGTTACTCTGCACCGCGGTACCGTGGACGACGCCTGGAGAGAGCTCTGGGACAGAGGGGCCGGGCAGCCGTACAGTGCGGTGGTATTCAAGAGCTCAACAACAAACAACAACAGAAATTTGGCTTCCCTTACAATTTTGCTCGTTCATTATCGCACATGGTTCATCTCCATCGCTTCCGGAAACAGTATGCGCTGAGCCTATCGTGTGTTGCGTTATGATTGGCCGGAATCCCAGCCACGCGGATCGCACGTGTGCACCATAGGATGCGCCGCGATCGAACGACAATCCACATCCCTCACATCACACCCGTGCACTTGTAGCTGGATTGGATTTATATGCGCTAAATGCCTAGAAAATAAACATAATCCCCTAAATATGGTAAATGAGCCCGGAAAAATGCCAAATTTGAACACGGTGATTTGCAGGGAGTATGTTCGTCGTAGAAAAAAACTCCAGGGCAAAGAACGAAGAAAATTTGGATTCCCTTTCAATCTTGGTGATTTCCCTCTCGAAAGCATGGAACTTCTTTGGTGATGGTTCGATTTATGAAGGGCGTGCATGACGACATAAGCCAAACCTTCTCAAATTTTTACCAGGGCATGATGAGGTCATACCATGGCGCACCATGCCAGGCGTCATGTTTTTCAAGCATTTATTTCTTTTTTATAGTTGAAAACCCAATAAACAAACGTTTTGTGGTTGACTATTGCCACACATTTCATCAAAATATCTGTCCCTTCCTTGTAAAAGGCATGAGAATTTACTAAATGGCACGAGCATGGTTTTCTAGGCCGTTCTTGTGCACCCTTTCATGCACCGATTGTTAGAACTTGAATTATGTGCATTAATGCCTAGGAAATGCACATAATCCCATAAACATGGCAAATGAACCCGAAAAAGTGCCAAATTTGAACACGGTGATTTGCATGTTGTATGTTCATCGTAGAAAAAACTCGTGGACAAAGGACAAAGGAAATTTGGATCCCCCTTCAATCTTGGTGATTTCCCCCTCGAAACCATGAAACTTTCTCGGTAATGGTTCGATTTATGAAAGGCATGCATGACGACATTTTTACCAGGGCACGGTGAGGCCATACCATGGCACCACACCAGGCGTCATGTTTTCCAAGCATATATTTCATTTTTGTATAGTTGTTAACCCAGTAAACGACGCATTTATGGTTGACTATTGCCACACATTTCCTTGAAATATCTGCCCATTCCTTGTAAAAGGCATGAGAATGTACTAAATAGCACGAGCATTGTTTTCCAGACCGTTCTTGTGCACCTTTTCATCCACCGATTGCTTGAATTTGAATTATGTGCATAATTAATGCCTAGAAAATGCACATAATCCCCTAAATATGGTAAATGAGTTTGAAAAAATGTCAAATTTGAACACGTTGCATTTGAGGCGGTATGTTGATCGTTGGAAAAAAACTGAATGACAAACTAGGACGGAAATTTGGATTCCCCTTCAATCTTGGTGATTTCCCTCTCGAAAGCATTGAACTTCCTCGGTGATGGTTCGATTTATGAAGGGCGTGCATGATGACATAAATCAAACCTTCTCAGCTTTTAACCAGGGCACGGTAAGGCCATACCATGGCACCATGCCAGGCGTCATGTTTTTCAAGCACATATTTCATTGTTCTATAGTTGATAACCCAGTAAATGACGCGTTTTTGGTTGACTATTGCCATGCATTCCATTGAAATCTCTGCCCATTCCTTGTAAAAGGCTTGAGAAATTACTAAATACCACGAGTATCGTTCTTCCAGACCGTTCTTGTGCACCTTTTCAAGCACCAATTGTTTGAGTTTGAATTATGTGCATTAATGCCTACAAAATGCACATAATCCCCTAAATATTGTAAGTGAACCCAGAAAAGTGTCAAATTTGAACACGGTGATTAGCAGGGTTTATGTTCATCGTAGAAAAAAACTAATGGATGAAGGACAAAGGAAATTTGGATTCCCATTCAATCTCAGTGATTTACAATCGCACACGATTCATCTCCGCCGCCTCTATGAACCGTGTGTGCTCAGTCACACATGCAAAAGGAGAAAGAAAACCCTCACCCACTTCGTCCCCACTCACTCGCCGCGGACTCCTCCGCAACTCTGCACCCTAAGCTCCACGGCTGTTGGCGGCGGGCGTAGGTCGCGCTCCAAACGACACGGGATTTCGCCCCTACCGCTTTCCGCCGCCTATCTGCACCGACATTCTAGACCCTGGTCGACTGGGGTTTTCTGCGGGATTGGGCGAGGGATTTTTCTCATGGAAAAGGTAATCAACTTAGCGAAATATTCACTCATCTCTTATCGTAGTCCATCCGTCGCTGTTAATCAACCGGCGGAAATCGCCGTGGAATCATTTTTGTTCTAGCTGATTCGTGGGTGTTCATTCATGTGTCCACGGTGCGAGCACAAATCAGGCAACTGTGGTCGTGGCCAGTCAGAAACAAAGTTCTATCTCACCATTCCGGATGACTTCAAGGAGCGCTCGGTATGTTCAATCTCAACCTACCACGGTCGGCATGGCCTAAATTTGTGAACATATACCGTCTGCTGCTACATTATCTATATATTTGCATCAACTCTTTGTTACATTATCTATTTTTAATTTTATATTTTTGTACTTTGCTTTCATCTATATATTGATCTGTTCTATCAGTTACTCCCATATTTGCGTCTTGCTCTGTTATTTCAATATATCTAATTTACGATCTTAATTTTCATTTCAAGCAGTACATCCCTTGCTTTGCAAGAACATGAGTAGAAGGAAATCTTGGGCTTTACTTTGTTGATGACTCCCAGGATGTCATATTGACAATGCAGCATGGATTTAAAATGACGGTTAGCGTAAAATTTAATAAAGATGGTCACTCCTATTTTAATGCGGACATTTGGAGAAAAATGTCTAAGTGTTATGAACTGAAAGATGGCGATAAAATTCTAGTGCGTGCACCACAGCCTGGTCTAATTAGCATGGATGTTTACTTCCCCAACGTCATCAACCAATCAAAGTCTGATCGAGGTTAGTGTCCTTTCAACTTTCTCCATGCTGTCATACTACTTAGCAAAATTGGGGTATTTGTTCTGACTAATTGATCACTATTTAAGCAACCAATTGTGATTTCATATTCTGACTCCGTTCCTAGGAAGTAACAAATTCTATTTACCAATTTATGCGCACTATATATTCTTATCCCATGTTCTGAATAAATAATACCTTTCCACCTTTTAAGCAGGATATGTTGGATGCATAGTGAACGATCTGTATGTTACTAAGCGTACCAAATTTCAGTGGAAGGACTTGAAGCATGTCATAAACTTTGTTGATAATCTGACAGAGATAGCACAACGTAGGAACGCTGGATTTTGGATGGGATTAATTAGACCTATGGTGCACACACTGAACAAGACCAATTGTGTGTACAGAACGCTGGTAAAAAGTCTTATTTTAATGTTGATGCTCATAAACTATATATATCTTCAACGATATGTTACAATTGGTTTTTATTCTACATGTCACCAGAAATTGCCCCCTGTAGCAGTTCCTGGATCGATTTCCCGGCGTGGTTGAATTACACTTGTGCTTGCTAATAACGCCAAAGTGATTGCAAGGTACTGCATTTCCCACAGAAATGGAACCACTCAAATTAACAAGTTCTCGCTTGTCGTGTCAATGCATCCATATTGGAAAATTGGAGACACTGTTCTACTCATGCTCTACCAAGGCATAGGAAAGCTCTTCCTTTTCATTGACGAGATGCCGAGTCGCCGTGATCAAGCTGGTTCCAGTGGATAGTTGTGGTTGTTGGCCCTTAGCCTCTTAAAATGTGCTAGCTGTTACTATATATGTTAAGTATGTAGATATGGACCATATGGTTGTTGGCCCTTAGCCTCTTAAAACGTGATAGTTGTTACTATGTTAAGTATGTAGATATGGACCATATGGTTGTCAAAACCGTGTTACGAAGATCCTCCTTTTGTCGAATAGTGTAACCACTATATATATGTTACTCAACTGCTGTTACCCAAGTTCATAAATTTTCATGGAAAGTATTAGTATCGTACACAGTTCATTGAGTTTAAGCGTGTACCCGATGTCCAGAAGGCATTTGCATATTAACTGTCCATATTGCAAATTCACACACATGTTAACATAAGGAAACGTATGTGTAACATACTAATCATCGCACACGAGTACTCGCAGACGCTCGTGTGTGATACTCCTAGCAACCGCAAGGAACCAGTTTGCATTTTCAAAGTTTTTTGTACACACAGAATCGCACACGAACTAACTGTATTGACCGTCTGTGTTGTAATTTCTCATCGCAAACAGTTCATCCGAGTCGGCTGTTTGCCATGTATCACACACATCTTGTTTACATGATCGCTTGTGTTCTTTTGGCTCATCGCAAACAGTTCATCCATGTGAACTGTATGCCACATATTTTTTTAGAGAAAAGGCATACGCCCGACTTTGTAAATAAAGCCATAAGGCAGGTAACAACCACATAACAGAAAAGTACCACACAGCAACCAGATCCCAATGACGGGCGAGACGAAAGAAAAGACAGTCAAGTACATGACTCCCTCGCCAGTACATGGCACGCAGGCCGGAAGAGAAAGTCCCAAATAAAGCTAAAGCTGCCGGCCCAAAAGAAAGCACTTAAACATCCTGCTCTTATCTGCATAACTGAGAAGCCGAAGCCCGAACTTTGGAGATCAGCATAGAGAGCGCATCCTGGTCGTTGACCTTAGTCAATGATTTCCACTGCTGCAAGAAAGCACACGATTTAAATAAGCAGCCAGCAGGTTTAGCCGAAAACACGTGCTCAATAGTAAATTTGTTCCTAGTCATCCAAAGGGACCAGCAAAAAGCCCCCAGGCCCACCCAAAAGATACGTCTGGAGACGCCCGAAAGGTTGCTTGCTAAGCTGCGCAGCTCGACAAAGAAGGCAGGGGCCCAAGAGACAAGAAGCCAATCCCTCACGCAACTCCAAATGAGCTTAGCCAAGACATAGTGGAAAAAATATGCTCCGTGTCCTCCACAGCACCGCACAGAGCACAGAACTGGGAGCCTGACCCATTTCTCTTACGAATTTGATCTGCCGAAGGCAGCCGGCCTCTAAAGGCTTGCCACAAGAAAATCTTAATCTTAGGGGGAATTTGGGCCTTCCAAATCTGGGAAAAACGATTAGTGGGCGTGCCACCAACAAGCTTAGAGTAGAGCGACTTAACAGAGAAGCGCCCAGAGGCAGACAGCGGCCCGAACACTGAATCCCTGTTCGTCGCGAGCATAGGGAAGAAGGCAGTAAGGCGTTGCCAGTCTTCAAACTCTACAGGCGACAAGGAACGGCGGAAGACCAGGTTCCACCCATGGGAAGCCAACTCCGCAATAGAAATATTCGGATCAGAGCAATAGGAGAAAAGGGTGGGGAAGGTCACCGAGAGGGGTGAGTCTCCACACCACCAATCCAGCCAAAATCTAATCGAGGAGCCGTCCCCAACAACAAACTTAACAAAAGACCGGAACACAGGTCTAACTTTGACCAGGGATTTCCAAAACTGAGAGCCACCACGCGACTGAGCAAACATCGGGCTCGAGGAAGGGAAATATTTAGCCTTAAGAATAGACAGCCAGAGGGGCTGATCCTCAGCACTCATAATCTTCCACCACCATTTGATCAACAAGCATTGGTTCATGATGGATGTATTAAGAATCCCTAACCCCAAGGTTTTTGGGCCTACACATCGACTTCCATTTAACAAAGCGATATTTGCGGCGATTATCCGCAGCGTTCCAGTAGAACGCCCCATGGTGTTTATCAAAACCAGCATGTGTCCCAGCCGATAAGAGGTAGAAGCCCATCAGGAACATGGGGAGGGAGGATAGACAAGCATTGATTAGAGCCACTTTACCCGCATTGGTATTATACCTACCCCGCCAGGGAAGGACCCTGTTGCCCACCTTTGTGACCACCGGGGCAAATTCTTTGGCATGAAGCACGTCCGGGGATATGGGCAGGCCCAAGTATTTGAATGGGAAAGACCCCAACTTACAATTGAGAAGATGGGCCACTCGCACAGCTTCCGCCTCGTCCACACCAGTAACAATCACTTCACTTTTGGCAAAGTTAATCTTAAGGCCCGACATCGCCTCGAAGCAGAGTAGAATAAACTTGAGCTGGGCAAGGAAGGCATCGTTCAGCTCAACCATAATGATAGTGTCGTCCACGTACTGAAGGTGGGTCATCCCTTGGGGAAGAAGATTAGAGCTAACCGGAGAGATGTGCCCATAGGTAGCTGCCCTAGAAAGCAAGCGGGATAAGGCATCCACAACGAAGTTGAACAAAATGGGCGAGGTAGGATCACCTTGCCGAAGGCCCCTACCATTGCCAAATAACTTACTAACCTGACCATTAACATTGATGGCAGTATGGCCTCCCGAGACCAACTGCATGATTCTATGAACAAGGGGCCCCTCAAACCCTTTAGCCAGCAAGACCCTATGCAAAAAAGGCCAGCTCACCGAATCGTAAGCCTTCTCAAAATCGAGTTTAAGAATCACCGCTTTCGATTTGCGAATCTTAAGGTCATGCACAATTTCATGAAGGCAAAGAACCCCATCCAAGATGAAACGACCTTTAATAAAAGCCGACTGAAAAGGACTAATGGTACGATGGGTAATGGGAGAGAGGCGTGTGGCTAGCCTTTTGGCAGGAAACTTGGCGAAATTATTGATAAGGGCAATAGGCCTGAACTGCGAAATCATGTCCGCTCCCTTGACTTTAGGTATAAGAGTAATGACAACGTAATTAAGACGAGAAATATCCATCGTTCCCAACCAGAAACCTTGGATGATTTTACACATGAGAGCCCGCAACTGCGGCCAAAATTTCTTAAAGAAGGGAATCGAAAAACCATCAGGCCCAGAGGCAGCGTTCGGGTTAGCCGAACTAATCACCTGCCAAATCTCCTCGTCGGATAAAGGGACCATCAATCCCATGTTTTCGTCCGGAGAAATCTTACAACCCGCATCCCAGAAGTCAGAAGAGAGGGCAAGCCCAGGGTCCGGCTTAGGGACGAGGAGATTGGAATAAAACCCAACAATGTGATTCATAATGAGAGACTTGTCTGAGATTCTGACGCCGTCAATCAACAGACTGTCAATGAAGCATCTCCGGCGTCTGCCATTGGCGATCGCGAAGAAATAAGCTGTCATAGCATCACCCTTCAAGATCCAATTAAGGGCACCGCGCTGACGCCAGTAAATTTCCGACTGCCGATGCAGCAGCACCAAGGCGTCTTCCATGGAGTAGCGAGTAGCCCATTGAGAAGCAGAGAGCCCAGACAAGTCAGGAGAATGATGCAGATCCCGGAGTTGAGATTCAAGGGTCTCTTTATCTCTACGGAGCTCAGCTGCCCTATTCCGAGATCAACCCCTTAAGAATTTACGAAGCTCATATGACATTTTGTGCCAGTCATCCATTGGGCCAAAGGAGCGATGAGGAGAAGAAAGAAGATTAGAGATCTTGGAAGCCATCATCTCACAGAATCCCTCCACTACAAGCCAAGAGGCATCAAATTGGAAGCGGGAAGGAGACACAAGGGAAAGGATGCCCGCATCCACGACCAGGGGGACATGATCGGAGCCAACCGCAGGCCTGGCTTTCAGCATCGCACGGGGGAAAAGCGAATCCCACCTGTCAGAGACAAAGGCCCGATCCAGCACTGACCGCACAAGAGAGGACTGATGGTTAGACCAGGTGAACCGCGCCCCCACCCTAGGGAGCTCACGGAGCGTGCAATTACTGATGAAGTCATTAAAAGCATTGGCAAGAGGCCAAGAAAAATTAGGACTATTCTTATCCGCCGGTGAGCGTAACAAATTGAAATCACCCCCAATTAGAAGAGGAATATTACAAGCTTCAATCTTAATCGAAAGTTCATTCAAAAATAGAGGGGCAAGAGAGTGATCCACGGGGCCATATACCACCATAAATTCCCATAAAGTGTTCAGCTGGCGATGATGGACCACACAGCTAGCCCAAAAGATGCCATGATCAAAGGTAATGAAGTGAAACATGTCCCGGTTGGACCCTATCAAGATGCCCCCATAATGGCCCGAAGTAGGGAGAAAGTGCCAGTCGAACCTGTCCATGCCAGCCACCGCAGACAATTCAGGAGAGGAGAAGGATTCCTTAAACGTTTCAACCAACCCTAAAATGTCAATCTGCTCTCCACAAACCAAGTCATGAATCTGGTCTCGGTGCCCCCTAGCACCGAAACCGCGAACATTCCAGAAGAGAGCTCTCATTTGAAGGTAAGGTTTTTAATATGAAGGCTCGATCTGCACGGGGCCAAACAAGGCTTAGTGCACTTGGAATGACCACTCTTAACTTGAGCGAGAGGTGGAGACAACTGGCCACAACCATTTGTCGCTCCACCCTCTCCCGACTGACCCTGGGCCCCAGCAGGGCCAGCAACAGCGCAGCCTCCATGGCCTTTGCAATAGCAGCCTGGGCAGCCTCATTCGCCCTAATGACAGAAAGAAGGCGAGAAGGAGAGGCCAACCCCGGTTCAACAGCCACCCCAACATCAGACATAATATGAAGCAAATGATCATCCGAGAGCGCAGGTAAAACAAGGCGAATAGGGGAAGCAGGGAGAGGGGGTTGGACAGACGAACCTGGAGGAGGAAGATCCCTGGCCGCGACACGCCGCTCAGCCCGCACCGCCACCGAAACGCCAGAGTCGCGCACACGCCGGCCCTTTCGCGCCATGGACGCCGGAGATCGCAGCAACGGGGAGCACCGCATAGGCGACGCCGGACCCGGGCCAGATCCCGAGGTAGAGCCCAGATCCTTATCCAGGCGACGAGCCAGACCCGCCACCGAATGCTTGGAGGAAGAAGATGCCCGACTCTTAGCAGAAAATTTCTGAACCGACGACTTCTTCTTCTTCTTAGTTGAGTGCTCATTGGATCACGGGGGGGGGGGGGGGAGCGGGAAGATCCTCAATCCCAGAGAAGGAAGGAGACTGCGCGTGAGTAGGCACGTTGGAACAGACACCAGAGAAGGGGGTCCCCTTACAAGCAGCAGATTCACGGGGAGCCAGGCCCTCCTTCTGAGGATTAGCAGCCGGGGCATTGTCCTTGAGCAGCTCATGTTCATCAGGCTCCAGTTTATCCCATTCAGACTGAGTAAAACGAGGATCCGTGCCACCACTTGGATTTTGCCCCCTAGCCAAACCATCCCCTGCATGTCATCTTGATCACAAGGCTTGGAAGGAGGGGGCGGAGGGGGAACATGGAAATCAGCACCCTCGACCCGAACTCGTAAGCGCACACCCTTAGGAGATGGAAAAACATCCACGGCACCATGAACACAGACAGGATCAATAAACCACACATTGAGATGAACCGGACCAACCTTGCCCAAAGACTCCACATCAACTTCCACAGGCTTGCCAATGAGATTACCAAAAGCCATCATGAACTCCACAGAGCGTAAACCAACTGGCACGTCATCCACTAACACCCAAGTCTTGGTGAGAGGGCCCACCGCCTTCGCACCACAAGTAGCCGCCTTGACTGACACCACAAGTTGGTTTAGAGGAAGAGTAAAGCTGGTGCACGAGGAGATCATCCTTAGACAGTCCTTGGAGGGGAAGACCACTGTGAACTCATACTTTGAAAGCTGGCGCACTTGCCAGTCCCAACCACCATCGTCCCAAATTTTCAGACCATCCAGGAGGATCTGCGGGGAAATCTTCTGACCACAAACCGTTATGATGGCCGCGTTAGAGAGAGACGGCGCAACCATCACCATAGGAACATCAGCATCCAAAGCGAAGAAAGAGCATCCTGGCAAACCCATCCCAAACTGTATGAAGGAAGGCCTCTTGGATCGATTGCGGCAATCCACCGTAAGATGTCCATCCGAGCGACAAATGAGGCAGAAGGGTGGATTGGTGCACCTGGACTGGAAGTGGTTCGGGCGATGGCAGGTGAAGCAGGCCAGGGTCGGAGAGGGACCAGCGGCAACAGGTTGCTGGTGGGGAGGAGGAGGCGGCGGCGGCAGGATGCCATCACCATGGACCGCAGAAGAGGCGCCCGGAGCAGAAGGAGGAGCACGACGATCTCTGACCAGCGAGGAAGAGGAACCAGGACCGAAGCGCGGCCCCGAGCGAGAGGCAGCACCAACCGTGAACGAGCGAGGAGGCGGCCGAGGCGGAGGCGCCGGACCCCTGGCCGGAGCAGGACGCGGCGCCGACGAGGAGGAGCCACCACCTACCGAAGCAGCGGCAGCCACCCACGGATCCGCCCCCGACCCCATCACACCACCAGATCCAGGGAGCACCGTCCCAGATCTGGCAGCCGAGCGCTCCTGCTCGTCGCGAAGGAGCCGCTCCGGCCCCGCCTCCCAGGCCTCCCGCTCGCGCGACGCCTCGCGCGCCACCCGCTCAACCTCGAGCTTCGACCGCAGCTCCGCTTCAAACGCCAGATCGTCACCATTGCCTGGGGAATCTTCATGGGCCCGCTTGCTACCCGAAAGGGCCTCAGAGGAGGAGCCCCTGGACTTGTCCATGGCGAGCACTTCGGCGAAAGAGAGGAGGAGAGGAGGGGGAGAGGAGATGGATCTGGAAAAATGGCGGACAGGACAACGCGCCCTATGAATATCAGCAGCGGAGGCCGGAAACCCTAGGAGGGGGGGAGTGGAACCGGGCGCACCCATATATAGCCAAGGCAGGCCAGGCCAGACTGGGCCGGAGCAGGACAACGGGCCGGGGGAGGGGAAGGACGCTAAGCAGTGGCCACAACCAACTGCCCGAGCCCACAGACGGGAGGGGGGGGGGAAGCATCGAAAGAAGACAAAACCGGGGGCCCAGGCGGCCCAACCCGAACCAGTCCAGGAGCCACCAGGCCCAATTGCCCACAGGGGCCCACCTCCACCACAGGGCAATCCGGATCTAGGGTTTGGCCACCAACTGCCCTCGCACACGCCGGCACGTCCGCCGCCACCGGCAACAACCCCGACCGGAGAGGAGGAGGACGAGCGACACCAGCATCCGGAGACCCCACAGTGTCCGGATCCATCGCAACGGAGGAGGGAGAAGGGCCGAGGAGACCATGATGCGGGGAAGGAGCCGGGCCCCGACCCGCCATGCACCGACGCTGACCAACACGCATCCACCACGACGACCCAGAAGGCACCGACACTGGCCGGCCCTGGCCCCCAAGAGCAAATTTCCGAGCATGGCCCGACGCAGGGACGGCCGACACTAATGCCACCACCACGGATGAGACATACTCCTCCGAATCAGAGGCCGAATCATCCGCGTTGCCCAACACCCAAAAACGAGAACCGGGGAAGGCCGACGGAGCAGGCGAGGCCAACGAGCGAGCCGCCGCGCGGACGGAGCAGGGAGAACCACCCCGCGCCGCAGGCGGCGAGGGGGGGGTTGACTGGGGGGGGAGGGGAAGGGCACGCGCCGTCGGGGGGGAGCCATGGCCAGCGGCGAGAGCAGGGGGAGAGAGAGACGGGGAGCAGGGAGGAGAGGGGAGAGGGGGGAGGGGAGACCGCCATGTCTGTGGCGCGTTTATGATGTTTTCGTATGCCGCATATCACACACATCTTGTTAAGTTGAACCGTTTCTGTTGTGTTCCCTAATCGAAAACAGTTCGTCCGAGTGAACCGTATGCTGTATATCGCACACACATTGATATGGCTGCCCGTTTCTGTTGTTCTACCTCATCGCAAATAGTTCGAATGGATTAACCGTGTGTCCTGCATCGCACACACATTGATATGGCTGCCCGTTTCTATTGTTCTGCCTCATCGCTAACAGTTTGAATGGATTAACCGTGTGCCCTGCATCACACACGCAACTAAAATCTGAACCGCGTTTGACGGCTTCGCCATCGCAAACATTTTGCACCTTTTTTGATGGTTTTTTACACCACCGTTTGCGATTATTGCATCGGACACAGTTTCGGCAAAGGGTCTCTGATCGTAGTGTTGCGTTAGCAGTATCCTGCAGTAGTGGCATATTAGCTACACCCAATGCTCAAGTACGGTCGTAGTGCCCCATAGTTGGTGCTTTATAAGAGAAGATGGAGACTCAAAATAAAAATTGCATAAAGTAAATAGAAAGGCCCTTCGCGGAGGGAAGTAGGGATTTGTAGAGGCGCCAGAGCTCAAAGCGAAAAACATAAAGATATAACATTTTGGGTGGCATGCTTTTCCTATCAACGAAAACGATCGAGTAGTCCCAATACTTACGATGCTAGATATATCATAGGCGATCCCCAAATAGAAAATAAAGTTTATTCCTTTCCCCCCCATACTTTCACTTTCCATGGCTAGCTGTATCCACGGGTGCCTTCCATACCAACACTTTCCAAGGAATTTATTATTTGACAACATAAAGTAAATTCATTTTTTTTCATTTTGAGACCGGGCATCCCTAATACCTTTGCCGTACTCTCGTGCAATGACAAGTGAATAAACACTCATCTTGAGAATAACACATCTAGCATGGAAATATATCAGTCACACCCTACCGTTTCATGAGCGGTACGAGCACACAAAAGAGAAATTTATTTTAAAAATTAGAGATGGCACATACAAATTTGCTTAGAAAGGCAAAGGAATACCGCATATAGGTAGGTATAGTGGACTCATATGGCAAAACTGGTTTAAAGGATTTTTGATGCACAAGTAGTGATCATACTTAGTGCAAATAAAGGCTAGCAAAAGATTGAGAAGCATCCGACCAAGAAACGAAAAATCTCATAAGCGAGCATTAAGCATAACTAACACTGAATAATGAATCACAAGTAGTATGTAATTTCATTACATAACTATTAACTTTCATGCTTGCATAGGGAATCACAAACCTTAACACCAATATTCTTACTAAAGCATAATTACTCATCAACATGACTCACATATTATATCATCATATTGCAAAACTATTACAAGGAATCAAGTTTATTTTGTCCAATGATCTTCATGAAAGTTTTTTATTATATCCCTCTTGAATATCTATCACTTTGGGACTAATTTCATATGTTACTTTTGATAGCTCAAACAAATCTAAGTGAAGATGAGCATACACGTTTTCTTCTCTCAAAATAATTTAAGTGAAACAAGAGAGAATTTCTAAAAAAATTACTAACTCTCAAATAAATCTAAGTGAAGCATGAGAGCATTTCTTCGAAAATACTAAAGCACACCGTGCTCAAAAAGAAATATAAGTGAAGCACTAGAGCAATTCCATAGCTCATAAAGATTTAAGTGAAGCATAGAGAGCAATTCTAACAAGTCATATCATATATTTGGCTCTCTCAAATAGGTGTGTCCAGCAAGGATTCAAGACTAAAAACAAAAATCAAAACAAGCAAAGACTCATATCATATAAGATGCTCCAAGCAAAACTCATGATATGTGACGAATAAAAATATAGCTCCAAGTAAAATACCAATGGTCGTTAGAAGAAAGAGGGGATGCAACTCGGGCATCCCCAAGCTTAGTTGCTTGCTTATCTTTAGATAATAGCTTGGGATGCCATGGGCATCCCGAAACTTAGGCTCTTCTTACTCTTTATTCCTTCATCCATCGTGATCTCACCCAAAACTTGAAAACTTCAATCACACAAAACTCAACAAAACCTTCGTGAGATCCGTTAGTATAAGAAAGCAAATCACTACTATAAGTACAGTTGCAAACCCATTAATATTATATTTTTGCATTATCTCTACTGTATTCCAACTTTTCTATGGCTCAAACGCCTCAAAAGAGTCCATAGATTCTTCAAAATAAGCACACAACACAAAGAAAACAGAATCTGTCAAAAACAGAACAGTCTGTAGCAATCTGAAAACTTTCAATACTTCTGTAACTCTAAAAATTCTGAACAATTAGGACAACGTGGGAAATTTGTATATCAATCTTGTGTAAAAAATTCAGAGCAAAATCACGGGGCTGTGATTTATTAAAATTACTTTTCTGAGCGCAAAAGTTTCTGTTTTTCTACAAGATCAAAGCAACTATCACCCAACATGATCCCAAAGGCTTTGCTTGGCACAAACACTAATTAAAATATAAAAAACACAATCATAATAATAGCATAATTGTGAAAACACTCAAGAACAGAAAGAAAAAGACAAAAAGAAATTTTATTCATTGGGTTGCCTCCCAACAAGCGCTATCATTTTATGCCCCTAGCTAGGCATAACTCATAAATCTAAGTATTGTCATCTTTGGTTTTTGCAACTTTTGTAAGGGACTTTTCAAACCCGGGAGGCTCTTTTCGCTTCCCGAGATTTTCAGGAAAAGAGACCATCTTGAGATCCAAAATGTCCAAACGCTTATTGAAAAGAGCAATCAAGGTATTCATTCAATTGAGGTTCCCACTGATATGTTTTAGAGGTTCGTTGTATTTTTGTAACTCAACCAAATGTTTATCCAAATCACTCAGCCTATCCAAAATTTGGGCTCCTTCTTGAGTAAAATAAATCCCCTTTTTGGTAAGCGGAATTCCCAAAATCCCTTCTAGGATATCATAAGCGGTATTGGCATCAAGCTCAATAAAATTCCATTTAGCAGCAAAATCCAAAAGTTGTCTATGATGCAAGGCTAAACCTATATAAAAATTCGAAAGCAAATTTTTTTCATCCCTTTTATATTGCAAATGCGATAAGATTCCATCAGCCTATACCAAGCATCTTTCAAATTTTCTCCTTGTCTTTGTTTGAAGTATAAAACTTCAAAATCTGGTGACAAAGGAGGAGTAGTCATGCTGGCCATAGCAACAAGATCACAAGCAAATAGATAGATCTGATGAGAAAACGTCGAACGAAAAAGAGGGTGAATAAAACGGCAATTTTTTGTGAAGTGGGGGAGATGAAAACGAGAGGAAAATGGAAAATAATTTAAATTGCAAGGAGATGAGATTTGTGATTAGGAACCTGGTAGATGTTGATGATGTCTCCCCGGCAATGGCGCCAGAAATTCGCGCGTTGATGGGAGACTATCTTGACTTGATCCTCACCGGCAACGGCGCCAGAAATTCCTTTTGATGCGGCTTGAACTACGTCGGAATTTCCCCAAAGAGGAAGGGATGATGCAGCACAGCTACGGTAGGTATTTTCCTTAGTGATGAGACCAAGGTTATCGAACCAGTAGGAGAACACAAAGAACAAATACTTGCAACCCGACGTAAGAGAGGGGTTGTCAATCCCTCACGGGTAAAAATATAGGTAAATTTGTAGTAGATTAGATAAATAGATCTCGCAGGAACATGAGATAAAATAAATAATAATAAATTGCAGCAAGGTATTTTTGTATTTTTGGATTAATAAATCTGAGCAAATAAAAATTGGTCGAGAAGGCAAATATAATAAAGAAGAGACACAGGGGCCGTAGATTTCACTAGTGGTTTCTCTCGAGAAAAATATCATACGGTGGATTAACAAATTACTATTGGGAAATTGATAGAACTTCAAATAACCATGACGATATCCAGGCAATGATCATTATATAGGCATCACGTCCAAGATTAGTAGACCAACTCCTGCCTGCATCTACTACTATCACGCCACACAATGACCGTTATCCAGCATGCATCTAGTGTATTAAGTTCATGGAGAAACGGATTAATGCAATAAGAACGAAGACATGATGTAGACAAGATCTATTTTTGTAGAAATAAACCCCATCTTGTTATCCTTAATAGCAATGCTACATACGTGTCGGTTCCCCTTCTGTCACTGGGATCAAGCACCGTAAGATCGAACCCATCACAAAGAACCTCTTCCCATGGCGAGAAAAATCGATCTAGTTGGCCTAACTAAACCAAAGATTCGAAGAAGAAATAAGAGGCTATAAGTAATCATGCATATAAGAGATCAAAAGACTCAAATAACTTCCATGGATAAAATGTAGATCTAATCATAAACTCAAAGTTCATCGGATCCCAACAAACACACCGCAAAAAAGAGTTACATCAGATAGATCTCCAAGAGACCATTGTATTGAGAATCAAAAGAGAGAGAGAGAGGAAGCCATCTAGCTACTAACTACGGACCCGTAGGTCTACAATGAACTACTCACGCATCATCAGAGAGGCACCAATGAGGATGATGAACCCCTCCGTGATAGTGTCTAGATTGGATCTAGTGGTTCTAGAACTTGCGGCGGCTGGAATTGATTTTCGTCGACTCCCCTAGGGTTTCTGGAATATTGGGGTATTTATAGAGCAAAGAGGCGGTGCGGGAGGCCACCGAGGTGGGCACAACCCACCTGGGCACGCCTGGGCCCCCAGGCGCGCCCTGGTGGGTTGTGCTCCCCTCGGAGCCCCCCTCTAATACTTCTTTGGCCCAACAGGTGTCTTCTGGTCCAGAAAAAATCTCCAAAAAGTTTTGCTACATTTGGACTCCATTTGGTATTGATTTTCTCGAAGTAATAAAACAAGCAAAAAACAGTAACTGGCACTGAGCACTGTTTCAATAGGTTAGTCCCAAAAAATGATATAAAGTTGCTATAAAATTATTGTAAAACATCCAAGAATGATAATATAACAGTATGGAACAAACAAAAATTATAGATACGTTGGAGACGTATCAGTAGGCAAGTACTCGAGGTGACCCGTATATGAGTTTCGTGTGGAGCATTGCTTCTGTACCATATATCAGGGAGAAGGGAGTCTGGCCAGTAGCTCGATTTGGTGTCATCTTGATTGACCAAAGAACCACCGGCAACTCATCAATCCAGCGCTTGCCGCATTTTCGCAATCTAACAAAGGTTCTTGTCTTCAGCCCCCGCAGCACTTCAGCAATCATCGTTTCTGCCTGTCCGTCGCTCCTTGGGTGCGCAACAGAGGTGAAAGAGACCTTGCTTCCAAGGCTCTGGATGTACTGTATGAAGGCGCGGCTTGTGAACTGGGTGCTGTTGTCGGTGATCATCCTGTTGGGTACTCCAAAACGACACACCAAT
This sequence comes from Aegilops tauschii subsp. strangulata, assembly GCF_002575655.3. Taxonomy (NCBI): domain Eukaryota; kingdom Viridiplantae; phylum Streptophyta; class Magnoliopsida; order Poales; family Poaceae; genus Aegilops; species Aegilops tauschii. The sequence continues at coordinate 259,577,518 of NC_053037.3, forward strand.
CCCTTGAAGAATTTGATAGCTGACTGCGTCCTCACCTTTCTCACTGGCTCTACTTCGGGCCACTTTGTAAACTTGTCGATTGCCACGTACAATAATTCAAAGCCCCTAGTAGCACGGGGAAAGGGGCCCAAGATGTCAAGCCCCCAGACCACGAAGGGCCAGGATAAAGGGATGGTTTGAAGGGCTTGAGCTGGCTGATGAATATTCTTGGAGTGGAACTGGCATGCTTCACACTTGGTGACGAGCACAGTTGCATCCTGGAGGGCGGTGGGCTAATAGAATCCTTGCCGAAAATCTTTCCCGACAAGTGCTCTTGATCCCGGATGTGAGCCACACACACCTCCATGTATCTCTGCCAACAGCATTAGTCCATCTTCTTGACTGATACACTTTAGCTTCATGCCATTTGGCCTCTTTCTGTACAGAATGTCGCCCACAAACTGGTACATACTCGATTGCCGGGCCACTTTCTCAGATTCCTCTGGATTGTCAGGAAGTTCTCCAGTTTTCGAGAATTGGACTATATGTTGCACCCATGCCAGAGCTTGAGGCTCGACGACAAAGACTAAAGGCATCTCCTCTACTGTGGGAGAGCTTGCCTCGATAGCAAGAACTTGAAGTTCTGCCGGAGAACGCAGCTCGCCAGCTAGCATAGGGTTTCCCCCGGCAACCTTCTCACTAGCGGCTTTAGGGAGCTCTGCCGGGGAATGTTTGCCAGTGTTGATTTTTCTTCTTTTCCTGGCCAATGCTGATGGAGAAACTGATGGTTGGGTTAGGTGGAATACAAAAGTTCTTGGTTCCACAGGAAGCTTCTGCGCAGCGCACTTTGACAGGTGGTCAGCAATGCTGTTTTTCGCACGGGGTACGTGTTCTGTTTGTAACCCATCAAAGTGCTCCTCTAGCCTCCTCACCTCTTCCATGTACGCCTACATTGATGGGCTCTGATAATCCTTATTCACTTGCCTCACAATGAGCTGAGAGTCGCCATGTATGATCAACTTCTTTATCCCCAACTCCACTGCAATTCTGAGCCCGACAAGGAGTCCTTCATACTCTGTTGTGTTGTTGGTGGCATCTTGTAACGCCCACGATGCGGCTATATCTCCCACGTGTCGAGGCACGACTTAGAGGCATAACCGCATAGTGGTTTTGTCGCAAGAAGGGTCATCTTCACACAATCCCATGTAATGAACAAGAATGGGATAAAGAGTTGGCTTACAATCGCCACTTCACACAATACATAAATATTATTCATACATCATCCAAAATACAATCATATAGACCGACTACGGTCAAAATCCAGATGAAAATAAGACAACCCCAAATGCTAGATCCCCGATCGTCCCAACTGGGCTCCACGTTCCTCGTCGAACTCCCACTTGAGATCGACGCCGTCATCTGCACTGGCATCGTCGGCACCTGCAACTGTTTGGAAGTATCTGTGAGTCACGGGGACTCAGCAATCTCACACCCGCGAGATCAAGACTACTTAAGCTTATAGGACAAAGAGGTGCAAAGAGGTGGAGCTGCAGCGGCAAAAGCATATATGGTGGCTAACTTGCGCAAATGAGAGCGAGAAGAGAAGCAACGGAACGGACGTCATCTAGCAATGATCAAGAAGTGATCCTGAACACCTACTTACGTCATCCATAACACAGACCGTGTTCACTTCCCGGACACCGCCGAGAAGAGACCATCACGGTTACACACGCACTTGGTGTATTTTAATTGAGTCAAGTGACAAGTTATCTACAACCGGACATTAACAAATTCCCATCTGCCTCATAACCGCGGGCACGGCTTTCGAAAGATAATACCCTGTAGGGGTGTCCCAACTTAGCCCATCATAAGCTCTCACGGTCAACGAAGGATAAACCTTCTCCCGGAAAGACCCGATCAGTCTCGGAATCCCGGTTTACAAGACATCTCGACAATGGTAAAACAAGACCAGCAAAGCCACCCGAATGTGCCGACAAATCCCACCGCCTCCCGCGACCGCCGGCCCGCCGCCGCGGCCGCCGCCGCGCCTCCGGCGCTCGCCGCTCCCACCGCCGCCGCCGCGCTCCGGCGCCGCCTCCGGCCGGCGCCCCTCCTCCCTCCGGCCGTCGCCCGCCGGCCTCCTCTTCCTCCCGTCGGCGAACACCACCGCAAGCCCGCGCCCGAGCCGGCCCCGATCCGATCTGGTCAACGGGAAGGTTGACCCGAGACCCCCCCTTTTATTTTTAAGTCTTGAAATTTCATCAGCACCTTGCTCTGTTCCCGATGCGATAACTCTGTGCATGTAGCTCCGATTCGCGCGTGTAATATGTCAAATTGTTCGCCTCGTGATGCTCTTCATTTTGTTAAATTGCACCATGTTCATTAGAGGTCATCCTGATGCCCAAATCTTCGTTGGAAGAGGACTATTTGCTGTTAATCTCTGGTTCTTAGCAGAACTTGGAGATTTGTCATTTTTGTATCATTTACTCTGTGCATCTTTTGAGCATGAGCTCTACATGTGTTTTGAAGTATGCCATGCCATCTTTCTAGTGGTGTAGTCCCTGTATTTTTGTGATCTCTGTGGTGACTAGCACAAGCATGCAAAGTAGGCCCCGTAATAATTCTGATTTCAGGGACAGTGATTTCTCCAAGTCTTTGTCTGCTGTAATTTTGTTGCCATGTAAACTTGATGCTACAGAGAGATCCATGCATATTTTGGAGATGTTCAGTAAGGATGTTTTGTAGCTATATTTGTAGTTGATCCATTACTGCAATTGTTTGCAATTTTAGAGTACCATAGCATGACTCAATCTTGCTCTACGTTTGCTATAAAATATTTCTGGCAGATTCTTAACATGACATGCATTTTTGCCAAGCTTATTGTAGTTGATCCATACATGCTATGTAATTGTTCTTGCCATGGATGGCTTCATAAACATGCCATCTGGCTGTAGGTATGCTTGGTTTGTCATGCATTACTCTGTAGTGAGTGCATCAAGCTCACAAAGAGGCCTACATATTAATAATTCTGCCATGCTCTGTTTTCTGCTAAGTCTGAAACCTGATAACGAAACTTGCTATGTTTACATGCTTACCATCATATCTTCTGATCCTTTTTGGCTTATGGTCAGTAAGGGACTTTTGTCATATGCATTTAGTAGAACACTACCATGCCTTGTTTTGCTATATTAAGTTCCTGTAGCATGTTGATTTCGTGCTCTGAACATTGCTACCTGATGCTGATTTCTGCCATGTCCAGTTTTTCACCAAGTCTGTGAACCTGTAATCTTTTGCACTTTTTCCATGCTTGTTTGAGCTTGATATGTTGTGAACTAGCCATAGCTCAGTGTTCATATTTTGACAAGCATCTCCTGTAGATTACTCCCATGTGATTTGTTGCTATGTTGGGGTGCTGTAGCATTGTTACTTGTTGCATTTTAAGTGCTATCTTGCTGTTTATCGCAGATTCGTGTCATTCTTGTTTTGCTTGCCATTTGCAAACCGTGCATCCGATTCCGGTGATCTTTATATCGATTTCGACCGAAATCATCTCATCTTTCCAGTGGCATGCTTGGTTTGCCAAGTTACTGCCATGTTCATCATTTTCCTTCCGGAGCACGCATATGCATCGCATATCACATCTTGCATATCATACATGTCTTGCATCATGTTGCTTGTGCATTTCTCGTTATTGATTGTGGTTCCGTTTGTTTGTGCTCTTGTCTTGGGTAGAGCCGGGAGACGAGTTCGTGAACGAGGAACCTGTCGAGTACGCTTACGAGGATCAAGCTTTCGACCACTCTGAGAACCTTGCAGGCAAGATGACCACCCCTCGAAATCACTTCTATCTTTGCTATGCTAGTTGTTCGCTCTATTGCCATGCTCGCTACCTATCACTGCTATATTATGTCTCCTATTTTTAGCCATGTCAGCCCTAACCATCCTTTCCTAACAAACCGTTGTTTGGCTATGTTATCGCTTTTGCTCAGCCCTTCTTATAGCGTTGCTAGTTGCAGGTGAAGTTGAAGTTTGTTCCATTTCGGAACATGAAGATGTTGGGATATCACAATATCTCTTATTTAATTAATGCATCTATATATTTGGTAAAGGGTGGAAGGCTCGGCCTTATGCCTGGTGTTTTGTTCCACTCTTGCCGCCCTAGTTACTGTTATACCGGGATTATGTTCCTTGAGTTTGCTTTCCTTACGCGGTCGGGTGATTTATGGGACCCCCTTGACAGTTCGCCTTGAATAAAACTCCTCCATCAAGGCCCAACCTTGGTTTTACCATTTGCTACCTAAGCCTTTTTCCCCCGGGTTTTCGCGAGCCCGAGGGTCATCTTATTTTAACCCCCCGGGCCAGTGCTCCTTCGAGTGTTGGTCCGAACTGAGCAGACTGCGGGGCCCCCTCCTGGAAACTCGAGGTCTGGTTTTACTCGTAGGATGTCTCATCCGGTGTGCCCTGAGAACGAGATATGTGCAGCTCCTATCGGGATTTGTCGGCACATTCGGGTGGCTTTAATGGTCTTGTTTTACCATTGTCGAGATGTCTTGTAAACCGGGATTCTGAGACTGATCGGGTCTTTCCGGGAGAAGGTTTATCCTTCGTTGACCGTGAGAGCTTATGATGGGCTAAGTTGGGACACCCCTGCAGGGTATTATCTTTTGAAAGCCGTGCCCGCGGTTATGAGGCAGATGGGAATTTGTTAATGTCCGGTTGTCGATAACTTGTCACTTGACTCAATTAAAATACACCAAGTGCGTGTGTAACCGTGATGGTCTCTTCTCGGCGGAGTCCGGGAAGTGAACACGGTCTGTGTTATGGATGACGTAAGTAGGTGTTCAGGATCACTTCTTGATCATTGCTAGATGACGCCCGTTCCGTTGCTTCTCTTCTCGCTCTCATTTGCGCAAGTTAGCCACCATATATGCTTTTGCCGCTGCAGCTCCACCTCTTTGCACCTCTTTGTCCTATAAGCTTAAATAGTCTTGATCTCGCGGGTGTGAGATTGCTGAGTCCCCGTGACTCACAGATTCTACCAAAACAGTTGCAGGCGCCGACGATGCCAGTGCAGATGATGGCGTCGATCTCAAGTGGGAGTTCGACGAGGAACGTGGTCGTTACTATGTGTCTTTTCCTGATGATCAGTAGTGGAGCCTAGTTGGGACGATCGGGGATCTAGTATTTGGGGTTGTCTTATTTTCATCTGGATTTTGATCGTAGTCGGTCTATATGATTGTATTTTGGATGATGTATGAATAATATTTATGTATTGAGTGAAGTGGCGATTGTAAGCCAACTCTTTATCCCATTCTTGTTCATTACATGGGTTTGTGTGAAGATGACCCTTCTTGCGACAAAACCACTATGCGGTTATGCCTCTAAGTCGTGCCTCGACACGTGGGAGATATAGCCGCATCGTGGGCGTTACAAGTTGGTATCAGAGACGCCCACGATGCGGCTATATCTCCCACGTGTCGAGGCACGACTTAGAGGCATAACCGCATAGTGGTTTTGTCACAAGAAGGGTCATCTTCACACAACCCCAAATGCTAGATCCCCGATCGTCCCAACTGGGCTCCACTACTGGTCATCAGGAAAAGACACATAGTAACGACCACGTTCCTCGTCGAACTCCCACTTGAGATCGACGCCATCATCTGCACTGGCATCGTCGGCACCTGCAACTGTTTTGGTAGAATCTGTGAGTCACGGGGACTCAGCAATCTCACACCCGCGAGATCAAGACTATTTAAGCTTATAGGACAAAGAGGTGCAAAGAGGTGGAGCTGCAGCGGCAAAAGCATATATGGTGGCTAACTTGCGCAAATGAGAGCGAGAAGAGAAGCAACGGAACGGGCGTCATCTAGCAATGATCAAGAAGTGATCCTGAACACCTACTTACGTCATCCATAACACAGACCGTGTTCACTTCCCGGACTCCGCCGAGAAGAGACCATCACGGTTACACACGCACTTGGTGTATTTTAATTGAGTCAAGTGACAAGTTATCTACAACCGGACATTAACAAATTCCCATCTGCCTCATAACCGCGGGCACGGCTTTCGAAAGATAATACCCTGCAGGGGTGTCCCAACTTAGCCCATCATAAGCTCTCACGGTCAACGAAGGATAAACCTTCTCCCGGAAAGACCCGATCAGTCTCGGAATCCCGGTTTACAAGACATCTCGACAATGGTAAAACAAGACCAGCAAAGCCACCCGAATGTGCCGACAAATCCCGATAGGAGCTGCACATATCTCGTTCTCAGGGCACACCGGATGAGACATCCTACGAGTAAAACCAGACCTCGAGTTTCCAGGAGGGGGCCCCGCAGTCTGCTCAGTTCGGACCAACACTCGAAGGAGCACTGGCCCGGGGGGGGGGGGGTTAAAATAAGATGACCCTCGGGCTCGCGAAACCCGGGGGAAAAGGCTTAGGTAGAAAATGGTAAAACCAAGGTTGGGCCTTGCTGGAGGAGTTTTATTCAAGGCGAACTGTCAAGGGGGTCCCATAAATCACCCGACCGCGTAAGGAACGCAAACTCAAGGAACATAATCCCGGTATAATAGTAACTAGGGCGGCAAGAGTGGAACAAAACACCAGGCATAAGGCCGAGCCTTCCACCCTTTACCAAATATATAGATGCATTAATTAAATAAGAGATATTGTGATATCCCAACATCTCCATGTTCCGAAATGGAACAAACTTCAACTTCACCTGCAACTAGCAACGCTATAAGAAGGGCTGAGCAAAAGCGGTAACATAGCCAAACAACGGTTTGCTAGGAAAGGATGGTTAGGGCTGACATGGCTAAAATGGGAGACATGATATAGCAAGTGATAGGTAGCGAGCATGGCAATAGAGCGAACAACTAGCATAGCAAAGATAGAAGTGATTTCGAGGGGTGGTCATCTTGCCTGCAAGGTTCTCAGAGTGGTCGAAAGCTTGATCCTCGTAAGCGTACTCGACAGGTTCCTCGTTCACGAACTCGTCTCCCGGCTCTACCCAAGACAAGAACACAAGCAAAAGGAACAACAATCAATCACGAGGAATGCGCGAGCAACATGATGCAGAACATGTATGATATGCAAGATATGATATGCGATGCGTATGCGTGCTCCGGAAGGAAAATGATGAAGATGGCAGTAACTTGGCAAACCAAGCATGCCACTGGAAAGATGAGATGATTTCGGTCGAAATCGATATAAAGATCACCGTAATCGGATGCACGGTTTGCAAATGGCAAGCAAAACAAGAATGACACGAATCTGCGATAAACAGCAAGATAGCACTTAAAATGCAACAGGTAACAATGCTACAGCACCCCAACATAGCAACAAAGCACATGGCAGTAAGCTACAGGAGATGCTTGTCAAAAGATGAACACTGAGCTACGGCTAGTTCACAACATATCAAGCTCAAACAAGCATGGCAAAAGTGAAAAAGATTACAGGTTCACAGACTTGGTGAAAAACTGGACATGGCAGAAATCAGCATCAGGTAGCAATGTTCAGAGCACGAAATCAACATGCTACAGGAAATTAACATAGCAAAACAAGGCATGGTAGTGTTCTACTAAATGCACATGACAAAAGTCCCTTACTGACCATAACCCAAAAAGGATCAGAAGATATGATGGTAAGCATGTAAACATAGCAATTTTCGTTATCAGGTTTCAGACTTAGCAGAAAACAGAGCATGGCAGAAATATTAATATGTAGGCCTCTTTGTGAGCTTGATGCACTCACTACAGAGTAGTGCATGACAAACCAAGCATACCTACAGCCAGATGGAATGTTTATGAAGCTATCCGTGGCAAGAACAATTATATAGCATGTATGGATCAACTACAATAAGCTTGGCAAAAATGCATGTCATGTTAAGAATCTGCCAAAAATATTTTATAGCAAACGTAGAGCAAGATTGAGTCATGCTATGGTACTCTAAAATTGCAAACAATTGCAGGAATGGATCCATTACAACTATAGCTACAAAACATCCTTACTGAACATCTCCAAAATATGCATTTATCTCTCTGTAGAATCAAGTTTACATGGCAACAAAATTACAGCAGACAAAAACTTAGAGAAATCACTGTCCCTGAAATCAGAATTATTATGGGGCCTACTTTGCATGCTTGTGCTAGTCACCACAGAGATCAAAAAAATACATGGACTACACCACTAGAAAGATGGCCTGGCATACTTCAAAACACATGTAGAGCTCATGCTCAAAAGATGCACAGAATAAATGATAAAAAATGACAAATCTCCAAGTTCTGTTAAGAACCAGAGAATAACAGCAACTAGCCCTCTTCCAATGAAGATTTTGTCATCAAGATGACCTCTAATGAACATGGTGCAATTTAACAAAATGAAGAGCATCACGAGGCGAACAATTTGACATATTACACGCGCGAATCGGAGCTACATGCACGAAGTTACGGCTATACGAACAGAGGCACATCATATAACAGAAAATGACTTGGAAGAAAAACGGCGCGGGAAAAGTCAACCTTCCGTTGACTCGGGCGGCTGGATCTGGATCGAGCCAGAGAGCTCGAGCCCGACGATGGCGCTCGCTCGCGGGGAAGAGGAGGCGGCGAGGCGGCGGCCGTGGGGAGGAAGGGCGCCGGAGGCGGCGGTCGCCGGCGGGGGCGGCGCCGGAGGGAGCGCGCGGTGGTGGCGGCGGCCGGCGGCGCGGCGGCGGCGGGGAGGCAGCGGCGGGCCGGCGGGGCGGCGCGGAGGCGTGGACCGGCGGGGAGGCGCTCGGGCAGGCGCGGGCGGCGGCGAACGGGCCGGCGGACCCGCGGCGGGCTTCGCGGGCCGGCGCAGCGGCGGGGGCGGCGGTGACAGGTGGCGGGCGCTGGTTCACCGGGCGCGGCGGCGCGTTTGTCCGGCGGGCGCTGGACGCGTCCGCCCGCGGAGAGGGAAAATTAGGGTTCGTTTGCGAATCCGTTTTCGGGTTGCCCACTTATAAATAGGTAGAGGGAGCTAGGAGGCTCCAAATGAGGTGCGGTTTTCGCCCACACGATCGTGATCGAACGGCCTAGAGCATGGAAGAGAGTTTGGTGGGTTTTGGGCTGGTTTTGGAGGGGTTTTTTGCTGGACAATCAAATGGACTTTGCGGATGCCTGGTTAACCGATGGAGTACCAAACGACCTCCGAATGGAACGAAACTTGACCGGTAGTCTCCGGGTGGTATATTAACACCACTTAACAAGCCTCGGACCATTCCGAGAAAGTTTGACACACGCACACGAAAGAAAACTAGAAGGGTGCACCGGAGGAGATAGGAGCGCCGGATTGGAAAACGGACAACGGGGAAAATGCTCGGATGCATGAGACGAACACGTATGCGAATGCAATGCACATGATGACATGATATGAAAATGCATGACATGACAAAATACAAAACGAAAGACAAAACCCGACAACGGAGGGAAAAACATATCACATAGCCGAAATGGCAAGAGTCGGAGTTACAAATATGGCAAGTTACATGCGGGGTGTTACAACACTCCACCACTACGAGAGGATCTCGTCCCGAGATCTAGGACTGAAAGAACTCCGGATATTCGGAACGGAGATGGTCCTCGCGTTCCCAGGTGGCTTCCCGGTCGGAATGGTGCGACCACTTCACTTTCAGGAATTTGATAGACTTGTTGCGAGTCTTGCGCTCAGTTTCTTCAAGAATAGCAACTGGGTGCTCATGATAAGACAAATCTTGTTGGAGGTCAATCTCTTCGAAGTTGATAGTGCGCTCAGGCGTCTTGAAGCACTTGCGGAGCTGTGACACGTGGAACACATCGTGCACGTTCGCGAAGTTGGAAGGAAGCTCAAGTTGATAGGCGAGGTCGCCTCTTTTGCCAATGATCTTGAAAGGACCCACGTATCTAGGGGCAAGCTTCCCTTTGATACCGAAGCGACGAGTGCCTTTCATTGGAGAGACGCGGAGGTAGACATGGTCTCCGATCTCGAAAGCCAAATAACGATGCTTACTATCATAGTAACTCTTCTGACGCGATTGCGCGGCTTTGAGATTATCACGGATGACTTTACACATTTCTTCAGCTTCAGTGATTAAGTCATTGCCAAGAAGTTGGCGTTCACCAGTCTCTGACCAATTGAGAGGAGTACAACACTTTCTGCCATAGAGAATCTCGAATGGGGCCTTGCCCGAACTCGCTTGGAAGCTGTTGTTGTAGGAGAATTCGGCATAAGGAAGACATTATTCCCATTTCATGCCAAAGGAAATGACACAAGCCCTGAGCATATCTTCAAGAATTTGATTGACTCGCTCGACTTGGCCACTAGTTTGAGGATGAAAAGCTGTGCTGAAGCGAATATTAGTGCCCATGGCCTTCTGGAAGGAGTCCCAGAACTTAGAGGTGAAGATGCTTCCATGATCTGAAGAAATCAATTGTGGAATGCCGTGCAAGGAGACAATACTGGAGGTGTAGAGCTCTGCCAACTGAGCTGCTATGATGGATTCTTTGATAGGAAGGAAATGAGCCACTTTAGAGAGCTTGTCGATGACAACGAAGATAGCATCATTTCCGCGCTTGGACTTGGGAAATCCAGTCACGAAGTCCATTTCGATATGATCAAACTTCCATTCTGGGATAGCAAGAGGTTGGAGGAGACCAGCTGGTCGTTGGTGTTCTGCTTTCACTCTTCGGCAGACATCACATTCATTCACGAATTGAGCAATTTCTCGCTTCATTCGAGTCCACCAATACGACTGCTTGAGGTCATGATACATCTTCGTACTTCCAGGATGAATGGAAAAGAGAGAATTGTGCGCCTCATTCATTATGACTTTCCTTAGATCACCTTTCAGAACCACAATCCGGTCCTCGAAGAACAAAGTGTCTCTGTCATCAATGCGATAGCACTTGTATTTGGAGAGACCCTTGTCGATACCACGTTTCACCTTCTTCACCATGGCATCAAGGAGTTGTGCCTCACGAATTTGATCTTCCAAAGTAGGAGATACTATGAGGTTGGCAAGAACGCCTTGAGGAACAACTTGGAGATTCAGCTTGCGGAAAGCTTCACAAAGATCCAGCTGGAAAGGCTTGAGAATTAAGCTGTTGCAATAAGCTTTCCTGCTTAAAGCATCTGCAATGACATTTGCCTTGCCTGGAGTATATTCGATACTCGGATTGTACTCTTGAATCATTTCGACCCATCGAGTCTGCCTGAGGTTGAGGTTGGGCTGAGTGAAGATATACTTGAGACTCTTGTGATCAGTGAAAATGTCCACTTGTCTTCCCAACAAGAGATGTCTCCATGTAATCAATGCATGGACAACTGCCGCCAACTCAAGATCGTGAGTGGGGTAGTTCTTCTCGTTGGGCTTCAACTGCCGAGAGGTATAAGCCACAACTTTCTTCTCTTGCATTAACACAGCACCGAGACCTTGGAGAGAAGCATCACAGAAAACTTCATACGGCTTGGATTCATCAGGAGGAGTCAAAACAGGAGCTGTGACTAGTTTCTCTTTGAGAGTGTTGAAAGCAACGTCACACTCAGGAGACCAGACATACTTCACATGCTTCTGAAGAAGATTGGAAAGAGGCTTTGCAATCTTGGAGAAATTCTCAACGAATCTCCGGCAATAGCTTGCAAGACCCAGAAAACTGCGGAGCTGCTTTACATTTTGAGGAGGTTCCCAATCCAGAACTGCGGACACCTTCTCGGGGTTAACAGCGATGCCTTTGGCAGAGATGATGTGACCAAGGAAAAGAACTTCATCGAGCCAAAACTCACATTTAGAGAACTTCGCATAGAATTGATACTCTCTGAGCTTGTCGAGCACCAATCGCAAATGTTTGGCATGATCCTGCTTGTTCTTGGAGAAGACCAAGATATCATCGAGATACACCAGAACAAATTCATTGGTATAGGGGTTGAAGATGAAATTCATCATCCGAGAGAACACCGGAGGAGCATTGACAAGGCCGAAAGACACGACAGTATATTCATAAGAACCAAAGCTTGTTCTGAATGCTGTCTTGGGAATATCTTCTTCACGAATGCGAATCTGATGTTAACCCATACGAAGGTCAAGCTTCGAGAATACTTTAGCCCCTTTGAGTTGCTCAAAAAGCTCATTGATGTTGGGAAGTGGGTACTTGTTCTTGATTGTCTTCTTGTTCAATGGACGGTAGTCGACACAAAGTCGGTCCGTGCCATCCTTCTTCTTGACAAAAAGAACACCACAACCCCATGGAGAAGAACTCGGTCTGATCAAACCCAGACGTTCTTGTTCATCGAGCTGTTTCTTCAATTCCTTCAGCTCGTTAGGTCCAAGCTTGTATGGACGCTTGCAAACGGGTACAGTACCAGGCTCTAGTTCGATAACGAACTCAACTGGCCGGTGCGGAGGCATACCCGGAAGCTCTTCTGGAAAGACATCTTGATACTCCCAAACGACTGGAATTTGAGAGATGGCATCCAATTCGCCCTTCTCATTGGAGAGAAAAACCGAATGGTTTCATCACGAGCAGCAAAAATAATCACATCCTCAGACGAGTGTGTCAATTGAATTTCCCTGGCAGCACAATCAAGTTGAGCCTTGTGCTTAGAAAGCCAGTCCATCCCGAGAATAAGATCAATATCCGAGTCACCAAGAACAATTGGAGAAGACTGGAATTTGTAGTCGCCCATCTTGATGGAGACATCGGGAGCAACCAAACTAGACGACAAAAGCTTACCCGGAGAAACAACTTGCATGACTTTGGATAAAATCTCGGTGTCAACATTGTGCTTCGATGCAAATGGGTATGACAAGAAAGAATGCGATGCACCAGTATCAAAAAGAACTTTTGCAGGAATATAATTAACTGAGAGATTACCCATTATCACATCAGTAGATTCCTCCGCTTGGGCTGCATTCATCATGTTCACCTTTGCAAACTTTGGATTATGCTTGACCACTGCATTGCTGGAAGATCTGACAGGAGGAGGAGGAGGAAGACGCCTCTGGTTGAAGCACTTGTTAGCATAGTGACCTTTCTGCTGACATTTGTTGCAAGTCACCTCTGAGAGTGGACGGTGATAAGGAGCATTGGACTTTGGAGCTTGATTCTGAGACTTGTTCTGATAGCCAGAGTTGGAAGAGTTTGAAGAACCATGGCCACCTTTGTTCTTCTGCTGGTAAGGCTGACGAAACGGAGGAGGAGGCAACCAGAACTTCTGTTGCTTAGCTGTCACAAGTGAGGAAGAAGAAGACTGAACTGCGTCCCTGACTCTCTTCTTAGAAGTCTCACACTTGAGCTGAGCAGCCTCTTGCTTCAGTGCCATATTGTAGAATTGATCAAAGTGAGTAGGCTCAACAAGAACAAGAGCTAACTGCAGATCCTCTTTAAGGCCACCTCTGAAGTGATAGATCATGCTCTTCTCATCAGGAACGTCTTGTTTAGCGAAGCGAGCAAGTTTCTGAAACTGAATGTTGTATTGATACACAGACATGTTGCCTTGCTTGAGATTGCGGAACTCCTCACGCTTGCTCTCAATAACACTTTGTGGAATGTGGTGCGCTTTGAAGTCCCGACAGAAGTCAGTCCAAGTGATCACACGACCTCCTTTGGAATCTTTGTATTGCTGAAACCAATCAGCAGCTTGGTCCTTGAGCTGGAAAGAAGCGAACTTGACAAAGTCCTCAGGCCTGACATTGCTACATTCAAAATGCTTGTTGATGTCCACGAGCCAATCATCGGCATCCGTGGCCTCGGCACAGTAGCTGAAAGACTTGGGCTGATTTGCGAGAAACTGGTTGAGAGTGGCAAAGTGAAACTGATTGTTGCCTTGACCTTGATTGCCTTGATTGCCTTGCCCTTGAGTACGTTCTTGCAAGAGTTGCAGAATCATCTGAGCATTGGCGTTGGTGGCTGCCATGATTGCTTGCCATGCCTCCGGAGGTGGAGGTGGTGGCGGAGGGTTCGCTTGACTCCCTTCATTGCGATCCGGATTCTGACGCGTTGGCGGAGCCATCCTGAAGAGGGTGACATCCGTTAGCATCTTGATAGACAAAAGATAAGTAGAATCAACGGACAGAAATTGCAACATATAGTCTTCACAATAAACATTCGAACGAAGATGAACGAATGAATTCCGTAGTAAATCATCACACTTCCATAAGTTGAGAAGCCACTTGAAAAAGATATGGAATGAACATATGAATTCGAAGTAACTCGAATACCACATTACAAAATAAAACAAAGTATTGGCTTGCAGAATAAGCCGGAACAAACATATGATAGATATTTCGTCCGAAGTTTTCATGGTGGGGCCCACACGGGCTCAATCGTACAGCACCATCATGTACAAGGCTGTGCACATGACATACGAAGCGTCCCCGAGTCGGCAAAGCCATGGACTCTTTAAGACACAATGAGACCACTGTAAAATCAACCGTATACAGGCGGACCACTAGACGTCGAACCCCAATCTCATATCATGCGTCTGTCGGAAAGAAATCCTAAGGCTACTTGAATTCCCACTTATAAACTCCCGAAACTTTCTGGTTATGCAATCTGGTGTAGGGGATACAGGGGACACAAATATATATCACCCAAACTAGCAATCCCTAGATCCAGCTGTATCCATCCGTCAACACATAACCAAGAAACCTTCGGAAATCGTTTACCTCAACCTTCAAAAAACATCCGTTATACAAGTTATGGCAATACTCCTGAACTCCCGCCCCAGTACTGGGTGGCGTCGAGGTGATCTCACCAACAACTGCATAAAAGAGATTTCGATGTCGGCGAAACTCAGGTATTCCAGAACTGCAACGATAAAATTGTGACGACAACACCTCGGAGCTCAACTCCCCGGGACACTGCCACAACCCCTAAATGACAGGAGGCACCAAGAACAATGTTCTCGTCACAAATCCATCGGAACGATTCCAAGATACCCGCGTGATCCTAAAATTTTTTTAGTGAAATTTGAGGAGAGAGTAGTCAAAACTTCTACGTCAGGAGACCTCACCAGAGCGACGAAGAGACTGAGGAGTAAAAAGAATCCTACTCTCCGATATATATAATCCTAAGACTCAAAACATTTTTTTTCTAGACTCAACAACGCTAGTGATTAGATCAAGCAGGGGGCTCCTAAGTCGGGGATGGCTCTGATTACCAACTTGAGACGCCCACGATGCGGCTATATCTCCCACGTGTCGAGGCACGACTTAGAGGCATAACCGCATAGTGGTTTTGTCGCAAGAAGGGTCATCTTCACACAATCCCATGTAATGAACAAGAATGGGATAAAGAGTTGGCTTACAATCGCCACTTCACACAATACATAAATATTATTCATACACCATCCAAAATACAATCATATAGACCGACTACGGTCAAAATCCAGATGAAAATAAGACAACCCCAAATGCTAGATCCCCGATCGTCCCAACTGGGCTCCACTACTGGTCATCAAGAAAAGACACATAGTAACGACCACGTTCCTCGTCGAACTCCCACTTGAGATCGACGCCATCATCTGCACTGGCATCGTCGGCACCTGCAACTGTTTTGGTAGAATCTGTGAGTCACGGGGACTCAGCAATCTCACACCCGCGAGATCAAGACTATTTAAGCTTATCGGACAAAGAGGTGCAAAGAGGTGGAGCTGCAGCGGCAAAAGCATATATGGTGGCTAACTTGCGCAAATGAGAGCGAGAAGACAAGCAACGGAACGGACGTCATCTAGCAATGATCAAGAACTGATCCTGAACACCTACTTACGTCATCCATAACACAGACCGTGTTCACTTCCCGGACTCCACCGAGAAGAGACCATCACGGTTACACACGCACTTGGTGTATTTTAATTGAGTCAAGTGACAAGTTATCTACAACCGGACATTAACAAATTCCCATCTGCCTCATAACCGCGGGCACGGCTTTCGAAAGATAATACCCTGCAGGGGTGTCCCAACTTAGCCCATCATAAGCTCTCACGGTCAACGAAGGATAAACCTTCTCCCGGAAAGACCCGATCAGTCTCGGAATCCCGGTTTACGAGACATCTCGACAATGGTAAAACAAGACCAGCAAAGCCACCCGAATGTGCCGACAAATCCCGATAGGAGCTGCACATATCTCGTTCTCAGGGCACACCGGATGAGACATCCTACGAGTAAAACCAGACCTCGAGTTTCCAGGAGGGGGCCCCGCAGTCTGCTCAGTTCGGACCAACACTCGAAGGAGCACTGGCCCAGGGGGGGTTAAAATAAGATGACCCTCGGGCTCGCGAAAACCCGGGGGAAAAAGGCTTAGGTAGCAAATGGTAAAACCAAGGTTGGGCCTTGCTGGAGGAGTTTTATTCAAGGCGAACTGTCAAGGGGGTCCCATAAATCACCCGACCGCATAAGGAACGCAAACTCAAGGAACATAATCCCGGTATAACAGTAACTAGGGCGGCAAGAGTGGAACAAAACACCAGGCATAAGGCCGAGCCTTCCACCCTTTACCAAATATATAGATGCATTAATTAAATAAGAGATATTGTGATATCCCAACATATCCATGTTCCGACATGGAACAAACTTCAACTTCACCTACAACTAGCAACGCTATAAGAGGGGCTGAGCATAAGCGGTAACATAGCCAAACAACGGTTTGCTAGGAGAGTATGGTTAGAGGCTGACATGGCTAAAAATAGGAGACATGATATAGCAAGTGATAGGTAGCGGAGCATGGCAATAGAGCGAACAACTAGCATAGCAAAGATAGAAGTGATTTCGAGGGGTGGTCATCTTGCCTGCAAGGTTCTCAGAGTGGTCGAAAGCTTGATCCTCGTAAGCGTACTCGACAGGTTCCTCGTTCACGAACTCGTCTCCCGGCTCTACCCAAGACAAGAACACAAGCAAACGGAACCACAATCAATCACGAGGAATGCGCGAGCAACATGATGCAGAACATGTATGATATGCAAGATATGATATGCGATGCGTATGCGTGCTCCGGAAGGAAAATGATGAAGATGGCAGTAACTTGGCAAACCAAGCATGCCACTGGAAAGATGAGATAATTTCGGTCGAAATCGATATAAAGATCACCGGAATCGGATGCACGGTTTGCAAATGGCAAGCAAAACAAGAATGACACGAATCTGCGATAAACAGCAAGATAGCACTTAAAATGCAACAGGTAACAATGCTACAGCACCCCAACATAGCAACAAAGCACATGGCAGTAAGCTACAGGAGATGCTTGTCAAAAGATGAACATTGAGCTACGGCTAGTTCACAACATATCAAGCTCAAACAAGCATCCCAAAATTGCAAACAATTGCAGGAATGGATCCATTACAACTATAGCTACAAAACATCCTTACTGAACATCTCCAAAATATGCATTTATCTCTCTGTAGAATCAAGTTTATATGGCAACAAAATTACAGCAGACAAAAACTTAGAGAAATCACTGTCCCTGAAATCAGAATTATTACGGGGCCTACTTTGCATGCTTGTGCTAGTCACCACAGAGATCACAAAAATACATGGACTACACCACTAGAAATATGGCATGGCATACTTCAAAACACATGTAGAGATCATGCTCAAAAGATGCACAGAATAAATGATACAAAAATGACAAATCTCCAAGTTCTGCTAAGAACCAGAGATTAACAGCAACTAGTCCTCTTCCAACGAAGATTTGGGCATCAAGATGACCTCTAATGAACATGGTGCAATTTAAAAAAATGAAGAGCATCATGAGACGAAAAATTTGACATATTACACGCGCGAATCGGAGCTACATGCACAGAGTTATCGCATCGGGAACAGAGCAAGGTGCTGATGAAATTTCAAAACAGAAAATAAAAGGGGGGGGGTCTCGGGTCAACCTTCCCGTTGACCAGATCGGATCGGGGCCGGCTCGGGCGCGGGCTTGCAGTGGTGTTCGCCGACGGGAGGAAGAGGAGGCCGGCGGGCGACGGCCCGAGGGAGGAGGGGCGCCGGCCGGAGGCGCGGCGGCGGCGATGGCTGAGCGGCGGCAGAGGGCGGCGGCGATGGCTGAGCGGCGGCAGAGGGCGGCGGCGGGCCGGCGGTTGCGGGAGGCGGCGGCGCGGGGCGATGGCCGGGCGCGCGGGCCGCACGGGCCGGCGGGCCTCGGCGGCGGCGACGGAGGAGGCGCGCGACGCGGCGCTCTGCGGTTCGTTGGTTTCGGCGGCGGACGTGTCCCGCCGACGGCGGACGCGTCCGGCGGCGCGGAGGGGGAAAAATCTAGGGTTCGTCTGCGAATCCGTTTTCGGGATGCTCACTTATAAATAGGTAGAAGGAGCTAGGAGGCTCCAAATGAGGTGCGGTTTTCGCCCACACGATTGTGATCGAACGACCTAGAGCATGGAAGAGAGTTTGGTGGGTTTTGGGCTGGTTTTGGAGGGGGTTTTTGCTGGACAATCAAATGGACTTTGCGGATGCCCGGTTAACCGTTGGAGTACCAAACGACCTCCGAATGGAACGAAACTTGACCGGTAGTCTCCGGGTGGTATATTAAGACCACTTGACAAGCCTCGGTCCATTCCGAGAAAGTTTGACACACGCACATGAAAGAAACAAGAGTGGTGCACCGGAGGAGATTGGAGCGCCGGATTGCAAAACGGACAACGGGGAAAATGCTCGGATGCATGAGACGAACACGTATGCAAATGCAATGCACATGATGACATGATATGAAAATGCATGACATGAAAAAATACAAAACGAATGACAAAACCCGACAACGGAGGGAAAAACATATCACATAGCCGAAATGGCAAGAGTCGGAGTTACAAATATGGCAAGTTACATGCGGGGTGTTACACATCTTCCCTGGGGAAATGCATTTGGATAACGTACTTGATGTGTTCTCCAATGGGTGGAATGAGTAAAACTCCTTCGCTAGCACCATGGAGCGAGAAAGCACCATCAAAGTACATGATCCATTCCCCGGGGGCTTCCTAGTCGAGGAGGACCGTTTCCACAACCTCTTCATCGAGCGTTGGTGTCCATTCTGCTATGAATTCTGCCAGTGCTCTACTTTGGATAGTTGTCGTGCTTTCAAACGTCAATACAAAACTTGATAGTTCCAATGCCCATTCTACTATCCTGCCGATGGCCTCGGGGTTCCTCAGGATACGCTGCAGCGGAAGGTGGGTCACAACTGTGATTTCGTGAGCTTGAAAGTAATGGCGCAGCTTCCTCGAGGCCATAAGGAGGCCAAAGATTAACTTTTGGACCCCAGAATACCTTGACCTAGCCCCCTTCAAGAGGGAGCTAACAAAGTAAACTGGTCGCTGCACCATCTTCTTTCTTGCTAACGCATTCCGCTTATCAGCACCGATTTGTGGCTTCCCTTCATTGTCACCATCAGGCCCTGCCAGGGATAAAGTTGGTTCATCACCGAGTGGTTCTACCTCGGTAGTTTCTTGGCTATCCACTTCTCTCTGCGCCACCAAGGCAGCATTAATCACTTGGTTCGTTGCTACCAGATACAGTAGCAACGACCCTTGTGGTTTAGGTGCGACCAGGGTTGGAGTAGAGGACAGGTAAGCTTTCAATTCCCACAGCGCGGCCTCCGCCTCTGGAGTCCATTTTATTGGACTAGCCTTCTTCAATATTTTGAAGAACGGAAGGGCACACTCAACGGATTTTGAAATGAACCTACTTAGTGCGGCAACACAGCCGGCCAGACGCCTCACATCCTTGATGGTCTTTGGGGCTTGGATATGTTGTATTGCCTTGATCTTGCCGGGGTTAGCTTCTATCCCTCATTGAGACACAAAAACCCAAGGAGCTTGCCGAACGGAACACCAAACACACATTTCTCTGGGTTGAGCTTCAAGTTGATCTTCCACAAATTTGCAAAGGTTCCTTCCAAATCTTCAATCAGTGTAGACTGGTCCTTGGTTTTGACCACTATATCATCCATATATGCTTCAATGTTCCTGTGCAGCTTAGGTTCGACACCAATCTGTATGACCCTTGCAAATGTGGAACCAACGCTTTTTAGCCCGAACGACATACGTACAAAGCAGTACGTGCCACATGGGGTAATAAACACGGTCTTCTCTTTGTCTTCCTTGTCCATGAAGATCTGATGGTAGCCAGAGTACACACCAAGGAAGGAGAGCAAATCACATCCTAAGGTGGAGTCAACGATCTGATCAATGCAGGGTAAGGGGAATGGATCCTTTGGACAAGCTTTGTTCAACTCAGTGAAGTCAATACAAAGTCTCCACTTCCCATTTGCCTTGCGTACCACCACTAGATTTGCTAACCAAGTTGGATGCAGTACTCCTTTGACCAAACCTGCTGCTCCAAGTTTCTTAATCTCCTCAGCAATGAACTATTACCGCTCCAAGGCTTGCTTTCTGACTTTCTGCTTGACGGGACGGGCATGAGGGTAGACAGCAAGGTGGTGCTCGATTACCTCCCTGGGAAAACCGGGGATGTCACATGATTGCCAGGCAAACACATCAACATTCGCCCACGGGAAGGTAATGAGTGCGCTTTCCTATTTGTCGTCTAGTGCCATCCTGCTGCGCTGGAACTTTCTTGGTTGCTGGAGGGGCAGCCTTGGATCTTTTGCCAACCGAAGGAAAGTCGTTTCCGGGCGCAACACACTCCGGAGAGGCGCGCTTCCCCGGGTCCTTGCCGGTGTTCTTGCCGGTTCCCTTAACTTTCTTCTCCTCCTTGGCAGGAGCCGAGGACTTGACGGCCTCCGCTGCTACCGCGTCTCTATACAACTTATCCACACAGATGACCGCATCTTTCTTATCCGACGGGATGGATATGACTCCCATAGGACCAGGCATCCTCAGAGTGTGTAGGATCGAAAGTATGTCTAGAGGGGGGTGATTAGACTACTTGACCAAATAAAAATACAACCTTTTCCCAATTTTAGTTGTGGGCAGATTTTAGCAATTAGCACAAGTCAAGCAATCAACCTACACATGCAATTCTAAGAGTGTAGCAGCGGAAAGTAAAACATTGCATATGAAGGTAAAGGGAAGGGTTTGGAGAAGGCAAACGCAATGGAGACACGGAGATTTTTGGCCCTTAAAAACTTCTTGGTTCAACTCCACAACTTGACGGAGACTCCCAAGCGACACCTAACCAATCTAGGAGACACCACTCTCCAAAAGGTAATAAATGGTGTTTTGATGATGAACTCCTTGCTCTTGTGCTTCAAATGATAGTCTCCCCAACACTCAACTCTCTCTCACAGATTTGGATATGGTGGAAAGATGATTTGATTGGAAAGCAACTTGGGAAAGGCTAGAAATCAAAGATTCTTGTGGTAGGATTGGAAGATCTTGATCTCAACATATGAGTAGGTGGTTCTGTCTCAGAAAATGTATGGTGGAAGTGTAGGCACGTTCTGATGGCTCTCTCTCATATGGAGAGGGGGGTGGAGGGGTATATAGATCCTCACACAAAATCCAACCGTTACACACATTTAACCCATCTCGGTGAGACCGAATAGCTAAACTTGGTGGCACCGATTAGTTCAAAATGTGAACATTAGGAATCTCGATGGGAGCGACTGGAACAACTCGGTGGGACCGATGTGCTAGGGCTTAGGGCAAATCTCATCTCGGTGGCACCGATTGCATCAACTTAGTGAGACCGAAGTGAAGCAATAGGGCAACATAGAGTTGGTCAAGCCATCTCGGTGAGACCGATTGCAATTTCGGTGGGACCAAAATAATTGCAACTAATAATAGTGAGTTGGCAAGGCCATCTCGGTGAGTCCGAGATCCATATCGGTGTGACTGAACTGTTAGGGTTTCTGGTTGTGGCTATGTCATATGAACTCGGTGGCACCGGATAGAAAGAATCGGTGGGGCCGAGTTGGAGTTTAGGGTTTTGACATATTTGGATGGAGAAAGTGGTTGAGGGTTTTGGAGCAATATCACTAAGCATTTGAGCAAGCAAGTCATTAAGCAACACCTCATCCCCTTTTAATAGTATTGGTTTCCTATGGACTCAATGTGATCTTGGATCACTAAAACAAAGATGAAGAGTCTTGAGCTTTTGCCAATATATGTCCATAGGATTTTGAGGGGTCCACATTTCTACTCCATGCCATGCCAGTGATTGAACTTCCTGAAATATTTATCTTGAATGGATATTATTCCAATGAGCTATATGTTGTTATGAATTACCAAAACCACCCGGGGATTAGTTGCACTTTCAGAGTGTTATATGCATAATGGGATGCCGCCATGAACTTGGCCAGTGCTGGACGACCAAGGATCCCGTTGACTGCCAGGGGAAGCTCAACGACATCGAACACAATCTTCTCAGTCCTGAAGTTTATTTCCCCGCCAAATGTTATCGGCAAGGTAATTTTTCCCTTCAGCTAGCTCCTCCCTTGGTTGATCCCCTGGAAGGTGCCAGTCGTTTTCAGGTCCTCATAATGAATTTGGAGCTTCTTTAGCACCTCGGGGGAAATCAAATTCAACCCTGCCCACTGTCAACCAACATCTTGGTGACCTTAAGGTTGCGGATTGTTGGGAAACCATCAACGAGAAGCATCCAACTACAGTAGTGCGATCTGGATGATCCTCAATGTCAAAGTTGATGGGCGTGCGGGACCACTTAAGTGGTTCTTGAGCGCTTGCTACTAGTTCTGTCGCATTAACCTCACACGCCCATTGCTTGAGCTGGCGGTGAGAGAAGTGCAAAGATGCACCCCCGTCAATGCACATTGCTCAGTAGCTTTTTGAAACTCCTGCTCACTGGTCTTGTCATCCTCTTCTTCACTATCACCTTCATTTTCCTTCTTCTCAAGAACCCTGGAGGGCTTCTTTCTGCTGATCGGGCTTGCCACAGTGCCACCATGGCCACCTCGGCCTTTCCCGCCAGCGTCGTTCTGACCTCTCTCCTTGTCGCGCTTTTCATACTCAGTTTTCTGCTTTTCCACCAACTATTCAACTTGTTTGCAATCCTGGAGATCGTGACCCTTAGTCCTATGGATCTTGCAGTATGGCCCGTCGGATTTGCCAGTTTTCTCAGCAGCCGCTACCGCCCGGTAGTCAGCGCATGTAGAAGCATCCTTGCCGGGCGCCTCAGTCTTTGCTTTCTTGCCGGCGCTAAGATCACCAGAGCTCTCAATGACCATCACTGCTTTGTCCTTACGCTTCTTGTTGCACTTTCTGTTCTTTTTCCTAGGGGTGGCAGTGTCGTCGTCGTCTTCCGAATCGACTTCGACACCAACCTCCTCCCCTGGAAGTCTTCTCCCTTCTTCGGCACGAGCGAACTTGTCCGCCAACTTGTAGAGTTCGCTGACAGTTTTGGGTAATCGAACATTCATCTTGGCCCGCATCCTGCGGTTGCGCACATTCATATGGAATGCGGCAATCACAGCTGCTGGGTGTATCTTCGGGATGTTGCAGTGCACTCGGCTGAACCTCTGAAAATACTTGCGCAAACTTTCCCCTTCTTTTTGTAGAAGGGCTTGCAAGTCACTAGGTTGCCCCGGTTCTTGATGGCCGCCTATGAAGGCGCCAACGAACTCGTTGCATAAGTCTGCCCAGGAGGAAATGGAATTCCCCGGCAAGTGCATCAGCCAAGACCTCACATTAGGCTTGAGAGCCAATGGGAAGTAATTGGCAAGCACTTTCTCATCCCTTCGCCCGGCAGCTTGAACAGCGATTGTATAGATGCCTAAAAACTCTGTCGGGTTCAGTTTTCCATCATACTTCTCTGGCAGGTCAGGCTTGAAGGTGCGAGAAGATGGCCAATGGACTTGCCACAACTCGCGAGTGAAGGCGGGGCACCCTACCTCGTAAGGTAAGTACCCTCCTGCACTGGGCGCCGGTTCGTCGACATCAGGCCTGTTACCGCTGGCTAACTGATGGCGTGCCTCGTGACGCCGCTCAATGGTGACACGTGAGTCTTCCTTCCTCCTGTCCCTCAATACTTGGCGTTGATCTTGCTGGAGTCGTGGATCAGATGAAGCCATCAACGCCTCATTAGGATCATTGACGTCTTGGGGTTGCTGAGCTCGCCGTAGTTGCCCTTGGGTGGGTTGCCGCGGAGGGAGCTGCACCGTAGGCGCGGTCCTCTCAACTTGGCCACCAGCAAATGCTGCTGGTGTCGCTTGCGGGCGCCGTGAAGGCTCCGCACGCGGTGACTTGTTGGCCTCAGCAAACCTAATGAGACTTTGGATGGTAGCTCTCCATTCATTCCATCTTGTCTATTGCTGGTGGGAAGTTCAGCAACAGCTGAGCACTGACCATCGCTTCCACCATCGTCCCTGGCATGGCGTGGGAGGCAGAGCGCGACACCGCTTGACTCCTGGACAAGCAAGAAGGAGCGTTGTTGTGCTTCTGCCGTCTTGGACCAATCACCAGGGCAGTCTGGCATGGCCGAAATTGTTCTTGAAGGCCAAGTTCCTGATCAGCTGGGCCTTTCCCATGCGAACGCGGTCGTTGTGGATCGACGGTGCTGCTCGGGGTCTTGTCGCGCTCGCCTAGCGTGGGATGAGGCACACGTCCTATCACCGCCCCTCTAGACAATATGGCCAGTGGATATTGGCTCGCACCGTAGCAGGCGTCGACGCTGTGTTGGTTGAGCTCGCCGGTGGGGCGGGGACGAGGAAGCTGGGCGTCTCCATGACCCGCACCAGTGGAGGCATGATCGCCATCAAGTTGAAGAGGTTGGGTCGCTCCTGCAGCCCCGACCCCTACTCTAGTTGCGGTGGGAATGTTAGCAGCACCGCCCGCCGCAGCCGCCAAATCCGCAGCACCTGTAGCTGCAGGTGATGAAACCTTCGAAGTAGAAGGATGCGTCGCCACACTGCTTCTCTTCTTGGGAGCCATGGACGATGCAGAAGATGATGAAGATCGACGCGCTAGTTGTTGCTTGAGGTTCGCGCAAGCAAAGCCCCCTACCTGCCAGGCCAAAGATGTCAGCGTGGAAGCACGATTACCTATGGGGCAGGGGTGCCCCTCCGTGGTTCGGCGAGGGGACGGTCACATTGAACAAAGAGCGGAAATAGCAGGGGTAGCGCGGCGATGGACAACTCTCTTTTACCCAGGTTCGGGCCACTTTGCAGCGTAAAACCCTACTCCTGCTATGGTGGATTGATCTGGAGGAACACAAAGATACGGCGTGCTCCAGCCCGGCAAGGGTGCCTTGGGGGAAGCAGCATGCACGTACAAGTGTTGGGGGATCTAAAATTCAAACCCTTTGCTAGGTTGCCTCGGGCCTCCTTTTGTAGCTTAAGGGGCGACCACAGTGGCAAAACAGTCATTTTGGTGTGATTAGATAGCTAACAGTGCTATCATACGTAACTTTGGCAGTTAGGACAAAGTGCACTAAATGCACTGCTAGGTGTCGTGCTGAGGTTGAAGCCCGGCAAGCTGCCGCGCCGCTTATCCATCTTCTCCTTATTAGCATGACACACCATCTCCCCCACCATGCTGCCATGTGCCTAACAGGATCCACCTATTTACTTGGTAGCTTGACACCACACTGATAAATGACTTGGGTATGACGAGGTGGAGCGGCGGCGTCTTGGTGAAGGCCTGACGACAAGGAGCCTGGCGGGTTCTGATTGACGGACCCGAAACGGAAACCTTGTCGTGGAGAACTAGGCTCGTCCCTCAAGTGTAGCTTCGACCCGGCCAGGCTCTCCTGCCCGGCAAGGGAGGCTCTCCTGAGGTGATCTTCTGTCAACTTGATCTTCTTAATGCTCTCCTTGATCTCACGAAGAGCGGTTTCTCTGGCTTATTTTTGTGTCATGCATTGGTACATTATGTATGATCGACAACACGCATGTGCATGAGTTCGGGCAGCAAATGTGAATGTTTATTGCACCAACACTATGGCATGGCTAGTCTAGTTTATCTTCCGCTGCATAATGTCTAGGTTGTATTTGGTTGTTTGTCTTCGAAGACATTGCCCGTCTTGAAGACTTTCATAAAAATCACCTATTCACCCCCTCTAGTCAATAACTAGCACTTTCAATTGGTATCATAGCAAGGTGCTCCCTTGTTCTGTGTGATTCGATTTAACTACCTGGAGTTTTAGCTGTGTCGACTGCAGGGATAATCAAGGTCTCCGTTGCATGCCCCGTCTTCGATGGCACTGATTACCCCTACTGGAAGAATAAGATGCGCGTGCATCTTGAAGCCATTGACAACGACCTCTGTTATGTCGTCAAAACTAGCGTTCCCAAAGTCATTAAAGGTGTCACCGCTGCTGATGTCAAGAGGTTCATGCAACTGGACTCAACTGCCAAGAACATCATCTATGGTCATCTGACCAAAGGGCACTATGGCATGTGAGTGCTCTGGAATCTGCGAACCTAGTCTGGGACTGACCGTCCAAGGTCAACGAAGGCATCTCAACTCAGAGAGACTCAAGAATCGATGTGTTTCGCAATCTCTTCAACCGATCCAAGAGGAATGGCAATGAGAATGTCAATCTCACTTTCGACCGTATTACTGATATCACAAATGAGCTTCACGCACTTGGTGCCAATGAGATCACCAAGCATGAAGTCATGAAGAAGCTATTGAGGTCACTTGACACCCTATCGCTGATGCTCCAAGAACGTCCTAACTTCAAAGAATTTGATCCGTCTGATATACTTGAGAGGCTCAACACACATGAGTTCCAACTATCTGAGAAAAGAGATATCTATGGTCCCAACTATGGCCGATCTTGTGCTTTGAAGGCAAAGTTTGTATCCTCATCTGAAGAATCTGACTGCAGTTCCGATTATCCCGAAGACTTAGGCAAAGAGCTAGCAATGTTTGTGAGAAAGTTCCAGAAGTTCTTCAAGAAGAATCGCTTTGGAAAGTTATCAAAATCCAGCTCCAAAAATTCTATGGCTTCCCCTCGTGACTACAAGAAGAGAACATGCCACAAATGCAAGAAGCCAGACCACTACATATCTGAATTTCCTCAATGGGACAAGGAAGCAAAGAAAAAGAAGAAGAGCAAGGAATATGACTCTGACGATAAGAAGAACAAAAAATACTCAAAGTCTTCTTCAAAGTCTTCATCTCACAAGAAGAGCTCATCTGGCAAGGCTTGTGCTTTCATTGACAAGGAAATGAATTCAGAGGAGTCTGCTTCTGAGGAGGTGGAGGAGGAGTCGAAGGAGGAGTCTGACTCTTGCGTTGGCGAGTCTGGCTCTAGCTTCGGCATTCGTTGCTAAGTCTATCTTCAACACTGAAGACAATGGTCATGTGGCCAACGCTGAAGCTAATGATGACGACGACTCTACTCCTACCTAGTGCTTCATGGCAAGAGGTGCTAAGGTAAACTCACACAATTCCTACTTTCAAACCTCTAGTGAAGATGACTCTTAATGTGAATCCAAACCCAGCTATAAAACTCTTACTAAAATTGCAACTGAGTAACAAACAACCATGAAAAAGGTTCAAAAATTGCTAGACAAAAGTGATGAGCTATTGGACGAGGAAATGAATCGAACTCAGTACTTAATCGAAGACATCAAAAATCTTCGAGTTAAGTATGAGGAACTTGAAAGTTATCATGAAACCCTCTCAGCTACTCATGAGAAGCTTTCCTATGATTATCTTCAAAGGAAGCAAGATCTAGAGAAACTGAGAGCGTCTCATGAAGATCTTCAAAAGGAAATGATTCACTACTAGCTCAAATAGATCAGTTCCCCTCAGGAAGATTTTGTGCCACCTTACATAAAATGCCTTGAGCGTGACAATGCTATCTCTACTGCAGAATGTTCTACTGCTTCTCAAGTTGCGATATCTTCAACTGTTGATGTGGTAACTAACCCCTCTTCTGAGGATGCCACTACTATTGCTGATGAGAATGCTAGGTTGAAGACATTGCTTGAAATAGGCATGTACAAAAGCCTCAAAGGACATCATACTCTATGTGATCTCCTCAAGGAACTGATTCTGAACCAAAACCATAGGAAAGAGGGTGTTGGTTTCGAGAGGAAAATGAATGTTGATGGCTCTTACTAGAAGCCTGAGCAGTAGCCCAAAACCACATGCATTGCTGCAAAGGGCCCTTTAGTGGATCCATCCACCTTATCTGGTTTCACTTGCGCTAACTCTGTTACCATTGATGAGTCATTTGACTCCAACTATAAACTGTTCAAGAACCAGAATGGTGAAGTGTTTGCCAGGTTTATTGGAACTAACTGCAGGAACGGGTCACCTATGAAGAAGATCTGGGTTCCTAAAAGTCATCTTGAGAAGCTTCCCGTGAATGTCGTCATGACACCACCAGGGAAGAAGACAAACCAAAGATCAAAGGCTTCATATGACCCAAAAGCTTCATACAGATTGAGGACCTCATATGGTCACCCTAACGCCAATGTTTTGGAGGGAAACTATACTCAGACTCATGAATGTGAGTGTGTTTCTTCAAACCGCTATGTTCACAAATCAAAGAACTTGTCTGCATATTCTTTTGAGTACTATTCACCTCCTGCAAAACTATTTGCTAGGGCTTCAAAGTCAAAGTTCTCAGATGCTACACTTAGACTCATTGCTTCTAAGCCACCCCTTCAGATGTGGGTGGTTAAGAAGAATTAACTTCTCTTGCAGGGTCGGGTCTCCAGCTGAAAATCATTCACTTATGAAGACAATGCTGGGGACCTAAAACATCTTGTTGGACGCAAGATAAAATGCCAAAATGGTCTTACCATTTACTTCCTCCATGGGTTTCTTGATTAAGACCCTGTCTTACCATCAAAGAATCTTACATTTCATAATAGCCTATGCCGCCAAATCTATCTCCTTCATAATACTCTTTGTGAAGACTATCCTACTAACTACACAGTAGGGTACCACTCCGAAAGCTACTGAATGGATCATGAACAGTGGATGCACTAACCACATGACTGGTGATAGAAGTCGTCTCATGGATTCTACTCTCCGACCATCTACAAAAATCCATATCACGTTTGCTGACACTGCTAAAAGCAAGGTATTGGGTCTAGGTAGAGTTGCTATCTCAAAGGATCAACACATGGATAAAGTGATGCTTGTTGAGTCCCTTGGATACAAATTAATGTTTGTCTCAATGCTTTGTGATCTTGACATGATTGTGATATTTGGAAAATATCAATGCCTTGTGCTAATGGCTTTTGAAAAATCTAAAGTCTTTGAAGGTTATCGAAAGGATGATCTATATATGGTAGATTTCTCCGCAGGACAACCACTTGTCGTATGTCTTCTAGCAAAAGCTTCAGAGTGTTTCTTTGGCATCAAAGGCTAGGGCATGCTGGCATGAGGAACTTGCACACTCTTGTGAAGAAGAATCATATCATTGGCATCGAGGGTGTCAAGTTCAAGAAGGACCATCTATGTGGTGCTTGCGAAGCCGGGAAGATGACTAGGGCAAAACATCTGTTGGTGTAATATCTGCCTTCCTGTATTTTGGAGATTGTTGACAGAAACATGTATGGGCTGATTTGTTTGCTATTGCATACAGAGAGAAATAGTCCATACAGAACCTAAGAGAATGTTGTCTCCGGTTCTAAGTTCGATGAACTTCACCAAAGTATATCTGCGTTGAAGAGAAGAACGAGCTACATCTATTGAAGACATGTAGACGAGAAGATTGATGTGAAGGAGTTAACCTCTTGAAACTTTATTGCCAAAGTGAAGCAATTGGTTCGGAGTTGTTGTCCGAAGAAATTGACTGCAGAGAATGGAAGTCGAAGACAAAGTGAAGACGTAGTATTCATTTCGTTGTTCTTCTTTCATTCATTTGAGTCATAGGACCTCCGTACTATTAAGAGGGGTATAGGTTCTCGAAGCTTAGATCCGCTGTGATGCTTAGCCCAAAACCTATGAAAGATGCGAGAGAAATTTCTTTATGCTCCAATGATTACCTGACAGTAGTAGACGTTGTTCTTTGTGATGCAGGAGATATCTTTCGAACTAAGGAGTTAGCAATACTTTCTCCGCAAATAATGTTACCGTTATGCTCAATTTCGGACCGTTGGACTCGTGACTTTCATCCATTGGCTGCTGCAAAGGGCCCTTCAGTGGATCCATCCACCTTATCTGGCTTCACTTGTGCTAACCCCATTATCATTGATGAGTCCTTTGACTCCAATTATAAGCTATTTAAGAATCAGAATGGTGAAGTGTTTGCCGGGTTTATTTGTACTAACTGCAGGAATGGCTGCAGGAATGGATCACCTTTGAAGAAGATCTGGGTAACTAAAAGTTGTCTTGAGAAGCTTCGTGTGAATGTCATCATGACACCACTAGGGAAGAAGACAAACCCCAGACTAAAGGCTTCATACAGACAGAGGACCTTAGAAGGTCACCATAACGCCAATGTTTTGCAAGGAAATTATCATCAGACTCATGAATATGAGCGTGTTTCATCTAACCGCTATGTTCACAGAATAAAGAATTTTTCTGCATATTCTTTGGAGCACTATTCACTTCGTGCAAAACTATTTGCTAGGGCTCCAAAGCCAAAGTTCTCAGATGCTGCACTTAGACTTATTGCTTCTAAGCCACCCCTTAAGATGTGGGTGGTTAAGAAGAATGTCGGGTTGCCTCCTGGCTATAAATAGCCCACCCCTACACCATAAATTGGTGGCTGCTCAGAGTTAGTGCACGGCTTTTGTCGTTTGAGAGCAACCCACCTCTGAATACTTTGAGAGAGAGATCCTTGCGAGGACAAACCCAAAACACCCAGAGCCAAAGAGTGTTAGGCATCACTGAAGTCTTTTTGTCTGCGTGACCTGAAGACTTGTTACACTTGAGGACTGTGTATCCTCCAGCCGGTTAGGTGTCACATTCTGAGGATCCAAGAGTCATTGTGGATCGCCAATGAACGGAGTCTGTGAAGGTTTGGAAGTCTACCTTGAAGACTTACTAGAATGATTGGGTGAGGACTGGGTGTCCTTAGCTCAAGGGAAATGGGGTGAAGACGTGGTCTTCTGAGTTCAATCTCAGCCTCCCTAACCAGACGTACAGTTGTCACAACAACTGGAACTGGTCTACCAAATCCTTGTCTTCACCAAGCTACTGGTTCTATCCCCCACCTCCTTTACATTTCAATTTGGCTTCGTGAAGTCATAGCCTGTTTGCCTGATCTGTTTGACTTCACCGTGCGAAGACTTTTACCTGTTTGGCTTCATACTGTCTTCCATTCCAATCTGTACTATCTAACTGCTATTAGTCCTTGTTCTTTCATTACAATGCTTTCTTGACTATGGCCTCTCTAGAGTGTCATAACTAGCACTTTCAGGTTCGACAAGCAGCGGCTCCTGAGGAGCAAATGAAGCTGTTGGATCTTGTGCCCTTCTTGAAGCCTTTGAAGACTTTGTCTCCTGCTTCTTCTGAGACGCAACAGCATCAGAGGCTTCTTGATGCTTGCGCTTCTTGGCTTCAGCCTCTGCTTGCTTGGTCCTCTTCCTTTCAGAAGCAGCTGATGGAACCTTAGGCTTCGAACCCGTCATGCTAGTAGGGAAGACAATCTTGGGCATGTCTTGCCTTGGAGCCTTAGCTTCAGCTTTAGTTTGCTTCTTCTTCTTAGCTACCAGCCTGGGGGTCAATGCCAAGACGCCCAAGTGCCTTTCTCTTCACGGCTTCATTGTGAGCCTGAACACATTTCTCTGTACAGTATTTGAGGCACTCTCATGAGCCTTTGGCTTCATCATGACGCTTGTGAAACTCTGCTTTCAGGTCAGCCATCATCCACTGGAAGTTCTTAACATCAGTGACACTTAGCTTGGCCATGTGTTTCTTGAAGACAGCCTTCTCATGGTCAATTTTCTTTTTTTGCTCAACAACCTTCTAAGCAATAGCAAGTTCTTTGGCTATGCAGCCTTGGAATGTGATGGTGATGACAATGGGAAGCCGCATATCATCAATGGTGAGAGAAGTATCTTCAAACCATTCGTCGATGAAGTTGTTCAATATATCAGCATCAAACAGAGGCAAATCCTTGAAGATTTCGGCCTCCTGTTTGCACTTGATCAGCAGCTCAAGGGCATCATTAGCAAGATCTTCATCACTGGACAGATCTATCACATCTTCTTCATTGCGCAGGATGCTTGCAGGAGTAAGACCTTGCCTGAGATTTTTCTTTGTCTTCGCAGAGGTACGCGGCAAATCTTCAGATTGCACACTGGATTCAGGAGGTGCAATTTTCAGTGGCTTCATTCTTGAAGCTTTTGGTGTAGTTGTAGGATTTGAAGCCTTTGCCTTCTTGGTAGGCTTCGAGGGCTTGGGAGTAGCAGTCTGTTCTTCTTCTTCAGCAGCATCTTCAATGCTGGCTCTTTTCACAATAGAGTATGCCAGAAATGAGGCAAAATCATCCAATGGGCCGATGAGATTTGGTTCGGCCTCACGACTGCCATCGGGCCTTGGCTCAGCTGGACCTGGGTTGAAGTCAATCCCAAGATCCTTCTTGTTTTGGACTGCAGATGCTATGGCGAACTAAAAGTTGGTTTCAAACAAATCATCCTCACGACACCATCATAGGCTGGATGGGTCTGCATTCTGAGGCATTGGTCCTTTGACCATGCAAGGAAAGAAGCCTTTCTTAATTTCTTCAGCTTTGATAACGGGGAGAAGCTTTTGGTACACAATGTCAGCCCAAGGTGGCCTCACAATGTTTTTGTCAATATACTCGAGGGTCACGAATTTGTATAGAAACCATTCTTCTGCCAATATCTGCGAATCCATTGAACAAGAGATTTGCGCTCTCCATAGCTTTCTTCAGGATCTGACTTGTACATCTCATATAGATCTAGAGGCAGGTCCTTTGCAGTATTATCATGGTGTTGTCTGGCCCCTTTCTTGGCTGATTTACCACTTGCCATTAGCTTCACAAAAGTGATAGGCTTTGCTTTACTGGTCAGATAAGAACTGGCTTCAGGAGATTCAATATGATGCTGTAAGAAGTCTACAAATGAATTCAGACTATGAGAACCAAGAGACTCGCCCACGGACATGTACCATATAGGAAGTATTAGACCCAGACACGGCGCGCAATTATCGTGGCGTTCCGAAGTCAAATTCTGCATTAATGTCTTCATACTTAGAGTGTATGTCTTCATGAATTGAAGACACGCGTTACTTTGTGTGTTGTGGACCTTTTCTCATCCAAGGGCTTTGTGAAGATATCTGCCAATTGCTCTTCAGTGTTGACGTGAATGCTATCAATGTCTTCCTTCAACACATGATCTCTAAGAAAGTGATTACGGATCTGAATGTGCTTTGCCTTTGAGTGCTGAACCGGATTGTGAGCTATCTTGATGGCGCTTTCATTGTCGCAGTAGAGGGGCACCTCCTTCTTGTTGATGCCATAGTCCTTGAGAGTTTGCTTCATCCAGAGAAGCTGAGCGCGACAAGATCCAGCAACAATGTATTCAACTTCAACGGTAGAGAATGACACATAGTTCTGCTTCTTTGAAGACCAACAGACAAGAGATCGTCCAAGAAAATGACATGTGCCTAATGTAGACTTGCAATCAACCTTGTCACCAGCATAATCAGCATCTGCGAATCCAACTAGATCAAACTCTAAGCCCTTTGGATACCATAATCCTAGAGTTGGGGTGTGTGAGCTAAATATCAAAGTATTCGCTTCACCGTGAGGTGATGCGACTCCTTTGGTGCCGCTTGGAATCGGGCACACATGCAAATGCTAAGCATTATATCTGGCTTAGATGCACATTAGTAAAATAAAGAACCAATCATGTAGCGGTATACCTTTTGATCGAACTCTTTACCATTGTCGTCCGAACCCAATTGACCTTTGGTTGGCATTGGCATCGTGTACCCTTTGCAATCTTGCATTCCAAACTTCTTCAGGCAATCTTTGAGGTATTTTTCTTGTGATATGAAGATGACATTTCTTTGTTGACGGATTTGAAGACCAAGAAAGAATTTCAGCTCCCCGTCATGGACCTATGATATTGCTCTTGCATCATATGACCGAATTCATCACTGTATCTCTGATCAGTGCAGCCGAAGATAATGTCATCCACATAGATTTAGCATACAAATAGTTCTCCATCATATTTCTTCGTGAAGAGAGTGGGATCTATAGAACCAGGTTTGAAGCCTTTGCTCAGGAAGTCTTTGAGTGTGTCATACCAAGGTCAAGGTGCTTTTTTGAGGCCATACAGTGCCTTGTTGAGCTTGTAGACCATATCAGGATGCTTTGGATCTTCAAAATCAGGTGGTTGAGCTACATATACTTCTTAAATTTTGACGTCGAGGAAAGCGCTCTTCACATCCATTTGATACAGAATGATGTTATTGTGGTTAGCATAGGCTAGCAGTATGCGAATGGCTTCAAGCCTAGCCACATGAGCAAAGGTTTCATCGAAGTCAATTCCCTCTACTTGTGTGTAACCTTAAGCAACGAGACGAGCTTTGTTTCTGACGACTTGACCATGTTCATCTTGTTTGTTGCGATAGATCCATTTGGTGCCAATAATATTGTGCTTGCGAGGATCATGACATTTGACTAGCTCCCAGACATTGTTGAGCTCAAATTGTTGAAGCTCTTCTTGCATTGCTTGAATCCATTCAGGTTCCATGAAGGCTTCATCAACTTTCTTGGGTTCAGATATGGAGCTGAATGCAAAGTGCCCACAGAAGTTTGCTAGTTGCGTAGCTCTTGATCGATTGAGCGGACCAGGTGCATTGATGCTATCAATTATCTTCTCAATCTAAACTTCATTGGCCACACGAGGATGAACAGGGCGAAGACTTTGCTGATGCTGATCATTGTCTTCATTTCAGCATTACCTTCAGACTCAGCATTGTCTTCACGCTGAATATGATATTGAATCACAACTTCTTCATCGCCTTGTTCCTCGGTGGGTATGATTTCTCTAGTACCCATTAGCTTGATAGATTCACTAGGAGAAGCCTCATCTAGCACATTTGGCAGGTGCTCTTTTTGCGAGCTGTTAGTCTCATCGAACCGCACATCTGCAGTCTCAACCACTTTATAGTGAAAGAGGTTGAAGACTCTTTAGGTGTGCGAATCCTTTCGTAACTAAGCATAAAACCTTCATGTGCTTTGGTGCAAATTTGGAAGTGTAGTGTGGATCTTTGATCCAGCACCTAGCACCGAAAACTTTGAAATAACTGAATTTGGCTTCTTACCAGTGAGTAGTTCATAAGATGTCTTCTTGAAGAATTTATGAAGATATACTCTATTGATGATGTGGCATGCAGTATCAATGGCTTCAGGCCAGAACTTTCGTGGAGTCTTGTACTCATCAAGCATTGTACGAGCCATCTCAATAAGAGTCATGTTCTTGCGCTCCATGACACCATTTCGCTGGGGAGTGTATGCGGAGAGCTCATGAGTGATGCCCAGAGTGTCAAGATAAGTATTGAGGTCTGTGTTCTTGAATTCAGTGCCATTGTCACTCCTGAAGTGCTTGATCTTGATGCCATAGTTAGTCATGGCGCGGTTGGAAAATCATCTGACATCCTGCACTTCAGTCTTGTAGAGAATTATGTGCACCCAAGTATGTCTAGAATAATCATCAACAATTATGAAGCCATAAAGATGTGAAGTGGTAGTAAGGGTAGAGTAGTGAGTAGGGCTAAATAAGTCCATGTGTAGCAGCTTGAAGGGATGTGAAGTCATCGTGATTGTCTTCGAGGGATGTTGT